>NW_027094090.1:22216181-23621331 GCF_029207755.1 Chamaea fasciata | reverse complement strand
TCCAAATGTGATAGAAATTTGTCAGGTTGTCAGTCATTTGACAACCTAGAATTATGTGGTTTAACCCAGGTTACCAAGGCCAACCTAGGGCATTAAATGAAATCAGATAAGAATTGTTCAATTGAAATTTGAGCCTGTATAGTTTGTTTCTTTAAAGGTCTCCCTCAGTAAAACATATTTCCATGATTTCTTTCCTGTAAATGCATCCAAAATCCACCTATAACTTTAGCTCTCTACCTCTTTTGTCAATTAAATCAACCACATGCATGCTTGCATATCAAAAGAGTTTCTTTCAATTAAGGCTATAGCTCCAGTTTTGACATCCCCTGGTTACAGAACATAACCATCTTCCTATCCCTAGGCTTTGTTTAGAAGAAATATGTTAGCCCTGTGAGACTTAAATTTAACCTCAATCAAACCAATATGTGTCTAAATGTCAGTTCTGAATACCTGTTAAAAATTAACTTGCTTCTGTGTTTTTTCATTTTCTGAAGTCACCCTAAAGCTTAAAATGAAAATCATGATTCAAATGAGTCCAGGAAATCCATTAAAGACTGCTGTCTTGTCCTTGTCTGAAGTTCATCTGTAAACCAAATTGGAAAACAAACACCCCCCTCCCCCTAGCTGAAAGAAAACCCCTCAGAATTTTCTGTCTGTTTAAGTGTAAATAAATCCTTAGCTGGAGTTCTGTAGTTTAGCAGAGTTTAGGGCTATTGAAAGTCCACTTAAAAGATAGGGGAATGAAAGGTACTTTTAGCCCTGTGCTAAATGTGGCATCTGTTTACAGCTCAACCTAAAGATCTCTTCTCAGTGAAATTGAATACCTTCTACCTTCTGTACCTTTTGTACCCATGAGAATTGCTCAAGATGTACCTGCTTAACCTTTATCCTGAAGTATTATTTTTTTGAGGAAAACACAGTTTAAGAAGATTATTGGTAATTCTGAATCCTAATGCTAAGCTTTACTATAAAGCAAGATCTGTTTTATGTGAGGATCCAGAATAATCATCAGTCTTACTTACCTTTAAAAAAAAGGTTCAACTCACAGTGCTCTCACCTCTACCTGAAGGGCTGCTCTTGACAAAGTTTTGAGGGTTAGCCCCAGTAAGCACAGCCTCACACAGCTGTTTATACTCCTTCCTTCCTTCCTTCTCCCACAAATGGGATGCAGGAGAGAATCTGAAGGGTAAAACTGATGAAACTCATGGGTTGAGACAAATGTAGTTTAATAGGTACAGCAAAAGCTACTCATGCAATCAAAGAAAGGAATAAATCCATCATTCTCCATTGGCAGGCAGGGGTTCAGCCACCCTGAGGAAAGCAGGGTTCTGTCAGACATGACAGTGATTGGGGAAGACAAATGCCTTCCTTAACTTTAAATTTTTTTGCTTCCTTCTTCCTGGAGTTTTTATTGTTCACCATGATGGGACATACCTCTGATCAGCTGGGGTCAGCTACCCCAGCTTTGCTCCCTCCCAACTCCTTGTGCACTCCTGGACTCCTCACTAGTGGGCTGAGAGGATGAAAAGGACTTGACGTTTAAGTGGTTCTCAGCAATAGCTAAAGCATCGATGTGTTAGCAACCCTGTTTTCAGCATGAAATCCTTAACAAATCCCCATATATACTATGAAGACAATGAATTCCATCTCAGCCAAAACCAGCTGAAGAAGTTAATGTTAGTCTCCATGTGCATTTATGTGACTTAAGTCTAAAAAACATTGGTCAGTCTTTTGTTGGCAGTAAAATTTTATCACCTCTATTCAAATTGGCTCTGTCAAAACAAGCTGGACTGAGGAAACTCCAATAAGCACTTTGTTTTTCCACATTTCACCTGAAGCTAGCTCAACCAGGCCTAGCCTGAATGGCAGCCTGATTTACCAGCCACGTGTCCCCTCCCTAGTTAGATCTTCTAGTAGGGTTTAGCTTCTGATTTTCTTCAGAAACATGTTTAGTTCCACAGGACTTCTGGGATTAATCAGAAGAGTAAAACCCCTACATTCAGCCTGTTTTTCTGTCACTAAGACCAATGCTCTCATTGATCCAAACTGTAAACCAGTATTTAATACAATGCACTCTTTCCCCCTGTACAAATGGCAAAAATCTCAGGTAGACACAGACACCATTTTTCTTTCTGAAACATTCCATGATAATCTTCACTCCTCACAGATCTAAGTTACTGATCAAGCAATCAGACCCATGTCTAAAAGAGCAATAGGTCTCTTATTATCTTCCCTTATATTGCAGTAAAAGACCTTCCAAGATCAATCAATAAGCACAAATCTCTCAGCTTCTGCTTTGTCAACTTGTAATCCCAGCAAAGTGCTGAATTTTTTTTTCAAAAGCCATGTAACTGCACCTAGTTTGGAAAATAATTTCTCTTTCTATTAGCCAGCATGATATCTGTAAACTTTAATAGACCCACCACTAAGTTCAAATAAGTCGAGCTGAATTAGGAAGACAGTCTAACTCTGGTTTAAAATTTAGACAAAAATTAGGGTTAATCAACTATATTTAAATTAATACTAGCAATAGTGCATCAGCTCCTGCTGTCACCATTCCTCATCTCTTTTCCAGCTCTTATAGAATAATCAGTAATACACCTGTGAGCTACTTTCCTGAATGTTCTGCCTAACCATAATCATGAACTGGACAAACCTGTTTTCCCTGGTACTAAAAATTATATGATGAGCTGTCGTCATCCCTTATAGTTGAAGTTTGGAGATGTTTGGACTAGACCTTAAAAACCTGAATTCTAACACTCCTAAATGTATCTTTGATCAGTAAGAGAATTAATGCTGTGGTAATGGAAGTAAGGCCCCTGACATTGTTTGTTTAGTCTTTCAGGGAACTGGAGGCCTTGCAGGAGGTGTGAGAAATAGAATTTATTTAAATAGTACATTGAATTCTCATTCTGACCACATACTGACACAAGCTGGTGTGTGAGCCTACCAGGGGCAGTGCCCTGCTCCTCCTGATGTTCATGAACAGAGAGGGACTGCTGGGAGGTGAGGTGGACAGTGGATGCCTTGGGCACAGCCAATATGGAATGATAAAGTTGGAAGGGGATCAACAAAACGTCTACCTTGTCCTTCTATTCTTGACACTGTCAAGGCTGCATCCTCAAATCCTGTATCCAGTTCTGGGCCCCTCACATCAAGAAAGACATTGAGGTGCTGGAATGTGTCCAGAGAAGGGTAACAGAGCTGGTGAAGGGTCTAGAGGGTGTCATAAGAGGGTGAGCTGAGGGAACTGGGGTTCTCTAGCCTAGGAGAAAAGGAGGCTGAGGGGAGACCTTATCACTATCTACAACTGCCTGAAAGGTCTGTTGACTGTGGTCAGTTGGTGGTTAGTCTCTTGTCCTAGAAAACTACCAACAGAAGGAGAGGAAATGGCCTCAAGATAACACAAATGGCATTCAGGTTGGGCATCAGGAAGAATTTCTTCACTGAAAATGTGGTCAAATATTGGAACAGGTTTCCCAGGGAGGTGACAGAGTCATCGTCCCTGGAAGTGGTCAAGAAATGACTGAGTGTGGCACTTTAGTGCTATGATTTAGCTGATGTGCTGGTGACCAGTCAAAGGTTGCACTCTATGATATTGGAATCTTTTCCAACCTTAATGATTCTGTGATTCTATTCCAAGCAGTCAAACTGAAAGGTGCACCTTCCTACTTGAGGCACCCTGAAACTATCTGCAGAAATAATTAGCCAATAGAGCCCTGGAACCTTCACCCTAGGATTCTGACCTTGGACCTTGATGTTTATATTAATTATAGTTAATATATCTACACACACAGCAGGACAAATTACTGCACGTTTTTACGGTTAGCTCTTTTTTTATTACAGTAAGATTCCTAGAATAGATCATAAAACTAATTCTTCAATCTAAATTTTCCCAAATCCTAACCTTATTTCTAAGACTAACCTGGATGTAAAACATAAAATAGGCAGCATATCATTTGAAACGTTATTCACCTTTTGTAGGCTCATCGGTTAAAACAGCATTTCCTTATGTCGTCCTAATCTGATTGAAATTCTAATCTGAGTTTTAGTTTACTACAACAGCCAAAAAAGTAACAAGAGTTCAGTTCTCCTTTGACCTGTGTAGAAAATGATTTAGAAACAAGAAAACATAGCTCTGCAATTCATGCTTTTTTGTTCCTTCTGTTTTATCCTGACTTTTAACTGAAGTGTGAAGTATATAACTTCAGAGTCCACTTTATAATTACTAATCTCTAATCCTAAAGGAGATTCCCAATCCCAATTCTTCAGTTTATGATCTGACTTTCAGTCTTGTGCTAAAGCCCTGCACACTGACTAGGCAGACCTGTTAGCATTAGACTGTCAACAGTAGCTAGTCTCTATGTATTTCAGCCCTCTTTTGCTTGGCATCTTGGGGATTTGACATTAAACTGACTGTAGAACATGCCATTACAATTGCCCTTATCCAAGTCTTAATCTCAGAACTGAGCTTTATGATGGATTGGTGAAGCCAGCTTGTTTAAACTGGGACCTTGACATGCAATCTGTTCAGAGGCCAGGGCTCATGTTGCCTTTCATCCAATCTATTAAGACTACACTAGAGTTTATCTTTGTTTTATCCCTACAGATTTTCCAAGATCCATGAAAATGTTCAGACCACCATACTGAAGACTTAACCCAAATTATAATTCCAGCAGTGGTCTTAGTCATTCATCAGATTTGTTTGCTTAGCCATGTAACCCTTTCTTTCCTAATTGCTGTATGTAGGCAACTTTTGCAGTGTGCAGAGACATGATAAGCGGGAAACATCTTTGAGAAATTACTGGCTGGGTAACGTTAGATATCTAACATGAGTAAATTACTAGTGGTAAGCTCACGATCATGTTATTTCCCAAGCCTTTGTTAACCAGTGCAAATGCTGGCCCCTCTCATGCCTTACAGTTGGCTGATCCTCACTCCTTTTGAGTTTGTATATTTAGATTCTCTTCTTTTTCTTTAAGGTTTTATACCGTTTAGGTCGGTAGTTTTATTTTCCCTCCTGAACTCCTGATCTGCCAACTATTACCGTTTAAGCAATTATATTTGTCTTTTTTTCCTTACCTTGCTGGTCTTCATTGCATAGTTTCTCACTTTACCAGATTTTTCTCATTAAAACTGAGCCAAGGCCACACTGCACTGGTGGATTACAGACATTGAAGTCCTGTTGCAGCAGAAGGTCAGCAAGACCTTTGAGTGTGCCATGAGGAGTTAGTGTTCTTGTGGGAGGCCTGTCAAACGTGTCAGTACAGTAACTCCTTGATGTCACTGCTAAACAGTAATTCTAACCCTAAAATAAGACCAACAGTGTCCCAGCAGAAAAAAGAATCAGACAACTTGTTGACATCTGCTCTAATTGAATGCTGCCAACATTTCAGGCTTCACCAGTACAGTTATTCATATTATGCTTTCTTATATCTTACTGAGAGCTCTAAACATAATGGTAAATCAGAAATTCTTCCCAGTTTTGTACCAACGTTATATCATTAGTTCTGTTCACATTATTTTTCATCTTAAATATGTATTAGCTATCAGGTAAAAATATCCTCAGCCTGCATTTTCTCAAATTTTGATGCTAATCTCAGCTATCAGAGAACAGACTGGCCTTCAGGATAAGATACCTGAACCAGCTGGGACCAGGTCTTAACTTGCTCTTTGAACCCAGGTCTTAAATTTCTTTAACTTATCTGAGTGTTAATTCTAACCCACTTTGATAGCTCATCTATCAGGTTACCTCAGTGACACGTATAAGTACTGGCATATCAAGGCTTGGTCCTGTAGAAGTCAGCTGTAAAAACAGTAGTTCAGCCCACATTGCAAATTCTAACTCTTACCATAAGTGCAATCTTAACTCAATTTGCATTTCAGAGCATGTTTTGAAATTAGATATAAAGGTAAAACATGCTGTGAGAGCTTGTAAAACAGGTGGTTCACACAAGGATTTGACCAAGCAATGATGGAGCACATGTGAATGTAGAAGGTTTGCAGATGACCTCCAGAGGTCCCTACTAACCTTCAAAATTCTCTGACTCTCTATTACGGGTGTCACAAAACTCAGAGTCACAGTGGGCAATGCTGGTGTGTTGGATAATGAAGTTCTGTCACCATTGTGACCTTTTCTGTTACCTGATTAGACGACTGTTTAATCCAGTTTAATTTAGTAGAGAGGTTTTTAAAAAAATCCTACAATTCTCTTGTCTAGATAAAAACTTCATTATGCAAATTTGGCTTTCTAAATTTGGTAACTGATAGTAGTAGGATTACTGGAGTCTTTTGTTTGTTTGGGTTTTTAGTTTTATTTTTGTTGTTGTTGTTTTAATATTTAAAAGACAAGAAAAGTCTTGGCTAGTTGTAAAAATAGAATCAATATGAAGTAAAAATAACTATAAATAACTTCTAAACTCTTGAATTAGAGACTTGACATGCAAGATCACTTGGAGAATAATGTTTACTAACCTCTAATTTACAGCAATTCTATGGACTGTATGATCAGTAAGGACTGCTGAAAAGTATTACTGTCCTGAGATACATTTTTGGGACATGTGACTGTCTCATGACTGCTAAATTGAATGCAGCATTTTTTTCAGGGGAAAGTCAAAGTCTTTTTTCTTTCCTCCGAACTAAATATTCTGAAATATTTTTGTTTTGTAGTCAATATTTCAACTTTATGTCTTTACTAATATATAGCTGTATCAATATTGACTAAACTAATAGCACACATTATCAGCAAAATGGCCAATAAACCAGGAAATGATAAGTTGCTTCTTCAAGGAGCTAAACTGATGACAGTCAAGTATAATTATGGTACAATCTTATTTACACACAAGGAATGACATGAATTTTTACCTCCAGAGCCAAGAAATAACAAATAATACAAATTAGTTTTCTTGTTCAGAAATACAGATATGGCTTGTAGCAATCTCTGCTTCTTTCTTTCAGCTTTCTTTCTCTCAGACTACTGATACCCATCGGCTGTGTAGAAGGTCTGAGTAAGAAAAACAGCTCTTGTCTTCCTTCCTTCAGACAGCACAGGTACTCCTAACACAGCATAACCCATTTGGTAAATCAGTTGTGAAATAAAGACTGGTAGACTGTTGCTCCAAAGTTCTCTGAAAATGGAACCAGCTTTAAACCTGGAATCTGCACCAGAGTGTTGCTGTACAATGCTATAGATTACAAATATAAAAATTAAAAAATAAATCATCAGTAGTGTTCTGAAATAATTATTGTAGAACAAGATGAGTAAAGAGTAAAAAGCGAGACATTGGAAATTTGGGAAAGGTACAATATAGTCATCAGCTGAGGAAGACTCTTGTACTAAATGACAAGTTTGTAGGGCCTGCTAGTGACTTCCCATGAGTAAGCAGATGTTCATATATTTTGTATATAAATGCACTATGTAAACCAGGCCATTTGCTCAGATTTATTTTTAATGCTGTCCTTTTTTATGGTTGAATAAATTCCACAACCCTCCCCCCCCCCCCCCCCCCCAAAAAAAAAAAAAATCACAAACCATGGACATTTATCTAGCTTCCTTGTTCATCATCAGCCACCAAGATCTCACTTTTTTTCCTGTCCATGAACGTATCAAAGTTGTAATTTCTTGAGCAACTTGCATTGTAACAGAAATAATGCTAAGAAGAAAGTTCAGTGAAATAAGGTGTTTATTGGAAAGCTTCTATTTGGCTGTATGAAACTTAAAACCCCAGAGGCTGATTTAAAGTCTTGTAGGCCTTCACACATGGTGTGTGCTTGAAGATATATATATAACTAAAAATACCTATTGGATTGGAAAGTCAATTCCAATAAATATGAAAAAGTTGTACGCTTAATATTTTCCTGTTTTTATATTTAACTAGCAGTAGCAAGTGATTAAGCAAGTTATTAGTCATCTGTACAGCAAAATGTGAGCATGTCGTAAATTATCTAGTGTATAGCCACAAGAAAACTGGCATGTCTGTGAAAGAAAGAAGAATTTTACATCTTCCCAGTTAATAATCTTTTTTTTTTTTTTTTTTTTTTTTGTAGTTAGATATTGATATAGAACAGTTAAATGTACATCCTTAGGAAAAAAATCCACCAAAAAACCAAACTGACCAGGAGAAACAACCTTTTTGCTATAAAACCTTTATGTCTGTAAAGTGATGTTAACATCTGGTTCTCAGGTGCAACAATGATGTAGACACAGAAACATCATATAGAACAATAGCTTATTTTGAAAAGGTCAGATTCACCCCAGCCAAAAAGAAATATCCTAAATAAACACATGTGTGATTTTGTTCAAATTTATTCATTTTGGGATTGAGGCATCTTGAATTCAGATGTAGTCAACTGAATCCTAAAAATGGGATACTTAGCTACCAAGTTTAGTATTTACTGAATGACTCAAATTCCCACGAGTGCAGAAGAAGTTATCTTTATGTTAAGTCTGGCACACTAAACAAAGTAGTAATAAATTGAAAGTGACTAATCTTTTTAGATTAACTGAAAGCAGACTATGAGAAAACTTCCATCTCTTCATATTACAGACTAGGGTATTAAATATTCCTTGTTGACTCCTTATTTTTACCAGTTCCTGTTCAATGTTTGTAATTACTGAAATGATATTATAGACAGTATAGATAAGATCATATATTTTTCTGCTTTTTCTGTAGGGTTGTGTGGGTATTATCCATGATGTTTTTTTCAAGTGCCTTCAAGTAAGGTTATCTATAATACAGTCATGGGGAGAGATTGTCAGAACCTGCAAGGTTTCTGGGAGACCACAGGCTCATAAGGTGAACTGGAAAGAAAGTGAGAAAAGGTTCAGTGAGTGTGTGTTTTTGTGGGGTTTTTTTTTTGTTTGTTTGTTTTCAAAAAAAGTTGAATTAACACTAATATTTTATTGTCTGGAACTTTCTGACTGAAAATTGGCATTTCTGTTAATAGCATGGAAAAAGACAAGTTATAGCTGTAAGTGCTTTTGAAGAGAGCTCTTCCTTGATTTTCCTCAGGCTTGATCCCTTGCACATGTTATTTTTCTCAAATCACAGCTGTCTATCAAAAATGTTTTTCCTTGTGGTACATGATATATCAAGCTTGATGTTGTAAGTAATACAGAGTTGTATGGAATTTACTAGTAGACTGTAATATTTACTCCATTCACTTTAACAGCAATTGTACACAGATATACTGCCATGTTTATCTGTACAGTTTTTTACCACTAGGATATATCCAGAAAGTACATAGCTGTAGTAGCAATTTTTGTCATGTATTTCTAGAAATAAGTTTTCAAATATTCAAACATGGCTATCATCTGAGACAAGTACGGACAAATTACCATGATTTAGAGTGTACTTCTACATAATCACATTTTTCAAGATCTCTGAGCTTTTAAGCTGTCTGCCTCTTTCAAGCCCTTACATTTATATATTTCTATGATGTAGACCTCACTGTCTTAGCATACCAATGTAAATCCAAAGAAACTTCATTAAAATCAGTGGTGGTACATGAGAAGAAAATTATTGTGAGATATGACTCTGCTGTACACCTACACTATTTTTTTTATATGGGAGGTGTAAGACATGTCAGCACTATCTTAAATTGATGTCTGTATTTTATATTCACATGCCATTACTGCTGCTGTGAATAATCTTCTCTGCCCTCTTCCATGCTGCATCATGCACCATGAATGCAAACCAATTGCAGTAGTCATGATAGGCTGTAGAAATATATATATAATATATATATATATATGTGTGTGTGTGTGTTATGTATATATATACACACACATGCACATGCACACACACACATGCACACACACACACACACACACACACACATATATATATATATATAAAATGTGTGTTCTGGGATGGGAATACATTCCCAAAATTTAAGATTGGAGGAAGACCACATGCTTGAACCAGGACTCTGGCAAACCTCAAAGTGAGTTTTTGCTATTGTTTGCAAGGCAATCTTCCTTCTAAGCAATGCTAAGCATGTAGGCTTTATGGCCCTCTAGTCTGGTCACAGTGAGATCATGAAGTAGTCATTTCCTGCAGCAACATAAAGAGAACTGAGGAGCGAAAAGAATAAGATGCCAGTAAATTAATTAATTAATTTATTTTGGATAGCATAACCTTCCTTAGGACTTCTTGTTTCAAGACATACTGTTTACCTAAAAGTGGATCTTGAAAATGCATCTGGGCTTCTTGCTGAAAATCATTCCAGCGGAAAAGAAAAAAAAAAAAAAAAAAAAAGAAAAAAAAAGAAAAAAAGAAAGGCAATCACATATTTCTAGCCTGCTGTGCAAGATGTGCAATACTAAAGTGGTAATCTGGTAACAGACATAGGCTGACTAAGATGGCAGAGTTTAAAGCTGTGCAATTTCAAGCTGTGTACTTCTAACATAATGTTTTTTAAAAATCAGCGGGAACTTATCTGAATAATATATGCTCTGTGATGAATAATCTAGCAAGGGAATGGCAGAGAATATCTGAAAAAAGATATGGTAGTGTGGTAACTGACATCATGATATAACTACTAGATGCATTTCCACCTGCATCAAGAGAGTTTTCTAAAGTTCATGAAGTTTGAGGATCTTTAAATGAAGATACTTGTCAGTCTCACATTTATCTCACGCAAAGGAGATGAATTTCTCTGTGTGATCCTGTCTTGGGTTTAGACAATTTCAGGGGAGGATCCTCTAAAATGAGTCATCTCTCCCTCTAGTCTTAACCACTCCTTTTTAACCAATGAGAAACAAATGTGAGTAGATATAAATGAAAAAGTAACAGTTTACTTAAAAATGAAATAGCAACAGGCAGAAAAAAAAATGATGATAGTCACTATTTACAAACTTGCTGAATCTCCCGAGTCCCTGGGAACGAAGAGAAACAAAGTAGCAGAGAAACATCTCCCCCGAGATGGTTTACTCCATAATACGCTCCATAGATGACCTGCAGGGGACAAAGGCGCAAAGGGACAAACCCTTCCCCCAGGATGGGCACTGTGTAGACAAACCAAGTGGCTCAAGAGACAAAGGTGAAGCTAGCAGACAGATCCTGCTGGGCTCAGCCCCGCCTCTGGAACAGACAACCGGGAAGGCAAGAGCTTATGAAGCAGTTCTTGTGCCAGATGGAGGTGCTGGCATTGTCTGTGAGCTCCGGCCTCGCAGTGTCAGCCTCCCCAGTTCTTGTCGGTGGCCGTGACTGGGTGTGTGCATGTGTGAGGTCAGTGCTGCTGCCTCCTCCTGCTGCCTGCTGGACTCTGCTGGTCTGGGTGCTTGGGCCACTGCCTCCATGAGAGAAGGAAGAAAAACAACCAGTCATTCCACCGTGGAATGGTGGACTAGCCCTGATCAGCTGCACACTGGGGAGAGGTGTGAAATTCACTCTGGAACAGTTTTGGTTCACAAAATGCAGCCTCTCACGAAGCAACCTCCTCCAGTGCCCAAAGGGAAACAAGGAAGGCTTCTGCCTTGCACTGTCCCCACCTTCCCTGTGAGAACAAAAGAGAAATTCAAGAGGCTTCTTCCTGAGTGACACTGACCTTAAGAAGCTGCTGGCACCCCCTGACCTCCTCAGTCGGTTTCTGGCTGCTGGTCCTCAAGAGACAGTAATAGTTTTGGGTATATGACAATAGCACAGATAGCTATTGCATACAATAACATTTTGGCTTACCCACGACAGGCCCCTACTTTTTAGATTAGAGAATGAGAAAATTCCAGTGAGTACAAGGAAGATAACTGCTGTGCTTCACATACCTTGTGTAGAAAGAGAATTTCTTTCCCAACCAGGATGGGTAGAAGTGTGTGGGCTTGGCTGAAGGATTCTACAGAATTGTAAAATTTTGGTAGGTGTGGTAATCACAAGTCTATAAATACACATACATGGACTTCTAATAGAAATAGAAATCTCTTACAAAGAAAGCTACAGAAGAAATAGAGAAGTAAAAAGAATATAAAGCTTCATAAATACAAGCAGTGTCTCCTTTTAAAATTGTGGCCCTTATATTAAGTATATAGCAAGGATCTGGTTCTGGAAAATTGATTTCTGGAAAGTCATGCATAAATGCATGTGACGTACTATGGAACTCAAGTACATGACGTACTTACAGCATTATACACATTGCCAGGCACAAAACTGTGGCACTAATCTTTGCTAAAAGCGCATGCCATCTGCCTGTAACTACTGCTTAAATGAATGAACCTGCATACAGTCAGCAATGCATCAACCAAGCCAGTGTGACCAGGCTCTGTGGTGGATGGAATCTGAATAAATCAATAAGACATAAATTAATGAATTTCAGGCATATGTAGTTTTATGATGGTCGCATTACATTAACCGTTCATCATTGTCTTTTCACTTGGTTTGTCACAGTCACTTGTGTCTTGCTTAAAAGATGTGGTAATGCCTTTAGAATAGGGTCTGTCTTCCTGTATGATCAGTCCAGAGGGACTTTGGTGCTGCTTGTAGGTATCACTGAGTTATAGAGAGCTGATAACATTAACACTGCTGAAATGACCGAATGGCAAGAGCTGTGTGTAGAGTTTTGCTCAGCTCCTTGCATAATCAATGTATATTTGATGTCAGCCCTACCTCTTTGATGTCTGGTTCTTTGACCTGTGGTTACTGCACAGCTGGCCACACAAAGGCAGCAAAAATTGGTAAATGGCAAATGGCAAAATTCTGGTCTTGCTGAGTTAGGAGTATGGTTGCATCTGATAAGAGTATGTGCATCTGGAGAGACTGTGCTTGTAAATAAACTTTCTTCCCCAGTGATACTACTTATCCTGTCTTCTTACTCAGGGTTATATTAATCTTTCTGAAATATAAAAAGGAATAGTAGTAGAAGGCTAAGAAAACAAAAAGCACTGATTGTCAGGATCTCTAGTGTCTTCTACTGAATTATACAACAATAATATTCATTAGATGAAAAAAATCCCCCAAAGGCTCTGGTCAAATGGTTGTCTTGGCTGTAACACAACAGCACAGTCTAGGAGGAGAAAAAGTGCTCTTCAGTTCTCCTAGAGTGACAGATACCATGATGCAATGTTTAACACTGTTTTTTAGAGTTATATTTCTCCTTATGGCAGGACATATATGTTATCATGCCAACCTCACCCCATCAGGAGACCATCAGGGCTCATATAGGTTTTGGATCCTGGTCTGCCAGCTGCAGCTGCTAGAATCATATTCCAGTTATGATCCCTGTGAGCTTGCTGATGATGGAAATGGACTAAGACTGCATGATCTGAATCTGTTCCTTTTTCTAGCCAAGAGAAAAATGGGCTAGTCTTGGCCTTTTAATTTACAGAAGAATTCTGGAAAGGATAACAGTGAAAAATCCAAATGACCTGGGAAGGAATAAATGCTCTCATAGGTTAACCATAAGCCAGAGAGGAGCACTTCTAGAGCTTTCTAAATTGCAAGATGAAAGGGAAAGGAAGAGCCTGGCACTGAAAACTGGACAAAGGTGTGAGAAAAAAGAAAAGGAAGACTAATACTTGAGAAAACGTGGAGATGACACAGATAGAACTGCTGGAAATGGAGGGGGATGAAATAGGAAGGAAAAAAGAAACAAATAAAAAAGATGTGAACAGAATGAAAAAATAGAAGAGAGAAATGTAGGCAAGGAGTCAAAATGGGTTGTACAGATGAGAATACAGGAGGGAAGAAATAAAGTAAGGGAAGGAAAGCTGAACAAGACCACAAGTCCTGAGGGTCATGTACATTCTGTTTCTACAGGATGATGCTGTATCAGTATTGTCAAGACTGCCTGATGGAGAGGGAGACATCTCAAAGGTCTCTACATTCATAGGGTACAAGAGCAGCAGGTAAACTCCTTGTGACCCCTGAGGTGAAAAAAGGAAGAAAAAAATACAGAATGTTTGTCCAAACTTATGGCTGTCAAAGGATGTACACAGATGACTGCCAAAATAAAAAATATGACCAAAAGAAAACGCCAAACCAAAACAACAAAAAACCCCAAATGAAAGTAAACCAGCATGTTTAGTGTTTTATTTCTTTGGTGCATGTTTATGCAAGATTAGAAACTTGGCCAAGGAAATTTCAACTTAGCTAACTGAAAAATAATCTGAAAAATACAAATTACTGACAAATTTTATTGTGAAAGAATCATGTAATTTAGTCAGTAGGGCTTAGATAATAATTTCTAACCTGCCTTTATCCCAAATGGCTGTCACCATCTTGACTTGAATGCTTCCTTGCTTCCTTTGACCTCCACAGTGGCCTTTGCTATGGGAGAGTTTACAGATGAGAGAAGAGACTGGCAACACTCTCACAAATCCATCCAAACCCTGAGCTTCAGTGATTCTTTGAACCAGAAACATTCTTATGGCATAGACAAAGTGTTGCTTCTCAGTTTGGCCATGCTTATGACCTATTTAAGGTCCGCTGTCAGAACCTCTTCCAATTCTTCTGCCATTCCTTGTAGCTAGGTTTTATTCCTCTGTGAAGAAGAAATCTTCATGAAGAGACAGCAAAGAAAGAACTTTAATAGCAACCTTGATACCATTCACATACTGTGAAACGCTTGCCAGGTAATTTTTCAAGTCTGTTGAGGCAGAGTGTTGCAAAGTGCTTGTGTGGAGCACATACTAAATAGATAATAATTTAAAATTGTTCATGGTTCCAGCAGTGTCTTGTTTTTATTTTCCCATGTGTCATTGCAAATATGGCAAAAAAAAAAAAAAAGTTAGGAAATTGCTGAAGAAATAAATGACTATATGAATGACAGATAAAATGGACAGTTTGAAAGAGTGAGTCCACCAGTGCAAAGAATGTCACCTGTAAGGATAATTTTGAAAGATGGCAGCTGCCGTAAAGAGAAACCTTGTAAAACAGTGTGCTGAGGCACTACTCCAATTCTGGCTCAGAAGGAAGTGTGTTACTTACTTAATTATGAGCAACATTCTGTTCAAAGTCCTTTTTAAAGATGGTATTTTCTCTTTGCACTGCAAAGGAAGGGAATAGAAGCCTTCCATTAAACAGATGTATGCTCTTCAGCTGAATTGCCATTGGTATAATGTGTTAAAATGTTTTAAGGCATATATTTCTTTAAAGATAATGTAATAGATTTTAAAATTTTACAATATTATGAAATTTCGGTGGAATTTGAGTTGATGTTGATCACACAGAATGAATATGAGATGTGAAGGCCATCTTAGCAAAACAGAATGTAAAAGAAAGGTGTAGATGTGATGCAGAGCTTCAGAGAGGGGAGGTTAAGTAGATGCACTTGAGGCCTTTGCCATCACTCAAGGAAAAAATGGTCAGAAGCAGTTTGGATCATCCCATTTCATCCTCTGTCTTCTGCATTCTGATCTACTGAAAACAATAGACTAGGGACATGTGGTACTCTAAAGTAATCTGTCTCGTTAAGTAACATACCTAACATAACTTTAAATGGTGAGCCAGTCCAGCATACAAAACATATTCACAAATCTACATTCTAATGCATTCTGACTGTGGAAAAATATATGTAAGCACTGCTTAAAATGAACTAGTAAATGACAATCCAGTAGCCACTTCATGTATATAAACTAGAAGACTTTGTATGCACTGCATCAAAATCTATTCTATAGGTAAACTTCCCCATTTTTATTTTGAATGCTGCCTATACCACATAACAGCACATTTTATAAAATAATATAGCATACAACAACACATTTAATAAAATAATATAGTAATTGGATTATTTCAAACAAAGCATGCGTTTTCCCATTTTGGTTTTAATATGCTTCTCTCTTCTAGTAATATGATATTCAGACAGTAGAAATTTATATTTTATAAATTTATATTTTCTAAAAACCTTTCTTCATGGTTTTTTTGACCATTGTCACAGTTCTTTATTTTGACTTTATTGGAATTCATGTTAGCTATATTTGTGGTTATGCTGATTTTCCATGTCCTTTAATCCAGTATGTACTGATACTGAATTGCTACCACAGAAGACAGAAATGAAATAGGTGAAATTTTTCCTTTGGATGATTGTATAAATGATCTGTGTCCAGAAGTGACATCACAAATACCCAAACTTTAACTTCTAGGTACAAGGAATCATAAAGATGCTAGATTCTCAGACATTCCTTGTCGCACTTTGGGACACGAAAGAATGAGGCAGGCAGCAAGAAGGTCAGCAGGAAAGTTCTATATTTAATTTTCTGACTCCATCTTTTATACAGTTCTTTCAGAAGACGAAAGATTGGCTACATAGGTTGCCACCTCTTTGACCTCGTTGGTGAAGACCACCATCAATCACATTTCTCCTCCCAGAGGAGAAATATGTAAACAAAAAGATAAATTCTAAAAATATATATTGTTTTCTTGAAGCTGCATGAGAACAAAATGCAGACACTGAAAAGCAGGCAAAGTTAGAGGGACAATTCCCTGTCCCAGGATTACCAAGTGTTTGAGGTTCCATATTTAAACCATATAGTGCATGGTGCTTCATACATAGCCCCAGTGACAGTAGAGGAAAAAATTCTCTGTCTGGATTGTCTCTTCTTATTCTTTTGTAGTTTCAGATGATGGCATTGATGACACAGGAAACCACCTATAAAATCAGAACCAATGCAACCAGAAATAGAAATTTAGAACCCCGTCTAAAATGAAAGATATAATTTTTCTGATAAAACTGTAAGGCAAACAGGGTGGAATTAATTCTACTGAACATTTAAACATATATTGCAGGTCTCTAATGCCTGGATAGACACCTCAGGTTTTCTCCAGATTCGGAAAAGAGTAATAGTCACCCCTGGGGTGCACTTCATCTTATCCTGCTGTTGACATACAAAATTAATCATACTCTAGAATTACCTTTATATTTTTGTCATCTCTACAGAAAAATACAGCAAAATTAATTCAGACCTGGGTGTCTATATTTCAGATGGCTAAAATTCATTGAAATTAAATAACCTGCAGCAACTCTCCTCTTCCAAGAATCTTCCCACTTTGGGAAGAATGTTAGAGAGAACACTTTCTTTTTCCACAAGATTTAGTAGTGTTTACCAGCCTTATGTTTATTTGTTCAATATGTAAAGACCTTTAGGATGTATACAGAGCACTGAATAAATTTTAACTTGCTTGAGAACCAAACCCATTTGTTGCTTGATTGGGTCAGAAAACAAGAGAAGTCGCTGGATCAGAATTAACCTGGGAAAACAGTTGCGGGAACCAGAGTGTCCCTGCTGTGCCACAGGGAAGAGGAAAGCTCAATAATTCATTGCAATAGAGCTCAAAACTGAGTGAGGTACTTGGTTAGTCTTCCAGAAATGCTTAGCAATGGGTTTCTGTCTGTTGGTGCTATTCAACATTGGCCCTGGCAATATGTTACTTTTCCCATTTTTCTACTTTAAAACCGATGTAGTCTGTGTTAGTTCAATTTTATTCTAATGGAGACATAAATCTGTCCTAGCACAACATAGTAAAATGAAGTCTGAGTAACTAAACCTTCTGGGGCAGAACATTCTACATTTCTATAAAGTGTTCATTCAATTTTGGACAAGCAACATATTTTTTCTCTCAGATTTGACACATGCAATTTTATTTCCAGTGTTTATACTTTGCTCTTTTGACAAGGAGAAAACAGTGTATGGTAAACTATTCTATTATGTTGTAAAAAATTTGCCAACTACATATTTGAAGATGCAAAAATATTTGGATTATTTAGATGGTATTTTATATTTGACAAGAATTTCTCAGAATGGAGCTGTGAGGCCTTCTTTGCAATGGGAATTAAAGTGGGTTCAATTTTCTATTTAATGAGATGGACAACAGCTGCTCTTTGTAGAACAGGTGAAGTAGGTTAATGACTGTGTCAGTGCTCCATTCATGGCACTGTTTCCTTTCTAAGGGGGAGGATTGTGCAGAAAAGATGGTTGCAAAGGACAAAACTTGAGGATTTGTCTTTTCTTACAATAAGCCTTCAATAGATGTGTTTAATATTTTCTAACTGACATGCCTGCAAACTTCCCTAAAGTTATCTATTTCTCAATTATTGTAAACTGTAGTAACAGTTTTATTGATCAGTAAGAGCCTTCAAGGCATAGTCTCATTGATGTTAAATTATGAAACAGTAGAGATGGGTGAATCATATTTCTGGGACATAAAATGCAAAATCTTTTGAAGATCCATAAAGAAGTAGAATCTAATTCAGTTCCTCATTGCTATGTTTTCACTTCAAAGTCCAACAGTAGCAAACTTAGCTTTTCCCTGGAGCATGCAGGTGTAACACTGAACATATAGAGGAAACAGATCTGAGGCAGAAGAAAACACTATTTTCAAACAGTTTCAATAGAAGTGCTGCAGTTTAATATTTCTACCCACATGTGACTGGCTGTTTGATATCATGATTGTGTTGAGACGCAGCAAGTTTCAAAGTCTGTTTTTTTCTCACAATACACAAGAATTCCTTTTTCACAGTGATTTGGCTAACTTGTGTTCATCTGCAAGGTCTCAGGTTTATTGAATAATGCAGGCTCTTTCAAGTTGATATTTTATTCTTACCTCTTAATAGTCTTAACATTTCTTCAAACATGCTATAGTATCAAAAATATCCTTTGACCAAAATCTGTTTTTTGGTGTCATTGCAGTTCAATATCTAGCCCCTAGCCCATTGTGGAGTTGCTAAAGAAGTGGCCTATATTCTTCTGTCTAGCAAAATTTTAATGAAAATGAAGATGTGAAAGAGACAAAATCTCCTATATAAAGTGAAGGAAGGCACTTTAAAGCATAGGGATCTTGGAAAAGGGCAGAAAAGGGAAAAGGCTAAGTGAGAAAACAATTGATACACATCAAGATCATGTTGAAGATAAAGGAAATGTCAAAAAACAAATGTAGGTTCTAGCTGTTTCAGAGAAGATTGAGAAGACAGAAAAGAAGCCTCTCTCTTAAGTTTTCTATTTAGGGAAAGTAATCCATATGGTGCACATTCATCCATTCTGCTGCAGTTCATAGCCTGTTGGGATGTTACTTTTGATGGGAACAGACTATGGAGTGAACTGCTGAGCATAGTGGAATAATTCCATAGCTAATAAAGGAAGAATTTTTGCCTCCCTGGGGCCCAGGTAAGAGACATCACCAAGAAACTTCCCAGACTGGTATGGTCCACTGATTATTATAGAGTTTGCGACTGTGTTTAGAGCATATGTATTATGAAAAGCCCAAGGAAGGAGCATGTGTGTCAAAGCTCCCTATGCTCCTTGTTTGCAGGAGCACACATCAGAAGAAGCACAATTACAGTAGTGATTTTGCAGGTACAGAAACATAGAAACTTGAAGCTCTAAAGCAAATGTCTATAAGTAAAGGGTACTTTTGGAAGCTATTTGACTTTACTAACCTTGACCTTCACCATACATACATGCTCTAGCTTTTCCACAATATAAGCTTGGAAGTTGACCACAAGTTCAATTTCCTGCTTTATGAGTTCACTGTGATATGGCTGATAGAATTTTTTTCCCCAGTCTCTTATGTAAAAAGAGAAACAATTTTGTAATTTTTAGCCTATTCTAACTCTTACAAATGTGTCTGTACAGTCAGTGAGTTATCTCTTTTGGTTGAGCAGAACTAACAATCTGTTTGCGCTATCTCAGAATTAAAGCGTTTGATGGGTTGGAAGGGTCTCACAAGGACCATCCAGCCCAACTCCTGGCCCTGCTCACAACATCCCCAAGCATCACGCCATGGTCTGAGAATATTGTCCAAACACTTCTTGAACTCTGGCAGGCTGGTGCTGTGACCACGTCCCTGGGGAACCTGTTCCAGTACCCAGACACCATCTGGGTGGAGAACCTTTTCATAATATCCAATCTAAACCTCCCCTGGCACAAATTCAGGCCATTCCCTCAGGTCCTGCTGCTGATCACCACAAAGAGATCAGTGCCTGCCCCTCCACTTCCCCTCATGAGGAAATTGTGGACTGCAATGGGGTGTCCCCTCAGTCTCCTCTTCTCCAGGCTGAACAGACTAAGTGACCTCAACCACTCCTCACATGGCTTCCCCTTAAGGCCCTTCACCGTCTTCGTTGCCCGCCTTTGGTCACTTCCTAATAGCTTTATATCTTTCTTATATTGTGGCACCCAAAACTGGCCAGAATATTCAAGGTGAGACCACACCAGTAGAGAGTAGGATGATCACCTCCCCCTTGTCTGTCTGGCAAGTGATGGGAAGTGGCTCAGTGAGCACTTCCGGCACTTTCCTCAGGGCCCTTGAGTGGATCCTTACAGACCCAAAAGATTTATATGTGTCTCAGTGGTGTAACATGTTACTGACCATTTTCCCTTAGATTATGGGTGCTTCACTTTAATCCCTGTCTCTGTCTTCCAGCTCAATATAATTTCCTTTGTTCTAGTCAGTTTTATTTCTAAAACAAAAAAATTGCTCAATTTATGAAGAAAAGAAAAAAGAAAATTTCATGGTTCTCATTTTGGCATAGTGAAGACCCTATAGCATTTTGGGTACATTTACAATGTCTATTCAACTGCATCACATTTATACTGTGATTCAGGAAAAAATAAACTGCCCTCCAAGCCCTAAGGACAAATCTATTTACAGACAGCTAGAAACTGTTGTAATTTAGCACTGAAGGCTAGAACAATTCAAACAAATAGGGAACAATTTTTCCATGGTGCTATTTATTATTCTGTGATGGAGAATTGCAATCTATATGGATGGATTCTGACATAAGGACACATAAATAGTATCACACAATGTATGACATAAGGAAAGAGTGCCCTGTGAGACATGGAGAGAGGAATTTAGAGTGAGAGAGAAAAATGGAAAACATAGACAGATAGTTTACAATAACTTACCACTTGGTTGAATGGTACTCTGAAACAAATAACTGGAATTTTTCTGAGCTTCTGATAATTTTTGTGGTCCTTTCTAGCAGTTCCTTTCCTAGAATAGGTTAAAGGCTCTGTTTAGGTTATTAATTTCTTGTGTGGAGGTTTGCACTTTGTTTGGGAAGAGGATTTGTTTCTAATTACTATTAGGAGTTGTATTTTAGACATGCTTTGATACATCAGTATCAAATGCCAGGGTTTATTACTCTTTGCCTCTTGTTTCACTGGCTTCTGATGTCTCTCCTACCCTTAGGGTCAGAACTGGATGGCTACAGCCATCCCAGCTAGAACCTCAAGCATCTAACCACAGTGCTAAGTGTGGGAACAATGCTCCACATCAATTTTCAGTAACCAAACTCATTTAACAGTAACATTCCCTTGTAGTGTAATTTGGAATATAGCAATGTGGTGAACAATTCTCACCACCCTCTTATGCCTACAATTCACAAAGTGGCACGTATCTTCTCAGTTTGGAGATTCCCTAGACCTAACAAATTGTCCATGCATCAGCCAACTTATTTCGTACTCCTCCACCAGACTATAAAAGCTGGTCTTGCACTTGCTTCTGCGGACCAAAACCAGTTCATGAGAGCCTGGCTGGATTTCCTCTAGCACATCTGCCATTTAAGAGTGAGCCAGAAGCCATGGCTAGCTGCACACCAAGGGAGAGCAATGATGTATGCTTAGAAATAAGTGTTTCAGCCTCAACTCTTTTCACCAGCAAAGAACAGCTTTGATCTAGCTAAAGTGTTGACCAAACTTGTGTTGACCTAAATTACTTGTTTCAGCAGAGAAAAACACTTGAAGTAAATACACAATATTATTTTGGTACAGCATTTAATAACATTGTAATTAATATTTCAGTGATTCAAAGTTTATTTCAGAGGTATTCATAGATATTTTGTAAATGCAAAAGATGGAAATTGTTTCACTCAGGCTAAAAGACGTTTCAATTAGTAACAACATTCTTTTCCTGATCGTGTGTTCAAGCAAGGTATATGCAGTAAAGATGTTTGCAGAATGAGGGACTAACCTCTAAAAATGAAAATGTGAAACAAAAGTTAAGAGCAATAAAGAAATGCAGTTCTGGCACATTGTACATTTTTTGTTGTGATAATTTGCCAGCTTCACAACATGCGGTTGTGTCTAGATTACTTTTTCCATAAACATCGCAGTAATGCCATGATGAATTGCAGTGATAGGTCATACAGGTCCTGATCAGTCACTTCAATATCTGTATCTGAGTTCATGCTCTGCAGCATTATTCCAGTCATAATTGTACTAAGGTGATTTTTCCCCCAAATAATAGGCAGTAAATTTCCACAGAATGTGTTGAGAACTAAAAAACTCTAAAAACAAAGCCAAACAAACAAACAAACAAACAACCCCCCCCCAAACTATTCCTAATTTAAATTGGTTTTTAAATAAGAAAGAAAGAAAGAAAGAAAGAAAGAAATGGAAAAATCACCCTTCTGATGTATTGAAAAGTTAAAAATGGCCCAAATATGTATTTATTTCTTTATTTAATGTACATAATCTTGTACTAAAACCTTTTTAGGTTTTTATTCATAATTAATATGAATAAAAGACTATAATTTGTAAAAAAATTAATTTTTACTTTAAAAAAGGAAAAAAATACTTGTATTTTCCTTTTTAAAAAGAAACCACTAAAACACCTTTTTGATACAGATTTAAACAAATGTTTTTGTTTACTTTTCTTTTTTTTTTATACAGTGAGGTGACAAAATAGGCTCTTCCACCTACTTAGAAGAGATTGTTTTGCAATATTTGCATATGAAACCATCTTGCTATTCCTTTGGCTCAGATGAGAGCTTAGCTAATCAAAATAGAAGAAGGGCTTATTTGATTCTTAAAATACTAAGACTTATATAGTAAAACCTCTGTCTACAAACCATAAGTGTTTTAGAATAAGCAGGTCTCATCTTGGTTAGTGCCCTGATTTCAGTTGGGGTAGAGCTGGTTTTCTACCTGGTAGCTGGTTCAGTGCTGTGAGTTGGATTCAGGGTAAGAATAATGTTGGTAACACACTGATGGTTTGGTTGTTGCTGAGCAGCACTTACACTAAGTCATGGACTTTTCAGCTTCTCATTCTTCTCTTCCAGAGAGGATGATGGCACAAAAAGCTGGGACGGGACACAGCCAAGATAGCTGACCCTAACTGGTCAAAGGGATATTTCAAACCTAATGGCATCATGATGAGCAATAAAGTTGAGGGAAATTTGTGGGGGGTGGCAAATATTACTCAGGGATTGGCTGGACATTTATCAGTGGGTGGTGCGAAAGTGCATTGTGCCTCACTTGTTCTGCATATTATTTTATCATTATTATTATTTTCCTTTTCTTTTCTGTCCTATTAAACTATCTTTATCCTGACCCATGAGTTTTAACTTTTTTCTAATTTGCTCCCCCACATTGATGTGGGTAGGTGAGTGGACCGCTGTGCATTCAGCTGCCTGGTGGGTTAAACCACAAGAGTTAGAAAGGTCATTAACTTAGTTCATAAGGAATTAACATAACACTGTTACATCTACTTGGCAAGTATTTCTTGCTCATATAGGAAAAGCAGAAATCCTGTTTAGCTCCAGGGAGGAATTTTAAACAATTTTACTTGGTGAGTCTTTTCACATTCATTTGATTTGTCTAGGGTCACTCTTTCTTGAGGGAATTTCACTCTTCCTGGAACATCTCTTCTCTAAAAGTTGCCTGTTGCCACCTAGGTGTATGAGAATACTCACAATACAGCCAGCCATCACCGAACTATGGCCACAGATTTGTTAATGTCCCTTCACCTTTTACTAAACATATTTCTCGTACAGAGCATCTGAAGTTCAGACTTTCCTTATCATTTTCTGAAGGCCACCCGGTCTCCCCCTTTCTGCAGAGAACCTTGTTTGCAGAATGTTTGCTGTCTCCTTCAGTGTTATCACTGTAGGTTTTACTTACAAGTACTGGTATTTTTTTTCTCTTTACAGAATGTAGTGTCCACATTTTCAGCATGCTGTTCCCCTAGTGCATATGGAGGGGAAGTGACATATACATTCCAGTGAAGCATTCTTCATTGTTAGAATTCATAACCATGAAAACAAACAAACAAACAAACAAACAAAAAGAGACACTTGTACTTTTCTGATCTTCTTAAAAGGCAACATCTCACCACCTTGAATTCTAGTATCCATTTCAAACATAATATTTACACCCGACAATATGGACACTAAAAGAAACATTTCTGTTAAAATGTTAGTTTCTGCTGTTGCTTTTTATTATTATTTTAGGTTGCAATTTTTATTTCATACAATAATTGTTTCATGCCTCAAGTCTTAAACATTCTAAAAATCTTTCTTGGAAATTCATTAACTGGAAAATGCAGAAAATCTGATCAAGTCTTCTGTGTTTACACATTTAACTAGAATATACTGATTTGGAAGGAGTGGAGGCATAAAGCAAATAAGATCCACCCATGACTATAAAAAGATTGGACTATCTTCTCATTGCAGTATGACGCATGAGAGACACAGTTATATCACAACATCATATTCTGGAGTTAGTCATGACAACAATTTCAGAATTATTTTAATTATTACAAATCATGATAGCAAACATGTAAGCTGAAAATGCTTAAGTCTGTAAGAAACGGAGCGGTTGATTTTATTAGTAGTGTTTGTTGGTGGAGAGAAGCTTTTAAAGCTGCTTGCAGCATTAATTGCAGATTTCTTTCCTGTCTTGCAGAGAATGACATAAAATCAGTGATGTGTTTTCTTTAGTTTCCAAAAGCTAATGTAAGGGAATAAAATTTACTTAGCATAAAGTCAATCTTGCTACTGTAAAACACTTTTAATGTTAAAACCTTATGATACATTTCTTCTGCATAAGAACAAAAATGCAAGGGAAAATACGGAAGAAAGCCAGACCTATTTAAATCCTATGGTTTAAAAAGAAACAAAATTAATTTTTTTTAATCAAATAGTAGCCCACATTAAGCAATGAGGAAACACTGGCTTTGACCTAACTCATAGTACAAAATGTCCACCCCACAGCTGGATAAACACTTAATGCTATGGGTGAGCAACTGGACAAAGGGTTACTGTGAACGGGGTGACATCAGACTGGTGACCTGTCTCTAGTGGGACTCCACAGGGCTCCATCCTTGGTCCTGTGCTCTTCATCATCTTCATAAATGACTTGGAAGCAGGACCGGAAGGGATACTGGGCAAGTTCAAAGACAATACAGAACTTGGAGGAGCTGTTGACTCTTTTGAGGACAGGGAGGCCCTGCAGAGACCCTGACAACACAGAGAACAGGGCAATCACCAACCATATGAAGTTCAACATCAGAAAGTGCAGATTCTGCACCAGGGATGGGGCAGCTCTGGATGTACAGATAGATTGGGGAATGAGATGCTGGAAAGTAGCACCAAAGAAAGAGGCCTGGGTGTCCTGGTTGATGGAAAATTGAATTTGAGTCAGCAGTGACCTGGCAGCCAGGAGGACAACGTGTGTCCTGGAGTGCATCAGGAACAACATTGCCAGTTGCGGGGGAGGGGGAGGGATTGTTCAGTCCTACTCTCTACTGGTGTGGTCTCACCTTGAATATTCTGGCCAGTTTTGGGTGCCACAATATAAGAAAGATATAAAGCTATTAGGAAGTGACCAAAGGCGGGCAACGAAGATGGTGAAGGGCCTTAAGGGGAAGCCGTGTGAGGAGTGGTTGAGGTCACTTAGTCTGTTCAGCCTGGAGAAGAGGAGACTGAGGGGACACCCCATTGCAGTCCACAATTTCCTCATGAGGGGAAGTGGAGGGGCAGGCACTGACCTCTTTGTGGTGATCAGCAGCAGGACCTGAGGGAATGGCCTGAATTTGTGCCAGGGGAGGTTTAGATTGGATATTATGAAAAGGTTCTCCACCCAGATGGTGTCTGGGTACTGGAACAGGTTCCCCAGGGACGTGGTCACAGCACCAGCCTGCCAGAGTTCAAGAAGTGTTTGGACAATATTCTCAGACCATGGCGTGATGCTTGGGGATGTTGTGAGCAGGGCCAGGAGTTGGGCTGGATGGTCCTTGTGGGACCCTTCCAACTCAACATATTCTCTGAGTCTGTGATTCTGTGATTTATTAGCAGCTGTGGTTACAAGAAGGTCTGAAAGGAGGATCTGGGGAACTAGAGGGATTTCAACCTGCTGTCAGTGCTGGGCTGGGTCATGTGACATCTTGAGTGCCATGTTGGAGCATGAACAGAATGTGCAGAACAACAAGGGGATCCACCCAGCCAGCATGGATTTAGGAAAGGCAGGTCCTTCTTGACTAATCTGATCCCCTTCATTGACAAGATGATTGGCTAGTGGATGAGTAAAAAGCTGTGGATGTTTTTTACCTGGACTTTATCAAAACCTTTGACACTGCCTCCCATGGCATTGTGCTGGGGAAACTGGCAGCTCATGCCTTTGACAGGCGCATTCTTCACTGGATTAAAAACTGGCTGGATGCTGAGGCCCAGAGAGTGGTGGTGAATGGAGTTACATTCAACTGGTGGCTGGTCACAGTGGTGTTCCCCAGGGCTTGGTACTGGGGTCAGCCTAGTTTTATTATCTGTACTGTGACCCAGACAAGGAGTCGAGGGTTGCTCAGTAAGTTTGCAAATGACACTAATTTAGGCAGGATTGTTGCTGGATGGCAGGAAGGTTCTGCAGAAGGATCTGGACAGGCTGGATTAGTGTTCTGAGGCAACTGGATGAGGTTCAACAAGGAAAAATGCCAGGTCCTGCGCTTGGGTCGCAATTCCATGCAACATTATGGATTTGGGACAGGATGACTGGAAAGCTGTATGGTGGAAAAGGACCTGGGGATGCACCTTGGCAGTCAGTCAGGCAGTATGAGCTGGTGTGTGTGTCCAGGTGGCAAAGAAGGCCAATGGCATCCTGGTTTGGATCAGAAATAGTGTGGCCAAGGGACCAGGGCGGTGATTGTCTCCCTGTACTTGTCACTGGTACCACACTTCAAGTTTTGTGTCCAGTATTGACCCCTCACTACAAGAAAGACATTGACGTGCTGGAGTGTGTCCAGAGAAGGGCAACAAAGCCAGGGGAGAGTCTGAAGCACAAGCACTTATGAAGAACAGTTGAGGGAACTGGGATTGTCGCTAAATACTTCACATTCAGATTAGTTATCTTCAGAGGTGAGTGGTAGTTCCTTTTTTAGAAATTATCCATTGAATTCCCTGTATCTATCAATTCATATTATGCTTACTTGTTTCTTTGTGACTTTCTTGATAAGATAGTTTGGTTTTACAGTTTTAGTGGCATGTTAAGCAAGAAACTCTTGGGCCTCTGAGGGCAAATGCACAAAATTTTCCTCAATAAATAGTCAGGATGTAATGTGGATTTAGGCTTTAAATTTAGGCTGAGCAATATTCTGTTGCTTGTGGTTTAGGTACCTTGTTTTACATTATGCTCTCATTCATCATATATGAAGAACTTCACAGCTGTTATTTCCTTTCAGCTTAAGCAAATCATGTCTGTGGTAGCCAAGGGCAAAATTAGATCAGTAGAAAGCAGAAGTTATTTTTAAACTGAAAATTATTTCTTTTGCTAGGGAAAAAAAAATCTTCATCTGAAGCCAGTGTATTTTTGACATACCTTCAGAAACAAATTCCTCTAAAATGTTATTACCTCTGCAAGTATTTCAAGCTAACCATTTATTGCTATGATGTTAGTCTGAAAAACTCAAAACAAAATTTTGTGTGGGAGAATTCGTATTGTTCTGTATTGTTTTGTTCTGTCAGGATTTTTTATTCAGTTGTTCACATGGATTTTTATGTCCTTCTGTTGCTGTTATATATGGGATTTTTGTCAGTCCTGAAGACAAAATATATAAAATCTCCAAACTTATCATGAATATGATCTGATTTATGTAAACTGCTCTGTTAAACACTACAAGAGATCACTTTTTAGTAACTTATTTTAAGAGTGTTTTCTTATAGTACCCTTCAGCAGAGGATCTCAAATGATTTTACAAATGGAAATCAGTTAAACTCTTTGGTTCCAGAAGGTAAACCACAGTCCTGAAATATTTAGCATTTGAGAATACCTCAGTACTGTGTATCATCCCCCAGGGATCATTTTTGGACCCAGTCCTGTGTAATATCTTTATTGATGATCAGGATGAGGGGGTTGAGTCTACCATTTGAAAATTTTCAGATGACACCAAATTAGGTGCAAGTGTTGGTGTGCTGTAGGGTAGGAGGGCTCTGCACAGGGGCCTGGGCATGCTGGAAAGATGGACTGAATCCAGCAATACCAGGTTTAGCAAGACCAAGTGCTGGGTCCTACTCTTTGGTCACGATAACCCTGTGCAGTGCTACAGGTGGGGGACAGAGTAGCTGGACAGTGCCCTGGCAGAAAAGGCCCTGGGGAACTGATTGACAGCAGACTGAACACGAGCCAGCATGTGCCCAGGTGGCCAAGAAGGCCAGTGTCAGCCTGGATTGGATCAGGAATAGTGTGCCCAGCAGGAGCAGGGAAGTGATTCCTTTCCTGCACTCAGCACTGGTGAGGCCACACCTTGAGTGCTGTGTCCAGCTCTGGGCCCCGCAATTTAGGAAGGAAGTTGGGATGTTGAAGTGTGTCCAGAGGAGACAAAGAGACTGGTGAAGGGTCTGGAACACAAATCCTGTGAGGAGTGGCTGAGTGATCTGTGGTTGTTTAGCCTGGAGAAGAGAAGGCTCAGGGGAGACATTATTGCACTCTCAACCACCTGAAAGGAGGCTGTAGCCAGGTGGGGGTCAACCCCTTCTCCTGGGCAGACAGAGACAGGACAAGAGGACATGGTCTTCAGCTGCACCAAGAGAGTTTTAGGCTGGACTTTAGGAAGAAGTTCTTCACAGAAAGGGTGACTGAGTGTTGGAAAAGGCTGCCCAGGAAAATGGTGGAGTTGCTGTCCCTGGAGGTGTTTAAGAAAAAACTGGATGTGGCACACAGGGCCATAGTCTAGTTGAAATAGTGGTTTTAGGTCATAATTTCAACTCCATGATCTCAAAGATCTTTTCCAACCTAACTGATTTGTGATTTTGTGATCAGACGATGAAAACTTCACAGATGCAACTGAAGAAGAAAAGAGGGTAAATTTGAATGTTTGAAGAGCAATGGAATATTTAATAGGAAAAGTCAAATCTATGACTTTCTTTCTGTAAAGATCATTAGCTCTGACTTTATTTACGGGTTTGTTTATTTTAGATATAGTAGAAACTGGAAACTATTATCTCTTTAGAGATCTGTAAATGACAGCATCAACTCTTTAAATCATACTCGTGCTAAAAGGCAGCATAACATCTAGGAAGGCACATGCCTATCTTTGTTTTTGTGATTGCTAGAAATTGCATTTCCATATTTATTTTTTTGTAACTGTTTGCAATTTGTATTAATTAAGTCTGAAATATGAATATTCCCACATAGGAACCAAGACATAGAAAAAGTCTTTGCCACAAGATTGTCCAAAAATACTGCTGGTGCCTTTGCTTTGTGTTTCCACAATCTTTCTCAATATAGCCCAAATCCTAAATCTTTTGTCTGTCTTTAAGGTAACTACTGGAGGAGTCTTTCTTTTAAGTGATGAGAATAGTCCATCCCATGGTTCTTATACTGTATCCAACCCACTGGATCTCCACCTAACATGCTGCAAGATCTGTAGCTGGCTGATGGCAGGACACGAGATTTAGTAAAAAGTATGATTTGAGAATATTCCCACTATACCATTGAGGATAGTAAGTCCTGGAGGACAGACTTGTGATTAAATGGAGTTCAGTTCTAAAAGGTGTTGCAACAACTTTTCCCTGTCATAGATAATGTCATCAACTCACTGCCTCTTGCCTTTTAGCTCCACAGACTCCATCCCATAAAACTTTAGCTGCAACAACTTGAATCCTCTGATGTGAAAACGCTGGTGTGACACAGTGCATGCTCCCCTGAATGATTTATGTTGCTATGGCCAGAGAAAAAGTATTTTCTTAAAAAAATATTAAACTACTAGTTAACTAGTTAAAGTATTGTGTCTGACTTATCATGCAAACACATCAATATTTATTTTGCTTTTTTCTGCTATTCCAATGCTACTAACTAGAAAGAGTAGAGCCACGTGAACAGGGAGGTATTAGCTTGTATCGAAGGACGAATGTGAAAATAATTACTTCTGCCATAACTCTTGTGATCCATATGGATAAAGTACAGTACTGGCACCAGTATCTACAGGTCCATCTGCACAGAGCCTCATTTTACTGCGTAAGGTAAAGCTTTGTAAACTCAGCCATCTGTTTTCAGTTTATTCCCCAGAACCTCTAAGTAAGAATGGGAAATAAAGATAAAATGTAAGGAATTACTCTATTTGATATTTGATTGTAAAAAATAATGGGGAAAGATTAAAAATAATATTTGAATATTTTATATAATCATTTCTGTTTCTAAAATTGTAATGAGATTTTTTGACTATGGTAGTGGCATCTGCTAAATACTATGTAGTCATAAAGACCTAATCCTCCTTCACCTTGCTGTAGAATGCAACTTCAATAAAGGCAACAGAGTGACAGCACTACACAATCAGACTCCCTATATATGTTTTCCCAGATAATAATGAGGGGATACTTTGTTTTGATTCTTACATCCCCAAAAGGGATTTCCTTTTGGTTTTAGAAAGACCAATGGATGTTTTAAAAAATATGATCCCTACTTCCTTTGTTGATGAACACAAGATTCTAAACACATTTGGAAGTACCTACTTAATAGCTTGAGTACTTTTGATTAGTCTCATCCATCTATCTATCTACCTACCTACCTACCTACATATTCAAAAATCCATTCTATGAGTTGATTCATAGACCAGTTAGAGATTTGGTGCACTATATCCAGTACACACACTGTGACACTCTAAGGTGCTGAAAACTCCTTGCAAAAGGAGTTTTAGCTGCTCCATACAGAGCAGATAGAATATGCAGAGTTATTGTGCACTGGGGAAACTATCATCGGCAGACTTCAAGATGTGAAATTATAATGGATTATTCATATAAATTGCCATCTGGAGATGAAGGGTCAAATCTTTATAACATGAAATGAGATCTTTCATAGTCTCCTTATAGCATGAGTGATTCAATGAATATGAACAAAAGCTTGGGGGCTCTTTTTTTTTTTTTTTTTTTTTTTTTTTTTTTTTTTTTTTTTTTGTGGGTGAGAAAGTGAATCTAGTGAATCTGTATTGATGAAAAACTGGGTTATCTGAAAGCCCAGATTCTCTTTCCTTAAAAAAATCTTCAAACTTACGTTAAGATTAGGTCTTCTTTATGAACAAAATATTAAAAATGACACTTTTGCTAATAACTTTAGCAAATTCTTTGACTTGACTAATGAATCAGACAAATCATACTACACTGATGGTTTGGCAGCATTGACAAAAAGGAAAATGTAGGAGGTGTTTGTTTGGGAACTCCTACAGGTTCTAATGCGGGTTCTTCAGAGATTAGGATTTTTCCTGTCAGTTACATATATATCAAATATTTTAATATTTTGTCAGACTAGCTAAGAAAAAATATAAGCATTAGTACCAGACAAAGTGTTTAAAGCTTGTATCTAATTGACCTGGCTTATATTTCTATTTTGGGGAAAGCTGAACCCACTACCCAAAGTACAGTGATTGTGGTGACCTCACCTCCATTGACTATACCTCAGTTCCCACCTTTCTCTGCACTTGTGGTATTAGTAAGGAGAGGAAAGGAACTTAACTGTTCTCCAAACCTGCAGCAAAGTATGCATCTGTTTGGAATACCTACCCTGCTTGATTGAATCCATGGTAGTATGCATCTGAAACCATACTCCTTGACTCAAACACTTGTGGAAAAGGATAATATTGAGTGAAGTGATTCTTAATTTCTACATGGAAGAGTAGAAAAAAGCATAACCTAATCTATTGTAAATTACTATAACATTGAGATAGTCTGCATCTGTCTATGGTATATTAATAAATTAAATCACTACAATACTGATATTTACTTTGAATCAGCATGAAATGGTTCAGTTTTATGCAATTAAAACAAATTATATAGTTATTTGATTCTAAAACATTCAATATCAATAGGGAAACATAATTTAAGGCTATTTTATTTAATCATTATACTATTAATAATATTTGTATATTAGTATATATATTTAATTATATATAAAATACATACATACATATATATATATATATAACATATAACATATCCATATTTAATTATATATGTATACATATAAATATAGGTGGCAAGGCATCACAAGCAATTTTATACAGGACACCCAGAAAGTAGAACAATAATGATAAGCTCTACATTGCAAAACTTTAAAAAAAGTTGTAAAAAAGTTAAAAATGGGGTTTTTTTTCTTGAAAATCAACATTTCCAAAAAAAGAAAAAAATATTGGAAAATAAGTTATTGCCTTAATAATCTGTTTAGTTGGGAATTCTGTTGTAAAGAAAATAATTTTGGCTCTGTGCACTTGGTTATAATCCCCAAATTAACTTTGAGTCGTGCTATTATATTTATTGCTCTCATACTTTGTAAAGAGAGTATTTTAACTCATCAGAAATATGCAACCTCCCCTTGAATTAGTTTATTTGCTATGACAGGTCCAGTTGATACTGATAGATTTTATATCTACATAACTATCTTTCAAATGAACAGCTTCCTATACGTATAAATTGAAATACCTCAGAGATGCACTGAGTTTCAAAATTTTATTACAATAGCTAGTTACAGAGACTGGAAGTTCTCCTCCAACCAAACATCAGTATAAAACAAAACCAGGCTATAAAGTTTCCATATTTTAGTTAGATTCTGAGCTGGACTCACTGCAGGGATCTGTGAATGAAATTCCTTGATCTTTCCTATATACTGATTTAAGAAAGTAACTCTTTGTTTCCAAAGAAGCAGAACTTCAACAGCAACAGTTAATTTTTCCACAAATTGTTTCTTTTTTTTTTTTTAATGGTTACTTTTATTTATTACATAATTAAAAAAAAATCTTTATCTTCTAAGCAGAAATAGTATCTTTATAGCATGAAGTGAGTTTTCCATATTATGGAAGAACCAAGCAGCAGCAAACCCAGTATCTGATAGCCTTTTGTTAATGACTGTGGACGCTGAGATCTAGCAATGATCCTGAGGCATACACCTAAAATCAAGGGTGCACTAGAATGCATTTCTAAGGAGGCACTTTCCTAAATTTGCTCTGTTATTTATGTTGCGGTAGCAGATCCCTATCTCACTTGGGATGTCTTTCAAGTGTAAGAGAACCTCTTTCAAAATGAGGACAGGAAGATTAAAGTCTGACAGCTTTCTACGGCAAGTAAGTTAACAGTGTTGGAGTGAGGACATAAGCCTGGGTCTTCTAAAGGTTTCCTTTGAAGAAGACTTTGATTCTAGAAACATCTCATCCCAACCAATAAGAAGACAATTTTTTCTCAACCAGGGTGCATTCTGTAAGAGCACAGGATCTGAAAAATTGATTCAATAAAAATCTTTACTTCAGTCTCTGAGGTCCTGAATGATAAAATTTGCCCACCTCCTCAAGTGCAATAAAGAAGAAGCCTCCTGGGAAGAGGGGCAGCTGTTGCTGGGCAGCTGGTGAGTGCTCCCCAGGCACTGACAGCACAGGTGTGAGCTGAGTACTGGTACACCTGCAAATGCTTGGCATTTGTCCTGTTCACACACTGTTTACTGAAGTCTAGGAGTTTACTTCTAGTTTATTTGGAAAACAGAAACTTTGAATGGTGACATTCCATCTCTTTCTGCGTAAGCTTTAAGAAAAAGAAAAAAAAAAGAAGTGTCAAACAAAAGAAGATTATTAATTTCTTTAAAAGAATCATATTGAGGTTAGATCATGATATCAGGTTTGTAATCCAAGGACTTCATTGTTATACTAGCCTAGGTTTCCTTTTGTACCTTTTTCCCTATTAATCAAAATTAAAATTCTAATCTTCAACCTTTAGAACGGTCTAGTGAAATATGTGACTCAGATCTAATATTCAAAATCTTGCCATACCAGGCTACTAAAAAAGCCTTTCTAGTCAATCAGAACTTTTGAATTATTCTACAGTCCAGCACTTCATGATCCAAAACACAGTTCCTATAGGATGCCTTAGTAGTGAATGTCAGTAAAAATTGAAACAAATGTACAGGCATTTCATCAGTGCTTTATTCTGTTGAGACAGTTTTCATGGGTGGCACAACTATTCATACATTTGCATTGATCATGATAATGCCTCTGTGCACTGACAATTGATACAAATGAGATTAAAAGGAACATTTAGTCATCAGATGACAACGTCTCTATTTAAAATTCTATCCTAAGTTAAATGGGACAATAACTGTCAGGAATTAATACTGAAGAGGAGTAAATCTGAAGCTGTCACTGTGTGTTAAAAATACCCTGTCATTGACATTTTCATTATACATATCAATTAAATTCACAATAAGTGTTAGCTAAGAGGAGTGATCTGACATGTGAATGGGCCAAAGAATCAGAAAACACACAAAAAAAGAAATTAATAACTTTCATAATGTGAATATACAATTAAATAAAATGTAAAACAATATAATTAGAAATATAACAAAATGTCTTGTATGAAGATCAGTACAAAACTTTCTGCTGAGTTCTATCTCTACCACAATCTGGAGACATTATTCTCATCTCTGACTTTCATCAAGTAGTCACACTTTCTTTCACCACCACATAGAAATCTGTTTGGAGAGTATTTCTTGCACAGGGAAATATATCAATACAATGTGGGAGAAATATGTTCTGAACAAATACTTGAATGTCATATGAGCATTTCTTGGGTTTTGAGGGCGTAATGCAATTCTATTATTTTTTAATTATGAACTTAATTTAGTGATTCTGTGATGAAGAACATTGACTGTCATATGAGACATGATATTTATTTTCAGTGGCATGTTTTTACAGACACGTCCTTTGTAAAAATTACACTGTGATTCGTTGAAGTTTTAATCTGATACTGTAAGAACTGGATTAGCACTGTGTGTAAGTGTGGGTGCTTGTTCCTTCTTTTTTTCTACTAGTGCTATTAGTATCCATGTACTATTTCTATTAGTGCTGATTGGTATCCATGTAGCTGGACAGAGAAAAGGGTCAGGAACAGATCTAGGTTAAAACTAACCCAGCAAAAAATAAGATGGTGGTGGTGATGGAAAGCCTAATTTAACTCACTCTGGTTGTTGCATGGTTCCTTAAGTGCTTTTGCTGGCTTAAGGGAGAGGAAGCAAAGGACTGCTGAGAAATGGTGAGGGTAAGTTTACAGACTCTACAAGTTTATGCAAGCTTGAAGTGTTCACAGAGCCATACATAGCGTTCACCTTGGAAACCTCTTGTGGCTCCATCACTGCTATGCAGTTTCAGAACAAAAAATGCTTTTAAAACTCCAGACTTTAATTAGAAAATTGTTAGAAGGAAACAAAGCCTAGAATGAATCACCCTGTGACAATGAAGTTTTGTCTACTAATGTGTGCGCTTTTAAAATCCAGCTGCTTTAGTTTACATTAGCTAACTACATCTTCCTCTCCTTAGAATAAAGAGTTGTGTGCAAATTATCTCAGAAAAAAGGCAGTTATCAGTAAGAGAAAATTTCTAATGCAAATGCTGGTTTATTATAAGAGCTATAAAGTTTCACTCATTATGTATAATGTAATCCTTAGAAATAAAATAGTGGCATTAATTTTGAGATAGATTATTCACATATAATTTAAAACATAAATTATTGGGTAATACTGAAAGAAAAATCAAAGACAAAATACTGCTCCTACTATTTAAGGCTCCGTTCATGTTGAAGGGGAGACAAGGAATTTTTTTTTCTACACAGAAATAGAAGTGTATTTTTAAAAGCAGAAAAAGAAAAAAACATGCATGTGTGAGAGACCTCTTTGATCCTAATTCAAATGCCTTGTTACAGGAGGCAGCATCATCACATAATCCTATCTGAAGTGGTATCAGGTTTCTACATCAACTTCCTGCTTTTTCTGCTTGAAAGTCTTTACCAAAATCTCACTCCTTTTATATTCTAAAACCTCCAAAATTTTCAACTCAGGTTTTCAACTCAAGTGACCAATTAATTTACATTACTAGAGAACCCAAGTTTCTTTGAACAAGTGTGGCTTACTTAGCTCTTGGCAATCTGATTTTATCCTTTTTGCCTTCTCCAAGACATATTCTTAATAAAGAAAGGTGATACAACAATGATAACATTAATTGCTAATTCTGATTTTCCAAAACCAGGCTTTGCTTGGCAAAATCACTTAAGGTTCCTTTCCTTCCCCACAGGATATTCAGGGAGTTCAGGGAGAGAAGCAGGGATGTGTTTTTGTGTTCCTGGTTGAAATCACCTGCAGTTGACACTGACAGTAGTCTTTCTTCTTTCTAAGTGGTTTGTCTTTTGGATACAAGTTGCAGATGAGGTGCTGACATAAAGATATCACACACCTTTGAATTTTGCTTATTTTTGAGTCTTTTGAATAAGGAATATTTACCAGGGAGCATTCCCAAAGTCAGTAAAGATGAGGCCATGTTGTTTTGGCAGGGCTGAGCTCTCTAGAAGCATGAGGATATGAGCCATGGTGTGCTACTTGCCCTCAGGGCCAGCTGATTGTCCATGGTCCGTTTTAGTGCCTATTAAGGATCATAGTCAAAAAGGATTGATTGGACTGCAAATTCTGCCTTTATTCCTAAACTGCTGAAATAACTCACTTAGTTTTTGTTTTCTAGACCATGCACACAGTTCCTCTTCATCTTGGTTAGAGAGGAAATCATGTTACACTGTAGCAATACCTGTCACCACCCATGGATGCAGGAGTGTGCTTGGTGAGAAATAAACATCTCTTTTAGCTGTATTTTCTCAAACAGCACACAATAGTTCATGTGTTCTGTCCTTGTAAAATGTCATGAAAAGATCACAGTTTTTTAGAAAAGTGAGTTACTCAAGAGAAATATGATTTTAAAAACAACTATATTGTTACTTCTGTATTTTGTTAGGTTTCCTAGTAGCTTTTATTATTTGTCATCTATTAGTTTGATTTGTCATCTATTAGTTTGATTTATCATCTTGAATGATTTCTATCACTTAAATGGAAAAAAAAATCAAACCTCTGTAGTTTAATATTCAAGATTCTGTACTCTAAAGAATTACAAAATCATGTAATATTTTATATTTATCAACATGAAAGTTAAAACTTCTCTTTCTGTGTACACTTCTGAAAAACAGTACTGTTCTGATGTTTGCAAAGACAGACAAAATTTTGGATGTAATTCAAATCTATTTTACATATAAAATTTATCCTATGTTTTCATAATAATCCTTGAATAAAAAGGGTGTTGCTCTCAAGACCTACTAGATTTGGGGCAGCCATATCTTTATTTTCTTATTCAGTGTTCTTATTTTTGTATTTCTGTGTGACGCCAATTTTGTAGAAACACATTACCTACATCTGCTAAAGCATTTCATATAGGTTTACTCTTCTTATAACAAGTATTATTTTGTATATTTGAAATATTGTGCTTTGAACTACAGTAAACGCTCCATGCTTTGCAAGCAGCACCATCATTATGAGGTGATATAACACTTCCTTTATCTCCTTTATTTACATCAGAAGTAGAATTAACAGCAGTAATAGCAGCAGGCCTACACAGGATACGGGGAATTTGATTGAATTTTGTTGTAGAAAATGAGTGTATAGCTGTGTTTAGCCAGCTGATACTGACTCACTCACTTCTTCATGCTTCAGGACTTTTATCACTTCTGAGATGGATTTATTTAATTTTAAATTGGACTGAACTGTTCAATCACAAAAAACAAACAAACAAACGAACAAACAAACAAACAAACCCAGAAATTTTCAAGAAAAACTGTTCCAGCAAATACTTTATATTGTAAAATTCAGCAAGAAATGAAAAAACTTTGCAACTGCTACTCTACTCTTTTCCTTGAAGCCCCAAATTTAGACAGCAGAAGTAGAAATATCTTCCATTTTATTAGTGTATAGAAAGCATGTGAACTGCATATACATTGCCATTGGCTTCATCTTTTTGATCATAGACTGTTGCTGACTGAAGGCCACAAATACTTGCAGCCACAAGTATTATCTTGGCAGGTTCAGGATCCAAATTAGGAGAAAAGTCTTCACTACAAGTATATTTCTACTTTGGAAAAGTTCCTGGAGAGAGGCAGGGAGTCTTCCTCCATTCTTGGGGTTTTCAAGACTGCATTACACAGAGCCATGGCTGAACCAGTCTAGTTCTCTCAAAAGTCCTGCTCCATGCAGGAAAAGCAGATAAACATTTGCTTGATTGTTGTTCAAAATAGACCATGTACAGAGAGAAATTCCAACTACTCTTTCTATGATTTTACAAAATAGATAGCTGAAATTCCATAGCACAATTCACAATATGTGTAGAGTTTGTTTCACCCCATCAAATTCCCATTCTAATATTTCAAACTATGTTCACTTAAAGGCAGATTTTGGAAATTGAAAAAAAAAAACCAGCTGGTATGGATAAGGCAGTCACATCTTTTTTCTGGATTATTGTTTTATCTAACTATGTTTAAAATCAGTTTTAGCAGATAGGCTAGCAAACATTTTACATATTTCAGAGGGGCACACAGAGAAGATAATTTATTGTACTGAGGGGATAATGGTTTGATAATTATTTTCACCTAGTTTTAGATTTACAGGAGTTAGACTTTCATGTCTAACACAGCCAGAGACACATGTTAATCAATTATCAAGAAAAAACTAACACTTTGTGAGGGTATGCTGGTTTTCCTGATAGCTGTCTAAGATAGAGAACATGAATTACCTTCTGAAAATGCTGGTTTATCTGCATTAGGGAGTTTCCAAGATGACTCAGATACAAAGATTTTAAATCCCTAAACTAGGGCACATGAATACAGGGCTTGACACTGTATGACTGAAAATATTTTTATTTTATACAAAAAAGAGTGAAAGGAAATCAAGTAAGCTTACAGTTTACCATTCTAATTCAAACTTTCATAACCTCAATATTGTGTTTTAGGGTATCTCATGCCAATTCATTACCTTTAAACTTTTAAGGAAAGAGGCTTTAAATAATTATTGTGTTTGGAGGTAAAAACACTTCAAATAATTTCAGCTGCTTTGATCGTGTTTTTATTTTCCCTATGATCTATATAAAAGAAAGTCTGAAGAAAAAAAAAAAGGAAACTTAATAGCTTAAACTGTCATGATACTATGTAAGCACATATTGTATAATAATAGCAACAGTGAAAAGAAGTAATGTTGACAACAACTCTGTTTTGTGACAAAGTATCTTGCATGGTCCTTTAGATAAATCCAAGTTAAACTTTCCTTGATCAATTATTCAACAGATTTCATGAAAGGAAAAAAGTCCTTATATATTCTTATTCAACTGTAATGTAAGGTACCTTCATTTTCATAGCTGTCTTTTGGTGATGTGGTCAGAGGCATGGCAATGCATTTTGATTTTGACTGATGTCAACATAAACAGTTTAGTCTTCATATTTTCATTGTTACGCCCGTCAGACCTCTGAGATACAAAGGGTGACATGACAATATCTAGGCTGAAGCATACATCATGAAGGCAATGTTGAGTTAGAAGAGAAACAATAAATATTTGATCTTCATAAGGACAACAACTTGACAGGTCAAGAAAAATTGTGAAAGTGAGAGTCACCTGGCCATTTATACTGGGCTCTAATAAATCTGTTCACTGAACTGGAATCAATCACTCTCTTTAAATCATTGACCTGCATCTTAATACTCAAGTGATGCACATCTATTAAACAACTATAGAATAGCCAGTCTTGGTCTAGATATTTTTAGCTGGCAACTGAGAAACTATTTTAAATAGTATTTGCTGATCCCTGCATCAATAAAGTTAATTTCCCCGTGGTTGTGAGGGCATAACTGAAGCCCAAACAAATTTTGAAGTATTCTTGCACAGTCAGTATTGAAATGAGTTGTTAAAATTGTATAGGATTCAGCTCTACTTATTATTTTATGTATATTATAGCAGTCTCTTGAAAATTTTCAGGGATTTTTATAATTATAAATCTAAACCTGAAGTGAAGAATATATAGGCCTTGCTGCCTAATGATATCTGTTTTCAGAATGTAAGTACAGGTTTTGTACCCATTAATAAAATTTTATTGCAGATCTCAGTGTATTGTACTAGCATATCTCATATGTGTTAGATAGGCATTTGGCATTTATATGCAAGTGTTGCAAAGTAGGCAGCTGACAGAGCAAAAGCACCAGAAGGCAGCAGTTTGTTTTGATGTGCTGTATCTTAGCCATCTGGGGAGCGAGGTACTACTAACAGAAGAAATACAACTAAGGCTATTTAAAGAATCTCACAGAAACTACTGTAAAAGTATAGACTTGAAAGGCACAGCTATTACTGTTTATTGATTCCTCACAGAAAGATTTACTCACAGTGCTTCTGAATTGAATTTCTGATTAATAAATTCCTTGGTCACATTTGCAAAACATTTTCTTACTTCCTTTTAAAGAGTTTGGCTCTCACAGCTTTGGCATTTGGGTCCATAATCATATATTTGGGTAAAATGAATTTAATATTACATGATTTATATGACATTGTTTTTTGCTATGGTATATATGTATATTATGGAATTAGTCTTTATTAGCATTATTGCTGTATGCAGAATCCTGATAGGGTGAGCAGCTCGTTCCAGCAGGGACAGTAGGGGATGCTCATAAGCAAAAGATAAATCCCAGTGGAGTTACATTGCCATAGAAAAAAGCAGTAGCCAGGACTTTTTTTTTTACAAATTCATTCAGAAGCATAACAGACATTTTTGGTAACAAAAAAAAGAAGAAAAAAGAGCAGGAGGGTGAAAATACACTTAATGTGTCTGATCTTGTAATAAAGGCTCCTACTGAAGTCTACAGTGTTTTTCATATGGGGTCAACACCTCAGAACAGTACATTAAACTTTTCTAAGATTCAGAGTGGGATAAAATAAGATGAAAACTAGTCAAAAGACTAAGAACTTAAAAGAAGTGGCAACTCAATATGGTGCTCTTTAGAAAGGAAATAATGCACAGAACAAAACAGGCCTAGTAGCTTTTTTTGATAAGTGAAATAACCTGTGAGTCTAAAGGACAGAACAAGGAGGGCACAAGAAAGTGAATTTCACTAAAAAAACCCCTACACCCTTTTATTTTACTAGGAGGAGACCTGTTTCTAAACATTTTGTCACTAAAACAAAAAAAGAAGGGTCTGCAAGGAAGAGATTCACTATGGCTTCATGAGCTAAAACTAGTTCATTCTTCATGGAAAAAAAAAACAAAAAAATGACAAAGGAAAATACCTTCCTAAATAAAGAAAGCAAGGTTAATGTACCTTTACTTCATCAGTTCAATCATACAAACACAGAATTCCACAATAATGATATTATTTTTTTCTTGTTCTCTGTCCTGCCCAAATAAAAAGCTGACATATGTCTTGTTTGCAGGCTGTGTTAATATATATATCTGCTCTTGTTATAAGACATGGCTAAATACAGAGATGAGAAAGGTTAACACACAGATTTTAGCAAGTACGAGAATTTTCTCTTCCTGCCTTGCAGCGAGCACGAAGATTTCCTCTAGAAATCTTATTTTGCCTCTAAGGCAGTCACTGTGGAGTTGCAATCTATCTTTAGTGATTTTTAACACATACTCTAAATTAAAAAATTGCAAGGATTTCATTCAAAAATGCCTAGTGAGGGTTACTTGCAAGTACTATTTTTGCCTTATCTTACTACTTTAGTAGTATTTTAGCAATCAGCTGGTACAAACGAGGGAAAATAGATGTGCTTTAATGGCCTGTCTGGCTGGCTGACTGACTGGTAAGTGCTGTTGATACGCGCTGTTATCTTCATGAGTGAATTGAGCAAATGCAAACTGTCAAGCCAGTTAACATTTCCTGTTCCCATAGCTCTGACTTCCAGCCATGACAAACACCGTCACTGTGCTACCTGAGCTTTACCTTCACCTTTCCAATGGATAAGGGTTACATATGTTATTGCTCAGTCACTATGTTATGTGTCCCTGGAAGGTGAGAGAAGTGTTGTTGGTGGCACAATAACCCTTGTATCTCTGTGGCAGAATGTAAGTCTCAGCTTTAATTAAACTCCTAACTAAAACTGGAAGTTGCTGCACAGTGAAAGAGACTGTGAAGAACCTGTGAATCTCCTGTTGCATTCAGCACAGTAATGTCTTGTCACACTGGCAACTCAGTGCTCTTAGAAAAAAGCCTTGTTTTAGAGCAAGGCTGGACACCACGTATTTCTTTAGAATTAGCTTCACTTGTCCCTGAAGGGGGAGTTTAAATTCCAGAGTGTTCAAAGTTATCGTACAATGTTGTCAGTATAGAGCTCCAAGAAGAACATGAAATCAGAAGTTTAATCATCAGTATCTGAAAATATATTTGATCAAAAATATCTATGTCCTGAAAACATACATGAAAATGAGTCGAATCAGAATGTAGAGAAAATTTTACTATGCTTTAGATTTACATTGGTATTTTTGCTACTGTTTTACGTTGATCAACTTTAATATTAAAAAGACTATTTATCCTTTTCCAGAGAAGTAATTTAATTTTATCTACCATGTTTCCTTTTTATAGAGAAGCTTTGAAAGTGTTCCCTTCATGAAACTAATAATCAAACTAGAGTGAAAACCAAGATTCATCTTTAAAAAAGAAAGCTTGAACAATAAATACAGAAAAATAATAGAATATAGATGTCACAGTTTAAGGATTATCTCTTTAATTAGGAAGACTTAGAACTGTTAGATAATGGTTGGCAAAGAGAAAGAGAACAAACCACATTTTACTCAGAAGTAGCCTATAAATCTGTACAGGCAAGCTGTTTGGCTGATTAATTTCTTCCCCAGCACTCTGTGTAACACTAACACTAAATAACACATAGACTTCCTGCAAGCTGCAGGCTTTCTTGAAAAGTAGTTTTACTACTATTCCAAGGTTTTAATTTTGTATTACTTCTCAGATATCCTTTAAAAATTGACTGTATAACCTGTGCACTCTAGTTAACACCAGAAAGGTGAGGGTAAATAAATTCAGTCTTTTCCAGACAGTCAGTGTTGGAATCCAGTTATGTCACCAAAAACCCCACCTTTTGTGTCTGAGGTTGCCTGTAAGTTTGGCTCATTTCAGTATAGCTACATTATGTCATTCATATAACTAAAATGGACAATATCTTATGAGATATGTGTGTTTGAACATACACTTTACGGTCCATATTTGAACATTTCAGTAAAAAGCAAATTTGCTGTGATTATCTATGTCATCCAAATGCTCAGTGAAAATAAACAAGAAAAGTCTAAGAATTTAATTTCACGTTCATTTTGAACGAATAGTCTTGCTACATAGCCTCTGTGCTTCAGAAATTAATCACATCAACACATGCAAGAGCTGTTCACATGGGCAGTGCTTCTAGTTACAGGTGATGTATCGCTCTATTTTCCTCTGTTTTTGCATGTTAACCCTTTTGCCTGTAATAATCTTGTTTAAATAACCTAAATGATGCACACCATTGTGATTTAATAATTACCATTGACACATGTCTAACTGAGTCCTCCTCAGCTACTCTGGCACATTTTCTGTGTTAGACATGCTGCTCTTTAACATTTGTGGCCTAAGTGCAAACTACTCTGACTCAATAAGTGTATGCTAATGTACAACTTATATGTTATAGCAGGACCAAATCTAAACATTTTAAAAAATCTCTGAAACACAATGACTTTTCATTTCTTATCATGTACACTTGAGTCTTTACCAGATGATGTCATATTTAGCTTTATCTTCTGTGTTTTTTTTTTGTTTTTTTTTTTTAAGGTTTTTTCTTTTTTAAAATTATCTCTCTAACAGGCTTTTAATGTGATGTGCATAGATAAAAACAATGGGAAGCGGTAATAAAAAAGGAAACTGTTTCATTTTTTGGGACAACATTGAGATTCCTCATGCTCCTCTGTGTTGTTCTGGTGTAGATGAAAGAGACTTAAAAACTGATAATATACACCAGTCTGTATATAAAGAACTTTATTGCTCTTTGTGTGTAATTCTACCCTACTTTTTTCCTTGAGTTCAAAAGGCTGATGAAAGGCTGCTCTTTTCCAGACTTGAACAGAAATATAGGTAGCAGATCTACAAGAGAAGGAGAATTTGTTAACTTGGGGTAGAGTAAACAAACTTCATAATCTCTGGTAGACTTATAAAAAACTCTTTAGAAGAAATTATTCTTTATATATTTTAAAGTGCTATGGTTAATATGTGTGAGTAAATAGCGCCTCTCACCTCCACTCTAAAAAAACCGAAGCTTGAAAAACCCTGCGCTAATGAAACAAAAAACTAGGTCAATGTAGTTTTGGGATCAAAGGGCAAAACTGTAAACTTATTTATTATATGATTTTACATTTAACTGTCATGAAGGAGAAGGCACATTTTGGGTGCTGACTCTGTGGGTATTGTTAGGTAGGAGAGTCATTCTGAAACACTGTATACATTTTGGAGTACAACCTTGTACCTTAGGTCTCATAAAGGGAGATATATTTACAGGTCCCACTAAGTTTAAAAGCACAGCGCACTCAGTATACAGTGGGTGATGATCACAGAGAGGAAGCATGAAGAAGATAGGTCGTTTATACACTTTTGGCACCATTAATTTTAATTTGAAATGTGGCTTTGAAAGGCAAATTGAAATGAGTACATAGGACTTTGCAAAAAGTTCCCTTGAAGTCTGAGCCTACCCAGAACAATGATCAGGGCTCATATGCTGAATATTAAATAACTTGGAGATTTGAGCTGATACAAGCCCCTGTCATTCAGCTGTATCCTGGTCTGCCCCTTTCATTAAGCGCTCGGGAGCACCATTGCTTGACATGGCACTTCAGGAGAAATGAAAGATATTGCATGCCATATGAGTGGGAAAATCTGGGGCCAGGAGTATCACCACTCTTTTTTGGAAGCACTGCATGAGAGTATTTGAGTGTATTAGTGTGTGAATTCAATTACTGGACTTTACAGGTGTAGCCTCTAAAGGTGATAAAGCACTACCTGTGTCTTCCTGACCAGTTGCTTCCTGCCTTCAACACCTACATGTTGCACACTGCTTACATGGGTAGGACCAAAGTGTTTTTAGGAACAAGGGAGTAGGACAGGGAAGAACAATGTAGAATAGCACCTAGATTCAAGAGAATAAAATGTCCAGTTAATAGCTTATGTGGACAGTAAGGATCAAAGAATTCATTCAGCCCTATAATAATCCATGTGGATAGTTTTGTGTATCCAGATATTGCCAGATGCATTACCTCAAATGTTAACATATGACACTAAGGTAATTTATATACCAGCACTTTTATAACAAGAACTTAGACTTCTAGCAATTAATTTCCATTCCCTGTGGAAGAAGAAAGATGGATCTCGACAGTTTTGACTGATGAGTCAAATACCTGTAATGAATCAAAGTATATTTCTAGCTGCCACATATAATGTGCTAACTATAATGTTACTGAACAAAGATATTTTGGTAAAACACCAGCAAAAGAAGGAACTGGAGCCACTCTTCTTACCTCTTTGGGCTCATCATCACTGCCCTGGTTACAGCTAGGATAGAGTTAATTTCTTCTCAGTCATTGTTACAATGCTGTGTTTTGGATTAGGAATGAGAATAGTGTTGATAATGTTTGCCAAGTGGTGTTTATCTCAAGTCAAGGACTTTATGTTTCTTGTCTCATGCTGTGCCAGTGAGGTGATATGCAAAAAAAACCTTGGAGGGAACACAGATGGGACAGGTGACCTGAACTGACCAAAGGGATATTCCACACCCCTAAAGTCATGCCCAGTGTATAAACTAGGGGGAGTTACCCAGAAGGACAGTCAATCTCGTTTTGGGAAGGGGGATCTGGCATCAGTCAGCAGGTGGTAAAAACTTGTGTTGCGCATCACTTGTTTTACCTTTTGATTATCATCATTATTATTATTTACAATTATTACTGATCTTACTTTAATTTCAATTATTAAACTGTTCTTATCTCAACATGAACATTTTACATTGATTCTTCTGCTCATGTCACTGTGGAAGGCATCTGAGTGTATTGTCTAGGAGGCCTTTGGCTTCTCTGTCTCACTGCAGCACATTTTTCCTGTGCCAGTCTATGGGTGTATCAGGACAGACAGCTGTTTTCCAGTGCATGGAATCACAACTTGGGAGAAAGGCTCTAGCTCTGCCTTAGAATGGTGAAAAGCCACCACAGAGATGACTGGTTGCTGTTTTTCTGTTGCTGTTTGTTACTATGGATTATACTTCAGCTATAAATTTCTCTTTGCACTTAATGTGCAGAATTATTTTTTTTAATTTTCAAAAGACTAGATCAAAATAAGTGATGATCCTAGCCCCTTTTCATTTATCATATCTGTTTAAAATCTTTCCTATTTTCTGAAAAAATGTGTGTACACACATCAAATGGTTTTTTGAAATAAAAAGCTTTTCTCAGTTCATATCTTGCATAGATTTTATACAGTCTCCAACAATAAAGTACCTGTTGATTATTGCCCTGAACAATTGCAACAGCCTCATTAGTTTCACTATGTAGCTTACAGTAGTTTTGTGCCAAATTAAAAGTACAGGTCAAAGGACTAATGTGAGATCAGCTTGTAGAAATTTGAAGCTCACCTTGATCCAGCAATTTATAAACAGACAAAGCCACTTCATACAATATCCAAAAGCAAAAATTCACAATGGATATAATTAGGAGTTGTTCTATCTTAGCAATTAGGCTATGGATTACTATGAAAATGAGAAAGTTGTGGTCTATTATTTGAATGCTATTTAAATATTGAATGATCATCTAGGGTTACTGCAGCCTTGGAAAATGTTAAACTATTGAAAGAACTAATACTTAAAAAAATATTACTGGACAATGAGCCCATTTTGAAAGATACTGAAAACAAGGAGTTCTTTTCATTCAGTGGAATACATTATTGGTCATGGTCAATGTCTAGTTTTGGGCAGCATAATACAAACAGGCAATCTCATTGTGGTTGTATTTTGATGAAATAAGATGGGTCCTTCCCATACCCAGAACATGTTAAGTGTGACATCAGGTGCTGATGAGTCTCCTTTGGAGAACAAAGAGGGTGATGAGGAATGAAGAGGCTCTTGTCCAAGCAGGTTGAAAGATCTTGGCCTGTTTAGCCTAGTAAAGGCTCCCAGAGGACATTATTCTTCTTTACAGGTAAATATATATATATATCTATATATCTATATATATATCTATATATCTATATATATATATATCTATATATCTATATATATATCTATATATATCTATATATATATATCTAAATCAAGTAGGTGGCCACTTGTGATTCCTGCTGAGGTCTCCTCTCACATGAGTTGTGCCATGGGGAGGTGGAGGGAAAAGGCCTGAGCAGAAGCAATAAGACCCATCTCCTCTCTCCTTTGCATGACAGCATTCCCTGCATGCCAGCACCACAACTTCTTCCTGACTTGTAAACCTGGTACATGGAATTAGGGGGATGAGAAGCAGCTTCCTGGAAAGAGAAATCTGTAGTGCCCAGAGTCTTCTCTGATAAATGATCACCTGGGTAAACACCAAGGGGGCAGGACATCTGCTCATGAAAAAGAAAAATATTATCTGGAAAATGCATGAGAACTGATGAGAAATAGAATAAGGTTGCTAATAAGCTAAGAAATAAGTTTTCTGAACACTTTTTTGTTAATACAGTTTTGCGTTGAACTCATTTAAGGAGGGTACTCAAAGAAGTTATTAAAATGATTAAAAGAGTTGACTAAGGGAAATTGGTTTAAATTGCCCCACTGTTCTTTCCAAAATGTCAACCTGTTTCTAAATACATTTTCTTTTGATAACTGAAAACTTTCAGTTTTCAAAATTATCCATTAATTAATTTACCTGCACAGGATTTTTGCATAGATTTTTACAGATGTCTTCTCAGGTTTATAAGCCTTTGTCTTTATCTTTTCTCTGAGTCTCTTTTCCTCTCTCATTTATATGAAGAGTTTTCTCTAGCATGCACATACCTACCATCAAAAGGCTTAAAAGAAGCTGTTTTCCCAGTGACTGCCTACTACTGGAAAACTCTCTACAGATGTGAAAGGCTTAAGGACATTCAAATTATTAAATAATTGAAATGAACTTATTTTATTTTATAATTACTTTTAATACAATGTTTGTTGTCTCTTTGCAGACAATAACAAGTTTTTAAGAGATTCACAAGATCTCTGTATGGTTGAATGTCTCAGAATGCATTCCCTTCCTCTGATTTTGATGCATTTAAATTATTTTCTTACTATTTGAAATCCACATATAAATAATCTGCTTCACTAAACTAAAATGGGAGAACACAAAGGAGTAATTTAGATTTTAATTTGGTCAGATATATGCAGACAATACACCTGCCTTACTATCAAAGAGCATTAATGGAAACAAGAGCAAATTTGCGTCAACATCATGATGAATAAATTGTAAACAGTAGTTGCAAAGTATTTAATTAGCAGTTCATAATAAAAGGTTTTAATGGACACTACATTTCTGAAGCTATGTGAAATAGAAAGTACTTACCAGAGGTAATAACTAGTTTAATTTCCTTCCATAAGTATAGCAGCCATTCTTGGCAAATTATTGTGCTTAGGAGCTGTGAAGTGAGACCATTGAGAGGAAGTCTCACTTCAGTCTGGAAAGCACGTATAAGAAACTGTAATTCTGTCCCAGTGTGACCTCAAATCACTGAGATTAACAAGGATTCCTCATTTGGTTGCACTGGTGCTCTCCAATAATATATGTACTGTTTAAATATATTAAAGATATAGCACAGTCTTAAAAAGTGGTAATAATGCTCATCACCATCCCTGTAAAATAGAAAAGGACTGAAATGAAGCAGTATAAGAGTCCATAAAAAAAATCTAAGCATGCAACATTTCAATAATGTTATCATATTCATACACTTAATCAGTCCTCTTCCACAGCAACAGGACGAGTTTCAACAGTATCATAAGACAGAAACATATAATTTTCCCTTGCTGGAGGGTATGATTCCCTAGGTGTTGAGAACTTTAAAGGAGTTCCACAATTTTACTTGAGGCCATTATTCATAGAATCATTAAGGTTGGAAAAGACCTCTAACATGATCAAGTCCAACCATAATTCCAACACTGCCACGTCCACAATTAAACCATGCCTTAAGCATGTCCGAAGTGCCTCATCTGCATGTTATCTGAAAACTTCCAGGGATTGTTACTCTACCACTTCCCTCTGCAGACTGTTCCAATGCTTGACCATTATCTCAGTGAAGAAATTTTACTTCATGTCTTATCTAAACATCCCCTGGCACAGTTTGAGGCCATTTCCTTCTATCCTGTCTCTTGTTACCTGGGAGAAGAGGCTGACCCCCACCTGGCTACAACTGCCTTTCAAGTAATTGCAAAGAGCAAAATGTTTCCTCTAAACCTCCTTTGCTCCAGGCTAAACAAACCCAGCTCCCTCAGCCACTCCTCATCAGACTCGTGCTCCAGTCCCTCCACCAGCTTCACTGCCCTTCTCTGGATGAGCTCCAGCACCTCAATATCCCTCTTTTAGTGAGGGGTTCAAAACTGAACACAGGATTTGAGGTGCAGCCTCACCGGTGCTGAAAACAGGAGGATGACTGCTACTCTAGTCCTGCTGGCCAGCTATTTCTGATATACAGCACCCATCTGGCTTTAAGATTATAAGTAAAAAAGTAAATTAAAAGAAAAATGATTGTAAAAGCCCTCTTCCTAAGAAGTCTAGAAGTATCAAGATATTTATAGTGTAATGAGAAGGGCAAATAACACCTGGGAACAGATATGTGAAGTTTTGCTCTGGTGGAGAGAGTTTAACAAAAAAGAATTTTGACATTTTGAAATATCTCTAAATAAGATGTTGTAATGAGAAAAAGGTGTGATTCACATATTTGTATACAAAACTGTGTTTCTCAAGTGTTTGATAACTAGTTTAACTGTCTCAGCATCTAGACTACATGAAATATCAGAGTAATAGACTTAACAGCGTTGATGATTTGCTTCCATGTTCCAGGAAAATGATAGTTGTAATCGAAAGGATACAAGAACCTTCACTGGCAGACTTCAGATAAAAATGCCAATTTCAGCTAATATTAGAAAGTCAAAAAAATCTGTCAGGTGCTGAAAGAATGGGGCAGTCTTTAATAGAAGGGGAAAGACAGAAGAAAAAACCCTGGAGGTTCATTTAAGCTAAGTCACGCTGCTGCCACTCTGCCATGTGCTTAAAATGCCCACCACACCTCCTGTTTCGTTCTGCCCTCGGGATCTCCTTTTTCCGGGCAAGGGTACAAGGTACAGATATCAATTACTGTGACTGCAGGTTAGAATTGCCTAGATCAGGTCTTTGCTCATTTTTAATAACGCCCAAGGAAACAGAAACTCTGAGATACCATGGAAAGGAATTCAATATAAGGACATAGATAAGAGAAAGCTTCAGGAAATAATATGTTAATGTAGAGATGAACTAAAAATAGCTCATAGACCTCTAAACATCCTTCTCTCATCACACCTTTCCATATCTCATTCAGCTGAGTGCTAGAATATTTCTTACACTGTAAATGATTTGAGAAGCTGAGCTGGTAAATTCGTTGTTGATAAGCAGCTAGAATATTCAGAAGCAAGAGGCCAGTGAGAACTGGAACTTCGTGTCTAACGGAACAGACTAGTTGTGATGCAGCAAAAGGGCTAGCACTAGTGAGAGCTATCTTCACAATGCATTTCTAATTCTTTTAGTGCTATTAATGAACTGTTCACCAGTCCTGAGAACAGAATATTCCATTCCATCAGAGTATTAAAAAAATATGCAAATGAGATATGGAGACCTAATTAGAGTGCAGGAATTGCATCGTTCAAGGAAAAGTTCACTGGTGTATCAGTAATTACACAACAGCCCTTTTTCCTAACAGGATAAACCAACTCCATTTCATCATAATAAGTATTATAATTAAAACAGCTTTTGAAACTAATAATACATGAAAAAAATTAATAAAAATGTAAAGTCCAAACATCTACAGGATTTGTTTTAAAACCTGGGAAGCATGCAAAATAGGAAGAGAATTATTTTGAATCAGATAGTATAATAACCTAATATTTTTGGCAACAGAATGTTAATGGAAAGTCCAAAATATACAATATCAAAGTTGGAGAGATCCTGTCAGGACTAGATCCTGAAGATATCCCACATTTTCTTTCTTTCTCTTCTTTTTTTTCCTTTCAAAACTGTTACTATTGACTAGTACACTATTAATGATAAGCTAAAAGGTGTTTTGTTGAACTTTTTTTTTTTTTTCAGAGAGGAGGATGCAAATGGTATGAAAATGCATATAAATGTCCTTTTCCTCATGCTGGTACACGCTGCAGAAGAAAACTGAGAAAGTAGTTAAAAGTTCAAGATAAATATGTTACCAGACCTTTGGGAGAAATTCTTTTGGTTTTGTTTGGTTGATTGTTTTATTTTCAATAAAACTTGTTCCAGCTTCCTTGGAGATTTTACTGCAAATCTAACAAGCTTAGGCTGTCTGTATAACACAAAGAGAAAACCTTTAGGAAAAGCATGTCATTGGGCTTCAAGGTGAAGCACGGTGCTAATAACACTAAGGTTGTGGTTTCAATCCTTGTATGGGCAATTCACTGAAGAGTTGTATTCAACAATCCTTGTGGGTCCCTTCTATCTCAGAATATTCTGTGATTCTGTAAATAATGTGCCCAACACATCATCTTCTTAATACTTTACTACCTCTGAGATACCTTTAACTGGGCTGAGCAATTACTGAAATTATAATTCTGCAATTATTCCTATGTCTAGGATTATGCATACGGTTTAAATGTGCAAAATGGCCTATTTTATTCCCCTAACACAGATTTAGTTGGGTTAATACTGAAGTATGTACAACTAAATTATATTTGCTATGAGGAGATGAAAGAAACTTGTAACCCAAACTACTTTTGGACTGATGAGGTAAAAAAATTCTATACTTAATTTAGGTTTTTTTCTCTAAGCTGTTTATCATGGGAACTGAATCTTAATGTTATATATTGCATTCCTTTCCATTTTATTCCTCTTTTAAACAAATTTGTACTTTGATCTTCTAGGAAACTGCTAGCTTTGTAATGAGACACATCCATCTGCTCTAGTTGTGTGCCATCACATCTTCACAGCGCGTAAATAAGAAAACCTAATCCATTTTTCCTTATAAAATTAGTGCTTTTTGGATACTGTATGATGATAATTTCTCCTCCTAAAATGACAGTGAACTGGAGGATTAGGATAGCAGATGACAGCATTTATTTCTGTAATTTACTAGTGCCATGAGTAATGCTTGAGACCATGCCATTTCCCTAACACTTCTGACTTAAAAAGTCATCTTTGCTGTAAGAGTGTTATAAAATTTGGCATAATGGAGTTTGTTTTTTTCCAAGAACTATTAACTCCCCAGCTACCAGGTTTGGAATAAGGAGAAAAGAAAACTCTATTACACATTTTGCAAGGAGCTTATTTATACCTCAGCTACCAAAATATAGCTGCAAAGCACCATTTTTGGAATATTTTCAAAGAAAATGTTTGACAATAAATATAGTTAATTTCAACAGAAAATAAAAATACATGCAAATGTTTCTAAGAAATCTGTATTTCTATATACATTAATGTACCAATGCCCGTTTAAAGAAGTGTTCATCCAGGGCTCTTCCTGAAAATTCAACAGAGATGTATGACTGGCTTTGAAGAATTTAATCTATGCTTTTGTTAGAACTCTCTGTACTTTTTATCTGTATATGTGAAAGTGTCAGGTGCAAGTAATTTAGACTGCTTCCTCAAAGTAAAGGGTATATGGAATGATTTTAAAAGAAGTCATACTTTTGCAGGAAAAAGTGTTCTATTTCACGTGATGTCATGGCTCTGTTTCTCAGATAGTGATTCTTGGTTACTACTCATGAACTTTTAATCCAATTTAGCCTATTAAAATTAATGGAATAACATTAATGGAATTTCGTGTATTTGACTGCATCAACTCCTTGAAGTTCATTGTTGTTTGCATATTTTTCATGGTATTTATGTAAATAAAGGGCCAATGATTTTTTAGACTAAGCATCTGAAGACCCAGGAGCTTTTGCCTAATGTATATGATAGGTCATCTGTAGACATGGTTTCTCTTCGTGAAGTAATGGCAAACCATTGTTCTCTGGACTCAGATTAATTTTATCTCTATGTAGATCCTCCATGAAACATGGTCTGCAGGATAAAATTCTCAAACAACTTGTTTCTCCCTTTCTAATCTTCTCTGGTTATACAGGAACTTAGGATACTATAGACCTATTTCTCCTACCCTCCAGCTATTTTCCTGTATCAGGTCAATTGGATAGTTTCACATTTTAAATCCTGTAGCAACTCCTATGTACATTTGTGCTTAACACCTTCATCTCCAGCTTGCACAAACCTATTTTAGTGAAATTAATATTCAATTTTTCTTTTATGAGAGGAGCATTTTCAGATGCATCCTCAACTCAACTATTTCTTCTTTCTTTAACTCAACCCAAAATATTTCTTTGCTGGATTTGTCAACTTTGACTTTTACCTTTTAATTTAATTTTCACGTATAACTCTTACCAAGAATTTTGAAATCTCACACATCTCCCATCTTTCCTCATCTTTATCCCCAGTTTTTTCTTTTCTCAATTTTTCCTTCCCATACTCTAACATTTTATCTTTAGCAGATGAATGTTAGACATTAAAATTTCTTAATTAAAAAGAAATTTTTATTTAAAAGTCCCATTCTACAGTCCCATTCTTTGACTTTTAAAGTTCTTATATGTTTATTTGATTGTATCACATGCATTTGCTGTTTTTAATCTTGTTTCTTCACTCATGGTCATCAGTCTTTTCATACACAAATGGCATTGCCAACATATTTCTCAGATGTATCTTCCTAAATGGAGTGGGATTTTTTTTCCTCAAAGCACAGTTCACTATTCTCTTCAGTTATTTACTCTTACAACTCCTCTAGACGCATAGTCTGTGTGAGATATGTGGAGAAAATAAAGATAAATCACAGTTCCTTTTAGCCCCACTGGAAAGGTACTTTCCAGATACAGCAGAGACTTCTCCCAGTCTGTTCAACCATGGGAATATATTATAAAATGATAAATAGAGCATAGGAAAAAAATTTAATCAAGAAGTTACTATTTCCTTTTTGTTCTTCTGAATTGATGTTTGCAGTGATTTTCTTCAAGTCTTTCAGTGAGACTGCAACTTGAAGCCTGGCATGAGGAAGGCATAATATTTTGTACTATTTTGTTTTCACGGGGAGGTGCAGTTGTTTAGTAAGCAGCTTAGTCATATAAATGATCCAAAAATCCTTTCAGAAGAAATCCTTTAAAACCCTATGGCTGTCCTGTGGAGACAAATAAGAGGGTTTCCAACATCACTCCAGTTTGGAGACCATCTAACCGTCCCCAGATGATTACATACCATTGTCACATCTGCACATTTAACCTCACAGTTCTTGGAAAGGGGACAGAGTGCCTCATTCTGGAGGCCATCTCTATCCACATGGATGACAAGGAGGTGTTCAGGAGCATTCAGCATGGATTCATTAAAGCTAAATCATGCTTAATCAACCTGTTTGCCTCCTATGATGTAACAGCCACCTGGATGGAGGACAGGAGAGCAGTGGCTATTGTCTACCTTGATTTCTTCAAGCCTGTTAACCCTGCCTCTCACTACATCCTCATAGGCAAACTCAGGAATTGGGGACTGGGTAAGTGGATGATGAGGCTCATTGAGAATTCTGTAATTCTGTGATTCAGTTTGTGTACATACGTGTGTTTTCAGCGGGACAGAGTGAAAAAGCATATGTGTGTACATGGATACGGGAGAAGTGATAACGCAAGTAACAAACTTATTTTTCTTAAATATCACCTAAGTCTTCTAGGGCTGTTTTCTGCACTGGAAAGTGCCAGCAACCACTCAGCTTAATGTCAAATTTCCACTTCTGTCCCACTCTTGTCGGTCACTGAGATGAAAAGAACTCTGTGGAAAGCAAAGCAGAATAAATCTGTGCAGGATATTTTAGCATGCTGAGCATCTGCTACTTAAAATACAGAGCAGAACTTCTTCTTCTTTTGGGAGAGTACCCAGTGATGGTTTTCCAGAAGCACAAGCAATATGTTTACTAATCTCTCCTGGCTAGCAGCAGTATGTTTCCTTTCCATAAGCCTGAAGGCCAGTAGTCCTGTGAGAACCTACAGTTGCAGAAATTCAAACATAATGATTTTGACTTCAAATGACACAGTAATTCCTCAGCTTTTATACAGTTCCAGCTGCACACTCCAGCTCTACAAGGAATACAAAAGAAGTGACATCATCAGTACCTACATAATATTTTTAGCTTGTGCTAGAATCTAATAATGTTAAGGGGCTAAAATAAGAAGCAAAGTTCTAAATTCTTCAGAGTTGCAGTCATGAAGCAATTACGTCTGCAGTGTCCCATTAACTTATCCTGTACTTCCATGAAATTTCAGAGAGCATTTGTGTATCTGGCAGTTTTTTAATATTTACTGGCTATAAAGAGTACAAGCACCAGGAAAAACTTAAAATGCATGGATAGCAGGATTTTTCATCTCCTTTTGTCTTTTTTTGGTAGTTTTTTTTACAAGTGTCATTTGACTTGATTTGATTTAGGCTGCTGCATTTCTGTGAACACAGACACAAAATGCATTGATATGTATTGCATATATTCATAAATTAACCCACACACTTTCCACAATACAATAAAAGATGACTATTATGTCTGAAATTTCACTGGGTGCCTGTGACAATGTAACAGTGGGGACTATAGGTTCTAGCTGTGAAATTTGTGTCGATTATTTTTGGCCTTTACTAGCCTCCTCCTACATGTCTCCTCTTGGATTGTTATCCTAAGTATTTTTTTTCTTTTTGTTTGTTTTGATTTTTTACTTTTTTGACTTTTTTTTGACTTTTTTTTCCTCACAGTCTACTTACATTGTCTTTTTCACTCTACATGCATCTACTTTTAAGTTCCTTCCCTGTAGATACAATGCAGAAGAAAGTAGAATTACGATGACTAATTATCATAAGTCTTCATTAATATTTCTTGGATCTATCAGTTTCTTTTTTGGTATCATTTAGTATTAAGAACAACCAATTTTTTTCTTGGACTCTTGTTGATTAAGAAAACCATGATATTTTTGTCTCATGAAGAGGTTATGGAATATTTTGCTGTTGCAGTCATTCTACCTATAGATCTTTCATGTTGGATTTTTAGAGACCTTCATCTTTTCTACATGTTTTATAGGTAATCCAGGACTGTTGGAAAAGGCAGTAAGTTAGAGTGAAATATGATGATGCTAACCATGTATTATCCAGCTATTCAATCAAATTTCCTACTAAAGAATGGAACACCTATTAAAAATTCGGTTTAATGTGGAAAATATATGTTGGAAGCTATTGGACTTGGAAATGTGTTTGGAGGTCTCACTGTGCTGTCCTTCTAAACACAGTATGTCATTTGACTTTCAGCCTAAAGTTACAAGTAGTTCATTAGTGTTGGGCATTAAATGAATGTAAAATCAGTGAAGAGTGGATTTTAATGATGTGAGACTATGAAAGCTTGCTTTAGGTGGGGATCTTGTTCATTAACTTGAATCTCAGGTCAGGTCTTGCGTGGACTTAAAGAATGCAGTGGCATGTCTCAAAACACCATCCACATAAGATAAGCCACCACAAATGAAATTCAGATAAGCCCAAACAGCACAGCAGGAAGGATTTAACTCCAGACCTAACAGAGATAAAAGTTTGGAATGAGCACACCAGAAAAAATGAACTCTGCAGACTGTGGGAAAGAAAACCACTGCTTACACCCATGCCAGCCCAAGTTGTGGGAACTTCAGTGACCACCCTGTGAATATCCAGCGCCTGGCCTGTATCACAGTGGTACCTCCAGAAGAATGGCTCAGGGACTCCTACCCCAGAGAAGACCAGGGTAAAGAAGGACACTGCAGGAATCCACATGGTGGTGACATCTTTTGCTTAACCTCTCTCACTCACTCTTTCTCTTTCTCCTTCTTCCCCCCCGCCATTCCTATTTCTTCCTATCTCTTTACCTCACATTTACTGTTAAATAAAATCTGGACTATTGATTTCAACATATGGTCTCATTTGCACCTTAATTCAGGCAGAGGCACCTATTATAAATGGTTCATAATAAAAGGTACATGAACTGCTTCCAGCCCTGGTGTGTGTACGAGTTATTGCAATCCAGGACTAACAGCCTAGTACCTTTAGTATATATTGAATTCACTTAGCAGAACTTAATACAAATATGTTTGTAATAAATAAACATTCATGAAATTAGATTCATTGTTAAGCCTGCAGATTATACAAAGTCAGCTTCTTGACTTTAAAATTAAGAGCCAGTTGCTATCTCCTAGAGCAAACCAGCATTTTAAAAATTTTAAAATATTCAATCAGCCACACCAGTGCTGCTGAAAAAGGCCACTTAAGTCCAAGTAAATGATGACTGATGAAGATTCTTGAACTGCTGAAAGACACATGCTAAGAAATTAACATAGATAACATAATTATCTGCTCATTTTTTTATGTATTCAGGTACATACATAATTAAGGGAAGACTTGCAGATCCCTTTCTGACAGAACCATACATAATAAAATACATAATGATATACATAATGCAGTACAATTCAGCAGTTTACCCTACATTCATAATAGTACAACCAGTTATATATATTGACTTGAAAAGCATAATCCTGCTTAGCATTTCAGCTCTTAGTCATTTCTGTCATTCTTGACACTTTTATAAATTAATCTCATCATCTTTCACAAAGTTTAATTAAACTTGTCTGTACATAGTCTGATTCCAGAATCTAGCAAATTTCTGCATTAAAACTTTATTTCTCCTTTGAATTGATTTAACATTAGTTCTCATCTGAAATGTAACAGCCTTGAAATATAAACTCGAGATAACTCAGGATGTTGGAAGTCGTACTTTGAATATACATGAAAACGCTCAAACGGTAAAAAAAAGTTACAGCTAAAAATGAGATTTTCTTTTATGCAGATAAGCTGTTCAATATATAAGTTGTTATATTCATAGAATCATAGGATCATAGAATAGCTAGGGTTAGAAGGGACCTTAAAGATCATCTAGCTCTAACTTCTCCTCCATGGGCATTACATAACAGCTTTTCTTTTTCAAAATTATTCCCATTGATATATCTTCAGAAAACTGTAATTTCAACCCTGTCATGAATCAATGGAACTTGCTGTTGTATACCTATATCTATATCTATATCTATATCTATATCTATATCTATATCTATCTATATCTATATCTATATCTATATCTATATCTATATCTATATCTATATCTATATCTATATCTATCTATATCTATATCTATATCTATATCTATATCTCACCTATATATAATAGGTGCCTCTGCCTGAATTAAGGTGCAAATGAGACCATATGTTGAAATCAATAGTCCAGATTTTATTTAACAGTAAATGTGAGGTAAAGAGATAGGAAGAAATAGGAATGGCGGGGGGGGAGAGGGAGAAAGAGAAAGAGTGAGTGAGAGAGGTTAAGCAAAAGATGTCACCACCATGTGGATTCCTGCAGTGTCCTTCTTTACCCTGGTCTTCTCTGGGGTAGGAGTCCCTGAGCCATTCTTCTGGAGGTACCACTGTGATACAGGCCAAGCGCTGGATATTCACAGGGTGGTCACTGAAGTTCCCACAACTTGGGCTGGCATGGGTGTAAGCAGTGGTTTTCTTTCCCACAGTCTGCAGAGTTCATTTTTTCTGGTGTGCTCATTCCAAACTTTTATCTCTGTTAGGTCTGGAGTTAAATCCTTCCTGCTGTGCTGTTTGTGCTTTTCTGAATTTCATTTGCGGTGGCTTATCTTATGTGGATGGTGTTTTGAGACATGCCACTGCATTCTTTAAGTCCTCACAACTTTATCTTGCATTTTAGTGCCAATTTTCAAAATTAACAGTAAAGATTTATAATGGAAGTACACAAGAGATGTACACAAGAGAAACCTTTGGCACTGTGCACAAGTTTTTAATTTATCCTAAAAAGATGAAAATTGTGATATGCACTTTTGTGCCATCTGCTTCATGTCATCTATCTACTAACACCAAACATAAATACAAATACAGCTTTATTGAATGCTATATAATATGGTAGCTTGAGGGAGTGCTTGTACTTCCTGCTGGAACTATGGTAGAGATGGCATTAAAGGAAAAAATTCTGATGCTTGAACCTGTACAATGAACTGAGCAGGAAGCACACGCTATGACCATGCCAATATTATTGCTATTCTTATTATTATCAACTCCATGAGTATCTGCAATGATGGAAAGACCTTAAATAGAGGATGGGGTGAGAATGTGGATAAGAAATATTATTTTCTTCCATCCCTCTGTAAGTATGTGCATGGAAAGATAGTATGAGTTACTAAAATACCTTATGGCAAAGCTCTGAGGAAAGTCTCTATTTTGAGTGAAGTGTTTTAATAATGACTAGATTTTCACTCTGACCCTAGAGAGAAAATTCTCAGTACTGCTTTTCTGATGCCCTAAATATTTCAGTCTCCCTGAACATTACATTTTTGGAACACACTCTAGAAAAAATATTTTTAAAAAGATGTGTTTTCTGAGGGTGATAAACACTTACATAATCTAGTATACAGCTAGAAGAGCATTCCAAAATAAGAAATGGAACACATGAAGCAATGGAGCTATACAAACCAGTAGGAACTGAGCAATGAGTTCTGCTTCCTCCTTATGAAAACTGGTTCCATCACTGAAAAGTATCTACAAAGTGCACCATGGCAATCAGATTAATGATGATCCTCCCAGTTGCATTTAGTCATGAAGGAACACTATTTCCTCATCTGTGGCTTGTGTAGTATAGTAATTTCAAACCCATTGAATGCAAATGTATTTTTCCAGTAGTATTCCAGTAAGATAGGTAAATGGCTTAGCATAGATGTGAAGGACTACTGATGCTGGAAGGAAGGGTAATGAAAATCATATCCACAGTATCACTGAGCCCAGGGGAAGGCACAGCTCAGCATGCAGAAGAGGCTTTCTTAGGTCCTGGGCACAACTGTACAGAGGAATTCCTGTATTGCCAACCAGGTCAGCTCACAAACTGCCCTCCTCTTTGCTAGCTGTCTCTGCATGTAAGCAAACAGTAGAAGAACTGGAGATCATCAGGGTGCAAGAGAAATTGAAATTGCGTTTCATATTCTGGTGGGGCTTTTTCTAAACCAAGAATCAATTTCAGCCAAGTGTACAGAGATCTAGAACATAAAGGCTTTCTACAAGCATGGTGAAAACCACACACTGACTAGATGGGAGAACTGAAAATCCCCAACAGAAAGGCTGCAATGTGAGTGCTCATTCAGGCCATCTCAACAAATTGCAGCTGCTTTTCAGCCAGATATGCAAAACCTCATGGGCTGGTCAGCATGCTTGTGTGCTGGCATCACCTCTCACTGAGCTGCAAGGCCAGACACACTCAGGGAAGTGAATTGCTGCTGCAGTAGTTAGAGGCTGTGTAAGAGGGAACAACAAACACTGAAGAAGAGTGATATGAAGTTACTGAGGGTGCAGATTGCAGAACTCCCGTGTAGCGTACTGTGTAGGGCGGAAATCCATAAGAAAACTGGCTTCATTAATTCCCTGTTCACAAAACAAGATATTTTCTGTTTGACAAAACAGCTCTCTAATCAATAAATGCTTCATTCTATTACAAACTGAACCCAGAGGACTCATTTGGGTAAAGCTTACTCAGAGGCTGATTCCTAGAGGAAGACTGTATGTGTTAAAGCATTATTTCCTTTTGTTTTCTCTGCTGATAAGTATTTTTCTGAATTACGTTTAAGAAAAAAAAATTTAAAACCAAAACCAGAGTCTTCATGATATCTCAGATATACCATAAACTATTATTTGGAACTGTAAGCATGCCATTTTTAACATGGATTTATTTTACATATTTTCAATATTAATGTGAAAATCAACTTGCAGCTAGTCAGAAATCTGAAAAGTCACAAGTGACCTTTACAATTTGGTGGGGGTGTGCTTCAGAAGAGAAGATAATATCCTTGAGCAAAATTAGTGATAGCTTCCTAAGTTAATGTTTTCACTGGTGTATTTTACTTTAATAGTTCTGATTCTGATAAATACTCATTTTGACTTTATTTGAGGGCAAATAAAAATTTTCCTTACTTACAAAAATGAGACTTCCTAGATTGTAGCCCTTGGGGTGGAGAACTTCTCTGATTCCAGGCAGAGTTTTATTACAGAATTCTCCAAAGTGAATGGAAAGCAGCCCACATAGTATATAATAACTGCTTGTGAGATTTCTCTGTGGGTTATTAAGATTAAAATTATTAGGTTACCAATAGTGTAGAGGAACAGTTGTTCATTCAACTGTGCAGAAATAGTTTTAAAGGTGTGAATAGGTCTTGTTGTTGAATCAAACATTATGCATAAAAATGTCATTAGAAAGACACCCAGATGTGTTTTTATGGGATAATAATTTCAGTAATGGAAATGTGAACTTTGTTATCTACGTTTTAAAAGCTTGTTACCCTGTAGAGTCCCCAGAAAGTGAGACAGCCACAACTCCCTTTTATATTATTGCCCTTTTATTGATGGAAAAAAATCTGTAGCTAGAGGTAAGTGCTAAATCATCCTGTTAGCTCTGCCCCATTATCTTGTACACTTCATGTTTGAACTGAAAATGTCTTGAAATATAAATTTATACAGTAGTATTAAAAGCCTTCAAACTCAATGCACTTCTTCAAGGATGAATAACTGTTCATATGTATTTTATATTTAATAGACTGCAAAATATACTGAAAAGCCAGAAGTGAAGTGTAGATGGTTTATAGTTTCTGTATTTGAAATGAAAGTTATTAGAACAGCTGAAAAAAAGTTTTGTTAAATGCATTGCATTTTATGAGCTAATATATTACAAGCTGTATTGATCAAAACTATTTGGGTAGCAGAAATGAAACAAAGGAGTAATAGCCAAACTCAAGCTTCATGCAACCAAATAATAACATGGAGTAGTAAATGGAAAGCAAGACAAAAAGGACCAAAGAGATCACAAAAAATCTGGTTTTGCAGAATATTGAATCCACTGCAGATAATCAGTGGCATACGAACAAAATTAAAATAGACAGTTGGAAGCTGCAAGCTGGGAAACCTAAGTTTTTATCTCACTAATGCTTCCCTAATGGATAGTTCCTATGTATGATGGGGATTTATTTTTAAATAATGTTATTTCACTGCTAACTATCCTTTCTGTCCATTTCGATTTGCATAAGGAATGGAGATGTTTAAAAAGTATGATTTTTTAAGAAAAAAGAATTTTTGCAAAGTCATTCTGAAAGCTAGAATAACAAGACATGTTTTGTTTTGACTTCAAGAAGCATTATGATAAACAAAATTCTTGAAATAGAAGCACAGAAAACTAATTCTATTTAAATGTCTACACACACAAGCTTGGAGTGAGCTTTATTTCTTCTGAGTCTTGTGCTCCTTTGAAGCTTTAGAGGCTTTATGATAGGGCTTTGGGCAAATACAGGCATCTGCCCACACTGAGCTTATTTAAAGTCAGGGGCATTACAGTAGATTAACTCTATTGGTCCATAAATAATGCACCTGTCACTTGCACAAAATAGACCGTCTATTATTTGCACAAAGCCCCAGAGTTTCTCCGAGTAAGTTGCAGGGAAATGTGCTAATAATGCCAAAGCTTTGGGCAGTAGTAAGGATAGACCCTGACCTTGCTCAGGTGTAGGTAATAATTACATTGCAAGTAATTAATGATGTAACTCTTACTTCCTGTTTGCTTTACAGTCGCTCTTGTTTCCTGCAGATGTAGGGCAGGACCTCCTTGTCTTAAAAAAAGCATGTTTATAAGACTACAGCATGTCACCACAGGGAGTGATTGAACAAACTGTTATTTCTACTCTTTCCTGGTTATTGTTGTTAGTACTTGATAACATAAAAGCCCATCTACATATCTGATATTGCAAGTGGTGCGTCAGTCTGTATAGCCATACAGTGTTTATATTAGAGAATTTACCAGTGTGATGCAACAGTAGTTGTACCAGTATTAAATTGTCTACATTCCCGAGTCATTACTGTAACTAGTACAATTTTTTTTTCTATTAAATTTTGGCCTGAGCAGACTAGATGTCTCCTAAATATCTCCTGGGTACACTTTGAGAGTTATCACAGTCCAATGACTATTTCCAGAGTAATTTTAGATTTTGACAGTGTCTTCTGCATATAAAGTTTATTTTACAATGTGGGTACCAGCCTTTCTGGGTTCACTAGCTGCAGTTCTGGAGAAAGGCCAGAAGCATATTTAATTTATTATCATTGAGATGGCTTAACAGACTGGTTCTACATCACAGCTGTAACTTATCAATCAGTAGCTCTGGGACTGGGGAAAGAAGCTTCTGAGAAAGTTTTTGAGTAGCAAGTGACCATGTGAACAGATACTAGTCTTTTAGGCTGAGTTTCAACCAAATATTCAGAAATCGTATAGTTTTGGCTTTTCACTTTGCATTGCAATAGACTAGAAGATCTCCTTATAGTCTGTAAGACCTGAGAGGTATGCGGGCAGCTGCTGTGAGTGTCCTTGCTATTGTTAGTTGACCTGTTTGGGGATAACTTTTAGCTCCTTGATTTTGTCTTAGAGCCCTGGATGTCAATTCCCATCGCACAAAGCAGAAATTTACCCTAACAATTTACATGTCCTCCAGTATGGCCTGTTTACATCAGAATTCTTATTCTGTGGACAAAATGCACACATAATGACTGCATGGAAATTCTCAGTGGACATTTTTGAAGTTTGGGTTGTGGTAAACCCAAGATAGAATGACATGAAATAGTAAAAAACACGGATATGTATAAAATATGATGACTGCAATCCTAAAGGATGATGAGTGTGAGATTTCTCACCTTGAGAAAAGTGTGATAATGGCCTCCAGTAGGGCTTCAGGAAAGGGAAGGCTCAAAGGTCTCCATGACTCCTCTGATTCTCTTCTGTCACCTTGCTGTCAGCCCATGTATTCTGGGAGAGAGATCAAACTTCCTTCTGACATGGACTATGGCCTGGAGGGCTGAGGGAGAGCCATAGGAGGAGACCACATCCAGGCTGGGGAAAGTGTGACCCAAGTCTTCCCTAGTAAATCCATGCTGGAGCTGTCATTCTTGTCTCCCAATCACATATAGAAGTTCTGCTTCTGTCCTCCCTTTTTTTGGTGATCACGGAGTCTATTTGTTCTAGGAGATGATCAGGAAAATCTCAATATTCAATGGAAAAAAAAGGACAGAAGAGGAGACTTTGTGCCTGAGGGAATTTTTAGGTCAGATCCATACCCCTTTTTATATGACTCTTGTGTCTTACTACAAAATTGCTATTAAATAAGGCAATGGCTTCTTTCCCCATTAAACAAGAACAAATAGGAAAATATTTTCACAAGAGTGACCTACTGATTACCAACCTGAAATGTAGGTTCCAAGTCTATTTTCTAGATTTCTTATTTTCTGCCAAAATTGATTTGGACAAAACGCATAGTAATTACCTAATATGTGGTTAGCAATTTTCCATCTCATTACACAAACCTTGTATCTTATTACCCATTTAAATGAATACCTGTCAAGTGATCAGACCTGTACAACTCAAACAATTTTTCGATCCATCAAGCCAAAACAAAGAGAGGATTTCAATAAAGTCTTTACAACAGAATACCACAATATAAGATACAATAAAAATGGGATTTATCAGTGTAATGCATCAGCTGAATGAATATAAAACTTTATAAAAAAATAATAATTACTTTTTGGGATGTCACATGACTATACCACAACACTAATCTTTCAAAATCCCAAGGAGCTCTGCGGAAGCAGTTTTTATCATCTGCACAAGAGCTGTGCATCTCTGGGATGAATCAAAATGAAACACACCTAATACTTATACAGACCTAATATATCATAAGTACTAATAAAAGTGCATGAAAACTTGTTATTTTAATCTTGTAATTTTTGCACTGCTTTTGTGTAATCAGAGGTACATATTGAAAGTAAAATAAAATATATTCATCCCATAGTATGTCTTGTCTTTTAAACAGTTGCTTTTCAAGGCACATATGATGTCTGGTATTGGAAAAACAAAAAGAGCATTGTAACATGATTCAAACTTAAAATGAACAGTTAAACTTCAAGATTAGGAGGATCAAGTAAAATTCAATTCTGCTACAGTTCAGCATACTGAAACCTGCTTCTACACATTTAGAGTTTTAAAGCAGAGTAACAGGGTATGTAAATTGACAGCTTGGTCAGTATATCCACAGAATGTAGCTTTGTAGGTTTGCGTATTCTTTTCATTCATAAATCAGTAATTTACAGAATATTACAATTAGTACATATTTTACATATAATTACAGAAGATACAACAATCTCAAAACACTTTGGAAAAAAATCAAACCACCAGAAATGGATGACAGGTGAGGTAATATTCACAAAAAAAATCTTTCCACAAAATAAAGTGTCCTTATCATTTGTCAAAACAGTTTGGAAAAAAATCAAACCACCAGAAATGGATGACAGGTGAGGTAATATTCACAAAAAAAATCTTTCCACAAAATAAAGTGTCCTTATCATTTGTAAACAACAGGAAATGTGCAGAATTCTGTTGTGGAAATCACCTAATTTTATAATTTTTGCTCAATTTCTAGACTTTTCAGGTAGTCAAACTCTGGTTCAAGAGTTTGGAAAGTAATGTAAATATTCTTCCCTAGAATGAAGACTGCTTTCATTCTGCAAGGAAATGTAATATTTATTGTAGCTGATGTTACTCATTTCATTAGGAATTGTACATAGACTGTAATAACTAGAAATCGTCATTAGAAAAAAAACCCTTTTTATACAGCTTTATTATTCGTGATACAGTACACAGTTTAGCATTGATATCATGTACACAGACTTCCTCTTTAGAAAGATAGATCTTTGTATATAAATTTGTGTGTGCCCGTTGAACATAACATATCAAAGCAGTCCAGAGTTCTGCTGTCTACAGAATAATTCCTGTGTTTCCTTGGAAGGGCTCTAGGCTCAGCCACCTCTCTCAAGTGGTTTCAATAGAATTGCAGCAGAGAAGTTAGCTACATCAGATAACCTAATCCAGCAATTTAATATGATTAATTTCTGCACTTCATGTAATCTCCTTTGCTTTCCATTACGCTATTTCTCACTCTAATCATAGTGTAGCAGACACAGAACCATGAACTCCTGCTGTTTCCCAATGATCTAAAAAACCAAATGAGAACAGAGTCAATAGAGAGGTGGAAAATGCAAATTCATGTCTTGGCTGCAGCGAGCTCTAAACTGAATATAGAGTGTTGCATAATTCAAAGTGAAAAGCCTGAGAATATTGTTAAGGTCTGAATATTGAGAGATGCCTCTGCACAAATTAAGGTCCAAATTAGACCTTACACTGAAGTCAATAATGTGGATTTTATTTAACAGTAAATGTGAGGTGGAGAGATAGAAAAAAATAGAAAAGAAAAAGAAGAGAGAGACAGACAGAATGAGATCAAGTAGAAGATATCACCATCCATGGATCCAGAAGTATTCCATTGGTATATGGGATAAATAAACCAGTATTCTTCACCTAGGCTTCTTGGTGGTGGGGGGTCCCAAGGCAGTTCAAAACTTTTCACTATTTATACATTTTAACAAAAAACATAAACCATGCTTATTGGCTACACAGTTCTCTTATTTTACTGGTTAAATGCTAAATAGTCTCATGCTCAGTGTTTTGAGTTGGTGGGTTGTGATGTCCCCCTGTCAGAATCACCTTTTACCCAGCCTGAGCTGATTTCAGTACAGTTGTTGAGTTTGCTTTCCTTGTGGCCATAAATTCTGCATTCTTTATGGCCATTATCAGTCCTCTCCCCCTGCTTTGTTAACCTTTCCCTTTGTCTGGGTCAACACTTAGGCAATAAAACCACCTCTATCATAGCCTAAGTTCCCATCATGTGGCTTAATTTAAAGTCCAAGTTCCATGAAGATCCATCTGGGGGGAAGCTTGTGTAGTCAGAGATGCCATCTGTCCCATAACTTGGGGTGATCGTTGTTTGAGCAGTTATATGAGGGGTGATATGTGTCTGAGCAGTTGCTCCTTTTCATGGTTTGCCACAGTGGGATTTTTTGTCGGAATGTGTTACCCAGGATGTGCTAACCAGGCCTTGCCTCTGCCAGGCTTGGAATTAGTGCCATCCTGCCACTCCATTTTGTGCTTTTCTCGTGGCCAAGTCCTTCTGTGGCCTTTATAGCGCTTGAGATAGACAACTGTGATCTTTAAGTCCTTACAGACAGTCATCTAAAACCAGACAAATTTTCGTAATAACAATTTCCTTCAGTGATATGTGGGCATCATAGATTCATAGTCCATTTAAAGTTCCCAGATAGGACTTGATACTCTCTCTCTGTCATGTAGAATAGTTACTCATCTATTTGAATACTCTGCAAAGTTTGATTGTCCTCTGATTCATAGAAAAGGAATAATTTCAAAAGAACACAGTCTTCCTGAGCTATGTTTAAGCTCTGCAGACTCTTAATTCTTGAATTTTTTAGTAACCATTTTTTTGACACACATCTGTAGTACCACACCTTAAAATGTTGGAGAAAACAGAGGCATAAGACACAGTCCACATTAACCTTATTTGAAAAAAATGTTGTTACTTTTACAACAGGACAGAAAATATATCCAGCCCAGAGAAATAAGGAGAGTGTCTGGATTTAAAGCAAAACCCAAAATATGACCCTGTACAACAATAAGAATCATGTATTATACCTTTAAAAAGGAAGACCTTTTAAAGCGCATTTTGCCTTGGAATTATCTAGGCATTTATGTCCTTTGTTATTAATTAATGGTCTGAAAAATTGTTAATAGAAAGACAAAAACAATACAGCCTTTGTGGGAAGCTTTTTCTTACTATCTTTCTCTTTTTATTTCCTTAGAATTTTATTGCTGAAATGGAACTTTTCAATTTTTTTTTTATTCTGAATGAAATAAAGTACGTTAAAGCACAGAAGCATTGTTTTCAGAGTTAGCTGAATTTTTATTACTTTGTGATAAATCTCAAGAAGCAAGGAATAGTTATGGAAACACAGAGATGTTCCTGGCTACATAATACAGTTACTAGGCACTGAACTGTGCATATATGTACACGCATATTTTAAAATAAATGCAGTCAAGCAGAATAAAATTTTCTAAGAGAAAAAGTTGAGCTAAGCTTTTTAATACAAAAAAATCAGCTTGGTTAAGGAATCAGACCACCCACTGCTGGAAGAGAAATGCTGGTACAATATATGATGCATCTTTGGTATCCACAGTCTGAATGAAACATTGCAAGGTGGAATTCTACTGATGGAGTAATGAAAAAAAATATATGCATTGACACAATGAAATAAAGTTAAAAAAGATTTATTAATTAATGAATTTACATTCTTCATAACCAAAATTTAAATCTTCCTGTTTAGAAGTCTTCAGCATGTTCACAATAAGTGTTTGAATAACAAAGCTACTTTCATACATGAGTAACTCAACCCTTCTTTATTAAAGTAATCTAGACATATGCATAACATTTAAAAATGCTTAAAACCCTTACTGAGTTGTGGCCTACCTATCTGATGTGAAGTTCTTCCTCGTCACTATGAGTCTTTATAACAACTGGAACGAGCTCTGTGTTTGTGCAGGGGTAATACCTAGGTAGAACATCACAACATGCCTCTAAATAAATATCACACCCTAAAACTAAGATGAAAATTAACATTTGGCTTCACAAATTGCATTGCTTTCATTTTGTCAGCAGTTTGCATTTCACTTTGGTACTATTACCATTGTTGTTTGTTAAGCATAGTTCCTGATGAAATTTAGGTAGTTTTCTCACAGAATGCTGAAATATTTTGACTTCAGTATACCTGATTCTTTGCACAGAGAAGTGCAATTTATTTCATTAAAGATTTGCACCATTAACGTTACACAAAACAAGCACACTTATAAAAATATTTCTTTTATCCCAGCAAAAAGAAATGTGTTTGTATTGTATCAGTTGGAAAACCTCACCCATTTTGTGCCTTGGTGTCATGTCCTCTGTGGGCTGCAGGTGTGTCTCTGCTCCACCAGACCTCATGGGTTGCAGGGACACAGCTGCCTCATGATGATCTTCATCACAGGCCACAGGGGAATCTCTGCTCTGGCACTTGGAGCACCTCCTTCCCCTCCTTGTTCACTGACCTGATTGTCTGAAGAGCCGTCCCCCTTGCATATTCTCAGTTCTCTCTTCTCTGGCTGCAATTTTCTCCTGCCCAATAGTCTTTTCTGTGTCTTAAATATGTTATCCCGGAGGCTGATGAGATCACATTCACCATGTGGACTTCCTGATGGACTTTGTCCAATGTCAGGTCCATCTTGGCATTGTCTAGTTCTGGCTCTGTCAAACATAGAGCTTCTGGTAGCTTCTCACAGAGGCCACCACTCTAACCCCTTTGCTATCAAAACCTCACCACACAAAAATCTTTTGCAAAACCAAAGAGCCTTGAGGAACACCAGGCATTATAAAGGCAATATTCTTTTGCCACGGAAATTACTTAGAGCAACAGGAAAGCCTATTGCTGAAATAGCTGATTTATTGTTACTGTAGAAGGGTCCAAGGAAGAAACCTGGCTCCTCACCAAAACAGACAAATTTTCCCTTTTACTGGCTGTGTAGCAGTGCTTTTCTATTTAACTTCCAAAGTTCTTTGCAGCTCATCTCCATCAGTCTCAGACTGTCCTCTTCATGATTATAAACTACATCTTCAGGTCCACACTTTCTACTTTGTAGGCTTCCTGCATAGGACTTTCTTTGGAAGCAGCACTGTGGGCACTGCTCATATGCATACATAGGAAACACTTATCATCATCCAATTAATTACTGAAATAAAACTCCTTTTTGAAGCACACACATGAAATAACTCCAATCACACTTTATTAGATAAGTGAGTTCTTACCTCTCCTTTGTTGCTGGGCAGATACTTGAGAGCATTTGATATGTGATAGCCTGATGCAGGGAAGTGTTGGATTAGCTATACCTCTGGGACTACTTAAAAGCATAGGGTTTCAAGCATTCATTTAGACTACTTGTGCCTGAGGCTGTCACCCACACTGAGAAAAATTATCTATACCAACCACATCATCCCCATCTTATTAAAAGAGTTACTAGTGTAGCTGTCAATCAAAGACAACATCATGCCTCTGGCTGATTTGCCAGTACAAGTTCTTTTGCTTTAAACTAGCCAAAGTTTTTAAAGACAAAATGGCATAGGATTGTTCACTAGGGATGCAATTAAAATTGAATTAATGTTTAATTATGTGCATTTTTGGAACAGAAGAAATACAAGTATTTTCAAGTAAAAAATGTATAGCTTCACTAACTGGCAAGGTTAATTAGAGAACATTTTATATTACTTCTTCAGGCCATTTTTATGTTAGCAACAACAATTATCTTCTGAACCCATCTTCCAGTCTTGAGAGGAGTATATTTAATCATCAGGTGTCACATGCTCTGTCTTTATTTTTTCTTTCTGTCTAATAAATTTCCTAATTAGAAATTCAGTTTCATATTTACAGAACATAATTCTTAAACAAGAAAGCCCATTGAAACCTTTCAAATTGAGTACAAAACAAACTGTGTCATGTGTGCCACCATGGACCTGAATGCAAAGCAAAACTTAAGTATCCTTACAGGATACAGAATGTGATATTTAGTTCATACATTCATACATTACGGACTTGCAGCAAATGGACAGCAAATATTCAAAACCTTAAAAACAGAATTCACCTAACCCTGTTAAAACAGGCTATCTTTCATTTGTCAAACACTGATTTAACTGTGACTCTGACTTGTTCTCACCACATAATCTTTTGTGCTCCCAGATGTACTTCCAGGTATCTTGCCTGCTTGAATTTTTAAATTTTCTATATTGATCATAGTGTATCAAGGCCTGTGGAAGTCAGAGAAGAGCTTTGATAGCTATAGAGGCATTTCAATCCCTATCCAACATGATACATTATTTAGAAATTCCTATAAGTAAACATAGAATAATAGAATGGCTAGGGTTGGAAGATACCTTAAAAATCATTTAGTTCCAACCCTCGGCATGTACACCTTCCACTAGACCAGATGTTTCTCAGATCCCCATCCAACCTGGAGTTGAATACTTCCTGGGATGGGGCATCCACAAATTCCCTGGGCAAATTGTTCCAGTGCCTCACCACCCTCACAGTAATGAAACTTCTTCCAAATGTCTAATCTAAAGCTACTCACTTTCACTTTAAAGCCATTGCCCCTTGTCCTGTCACTACATGCTCTTGTAAATGGATTTTCTCCAACCTTCCTGTAGGATCCTATCAGGTACTGGAAGGCTGAAATTAGGTCATTCCAAAGCCTTCTCTCTTCCAGGCTGAACAATCCTAATTATCCCAGCCTTTCCCCACTGGAGAGGAGCTCCAGCTCTCTAATCATCATGACTGATGATTGATGTCCTTCCTGTGATGGGGCCCCAGAGCTGCAGCACTCCAGGTGGGGTCTCACCAGAGTGGAGCAGTGGGGCAGAATCCCCTCCCTTGAGCAGCTGGCCACACTGCTCTTGATGCAGCCCAGGATACACCTGGCTTTCTGGGCTGGGAGGGCACTTTGCCTGCTCATGTCCAGCCTCTCATGCACCCCAAGTCCTTCTTGGCAGGACTGCTCTGGATCTGTTCACCCCCAGCCTTCTGTTGATTCAGGGGTTGTCCTGACCCTGCTGCAGCCCCTTGCTCTTGGTCCTGTTACAACTCTTGGCATTTCCACCAGCCCCCTTCTTGAGCTTGTCCAGGTCCCTCTGGATGGCATCCCATCCCTCAGACTTGTCAACTGCACCACTCAGCTTGGTGTCATCTGCAAATTTGCCGAGGGTGCACTTGAGCCCTTTGTCTGTGTCATTAATGAAGATATTAAATAACACTGGTCCCAGTGCTGACCCCTGAGGGACACACTTGTCACTGATGCCCATCGGGACTCTGAGCCATTGACCACTACTCTCTGGATGTGACTATCCAAAACACTTCTTATCCATCTAATACTCCACCCATCAAATCCATCTCTCTCCAGTTTAGAGAGAGGGATGTTGTGGAGGACCAACGTTGATCATATGGTGTTTCCATGCATGTGAGGCTGAATAAATTGGATGAAAATGAGAATTATTACCTTACTAATTTAGGACTAGAATATTCTGTATTCCGACACTTCTATCTGTAGTCAGAGTATTGTAGTAAAGTAATTTAACTCAAAATAACAACTTCTGGTCCTTGAAATGAGAAATTATTGCTTCTGAAAAAAGACATCTTTCTTTCAAGAGTTTATATTGAAATGGACTAGGCTATCACAAAAAAATGGGCTATCATATTAAGGTTCTCATAGAACACTGAAATTAAAGCAAAAAAAATTAAGCGGAAAACATCCTTTAAAATTGCATGGAGAAACAGAAATACGTTTTTCTTCTCTCATCCTTAAAGTCCTAGTTTAGTACTAGATTCTACAAGGGCCAAAACCGAAGTGAACTGTATCTAGTGTAAGATTTTTCAATGCATTCAATGATTTTTAAATGTAACTCTTTTGGAGAAACTCTTTTAGAGAATATCTAGAGATTCTCCTTTATGGTAATCTTGTTAGGAAAAAAATTCATGCTTCTCTCTGTGAACAAAGAATCAGGTGTAATAATAGGAACTTGACCTATCAGTTATTTTCAAGCAGCATTCGTCCTCGTGCCATGTATGGAGCCTGAAAGGTTACAAATCGAAGTTCAGAGTCACAGCATTGGAAAGTATTTGCAAAACTGGAAAGTATAGCATACTAAAATTCAGTATGACCATCACTTAAGAAGATATTTCCTTATTTAAGAAGATGTTTGCTTAAACTAGAGTGATTTTATTATTCTCTCTGTGCAAATAACACTACTCTTTTGATCATATATATGATAGTTTTTAGATGATATACTTATGAAGGTAACAATAAATAAAGGACAGTCCCTAAACCACAGAAATCTTATAACTTATAAGACAAAGATATACAGTGTATATACAGCATATTGCTGAATAATGAAACTCTTATTAATATTTAATACCAGCTTGGTTTCAGTGGGATCAGTAGGAGGTATTTTCTATCACAAATAAAAGACTGAATTAGTTTAGTAAAAAGAGTAGGAAGGAGATGAAGAAGCAAAAGATATAGTCAGAGATTAATAGTTTTATTTATGCTATTATTATATCTCATTTCAATTAATTACTTTAGGACAAATGCAAGGTGAGAATCCTTTTGCCTAATTTTGTTTATGGTTTCCCTCACACAGTAATGTAGCAGTGCTAGCTGCATATTCCTCCATTGGTTGTCACCTAATAGCTTTTCAATCTGTCTTTCATTCAGCCAGATACTCCAAGGAGTGTTTCAAAAGGGTAGGATGGTTTCAGAGATGACCACATGTCCACCAGTTCTATGAATAAGTAATGTCTGAATGTCTAAGTGTCAAGAAGCTAAGGCCACAGCATGAGTTCAATTCCTTAGAGATTCAACGGTATCCACTTTGCTGAGAAATCCTACAAACAGCCCAGCTTTGGAGCAGAGGAAAATTGAGTTGGAACTCATCCTTCCTTGGCCATCAAAGTCAGCTCATCATAAATCATATAGCATGGAATTTATCACCTATCTGTAAATGTCTACAGTGTAGACATGTACCTCTGAGCTAGTCATGCTTTTTATAGTCAGTGGGGAATAAAAGGCACTGCAAGAGGACTATTCGTCTGAGCTGCTTTAGACAGCTGTTTTAAGATGAGATAAAGTGTGCCCCAAAAATGCCAACTTCTCTCCATTGACTGCAAAGACAGTCTAAAGCATGACTGCAAAGAAAGTCTAAAGCAACTTACTCAGATATAGATGGTGTTTTAAATTCCAAGTTTCTTAACTTCTCAGCTACTTATCAAATTTCAACTCTGAAAATGTGCCTGACTAATCCAAAAAATAATACGGCATTTTTAATGCAGTAAAGTTTCTGAAAAAAAAAAATGGTCAGTTATGCATTCCTCACATGGGAACAAGCATGCTGATTTCCACTGTGTGTTGAGATGGTGCTGTATGTATGCATATGCACAGTCAGTGTACAGTTTTCACTCTTGTACTTTGGTTGTGTGACTGTGTCATGAAGAATCTCAGCCTGCAGCACGTGCCAGGTAATGGAGCTAAAGTGAGGGGTTAAAGGCCACAGCTCAAACTTGCAGGCAGGAGTTATTGCCTTTGATTGAGACTCTGCAAAATCAGAAACCTTGCTGGGAGAGTAGACTTCCCCAACAGCAGCAAACTCGGCAACTGCTCCCATAAGGGGCCAACAGCAGAGCTTGAGTCTAACCCAAGATTAAAGGGTATGTTTCTAGATGCCTACAGTCAGAAAACAGAAAGGAGGAATGCTCTGGGCTCTGCATTGCAAGTGTGGGAGCTAAATCTCTCATTTCAGGGGATGTAAGGGAGTACTCAATGTCAGTGCACAGAACTGATCTTTCAAATGCACAAACATGGAAAGTATGTGCAATATCTATTCATTATATACAAATGTATTGCTCCAGTCCATTTTGCATATATATCTACTTAGGTGTAGTAAGCTACCAGATGTATTATAGTAATATTAGCCAGGATCAGACTAGGGAAGCAATCTTAGTACTCTTTTTTTTCAAAAGCAGTATAAAAACCTCTAGCCCAGTATGCTTGTCTTACTTGTAATTTCACTTTATAATCTCTTGTTGCTGCTGTTTGCCTGCCTGAAGTCGCATAAAGAAAGCAAGGAAATATCTCAAGAAATCTTTCTGTTTCTTAAGTATTCTCTTAGTCTGTTAGCGCTAACACATGAAAGAATATAAGTGATTTGGCTTGGAAATCTATAATAAAAGACTTATGAGAAACGCATATATAAAATGTTTGCAATTTAAAAAGTTCTGCAATTCTGAATTGATTTCTCCATCCACTTTTCTTGATCCTCACCTTGGCTTTTATTTTGCCCCAGTTACCTATGCATCCCTGCCTTATCAACTTTGCACTCTTCCCCTTCACATTTCATCCTCTTTAGCTTCTCCCAGAATTCACGGGTATTACTTTTCCAAGAATTAAAGACTTCAAGCTTCAAATTCTGAAGTGTTGTGATGTGACTGCTCTCATCCTATTTTTTTACTCCTGACATGTGCCTTGCTTGTTTAGATTAGAGAAAACACATATTATTGTGGGGTCTAACAGTACCATCTGTAGTTGAATGAGTGAATTTTTTTTTGGGGGAAAGAGGCCCTTAGACACTGAAGTAAATAGGTTTGACTGATAACGCCAATGGTGATGAAAACATTTACTTCCAGGAGTAAACTGGAAGCTCTTGCTCTTCAACAAAATAAAAATCATTGAAATGATTCTAAGTACTTTGCCTAACAAATATGTTTTTTTCACTAGTGTTTGTCTTAATGCATGTAAGACTCCACACTTGGGAATTAGTTGTGTGGTCTCATTTCCAGATGTAGTGCTCCATCAGATCTAGCCAAAGAACTATAGCATTTTTACACCAGAATAGGGGAGTTTGAAAGAGACACTTGAAAATTTTGTTTGTGTTAAATGTCTGAGGATTATTTAGGAAGGTTCTATGACCTTTTAAAAGTTTATTCTGCACATCCAAGTCAATTGTTTTTGAATATTCTCAATTTCTATATTCTCCCATGAAAATTATGTTGGGACTTCATTGGAAAAGTTGGGAAAACATTCCATGGAGGGCACACTTTGGATAGTCCAAGAAATTATAGGTGCACCAAATATCACAAGATGGTGGGGTTTGCTACTTTACTGTTTGACATTATACATGAGAAAGGCTCCCGGTATCTAAATCTAATGGATAGTTTTATGGACTTAAAATGTTCTGTTTAATCCACAGTGATTTTTTTATTTCAACATTTAAAATTTTACTATTACTTAAATATAAAAACAATTGAAATTTGCCAAAAATATTGGAAAAAAATTTTGTTACACCTAGATAGCTTCTTTAGTTAAAAAAAAAATTGTTAATAGTTTCAGTGTAATACAAAGAGACAAGTTCTATATGAAAGAAGTAGATGGGATACAAATAATGTTTAACCCACTGCACTTGTTATCCCCATGCATTACTTCCTACAATCACCTAAAAGGAAAAATACTTTTCTCGAGGTATTTTTTGTGTAAGAGAGAGGAAGGAAAAAAAACAATAAAAATGTCAATATTAAAATAAGTTTTTAAACAAGGCTTAGCTCTTTTATTTACTTTAACAGGCAAGAAACAGCCTGTTCACAACAGGGAGTTGACTCACTTTTACACATAAACACAGCTTCTTCAACTACTTTGCTGTACTTCAGGAGCAAATGAAAAGATGAATTCAGCTTCTCTTAGGCAGAAACTCCAGGAAATTGGTAGTTACAGATCCAACAACTAGACTGGTGGAGTGCTAATGATTAGTTACTTGTTAGTGTGCATTACGCTGACAAAAACCCCATTTTTCTCCAGGATTAGTGGCTAAGGTAAGCAACTGCCTTTTTTTTTTTTTTTTTTTTTTTTTTTTCCTTTTGAAAGTGTTATTGAATTTATAAAAGCAAACTCCAGGGGAACTGCAAATTAAGTAGCTTTTTGCTTTTGTAATTATATGTTGCATTTCTCCAGCAAATGGTTGTAGATAATAGATGCATTTGTAATTTTACAGGTATGCTGAAGATAAAATATAGAGTGCTATAGCTGAAGAAGGCATAACAAAAGACATGAGCAATAAATGTGTTTGCTTCCAGCATGCAAAAGGTAACACTTTTTCCAATTGCTTTGTTCATTCAGCAGTTTTTCTGGGGACAAAAGAAATTTTTACACAGCCAAAAGAATAGCCATCGATCTGTTAGATAAAGGGTCTGTGCTTATGTGCTATCATGACCCTTATCTCCCATAGAATAGAAGTGTTCCTCTCATGTAGGAAAAAGGGGTTTTTATTTTCTTATTTATTTTTGCACATTATATGTTGTAGTTTTAGTACCTCCGGTTCAGTGCCAGATTCCTGTTTGGGGAATGAGGGATGGCTTGCCATTTCTGCAGCTCTAACTTGCTTCCTCAGCAGATTTGCAAGCATTCACCAGCAGAATCATATTACCAGAGGTCACTGAAGAGGCTGCTCCTGACAGTATGTATTATAACAGAGAGTCATCACTGTTGCAGCTGTAATTTTTATTAACATTACTCACAACCTGTAAATGCCAAGAGTAATTCAGGTCCAAAACCTTTTCTCACTACCTTCCCCACAACTGTTTCCCTCATTTTCCTGCCAGCTTGCTTATCGCCAGGGTTTCCTTGAAATACTGACCTACTAAATCAGAACAACAAACACAAGTAGATTTATTTAACTTTGAAAACCTTGTTGGCAGAGTCCCTTCATTTTGTTTTGAAGTAACTACTTCTGCATTTAAAGAGCACCTTTAATATAATACTATTCTGTTCATCCCTTTTCATCACAATTACAGTTTTCGTTTGTATAAAATGCAGAGCTTTATTTCATTATCATTGTGTTTACTTACTTTAATACTTACATAATTATTATCACTATTTTTGCAGCATAATGAGCATTGTCTGTAGAGTTTGGTGTGTTTTTCTACCTAGTGCTCAAAAGGTATTCCTGTAAACAAAACAAAACAAAACAAAACAAAAAAAGGTTTTTTGCGTGTTCGTATTTCCTTCCAAGTTGCATGAAAAAGTATTGCTTTGCTAAGTGTATTTTCACTGCTCAGAAATGGAAAGGGGAAGGCTCCTACCTTAAAGTAATATTCCTCAGGTGCTCTGATCCTTGTCAGCTGCTAGTTCTGGCACTCCCAGTTCACCACTCTGTGATACTCCCAGTTGTCCTTGGGCACATGTACATGAGTGCAGCGTCTGCAGTTCCCTGCCAGACCATCTCTATCCTTCTGGGAAACCAGGGCAGAAGACAGGATGGCAAAGAAGAGTAGGGCTACGAAGCACAGTGATAGACAGTGCTTGTTTGTATAGGTAAAGAAAGGACAAATGCAAGGCACTGTATGTACTTTGAATTTACTGAAGAAAATACGGGAAGACATGTAGGTGCACTAATGCAGACCCAAATAATAGGCTGACACCCCTCTAAAGAATTCAGTAGCTTCACTGTGGTACTGTGAAAATGTTAATAAGCTAGCTAGTTTTTGGCAGACCAATTCATGGGAAAGAACAACCACGTACATCTCTTCCTGCTGCCTACGTAGAAATACTGAATGACATTAGTGAACTTAAAATCAATGACAGAATAAAGGTAAACCCCACAGGTGATACAGCAAACTATTCAGGATTAGTGGGCACTCAATGCCTCACACCAATGGTGAGCGACAAAATTCTAACTCAAAATAGAAAGTGTAAATAGCTAATCCAAGTTCAAGGAAAAAGGTGCTGCCTGTTAGATACCAAAGTATCTTTTACTGATAACCGCTTAACTTTACATGACATTGTGTGAATTTCAGTATTTCTTTCATGATAGTAGATTTGCATTAGAGGAACATTACAGCACTAGAAAACCCAAATCTTGAGACAAAAGCAGACTACTGGATTCAGTTCCAATAGATGGTGGCTAACTGAATGCTTTTCATTTTCAAATGTTGGCATTTTTCCTAATTCCTTTACTGCTACTGCCACAGATGCCTTACATCTTGTTTTTGGACAGAAATGATTCCAGCTTTCATGATGGCATGACTTCATTCTTTATCAGGTAAAATTAAGCTTTTGATGACAGGTTTTAAAAATTACAACATAATGTCAACTTTGACCAGAAAGTAATTAAAGCCTGATCTTTTGACTGCATCATAGCATTAAATTTCCTATGGCACAAAAATAATTATGGAAGGCATAAAAAGCAAGGGTAAACATGCAGTCTTTTGTCATCATTATTTAACTACTCTAGTTACTGAACCTGTCTGGTTCAATATCTGTAAATACTACACTATATGACCTACCTTGACCAATACATTTTACAAGCTGGAGTCATCCATTAAACATGTGAAATGACTTTGCCAATACAGCTTGTACAAAAAGCCAATAAGTAAAAGAAGAGTTCTCCCATGGGCTGTCTTAGCATTTCTTGCCATGATTAATATAAGCAGTTTTTCCAGTTTGAATCTTCAAGGAACTGTCAACTAAACAGAAATAGTGATGTTAATTGAAGGCAAAGATAAACTTGTATTTTATGCTTTCTGGAATTTATATGCAAAATATATTCAATATGTTCCAGATTGAGTCTGTTACTAAAAGACATGGGAAGATGATGATGGGGATACAGATATTAATGAAAGTAACCTAAAAATGCAAATGTAGAATATTGAGGCATACTCTGTATGATACAGCAATAATGAATTTTCTTTGTCCAATAGGAAAAATAATGGTAGCCTCATCTTTTTAGCTATTTCAGCAACTATGCCTCAACAGATAAGTAGCTCAGACTAATAAAAAAAAAACAGTGTGTCTTCAGAATTAACCAATATAATAGTCACTAATTAAACGTAACAAATCAACGTGAATGCCACAAACCTGATTGTCTAAAATTGCCCAAGTGGTTGTGTTTGTTTTACTCTCCATTTTGAAAAATCTCCCATTAGTCTTTCAGTGCCTCAAAACTTTTTGAAGGAGACATTTCATTAGTATTCAGTTTATGCAGTATTTGTAGGATGCTACTGGCCAGCATCTAGCTTCATTCAGACCTGTTGTAAGAGACATTGTTTCTTTTTAAAAAATTGAGGATCATGGGAGAGCAAAGAAGTCCAATAATCAGAATAATCTACAGAAGAATCATCCCTTCTAACTCAAAACATTCTATTATTCTATGATCATACTTATTCTCTGCTAAAAATGGCCTTTCTATTATTAAATATAAAGTATTCTGTCCTAATCTACAATTAATTTGTGCAATGTTTTCATTATTTATAATTTTCTGTGTCATCAGCTTCTCACCAGATTAATGAGATTTTTCTTTCTGAGAGAAATTATAAGGTGAGAGCTTTTGTACTCATCAGACTTTTAAATGAGGTTATTAATACTTATATCTCATGATATCTATTAAATTATCATTTAATTTTGAGTTACTACACACATTTGTGTATTTTATTTATTTGTATATGTACATGCTGATTATTGGAAATGTTTATATGACAGATACTAAGAGTAATTCATTTTAGACAAGTAAACAGTTATTTTGCCAGTGTTTTCAGTAGAATTAATACACAGACATTCTGAACTTTTTTGCTATTGATGAGAGAACTCTTTAATTGCTCTTCCCCTAACTTTATTCTTTTAGAATTCAGTTCAAAACCTGTTGAAATCAATGGAGAAAGTCCCACTGTTTCCAAAGGCTGTTATAGCAGGTCCTTAACAAGTCTTATTACTATGTCTCTGTATTTTTAAGAAATAGAAAATGCCTTTTAGCACTATTGTAAATAAGGGACAAAATTGTAAATTAGGGATAAAAAGGAACAGTCAGTGGTAAGAAAGATTCATAGCTGCTTCAAGCAAAATAGTCTCAGAAGATGCAGAATTTGGTTTTGGTGAAAATGTGATAATTTTTAACCCAAACCTAGAAGTCCATTCAGCAAGGCTGGGACAAAGATAAAGAAGCCACCAGGAAACCTGGAGAATGCTTTGACCATGATCCAGCAAAGCACTCACACAATTGCTTACATTAAAACCTCTGAATACTCCTATTTGAGTGAATGCACTACTTCAGCGGAGATGTTTGGCTGTTTTCTACCTGGGTGGATGAAGGCAGGAAGAATTTCGTAGTGTGTTCACAATTATAGTCATTACCAAGGCCAACCTCTTCTAACAGGTACAGCCAAAAAATTTCTAAATAGTAATTTATGAATTCTACATTTTTACTGTCTAAACTTGAAGATTTAATCTGCCATTTCTCTTCTTACAACACTGTGTTGAGCTACTGAAATACCAAAACTGTAAGTCTGACACTGGAGAGGTGACTTTAGAGGGGATTAATTTTCATTAACATAAGCCTTCTGGCATCTAGTCTAAGTTAGTAATGGAAGACCAGCTTTACTGGGGGAATTTGAATAACCTATAATTATTTTACTTCTAATGGAATGAATTAACTTTCAGATTTTCTAAATCTTTTCAAATGTTATAAACGGTACTTAGACAACTAGCTTAACTGTGGTGTCATTGTTTTTTCAGTATCTGAAATTAGTGCAGATGATATAGCTGAACATAAATTTATACCTTTAACAGCAATTCCACTACCCCTGCTGGTCCTGTAGTGAACAAAAAGTGCATTAACCAATGAATTACCTTTTATGAATATTTAATGAATCCCATTCATCCTTATTTACATTCACCTAACCCCAAATGACTGTTCAATTAAGTGCCTACATTTGCTTTACATGCACAGGATTCTGTCTTCTCACTAAACCCAAAAATCAATGAATTCATATATATCCAATGAACATACGTGCAAGAATGTATGAGCTGTGGTATTCAGCTCACGTGTAAATTGAAATTATTTTAAAAGTATGGAGCTGGATAACAAATCAGTTCTTCAATTGCAGGGAAAACCAGCTGAAGTTGATGATTACAGGCCTGTGATAACAGAAATGTCCATGAATTAACAGAGCCTGAAGGCAGACAAAGTCTCTTTTTGAAATCAGTGCCATGGGAAAACTTGAAGAACCAAAACAATAAATGAGAAAAATTAGAATAAAACTTCACTGGTTGTAAACTGTAGGTAAGTTCCTTGATAAATAATGGAATTATGCAGTCATAGTGCCTCTATTCAAAATATTTAGCTTACATTACATCCTGGATATCGAACTCACATCATAAATATTTGTAGTGTTTTAATTTAAATGCTATAAATTACAATATTTTCTTTTCATAAACATTCCTTTGGTTTAAAGTAGGTTATACACCTGTTTTTAAGGTTATGTTCTCTTACTCTGGCTTTTATCACTGATGAAATTATCAACTATGAGTCAGCTGTTCTGCCAGTGTTCTCTCCCAGCCTCTTGCCCACTCACAGCCTACTCTCAGGTGGAACAAAGTGAGAAACAAGAAAGACACTGATGTTATGCAAGCACTATTCAGTCACAGATAGAATGCTGCTCTGTTGTCAACACCATTTCAGTCACACATGCAAAACACTGTATGAGCTGCTGGGAAGAAAATTAACTTCTTCCCAACCAGACCCAGAATAGTGTGCACCCTTAAAATTAAACTATTCTTTATAGGTAGGTGTCCTGTTTTTGCTCTGTTCTCTTGGAAGGTCATATCACAAAAAACCAATCAACCAACCAACCAAACAAACAAAACAAAACAAGAACAACAACAACAAAACCCAAGGTAAGATTATCTCATTTCCTAGGGAATTTCTAAAATTATAGTGTAGTAGGTTAGCTGTGTGACAAGAAAAACTCATAGACTCATAGAATGGTTTGGGTTGCAACACATGTTAAAGATCATCTGGTTCCAACCTCTCTGTTGTGGGCAGGGGCACCTTCCACTAGACCACATTTGTCAGACCCTCAAGCAGCCTGGCCTTGAGCACCTCAGGATGGAGAGTTCACAACTTCAGTCAAGATTTAGAACAGTACAGAAATGAGAAACTAAGTAAAAGGAAGGTCTATGAACAAGAAATGTCAAAAAAGAACAGTGAAAATGTTTCAATTAGAGCAACTATCACCAGAAAAGAAATATTTTGATCAGCGGAGCTTCTTGTACATAATCTTATACCATGCTGTGTAAGTAATGTCAGCTCAAGTTAGACAGTCTCCTAGGCAGTTTACTCTAAAGTTCAATGTTGCCTTATAGTGAAAGTCACAAATAATTAATCTGGTTGTATTGTAACCAGTATCTGGATCAAATAACTTCCAGTTAAGATTTTAAACAATAATATACTTAAAATGATTGATGTGGGTTTAAAACTATAATTTTATGAAAAATAAAATGAAATTAACAAGGAGGGTAAAAGTCACAACCAACATAATAAGCAGACACCCATGAGGTTTAAGCCCTCAACCTTGAATATATTTATTGTTTATCAAACCTTCCTGATCCAAAGTTGCTTATTTATTTATGGTATCTAAGAACTCCAAAACTCTCCTGGCATTTACTAGGAATAATGGTTCTACAATCCTGTAATTTCTCTATTTTTGCCTTTTCCAGCTGCATGACAAAATTAAACTTGCCAGTTATAATTCTGCAACTGGCTTAGCAATACTCTGCTTATGTGAATGTGTGGTTGGATGATATCTTTTTAAGAGAAGGTTGGTGGCTTCTTCACTATTTTAGTATGAAGACAAAACATGAATCGACAGGAATAATGAGGATATGGGAGTTTTCACCTTTTGAACTTGTGGAATAAAGGTGATCTGGTGAATCCTATTCAAGCATACTCTCATTTATTCTTACCAAACTCCCTTGTTAGAGAGCTTCTCTGTATGTTTTTCTGATACAGAAATAAAAGTTCAGTCAATATGAGCTATGCATTTTTTCAATTAATTGACAGGGAGGCATTTTTTTACCTGAAAGAAAATACATCTTTTTATCTTCATATGGAAAAAAAATATACAGTTTCTCTACCTGCCAACCAGCAAGAGAGACAAGTATTGAGAAACATTGTTGAGTCTATCTACATGGGGCTTTGCAGACACAGGAATGTGACCCTCATTTTTCACTCACTTGAATGGTATTACTGTTGTTGAGCCTGAAACAATATGTTGAAACACAATGGGTATTACCTCAAAATTAAATTATACATAGTTATTTCACACTTGTTTAAAAACAGTCAAAATAGTTTAAGACTTAGAGGATTAAGATCTCATGTTTTTGCTAAGAGACTTGATTGATGCAGATATTTTTCCCTAAATATGAGTTATTCCTTAGTTGTGTGTAGCCCTATGGAAAAACTTGTATCCCATTCTCAAAGAGAATATTTCCCAGTACAGAACACATAGTGATAAAAAAGTTGTCTTATAAAAATTTTTTAAAGAGAAGTCAGTTTATAAATTTAGATTTCTTTTTCAATTGTTATTAACCTACTGTTTTTTAGCTTGCAATATCATTCAAGAGACAGGGAAAAGAACCCACCAAAAATACTAAAGATAAGTGAAAAGAAATGTTTTCTGGCCAGAATAGCTTCTTTTCCCTTGTTAGCACTTTTTAATTCATTTAAAGATAAACCAGGTGGAAAAGATTGTGTGACTCCAATCTAGAGATATTTAGACATATTTACAAAGAATTTCAGTATTTGTCCAGCCAGTGGTTTTGTCTGTGACTGTGTTTAAAGATCTCCTGTATTTTCTGAATTGTATTCTACAAGCAACTTAATTTCCCAAGTAAAGAAGATTTATGTAACATGAAATCTGAGTAAGTAGATCATAAACTGTGTGAAGCAACTGTGGTGCAAGGTTGCTGCCTTTTTTCTTTCTTTTTCCCCAAATGGAAGGTAATTAAAAGGAACTTTCTTGCTTTATAGTGCATCTATTTTTCTTATTAGGCTGTGAAACTGAACCAGTATTATCCCCATAATGGCTGGTTTTGGCTTTGTTTTATTTTGCAAATTTGTCCAAAAAGGCTCAATTTTGAATTATCCTCTGAGTCACCTTAGATTAGTTGCCTTTCAACTCAGACCAATAGTGTCTTTAGCTTTTAGAGAAACGAGCATTTATGGGGAGAGAAGGGTCATTTATTCTGTGAGATCTTTTTAGAGAGGTTTAACACAAATTCTGAAGAACAGTATGTACTAAGTAGCAGAGGGTAGAAAAAACTTCTTAATTCCTGTGCATTTTTCTGCCTATTTTCTGGTTTAGGGTCTACCAGTCATAACCACTGGAAGACAGGACAGGATGTTTCCAGGGACCATTTTCAAGGATTACTCCTCAGGTAGGACAGACAGGTCATAGAGAACTTAAGATTTGCACTTCAGACTACTACCTTGGAGTATATGTGGATGCATGTCTTTTGCACAACTAAAAGTGGAAAGGCTGATTCTCATGCAAGCTGCTGCTAATATTTCAGAACATTGAATTTTTTGGTGCATTAAGAGCCAACAAATTTAGTATTCTTCACTGCTGAAGAGGCCTAGTTTTGACTTCCTGTTGTCACTCAGCCCTGGACTCTGGCAAGAGATCGATATCAGTGTAAACTGAAGTTCTTCCTTTGTACTCAGGAACAATCAACTCTGAGGTCGGGTATGCTATTCCCAGGTCTATATCTTTAGGTATGTATTCAATGAAGGAAAGTTACAGGAATACTGCTTAAAGACAGAAAGATATGATCAGCCGCTGAGAGTCCTCAGAAAGGACTAAGCAAAACCTAAACACAGGCCTTCTGAACAGTCGCCTGAGTATTATCTTCTAATTGCATGACCTAGGTAATCTGAATTATTTCTATTATTTTATCTGAGGTTTTCATATTATCTAATAATCATTGTTTGAAGCTTGAAATCTATGAAGGTGAAAGCGGTGACAAACTGTTACTCTTGTTTTCTCTATAGGAGAACTGTTTTAGGAAACTGAATTTTCATGTCAACACTAAGCTAATAGTCAAACATTGGTCTTCTAATTCCTTCTCCTGTGTTTAATCCATTAAGACATTATTGCTCAAACTGGGAAGAACTGAACATGAAAAAGAGGATGCTTCCCAACATCAGACCTGCACATTTCTATAATGTATGTTTTTCAAGGTCAAAGGCAGCCTTTAAGGATCCTACTACAATATTTTTATGTCCTGAGGATAAGGTGCGAGGCAAAATATTGAAAAATACCGTGTAGGTTACACTTTTCATCAAGCTCTCTGTGCAAAGCAACTGGATTATTTGATTGTCTTCCAGGATCCTGAGAATTCAAGACATCAGTAAAACATTCTGTTGAGCTGACTGTTTTTATTAGTGGAAGAAACTCCTGCAGGAAATGAGGTATGCCTTTCAGTGCCGAATACGATAAATGTGTTAAACAGACTTAGGCTAAGGAATCTTTTCTCCTTGATTCCGTTTTTACTTATGAGACTGTTGTATCACCCATTGTCATGTTGTGCAATGCCTCTGTTTCTATTTCTGTGTCTTCTCATCTAACTTCCAGATTGATGAAATTCCTGTAGTAATTTATTTTAGAGGTCAGCTCCTTTGATGGTAAGGATCACACTTTCTCCCATATGTGTGTACAGTGCTTAGCATAATGGAGTCTTAAAAATAAACAGATACACAAATATTGCATATCAAAAGTAATAACAGCCCATTGGGTTTGCACTAAGCTGCATTCTCAGTAAGATTTTTGAATCTGTAGAAGATGAAGTTTTATTGCTCCTGTTTCTGCTGATATTCTTAGAAGAGTTATAAGCATTTTCCTTTTATGCAATAGTTGAGGAGAACACACTTGGTTTTTTTCACTTTTGGGCTGCTGAGTACAGAATTTTCAGAAATTAGCTCTATATTATAGTGGATGAATAGTGGAATCATTAAGATTGTAACAGACCTCCAAGATCATTGAATTTAACCTTTGATTAAATACCACCATGTCAACTAGACCATAGCACTAAGTGCCACTTCCAGTTGTTTCTTGAATACCTCCAGGTAAAGTGACTGCACCACCTCCCTGGGCAGCCCATTCCAATGCCTGACCACACTTTCAGTAAAGAAATCTTCCTGATGTCCAACCTGAACCTCCTTCCTGGTGCAGGAAAAAGGGAAAACCCTTTTTCCTCTTGTCCTATCACTGGATGCCCAGGAGAAATTCCAACTCCTACCTGGCCACAGCCTCCTTTCAGGTGATTGTGGAGGGTGATAAGGTGCCTCCCTTTCTTCAGACTGAATGATGAAAACTCCATCAATCACTTTTCATATGTCTCACTCTCTCGACTTTTCACCAGCTTCATTGTCCTTCTCTGGACTTGTTCCAGCACACCAATCTTTCTTGTAGAGAGGGGACAAAACTGGCCACAACACTTAAGGTGTGGAATCACCAGTGCCACCCCCATACCAGCTCAATTACATCTGTTTTAAACCAAAAATATGGATTTTCCCGTCATAGTACATGAAAGTGGGAAAGTACATATACAAGCATTACAGAAAATTAGTGTTGATTACTTGGAAAACTTCATAGTGTAACTTATGCTTCCTTTGATGGTACATGACTTACTTTTAAAAGGAAGGGGTAACTAACTTTAACAGAGACAGAAACAAATTAAAAGTCATTGCCTATAGTGTATTAAAGAACGGCTTTTATTAACCCTGGAGAACACTAGGTACTTATTCACAGAGCTGTATTTCCAGTTAATATTTAGTTGGTAGTCAGTAATGTAGCAATAAAATGAATTAGTTTTTCAAGTAAAAGAACAGAATAGATGCTCACATTCTCCAGCAAAGCTATAATGTATCTTTATTTTCTGAGAAGGAAGCTTAGGGATATCAGATAGGCTTAGACAAAGGATGGCAATTACGACCTACTAAATCAGTCCTCTAGACCCATTAAAGATTACCAGCAAAATACAAGCTATTTGTTTTAAGTGAGAGAAAGCAATTACTGCTCCTTCATCTGGGCAGTTTCAAGGCTGAGACTTAAGTCTTTCTTTATTGCATTCCAGGTAAAACAAGATGAAATTAGAGCAAATATACTGTTTGACATTTTGGTGTCCTGTGGCAAACGACAATCTCCAAGGTCAGGCCTGCTGTCACTCCCATCATGGGATGGGTACTGAAACAATGGATTCCAGCTCTGACAGGGAGTACTCAGAGAGCAGATGCAGTTCTGCAGTGCTGTGTTATCATGTTTGGTGTAACTTTGAAGCTTGAATCTTTTTGAAAGGTCATTTATAGTACATTAATGTTCTGAAAGGTTTGTCTGGTTATGTTATCAATAACCTCAGAAAAGCTTGCAAGCCTGAAATAGCCATTTGCGTACATCTATCCAGCATTGGTTCTACTAAGAGTCAGAAAAAAAAAAGCCAAGGCCATATATTAATTTAAATGTTCTGCATGGAAAAAAATGTGCTTAACTGCACTCTGGGGGAGGCATCTTTGTGCAGAATTTACTACTCTGTCCCCATTTCTCCACATTAAATTCTCCTGCCATAAAAATATTGATTTTGAAATCTCACTTTAGCTGGAAATCTCACTTTAGTTATAAGGGGTTTCTTTGTTTTTTAAGGGATGATTTTTGTAGACAGCAGACTACTAGTTAGTTCTTAAAAGACAGTAAAGGTTTTCAGTTCCTCCCCTGATTGCACTTACTAGAATTGTTTTTAATAACACACAGCAAATCTAGTAGCTGCATTTATTTTTGCTTCCTTCAGATGAGGTAAGTTATGGTTGTCTGTAAAATCACATGGCCAGTGGCCAGGTGTGGCTACATTAAAAGGGCGAAGGAGGGGGAAAGGCACCAAGAAAACATTTCTACCAGAGTGGCAGATATGATGTTTCCTGAATGATGAAAAATTGCTGTAAAATATAGTGCCAGTTGAAAGCCTGAAATTGATTTAAAATCAAAACCACCTTGATTTACATCTTGGGTAAATGCAGAGCTTGAGAAGGTTTCTGATAAGATTGTCAAATATTGGATATTTTAATTTTAAACTAAACATCTCAAGTACAAAAGACCGTGATAGAAAATAGAGAAATGTGTTTGAATAAGCAGGAAATCCCGTCTGTCAATGAGGTGGTAAATGAAAATTGCCAGGAAACACAGACTTGACAACTGCTTTCTTGACCTATCTTGTTAATGACAGCCAAAAAACACTGTATGGACTCAGCTGACAGAAATAGGATGAAAGTATATCCATGGGAAAGCCAAGAGACAACCATGAACCTAAAGTGAATCATAGTGCAACTGTGAAGATGAGTATTTTCTTTGGCTGCAGGAACTTCTATATGTCCACAGATTACTTACATATCTCTTGAATTTTCTGATAAGAGCAGATTTACTAGAAACAAAAAATACTAATTCCTTACAGCACCCAAAAGCAACTATTTTATGCTAATACATAGTGTCTACTGACTTTCAGCTTTATATTCACTTCCTCCATAGCAAGTATTCTTAGGGTAACACTCTTTTGAGATGCTTTTGTACTTTGTGAAGAGGAACTTTCTATATATCTCCTGGAGTAATTCTGGAAGTTATTTAAAGTCTACCTTTAGTTTACCAAAATTCTCTCATTGATTTAATTATTCAGCTGTGAGAATTCCTGGTTAAGAATATCTTGTGAAGGGAAAAAGGATTTGAATATAAATTGGAAATAGATATATGAAATCAGAGTATATATGTGTACAGCAATACATTTCTTCCTGTCTCCTGAGAAAATGACAGGTTAAGCTTAGTGGGGATGTTTGCAAATCTCAAATAGCTAGCTTTACTGGCTAACTGAAATTAAAGCTCTAGAGGGTAAAATGCAAATGATTTGATGGAGGATAGCAATTAGCTCTACTGTGTATGAATATTGTTTAGCATGGAGAGTTCAAAGAAAATCGTTGAATATTCCGTATTTGGCATATCACATGGAAAAGATCCAACACAGGATTGAGGGCTGTATTACAATAGGAATTGTGGGGTATAGTATGACATGATAAGCAGAAGTGAAGAATTTACCCCAATTTTCTAAGAAGCCTTCTCCACTTAAGGAACTGCATTACTCTTTAAAAGTGCATTATTAAAGAACTGTTATGAAGCTGAAAATTTAAGTGTTAGAAAACACTGCTAAAAATGTGGAGCTAGAGAAAGTAACTTTTAACATATTTTTGTCATTGTTCTAAAACAGAAACTAAGTGGAAGTAACTACCTATGCAATATCATTTATAATATGGGCTTGATTTTACTGGTATGGACAGTATCAGACCATGCTTGTGCACTTTCAGTCTTTCAGTCTATTCTCCTTAAAGGCCATCAAAATAGTGTAGGTAAGATTTTACCTACAGATATTTGTGGTATTTTTATGCTAATTACTTTATTGCTATAGACTGACTCTTCACTGTCAATCCATAAGGAAGAAACATCCAATATTAAAATGGATGGTTTTCCTTAATTTTAAAAAAATTCTCTTGAGTAGAGGTGTTAAAAGAGAAGAATTGTTTTTGAGTAGCTTGATAAGGGGAAAATCATAGAGACTTCATTTTGCTTGCAGTTTCTGTTAAGAGCAGTGGATCTTATTTTTGTTAATTTTAATTAACAGTAATTGGGTGTCAAGTAGAAGTCCATCTCTTCAGCTTCCAGTGCAACTGCTGGAGAAAAATAAGGGCTATCAGATGACAGTTCATGTTGCTAAAACTGTTGCTGAAAATAGTGGCACCCATTCTGCCAGTGTACTTATTCCTCTGTATTGGCAAGGATAGCAGGCTTGAGCAAGACGCCTGACTCTTACAGGACAAGCTGAGTGAAGTATCATGTCACACGTGGTGAATGAGAGTGGTGTAGTATTCCACTGCATGTGAGGGGTGGCTGACACAGCTGGTATGGTAACAAAGCATAGAGATTTGAGAAAATTAGAGTTACTATTACAGTGGGCTTCCACATCCAGACTCCCTGTGACAAGGTAGTTGTGATCTCTAACACAGAGGCTTCCAATAGGCAGTTTGCAAATATTTTTTATTACTAGGTTACACATTGAAGGTATAAAAGGCTCTGAATTCCTGATAATTTTCTTTAACAGGAAAGCTATGGCAGATACATGATAGTGAGACAGAAAACCACTTTTACCATGGTGAGAGGGAGTTACAAGTAGCTTAGAGTCTGTTGATTCTATGCTTGTTCAGGAGCTTCTTTGTCAGTATATAATACAACATGAAAAGTCAAAAAAAAACATTCAATACAAAACGAAGAGAGGAGTCTGATAGAATTTTTTTAAAATAAAATATTAAAAATATTTCTATACTGGGCAGATTGTTGAGTCAGTGTGACACAGGTCTAGTAATTTGACTTTCTTCTTACCGTGAAGCCAAACTGAAAGCAAATGCAAATATTCATATTTCATATGTTTATAAGAACTTCCCTATTCTATACATACAGCAATATATAATTTACAGCAATATATAATTTACAGCAGGGTTAGAGAAAATTTATCAGCATTAGATAGAATGCTTTAAATCTACTGATATTATTGTTGGATTCAGAAGGTATTTTGGCTCTTTACTTTTCTTCCATAAAATAAATATTATTGTTCCACTGTTATCTCAGTTTTCTGTTTCCTGACACTGTTTTTCCTTCTTCTGTTAATCTTCAGCCTAATTCAATGAAATATTACCATTATTATTATCAGGAACCAGAAAGCATCATTTAGAACCACAGTTAAAGGTGTTGATAAATGATGGGGATTTTTGCTTTTATGAATACTAATTTAAGAGCAGTAACCTTTTCATACCAATGAAGACTTTCAAAGGAATTATCACCACTCATGCTCAAGCCTTACTCCACTGAACATAAACAGTTTTGTAACTCCAAAACATTCTTCACAGCCAAATTTTGCTTTTCAAGCCCACCAATTTCACATGATTCATAATAATTTATTTGTTCCCATGTTGTCTGTTTTGGTAATGGATCTGCCATCTGATTCAGCACAGTAGGTCTTTGCTGTCAAATCAGTCCACATTTGTTTGTTGACCTGTTGTGCTTCAGGTCCTGTGCTCTTTCTTGTCCTTCCACCTAGGATTTCTCCAGAATTCTGAATCTTTCTTGCATAATTTCCTGCTGTGAGGAAGTCTGCTAGGCTCTGGCTGGAGCTGTGCTTTGGTGACTGTTTGTTACACACCGATGAGGAATTAGAATTGTCATATGAAGTAAATTGGCCTCTGTCAAACTCCTGGGTCATGAGAATCTGCTGAAGAGTGGAAGCATCGTTACTGAATTTGCAAGAAGTGAAAAGCATATTCACGTCCATATATTTTTTTTAAAAATAATGTATGTTAAAATGAAGACATGTCCAAATATATGTGTGAGGAGCTGCATTCATCTTTATTCTTTTAAAATGAATACGATGGTTTATTTAATTTATTATTTTGGATTTTTAAGAAAGACCTGACCTTGCAAGTTGCCTATGGCAGCAGATTCCTGTTCTCATGAGGAGACACAACATCAGCAGAAGTCTACCCAGTTGATTTACCTCAGAAAGGTTCAGCATCATCATAAAATCTTCAAGCCAAGATCTGTGCTTTTTACTTTCTTTAATAAAGAACCAAGCATATAAATTGTTCAGAGTAAATAATAATGTCAATAACTGCAGAATATTTTCATGAACAAATCCTGCCTTTCCATTTTTAAAAATGTCACAGCTGGCACAATTGTATAGGTAGTAAAGTTTTGATTGAACATACTAATCTGAGCATACCATGTTAAGAAGGAATAGATTGTCTTTCTATACTGTTCTCCAATTTGTCTAGCATTGTCTTTACCATACATTAAACAAACATTCTCTTTTCCTCCTTATCTCTTTAATATCACACATATTGCTGAAATAAATCCCAAATGTTCTTCTATTACATCTCATTTACATCTATTCTTGACAGATTTCTCACTGTTTTCAGAACTGGTAATGTAATGAAAATTACACAAGTCATGAGAAACTGGGAGAGAAGATAAAGGCAGAATGACAAAGTAAATAAAAATGAGAAAAAGTAGAGAGGGAAAGTGAGGTTAGAGATATTAAGAGATATATAAAAGTTCAAAATTTATAAAAAAAAGATGCAATAGAGCAGGTGACCTAAAGCTATCAAGGGGGTTACTCCTTCTTGTTCATCTGTTTATCTGTACATGGGGTTGAAAGCTAAATAAATCTTCAGCAAGCAGAGATGAATGTCTGCTCTTTGATGGCAGGTGTGTCTGCTGCTCTGTTCAGAAAAGATATGGCTGCACTCTTGTTAGTATTTGACTGTGCTGGCATATAGCAAGCAGCAGGAATAACAGCAAAATGGTTTGTTCACATCTAGGATTAATTTAAACCATTCAGGGAGTAATGAAAATCAGTGCAGATTTTCAGAAAGGTAATTCAACCTCTTTTCCTTGAACAGAATTTCCAAAAATTTCCTAAAATTTAAAAAAGTCTACAAAGTGGATGAATAAATTTAATTTTTTTTTCAGCACACAAAAAATATTTTATATTTTTGTCTTGGGTGCTGCTCTGGTTTGTGGAAACTTCCTTAAAAGTAATGACAAAGTACAGCAAAAAATATATATATTTTTCTCTTGATTTTATGCCAAGTATCTTGTAAGTGCCATGTAAATGGCCTCAGTGGAACTGCAGTTGCCTCTAGTCTCAAACTAAGGTAAGATTGGCCAGACTTGCAAAAGCCTTTCATCTTGCCTATGATGGGGACTCACAGCAGATAACTTGCAAAGAATGAACACAGAGCATAGAAAAAGTGTCTTGGGGTTTTACCGAACACCAGAAATGCTGCATTGGTTTTCCACAAATTAATCTGTGATTATTGTACACCTTAGTTGCTACCATTGGACTGGAGTCTGATTCAAACTGTGTTGGGAGATTTCTTGATCGGCTGCAACTTAATTGTTAGGGTAGATGAAACTAGAGTACAAAGTAGTTTCGTACATTGGTCCATAAAAAAAATTGCACTGAGTTGTATTTTTCCCAGATAGCATGGATCTGAGAAACCTTATCGCCATTCAGTCTTCTAAGCAATGTTAATTCTTCAGTATTCCTCTTTGCACAGATCTCTTAGTCATTTAAGTTTATCTGCCCCTTGCTATCAACTGAATATCACACTAAGTACTGTGATTAACTATAGCAAGAAAACTGCTTTGGTGTTTCTCAGGCCCATTTTATTTCTATTTATTCAAAGGCCATTGAACTTCTCTTTAAAACTATAATTTCAGTATTTCACAAATTATTTTGAGAGATCTAAACATTTTTACAAAAAAACCCCTAAGCCATTTTTTTTCTGGGGATCATTGGTAATTTAAAGAAGTAATTTGCGTCTTTAACCTCATCCTGTGAAATCTGATCCAACAGAGCAGTGGAATCCTTAACTAGAAATCCAGGGAGCTGGGTGGTATCCAAACAAGTCTAAATCTAGACCAAATCAATATTTTTTCCTTTGAAAGCTTTCTGCAAATCAAGGGAATCAAGTGAATATATCTAGGTTTTGGGGTGTAATTGTGTTTGAATTATTGAGTTAATATTACATCTTAATAGCTTACTTACTTGCCATAATTTTTTTAAAAATAGTTGCAGAATAGTTCAGAGATATAAGCAGATCTGATGTTTTTAAGTATAGGCTTCAAAGATCATCTATCATAGTGAATCATCTTTATTAACGGCTGCATTTCTTGTCTGCCACCTCTGCAAATTAGATAAATCCTACTGAGAATGCCAAATGTGAATGTTGAATTGCATTCTTTCTTCTCCATACGTGCCCAGCACTGATGCTACTGCATGGGATCCTTGATCAGGAGGAATGACTATCTGTAGATAAGCCATGCTGCTTAAGTGTGAAAAAAACCTAGGGCAATTTTCCTTGGATTATTTCCAAAATGACATCTCTTTTGACATTAAGCATGGAAATCTTAATGGTTGAGTTTATACTGTTGAATTGTTTGCAGCCACTATAATTAAAAAACAAAACAAAACAAAAAAAAACTTAAACCAAGCAAAAATTACAAAACCAGACTCATATTCTTTTTGCAGTGTTGTGACATAGGAGAGAAAAAGTAGATATTCAATTATGAAGTTACTAGAGTTACTAAAATTTTTGTTTTAGCAGTATTTAATTCATAAGGCACCAAAGAGTTCAGCAATGCAAAAGATAGAACAGTCTCCCATTCTATTTTTAGTTTTAAAATATTGTAGTCATAAAACCTGTCATAATTAATTCCAAAGCTGAATCACAGACAGCAAAGACAAAAAGGGCTTTAGAAGAACTATTGTGGGTACTCCATCTGTGAGGATAGTTTAACTTTTTTTTTCCTCAAGAATGGCAGGTTTTCCTTTTACACATCTTTCTCTGATCTGTTGTTTTCTCTTATTTCTGAACACTATGTCCCAGATTAAAATGAATTTAGCCCAAAGAAAACAAAGTGAACTTGGATCAAATGGTATAAATATTTGATCCAGAACAGGAACTGTCCCTGTAATTTTTGCTGACACATAACTGGAACTAAACAGGAATATTTTCAATCACAGATGATGTTAGAACTAAACAAATACTGTTCTAGTTTAACTAGTTCAGTATTTTTCTGACAACAAGTGCTCAAGTTTAATTATGTGAACACAGTTTACACAAGATATGCAAATGACAAAGATACCGCCAAGGCTGTAAAACAAGTTACTAGGAAGTCACGTGCTGTGAGTTCAATTTGTGTGTTGTGGGTTCATAATGCATCAGCAATGGCACAGTATTCACAGGTTTTTGCAGCAGAGAAACACTGAGAGAGTTTGATATCAAGAAGGTAAGTTGCTTCATGCTCATTGTAGTGCTGTGTCATGAGCCTAGCACAGCTATTTTGTGGGATGGCATCCTCAGGAGGCAGCAGGCATCCTCAGGAGGCACTACTCTGAGCACTGCTGTGGAACAGCTGACAGCACTAGCTCACAGTATAGCTCCCCTGAAAGCTGTCATTCTGTTGCCTGCTTCCTCAACCACCATTCCATCAGCTTCTTGATAGTTATATGGAAAAGCTGGGGAAATGCCTCTCTGGAATGAAAGCTGTTAAGGCATTTTGCTTTCTAAAGTTTTATTTTGTTTTCTTCTCCTATGATAAATTCAATATCTAAAGTATTGTCATCAGCTGTGGGATGCTGTCTTACAGAAAAGAATCCAGCCCCTCAAACTCCAGGGCAGTAAACTGAGATAGGATGTTTCTTAAGAAGAGGGACTGCCATCTTTTAAAGAGAGATGTTTATTGCCTATGTTGCTAAGTAACCTGAAATCATTACATCTTCTCAGTACTACCTTGAGTAGAGGATAAAGAAAACTGTTTTCTTAGCAAAGTTCGGCATGAGACAAGGGCATACTGATAAAATCCATGGTTGGGTGGAAAGGACAATACTGACTGCGGTAGGAGATTTTAATTTTAAAAACAGTTCTATGGATGATGATGGTAACTACTTTCCTGTGGCTAATAGTAAAAGCAGAAACATCAATCACTTGACAAAATAACTCCCTCTACTTTCATTTTCCTATTTATTCAATAGTATTTTGCAGTTACAATACATCAACAAATCAAAATAACCTTTGTGGTTGCCACTGCAATTTGGGGAGGGTGTACAGAAACCCAAGTCTTTTATGGTGTTCTAATTTATACTGTCTGCACTGAAGAGTTTATTTATAAGAAAATTATGACCAGAATAACTCCTGAGTAGTACAGTTACTATGACTATGTGAAAATTAACATGAACAAAGAAGATGTTTCATCAGTCCTGACTTCATCAAAGGTAAAATTCCTGGAAATAAGAAAAATAAGCAGAAGATTTCAAGCAGCTTTTCATGTTAGTACAGTAACAGATAATTTGCAGGAGGTTTCATGTTTCATAATATCCTTTAAAACAACTGCTTTTTCAAATTAATTTTTTCTTGTTCACATTTCTCTGCTTGACTTAAATTAGATTTTTGTTATATAAATGTGGACAGTGATGCACTTTAGCCAAAAATGAAACTTCTGGGTTACATATTTTTAACAACAGAATACAAATAAATCCAACATTTTAGAGATTTCTCACTGCAGGATTTTGATAAATCTCGAACCATATTAGGAACAAAACCTTGTACTGGAAGTTAACACTTGGTGGGAAGATTTGGACCAGGGCTTTATGATTGTTGATGCTCAGCAAATTCTAACAAGCATAAGACAAAGCCACCATCCATTTTAAAACAGAGCACTACATGAAGCTCCTGGGAAAAGGTGAGAGAATGTGATCTGACATGTGGTGGTCAGAATTGCAAGCATCAAAAAGTACATATAGCATAGACAGAAGGTTGTTGATAGCTTTGATGAAGCCCTTCATATAATCTTTGTGACAGAAGATGAATGGACTTTTCACCTCTGGGAAAATTGGACATCCATTATTTTAATATGGAAACTGGTACATGGGTATTGCAGCAAGCACTAAGACTAGGTACAGAGGTCATGAAGTTGAATTCAGAAAAAGGAGTCACGAGCTGAGGAAAAGCCAGACAGTGCTTTTCAAAAGAAACTTATCTTAGCAATGAGGGAAAACTGAAGACCCAATTCATCCCATCATCTATGTGTTTAAACAATCTTCACTTACTCTAAGAGAGAAATTGAAAAAGTCGTGACCATGAGGGTTATATTACAACATTCTTGGGTTTGGTCACTTCAGAAAAAGAGAAATAAAAAAGAAAAGAGAAACCATTCACTTACATTTTAGTCTAGGCAATGTACATGAATATATGAAAATATATTTATTACCTCAGTGGGGGAAATATTGTGAGACATTGTTTATGCCAAATAATTTTAATGCTTTATTGATGAGCAATGTCTGATAGAGAACCCTAGACAAATTTACATATTTATAAACATTTATACTCCAAGAGTTTTCCTTAAACTGCCATCTTAGCTATGCTCAGTTTGTGTTTTAGAAAAATCTATATAATTTTAGGGATAAAAGTACAACTGGTTTACATAAATTAGCTTTTATTCCATAGAAAAATAGATAAGCATGACCAGAAAACACAAGGAGTAGACTGAACCATAATAGTTTGGTTAAAGATAAACTACTATGAAGATAAAACTAAAATACTACTATAGGTAGTATCCACAGAATAAAAATGGTGTAGCTGGAACAGAAGACAAGTTAAGATATTCAAGTGCATTTTTCTCACATGCACTGCAGTGACTTAACAGGCAAGAAAAGGAAAAATATACATGTCAGCAGGAATATTGAAAAAATTACATTTGTACTCAATGTATGTAATGAATTATGGTTAAAGCACGTCTACAATGATGTCCAGTTTGTATAAGGGCTAGGGTAAGTAACTGAAAATAAGGACTGAGAAACTGAGGCTGGTCCTTTTGGCTACCCAATTCCTGAAGCAGGAAAATAGTATACACAAAAATTAGGTTGTCCGCAGATGTTTTAAAGGCAGATATTTGATGATTTTTTTTTTTATGTAGCACAAACAAATGTCATATACTTGATAATATAAGTGAAGTATCAGTATGATCCCACAGAGAAGGTAACTTCAGAAGTAATATGTGATTATAAAAAGATTCTTTCTTGAAATATGCTGAAATGCACCATGCAGTAATTACAGCTGCCAAAAGGAAGCTAAAGTGTCCCCTTTCCCATGAATACAAATTTCATTTCTCTGTAAAACTTACAATTTATTAAACATATTTCCAGATATTTTCAGGTCTTAATTTCAGTGCACTTTGCTGATTGCAGCTGCTGACTGAAATATTTGTCAAATTTTAATAGAGTACAGGGCAGATCTAGGCAATCAATGTATTGATCTGATTTTTTAAAAGACTACTTCAAGGCAAAATGTGGACTTTATTATCTAGAGTAGAAGTGTCAGATGGCATGAAGGATTTTAAACCACAACAGAGAGAGAATATTTCCAAACTTTCTCTCAGACAGGTAGGGAGCTTTCCAAGGTAGATGTTTACAAGTAGGATGAAGATTTTGAAAATGTGATGGAAGACACACCACTTCTGTTTGGACCTGCAAAATGTGAGAGTAGGGTAACTTGCACACTAGATTTGAGTTAGCTCAGGCCTACCTGATAGCAGTATCTGTCTGGAGGGTTTAATTCAGAATGTGTTAATTTAAGTGACTAGCACTGGAGATTAGTTTCATGGCAACAATCAGAGACTGGAAAAGGGTTCACATTTGATTCAAGAATCACTAATGAACCAAAGGCATTAATCTTTTTTTGTGTGGCTGAGTAGCATGTGAGTGGGAGACTAGTAAGCTTTATATGAAATGTATGATTTAATGTACCTAAACTATGACTTATCTGAACACAGTCCTTCCAGGAAGAAGATAATGGTTTTTCCTCACAATAAGCTAAACACTGGAAAACATTTTAGCTAAGGACTAAGTTGGTCAATAGGTGAAGACAGCCAGATACCTAATTTTGCCTTGTCAAAACAAATGATTTTAACTTCTGCCAGAGAGAGTTCTTGTGTTTCAAGGGAAAACATGGGGAAAAGCAACAGTGCAAGCCACACCAGAGGTCAATTGGATATATATTGTCAGTCTACTAAGGAGTTGTGTTGCAGTGCGTGGAAGAGTATCTCACAAAAATGTAGCAGGAAAGGTATAACAAACTTTTTTTGGGGAAAGATGTTTGTCACTAATGAGCTCAGTTTTAGGAAAAGAAGTGCTGGAGCAAGGATGTGAGAAGATCAAGGCCCTTTAGGCAGCTGAAGTCTGAGTTGAGTTCTCAGTGGGAAAGTATTAGCCAAACATCCTCAACACCATATTTGTTACTGCATTAACTTCAAAATCCCTTTTTTAAAACTTTCCCTAAGAAGTGAAATTTTATTTTGGTTTTATTATCAATATTATTCCTATGGAGAAACTGCCCCTAGGGGAATTATATCTTCCATATTATTTCACTAGTACTCTTACATGGATAATATTTCTTTATTTTCCCCTTCACTGTACTTACAAGTTTGCTTAGTTAATTATTACCAGTAACAGTGATTAGTATGCTGTCTTTGAGCATGAGTATAGAATCACTAAATCAAAATGAACATATTACAAATTTCAGAAGTACAGGAGAACTCATCTAAAATTCTTTCATTTAAAATTACCTTACATCAACTGTCTTTGAACTAGTACCCATATAAAAGTATACTTTTTTTGGTGTAATTTTGTTTAATTCTTTAATTTTGTGCCGCATTGTATAAAATGCCTTACCAAACTGAAGTTATAATTGTCTCCTTTAGTTCCTTTCATTAACTGAAAATGTAATCTTATTCAAAGTAATTTAAATTTACTTTCCATTTTTATGCTTCAAACATTTGCACTGGCTATTATTCTTGACTTTGTTTTTAACCTTTGAATGCTCATAGATCTTAATTTCTAATCTTTGTTTCAGTATTTTGTTAGGAAGATAATTTTTCAGTCTCTTCTTTGTCCTATTTGCTCTCAGCCTGATCCTTTTTTTCTCCCATAGTGACTGTTAAATGCTTTTTTTTCCTGTTGTGAGTTCTGCCTGGAGACATAGGGACCAAACCTCAGAGCAGACTTTGCACAGCTTCCCAGAATTCAGCAAAAAATGGTGACAAAAACTCCATTATTTGATGTCCTGGAATAAAGAGTCTCAAAAGATTATAGAGCAAACCAGTCTGATTTTGGACTGGGTCATTAGCATCTCTACAATTTGCTCAGCAAGCCAGCACAGAGGAGTATGTCCATCCTACAGAGGGACAGTCTGAGAATGGGCCTGATACAACGTGGTGGGAAAGGGATGTCTTAGTGTCTTCCAGACACAGAATTTTGCTGTCAGTTCACTGAAAGGTACTACTTAGCATCCACTCCATGGAAATATGGTATGTACATCACAGTCTTTTCTATGACTATTATGCAAATCCAGTTCTCAAATTAAACTTGACTTATTGGGCATTGTGCTGAATAGCAAAGTAAACCTAGTCTTGTTTTCATACTTGTGTTCACTTTAAAGTTCCTCTTCTAGCTCTGTCCCTGAGTCTAGAACATACATTGTGTTCTGGAACTGTTTAGACCATGATGGAGGAAAGACAAGAATTGCATTGTCTGCTGCTGTTTAAAATATTTGACATTCCTAAAAAGCTATTACACATTTCTAAGAGTTGATGGGTATGTGATTGCACTGTTGTGTCCTTCAAAGACCTTGAGAAACTACTGAGAATAGGGAGGTTAACAGTTTCAATTTTGTTTTAATGAGATACTGAAGTCTTGAGAAGCTGTGGAGATAAGGAGAGAAATAACTACATGATAAATGAGAAAAAGCAGAGATGTAACAGAGAACTAGTAGACACAAGACTCTTTATAAATGAAAGGTTTGAGGAAGATGCTGCCGGAAATAAAATAGGGAACAGTGAAAAAGAAAGATCTCATCTTTATATTGTGTATTTCTATTTTTGTAAAGCAATGATAGTCATAAGAAAACTGCATTGAGATCACTGTCTGGTTCTGAGATCAGATTATGGTAATGCAAAGTGGATTGCTGTTCAAGACTGGGTAAAGGACTAGAAAATACGCTGAGCTGTTGCTGCATGACTCGTCAAAGTCAGATTATTAGAGGTAGAAAGGAGACTATGCAAGAGTTGGTTCTCCCAGGGTCACTGAAATCAGGTTCCTCAGGATTTTGTCACTAGTTTGTGATGAATCTGGTGTTCTTGTTTACAAAAGACATAATCGAGGAATGAATTTAATTTTTTCTCTGACAGTTTAAAATAAAGTGCAGCATGACAGAAATATGAATTTTGATTTTTGGAAACATTAGGTTTGCCTTCCCAAAACGGCACTTCAAAAAGATTTTGATCTTATTTTGAGATTGACACACTTATGTCTCTGCCCAACATGTGCTTCTCAGGAAACTAATACTGCAAAACATCTGAGCACCTTATTTGAGAGTGCTACAATTCTACAGTAAACTTAGGAGAAAAATCAGTAAAGAAGTATTAAAAAACCCTGAAATTCACTGTCATTGACTTAAAAATGTCAGGATGATTTCTGAGTTTATGTTCCTCAGAATGCAAGTGTAACTATTATATAATGTAAAATGTTTACACCAGTTCTTGGCACAGAATACTGTTTTCCTGCATTTATATTAATAAGTAAAATTGGTTTCAACAGAATTGGATGATTTTAGATTGTTAATGCAAAATCTTTTTATGGTAGGTGCAGAACATTAATAATTTACCTTTATCCTAGGCAGACTCTTTCTGTTTCCTCTAAGGAGACTGTATTTTCTCAAAAGTGAGGTTCTCCCTTGCAAGTGTTTTATTTTTAATACAGATTTTTTTTCTTTAACAAAGGAAAGTTTCAAACAAAATAAGCTGCTATTCTCAAATAACAAACCCAAAATAATTTGCTAATAAGAGTAATGTCTAGCCCTTGAGGGTGGAGGACTTTGGTCCCCACAAGAAATTGTGTTGAAAATTTCCAGCTGTTGGTGCAAAATTTTCCCATTCCAGAGGCAAAATATTTGGTTTTATGCCTGTTGAGTCAAATCTGCTAGAGATGATCTAATAGAACCAAGTAAAGAGCAGAAGGGAAACTGCTTGACTGCATTTTTGTTTTGATTGCAGCATGGTAGAAGAAGGCCCTCCAGCACAAATTTTTTTTTGTCTCTCTGGGCAAGTGCAGCTGTGAACAGGGCTCCCAGATCCAACTGGAACTCAGATGTGATTGGGAGACAAAGGGAGGAGTTGGTTTGCCCTGGCTCGGCTTTCTGATCTGCAGCCTTTGCTGCCTGACTTCCCCTTTTTTGGGAGGTGCTGACCCTCTGTGACACTGTCAGCCTTCCTAGGAACTTTAAAAGCTCCTCTTCAGCTGTGTGCTTCTATATCACAATGACCTGAAGTCTGCCTAAAAAAGAGACTGATTTGTAATCTGGGGTTTTTTTGTGATGTATGGGAGTAATGGCTTTCAGATTTTAGGTTTTTCAATTATGGCATTTTTTTGTCCAATACAAGTTGTACTAAATTGTTTCATTTTGTTAGGAAGTTACCTTAAATAAATCACCAGAATGTTTCTTACAAAAAGTATAAATAAGTTAACTTGTTAACTGCCCACCTGGAAAGATGTAATATAAGGTATTTGACAGTGAAAACCCTCAGCTATTATAGGAATTTCAGAAAAAAATGGATATAAACCTGCTAGAATGAAAAGTAAAGAATTAATACAGAGTAAAAATGAAAGAATTAAGGGAAATATATGGTTATATCTGGGTGAAATTTGTTCAGCAAATAGAAAATTTACTTCAAATACACAACTGAGATCCAGAAATCCATGAAGAATTTCATTCATGAAACAGTTAGGGAGATATGTGAACTACTAGTTTCAAAATCAGTCTAAAATGTAAAAATGCAAAAAAGATATTAAGATATAATATACATAGTAGCTTTTCTGTTTAACGTGAAGATGCATAGGAATCTTGGGAAATTTAAAATAAGGCTGGTTTTTGGGGCTTTTGCTGGCTTTTTTTTTTTTGTGAAAAAAATTAAGCTTAATTTTTCAGGTTCACTGGAAAAATAGATTATTATTTCCCCCAGTTTTAAGTTGAACAACCTACCTGAAAGTCCATTATACATGTCACTCCTGTTGCTTTCAAAAGTACTTTTCTATCATGAAAGCATGTTCTTCTGTTCCTTTTCCTGCTTCATCTTCCTTTATCTTTCTGAATGCCTTCCACTGCGTTCCACTTTGTCTGATATCTCCCTTAGCAAATTCCTCCAGTGATCAAAGTCTTCCATCTGGTGATCTCTTTCTTAGTTTTATCCTCCTAAAAAAAAATAAATAAATAAATAAAAAAAAAATTAGAAGACCCTGCCTTTCTTTGGCAGGTCTACCATTCAAGGCTGCTCCATTTTAATAGATGGTGATCAAAGATTAGTAATCCTCACCATCCAGCATTTCCACTGAATTAGAGGTATTATAACCTCCTCTGGAATTAACCCTTTGTGGAAACAAAAGTTAAAACAGGATGTGATTAAATTGTACATTCAAAATATTTCTGAAATCTTTCTCTCATTTACAAAGTTGGATTCTAAATGAAATGAAAAGAATAATTTTTGCATTTATAATCTCCATAAATTTTCATATAAGTTAATTTCCAGAGCCTTTCTATACAAGAATTAACACACTTCACATCTTTTTCTTCATGCTTTTATTTCCACTCTAAACAAATTTGCTATTTAATACAAACTGTAGAAATGCAGAATTTTTGAATTCTTAAGAATAGGGAAAGATTTTTATATAGTATAGAAATGTTTTGCTATAGTTTAGTTTTGTTTTTTTTTTTCTTTAATCTTTTTATTCTGCATGTAGGATTTAATACTTTTGATTATTTAATGTATTCAGAAACTATGCTTTGATGGTTAAGTGTGGCTTTCCATATCTTGCACAGATGACAGCAAATCACTGAAGATCCATTATGACATTGTTCCCAAAGGAAAACAAAATGACATTTTCAATAGATGATTCTATCCCCACAGCAGTAAATTAAAAAGAAAAATATTTTATAATTCCAGTACTTGAAAGAGGTTTTTTTTTCCTTTAATTTAATATTCATTTTGTAGATGATACTGATAATTTTTTTCTACATGGATAGTTTCTGGCATCAACATTGGCTTAGTGTCTCTCTGAGTTGGTAATCCATTGCTTCAGATGTCACTCCTGCTTTCAACAAGAGATTTTCAGGGGAGGAGTTGGGGCTGTATATAAACCTCACTGCAATTTTATTTGCCTCAGCAGTATTGGCCTGTTGGTGGACAAACTGAAGTGTATGTGCACTGTGGGAGAAGTAAGTGAAGAAAATGCACTTGAAGGTAGTCTCATATCTATCCTTGCAATACTTTATTAGTCTAAATACAGTATCACTCAAATTAACTTACTTGTCCAGGAAAAATGAAATACATACTTTACACTGGCATAACGAGAGGTAATCAAGAATTCAGCTCTTGAACACCTGGTGCAAATAAAAGTTATCCTTAAACTTGAAAATATTGTTCCTGCTCTGCCTCAAAACTGCAGAGCAAAAGATATTTGAGTGGTTCAGTAGGGCTAATACATGTGCACAAGTTTGCCTTTAATTTGTTGACTTCAGATCAGAAAAAATCGGCAGAGATCTGTAATGAATGCCCAGGAAAATCTGTGCTGGGTTTGTGCAGACTAACTATACAGCACTTGGCAGTCATTTTCCTTTTTTGAAACAATGTACATGACAGAGAAGTGTAACAAAAATCTTAAAACTTTTGCTCATGGAGATTATTTTAATCCCATACCTTTGAACATATCTTGCACTCACCACCGTTTTTATCTCTTACAGATTTTTCCATTGTCACTACTGATAGTTTTGATAAACCTTGATGGATGTACAGGATTCAGTACAGTAGAATTCCCAGAGAAAAATATTTCAGCATGCTGTAACTCTCAAGGGGAATGACTTCTCCCTTCTGACCCCCTGGAGTTTCCTTACCACATAGAATGACCCTTCCTTCCTTCTCTGACCCTATTGGCTATGGTCCAACTCTTTTCCCTGAGCGGGGGGTGATATAATGCCTTGCCTTTCCTTGTTCCTCCTCTTTCCCCCCTGGACTTTCAAAGAATAAATGCCTGGGACAAAGGTTCTGGGGAAAGGGCCTCTTCTGATATCTTTATCTCATCCTTGGTAAAATTCCCTCCAAAGCCTCCTAATAACTGAGTAAGCATTCATATCTGAATGACTACGCTTTTTGATCAGACCAAAATGATTGTTCAAGAGTTGGTCTAAACTGTACCAAACAACATCACATTCTTGTTAAGCACTTTTCATATGAAAAAGGAAAAAAGGTTTACTGTTTTTTTTTTTCTTTGTTTCCTGAGAGTAACACTCTTTAGTCTTGTGTTTATCCTAATTAAGCAGAGTTCTACTGAGACAGTAGAAGCACCTTTGTAAGCCACCTGAGATCACAATCAGGACTTCACTACTGGAAATCATGGACATTTCTTTAGATAAGTGGAGTGTGTCTTTGAGGAGCCTAGTGATGCTGGATTTGGAGGATTGTGAAGATCTATTCAGGTGACTCCAGAGACCTGTATGCTCTCACATATTAACTAATTGACTATAAAATTTACTATTAATTTTTATTTAAATAAAAAACCTTTTCAGATTACCAGGAGAAGACATTCATCAAGTTATGTAATTAGAAATATTTCTTCGGCCTTCTTGCCACTAGACTTTGAAAGATTTTCTAGAAATAATTTCAGGGTTTCTATAACACTTTACCTTCAAAAGAAAGTATAATTTTGAATTAAAAAAATCTCTTAGTAAATCTCTCAATTTAAGAAGTAACATAACAATGAGTCAAATAAATAGTCTTTCTGACTTCATTTTCTGTCATGCTGCAATCTACTAGTTCCTAGAACTGTGATCCCTGGTTCATCATTGAATACGATATTCCTTTTAGGGAAATGGTTTAGTGGTGGACTTAGCAGTGCAAGATCAATGGTTGGACTTGATGATCTCAGAGATCTTTTCCAACCTAAACAATTCTGTATAAATATCTCCATCTAGGTTATTATAGTACGCAGAAAACCCCCCCACTATCCTATTTTTGTATTTCTAATGACTATAAATAAAGCTGAGAAAATTATGTTGAACTAAGAATCTCAACTTTTAGACAGCTAATAGAAAACAGAATGAAAATTCTGTTTTCACATTTTAATTGAGATGTTTAGGTTATCTTTACCGGAAATACGTGGTCACCATCTGAGTCTTCAGAAGCAAATCTTTTCTGCCTATCTCAGATGTCTTTTTAGGATGGGATGAAACATCTTCATTAGTTATTCACTATGCTTCATTCAAAAAAAGGTAATGTTTTAATTGATACCAAATATCTCACTTTTTGATTGCGAAAGTTATATGAAATTAGTCTTATCAAAGCATTTCTGCCTTTGTTAAAAAGACAAGGAATCAAACTTCAGACATTGATTCTCATAGTGCTCTATGTAGCTTTATTTTTACAACATGCTTTTAGTGGTTTTTAGCTTAAATTTCATGCCTTGGTGTAGATTAGATCACAATCACACTCTACAATAATAGTGAAATATGGGGAAACGGATGCTCACAAGTGGCTTGGCTGTTTGGAGACTATGATAAGTTTGGTTTACAAATGAAAACACTTTAGAACTGAGAAAGTTATCCTTACTGGTGCTGGTGCTTAAAGAAAGCAATGGAATTTGTCCACTGACTTGATCACAGAAAATAAATGTTGTTCCAGTAAGCATGCCAGGACCCAAGCACAGAAATATAAAGAGATTCACACCATGTTAATGAAAGCATACTCAGTAAAACCACCTAAGTGTTATTCTAAGCCTTGTTATGGTGCAGAAAACTGCAAATATTTTAAGTTAAAATACTACCCCTGATGATTTCTGCCATACAATATTTCCAGCAAATACCAGAGTTTTAGAAAATAGATATCTTGTTTGGTTTGCAGAAGAGCATATGCTTTGATAACTCTGCTTTCCATAAATCATATATGTTCATGACAATGAATCTGTAATTTCAAGTCTTTATAAAAATGACAAAGTTGATATTCATGCCAGGATTTATTCTCAGTAAAAGATAAGATAGTGTACAATTTTGCATAAAAACTAAGTACCTGCAAAACACAGAAGTACACCAACCTGATTGATTTACGCATTTTTTTGGCCTTATAGATACACAGTAAATGTGTTTATAAGAAAATTACTGACTTTTGAGGTATGGAGAGATCTAGATAATTTGGAGCACTGGTCAATGTTTGATCGGATGCAATTTAACACATCCAAATGTCAGATTCTGCACCTGGAATGGAACAATGCCAGGCACAGGTCTAAACTGGGAGACAACGTCACCACCAGCTGGGCAAAGGGGAAGATTATCCCACTCTATTTAGCTTTGGAGCAGCCTCACCAGGAGAGCTGTGTGCAGTTCTGGGCTCCACAGCGTAAGGATGTGATGGCGAGTGAAGGCATCCAGAGGAGGGCAACAACACTGGTGAAAGGGCTTGAGGGAATGTCCTGCGAGGGGGGGGACAAGGATTCTGGGCTTATCAGATTTGGAGAAAAGGAAACTGAGGGGTGACCTCATTGCTCTGTACAGCATTCTGAGGAGGGGAGGTGCAGGGGAGGGGGAGGGCTCTCTCTCCCTGAGATCCAGTGAGAGGATACACAGGAATGGGCCAAAGCTGCACCAGAGGAGGATCAGACTAGACATTGAGAAGCATTTCTTTACTAAGATGGTGGTCAAACACTGGAGCAGGCTTCCTAGAGAGGTGATTGATGCCTGTCAGGTGTCTGGGAGGCATTTGGACAATGACCTCAATAACACACTTCAGTTTTTGGTCAGCCTCAAAGTAGTCAAACAGCTGGACTAGATGATTGTTATAGATCCCATACAACTGAAATATTCTGTTCTAGCGACAAGTACCTGAAACTTCCTGGGGTCCTGCCCAGACTATCAGACCCCTTTGAGTTTCCTCAGGACTCAGCCCAATGGCAACTTGAAAGGAGACAGAAACAGCTTCCATCCCGTTGTCCAGAAAGTACTTTTAATAATGCAAAAATTACCAACAAGAAGGCATCAACTGCATTGCACTGACTTGGACCAAGGCAGTAACAAGGGGCAAAGCGCACGAGGCCAAAGGTGGAGTCCAGGGTCAGAGAGGGGTAGTTATACACCCCAGTGGGGGTGGGGAGTTAAGGCGTGGTCTGAGGGAAGGGTCCAATGGGGGACAGCAATTAAGAATATTAAAATTCTTGCACCAAAAATCAATGTATGATAACACAGAGAACTGAGAGCTTTCTAGTAACAATTGGCATAGAGAGCATGTCAATCAGCCTTTTGCTTATGGCACTGAGAATGGGGTTTCCCAAAGCATTTTTCTAGGGTTCTCTTTTTTCCTGTGGAAACTGCCCTCTACAAGTACCAATTAACATAGTGATATTAACAGAACATTGCAAAATCCAAGAAAACAAATAATTTCCCATATGCCTAATACTAAATAATTATTGCTGTATTCATTGAAATAAATGTACCAAAATATACCAAAAGCTCTGATGTATGGCTTGAATGGACTTCTTAAAGCTCTATGTCAGCCATTTTTATGAGATCAGCGCAGAAATATTTTACAAAATGCAGTGGTTGCTGTGATTCACAAGGTCAGATTCAATGTCTGCAACAATTTAATCTGACCTTACAAATGTCAAACATTAATTCTGTGAATAGCTTAATTTTGATAGTAGACAGTAATCCTTACACATTCTGTACCATCTTGCAAGTCTGTCTTTAAAAGTATACAAGATACTCTGAACTCAATAAGCTTCTTCATTTATTCCCCAAACAGACAACCTAAAACAAAATCTTAAACACCCCCGCACCACTTAAAGAGCAATATATTAATTTTAAATGCTTTTTTTCTTTTCACATTTGAAGAGTTCACAAAGTCTAATTTTGATACCCATCTATGGAGAGCAGTAATATTTTGTCACACAATAAATAATGTATGCATGAGAGAGCTTAGTTTTATATGATATTAACTATGTTAGACTACTGTATTTAGGTTCTCATGAGACTTCTAGTTTATCTGAACAGCTTCAAGATTTTGAGGTAGTGAGATGACTTAATTCTTGTAATTTATCAATGGCCTGAGTGGCTCACCCAATCTTGAAATAGTTTGAATTTTGTTGAAGGTGCTGGCTGCTGTTGTAACACCAACATATTATATTATTTTTTGCTATTTTTCTTTGAGATCATAAGCAAGTGAATGACATTTCTAATTAAGACTACTTTTATATACTTGAAATTCTCTCAATTTATCAAGTAATCAAAATCTGGTATGACTCTCCAGTTCTGCATAAGAACCATTCTGATGCCTCTGGTACGTATCTTTTCCTATATTCAGCCCTGTTACTGGTATTTCAATAGTTTTCTTGGTTAATGAAAATCTTTCCTAGTCTGAGAATATATAAAGCATCTTTGTAAATATCTTATGAACAATGAATTACAAATCTTCTTGGGAAATATTTGGCTACTGGCTCAGTGGGTTTCCTAGAAAAAAATAGTAGTTAAGTGATTTACCTGCATGTTCAAAACGTGGGCTTAAGTTGGTTGGTTTTTTGTCATACCACTCCTAGAACTGATTCACAAAATTTACAAACTCACTTTTCCAAAATAGATTTCTACAATCTTTTCAGTAAGGCTGTTTGTTGAAATCATGTAAATCATGCAAATGTTAGCCTCTGTGAATATCTGAAATAAACTGTGATTATAGATTAAAACCAATAAAACATTCTTTTTTCTCTAAGGTGTTTCAGCTTTAAATATACATACATAGATAAAAATTAAGCCCTCACAAAATGACACAGACAAATTATTTCTAATCTCAATGTAGCATGAATATAGATAGAAAAAAAATCTATGCTGCTTCTTATGTTTCATGAGGAAACTTCTATGAGGATAGTAATAATAATAATTCAGATGTAATACATATTTGACATAGTTGATAAGTATTGAAGTTGTTGGTCCTATTTCACATGTCCTGATGGTTTAAATCACTGCTTACGTAGACTAGGTGGAGTAGGTGGTTTTTCTATAAAAACCACTAGTATAATAACTTTGTAGGTGCTGGTTAAGTATATAATGCTTTAATGCAGCCTAATACATATATAGTCCTAAAGCTATTAAGCTTTAATGAGATGACCCAAAACAATCTGGCTGAGGGAGCTCAAACCTGACAAAAGGCTAATTCACTCTGCTGAGAATAAGAGACAACAGACAGACTCAGAGAAAGAAATAAGCAAGGAATGTAAGATCAGCAGCCTAAGGTTTTTGTAGGAAGCATGACAAGGGACTAGCTTTACCACGAGGCAAGATGTTTGTGCTGAGGATTCACTAGGTGAAAAGGCGTGCAGAAGATGTCTCAGGGTTGTTGCAGACTGCAATCTCTGTCTGAGGATAGTGGGGATTTAGCCAGCCAACTGATGATAGCTGATATGAGATGCTAATGAAACTTGGTCTTTTTAGTCTACTTAAGGGAAAATTAAGGGATAGATAGATAGATAGATAGATAGATAGATAGATAGATGAAAAATTAATATTTAAAGATGAACTGAGTGAGAAGGTATAGAAAACTCAGTGCCTTGAAGCTGAAAACATCCACTCAGATGAGAGATGAGGTATATTTTTTAATTGTGAGAAGAATTAACAACTTCCAATTTATTGTAGACTCCAGCAGTGAAATAAAAGCAGCTAAGAGTTTATTTTGTGGGTGAAAACCTGCTCTTTCACCTGTACCTAGAAGCTGTAAGGTAGGTGGCTAATTCACCTCCCAGAGACACAGAACAGTATGACATGTACGTACAGACTGAGCCGCATTCAATGTAGACTAACTTGCACTAGGAAGGTCCATTCCTAACTTTGGAGTAAGGTCCCATTAATGTAGCTATAGAGCTTCAGGTTGAAAACTGGCTGGTATTTACTACCTTGAGAAAATAATATAATGCATATCCAACTCACCATGTTCACTTGTTCTTGGGGAAATGCTGTAATGAGAAGGCAGATGTCATCAATGACCACCTAGAATAAGCGGATGAACTTCCTTGAGAAGACTATTTAGCAGATAAGCCCACATTAACGTGCATCCCCCTGGCTACTAAAATCTGTTACCCTAGGTGAAAGCAAATGAAAAATAAGAGTGATTGAGTAACAAAGAATGAAATATTATTTGAATGGCTACATCTGCTCTTTGTTACCATATTTAAAATTATTTCCACCAGTAGAATGATCACTCTGCCTTTCCTCAGCTGGTTGTTTGTTCCAGTCTTGTCATATTTTGATTTGTGTTTGCATGGAAATTAGCAAATCTGTTATTGTCACAGTTTGACAGTGTGTGACAAAATGAAATGCCATAAATTATTTATCCCTGATTCATTTTTCTTTGGTCCATCATGTTTATGAACATTTCTCTCTATAGATTTTAATTCATTTATTCATTTAAATGTGTCCCTCAGGAATTTTTTTGGGAATGAAAGAATGAAGATTATATAAAGCTGAAGTATCTCTCTCTGGAGAAGTTGGGCAAGTGGTCAGAGGGTATTATAATAAAATTTGGCATTAAGTATAATTTTTCACAAAACCTTTTGAGGTTTGTAAATATAATTCATACTTCTATTTTCTGTATTGGTCCATCTTTGATGCAATAAATCAAGCCTTATTTACCATTCTTGGAACAGTGATTGGTATACTTCTTTTAAAATAGTTTAAACAAGGTTTGCGTGTCTTATTTTAATGATAGTTAGAAAATTCCATGTATACAATTGCACAGAACAAATGATTATTCAAGAATTGTGACATTATCTTGTAATCTAATTGCTGGAAAGCATTTTAGAGGTTAGTATTATTTGCATAGATTTTCATTTGCTCTTGAGGGTATTTAGAGGTCTAAGCAAACTTTAGAAAAACTGGTTTGAGCACAAGTTGCCATTTGTGTTGGTTTGAAAATTCTTTCCTTTCCCTACCACTATAGTCCCACACTGTAGAAAACCTGCAAATTCAAAGTTGCTTAACAACATCTGACCGTGCTCTGTATGTCAGTCTGTTTATTTTCTTTTGCTTTGCCTCCCACCAACCATGAATATGTAACTAGGTCATAGGAAGTGGAACAACTTGAGGAGAAGGGTTCAACATCACCCACCGCTAGACATATTTTGACCACTTTGGTGACTTATTTTCTTACAAAGAAATTAATTTCTGAAGGTAAAAAGTTCCTAAGTTGTGTTTCAGGAAGAATTAACTGCTTCTAACCTTTCCCATGACATTTTTCTTTCTTAATGGTCTGGTACGAAGCATACTACCTTTTTTTTTTTTTTTTTTTTTTTTTTTAATTTGAATCAGGACTTAAGGTGACTTAGGGCAGCTTTGTTGATATTAATAACTTACTATTATGCCTGATTTTTTAGCAGAGAATACATAGCTATTCAGTGGGCCAGAGGGGAAAAGCCCCAAGTATTTAGTCCACCAGCATGGTGCTTTCAGCTGAAGGAACAAAGGGGGGAATTGTGATGCTTTTTAAATGGGCAATTAATTAATGAATATTTAGTTTTCAAGAACCACAAGAGTTACCTTTTCCTAATATGTGTCTGTACTGGATCTGGTTGTGATGCAGTTAATTTTCTTCATAGCAACCTGTATAGTTCTGTGGTTTGGATTTGTGGCTCAAACTGTTGATAACAAACTAACACTTTATCTGTTGCTCAGTAGTGCTTGAACAGGTACAGTCATTCTCCCACTCCACCCATCCTCATCTGCCAAAGAGGCTGAAGGTGAAGGAGTTGGGAAGCAGCACTGCTGGGACTGTTAAATCAGCCAAAAGGATATTCCTACCATATAATGTAATGGTCAGCAATAGATCTGTATTCTTCATTCAATTAGAACTGTAGAGGAAGAAGGGGATGAGGTGGTTTCTTACTTCCAAGGCAGCTATTGCTCAAAAATCATGGAATCTGTCTACTGGTGGGAGGTGGTGTGTGACTTTCTTTTAAAAAGGAGCATAATCTCCCCTTGATAATGCTTATACTCTGTTAAGAAGACAGCAGGGTGTTAGCAGGGCTAGGAACTGATAGTTCTAGTCAGCATATATGAAGTCATTCTATTTAGAGGGCTTTTTTATTCTTTTAGTCTAGCTTATGGGTGCAAGCTATACTTACACACACAGATATAGTCCTTTTGATGCTTTTCTTCTCTGTCTGGCCCAATGAATATTTAAATGGACTGAAAAAAGAACAAATTTAAGGTGCTTGTCTCTCCCAGTGTAATGATTTAATTCCTGGTTTTCACAGTTAACCTGAAAAATAAGACATTAAGGCTTGAATACCTTAAAGTTGGAAAAATTTTATTCAGTTCTTATAGAAATTGTAGCAGCTTTCCATGATGAAAGTGGTAGAACTAAATTTAAAGAAAATTAAAATGAAGGGATATAAATATCATCTAAAACTTCTAAAATAAGAGAATGAAAGACAGAAGGACCTATTTCCAAAACTTAAGATTGTGAATTCTTAGTGGAAAGAGACATTTCCAGCAATAACTAATAAGCCATCTTAACTGTAAGTTCAGGCTTTTTTCTCTGAATTCTCCTTTGCTTACTGAAGGTGGTGTTCCAATCAATAATCATAACTGGTAGTTATCAGGCAATTTATGAGGTCTCTTAATTTCCTCATAGGTAGTCTAGATGCTTAGCTCAAGACTTTATATTTTATTGCATTGAACTCAAGCCTTGATTCATCCTACCTTTGAACTTCACAAAAGTAATTGAAACATTTAAATGGAAGTTTTACTAAACTCCCTACAAGGTGACTAGACAGGGGACAGTCTCACTGGGAGAAGGACTGTATATGTGAGATCTGAATCACTCTGGATATCCATACATCATTTGACTGATTTTGGAAGGAACTGTGAGGTTTTGTTTCTATGATAGAAATGCCTCTGCTTAAAAGAAGTCTCTGGGCCCAGAGACAAAAGCCATTCTGTGGACACAGATCCTTGACTTAGTTTTTTCAGAAGGGGATCACTTGATATGGAGAACTCTAAAGCACAACTTTTACCTTGTTGTAGTAAAAAGTGCATACAGGATTAATCCTCATGTGTGTAAAAAATGTGAAACAAGTTATTTGTAACCTAAACTGTTGTTTTCCCTTTTTTTAAAAAACCTTAATTCTGTTACCACTGAAGAATAGAGTTTCACCAGTAAAATTTCTGCTACTTTAATTCACAAATATACTTAGTGAAAAATAGCAGTTTCCCAAAGGTATGAATCAGCAATATTTCCTTCTTTTGTCTGTAGGTGCTAAAAAAATCATCCTTCATTCCTCAATTTACCCACCTCCTGCAAAAAAATGTAATTATGCTTTGCTGAGAAACTGTCTTCCTTGTAACAGTTTTCATTCTTTAAATGAAATAAAAACAAACATAGTTCAGATGCCAGTAATTTCCCTTGATTTCTTTCCCAGTGTTAGACACTATCATGTGCTGTAGCAATGTGTGATTCTTCCCTGCTGTTGTTTTTCTGTAGGACCAAAAATCTTCCATAATTCATGCACTAACACTATTTTTGAGGTTAATCTTTTTCTAATTCGAAATTCTTTTTTTTTTTTTTTTTTTTTTTTTCTGAAGGGTTGCTTTATGTTACCTCTGAATAATGTTTAACTTTCAGAAGTGTAATTCACCTGCATCACATCCAGTGAGCAATTTTTTCCTTCTCTTTGCTTTCAGGCCCTTATGACCAGTCTCTCGGACACTGGAGGATCTTCTGCACCACTAAATTCTCACATTTAGCTTCTTAATATTTCTTATCTTGCAATAATTGGAACTGATAAAGGCTGATTTGGTGCATGAAAGCAAGCTGGAAATTTATGTACAGATGGTGAAGTAAAGCAGTGTCACTTGGATCTCAATCCTGAAAATCAGTACGTTTTCCCCCACGGGAATCAGGTGTGGCTGACAGTTTTACTCAGATGCAGAAATGGTGCACAGGCATTGCCCGTGTGCAGGGCAGAAATTTCCCTGTCAGCCATCACACTTCCAGGGACTGTGGATTAGTGAGATGAGGAAAAAGGACATTTTTCTCTCATATTACTATGTAAATAAGAGTAACTGAGAACACTCTAGGAGAGGTCTTCACTGAAGCGGTGACTGTGGCAAACGGTGGCATTGCCATATTTGAATATAACCCTCAGTATTATTTATACCCTATTTATCCCCAGCTTCAAATGCACACTTCAGAGTGAATAAAGACTAACTATGCCACTACATTTTTTCCAGAAATGGTGCCTGACATGTAATCTAGTTTGTATTTCATTATGCAGTCATTTTTAATACATTTATTTAATGACTAAAGACAAAAAGTGTGGTCATTTTTATCCTTGCTGTTCCATCGGTGTGTTTGTTTTTTTACTGCCCAAGAAAAATAATTTTAGAGAACTTATTCCAAATATTCTCAAAGTGTTTCTTGTTTCAAATTGTCAAAATGCTATTTCCATAATAACACTTGTATTTTGCGTGGAAATCCAGTCTGATGTCATCCTGTGAGATAGACAGGTTCATTTGCTGCAGTGTTTGTTTCAATCCCATTATCTGCAAACCCCCAGGCAAATAGTTTACAGTGTGGATAGTATCCCAGAGGCAAGCAAGGGCTGTCATGTCTGGTGATGTTTGACAGTTTGCCGAGATTGCTCAGCATGCAGGATCGTCTTATAACTAATAAGGCCAGTGTGTTCTCAGATTATCAGGTTCACACTTTATAATGATTTCTTCCCAGTTTTGCTATACCACAATGGCAGGCTGGAAAGTTGTTTGATGTACACCAGCTAAACATATAAGCACAGCCATTTCTGACACATGCAATTTTAATACATGCTGGCCACTCAGACTGACATAATCCAAAAAAGGCATCTATTTGGGGACTTCATATTTTGGCTTTCAGTCAAGTGTGAAATGGAAGTCCTTCTATGTGATGAAATATTGCTGTCTTGCACTGACATGGAGAGCCAAAATATCCTGTAGTCAGTTCACCACATTTCTTTGCAGTCTTCTGCACTGAATTTCTGTGGAAACACATACCAGAAATTTCTAAATTAGTGTGACATTTTGCTTTCTGCTGCTAGGCCACAGCTAATATTCTGAACCTGCCAAACCAGTGGTAAACAGCTTTTACATGAGTTTTCCCTACTTATCTGTGAGTTACAAATAGTCTTTCCTTTTCACAGTGTCAATCCTGGTAATCCCAGTGGCCGAAATGACTAATTAGTGATATGGTAGCAAAGGCACTTCAGCTGTTTTGGTTTAGAGCTGAGCTTAGCTTATATGTAGGCTTGTTAACAGCCTCCTAATGAGATTTCTTTCTTACCTTATCCTGGATTCTATAAAAGATCTCAGAAGCTTAAGACCAAGCAATAATTCTTCTAGAACTGCAGCCATGTCCTTAATCCTGCTTGGCTTTTAACTGCCGTATTTTTTTCTGTGCTGCTTCCTTATCTTTATGTTCTTTCATGGAATTCTGGAGACTGAGGGCTGTGCTTTAGCTCAGATCAAGCATTGGTTTCCACCATTTTACTCCACCTTCCTACGCAGTAAAAATTGATAGGTGCAAGCGTTTCCATTCCTCATGGCATGCCAGGGAAAGGAAATAGCCTGAGTGCAGCAGAGTGTGATGAAAGGAGAAAAGGAGAGTGTTGTTCAGCTGAAATGGTTTTCTCCCTTCCTTGTCTCATCAGCAGTTCTTCATCATACCTCTGATGTGCAGTTTCCTCCAGTTAGTGTGTCCAGAGCCAGCTGTGCAGCAATAACCAGTAAATGGCTGCTGTTTGGGTAGGGAGATGTTTCCACAAGGAATTGGTGCAATATGAGGCAAGAACTCGGCCATAGGTGAAAGCAGCTCATGTTGCAACATTCAAAAGGAGATGTGCCGTTGACACACGAGAGTGGTGAAGTGCTGAGGCATTACACTTTGTAGCCTGTGCAAGGACTAGTCAGCCTTCAGCTTGACCTGTTTCATCCATGCTAAGGGCACATTATGTAACAGCTGCTGCTGTGGATACTGCAGCCTCAGGACTGAAGGAGCTTCCATCGTTCTCTTTCCTTCAAGCCCTAGCTTGTGAGGGCTAATGGACTGAATCTCCTTCCCTCCTGCTAAAAACTAATATTCAATTTCTATGCACACACTTCATTTTTTATAGAAATACAGACATAAACATGCATAAGAACCTGTGTCTACAAAATTTTATCTTTGGGAATGTAAAGCCACGTATTTATAAAAGTCTAAGTAATCTTTAAATAATCCTCATTCACTAGACAAAGTAAAGCAAGGAAAGCAGGAATAAAATCTAAATAACATGTATTTTAAATACATAGTCATTGTATCTACTTATGTAAAACAACAAATCACAATATACTTTATGTCTGAAGCACAATAATAAACCCAAGAAAATAGTTTCTATCTCAGCAGTTTTGCAAGAAACAGAGATAGAAGATTTGGGGACCTTTAAGTAGCTGTATTTTTTTTCTAATTTTATTTAATAAAGTTGTTTCCCAAAAAAATTGTTCAATTAAACAAAGGCTGATCGTAAACTTCTGAAATAAAATAGAATAATCCCTCTAAATTTTTTTTTAATTTTCCAACTGGTATTATGCAGACTGAAACTTCTCTTAATTTGCTTCATAAGGTTTAATATTTAGCTGCCAGAAAAAAAAAATCAATTCAGTGCAATTCTTGCTAAATAAACCAATTTTATTTTTCTGGGATTATGGCTCCTGAAGGCAACTCCCTGTCCTGCAAAACTAAAGCTGATGAGCAATTTCTAATCTGTGCAGAGCGAGCCTTAATTTCCTTGACATCAAACATGGCTCCTTCCTTCTGCTTGGAGCTTCTCCAAGTTAGGCCATTCATTATTCATGTTCTCACCACTCATAAATACAGGTATGGACAAAATCAAGTGTTAACCTCCCCCCTCCTCCCAACTTATTTTGAAATCCTGAGCAGGATTTCACATAGAGAAACTACAGCAGAATTGATACGTGTAAATACAGAAACAAATGCTGAGGGAACATAGAAGCACTTATTTGTCCTATAGAACTATTTATACCATAAATTTTTACCACTGTGGGAGCTCCACCTTGGGAGCTACATGCTGACTGACACAGTGGGAGTATATACAGAAGAGGGCAAATTTCTGGTCTCCATTGAGAATTCCAAGTCTACTCCATTTATTGCTAAACTATCTCTGGCTAATAAAGAAGGAAACAGTGCCTCTTTCTTCAGCAAGGATGTCCATCATATGATTTTCTGGTTGCATTCCATCTTTGTTTGAAAAATTTCTTGCTTCTCTCCTGCCTGATGTTAAACCTGCAACACAGTCTGTAATGTGGTCACCAGAAGGTGACAATTATGCAGATCAGATTTATCCAGAAAACATACACTGGCAAGGTTTTTTTAATCAACCATCTTACACATATTTGCACATTGAAGGCTTTTGGTACACATCTTAGCTGATATTCTGAACTGAGAGATCATATTCAGTTTCATTGACTGTGCTTAGGGTTGTGTATTTCCAACACTGAGTTCCTGGTTCTCAGCATGACTGATTCATATCCTGAGTTCCTGGGTGTTTATTTTATTGCACTTGTGAAATTGTCTCCTGTTTACCTTTATTTCCTCTTTATCTACCTCTTCATTCACCTTTGCATATAAGTTTTAAGAACAAATATTTGATAGACTTTTCCGCCCATTTTTTATTTCTCGCTGGAACAATGATATTAACTTTAAAGTGTCACTCAGAAATCTGCATGTATATCAGGATGAGGGGCTAATCTCTTATGTCTTTTGTATAATTCGTATCTCCCCTTGTCATGAGACTAAAGGTGACTTGCTAAATGAGAATATAACTTTTGAAAATACTTAAGATTGCATATTTTCAAGATAAAAATTAAATTTTAGAATAATAATGAATATGGAGATGAGTATGCATATACTTGTGCACGTATTTGTTATATAGGGACATAGGGATTACTAAAAGTTGTTTTTTTTTTTATGCTGGATGACACCAACAGAATTTATGAGGTTTTATTGGAGATTGGAGGACCTACATTAACGGCACTGTCTTATAAACTGAAATCTGACTTTCTGAAATATTTCAGTGTCATTTGAAACCATCTAATCTCTTTCATCTTAGAATGCAAGAATAGCTCTTATGTGCAATTGAAAATAATTTTGAAAGTGCAGTTAATAAGGTAGTGTGTCCTGACCAGTGATTATGAAGTGTTGTACAACATCACTCAGGTGTTGTACATCAATTCATGACAGAATACAAATGTGTTATATAATAGTCTATCAGATGTGACGCTAAAAAATTAAATAAAGTTATTGTAAAAAGGAATAATTTTACATAGGTACCAATTATTAGAGGATTTTAAGAAGATATCACATGATGCTGAAGTGGTACCTGAAATAAATGTTGCATTTTTAGTAGAATTATAAAAAAATAATTCAAGTTTGTGCTAAAATACTTTAACTGGGTTGTAAGCAGTTTATTGCCATTGCATTTGTATGAAATATCGTATGTGGCTATGAACAAGTTACAAAATGTTTTTATTGACAATTATACAACCACAACATAGATTGCAAGCAGTACCAGAGGAGCTTTTTTTCCACCTTATATCAGTTTCTCAAAATGCAATACTGAAATGCTAACTTCCAACTCAAGAGCACTGGGGAGACTTCCACCAGCCTGACTGGCTGGGGAACTTTTGTAAGAGGGTTGTTCTCTGCAATCAAGAGGGTTTTAATCTGCAAAATTAGTTGTTCCCAAATCATTCCTCTTCAGCTTCTGGTGTTCTCTGTATAAGTATTACAACTGAAAAAGGAAATGCATGCTTTGCTCAATAAAATTCAGTTTCTTTTACTTGTTTTCTGTAGTTTCACTTCTGAGACAAACAAGAAGCACGGGAAAGTTCAAGTTAGAAAATACAGACTTTTGGTCTAAAATATGATTGTTGAAGACAATATCACAAGGCAGTTGCCCTGCATTGGTGGACTTCCAGTCCAGTGTTCAGTTTTCAGGCATACCTTTAGACTGGTTGTTATTTATTCATACATGCTATCTCATCTTGTGTCAGCTGTTCTGTGATGTTAATGGAAATTTTCACAGAAACTGAGCAAACTGAGCATGTGAAATCTGGGATTTTAGATAATCACCACACTTAAAATAGAAATGTCTTCTCTCCAATTAGACCAAGTCTGCCCAGTAGATAGCATGGGAATGGGGAGATCTCTGATCTAACTTTAAATTAAAGTACTATCTCCATGATAGCATGAATTTCTACAGTAACTAATTTTCCTTCTCCTTGAGTGAGAAAATTATCTTGAGTATGCTCAGTACATGAGTTAAACAGTTTAAAGCTTGTCCATTTTTCTGAAGAGAACATACAGAAATGAAATTCAAGGATCCACACTCAACGATTCAAAAGGATTATGCATTAATCCCTTCTTTGGTACTCTACACTTTTCCCATTATTGAAATATGGTCTTGAATACAGCTACTTGCCAACTAGAGAGGCAAAATCATATTTTGGTTATGAAAAATTCTCCAGGAGCTTGAATGTTTTTCAATCTCTGTGCCATGTAAACCTCACTTCCATTTAAAATAATGTCGATCAGACACGATGGTAGCTCTATAAATTTGGATACAGCTATTGACCAAGGAACTGGAAACAAATCATCCAGCTCAAACAGGATTTATGTAGGATCTTATACTGGTTAGTTACTTCTCTATAAGTAATTTTTCATTGCAACATTTCTGTATAGAAAACATAACCAGTGAAGCAGTGAAAATCATCAGGAAAGGTTTTAATTTATAGCATCCATACTGTTACTGAGGTTGAGAAACTTTTATTATTACGAGAAAAGATGCCTTTCTAAATTCTTTAAAGTCCCTTTAGCTTGTTTGGGTTGCTATGAAATTATAGATTGAGGGTGAAGTAGGTATTTCAGTGTGGGATTATCAGAAAAAAAAAGCTCTGAATCCTTATTTCTCAACAAGCACACACATTCCCACCTGCCATCAAATCTCTTCTAGCCAGTTCTCATTCCTCCCAATTTCTTTTGTGCAATTTGACCTTCTCTGGGATTATTCCTTCCCTCTGAGTAATCTTAGTCATTCAGCATTTATCCAGATGATCTCAGTTTCTTTGGAAAAACAGTGTTGGAAACATTATGAAGGGAGGAGTCCAGCTCCATAAATCACCATTGCCAGAAACCCATCCTTGAAAACAAGGACTGGTTTGCAAGTTGTGTGGTGCTGAAGAGAAAAAAATCTTGATTAATATGATCTAAGTCAGACCATAATTAAAATGAAGAAACTCCACATAATTAACCAGCAATCAAAGAGCTATGCATCCAGGATCAATATCAGCAATACAACTGAAAAAAATATACACTAGTAGACACTTAAAAAAAGTTACCAAACACCTACAATTTTCTAAACAGTCTTCTATCACTATTCCCATGAAGTTCTAACCTCATCACATGTTGCATCCCCAGATGTCCTTGGTCCCACACTTCTGGGAACCTGGACTTCAAGCATGTACCCCTTCCCTGGGAGCACCCATTCTGCTATTTAAGCAACTGTGTTCAAGATACAAGTGCTTTATTGTTATGTGTACACTGTTCCCTCTTCTGAAGCAGGTCATGGAGAAAGTTCTCCATGAGGTCACATAAGAGCACCCCTCAAGTGGGTCTCATGCTGTTCATCCTCTGTTTGGATGGATACAAGCTCCTTATGGTGTCTGATGGGTGGTCTCCCTCCAACCAGAATTTTATGTTAAATTTTTTATGCTTCTGGGATGCTTCTTTTAAACTTATTGTTTTCCCAAGAATCTCCCTGCCATGCAATGCTTTAAAAACAGTTGTCTTAAAGAAACTGCACTATTGGTAATTTCCTTGTGGTGTTACCAGTTTGGGTTTTTTTGGCAAATATCCTCTAAGTGGAGAGTTTGGGACAATCTATTTAGACAGTCCATTTATAATCACATTCTTGCCATTGTCTGTTCTGAACCATATCACTAAGAAGAGGCCATGTGGATTCACTCCCTCACAGTGTGGGAAAGAAAAAAGGGAGTTCCTTCCTTAGCAAATGGATAGAGATGTGCAAATGAGAGACATGAACTGCCACTTATTGTAAGAGGATGATGAGTAGATTTTGAAGTGCTATATCCCCATTTCCTTAAAAGGTGAGCCCATTTTCCACATTGTGGAAAGAGATTCAGGTCTTAGGTGAGGACAGAAACCTCATCTTTTATTTTTGCCCCCTCTGTTTTCTGATATTAAATAGGAAAGTATGAAGAACAACTGCAAAAGAGTTTTTTCCCTAGACACCAGATGGTTAGCACAGTCTTCATTAGGTGTGAGGTTATTTCTCAGTCTCACTCCCTTGAGATACAAGCGAACCAGCCTGGCTAAAGCCCACAGAATGTAGAAAGCTGTCCTTATTCATAGCTTTATTAAGTGGTACACACCTGAACCAGATGAATATTCATTTTGTTTCAGTATATCTTGGTGACAAGTGCCATATAAGTCAAATATAATTCAGTCTATTTTCTGTTGTATTTCTCTTATAAGTCAGTTTGTTAGTAAATGTATTTGTGAAAGAAATTTTCTGCATACTGGGATTCAGAGATACTTCAGTATCTTACTAAAACTGAGGGGCCTTTGATCCTATCTGTATCAAACACAATAATTTTGCTTAACCACATAAACAGTCATATTATTTCGGGCAAGAAAGGCCCCATATTATCCTAGGGGTGGCATTGCCACAACCAAATCTCTGCAACAAGGGTCCTACGGGTCCTTTCATTATAGAGCTATAGCTTAATAAATGGATCTGTGTAAAGGCAGAGATCTTTTGTGAATATCCCATCTCCAAATGAACATATTATCTAAATATGCCTCAATACATTCTCTTTATCTTCAGTATATCTTGCTGAGGCAACAAAATAATGCAAAATTGTTAGCAAATTTTAAGTGAGTTTTCAGCACTTGATGGCAGACCATTGGCTGGCATAGAGTCAACCTGACTTTTAGAAAGTACTTTGCTGATTTTTTCTTGCACCAATTAAATACATCATTATACAACTTCAATGCTATTACAGGAATGGATTTCTTCTTGAGAAATAAAAGATCTGACCTCTAAGGCAAGAGAAGGTATTGTTTTCAACATCCACAGTTTTGTAAGTAGAGCTGCAGCCCAGTATTTTTCAATGCAATCATGGTAGATTACATTAATAAACTAAAAGCTCTTAACTAAGTATATGCATTACTAGTAGAACTGCCATAGCGGACATCAGAAAGAAAACAATGCAAGTTGTGTTGTGACATGATTCCTCTAATCAAATGCATATTCAAGTGTGACTCTAGCATATTCTGTGTTTACCATTTTATGATTAACTAGGAATAGAAGATGAATTACAGGAGAAAAAAAAGAACAGAAAATCTCTGATGTTCTATAGATTTATGTTCCTGTCACTTTCCCCTCTATGACAGATGAAATAACTTTTGGTTTGATTTACATAAAATGTTGAACATTCCAAATATTCAGTTTTAACACTGAGCAATAATTTGAAATTATTTTACTTGAAAAAATTGCAGAAATAAAATCTTTAAAAGATATTTTAGGGATGAAGATGGCAATATGTGAAAATTACACTCCACTGAACTTGTGAATGAAAAAAATTGACCTGTTAGAAAGACTTAGACATAAATGGTCCAGTGCACTAAACTAAAGGTAAAACATGAGTTAAAAAAGAAAAACAATATCCCACAGCACCAAATATTAATGATGTGATAGCATTTTTTTACATCCAATATATCCGGGCTTTTATAAGAAAGTGTGTGAACAAATCTTCCACAGCAGATGGAGGTACTCACAGAGATATTTCTGAAATAATATCCTAGTAGGTTGTGAATAAGTGTTTGATAAAGTAAAAATAAGAAAAGATCATTAATTGATCACTTAAATTCTTCAGGCTGTTGGATAAAAGACCCACTGCCATCATCCGACTCACATATAGAATAATCAAGAACAACCTCAGGCTGTTGCCAGAGATGATAGCATCACAAAAAAAAGGCAGCTCAGAAAATTCTTTGCTTTTTTTCCTTTACTGGTGAAGCAATCTGGGGAGGACCCCACACCTGGTGAACTTTTTTTGTAACAGGTCAGAGGAGTTAGATTAGTTTGAAAAAAATATGCAGAAAGTATGAGGACAAACAGATTTTTGTGTGAGATCTGTCTTGGGTTTTGTAACCAAAAAAAAAGTTTATTCTATTCCATCTATTGAAACCCGGCTGGGGAGATTTTTCTTTATCCGTTGTAACTCCAGAAGGGAGGAGGTAAATGCCTTCTCTGATAACAAGCCAGCTGTTTAAGACCGGGTGGAGTAGTGTTGCTTATCTCTGCTCAGGTGGGGCAGTGTTGCTTATCTCTGTTCATTGTTCCACTACCGCCATGAGAATGTCTTCTGTTAATGGATCATTAAAGCTCACCAATGACATTACACCATACTATTGTAAGATGCTCTACCCAGGGAGCAGGAGCCAAACCATCTTCACCTAGATAAAAGGAGCCACAAGTGTCACCAGTCATCCAGTTTTCTACCTGATTCTTGGAGGAAGACCGGACCCATCTCACCATTACTGGACCCTTTTTTGACAAAACCATCTCTACTCCAATAGAACCACATCTGCCACTCCAAGAGGGTTTACTTTGGACTGCTTCCAACACCCTGACCAGGTTGTATTTCTGACTCTGTCAGGACTTTCTAGGATTTCTTGTTTGTTTGTTTGCTTGCTTATTCTTCTGTACTACAGCATTTGTATTTTTTATATCCCTAATAAAGAACTGATACACCTATTCCCAAAATCTTTGCCTGACAGTCTTTTAATTACAAATTTATAATAATTTGGAAAGGGGGGTAGGAGCTTACATTCCAAGGGAGATTCCAATCTTCCCTGGCAGATACCTGTCTGTCTAAACCAAGACAGATCTTAGAAAATCAGTAGGATTGGATAATATTCACCAAGATGGTGCTCAAATGTAAAATTGCAGAGCAGTTGACTAAGAGTGTAACCTGTCATCATGAGCAGCAACTGTGTCAGCATATTGGTGAGCTGTCAGTATAACTCCCAGGCACAGAAAGTACTCTAGAGGAAATCTTAAACACTACATCCTGGCAAGTCTGATTTCTGTCTCTGGTCAGATGATACAGTCTATTATAAACATTATGGCAACAGAATGCATGAATAAAATTGTGTCTGGGAAAAGGGGCATGAAAGCTGAGTTAACAGAAAGAAATCCTGCCTCACTGATCTACTGGAGTTCTTCAGAAGTGTAACGGGATGTGAACAAAGAGGAACCACGTACGCGGTATGTCTGAATTTTCAAAAAGCCTTTGACAAGTTTATAGGATAAATGTTTTAAAGACTCTGAAGAGAACATACAGAAATGGAATTCAAGAGTCCACACTCAATGGTTCTAAAGGCTTATGCATTAATCCCTGCTTTGGTACTCTACACATTCCAACTAGCTCTCACCAAGACAAAATTGCTGTAGTAGATACTAGATCTAAGTATGTAAAGCCATGTCATGTTGCTTTGCTTCAGGATCCAGCTCAGTCCTCTTTTTTTATTAGTAGAAGAGGTGTATTCCATGTTTTTATGGGATTTGAAGATATTTTTAAAAGGGATTATGAGAGAAAATGGATCATAATTTTACAAGGCATACATAGATGAAGCTTGATTAAGTACTTTTCCTTGAAAAGAAACACATCTTGGAGGAACCTCTAAGTGGTAAGTGCCAAGATCTATACTTTTTAGCGTGTCAGAAAGTGCAGGTAAGGCCTGGCTTTTAATGGGATGTATAGGATGTTTGTATCATCAAACACTGATGAAAGGTATCCAGACCTAGTCTGACAAAAGATGACACCTTGCTTAAATCACAGAGATTCCAGATTTCGTGCTAATGTCAGGAAACATGACCTCTACCCCATTTTTTACTGCAAGTGGGTGATATTGCTATGGTTTTTGAAGTAAGTGGGACTAATGGCTCAGGAGTCAGACACAGGGCTACTATCACAAAACTTTAATGATCTATAACAAACCTCTCTTTAGAGGAATGATATTGTACATGCTTTCAAAAATCCTCCTCATTCTACAGTGTATGGTATTTTTAAATACCAGTGCCACCTTAGTGTCCTGTGTCTATTCATTGCAGTTTAGTAGACTGCTGCATGCAAGGGAAGTAAGGTGAGTGAACTAGACATTTTTTTCCTAAGACATTGACTGAGGTGGCTAGCAGATGTGTATAAATCATAACTGCATAGCATAGATTCATTAGTTTCATAAAGTCCTCATAATTTCTACTTCCATAGTTATTTAATACAAACATAAATAGTTCAATAAATTACTGTTAAGACATGGCTATAATCACCAATGTCAACCATAAAAAAATTGCATATACCACCTACTAATCCTGAAGACTAATTACTCAATAGATGATTGGCTGAATCTGTTATGATTAAAAAATAAAACCTGACATTTCTTTTGTTACCTGTGAGTAATCAAAAAATAGAGTAAGATGATGCTGTCCTTAGGACACTGTGACCACGTGAGTGACAAATGCTCCATTCAGCACACACATACATGGTCTGACATTTTCCCAGCACCAGTAATTGTCTATCATTTTTCTTTTATGCTCTAACAGCTCCTTAAATATGTCAGGACTAGACATGCTTACCCTGAGCGAACATTTCTCTGAATTGATGGATGTAAAACATGTACAACATACTGACACTCGAAACTTCGCAGATTTCCTAAAGCAACAAAGCTGTTAAAGGTAGGGCAAAGTTGATTAAGTGCGGAAGCATTAAACTTTTAATGATGTCTCATTGATACCCCACATAATTGTTGCTATATTCAGTGGCTGTCTTGGTAAGTGCTCCTTCATTATTCAACAGGCCAAGGCACTTTGTGAATGCCATCAAAATCAATTACAGTTTGGCTACTTTGGTGGGTGGTGGGGAGGGGGGGGAAGAGGCAAATTAACCTCCAACTAATTTCCAAAGTCATTTACTCACTGATAGCTTAGCACATTTACTAGCACAGGCACTGTATGTTGTGGATTATTTACATAGAGTTTGAAGTAAGGTATGGGAAGAAAATGATCTGAAGAATAATAGGGAAACTGTTGGCATCACTTTTAATGTGTGAACATTCCAAATAAATGTTACAGATTGAAGATTTTAGGGCAAGAGTTTATACATGAAAATTAGTCTGCTAGACACCTTTTCATTCACTTTTAAAAACTAAGCACACTGGTTGTCTTAGCTGAAAACATTCATAATTACTTACAAGAAATGGTCGTCCAGTTATCTAATTGAATCCATTACTGTTGAATGTCATAACAGGACTAACTAAAGTTGCAGTATAGAAGGAGAGAGATTGTGAGTTACAGAATTGCTTAGAAGATGCTTACTTCCACCAAGCTTCAAAGGGCTTTCTTAGGCAATCATTTAATTTGTCTTAATGCAAGCATCTTAGAGAAAGGGCAAAATGATAATCTGAAAAGGCAATCTTCTTTTTCCTCCCTGAAGAAGCTGACTGTACAATCCATGGAACATCTATGACATTTAGACAAATGACTGTAATACTCTTAGGAAACATTTTTTTCATTAAGTTCTTCTATTAAAAACACACCTGAACTCGGGGTCCTACTGCTTCTCTGAGAATAAAAGTATGGAACAAGTGCTTAGCTTTAGGGTTTGTAGATTGACTTTATACACTAGACAAATTCAGTGTAAATACACTGTATATGTGACCTCTACTTTCAAAAAATGCAAGTTATTTCTACTAACACACAGGCATATTTTCTATATTGACTCTGGCAATAACATTGGTGAAGATTGTATGTCAGCAGTAGTATCTAAACTATGAAAAGCCTTCCCCACAGGAAGAGAAAAAAGAACAGGGTGGGAACAAATAACTGTGTAGTAAAAAGATGCACCTGCTGTTTTGTGGTCAGTGATGACTGAAAGAAAATGTGAGTGGACATATTGTGGACAACGTTGCCACAGCAACTAGCCTGAGACCCCTTCTCAGTTGCCACTGTTTGCACCATGAAAAAAACTGAAAAGATCCTATGGTCGTAATCACTCTTAGAATCACTGTACCGAGGCTCTCTTGTGCTCCCATTATGATCTTCCTGGTGGAACCAACCTGACTGTCAAACACAACAGGTCATATATGTGTTTCAGTGCAAATTTTTCTTGAAACACAAAGAGATGGCATGTCAAACATTTCCGGGTACAGAAGGAGATGAAGATTAGCTGCTTCAGACTGAACACAGCTATGCCATATTTCAGCACACTCAAATCCTTTATAATGCACTATGTACAAATTTCCATACTGTCAGGTTCCCATAAATGGGCTGCCCCTTGTAACTCTTGAAAAGCACAGCGGTCTTCAGAAAGAATGACATGCCCAAATGTTCCAGTGCTTCTGATGCACATATCAAAGTGTAGTCTACTGGATAAGGTTTAGGAATATTACAGTCAGAAAAAATATTATTCCATAATACTGCAAGATCTCACCCATTACCATGGCCTCTTTGTGAACACTAGTCAGTCTGACTATGTGTGATGCCTGCATGTTTCAGAATGACAGTAACTTCCCCTTTGAACAATCTGTCAACAATGTTCAACTTCATGATACAAACATCAGCAACACACTGACATTATCTACCATTCTCTCCTTGCTGTGGTAACTTATGCAGTACAGAGCCTCTGAACATATTCTTCACTCCTGCTAGCATCCCCTGGCTTTACTTCCTCATGCTGAAAAATCTAAGTTTCTTATTATCAACCATAATCCTAATGAAAGAGTGGCATCGGCTACATATTTGGAAATGCACTACTGTTACAATATTCAGAAATGACAAATCAAATAAAAATGCTTGTTACAAGTGTAGATACAAAATCAATTTGGTTGTGGAAAAACAAACTTTTTTTTTTTTTAAATAATGAAATATTTCATATTTGTTTTCTTTGAAAAGAAGTAAAATATGTCTGTGTTTATTTAGGTGGCGGGCAGCCACATTATATGGATAGTAAGTGTGTATACAAATGAATGATTATAGACAAACTTGGTCTGATAGATTTTCTAACCATAGTAAAAAGCTTTGATTTCAATATCATAGGATGACTTATATAACCAGAACCTTATAACTGGAATGAAATAATTGCACCACTAGACTTGGTGGTGCAATAATAAGACTTGAATTATTTGTGTTTGCTTCATACCATTGTGACAGAAGTTTTGATAATGCTTTTACCAGAATTTAAGCATCCTCATGGCCTTCAGAGGCTTTGAAGGGGATGACATGCACCATATATGTTCTACAAAGCTTGTGTGGAGAAACCTAAACTTCAGATTAACAAAAGAGAGTTTTTAACATCAGTTAAAATCATCAGTTTCAACTAGGTGAGCAACCTTGATTTTCATTACAGTCACCTAAAGGTAAAAGTACTCACAGCTTACATTGATCGTAAATGACAGATGCTGGAAAAATGTCTGTCTTTGGCCTAAAAAACATTGCCGAAATTCACAGAAGCATTTGATGTGCTTAAAGTAGGATATGGTAGAATTTGAAGTGAGCTTTCTATATTTATATCTAATAAATTAAAATTTATAATAGTATATAATTATATGATTTAATTTTATAGTAGTGTAAATATAGTGTATATATTATATAATATATAATAAATTGGAAAATACATGATCAGAAAAGGAGAAAGATTTTGTAATTCCTTAACAAGGACAGTTACTTCTGAAAGGACTCCCTGCTTCTTGGCCTGCTAAAGCATTTTGTACTATACCTGTATTGAACAACTTTCATAAACAAGGCATTGACTGCTCTTTGCCAGATGAGTGGCTTCATCAGTCACGCACATACTCAATTTCATTTTTTTTCAGTCTCTGTGAAGTTTGAATATTTAGCTTCATCCTCTTTAGAATAGAATGGATGTTATCTTTTTCACTAGTAGAGTAGATTAGATTTATCTCTGTTTTTTTTTTCTTTTTCCTTTATTTTCTTTTTGAAAGTGAGAATTTAGTTTTATATACTTCAAAGACTTTCTCTAAGTTGAGGACTGATATGACTAAATCCAGAAGAGGCTACAGGTTAAGAATCCCAGTCTCCACTAAGTTTGCAAATCCTCTAGAGGCCAACTTGTAGAAATGTGCTTCTCTATTGTCTATCTTCCTACTCAGCTTGCTTGTGTCTTTGAGCCCCAGTTCTACATGTCCAGTTCTCTCCTTGAGTAGCATCTCAGGGGTCCAACTTGTGATGTCAAACAAATTCTGCTCCTAAAGATGACTGAATAAAGTTGCCTTTGGGAACAACCAGCTTTAGCACAGTGAAGTGCTTTTGGGGAGCTCAGGAAAGAAAAAAGATATTTTATTGCTGTTTCTGCCAGACATTATTAAGTGAAACAAAACCACATGCAGCTGTACAGAAAGCTTTGGGAAAAAAATCTGGTGAATTAATGTGGTTTATTTCATGAAACCTTTCCCAAGAGTACCACTGCTCTTTTTCCCTGAAAGCAGGATGGAGGCTTGTTAATTGTACTCAATCTGTTTAGTTTATCTAAGAGAGGGTTAAAAGGTGACTTGATTATGCTATTTAAGTAAGTGTACTGGAAAGACATTTCTGGTGGTAGATGCCTTTTTAATCTAATAGGGAAAGGTGTAATGAGACCCAGCGCTTAGTAGATGAGGCTAGACAAATTTGAACTAGAATTAAATCAGAAATTTTAATAGTGAGAGTAATTAATCACTGGGAAAACTGACTGGGAAAGCAAGGGATGAGGTTAGTTCTTCATCATGAGAAGATGTAAGATTGGATAATTTTCTTAAAAATATGGTGAAAGTCAAACAGAGATTATTATTATAGAAATTGCCCACTGCAACTCCTTGCCCTGCATCATTTAAGAGGTCAGACTAGATCATCATTATGATACCTTTTATACTTCAAATACATGAATCAATAGATCACAGAAGTTATCTGTCACATCTTACTTCCAACCTGTAACTCCCTACACTCACTATCTACATATTCTGGAGAGCAGCCAGGACAGAAACTACTGCCCAAACAGACAAGATGATAACTCACAGAGCAGGAGGCTTTGTGAAAGTGCAGATGTAAAGGTACTGTACCTTGCCCACCCATGGGTTTGACAATATTATGACAGCTACTTAAACTCTCTGAATCTTCCAATTGAGGTAAAAATATTAAGGCTTACATTGTTTTAAATTTAGGCTGAAATATCTGCCAGCTGCAATCTTTTCCCCCACTGCTAAGAAGACAAGATATACAGGGAATGATGACAACCTGTGTGTGGGCTAGAACAAAAGCACAGGCTGCCTTATCAGTACATCTCCACAAACGCAGAGAATACTCTACCACCACATCTTCATTTAGACAATCTACAGGGAGGCTGAAAATATCCTGACATCTGCAGAAGATGTAGCCATTGTTGTATTAAACAGGGGTATTACTGACAAGATACTTTAATATTAGGTGGTGTGATATGGCTTCTGGAAACACCCATTTCTTATTTCATTTGTCCAGAAAAAAAAAGATTAATTCTTTCAGCCACTCTTCAAACCTGATAAAAAAGAACACATTTAAAGTATGTTAATCTTTTTCCATTTGTAAATACTGAGCCCAAGCATTTATGTGAAAAGAAATTTAAGAGGGATAAAGGATAGACAAAAAAAGAGAAACAATAATATTGGAGAAAGGCAATCTCTACATTAGCAATGTATTTAACATAAGATGCTGTAAGGTGTCTTGGTAGGGGCCTAACCTTAGTTACCTTTGTTGTCCGTACCTATTAAAGCTGTTCAGCCTAGGGCACCTTCTTCTTTTTCCTTTTAGCTCATATTAGTTTTCTCATCTGAGGCATTCCTTAGAGTTATGTTGTTTCAGGAGGAAGAAAAGATGAGAATTCCACACATGCGGCTCTAGCATTTCAGGTGTCTTCACCAATGATGTAATTTTTTTCTTCATACAGCCCACCTGCCTCTATACCATTAATCCCTGCTCATTGTCTTCTGGCAGCACTTTCAGAAAAAGAACAATACTATGTAAGATGTTCAATAGGGAATGAATGTGCTGCTCAGAACAACAGAAAAAATGTTATCACTTAACAGAACTACAGGTTATGGTATTACTAAAATGCCCAATGTGACTCTCTCTCTGCTTTTTGCCAGCATGAGAGCAGTTCAGTCAATTATGGCACCTGGCCATTTGGGTTTCTCATGATGCTCAAAGCTAATCCCATCATTGTTCATGGGGATAGGTTGTTTGAGAGTTTTTCTAGGCTAAAGAGCTTACAATCAAATGTGTTATTACATTAAAAGGGACAAAGAATTGCAGAACTGTACATTGCAGTGTATCACTCAACAGCTTTACAGTGTTATGTGGGCAAGACAAACATTTAAGAGTTAGGTGCTCTACGCTATAAGAAAAAAATCAAGATATTCTTAATGTCTGTACAGTTCTAAACTGTCATTTCATTAGCTCTGTAGAAGCGTCATGTCCACATGATTATGCCTTCCATGTATTTACAGTCTAGGTTTTTGCTCTGCTGACAAGCATGTAGCTCTGCTGGCTCTTGATATGAAAACAATGACAATGTGAAATATATTTCATTCCTTCTTGTGAATTATCTATACAACAATTATTTATTAAAATCCATTTGAAGAAGATATCATTAGTAGCAGCACACATTTGGAAACCAGCTTGATTTTTAAATTCTCAGGTGAGTGACTTGACTAATTATTTGACAAACACATACACCTCTTCTGGTTTTCATTTTTACAAAGTTTATTTGTTATGGAGTGTAGGTGCATCAGGGAAACACAAAAATCCCACAGAATCCCACAGGGCTGCTTCAATAGAGGAAATCTCTAATATAATAAACTGCAGAGACACCAATTTGATTATGTGAAAACTCCCTGCTGCACCTCAAAGTTCTGATTTGAGGGATACCAGGATCTGCAGGCTAGCTGTCATGTCATCAACCGTTTTCCACAGCTGAGATGCTTTTCTTGGATAGTAAATGTGCATCAAAAAATGAGTAGACAGCCTTGTGTGCCCTGAATATAGTCATTGATGATGATGAATTTCCACTATATCAGAGCTTTTTAGGGGACTGATTGGACCATTTTTCTGCAACAATCCTTTATACAAGATAATCTGAGAAATTACCCTTTTTTTTTTTTTTTTTTTTCTTTAAGAACTAAAGGTAGCTATTTTGCACCAAAAAATTGAGGAGCCTTTTTTCCATCATCCTTGAATGTTACTGATGAAAAATTTTTTTGCTGCTCGATGATATTGAATGGATGCATTCATCATTCCTATGATTTTATCAGATTTATAATGGAAGAAATAAAGGACAGGATCTAATATTAATTGTCCTTTCAATGCTTTCTAGTTGCTTCCTACTTGTTTCTCAATTAAAACCAATCACAATTGAAAAGTTTAATTCATGATTTAGTTAAAACACCACACAGTGATATTTCAAGCACAGAAAAACTGTTTTTGAACTTTTTTAAATGTGTAAATGGCTTTCACTGCAAAAGGGTAAGTAACAGGACATTAAAATATTTATACAGCTAACAGAAAACACGTTATGGAAAGTAAGTCAAAGCTCAGAACATTTGTACTATAATAAAGCAGTAACTTCTAGATATATACAATTTCTTAAGATAAACTTACAATGTTCAGATTCTCACCTTAAAATGTTCTATTTTACTTTTAAGACAATCTCTCAAGTGTTGGTGTAATTTTATTAGCCATCATTTGGAGCATGGCAGACAGCCAGAGAAGCACTCAATAGTATTTCCTGTTCACCTGACCATTTCTTGTTCCCTTGCAAAATGAAGAGCTGATATACATAAAGCTAGAAAATGAATCATTCACAGAATCTGTTTGCTATGAATTTGCATGTTATTCTATACCTCCAAAAGGTAAAAAAAAAGGCTTTGGATCTGCTGTGTTTTGGACACTGTGTATCTGTATCTTTGAAACTGGCAATTACTCTCTCTCCTGCTATTTCAGTAATTTCATTTTTAGGACATTAACTTCCTTCACAATAATCTTCTATTCTGAGCAACACAATCGTCTTACCTTAATTAGCACCATTTTAAAGTATTATTCTTTTAAAAACATTATTTTTAAAGCCTGTAGTTATATGTGAATTTTAGTGACAACATTGCAAGCACTGATACATGATGTCTTCTGGATTGTTAAAACTACAAAATGATAAACATTCTTTGCTGTGGGTATTTATTAAAGCAACATGCTTAGTACTGGCTTCAAACAAAACTTGATTTCTAGTGAACATCAGAAATTTTTCAGGAAAGGATTTATGTCAGTGTCTTTCTGGATTAAACTACTTCCTATTTGAAGTAACCATCTCATTTTTCTTCTATTTTTTCTTTTTGTACTTATTAATTTTTCATATATAGCTGATAAAAACCTCATTTTTTACAATGTCACTGTTTACCTAGCAAAAGGTGTTATTTGAACAACATATCCATGGAACATCTTTAGGTGGCAGTCATCTGACTGTGCTTCATCATTGCAGAGATTTCACACTGACGTGCTCTTCAGGGACAAGCTGTCTTCAATGAGATTCCTGCAGGCCTTCACCAAGGCACTTAATTTCTCAGTTTTCTTTCTGTAAAATTCTCATAGTAGCGCTGCTCTTTCTTAGTCGGCTGGAGGTCTTTGTGACAGCATTTGTATTCACAAATGATCAATTCACAGTATTTACTACTGTAATACTGCTGCAAATATGCCCAGTATGAGAGGAGGTTTGGTTTTGACCGAGGCCTCAAAGCATTTCTGCAATAAATGAACAAGAATAACCCTACGTGTAGATATATGTAGACAGACAGACTAAAATTACATAGCTACTCAATTGTAAAATGCATTCCGTATGTATTCAGGACATCATTACAGAAAATTTCTACTCATGGGTTTGGGTTCCTGCCTCTTAGCTCTACCTTTTGAAATTCACCATTAGTCATGGACAGCAGGGAGAAACACCTCCATGTCATGTAATATTTACTGCACAGATCCTGACAACTCTTCTCAGCAGACTCTGCCAAAACCATCATCTACACACGAAAGAAAGTGGATGCATTAGCAGAAATGGATAGTGTTTAGAAGAGAAAGAAACCATCCATGCAGCTGAAAAGAGACACTGGATGGAGAAGATTATCCACTAGGCAGGAGAGAGATTTCAATTAGTTTCTTTCACTGGGAAGTTTTTGAGACTGGTTCCTAATTTATTGTGTTTATCCACCGAAGGTTTATGTCTTGGAGAAAAGTAGATGCACACTGCCCTGTATTGTGGAGAATGAACAAACCTTTGTTTGATACTAGAGTTAAACCTTTCACTTTGTTGTGCAAAATTTCTAATTTCATCTGTTTTAGAGGCAGGCTATGATACCAGTGAGGATTGAATTAAAGATATGTTTCCTGTTTACAGCATGCTCCCTCTGGACATAGGCTTGATAATTTACATCACTGTCAAATTCTGTGCATGCACTCTAATTCCCAGAATATAAAATTCTCTCCCTTGAATAATGGTAACACTGCCTGAATATAAGCTGGCTGCTTTAACTAAAAATTATCACTACCATAAATGGATCCAGGACCATTTTTCAGATACAATTTCTTTTAATTTCACTTCATTCATTTATGTAATAAAGCACAATGTATAGTTACTCATCACCTAATTTGTTGTGATTAAAAAATTCTATATATATTTAGGGAGCAATTTTGTATTTTTTTTGCTTGTTTTAACACGTGGTACAATTTTGATGGAAAGAAATGGAATTTGAAGTTTCAAGATCAATTCCCAGTGCTTTTTGTATATTATGCAAATATGCACTTGTGTTTTCTAAAAAAAATCTCTGATTGTTATTAGTGTTTCTTTCTTTTTGCAAACCTTAAAGTCAGTACCAAAGGAAATGCTCATATATTTCTGTAGAAACATAAATATACCTGACATTTTAGTTACCTTCCATAAAGTGTCCCTGTAAGTCATAAAGAAGACCAAACAAAATTCTGTTCTATTTAACATTGCAGGCATTACAATTCATGAATAAGTTCAAGTTGCTAGCTCTTCACAAGAATTGTGCCTTATGAAACTGTACATTTTTATATAAAAGGCTTCTTTAAACATAAAATTAAAGCTCTTTACCTAGCATTCTGTATTCTGAGGGAAAAGAAACATTTTGGAGTAAGGCAAAGCACTCACACTGTCCATTTAAGGCAGTGGCACATGGAGAAGTTTATAGCTTCTGCAGATGTTGTGATTCATGTTCCAGTTCAATCAAAAATTTTTCAAACTGGTAGATACATGAACAAGTCCAAGGCAGTTTTGATGTTTTCCAGGACAGGAAGAAAGATGGAAGAAAGGAAAAAAGTGTAAGTAAACATTAATCTAACTAAGCCAAGATCACTTGGATGAAAATTATTTGGGATGACCTTCAGTTCAGCATATAATTAATATGTCGTCAAAGTTCAAGGCTTTTCCTCAATTGTCCTATATTAAAGTAGAACAAATGCCTTCACCTGTGTGCATAAACTTATCATAGGAGAGCCTACAGAGTCAGTAGATAGCTTAAAATTACTGTAATATTTTGCTATTTTTCTCAGTCTATTTTAGTGTACCACAAGAGCAGATGTGTTGTTATCATGTTATGGATGTATGAATCATGTCTTCATGGCATGGCCCTGCTTCCCCAGAATGTCATCTGTCCAGTGAGCACCACTCAGCTGTGTGTGAGAAGCTGAGGTATTGCACAGTCTCTTCTATCCCGGAAAGCCCTCTACTTTAGGAAAATAAGGAAGCCATCCAAACAGTTGAATAGACTGGGTGCTGAGGTTAATATTAAGGAAGATTAGATCTGTTGAGTTTTCTGAATGCCTACGTTGATACAATTTCCTGTGTGCAAATGTGCTCTTCTAAAGTTGTTGGTCTGAAATTTGGCATCTGGTCTAAGGTGATCCTGAAGAAGATAGAGGATGTATTTGATCTTGTACAACCTACACTTATCCCAAGCTCAATTTCATTTTAAGGATGCCATTATGTCCCCTTCAAGAGATTACTTCCATGCGTGTGAAATAGTTGCATATCCCTTGCTTATGTCCATTTACATCAGTGCCACTACTGACTAATATTAGGATCTATTTGAGTCCTTGATATTTTTGATTTCTTAACTATGAGCTGGAAAGCTCTCCAGAAGTTAATTTTGGGGAAAATACAAACTTTTAGTGAAAATACCAAACTGATGCACTGCCTCTGTCCAGGACAGAGTTAATTTTATTTCAGTGGCGGGAAGAGGGCATGGGTTGAGGACCGTGGCTCAGAGAGGCTTCTATTCCACCTTGCATGTTTACCAGGGGCAGGAGTAAAGGGTTCTCACTTCCCAAGAGGAGCGTGTTCCTTCTTGCAGGGAGAAAACAGTGGGGAAGAGCCAATAGACTATTGTCACAGGCTTTCCATGTAAATCTTATACATTTTGCTATTAATTTATTGCTATTATTGTTAATCTTCTTATGTCTTTGCTGTGTCCAGTAAATTGTTCTTATCTCAACTGAAAATCTTTACCTTTTGTGCTTCCAATTGGAGGGGGAACAGGAATGAATGACAGCTGGTTTTAGTGGGACTACTAAATTGAATACAATTTGTAAACCGCGACAAGCAGATATAACATGCAACCAAAAATCTATGACAACAAACCTTTTCATTTTTCTAGAGGTAAACTGAGCTTATTCCTAGCCTCATTGTTATTCATTTACTGACAAACCTGTAAATTGTGTTAGATGCCCATTCAAAAGGTTCTTATACAATTCCAATTTAAATGTAGGAAAAGGTATAGTAAATATGAGTGCCAAACAATAAATCATGAAGAGCAGGAAGAAGGAAGGAGGTTATTGTGACTGGAGGTGGCTGTGTGTACATCTGGGAGCTGCTCAAGCACGTTGTTACAGCTGACGTCTCTAGATGGCAATGTTACATATGTTACATACATAATGCTTTCCATTAGAAAGCAAGTAAGTGTTTAGTCTCTGAAGAAATGCTATGTGGTTGCTACTGTTGTTGTGTGATTGTTTTTGAAAAGTACCCAAGTCTACTTTTTCCCACTTTAATTTCTGTATTTGGAAACAAGAAACAAACATGATTTGCCAGCTCATAGTTCTGCAGAAATGCAGGTTTGACTGCTTTTTAGCGTTAGTTTCATTCCATATGCGTGGAGGGCATGAGGGAAGCACACCCAGACAAATTCCTGCTTAGCTGGATAAACTGACATGAGAATTCTGCTACCACATTGCAGGGGACCAGTGAGGGTGTTAGAAGCAAGATACTCTTTTTAAAACAACAGCATTACTTATCTCCTTATCTCTCAACCTGTCATTCGCCTAGGAATGAGACCAGATTGCTCCCAGCTGGTTAAGGCATTGCCAGAAGCACTACTGCTGCACAGTCACCCCTACCATTCTCTCTGTGGTAAACAGAAAATGAAGTACCTCTAGAGAGTGAATCACGCTATTGATGGGCTCTCAAAGTGCCTTTTTAGCTCTTTGGCTATACAAAGATTTTCTGAGGACACCAATCCTAACCAAAGGATTTCACAGAGGTGCACAAGGGCTATTCTGGGCTATAATAAAATAACTACATTTGTGCAGAAGTGTATACATTTAAAAATTATTTAATTTTCAGTCCAATTCTGATTACCAGACAGGCTTTTTACGGATAAATAGAATAAAGATTGGGAGATTATGGGGATGGAAGGAATGCATCACTACAGAAAAGACAAGGCAAAAGATCAATGAGAAAACAAAAAGCTGAAGTAGTAGCTTGAAATCTGTGAATAAATACAAGAAGGAGAAGGCAAATTGCTGCAGTGAGTCTGGCAATGTTCTGTGTTTGAGCTCTTCCTTTGGTCTAAGCAGTAATGATTATTTCTTTACTTTACTGTGAATTTTTCAAAAGCCACCAGAAAACAGACAGGAAAAAAGAAAGTTAAACAGAAAAAGTATGTGAGCTTATGGGGAAGGGTAGATCACTGAAGCACTAGTATCAGAATTACAACATTCTGAATATCAAGAAGGACTAAATACAAGCAGACACATTCCGTAATAGAATAACTGAACTCAACTTCATCCTAGAGAAATGATGGATGGCGGTGCCTCAGCTGAGCTAACTACAAGTCTTGTGCAGCCAGTACAAACTCGGGGGCATGCTGGACAGGTGTTGGCACCTTTGAGAACAACTTTTACACGTATTAGACAGCTGTAGCTTGCAAGCAGATTTCCTACTTCCAAAGGATTGGATCTAGGTCCTGTAACAGCAGAAACCAGGCTACTGCAAAGCCTGAGAGAATTTGAATTCCTTAGAGATGAAAAGGCAGAGAATATTTTTATCTAGATAGATGTAGTAACATAAGTGAAACAACCGGGACATCTGAATCTCATTCCTTCTTTTACTATGTGGATGAATAACTTTCTGACAGTCATTTACCTGCTCCTTTTGTTATGTAGTTAGTTTTCACTTAAATTATAAAATTAAGCCATTAATCCACTGGTTGGTTTTGCCTAATGTTAAGACCACCGTGACATGACGGGCAATATTCAGCTTGGGAATTTAGGATGTCACTGGCCTGACACGGTCAAACCATAAGTTATTTTTCATTTATTGACTGAGTGTCCACTTAGTGATACATTAAGGTAAATTACGTGTTTCCATAATGGACTCCAAATCAGACATAACAAAATTCACATTTGGAACAACTTAATATTACACTTAATTTCTGTAGACCAACACAGTGACTTCAGTAGAATGTTATTTTCAAGGTGTGTTTCTGTCATTATAATGAAATGAAGATAGGAAATGAATAGAAATGTTTAAAGGCCTGATGTAAGATTGTAGCTAATGGTATTCCAGCGGCTGCTAATATTTGCATCATTATTTAAACCTTATGTATTTCTATATAATTTCTGAAAAAGAAGCTTTAAAGAATCCAGGTTTCCAGGTGATGGTAAGACAAGAAACTCTGTTTAGTCTTTGTCAGATTATGGCTAATTAAAAATGGAGGTAGACAAATTAAAAACACTCGAGTCTATGACAGTGTTTTTAAAGTGTTAAACTATGAATATGTTAATCAAATGACTACTGCATTTTGCCTTCAAACAGAAGTACATGAATATATGGTATATGATGGGTTGAACATAAGCAACCTTGTAAAAAAAGAGCTACGCTTATACACAAAATTAATGAGAAAACACTGGAGCATTTCTATTTAATGCTATAATTTAGTAAGTGCTTGAAATTATTCTAACTGAATTGTGAAAACATGGTTTCATACCTGGTATATTTTAATGGCCTCATGATATAAATTAACCCAGGAGGATTCCTAAAAACTATTGATTGTTTTTGTTGCTGTTTTGAATTTTAGATCTCCATTTAATAATTGAAATGAGCTTTTTACAGCTTTAAATAAGCAATAAAGTTCAGAATCTGTTGTAACTTCCATTTGTACCCTGACTGCTGCTGCCCTAGAACTGAAAAGCTAGAGTTGTTTTTAACAACTGAAGTTTTCCATGTTTGATTTTCTTCCTCCTCTGTCATACATTTGGAAGTTTATAGAAAAAAGTTTAAAAGAAGAAGATGGTGCAGTTTAAAATTTTAAAAGTTGGAAAAAATTTGACACAAGTTGAAAAAGTTGACAGAGAAATTAAAAAATGGCAGAGATTCACTGCAAACATTTCAGTTATTTCAGAAAAACTATGGGTGGTACCTATGTGTCTGAACACATGGATAAATATCAATACAAAATTTACTATATGCATGTTATTCTAAAAGTCTACTTTTTACAGATTACAATGATCTTTGTGATTCTGAGTGACTGCTTTGGAATTCTAAGACCAGCAAACTTGACAGTGGCAGCTACCTAGCTGAGTATGATAATATCTCTATTTCTATGTATCCACAGCTAATTACACTTCAACTGCAAACTGGTACAGAGATATATTATTTTAGCAGCAAATCCTACTTTTCAGGTATTCCACCTGTCCTCAGAGACTTTTAGGCTCCAGCCCTGCTGTGCAGTCTCACTGCTTATGTCTGGCTTGCTGCCAAACACAAATAGTTCTTCTGCCTACTAGAGCAAAAACTTAAACTACAGGGCTAAATTCTTCTTTGGCTCATGCTGCGTGCAAATATGCTTAGCTACATATATTGTCAGTGTCTCTCTTTGTCATGTGAAAGGGGAGATTTCCTCAAACACTTTGTGTTTGATTACTCTGTCAGTGCCCCAGGAAAGCCAAGAACCAGTCTGTCAATGCCATGTTATGGTGAATCTCCACTGAGAAATCTGCTGGATCGGAGAGCAGTTTGACTGATTGTTAAGGAACACAGACCAACAGAGTAGGAGGTACCCCCTCCTGGCTCTCCACACTTTTATTTGAGTACATTAGCAGCTACCAGTGAACACCAGTGCCCTTGAAGAACTCACACAAATAATTTACAGAGTAAATTATTTTTATTAATGAAACTCTTTATTAATTACATTGTGACTGGTTGAGGTTCGAAGATCGCTAGTGAGAGAATCTAACTGCAAAAACATATTCAAAGCAATAGACAGGCATGCTCTAATCACTAATCATTCATCATGCATGAGTATGGCTTTTACCCAAAAGAAGTAGTGGAGAAGACAGGTTCAGCCTGTTGATCAATCCCAGAAATTACGATAGTCTTCTCTAACTTCTCCTCATTCTTAACTTATTTTTATACTATTTCTTTATCTTGAGGTTGAGCTTGAGTGGCTCTAGTCATGCATCATATTCAGTGAGGGGTAATTGTACTTTGGAGGTGAGTAACTTTGGGGTGGAGGTATGCATCTTTCATCTGAGGTTACTTTGGGATGGAGATGTGTATTCATCTTACAACTGAGAAGAGTGATTTTACCACAGTTGCTGCTGCAACAGCAAGACATCTCCTCTATCCCTTGGTGCAGAGCTGTTATAATTTATATGATGAAAATTTGTACCTATTTTGAACTCAAGCAAAAAGCCTTTAATAGGTTTAATCTGAAGACTTTTCCCATTTTTAGCCAATGTTTCTTTGCTTTGTTTCTTACCAAAAGTCAAACATTGGTATTGAGAGATACTTAGGTCTGCTTGGGTTTACCTATATGTACTACTGTATAAATGATCAGTAACAGTCTGAGGTAAATCTTTTCATGCCCGGGAACTGTAATTTGAAAGTGAGAAACCTGGTACTGTATGATGAAATGTTTTGTGTCCTTTTGCTTTGTTTTCTTTTTTAATAATTTAATTATAAAAGCAGACGGTAAGCTGATTTAGTGCTATGGAAAAGATCAGCTCAGACATGTCTTGTTTATGGAGGAAACTATTGACTCCAAATCATTCTTTTCATAGGAAAGTTACTGGGGAAAGAAAATTTAATATTGTTCCTCAAGCACACGTATGTTAGAGGAGGCCTAGTGAGTTAGGTCAGATTTGAGCAGCTGTAACACCATTATTGTGTGAAATGGGAGTTTTAGTGAAACATGATATGCTCCCGTGATATCCAATGCAACAAACAAAGCGGAAGTTCAGAATCTGAATGTAGTATGCTAAAATTAATCCTTTTACTCTTTTCTTCATCATTCAGAGAATGGACAGCTGGAACTCTGGCTACAATTAAGTGGCATTTGGTCTCTCTACTTGGCAGCTGTCAAATGCACTGCAGTGATGAAGATAGCTTTGAGAACCTATTGAAAGAGATGCATATAGCCAACAATGCATTGAAGTAAACTGCATCTATGGGGAAGTAAACAATCTGAACAAAAAAGTAGAATAAAAATGTTACAGAGGATGTTACAAAAGAGATCTTTTCTAGGATAAGTGAGAAATTTTATTGAAAATTCAAGCTGTCAGACATAAAGAAAATTTTGTATATGTCTCTGGACAAAGAACACTAGCATAATAACTAGTATCTTGTCTTGAGTTCCATGAAGTTCACATGATGAGGCCAAGGATACACATTTTGTTGATGGTTTCCAAGGCACATTTCAATGTTCCTGTAGCTGATGGAAGCTAATAGTCTTAAAAACAGAAAAGGAAGTGTTATATTTTACAAATCAGTGAAAAACTCTGCCCTGCCCTACGAAACTTGGGGCCGTATGAGCAAGTAAAGGATCAATTTCTTCAAGTGAATGCTTCAGAATTAGAATGCAAAGTTCATTTATAGAGACAACTATAACTAAATGTCTTTCTCTTCAAGGTTTCTTGCTTGAAGCCAAGGTGATATCTATTACTTGTTACTGTTCCTTCAGTATTTAATTTTTTATATTTTTGTGTGAAGTAATTTTCAGGAATATGATCTGCACTAATTGTTGCCATCTGATTTGACATCTCTTACAATGTCAGTTAGATAATGTTATTGTGAAACCTGCAATGAAAATGACTTGGATGACTGGAAGCTACATTAAATTCAATTGGAGTTAAATAGGCTATTAATCAACACTTGGTGACTACTCAGCCTGAAGTTCTCCTTAGAGAATAGTTTTGAAAAATGCTATGGTGATGCAAATAGAAGAGATTTCACTTTTAAACCAACCTAGATAATATTGGTATGATTTTGTTATTGCTATTATTTTTCCAATATTAGTTCAAGGGTCTGTATAGGCAAGTCATATAAGGATATTTCATTCATGGTTCTGAGACAGATTCTGTTTTTTGATTTTCATAAAGGCTCCCACTGCAGGTTCACTTATCTGGAGTTAATAGAAGAGTGTAAGCTTTTATGGATTGAGTGTTTATAGTTTCTAATTTTTCATGTTCTGTATTGTTGTATCCAGAGACAACCAACACAGAAAAGTGCAGCTAGAGCCTCAGTGAGTTTGAATTTTATGGAGATTTACTTCTGGCGTGTGGGAGCATCTTTACTGAGTTGAGCATGTTTAAAGATATTTTAAAAATATTTTTGTTGTCTTCAGAAGTTTTACTGGCATTCAAAGTATTTAATAGATTTGTTTCTCTAAGGCATCTTCAGTTATATTTTATGATCACACAACAGAATCCTGGAGTGTCTACAGAAGCAATGTGACCCTCTGTCTGTAGTGTAGTAAAAGTCAATAGTTCATGACATAATCTTGCAACACCTAATTTTTTTCATATTTTATGGATTGAATTAAATTTACATTTCACTTCTGCAAATAGGTAATTTAAAAATAGAAGCTAATAAAAAATAAAATAAATTATCATTGACTTGAGTGTTGGCTTCTAAGTTTCTAATATGCAGATTATATTTCATGGGGGTGAGTTCAGCCCTTTCTTGATGTGCAGACAGCTAATATTGTCTCAGATTAGACATTCAGATTCTATAATGCAAACCTCTTTGGATAGTTTCGAAAATGTAGTTCTGAACTTTTAAAAATGGCAATTTTTTTTTTTTGTGTGTGTACTAATTTTTCTAGAATGATCATTCTGTGTTGAGAATTTCATAAAAATCCTCTGCATTAATAGTGAAAGTGAAAGTGACTTCTCTGATACCTAGTGAGGTGTTCAACTGAATGATAGCTGGAGCTTAAAATATTGCTTACAAATGTAACTGTATTCAGGAATATGTATCAAAACACATTGGAAATCTTATCTACATGAAAACTGATGACTAATACTCTTTCTTTCAAAACAAGTTAGTGGATAACTTGTTAAAAAATAAATTCTTATTGCAAATTCACATATACAAAGATATAAGAATCTCAGATATTTTCACAATGCTTGGGAAGACATGCTCTTAGACAAGAACTTGTATATTCCAATCTGGGATCTAAGATGTTAGGAAACTTATGAATGATAAATTCTAATACCCTGGTTCAGCAAATTTCAGTAAAATATAGTCAATTTAGAATGCTGGTCTGCTTGGTTTTAGTAGAAGATTTGAAAAATCTGATTCCTCTTTTAAAAAGCTTCTTCTAGGCAATATGCATATATATAAAGATCTTTTCCTGAATATTAAAAGTACTCAAAAGTATTAAACTGTTTGTGGCTATTCTGACTTCTGTAATAAGATATCCTAAGTATGATAAAAATATGATTGTACTATAGGCTATTGGACTCTAAACTTTCTAAGGAGGAAATTTGTCATTATATGTTTTCTCAGTGGGACCTTGATTCCTTATTTTCAAGCTCTAGCTGTAAATGAAATAAATGTATTGAATAATATATGTTCTTATACTGTCTTTTCACAGTTTCATAAACAAAAACATGTAATGGCAAAAAGGTCTATCTATCTTGAAATGCTGTCCAACTGAAACTGCTTTTAAAAGTAAAAGTTTACTACAGTATCATCTATTGAGCATTTTTTCCTTATTGTCTTATTGTACACTATCTTGAGGAGATTAAGAGTCAACTGGAATCACAGTGTTTTTAAAAGCTGCCAGGTGTATCAAGTTATTATTTTTACCACCACCACCCCCCCCCCCCCCAGCAAAGAATACAAAGTAGTATGCTCCAAGCCTATTAAATTTATTATCGTCTTACTGAAAACCCATCTTTTAAAGAGTTTTTTTGCTTGCAGACTTTTCATTTAGGATGTGGAAAATTGTGGTTGGTGCAAAAATGCCAAGGTCTTATTCATTTGGAGTGGGATTTAACTTATATATTAATACCTATAGATGTGTATGTTTGCTGATAAGTGTCTAAATATGATATTTATGGCTCGTATACCCTTTTTGCTTTGCTCCTAGATGCCATAGGTTTTATTTTGGAGATTGACTTGCTGGTCAGGTGAAACTGCTGCTGGTGTTGGCATAATGGAGACTTGTAGAAATGAAAGGAATGTTTAGTCAAAAAATAAATATTTGCTAAATTTATGAAACTCAGTGATAGGCAGAAGTTGAAAGTTTAGCAGTATCTGAATCATAATTTAGTGGTGAATCTTTAAAACTATGATTACAGTCTGGTTTGGATCTTTTTCTTTTGATTTTGTTCCTACATAATAAGACTTCTACTTTTCCAGGAAGCATTCCTAGAAATCACATTGAAATTTTATTAAACATGATTCCAAATATTTTAGACCACTGCACAATGCTTTCTTTCAGGAGTTATATATTTTCTATCAGGTTTTTTTTTCTTGTTGCTGTTAGTACATACACTGAAAATGTGACAGTGAGAGTACACAAAAATATTTTAGTTGATCAGATCAAGCCTCCTTCAAGCAAAGCTACTATTTAGTTCTTTGTTAAAAACAAAGGAAGCCAACAAACAAATCCCCCCAAACAGGTAAAATACTAATAACTCTTTTATATAAACTTCCTTTTTCTGGCAAACAGAAAGTTAAGGATTTCTGGAGACAGATTGTCTTCTCCAGGAATGTGTTAAATATTCATCAATGTTTCTATGGGTTCCATTAGGACCCTACCATTAATGCAGGAAAAAATATTACACTCCATGTCTGTTCTTCTAGAAAGTATCTCAGGATGTGAACTTCAGTCAGACTTGACAAATTATTTGAAAAAGTCCCGTAGCATTTATTAGCATTCAGTTCTGAAAGTGATAGAAATTCCTGCAAGTTTCTTGGTTCTACTGAAACCAAGGAAATGAAGGTAAGCAGCTTTTAGAACAATATGCTCAGTGTATTTTCATTTGAGTAAGTGTCTAAAGGCAAACAGTTGTCATTCAGTGGTATAGCACAAAAAAGCTAAGACAAACACTTAACAAGAAAAGATGTCATATTTTGTGAGATCCAATCTAAGCAGAGATGGCACTCTGAAGATTGCTTACTTACTCTTCTTTTATTTCTTGCCAAACCGCAAAACAATGTTTGTCTGCTTCTCTTTTGTGTTACTGCTTTTTATTAATAGATTTTTGTATTATCAACTTCTAGGAAACACTGAGAAAAGATAAATTGAAGAAAATACATTTGCTAATTAAAGAAGTTACTGTGAAAAAGCAATGTGAAAATGATTGAGAAAGGTCATGCACATGTGTTTTTGTGGATACTAATCTTCATTAAATAATAATTCCCACTTTTAATTTTGTAATAAAAAGGCAATTTATTTATGATACCTAAATGAGAAAATGGCATTCACATGAATAAAATATTTTATTGATTTTCTCTTTGACTTGCAAAGGAAAATAATGTTAAAAAGACGATTGCCATGAATAGCCAATTTTTATCATAGATGAAACTGGTGATTGCAAGTTGCAAATGCTTTGAGTAAAAAGTAAATAGGATATTGGCTTTTTATCACTGGTTGGGTGACAGGTGCCTTGCATATTGAAAGACAAATGTGTTTTTCTAACTGAAAAATTCCCCCTTTCAGCTCAGCGGCTTGCAATCTTTTATTACTGAAATATGATCATGTACGTTTTACTTCAGAACTGTTTTAAACAATTCTCAAGGTCTCCTCAGCGATCTCTGGCTGAGACAATGTAAACCAATATAATACAACTAGGTATCACTCTTTCATTGACAGTGAACGACAGTGTTAAATATTACATGTTAAAATCCCAGATTTGGTGTCATCTGTGTTTGCATCAGTCTGATCTATCAGTCTCCATGCAGATAAGCATTCCACTCAATTATATATAGTAACATTCCACTCAATTAATGTATAAGCATTACTATTATTATTATACCAACCGCCTGGCATAGTGCCAACCTGGAGTTTGTGAGCAAATATATTCTATCCTGAAAGGCAGGTACACCTGAGAAATTGGTTGTGCTTTACACTGGAATAACTTTCAGAGTAGAGCAAAACAGGAAAAAAATCTCATCTGAATCCAGCGGGCTTCTCATTGCAAAATAAGTCTGAATTATCTTCACATGGACAGGAAGATTATGGCAATTTCATATAGAAATAAAATCATTAAGTGGCTTGGGTTAGGGGGACCTCTTGACAGGCCCTGATAAAATATTCTTTCTCCTTCTTAAAAGATCTCTTTTTATATTGAAAAATTGATCTAAGCTTCCCCTGTGGTGCTCTTTTCTCTAAGCTCAACAACCTCAGCTAAGCCTTTCTTCAAAGGAGGATCGTTCCAGCCTTCTGACCATTTTTGTGGCCCTTCTCTGGATCTACTCTAGCAGTTCATTCATGGCTTTCAGGTACTGTGGATCCCAGAGCTGGATGCTCTACTCCAGGTGACATCTTACAAGAGTGGAGTAGAGGTGGAAAATCACACAGCTGGACACAGGTCCGTCTGATGAAGCTGGCTTTCTGGTCTGAACATGCCCATTGCCAGCTCGTGTCCAAATTTTTCTCCACCAGTATTCCCAAGTCCTTCCCCTTAGGGTTGTTCTCAACCCATTCATCCCCCTGTCTGTAATGACATTGGGAATTGCCCTGACTCCACTGCAGGACCTTGCACTCAGCCTTGTTGAATTTCATGAGATTCATAAGTGCCCACTTCTCAAGGTTGCCAAGGTCCTCCTGGATGGCAACCCTTCCCTCAGGAATACCAACTACGCCTTTCAGCTTTGTGTCATCTGCAAACTTCCTGATGCAGTCCCATTACCTGTATTACAGATGATAGGAAATTCTATTGTTTTTCCTGGTATAGACCCTTGAGGGACACCACTAATTACTGATTTCAACTTGGACATTGAGCCACTGACTATAACTCTTTGGGCACAGCCATCCAGCTGATCCCTTATTCATCCCACAGTCCATCCCTCAAACCCTTATCTCTCCAGTTTAGCAGTTGGGATGTTGCCAGGCATCATTTAAAAAAAGTTGCAGGAATGAAGGTAGATTACATCTGTAGCTCTTCCTTTTTCCACTGATGCAGTCACTTTGTTGTAGAAGGCCCCTAGGTTAGTAAGGTATGATTTGCTCTTGGCTCTCAAATCACCTCCCTGTCTCTCATACGTTTCAATATAAGAAATCTGATGCATGATCTTACCAAGCAAAGAGGTGAGGCTGATGCCAGTGTCCTGTCCATGGCAGTAAAACATGGACATACAATTTTTGATGTCATTAAAAATGAGCTGGATGGCTTAAAAAGCTGTAAGTGGGAGGAAACATGAGTGATTGTTAAAACTTAAGTTTACTTCAAATCTGTTTAGCAATCTACTGCCATTTCACTTCAATGAAAAAAGTCACTGAGACAGAATTTAAGTTACTTGAAAGCAGGTACTAATTAATTAGAAAGCTGATTTTGAGCATATGGGCATTGTCTTTGTTTCTGAGCATGTGAAAAAATATTTTATGGTTCTGCCGAAGGAAAGGGGGAACAAAATGCTAAGGACCTTGTGATGAATTTTGAAGACAAGATGCAGTCTTTGTCTTCCCTGTTGTTTCGTTGTTATCATAATGCTATACTTCACCTAAGCTACAACTTAAGATAAACAGTCACATGGCAGTTGTTTGGTAGGCTGAAATCAGGAGAATGCCTTGAGAATATGAAACATCCAAGTGTTCAAGATATTGTCCTATGAGACAGGTAATATAAAAGGTCCTAGACATATTGCAGAACAGGCTCCTTACTTTTGTTGCCAAGCAAAGCAGGATAATAACATGGAAGGATCCGCTTTTGGTCACATTTGTGTTTACAAAATATGACTTAAGCCCATGACATCTAAAAGTAACATTTGTACATCTAAAAGTATTTGCAGTGTATTCTGTCTGCCCTAATATCTGGGGTATTTTAGTTTGTTTGGTTTATCTCTGCAATTAAAAGTTGATGCTACTACTACTTCTAATAATAATACACCTAGTAAGTGATGAGTTTTTGCCCATAGTTTACTAATTGAGAAGAGAAAAGATTAGGAGTTTCTCGGTTTAAACTATCAACACTTGCCTCCTACTTGTTAGTAGATGTGCCTAAAATCTAGTGATAACGTTTTATATGTAACAGTATTCAGAATCTAAACCTTTCAGGGCTAATCACCCAGTTCAGTTGTTAACTATGAATTACTTAGATGTGAAATATATTAGCAGAACCAAATCAACATGGATAGCACATGAAAGGGCATCTTATTGATTTCAAACTGGAGGATCAATTATTCACATCTTGCTCTCATGAAAATCAATGATGGGATTTTTTTCTGACTATAGATGGAAATTGAAGTCTGTATTGTAACAATTCCTTGTTTCCATAGATTTGCTTTTGTGGATGTCACAGTTTCATAGTTGCAGAATTCTGTGTTCCATATTTTTTATTATACATTATTTATTCATTTTCAGCTCTCACAAGGGCATAACAAAACTAATTGTGGCATTATAAACATTATAAAGACAAAAAAGGACAGTGATTGCAAGTGTGTCTCCTTTATTATCACAAAGTTGTTGTGAGACATCTGGGATAGAGTCCAAAATTTCTTCTTCCCAATTGTAATTAAAGCTTATACAGTATGTTAGACCTCATATTTATGGTAATCTTTATTATGAGAATAAGGCGGTGCAATTTTAGTGTTAAAGAATACAAAAGACAGCGGTCTAATATCTCTATTAGTGGGCTTAGCTGTTCACACATAGAAGTTTGGTATTCCACAGCCATCAACAGGTAAACTTACTTTGAAAATTTCATGAAGTATTGATTTTATTTCTTTGACAAAAGATGTAATGAGAAGACAGCATGTCACAAGAGGAATCTGTCCTTGTGACAATGATCGCAACAAGAATAGAAATCTAGAATTGCAGTCCACACAATTTTCTAAAGACAAGAATATTCTGATTTCACTACATTTTGTTCTTTAGTTGCCCCTTTTATATAAAATCTTGTGTTGCAGCACAGACAGTTTTGTTCTTAAGTCATCTACATGAGTCATCTTCAGATAGGGGGAATCCGAATGTGGTAGGAGATGATCTAACCCTATTTTTCTTATTGAATACATTGAATAGGTTACTTTGACTGTATGATTCTCCCCTTGTTCCATTTCTCCAGTAAAGCATCATTGTAACAACCATAATGAATCGTCATTAGACTGAATATCAATGGATATAGTTAGTATTTATATAAGCATACACATACACGTGTATATGTAAATGTATATGTATTATTTATTCTTCTGTTTTATCTTCCATATACTGCTAATTTTCTCCATTTAGCACCTTCTCTGGACAAGGTACGTACAGCACCCTATGAGTGATAGAAGACTTCAAATAGGCAATGGTAAAAACTGTTTCAAAAGTGTGGACTTCCAGTTCTTTGAAGTTTTATAATTTATAGCCAAAAGATGGTTTTTTTCCCTTATTTTCAGATTTCGATGTTCACTGACTCTTGCAGAGGTGAGGATACGGCATCTATTCTGCACCTGATGAAATAATGGGATAAAGGGTTTTAAAAGGATATTTTTTCACATATGTTTTCCTTAGTATACTTTAATGTATGAAATGTTCATTTCATACATTTCAAATGCTTCTTTTTTCAGTAGCACTTTTGGTCGGATTGTCCTCTCCTCTTACCATCTCTTTCTACACACCTTTGATTCCTTTTGGCCACTCATGAATTAAACAATGATTTTTCTGCCAAACATTCTTTTACTTTTTGCTTCTACCTTTTATTTACTCATCTTGGGCCGCATCATCTTCTCTCTGTAGTTAGAGGTATTTTGTACGGCTCATTTTACACAAGGTCAAAACTAAATGTTTTCTAAAACCCTTCCTAATTTTTACCACATTATTATCTTTGGCATTTTTTTCCAAGCCGACTAATTTCCTCTATCTTGCATATCTCCAAATTTGTGTTCTGTTATCTATTTGCTAACAACTGAGGTACACATACCAGTCACACACTGACTTTATTTAATATTTTAATTTAATATTCTCACTATTTCTGATAAAGGGCCATGGCCTTAGTTGCTATCTCATCTAGTAATCCTGATTACTAATCTGAGAATTTTGAAGGTTTAACAGAAAAACAGTCTTCTTCATCTTATCTCATTGATGCTGGTTGGCTTTTGGATGCAAAAATGAAAGGAAGATTTGGACAACTGTTTTCACAGATACTGCATAATTACAAGAGATCAAATTTTAGCTAAAGATTTTATGATGACTTATTTAATTTTTCTTTATTTTCAGAGTCCAATTGCTACAAAGTTTGGCAAAAGAAATATTTGTATATTTGTCAAACACAGACTCAAATGAAATGCAAACAATAAGCCCAAGTCAAGTTACAGCTGAACAAGAAGCTGGGCTATTGTCAATTTTTCAGTGATTAGATGACAAAAATATTTGCTTAGTAGCTACTCTGTACCAAGTGAAAAAGAAAGATCAAGTGTTCTGAAACTCTAATGATAAACCCATAAAAAACTCCGGAATCAAAAGAAGACATGGATGAATGTAAACAGGGCAAGGAAAACACTGCAATCAGTCTTTGTGATACTTCGTATTAAGTAGGCTGATAATGTGCTATGGCTTGTCACAGCTGCCTGTTACACAAAACTTGCACTGTCAATATTCTATTTACATTTCTTTGGTTTTTAAGCTTTGGGGGAAAGCCCTCACTTAGCCCAGGAGACCATATTGACTTTTCCTTGAGTTTTAAACTATTTATATCCTTGTTAATGTTTGATTCAGCTGTTGCTGTAATTAAAATATTTAGGGTCAAGGAGCTTTCCACAGAAATTTTGTTCAAGTCAGCAAATAAAATTATGCTGTTTTAGAAAGGAAGTTTAAGATTATTTTCTCATTCTTTTTTAGAAAAAGATTTCTCATGAGGAGGCCATGAATATATTGGAATCCAGCACAGGCCCATGAAGATATGGATTGCATATTGAGCTATGGAGAGAGGATGAGAGAGTTGGGACTATTCAGCCTGGAGAATTCTCAGAAAGATCTCTCATGGTCTGGGAAATGAGCAAAGAAAACAAAGAAAGACTTTTAGTGGTGCCTTGTGAAATACCATGGGGCAGTGCCAAACTGAAATACAGGAAATTTCACTTAAATACAAAGTAAAAGTTTTTTTATTGTGAAGGTTATCACACAGAGAACATATTGTATGGAGAGGCTACATAGTCTCCATCCTTAGAGATACTGAATTATATCCTTTATGGACGCAGATCTGAGTAACCTGCTGTGGTGATGATACTTCAAAGAGTGATGTTGGACTAGATGACCCGCTGAGGTTCTTTCCAACAGGTCAGTCTGAAATACTTCTAAATTGTTTTCTGCAGATTAAGGGAGAACACTTAATAAATTTAATGTATTCCACCTTGTTGTATGGACTGCCTTTCTTATTTTTATTAAATGCTATATATACCCTTCCCAATCTTTTTTAAAAAGTAAAGCAGGAGATCATTAAGTAATTTTTTGAAAGAAAGTCCAGAAACACAATGAATATGATTTCATGGAGCCGAGAAAGCTTATCAATAATGACTAATGGTATGTAGTAATACATAGTGTATAATATAATTTTTATTATGTTCATTTTACAAATAAAGAATTTGAATTGGATAGGTTTCAGTTTTAAATTAGTCTGTGTGATATTAATTTGTCATGTATTCACCCTACTACTCACAAAAGAAAACCAAGAAAACATGCTTGATTTACTAATCCGTGTGAAAAACAAGCACATGGTCCTTAATTTACATTCCATTCTCAAATATCCAGTTATTGTTTCAATTTCAATTGATGCTTATTATATTCCTAGAGCATTTAGTCCTTCTAAAGGCTGTAATTTTCAATAGGATTTTCAGATTTTATTTGGATGTTGGACACCTAAGTCATTTAGGTACTGAGAAAATACAACCTTTTTTTTTTCCTTGCACATTATAGAAGCACTATTTGATGTTTAAAAAGCTTTTATTCTCTACTAAATAGTCTTACTTCAAATGTCAAGCTCCTAATGTGAATTAAGTCTTTTTATTAATTCAGGATGGAATAGAGTAGTGAGTTGAAATAATGAGATTAAAGAAAATGACTAAAGTATATTCTGCTGTTACAAACCCTTATTTTTTTAGTGTTTATCATGCCTACAAAATTCATAGGTTCAAGAGAAGGACTTCAAAGTTTGCAATGTGTTGTCATCTTTTAAGGGAGCATTATAATATAAATGGTATGGAGGACTGAAACATTTACCTCTGTTATACATGAATACAGAATTTTGTAACCAAGTGCTGGTGGAACTTTCAGAAAGATTGAATGCGTAAAAAAAAAAGCAAAAGAAGTGGGTAGAGCTAGGGAGAAAACTGGGAAGCTTGTTTAACGCTTTTTTATATGTGAGTGTTAATCATGTTTCTGTCACAAGACATTTAGGGGGTGATTTTTGCAGCATACAAAGACAACAAGAACTGTCTGACTGTAGAGAAAAATTTTGCAAATTTATATATTATTATGATCAATGTCTTACACTGTATTCATTCTTAATAGCCCTTTAGGAAGGACTGTTATGGCAAAATTCTTAATTATTATTTTTAAAAATATGAGAGTTAACCAAATTTTCTGGTTATTCCAGTTATTCCAATTTGTTCAAGGCTGGGTTATGCTAGTAAGGTGCAATTTTGAATAACAAGGGAAAAAGATAATAAAGAACTTAAAATGAGTTTTGAACTTAATATTTGTATTGTTCTATTTCTTACTGTTGCAAGATTTAAAAAAAAGCAGAAAAACGGCTAGAATATTGATTCTAGTTTTTCAAAATGCAGTAGAGCAACAGGAAGTGGTGATGCTGGCAAAAAGGCCATGTCATACATGTCATCCTTTTACACTTGCAATGAGAATGCACATGCAGAGGAATTGTGGGATTAGACTAAGCATTGGACTTGTCATTTTTGTCAGTATTCTAAAAAGGAATTGGTCACATCAATAAATAATAAATCTTTGGGGAAGAAGGTGCTGTCACCAAGTAATAAGAAATACTGCATTAACATCTTACACTGGAGCTTCCTATTTGGAGTGTTAAAGAGGTTAAATATAACAATTTATATCATATTATGCATAATAGTGAATAAGTATTTGGATGTTACATAGCAATTTGGAGCAATTTGTTGTCAATTATTAAAATAAAAGGAAATGAATACGTTGAGTTTTCCTTGGTGAAGCCATTAATGCTACTTGCTGAGGTCTTTCCTTTTCCTTCAGGTTACAGACAATAATTTTTATAGTGATAAGTATGTATGCTTTTAATTCTATTTCAATTACATTTTATTAATAAATTTATTGAGGATTAGCTTTTCTTAGCATTAAAATTCAGAGCCTGTATGTAGCTGTTGCCTGCTTAGTTCAGTTATGCTCAGTTCAGGAATGCTGGCATTTCCTATTAATGTAAGGAGCTTAGGCACACAGTGTGGCTTAAATATAACAGCACTTCTGAAATGTAAGACAAAATTCTCAAAATTAATTCTAGCCTCTCATGTGTTTGAAGAACCATAGACTCTTTCTGCATCTGAATGTGACTGTAGTACTAAATGGTACTAAATTGTGCTAAATGGCACTAAAATATGCATCCCACCTGAGCTGGCTTTAATAGCACCTTAAAAAGACCTGAATTGATTTGAAATTCAAAAATAAGGATTGTTGTGACTGTGAAATCAGAGTTCTGATTCAGGAAGCTTATTTGAGTCTACCTACACTACTGGGTTAAATGCAAAGAAGAATGTATGCACGCTTCCTGGGTTTTGGCTCATGTTACAATAATGATTACTATTTTGCATTCATTATTAATACTTGTGAAAAATACATGACCATTAGAACAGTTGCTAGATCCCAGAATGATCCTTCACAATTTGTGTCGAGCTCTTTCATTTTCTGTTTATTCCCAACTTGAATCTTCTATTTTTGGCTGAAGACTCTTACATAGAAAATGCACTAAAACTGAAGCCTCTGTAAGGTGCTCAGGATAGTCTGCTGAGAAGGAAGCTTTTGAAACCATTTAGACTTAGATAAAAGAAACCCATTCAAATTTCTAATTTCTGAGAGGATATAAGCACTCACATGTCATCACTTGCAAGTTGGATAAATATTTTTTATAAAGGCTCTGCTTTGAAACTAAATGTTTGAGTGAGTGAAGGCAATTCCATAGCAGTTTGAGGTAAGTAAAAAACCCTAAAGTTTCAACACAACCCTCTTCTAATCTTCTCTCATGCATTATTGTTTGCTGTTGTTGTTGTTGTTGTTGTTGATGATGTTGTTGTTGTTTAGGCATGTTCACCATCCATGCATCATTTTCCTAGGCATCTTCACTCTGGAAGGAATATGAGTATGTCTGGACCAAATTGGAGTGTGCCAACATAAAATGGCATTTTCTGTTGTTTCCAGGATCCTAAAAACTCAGTGTAATTTGAATTTACAGGCTGACCCAAAATGCTAAGAAAAATATACGTATTCATATTGATAATATCAATCTCAATCTATTTGCTAAATGTCAAGCTGTGTTTCTAAAACAAAACTTAACAACATTAGCATGGCAGAGGAGAACAGTGGAGGCTTCTCATAGATTTTTATTTTCCATTTTAAGGCATGGCCTTGTTCCTTTTGCTGTCAGTGGAAGCACAGACTGTACTACTGCAGAAGTGATTGTCTCAACCATACAGTTGCAAACCAAACAGGAACTGTTTTGAGATCTTATAACATGCATGAATGTGGGCATTTAAATGAGAGGGAGTGGAATAAAATTTTTTTCTGAAGTTTTACAGATCAGTTCTGGAATCCGTAGGCTCAATAACAGGGAAAGCCAAGGCCAAGGAAGCACTGACTTCAGGGTGTTTCGTGCAGTCTTTGGTTCTTCTGCATTCAAATGAGTGCAACACAGATAGATATCAGCTATGCTACCAATTTAATAGTGGCCAAATGGCATGCTGCCCCACTTATACATTTAATTTTCTTTACTTTGCCTCCTAAAAGATGGACCTTGACAAAATATCCCTTATTTTCTGACATTTACTATCTGCCCAGCTAAAGCATCATATGAGTTTCTTAGCTTCTAGCAATTAAACATTGTCAGTAATTTCTGACTAGTGTTTGATCTCCTGCCCTGGCTTTGCTGTATTTGTGGGTAGATTTAATAGTTGCATATAGATATTGTCTGCTACAGTAGCCTACCCCCAAATGGTACAAAAAATACCTAAAGGATCTGAACATCTTTTTCAGAGTTCTCAGTATTTCTGTAGCTATAGACTGTTAAGAATCTTTCAATGGCCCTGTTCAGCATCTGTACATTTTCATAGGAGAAATTTTACTGCCTTCAAGAGGAAGATCTTTTCTGAGTTTCTATTATATTTATATGTTTCCATCAAATCACAGTATCAGAATGTTTAGAAATTTACTAACTGCATTGAGTATATTTGCCATAAGTGGCTCATTCCTCTTTTGAAATAAAGGAAGTTATATTTTGTGTAGCAGTTACTTGAAAGATCTTCTAAACTGTCTTAATATTTTTGCATGCATCTGTGTTCTAATATGCATATGTTTAATAAAAAAATTCCTAAGACTTGCAAAAACATATGGTAAATTTCACAAGAACTAATGATTTTGGTAAGAGTTTATTTCAGACCTATCTTTAGAAAAAGTTTCCTTTGACCATAGATGAAAATTTCCTTTTGCGAAAATGGTTGTTTTGCCTCAAACACTTCATCCTTAATATCTTAGTTATCTTTCATCTACCACTAGCACAGGCATTCCATGTTTATACTATTGAAAAAATACATGTGAAAATTTATAAAAAAATTACTAAAAGAAAGTTGTCATTATTTTTTTCCTAGTCTGAAATATCAGCCTCATAGTATGTTAATGAATAGCAGTCTGAAGGTAAAATTTTCCCACTAAAGACCTTCATTGCTCTTTTACACATACATAAAAAGATCAGTTTCAAATGTCCATCAGAGTGAGAGTTGGAGTTCCACACTGCATTGCAAAGTTTGTTTTCTGTCTTTAGCATTAATTCAAGAGTTGAAGAGATAAATTTGAAATGTCTATTGATGTGCTCATTATTTAACATATTTCATATTTAACATACTTCAAACTTCCATAAGAAATTGCCTCAACCTGCCATTGCTTCATCTGAATAGCACATTTATCACAATGATATTTTCAGAAATGAATGCATAGCTTTTTCAGAACATGCTTCAGTGAATCTTCTGGTGGCACACGTTCCATTGCATTATTGGACTGTTAGGACCATCCCAAAATTAATCAATGCACTCTGAAATTTGTAAATTAGAAATCAGATAGAATTTTTGAGATAAACAGTTCTATGTAATTTTATTTTCTTTTTTAGACAGTAAATAATTGTCTGAAGGTACAATTTTAAGGTGTTTTTTTTTTCCCCAACGTATTAACTAAACTCTAGAAATAATTGTGAAGATAGAAGAGAGTCAAAAGATGAAAAAAACACTTTGAAAAATAGGAATTGTCTCAGAGTTTCCAAAGTATCTCCAGAATTGTTCATCAGCTGTTTCTTTCCTACAGTGTCCAGTACAAATGAACTTGTGGTTTACTGTGGCAGGATAAAACACAGGTGTGGAGCCCTCTGCAGTCCAATATGCTACTGAAAATGCTGTTTTAGGGCATGACATGGATGAGAGCCTAGAAATAACATCTGGCCAGATTATGATAAATCATTTGAAGTTAATAGAATTATGACATTTTGCATCAGCTGAGAGATTGTCTCATGACATTGACAGTAACAGGATCAGAATGGGAAGTTTCAGGGGCACATAGTCGAGAATAAAACGGGTAATTTTTTCATATTTAGAAATCTAATATATACATTGTCTTGAAGAGCATAGCTTTGACAAAAAATTTAAATACTAAATAAAATACTTCTAAAAATATTAGAAGATATATTAACAAATGAGTCAGAAAATTATTGAATTTGGTGCCAGTTGGCAAATTAAAAATGTGCAGTGCTATAAAATGAATGGATAAGAAATCAGGGCACAGATGAGAGACATTCAGATTATGTAGTACCACTACTACATTTGTGAGTACAATTTTTGGTGAAAACATTTGGAGGTATTTTTAAAGCACTTACTTTTTTAAACATTTTAATCTCTCCATTTTAAAGTCTCTGCGGCTGTAATGGGTCATGTGTACAAATCATAGCTCAATACCTGAAATCCACTCTGTTTTCATATTAAGTACCTAGGTGTTCAAGGGGCAAAAAGTAACAATTGAGACCAGATTTAGCACTCTCCAGGATTTGGGCTCAAAAATTACATTATTCATGCCACTGTTGTAATTGGTCAAAATTTAATCTCTCTTCTACAGGCTAAATAGATATTACACAAGCAGATGCATACTCAAGTTCATAAGTAGAGTTGTGGTAATTTTTTAAGAAAATATTAATAGAAATTTTGCAATTTGAGCATAAAAATAGGAAAGTAGGATGAAAGGTATGTCTACTCTTGCATAACTGTAAAAGGAGGAGACTTAAATCAGATGCATGGGAGTTTACTAGAATTTTTGTCCTCAATCATTGCCATATACATGCAAAACAAAAAAATAATGATCAACTTGTGAAAAGTAATTAGTGAATTCGCTTTTGGTGATTTCAGTATTCTGATGCAAAGGATGCTTGATTCTGTTTTTACTTTTCAACCAGACTGAAATTACCAATACAATGTCATTAGGCTTTGCATTGAGTTTTATTATTGTGTGAAGACTTGATATGGAAAGTTTCTGTAAAATAATCTCTCAGTGTTATGAATGATACAAGTCTGTCTTAATTCTATGTATAATGCACAGACATAAGCACAGTTGAAGAAACAGGTCCCTTCATTAATGTATTAGCAGAATCTTATGGACTTCATTGTTTTTTGGACATACAAAGAGTAGAAACTACATTTAGGTTTTAGCTCAGTGGAAAGAAGATCTCATGGGAAACTGGAAATTAAATAAAACAATCATTCTAAGCTAAACCATCTCAGTAATTCCAATATGTAGCCTCTTTTGACAGTCATAGTATTAAGCTTGTTTTTATAATTTCTGTCATTAGATATTTTCCATTATAAAGCTATGATTTCAACTACTTTGAAATATTCCAAACTGTTATCTTATTAAGTTTAAATAAACTTTCAGTGGACTTAAGTTAATAAAAATAAGTTTATTTAATTGTGTTGCCCCTTTTTGATTCCTTTCATCAAGGAGGACTAACATTTCTAGATTTTGAAGTAGGTGTAATTTTTTTGTGATGACAGAAATAAAACTTTGTAGAAAAAAAAAATCAATGCCAATTCACAGAAGACCTTAAGCTTTTAAGAATTTTTATCCTCTCGTGCTCACTTCATGTTTGATTAGTCTGAAAGTTGAAAGATCCATGTGAGGAAAATATGCTCAGATATTTCTGTCTTGAACAGTCTCCTTTTACTGCTCATGAAGAATGATGTACAAAATTGTCAGGACTTTAAGAATGCAATAAATTGTCTCACACACTGAAAGAAGGAAGCTCCCAGAAGATAAACTACACATCTGTCCCATCATAGCAGGCACAGATGGCAAACAGAAAGGCATTCATTTCAGGCCTACATGGAAGTGAAATGTTTGGAATTAGCACACCAGACAAGATTCCACTGTGCAAACTGCAGGAAAAGTGTGGCCACAACAACAGCAAGATGCCAGGCCTGGTGAGGCAGATCTGCATGGACAAAAGCTACCACCCTGACAAACTGTGGGAAAGGAAGTAACTGCTTACACACATGCCATCCCAAAATGTGTGGAACATCTGAATTAAGTAATTGAGAGAGATTGAGATGACACCTTGAATTGAAAGGAGAAAGTGGATTTGGGATCTTAGGATAGTTGGAGAAGAAGAATGAAATGTGGAATGGGACATCTCAGGAAAAAGGCATAAAGCAAAAGTGTGCTTGAGATATCTGTCAAGGTGTCAACCATGGCAAAGAAAAAAGCAGGAAGTTGCTCAGTAGTAGTACAATTCAGAATAATTTCAGATGAGGATTCAGAATCGTCCCATCTTTCAGAAAGACAACATACTAATGGATAAGTAAATCTACTGGCAAAGCAGATATCTCATTTTCCTGTAAAATCTTCCCTGGTGGGTGACAACATCAATGATAATGTTATAAAGTTTAATGAAATAAGAAGGACTTATAGTCTAAAGACTGTCAACTCACTAAAAGGAAGAGTTCATACAATATGTGCGATGAAAGTTCTTTTTTCACTTTACACTGTTTCTTAAAATTGCTTGAAAAGTATTTAAAATATTCGAGTTGCAAAGAAAAACCTCTGAAAAGCTTGGAAATTCTAGCATTAAGGTTGCCATTGAATATATAAACAATTACAGTGGACTGTTTGCAAGTATGATTGGAAGTGCTTTGTGTTAAATGAGCAAGAGTTAGCCTTGAATATTACATAGATAGACTGGTACAAATGAGTCACTTGGGCAAATTATTGTAATTAAATAATTCTTAGAGGGAAAGAATATGGCTTATTTTTGTAAGCAATTTTTCCTTGCTTATATTACAAAAGAAAATCTATAGCAATTATAAATATGTCAGGAATACATGACATTGTATCTGATCTCATTAAGGTATCTCAAAAACCCTTGGGCTGCTTCCTTTTACTCCTTTGACTTTATTTTCCTTATGACTGTCAGTCTTGTAGCCACCTCTATCACATATGCTATGTTGGTAAATTCATTAAAAATTATGAGTTGTTTTGATAACATGATAATGTTGGAATGCATTGGATACCCAGTGTCGTGGTTTGACACTGGCCCAAGTTACAAAGTGAATTTATTTCTAAAGAGTAAGATAATGAGCACCAAAAGAGGCCCTTAAAGAACACATTTTCTTACCCTGGCCCTTCCCTCCTCTCCACCAACAGGGCAGGAAGACAGGATACCTCCCAAGAAAACTGCACAAGGTTTTCTTCCGCTGCTCCAGGAGAGGAGTCCTCCCCCTGTGAGACCATGGGGTCCCTCCCATGGGAGACAGATCTCTGTGAACTTCCCCAGTGTGCCTCCAAATCTCACAAACAGCAGTCCTGTCAAAACTGCTGCAACCTGAGTCCCTCCCATGGGCACATAGGTCCAGCATGGAAGCAGGGCCCCACTCTCTACTGTTCTATGGGATCACAGCCTACTCCAGGCATCCACCCACTCCAGCATGGGCACCTCCGCCATGGGCTGTGGGTGTATCTCTGCATTCCCTGTGGATCCCCACGGGCTGCGGCAGGATCTCTGCATCCCTGTGGATACCCATGAACTGTGCATGGATGTCTGCATCCTCTGTGGATCCCCAGGGGCTGCAGGGGCACAGCTGCTTCACCATGGTCATCAGCACTGCCTGCAGAGGAATCTCAGCTCCAGGACCTGAAGCACCTCCTGCCCCTCCTTCTCCACTGACCTTGGTGTCTCCATGTTGTTTTCCCTCACATGTTCTCACTTCCTCCTCTTCTCTGACTAGAAAAAACTGTGTGTCTTTGTTTTGATTTTCTTCTTAATTATATTATCACAGAGGTGTTATCAACCTCTCTAATTCTCCCAGCTTTGTCCAGCAGCATGTCCATCTTCAGAGCCATCAGCCATTGGCTCTGCCAGGCATGGTGGAAGCTTCCAGCAGCTTCTCACAGAAGCCACCTCCGTGGATGCCCCGCTACCAAAAACCAGGCCATTCAAAGCCAACACACCTGTTTCCTGTAGATTGATTTATCCTGGTCTTTGGATTTTACCTTGTCCTAGTTTTTAGATTGGACTGATTTCTCCCCCTGCTAACTTTTGAATGCATTTCCACTTCTATTTAAAAGCTGAAAAATTTGAAAGTGACTGAGGTTTCTACATTCACAGTGATATCCATCAAGCTGGACAGTAGGAAGTTACTTTAGAAATGTGTTTAAAAATCTTCCCCTATATGGTACAAAAATTGACAACCTAGTTCTTCAGAAACTTTTGGAAAGCGCATAAGAAAGGAAATTTGATACAAAGACATGAGGCTACTCAGATGTTTTCCTTATGCTCACAGCATTGGACCATAGTATGAGGCATCTCTTAATCTAAACAGAACATGAACTAATGTGACAGATAATTATGAAATAATGAGACCATACACTTCTGCTTCCCATATATCCTGTGTTCATGTTGATTGAAGTAATTTTTATTCTGATCCTTTGGCTAGTTCAGTCATTTTAATCTGAGGATCAGAAAATGGAAGACAGGTTGGTGGATGTTAAAGTACAGTCACCTTCATGTCACTTTTTCTTATCAAAGATTGTCTGTCAGACTGTTCTTTTCCAATCACCTTTCAGATCTCCCCACATTTATTGGCAGCTAGCCCATGAAAGTTTAGACAAAAGAAGGGCAGTCTTCTAGGGTTTAAGGGTATTTTATTTAAATAATTCCTTCCAACTGCCATTCTTGTAATGTCTTGTCATGAGCTGCAACCTCCTTTTGCATATTTGACTACATCTTCATTTTTGCTCTCTGTTCATGCCTGTTCTCAAAAGTATATTTTAAGAATCCATTCCAAAGGAGAGAAAAATAGACTTTTGCCTCATTCTGTTCCCAATTTAGTTAGCTTCATTACGTTGTACCTTCTATATGCCCTAGACATGAGTGTATTACTAATGGGATTCCAGATGATCTTTAATGTTAATGAGAAAATTGTCACTCTGGGGGATTCATTTATGGTTCTACTTGCTAAGCAAGATTGACACTCCCTGAGTCACTGCTTTCTGTACAGATATTTCATTGAAAGGAGTAGCAGCCAGCTTATCTCTCACTACCCACCCATTTCTTAAAGTCTTTGGAAGAAGTAGTGGCACATACCTTTCTCAAATGCTATTTTAGTACTGTTGCTTGTCACTTAGAAACCACTGCTCTGGCTTTACTTCTTGGTGCTAATATAATACAGCAGGTGAAAAGAAAGTGTTATTTAGCCTATGTAGTGTGGAGATCAAATATTCTTTCTTGGACCTTGATGCTGAGTGTGTGTGTGTCTGTGTATATAAATAAAAGTATTTATTTCTAGAACTTGGACAATAGCAGCAAAAATTTTAGCCTTTCTAGCAGATGCATGGTACTTCAGTTGGAAAAGGCAGCATCAGCAGTATGATTCTTCAATTCTCAGCATAAGCTACTCACTGGCAAAAATGGAAGCTCTAATTAGAGATTGGAGCAACAGTAGAGATTTTTAGTTGTTTTATATTTTGCCTTACTGCTGGAAGGCACAAGAGTGTGACATAGTCAAGAGTAGGCTCTTGGCCAGGTGCTAGAAGTAGGACACAGTGATTATGTGGATGATTTTGATTAGATTTATTGCTAATACAACTTAAATAACAACTCTACTGTCTATAACAACGATTATAATATAATCAGGTTGTGGTCCTTTGTGTTGAGTCTTGTGCTTCAGTGAGGCCCTGTTGCTTTCTAAACTTCTCAGAGAACTCTTGGTGTGCCTAGGTCCACTTAGTCTCAGATTTGGACAACAGTCTACATCTAAAGGTCTATAAAGTTAATTTTTCTAGAAATATACAGACTTAGTCTTTGGGCTTGCATAATTCACAATTACACCCATGTAACTACTTCAGAACTTTATTTCTGTATTTAACTAAATCTTAGCACTTTTACACACTCACCCAAAAGAAAGTGTTCCTTGTCTTCAAGCTGTGTGTACCCTGCTGACATCCCTGACAGTGTGCAGAGTGGGTGTGAGGGATGTTGGTCCACACGAAGCTGTCTGCAACCTCCGGAGACAAGTTGGCCCAGCTGGCCCAGACTGCAGCAGTATTTTATATCCTTATGCATGTGCACTAAAGTCAATCAAAACCAACTCAGCTCCCCCATCTCTGGAATACATTAATTATGTAAACATCCAGACAGTTCCTCCTGCAAAACCCTCCCGGAATTCTTACCTTAAGACCAACTACATTGCTCAGCAGAGAAGGCAGAAAGGAAGAGTGTATAACATGGACACACTTATGAAGACCCAACTATCTTTTCTCACTGTCACAAAAAGAAAAGAGATACAGATATATTCTGACCTCCTGAAATGCACATTTTTTTCATCTCTTAAAGTTGCAACAAATAAAATCCTTCTGTCACTTTTTTCTCCTGCATGTTTTTGCAGGAAAAAACAAAATTTTGTTTTCCTCTATGTCTGTCTGCTCTCTGCTGTTATTTCTCACTTTCATATAAAGTACATTTTTATGCAGTGTCTAATGAAATTAAATTTCTTTGCACAACATATTATTCCCTGGAGATCTTCCACAGGATAATTCCATTAATCTTTTTTTATTTTCTTTTCTGTGATGTCTGAAATCCTAATGTTTTTTCCCTCTTTCTTACCCACACACACCAAACCTCTTCACCCTGCTCTGCGTGATAGCACCAAAACCTATGCCACACACAAGTTGATCAAATTCTTAGCTGTCTGATGCTGTTCTCAGTTCTTTGGATTCCAGGTATAAATTGAAAAGTAAAAGATGACATGAGGACACCCGGTAATAGATTTATTATGTCAATATCTATAATGAAAATGCAAAATCATTCAGCAGGTTAGTGAATTTGGCTCTTGACATTGGGGAAAATAATAGATGAAGAGTAGATGTACACTGGCCGCTGATTCCAGGATCATTTTGGTTATTGAGGAATTCTGGCTTCTTCTGTAATCAATTGGGCAAGATAGGCACTACCAGAGGGATACTCAGCTGTCTGAAATGGAAGAAGTCTCTTTCTATGAATAGAAGCTTAGATTAATCTTACAGAATTTGGAGCGTAAAAGTAGGTTGAATTAATCATATACTCCAAAGGCAGGTGTAAATTTAAAATACAAAGAAGTGGGAAGGCATGAAGAACCAGAAGAGGTTTTGTTCTTGGGCATTTAGCTAAATTTGCCATGAAAAGGCCAGCACTGCGTTGATCTAGGAATCCAATATCAGCCTGGTACCTCATGTGGATGAATGAATAAAAGGAAAAAAGAAAGTTATGTATAATGCCTTCCTTTCTGCTGCAGATAAGGAAAGAAGAGCAATCTATCTCAGGGTGTGATGCATTGCGAGTACATATGATGGAGTACGCAGCATTTTAAATAGCTACACAAAACCTAAAGCAAAAGTTTTTACTGCCATGTGCAAATTCTTCTGGGAGACTCAAGGAAAAGCTTTAATTTTAACACAGAAACTTATAGTGCTAAAAAACGGGAAATATTACTCTAACAGTGGTGTATGATTCTGCACGTAGAGTATTCAACAGTGAGTTATGTGGGAGTATCTAACCACCAGTACAGAGCTAGAAAGTCTGGGCATGGAACAATGGAGTCCAGGCTGAAATTTGCACTGTGACAGCTAGAAAATATCTGTTATACTTCACGGTGTGTGACTGATCCCACTGAAGTGAATAGAAAATGTTTCTTAAACTGAAGTGACCTTTTAGATCAGACCTGCTATTCCCAGATACTGATGGCAGGACTGTCTGATGGCTATCTTCCATAAGCCTATTTCTCCTCTCCCTGATGTAATATAATTCTTTGCATTGTAACTTGAACCAGTCTCTCATGTATATTCAAAATATTCTTGTTATTCAGTGTGACACAGTAGGACTGTTTGATATAAAAAAAACCCCAAAAAGACCAACAAAAACATTTCTCATGAATCAGAAAAATAAATGCAAAACTTCCTAGTACAACTTCTTAATATGTTTCAGAGAAATAATCTGTTTAAAATAAAGATCAATTCAGAAAAAAACCCAAAAAAACCCAACGAACCAAACCAACTTTGAAAAAACCAAACAAATCCACCTCCTCCCCAGCCAAGTCTGAAAATGCTCAATCCTCCATAAAATAAGGAAACTGGGAATAATGAAATTGAGAATTTCTGAAAGGATTATTTATCAAGAAATATTGTCAAATACTCATGTTGCAATACCAGAGGAAGCTGTTGAGGCACTTAAGTGAGTTGGCAAATCTTGAGACAGTTTATGTTAAATTAGTTAAAATAGTTTTTAACTAATTTGGGAGATTTTCACATCACACACAGCCTAATCTTTGCAAAAGAAGTAATGATGAAAGCAATATCTTAACTCTAATATATAATCAAGAAATTTAAATTTATTTAAGTGATACTGTCTATTAATTTTGCTCTTCTTTGGGGTAAAATTTGGTTTATATAAATATCTATTTCTCTATGGATATTTATTAAATACCTTTCCATCACTTGACCATTTTCAAGAAAATTCTCAGTTGGAAATTAAACATCATGGTGAAGAGTCACAGACTCATGGATATATCAAAGAAATAAAGTTCTTCATCTTGGGGAATCTGAGTTTTAGGAAATCTATATTTTAAAACAGAGAATAAACAATGAAGGTACAATGCTGAACAAAGCTAATAATTCTGTATCCTATGTTTATTTTGTTTTAGCTCTTAACAAATGCCTGTGCAAATTCCATCTACACAAATGTGAGAACAGATTGAAATCTGTTTTGTTCACCATCTGAATTCTATTTATTCAGCACTTCACAGGAGGAAGTCTCTGAATAACAACCTGTCTTACAAGCATGGTTGTCCAAGGGATCATTTCCTGCCAAAATTGCACCAATCTATAGCATAGCTTCCTCTTTCTCTCGATCCTAACCTCATTTCACCTAGAGCATAACATTTCGTCACATTGTCCTGTCAGATCTTCTTTCCTGCTCTGATTACTTCAGCTGAAGTTTTAGCCTTTCTCATTTCTCAGTTCTTACATTAATCTTGAAATTCTGCTTGCTCTCTAAGTAAAATAAACCCAGCTGTAGCAGGGGTGCTGCCAAAAATCTAGGGCAGCCAAAGTAACCCTTACATCAAGAAATTCATGGATACAAGGTTTCTAGGATTGCATATTGTGTGAATATCAGGGTTTTGGTTAGATTAGGAAATCTGTTGGAACTGATTTGAAAAGTCAGAGTTCAAGCAGTTCTGTCCAAGGAATCTACAGTGTGGGGAAAGTCTAGGGTGTCTAGGAAGAAGCCCTGGTGAGAGCTCTGGTGAGAGTAGAACTGAAAAAAAGCCCCCAAAATAATATCAGGAAAAATAAATGACTGTTTTTTCCCTTAGAAAAATTTCGTGATTGAAATGTCCAGAACTACAGGTCAGCCATAGGTTAGTGTTTTAATTAAAGCTAAGATTATGGCTAGGATTCAGATCAAAAATGAAAAAAAAAAAAAAAAAAAAAAAAAAAAGCCAAGAACTACAGTTGTATTTGTTCTGGAAACAGCTACCAAATGAAACTGTTGGCTACAAAAACATTACCCTCAAGAATTCTTCATCTGAGAGAGTTCAGCTGTGGCTTTTGTGAGGCTGAGCAGGGTGTTAAATGTGGAATAACAACTGGGAAGGAGAGGAAGCTGTAGTACTGGAAGATTTCTACCAAGGGTGAAATAGGACTGTAAATTATATGAGAACTACTTTGTTGTTGTTGTTGTTGTTGTTGTTTTTGTTTTTTTAAAATATACTTTGCTTTATCTGTTTAGTGTATTACTCTGTTAACTGCTTTCTAACGACCTCAATTTTGCTCCTCAATACTATTCACTTAAAATATACAATAAAATTAATTTCTCTGTGATGGAAATTCATTTGTCTAATTTCTCCTATCCAACTTAAATAAAAATGTGCAAACTTCAGGGAAATTAGATTTTTTAAAAGCAAGATGCAATTTAGGTATTTACCTTCATTTTATTGTGTGTATATTTATGTATGTTTACAGTAATACATCTGTAGAGTGATAGTGAATTGCTTAGCTGAGGTTTAACTTCTTGTTAAAGTTTTACTTATTGAAATAAGAATCTAATAGAGATTTGTTTTTACCATAGACTAATAGTAGCTAATCAATCCAGTGTATGCTTCAGAGACAGCTGTGTCCTCTTCATGGATATTTTTACACCATCCAGTATCAGTGTGTTTCTTTAGATTCAGTAGCAATCACTGCTCATGTAAAAGAATCTGAGGGAAATCTGATTTGGCAGTATTTGTCTTTGGGGTTTCATGGAATACAAATCTCAAGTAGCCAGGCTCTCTACATTTACATCAATACAAATAAGGCTGGACCCTGAATTCTTCATTTACTGTGTTTGCAAGAAGTTCTATAAAAGGAACTTTTTCTTCTAGTTTCATAAAACTCATTTTCTGATGCAAGATAGACAAAAACATAAAATGGGATGATCTAAGGTATCTTCTAAAAAACCATCACTTTCTTTATTGACTGCGTGAAGGATTACAGTATGATCCAGATTGTGATGTATCCCAGGATCTCTAGAGCAGCATCCTTCACAAAAGGAGGTTTGCTTTGAGGTCAGACCAGGCTGTTCAGGGCTTTAGCTAGTCTGTTTTTCACAGCCTTGAAGGAGGCAATCTTCACAACTTGGCAACCTATCCCTCTGCTTGGCTGTCATCACAGTGAAAATAGTTCTTTCCACACCCCTTCAGAACTTTCTCTGTTCTTGTTGGTGCCCCCTGCTTCTTGTATTCCCGCCATGCACTCCCACAAAATGCCTGGCTTTGTCTTCCTCAAAATCACCAGGATTATTGAAAGCCTGTAGTTAATTTACCCTTAAGCCACCTCTTCTCTAGGCTGAATAAGCCCAGTTTCCTCAATCTTTGATCAAAGGGCAAGTGCTGCTGCCTCTGACCAGCTTTGTGATCTGGTTGATTAGTTGTGAGGCTGACCTGGACACTAGATATGTGCTGTAGATGTGGTCTCATGAGCATTGTGTTGAAGGGGGAAATAACTGCCCTTATCTATTTGCTGTTTGGCAGCACAGGAATCTGCTGACACTTTCTGGAGCTCTTTTGGTATTCTCTCTGCAGTTCAGGTCAGGAGATATGGATTATAACACAGATTGCTAAGGTATCAGGTATAATTTGCAAGCCCTTGCTAAAGGATTCCCTAAGGATAGACTGCTATTTGCTGCTTTTAATGCACTGTGTTGTTTCTGTTTGTTGCCTTCTAAATCCATCTTAGGCTGGAACATTGAAATTGGCATAATACCTTTTGAGTGGGCAGTATGCCACACTAACAGATGGCCATGTTAGTGGACAAGTTATGTGCATCAATTTTGATTAGGATGGGCAGGAATCCTGAAACAGCAATCCCAGTAGAGCTTCTGAGCCTGTTGTTACAGACGTAAGTCATCACTGTTGCTGCTCAGAGATGCAACTCTGAATATCCTGGAATAGCTTGTGTCTCCTTGTAAAGTGTTTCTGATTCAGTGGAACAGATTAATTTTGAGATAGAATATTAATATTTAAAAATCTAAATTAACATCCCTCAGATTATCATGGCTACCAGGGAACACATTTCCTCTGACTTGTGCCTCCTATGTCTCACATGAATCTTTATTTTTCTTCTTTTTCAGGAAATCAGCCTTGTCCTTACTTCAGCAGTATTTTTAACAGGCAAATTTGCCCAAGTAGATAGGTAGATGTGTACTTAAATACACTGATCCTTCTGTTAGAAAATCTGAGAGCACTACTATTTGTAGGAGCTGTTTAAACTTTTGGTATGATTTCCCTAAGTACTTTTAGTACTTTGAATCCTAAATTGTACCTTCTCTTACTATTTTAATGACAACCAATTTTTTTAAAATCAAAATATGCTACACAGTAAATCCATTTTTCCTCACGAGTTTGGGTGAGAAAATTATTGTCTACAGTGATTATGTCTCTTTTCAGAGATTTATCCTTCACGTGGGGACAATGTCTTCTGAATTTTTTAAAAACAGGAGACCTAATCTTGTACTGTCAAAATAAACTACTTTTTGAAAAAACAATGTTATGAAGGTGTACTGCACCTTGATGGTGATCTTTATTTTGTAGTTTTAGAGTTTTACCTCCCCTGTAGCTGTAATCTGTACCAAATACTTTATTTTTATAAATCTAAAAATTAAATTTTTAAAAAATTTGGAATATCTTCTGAAATGATTTGATAAAAAATGTAGCAAAACCAGATTTTGCACCTGATAGCAAGTGATAAGAATTATGTTCACATTGATTGCATTATCTTAATCTCTACATCCATTGTCTTTTTTAGATAACATTATGATATGAATGAGTGTATTATCCCGATAGAGTAGAAAAGTGTGGATCAGTAGTGTGCTCTTTATTACTGCTGTGTCTCAGAGTGTTTATCCAACTGTGGAAGCTAGCCAGTAAGCAGTGAGGAAGGATCATCTTTTGGAAGCTGATTACTGCTGCATTGTCGATATGCAGCAAAGTGGCATACATCACTGTCAATGACATTGAACTGAGAATGATCAGAACTCCATGAAAATTGACCTATGAAAAAGGATTTTTAGTCTAGAAAAAAAGAAGGCTGAAAAGACATATAGAAGCCATCATCAAATACAAAAAATATGGCAGGAAGAAAAGGAATAATCCATCCTTCTTATTCTCTGCAGATATAGTGATGAGTAACAGGGTTTCATTGAAGGAAGGAGGAGGTAAGGGATAATTCAGATAGAAGTATTTAAAGCTGAGAATGGTTGAGCATAGGAACAGATTATCTGAGTAAATAGTACAGCATCTGTCAGTGACAGGTTATAAGAGCTGGTTACCTTAATAAAATAGAAGGCATGCTGAGTCCTCTGTTGGGGATGGATTACTTTATCTGTCAAGATTTCTCCCAGCCTGTTTATTTTACATTTATTAAATACCTCGTCATCACAGAAAATTTAATGCTTTTCTTTTTCAGCTTGCAATGTTATTCTTTATGGAATGAGAATCTCTAATTAAAAGAAAAGCTATTCCGCACTGGTCAAAATATTTGTAAACACTTGAAGCATTTAAATACAAAATACTCTTAATGAATGTCCTAGTTTTGCTCACAGGTGCTGAGAAAGGCCAGATCCTAGTGCCTTGTGGGTGTGGCTTGGTTGCTGTTTTATGTCATCACTGGCTGGTCCTGGCTTCAGGGGAAAAAAAAAGTGAATGTACACCAGAAGTGGGCCATTTTATTCCATTTCTTCCTTGGGGACCAACACTGCAGACTCCGTCTCTCGTCTGCCGTTGCCTGTCCCTTCCCACCCCTCAGGAGAATTCAATTCCAAGCAGAGAACCCAGCCTACTTGTGGGCACTCACCTGAAAGGATCTGAGTTGAGCCATGCCCAGCTAAGCCCATCTGAATGTTGTGGACCATAGCCAAGCCCAGTGGAATGAGTGGTCCAGGAGCAGGCAGCATGGTGCAGTGCAGACAGTCTGGGTTTTGGGGGGGATCTGTCCATCACTGCTTTTTTGTTGTCGTGGAGGCCATGTGGTGCTACGTGTGAAATGTCCACCATCTTGTCTTTGCCTTGGGAAAAGCTGCGTGTCACTGCTGGGGTGTGGAAACACCTGCCATCTTGTCTTTGTCTCAGTGACCATGCCAAACTGAGCCAAGGTGGTGAGCACATTTTGTGTGCAAATCACCCTCTCTTTTGCATACTTTTATTACTAATATTATTGCTCGTACAATTAATTTCTTATTCCATTGCTGTTTGTTTTCAGTAAATTGTTATCTCTACATAGTTTCTGCCACCAGAGGGAGTAGGGGAAAGGGGAGCCATTTTCTTGGAGTTTAATTTCCAGTTGGTTTTAAACAACCATGTGCAAATTAAAGATTGAAAGAATCATTTTTCATTTTGCTTTTTCGCACAGCAAAATCATAAGGATATTTTCAAATGTCAAAATATACTGAGCACATCACACTGCTGAATTCAAGGTATGGATTGGAAGAAACCTAATTAATAGATTTCTAACACTGCAAAACATTTATTAAAGCTAGGCTACAATTTTTCAGGGGGAGTTGCGACCTTAAAACATTTTCTACCCTGCATGTATGGGACTGCAAATGGCTGAAGTCCTTATTTCCCTGAAGGAATTCAGCAATTACAGAATCAAACATTTTTATTTTTTCAATTAAAACTAATGCAATTAAAACAAACTTCAGTTAAAAAAACATAATACATTTGTGGTCTATTCACGTTGTAGCACTAAACATTTTTTCTAAAGAATTAACTTCCTAATGATAAGCAAAAGGAAAATTGAATGTATAGGATATAGTATAATATAGTACAATGTAGTGTTTCTTACTGCTGTAATGAATAGCAAGTGTCAAATCAATCCATGTAATTATATACATATTATAGGCTTCTTGCATCAAGGGCTTCTCAGTCTTACTGTCAGCTGTTACTTCACTATAAAAAGCTTCTGTACTGTCTCTGGTAGAAGCAGAGCTAGCTCTGAATGAGTTTAATTATCCTTTTTCAGACTAGTAGGATTCAGGAGTTGTTACTAAGGATTGCTAGAGGTATGCTGGCAAGCCACATTGTGTAATGAGATCTGTCAGAGCACTTCCTCCACAACCTTTTTCAGGCTCTTGGAAATCCAGTAAAGGAAATTGTGGTGGAAAGCATCAAGTGAGCTTCTGACAGTGAAAACCAGACTGAGTGGTAACTGTGGGATTCAGCCTATAATAAACATGCTACAAGTATGTACGTCCATAGTCCCTGGTTAAATGCGAGCAGCAAACAGAACACTGGCTGTAGACTATGAAAATCAAAAGCAGAGAAAAAGCAGCCTGTAACCATATCCAAATGGGTTTCTGGAACCTTTTTTCTTAATTTTCTCTTAGCATTGTCAGTTCAGATTCCTTTTCAGAAAGAGTATTCAGAGCTACAGATGTCATTTATCTGTGTCTCTGTAAAGCCTTTGACACGATGCCCCATGACATTCTTCCCTCTGAACAGGAGAGAGGTGTATTCAATAGGTGGAGTGTTAGATGGATAAGAAATTGGTTGGACAGTCATCCAGTGGTCAATGGCTCGCATCGTGATGGATGTCAGGGACAAGTGGTGTCACAAGTGGTCAGGGAAGGAGATTCTGCCCCACTGCTACACTCTGGTGAGACCCTACCTGGAAGTGCTGCATCCAGCTCTCGGACCTATCCAAGGAAGGACATTGACCTGTTGGACTGAGTACAGGGGAGGCCACTATGATGGTTAGAGAGTTGAACTACCTCTCCGGTGGGGAAAGGCTGGGAGAATTGGAATTGTTTAGCCTGGAAGAGAGAATGTTTCGGGGTGACCTAATTGTGGCCTTCCAGTTCCTGATAGGAGTCTACAAGGATGGAGCCAGACTTTTTACAAGAGCCTGTGGTGAGAGGATAAGGGGGAATGACTTCAAACTTAAGGAGAGTAGGTTTATATTAGATATTAGAAAGGAATTCTTTACTGTGTGCATAATGAGGCATTGGAAGAGGTTACCCAGAGAAATTTTGAATGCCCCATCCCAGAAAGTGTTCATGGCCAGGTTGAAAGGAATTCCAAGCAACTTGGTCTAATGGAAGATGTTCCTGTCCATAGCAGGAGTATTGGAATCAAAAGATCTTTAAGGTTCTTCCAAGCCAGGCCATTCTGTGATTTTATCATTCTAAGCCTGGCATTTATGATTTCATTATATTGACTTTCACAAAGAATAAGACTGACAGCTACTATGTGCTATTTTAAGTCACAAATGTACTAATCTAGCTAAGCTGTCAGGCTACAGTCATACCTGACAGGCGTAAGAATGAAATTATACAATGCTAAAGAGTTTCTCAGGAGGGTGTTACTAAGACGATCATCAAATTTAATTATATTGGCTGATGCACTTATGCTCCTAAAGCCTGGCAACAACTTTGTGTCTGCTCTGTTTGAAAGGCTGCTTTCTACTCTCTAAAATGATCAGCTTTTGAAATGTACTGGTCTGATGGTAGAAAAACCAGATTTTCAGTGATAGTATGGAACAGATTTAGACCTGTGAGTGTATACAGCAGTAATGACTCCACACTTGTTCAAACAAGTTGTAAATTGTCAGCTTCTCAAATACTCCATTTTGACAGACGCGTTCAGTAGAGTAAAATTTTTCTTTGGTATTTCTTTTCAGAAAGAGCGATGTGTTGGAAGTAATTTTGATGTTCATAATGTTGCAGATTTTTTTTATTTTGAATTTTGTAGGTTAAATTTGTTTTTCTTAAATCTTTTAGAAAGTATTTCAACTTTCAAGTTTCAGTTCAATGTTTTTAGTGCTAAAAAATCCTTCCTGTATTACTGTGAAAGCACTGAGATCAGTGCTAAATATAATTTATATCAAAGAACTGGATTCTATACTAAATTAAGTTTAATATATTCTTTTAATTTTTCCCCTTTGGAATACTGCAGTATTTGAAATGGAGCCATATGACTAACACAGAGAAAATTATGTGTAATATGTAGTTAATAGTCCTGTTAACACATTTTTTTCGAAAGCAGTCATTCCCAAACATATCAAGACATGCCCATATTTTCAACCAATTGTTTATAAAATTTAATAATATGTCTTTGGAAAGTCTATACTGATATAACTACATTTGGCTAAAAATCTATATTTCCATCTGAGTGAGAGATGTAGGTAGGTGTCTCTGAACACAGATTATTTTTTACCCATGGAACTTTTTGTCATTTGTTCATGCATAATTTTGGTTTAGATGGATGTGCTCTGAGACATATACATAGACTATGAAGGAAAATGCTACTTCTCAGACATGAAGACTGGAAGAGACTGATAAGACTAGAGTCCTTAAACAATGGAGGTTCAACATACATCCTATGTAATACCACAGGTCATAGACCTCCAAACCCTTTCTAATACCTTCCAATAAACTTCAAAATACTAATGCAATATTTGCAAGGACTGGGCAGAAGCAGCACTGCTGTAATCAATGGAAAAGTACAAGTGTGAAAGTTGTTGTTCTAGAGATTTAGCTTAAAACAAAAAAAGTCCTAAAAACAGTCTTCTAGAGAAATGGGAAAAACAAGACAGTAGAAAGCTCTGTTTTAAAGGGGTGCAAAAAAAACCCCCCAAAACCAAACAACAAAAAAACCCCTCCAAAACCCTACCCAAACCAACCCAAACCAAACCAAAACAAAAACCCAACCAAAAAACCCAAAAACCCCCAACCAAACAAACCCTAAACCAAACAAGTTACTGCTCTAAATACAGTTTAAAGGGAAATAATATTCAGCCCATTTTCATTTTACTGGTTTCTCAGCAGTAAAAGATTACTCTGAAACTTTCATATGCTGCCTGAATCTTGTCAGCTGCAGAGTTAGGTATTGATCAACCTTTGCAAAAGTCAGCTGAACTAAGAAATAGTCTTTCAAGTAATAGCTGTATTTGAATTCCCTATGGGATGAAATAGAGGGTATCTCTTCGTAAAGAACAGACTGACAGTCTTACCTGAATCTCCAGACATTCTCTACTGTTCAGCCAAAAATTACATGGAGAAGTTTACTTTCTAGGAAGACATCAACTCCTTGTCTATGCACTTGTTTTCCCCTCAGTTGGACAAATTCAGCCAATTTACAAAAAAACCTCAAAGCTTCTGCAAGAAAGGAAAAAGTCTTATTTATTTTCTATACCATACAGAAGGTTAAACTTAAATTTGAACATCTTACTAAACACATCCAGCTGTCTTTGACCACATATTGAATGATTTATTTGCAGCGTGCACAAAGTGTAGACACTCTGCTAGATAGACTACAACACCTACTTTTAAGGCAAAAGAAAACAAACCAAATTATTTGTTTTTCTACTTGAATATATACTCATAAAAATGTCTTGATGAGGTTTTTGCTAAAACACTGTGTATATGTTGTATAATTGTATATATTTTGTAGCACTATAGGCTTACATATAGTTGATTGTGAAGTAGAAAATTGCTTCAGTTATTTTTCAAAGATGAATGCTCCTTGAGCAAGGAATAAATTACAGAACTGGCTTCTGGGAGAGTAGATGTCAAATTAAGATGATCAGACCATACTCAATAAGCACACTAATAAACAAGAGATTGTGAATTCAATAACAAAAAGGGTATGAACTCTAGATTTGAAAGGGACAAAAAGGCATATTTCAGTTGAAGATTTTTATTCCTCCAGAGTCTCTGAAAATATTAATAGTTGTATTACACTGAAATATGGTGCTGCTTTTTGAATCTATGTTTTGTGTTCCACTTTAGAAAAGGGAAGTTAGCTGTCTGGGTTACAAAAATGATATTAAATACACACCTGCTGTATTTATCAGCAAAGCTGTTGACTGTCAACCCCTCGCTTGCCCCCATTTCCTTACCTAGATGATATAGTTCAGGAAAGCAATTACAAATAAATGTAGCCAGATGTAAGCAGCCTGGCAACTTTGAATGTGACTCAGGAATTCACAATAATCCTGGACTGTGTATCTGTGTGACTGTGAATACCAGAGAGAATATATCCAGTGCAGAAATGCTCTTTATTACCTTCCCAGTTTTACCCTGGCACAAGGGTTATTTACTTACAAAGCATGTAACAGGGATTACAGCATCACCATTGATGACAAAGTGAAGGTAGACTGGTAAGCAGATCAAGCCATATTGTTGGAGCACAGAATATGTTTTTACACAATCTCTAAATGTACATTTGTTGTGGACTGTACTGTCTCTTATGCTTTTTCTAGTCTGTGCTTGAGCTAGCTAATAAAAGCCTTGTTACCCTATTTCCTGAATTGACATTTTTCATTCCTGTCTTCAGGAGTTATTTTTAGTTTTCCTACACAGCTTTAATAAGAACTGAGGACATATCAAAACCACAGTTCCAAACTAGGTTTTTGCCAATGTTATTAGCAAAGAGATTGCAGTAGAAAGTTCAGAACTACTAGTCAGAATGCAAAATTTAATGTATTCTGCATACATACACTGGGGAGAAATACTTTGCATTTTCTAAATCTCATAATTTCTGGGCCAAACAAATGGACAGAATTTATAACTACAACACTATAAAATTCTTAAAACAGGACTCTGAAAAAAGAGTGATAATATATTTCATTCTGGACATAAATTCTACCTCAAGGATGTGGGTTTTTTGATGGTTACCTTTCTCATCCTGGACCTAATATATACCGCAGAATCCTGGTTTCAGATGGAGTAGAGTTAATTTTTTTTACCTAGTAGGTGGTACAGTGTTGTGTTTTGAATTTGTATTTTCCCTTTGTTTTCTGTGCCATTAAACTCTCTTCATCTCAACCTATGTGTTTTACTTTTTTCAGTTCTTTCCCTATCCTGTTGGGGGAAAGTGAGCAAACAGCTCTGTGGTGTTTAGCTGCTTGCCAGGTTAAACCACAACACACAGTCAGTCAATACATAAACATGAATTCAAGAAAGACATTTCTATGACTGCCTAACTGCTGTAAAATTGATAGATCTTTTTTTTCCTCTCCATCCCAACTCCAGCTGAAAGTTCAGATACTGAACTTTCAATATAGATTGTAAAGTTAATTCTCTCTTGCCCTACACACTCCAGACTGAATAGTAGTCTTTCTCTTTCTTTCTTTCTTTCTTTTTCTTTCTTTCTTTCTTTCTTTCTTTCTTTCTTTCTTTCTTTCTTTCTTTCTTTCTTTCTTTCTTTCTTTCTTTCTTTCTTTCTTTCTTTCTTTCTTTCTTTCTTTCTTTCTTTTCTTTTCTTTTCTTTTCTTTTCTTTTCTTTTCTTTTCTTTTCTTTTCTTTTCTTTTCTTTTCTTTTCTTTTCTTTTCTTTTCTTTTCTTTTCTTTTCTTTTCTTTTCTTTTCTTTTCTTTTCTTTTCTTTTCTTTCTCTCTCTCTCTCTTTCCTTCCATCCTTCCATCCTTCTCTGTTGATGTCTGTTAGTGGCCCAGATGGTCATTTCCAATGCGCTCAACTTTGAGTTCTAATTCATGAAACTTGTGGTGTAAAGCAATATTTGTATAGCAACCTCTTTTTTTTTTTTTTTTTGTATTAGCCTGTCTATCATGAAACCCATTCATTTGGAGATTTAATCTACCTTAGCATTCCTAAGGCTACTACTCAAGCATCAAATTGTAACTGTGACCTGCAAGACACAGTATCTTTGGATATTTTTAAATGAAACAGCACTCTAAAGGTAATTCAGAGGAAGGATTGTGAAATTAATTTTTCCAATAAATTAATGGAATTGATGTGTGCTTTCAAGTTTGGACATTGACCTCCTGTGTAACCAGCCACCTTCTTTAGCAATGCTTTATAATATCTGTGCAAAATAAATGCATTCATTACTGTATCATCAGTAAGAGGATTACAGATAGATGCTTTACACACCACGATCCCATTCGGCCTATTGAGAGAAAGTTTCTTCTTTCTAATAAAGGGTAGGAGGTAATAGTCTTAAGTAACTTTAAAGCAGTAAGAGGAGTTACCACATTTATGAAGGGTATTCAATTGCAATATAGTATGTGGCCATTCTGGAGTATAAAGTATTTTCAGATATTTGCTTCATGCTTTCAGGATAACTGAAATATTAAGTATACCAGGACTGCATCTGACTGTGCATCTTTCTCTCTCTACTCTACTCTACACACTCTACTAAGAAAAAGTAAAAATGAAAAATTTTAAAAAACCAAAACAAAAGAAAAAAAAAGAAAAAGAAGAAAAAGAAGAGGGAGAAGCATGTTGTCAGTGCTTAAAATAGGAATTGCTTTCAGATATTGCAGTATATGAAAAAGAGAATGAGACTGACACAAGCTGTTCTTTGAATACTGTGAAACTTTTAAATCACAATTTTGATTGTCTTGAATTATATTAGGACTTCTTAAAACAGATCAAGTGCCAAACCCACTGAAAGTTTACTTGAATGAGGATATGCTGATCATTGAAGCAAAAGACACCAGGATTTGCCATTGCATTGCTTAAGTACAGCTAAATCTGTTATCCTGCCTGCAGCTGTTTGCAATTAGACAGATGCACCAATTGGAAAAACAATATAAAGAAAGAAATAAGAAAGCAGAGATATGACAAAGGTTAGGTCTTAACCCCTTCATTACTGCCCTTAGTATTCAATCTTTGTCCTTCCTACCATGCAGTCTATTATAAAACATTTATTTTGCGTTTGTAATGTAATTGTTTATGAGCAACGTCCATAATTAGCATGTAATATTTTGTTTCAAATGTCATCAATATATTTTTAATCTCTATCTCCCAAAACACTATTTTATTCTGTTCTGTCTCCAAATTAAACAGCTACCATATATTCTTGCAAAAAAACCCCAAAACCCAGCCCAAACCAAAATACAGAACTAATTTAAAAGATATTAGTAGGATATTAAAATATATCTATGAAAAGTTAGTGTTTAAATTATGCAGAAAGAATAAATGCTGCATTTGCACAAAATAACTTGTTATTTATGTTTTATGTATCACCCCCTTAGGAAACTTTTTGTTATGAAGACTGAATGAAAAAAGGTCTTTGAAAACTCAGATGATTGCTGTTACGGGCACTATTTCCAGGGAAACTTCAACAGGCAAAGCCAACTTCCTCCCATGCTGAACACACAAAAATAAAATACTTTCCAATTTTGCACAAACCCCTCCCAGATTAAAAAAAACCCTCTCTGTAAATGTGTTTGTGTTATGTTTCTTTCCTTATCAAATGTAAAAAGCATTATTTGGCTGCTACTTTTATCTATATTTTACTGTATTATTCCATACTTGATGTAATTTAATCACACTGAAATGCTTCTAAAATATTTTTAAAGCCATCATAAATTGATTTAAACACAGAGATTATATCTGCTTGCTTATATACTTATTTTATGACTTTTCCTCCAAATAATTAATTTTTGAAGTGCATAAGTGTCTGCTTGGTGACTTTCAGATTCATGTTGGCGTTCTGAAAGTGAAGTATCCCTTGGCAACATCCACAAATTTTGTGAAATTGCTCCCTTTGCAACTTGACCAAATGCTGTGTTCCATAACTGTGCCAGTTACAGCAGAAGCTACTGTATGGTGAGGGAACATTGTCATTTGTGTGATGTATGTGTATCTCGAAGCAACTCCTTGGGTCTCTCCACAGAACAAGAACAGATTGTGAATTCTACTGATCAGTTCGTAATCCATAGAGAGCTGGCTGTTTGGCTTTAAAACATCAGAGGTTTTTGCAAAAAAACCCCTTTTGATTATAAAGGCAAAGGAAGAGTAATTCTGACAAAGACACACAGCAAGAAAAATAGTAAAGTATTCCACTTTAACTGAAGGTTAAGGCTACTGGATATTTTCAGCAGAGATTCCAGAAGAGATACACCGAGCTTTTCCTCTCACAATTTTCTTTCTTCCATCTCACTTTCACTTTCCAAATTCCACAGAAGGTTCCTGCCTTCTCTCCTTCTGTGAATGTCTTGCAAGAAAATTTTTGGTCTTCTCCTTTAGACATTATTTGAGTGCAGGATGCTGTAATATTTCCAAAACTCATTGATTTTACTTACCTGAGAACTTCCTACTGCTTCATTCCACCATGCAAGGCTACCTTTTATACATTTGAACACAGTACATTTCCCAGCTCTATCCCACAGAAACATTATTTTACCTCTCTAAAACTTTCTTGAGCAGTCACATTACTCATCTCAATAATTTCTCCATGTTGTGGTCAATGGAAAATTTGATTTGGAAGATGGGATATCTGTAGAGGCAAGGTTCACAAATGATTCACCACTGCTCCATCAGCTGGGCAAGGAAGAAGTTTTGAGGACTGGTCATGAAAAATAATCAAGAAGTAGCTCAGTCCATTTCCAGCTTTGAAGTAGTTGTTAGCAGTCCTCTGCTCACTAAGGAGGTGGCTCCCAGGTGGTGGGGTAGACAATTGACTGCAGCAACAAGGACAAAGACAGCACTTTCTTGGGTCAGGAGAGAACAACTTTGCCTTGTTTCAAACTTCCAAAATGTTAATATATGCACTTCAAACAGTATTACAAAGGTAAATGTTTTCCTTCAGCATGGTGAAGGAAGGCTATACTTCAGCAAAATTGATGCCAGGAAAATGAGATTTTCAGCAGCATGTCCTCTTTTGTCTTTCAACCTTTGCCTGTTTGCTTGTTTGGCTTGTGACTTTTCAGTGTTTATTTATAAGGCAAAGTGTCTTTGATGTTGGGCTGTTAGATTAAGTGAAATAAAAATTCCTTATATGCTAATACCCACATCCCTAGTCAACAAAGATGTCTTTTGTCAGGAAGATAGATAATTAAATTACCCATTCCCCATGAAAACAAACTTTTTGATCAAGTAAGGCTTCTCAGTAGCTTTTGAAATGAGTGGTGCATTTGAGTCTCCTACTAACTTGTCACTGTCTTTTATGAATTCTCATTCTGAAGTGACTTTCTGATGTAGTTAATTTAGCTTACTACTTAGTATGGATTTCTGAAGGATTGTTTAGAGAAGACAGGAAAGTTTATCATAATAGTTTGACTCAGCATTAGTTGTTTGTTTTTTTTTTTTTAAATTTTAGATGATTTAATGTTAATTAGGGATGACATTACAATAATATAATTGAAGTCTTCTGTTAAAAAAAAAGGTAACTAAGGACCTTATTGCTTTCCTCATTCTTGACCAAAACAGAGTCGGAAGATATCTGGGGGCAAAATGCTAGATCGGAGTCAAATCTATTTTACTCCTGCACATTCTGATGAGCAGAGTGAAGAAATTTTCTATTTCCAAAGTACTCTTTTAATGTGAAAATAGAGATTTATGGGTTTTACCCACACTTCTGAGGGCCAGCCTGGCAGAAACATGGCTAATATTAATTAGCGAGATGACATGATTGAGTGTGTCTTGAAAAATCAAAAAGGTTTTAATAAAGAAGGAAAATAATACAAAAAAACCAAAACCAAAGCCCAGCACAGCAAAGAGCCAAATGTCTTCCTTGCTACAACACCTTGAAAAGCATGGAGTTTCTTAGTTCTCTCTCTTTAGTACTCAACAGCTTATGTGGGCTTTTTGGCCCTTCACCCAATGAGAGTAACAGCAGTCTTTGAGTTACATTCTCAGAGTCCAATCAACACTTCTGGGCTGGCTCCGAGACAACTACAATGAGAAACCTACAGAATCTTCCAGCTAAGCTTCCTAACAAGTCTAAAGGTAACTGAAACTCTTTCCCTATTTGGAAGCACCTCCTAAGAGTGTGGGGTATGTTTTACTACAGGGATGTAATTGAGTGATTGATTTTTTAAAAGGCCAAATATTGATAATATATCTTGAAAAGTGATACATCAAAAAGAGTATGTAAGGTACTGAATCACAGTAGAGAAGATTATCCTCAAGAAGATTATCCTGGAAGGTATTGAAAAACAAATGAAGGACAATACAGTCACTGCTCACAACCAACATGACTTCATAAGGGGAAAGTTCCGCTTGTCAAACTTGATTTCCTTTTATGGCAAGGTAACCCACCGCGCTGATCAAGGAAAGCCAGCTGATATAACATTTTCAGATTTCAGTGAGGCTTTTGATACTGCATCTATAGTATCCTTCCGGACAAAATGTCCAGCACTCAACTGGATAAACACATCATACATGTGAGCAATGGGCTCATGGGTCAAGCACAAATGGTTGTAGTGAGTGGGGTAACATCAGACTGGTGACCTGCCACTAGTTGTGAAACTCCCTGACCCTGCGAAGGCCTCATACACACAAGCACATTCACATAAGAGGCAGCTGGGAAGGTGTCATAAACCATCAAAGACACCCAACATGCCCCCCCAGATTTGTTCCTGAGGCCTTGCACCAGAGCACTGCATGTGATGTGTAAGTGGTGCAACAGATCCAGAGTCTGCTTCAAAAGACAGCATAAAACTGTTCCCTGCTCCAGGGGAAGTACCTTGGCATTCCTACCTGGCCCAAATGTATCCATTGAACTCTATATTTTGTGTGACCTTCACCACCAAAACCAGAAGAAGAGGATCAACAGGATGCCGGGGGATCCATGGACTGGTGAAATTTTCTACTTTATCTGTCTCTGTGACTCCTTTTCTCTCTTCCCTTGCGCTCTCCTTTTATTTATTTCTCTCTGTCTCTGTCTACTTCATATTAACTGTTAAATAAAATCCATACTGTTGACTTCAGCACTTGGTCTCATTTGCATCTTAATTTGGGCAGAGGTAGCTCTCTAACAATTTTAATAACCGCATTGTAACAGGTACCCTGTATCAAAGCAGAGTGTGTATAAAACTGTATATAGATTAAGGAAAGATTGGCAAAGTACCTGAAAGAGGATTATGCTGAGGGTCACAAAGTAGGCAAATCACAAATATCAGGCAAATCACATGCTTCAGCAAAGTCCCTGAGCCAAAATATCAGAAAATGACAGGGATAGTACTCTAGGGAAATGTCACATAAACCTGCGCTGGTTTTGTTCTTTTCCAGACGTACATTTATGTCTACTGGGTTGAATCTGGACTGGACTGACTGTGGACTAAATTATATGCCACATGGACCCATGATCGGACCTCTGGTGGGGTATATTTTTTTTGTATTTTTTTTATAAACTTTAAATGCTGAACTTTACAGAGTATACGATACAGTATAGTTAGTCCATTTTACCAATAGGTTCAATTGCAAATAGATATGTCTTAAATGTTAGAAGAAAAAAAAATGTGTACTTCCTGAGAATCATACTAAACACAGAAGTTTTTAATATATCACTGTATTTGGTTCAAGTGGAAACATTTTGGTATCAGGGGGCTTCAGGTGTGGCTTTTGTGAGAAGACACCAGAAGTTGTCAGTGTGTTGGACAGAGGCATTTCCAGCTGCTTCCAAGATGGACTTACCACTGACAAAAGCTGACCACATCAGGGACAGGGGTAGGACATCTGTGATAACACATTTAAGAAGGGTGAAACAACACTGCAGAACAGAAAAGACTGAGAAAATGTGTGAGAAAAAGCTCTGACAAGATCAAGGCCAGAGAAGAAGTGGGAAGGAGGTGCTCAAGGAGCTGGAGAGGAGTTTCTCACCTGAGCCTGTGGTGAAGACTGTGGTGACACATGTTGATCCCCCGCAGCTTATGGAGGTCCACAGTGGAAGATATATCCACATTGTGGTCTGTGGAAGCCTTCATGCCAGAATAGCCCTGAAAGAAAGCTTCAGCAGGGAAAGCCCCTGCAGGAGCAGGACACTGAGAGGACCTGTGGCCCATGGAGAAAGGCACCCATGAAGAAACAAATTTTCTGTAAGCACCTGCAACCCTATGGGATACCCACATATGAGCATTCAATTCCCTGAAAGACTGTATCCCATGAAAAAGTTCCATGCAGTACCAGTTCGCGAAGAAAGGCAGCCTGTGGAAAGGACCCTTTTTGGAAGTCATGAATGACTATATCCTATGAGAGGCATCCCAAGCTGGAGCAGGGAAAAAGTGTGAGGAGGAAGGAGAATCAGAAAGTATAATGATCTGACCATATTCTCATTCCCCATCTCACTGCCTTGCTCAGGTGGAAGACGATATATAGAAAAGCTCTGTGTGAAAGTGTGTCTGGAAAAAAGGGAGATGTGGGTTTAAGGAGTTTTTAGATTTGTTCTTATTATACTATTCCAATAAATTAAAATAATTTTCCCCATGTCAGGCCAGTTTTGCCTGTGTTGGTAATTGGTATGTGGTCTCCTTGTCTTGTACCTAAGCAATAGCTTTTTTTTTTTTTTTTTTTTTTTTTTTTTTTTTTTTTTTTTGGTTTTGTTTTTACTCTCCCCACTGTCTTGTTGATGGATGGGAAGTGATAAAGCAGCTCGGTGGGCACTTGGTCACCGAGTCAAGGTAAACTCACAGCAACAAATAGTCATGATAGCAAACTGGAACATAAAAGCAAACCTAACAAAAACACCCTGGTCAACAGATGCAGAATTTTCCATAAGTGATTGTCCAAAGGTATAACTGAAAAATAAATTATTTTGTTTGGACTATTAACTGGACCTGCACATTACTCTTTTCTCAATCTTTTTTCATAAACCCCTTTTTAAGGACAAAGTAATTTTATGCTCTAGATTATTTACATATACCCAAAATCTCACTTGTATGTTGGCAGTTTTAAAGTGCAGATTCTCAAATCTCCGAAGATACCATAGGATTGATAACCAAGGAACGAAGAAAATGAGCAGATGAGAAAAATACAGGCTGATGTCATTCAGTTGAGCTGCTCCACAATATTTTGTTAATTCATATAAATAACTACAGCCCTGTCAAGCTTGATTGTCAGGGGAAACTTGGGCACCTTTGATTTGGGAAATACAACATTCGCAGCAGTGGACTGTACTCATCCTAAGGAATTAACAGTCTGAACAAAATTGTTATAGGTGTAAAAGCTGTTTAACAGACAGGTGGGAAAAAGGCAAATGCAAGTCCCAAAATATACTTTGGAATTAAAAAACCAAAAGAATAAAGAACATAAAACAAAAAGTAAATAAATTTGTAGGGAAAAAAGGTGGGCAAGTGTTGGATATAGAAGGAATCTAAGAAAAAAAGTTTGTGCAAGGTGTAAGGAAAAGAACAGAAAAAATGTCAAATCAGAATAGCAAAAAAGAAAGTCTGAAGGGGTTGGATATGTCTTTGCAGGATGTACTGAATTTTCAATCTCTTGCTAGGTTTTTTTGGAAGAATTTTCCCTAAATGGAGGGAAGAAATTATCTAGCTTCTGGCTCCCCTTCCTTTGCTCTCAATATTCCCAATTACACAATTCTGTAACATCAGAATTGTGTATTTCAGAGGATTACAATTCTGTAATCCTCAGAAACACTAGGATAGAATACCCCTTGAAAGCCCCTTTTTTATTGTTGGCTTTTACAGAGGAAAAGAGGCAAGTTCAGCACGGACTTCAGATTTAGTAGGTTTTGTACGTATTATTAATATGAAGTTTGATATATATTGCATTTTGAATGACCAAACTAATCAATAGTGACAGTCTTTTATTTTTTACCAGTAAACTAACAGCATTCTAATTGTTTTTCTGAGTACTCTATATGAAAGATACAGGTGGTCATACAAGTGAGATTTGAGAAGAGAGCAGAAAGGATTTTCTTAGTCATCTTGACAACTTCCTTCCTATTCTTACAGAAACATGTCTTTTGTACTTGTCCTGTCTCACAATTAAACTAGTAAGATTTATCCTTCCAGAACCTCACTCTTTTTTCTAATCTCCAGCCGAACTTTTCCCATTTATACCCATTTGTTCTTGTGTCAACCTTGTCTTTTAGTTTAAATAGCTTTCTCCTTCTTTAGCATTTATCTACCTCAGAAGTATTTATAGAGAGCAATGATATACCCTATCAAACTCCATTAAGTTATTTTAGTCTACTCTTACAAGATAAGCTCTTTTTTCCCTGATCATCTTAGCAGCCCTTCTCTGCAACTATTGCAGTTTAATTAATCTTTCTTAAACATGAGCTATCAGAAGAGTGTGTGCATTATTGCAGAGGAAGTCTTACCAGTGCCTCGTCTAATTGCACTGACACTTCCTTATCTCTAGCAGTAATACTTCCCTTCATACGTTCTAGGATTTCATTTGCTTTATCATGATCACATGCCATGTTTTATATCCATATTCTGACTGATTAACCTACAGCTGAAAATTACAGATCTAATTGTTCGTGCTGTGCACTTTCACCTCTGTTTTAAACACAAGCAAACTGGACCTAAAAACTGGACAGTGAAATGTAAATATTTTATGGATAAATATCCACATTGCATAGTTCAATGCTCTCTGTCTACCCCTGTACCTGTTTCAATTTTAGGAAAAGCTTATTTTTTGATTCCACTTTCCACAACAAAAGGTCAACAAAATAGACAAGTAATTATGTTGTTTCAGTCCTGACTTACAAATTAATATGAAAGGAATATTTTTAAAATGGTTCTTTAGGGCAATTTTTGTAAAGGTGGTCTCTATTGGTCAGCATACCAACTGATATTCAGCTTCTCCTACAGTCATGGCTCGATTAAACTGTTCATACCAAGAGATTTAACTATGTATATTTGTGCTTCTGAGAACTACTGTTGACACAAGCTATTACTTCTAATTGCACTGAGGCTCAATTACCAGCTATCATGACAAATATGAAATTAACCCCTGTCAGAAGTGTTTGTGATGTCAGAGGTGCATGAGCTGCCTATGGTCTCAGTCTTACTATTAAAATTACCACTATTAAAATTACCACAAATAAATTAGCTTCCTGTGTCTTAATCCCATGGTCTCCATGAACTTTACATTTTTCTCCATAGATGTTAGATAGTTGGAATTCATTGCTATTTGTGTTAAATCTGTCAACAGAATGGATTCACAAATTGGACTGTTCACACAAACAAGTAGAAAACTATTTTACTTAATAGTACTAGGATACTACTTGAACTTGAACTGAGAGCTGATAATGGGAAAGAATTCTATTGCAGTTTTAGGACTGCAATAGCCCTTTGTGAAATACATGAGTTGCTTCATAATAAACTTGTGGGCTTTCTTGTGCCTGATGACTTGTCTAACAACTTTCAATGTACTCCAGTATTACAGCTGACATTTGGGCAATTCTTATCAATTACATGAGTGGTTATTAATAGCAATACAAAGACATGCTTATACCTAAGGAGGTGAAAAGAGGACAAGTAGAAAGATATTGAGCTAAGCCAATCTAAGACATTCCAACTGGAGGCACCAGTTATAATACTTCCAATTTAACCCAGCCAAAACAGGCTACAGATACAGTCTTACAATTGGTATTACGTGAATTTCAGCAAAACAGGAATGCACACTTTTATGTCTTTTGCTGAAAAAAATTTACATGGGGGAGGAGCGAAGAAATGTATTCAACCCAGAGAGGTGAAACTATAGCAGGTTTTCAATGGTCTCTGAGTTTAGCTTTGGCAAATTACTCTGAGTATACAAAAAACAAATAGGAAAGTGCTCTCTTTGTTCACTGGAGAGACAGCATGTAATAAAAAGGCTTAAAGAGCAGCTGGAGACATTTGATTTTACACAAGCAAAGCTTTGCAACAGAATGAGCAGAGAAGCAGGAGACTATCTTGACTGGGATTCTCAGTCTCAATGCATTTATGAAGAGCTGAGCCAAGTGATGTTAGTGAGGACTAAGCTGCCTTTCTTTTACCCTTGAGAGAGAGAATAAACTAGAAGAACTTCTGAGGGTCTGTGTAGGAGACCACAGAACTGTGTTGGACACCACAAAACTATTAATGAAATCACTGCCTTCTCTTGTTTGTTCACAGTAAAGTGTTTGCTTAAGTTTCTACATTTATAGATGGTAACTTTTAAAATTCTTTCAAAATCATGGTGATGTACTTGAATTTTTTTCTGCTTTGGAGGTAGATAATGGTATTTTTAACAAAATTTAAACTTTGGTTTTGTCTTCATTGCGTGAACCCCATTACATGCTCCAATGTATGGGCAACTGAACTGAGCCTTCCACTCACATCAAATTGTTCAACTGCAGCCTCCAAAGTGACATCAAAAGGATTGAAAGCTATTCCCATTTTTTGCAATACATCAAGTCAATAATCATCAAACTGATTATTAATAAAGAGAAACCACCTATAGAAGATAGAAGAGCTTTCTCTTTCAAAGAGAGAAGAGGGGATTAGTTCACTGCAGCTAAGAGGAGCTCTTTTGGACATACATTCTGAGGAAAAAAATGTGCAGTTCTGGGGTAGAAATTGGACTAATACTAGAAGTGCCACATTTCTTATGTACAGGTTATGTGTCAGTTTTAGCTCTGAATTTTGTCTGGGAGAAACACTGACTGGATCAATTTCTGGAAGGAAATGACAGAAGAAAGGTCTTTCTTGTTTCTTTGTTCTTTTGTCTGTCCTTTCATTTAAAGAAAACATAGATTTTCTGAAAGGGGAAAAAAGGGTTGAAGAAACACTAACTGAAGGACCAGCGGGAAACTAAATATGTCCCTCCACTCCTGAAAAGACAGCAACTGAACTCTGTTCTCACCCAATTCATGAAAAAGGAACCTAGTGTGCCATGGTGAGAAAACCCAGTTGAAGTTAAGCGTAATGTGGGAAGCTGTTATTTAAAGCAATTATTTTCTTCAATTCCATGTATGTGTCAATAAAGAAGCCTAAAGGGCCAAAATTTTACCAGCTAATGTCTTTTTAAAAAACTACTAGGGTTGAAATAAAGGATTCTCTTTTATGTATGTAGTCTTCCTAATAGTCTTTATTTCAGAACAGGATTAAACAAAACAAAACACTACTCAGTGCTTCTTTTCTTTGGTCTACATAATGCCATTCATCCTGGTTCACAGAACCCTCAAGACGATCAGATGGATGCCTGAGCCCAATTTTTGCCACGCATTTTAGATTTCTGATGTTGACTCAATGCTTGCATCAGAGTAGAGGAAATACAAATATATATCTCAAGATACTGTGTCAAGTAAATTGTCTCCTGCTTGAAAATAAGTATTCAGGCATACTAGAAAAGAGTTAAGATGATGACAAATGCTTTTCTTCCTAGTGTTCTTTCTGCTTCAAGCTCTAAACATTTCAATACCTACATACATTGAATTTTTTTCCTATATACTGAAAACATAAATTTGAATTTCCAAATAAATTATAAATAACAAAAAAAATTTATTTTAGTTTTTGACATGAGTAAAGAACGGTTATTAGTATGTCCTTTTTTATGAAATAAGATTAATTGAAGTCTTAGAATGAAATCTGAAAGAAAATAGAAAACAAAATTTAGAGTTTTGTCTAGGCTCTGCCTAGACAAGTCAGTAACAACCAAATTCCCAACCACTACTGAATACTATTGTGTTTTGGGAAGACCACTCTAACTTTAAATGGGGAGACACAACTGTTACTGTGAGGAAATCAAAACTCCTATCAAAGCAGTAATCAGGCAGCAGGCATCCATGGTTCTTTGGCCAATGTGCTTTGAATCACATGTGGCCATGAGGCCATAACCCTTTGAATGACTTGCATATGGATCTCATTAGGAACTAGTGAAAGACATTATTTACAAAATGTACAAAGAAATAAACTGGCCAGAAATTTAAAAAAAAAAAAGTCCTCTGACAGCAGAGATAAAAATTAGGAAGCAGACTCCATGCTGAGCACGTAGTCAGCTTCTTAGCTTTCCTCTTACTCCAGCAAAATACTTGATTAGTGACAAAATTTGGATCTTTGGGTATGTAGACACAGCCCATCACTTAAAAAAAAATATTCCATGCCTTGACATATGGATCAAGTAACTGCCAATAACACCTCCTGTCTGGCTTTGGTGCAAGAACATGTGATGACGAAGAAAGGGAGCTTGCTGAAGAACACCAGAAAGAGGAAAAGGCAGTACAGTTGTTAGCAAAATTGCACTCCAGATACCCCTATGCACAGTAATTGTGTTAACCTTCAAGAGAATCAAACAAAGAAAAGTGCTAATAGAAATATATATTTTTAATTTGTCTTATTATTTTTTGTGGCTTTCTATTAAATTTAAGTGGAAGCTCTGTCTATTTTTGCTAAAGAATTATCAGCACATATTTAAGTATTTGTGAAGGAAAGAGTAATGGATTCTTCAGATGATAGGAAAGTCCTACCTTTCTGAAGACAGAAAATGAACTAATTATGAGATTTATCTTTTTCATAGAAACTATAACCAGAATGGAAAATGGATATTATTGCGCCTAACTCAATAGAACTAAATAATGTCAGGGTTTTTTTTTTAAGGAGAAAATCAATTGTAAACAATGAATGAAATCTATTAATGCATATAATAATTTCTAAAGTTCAAGAGATATTGTTTTATTATTTTGTCATTTGTATGCATCTTTTTATGGTATTTATAGACTTTTTGGCAGAGCATGTTCATCTTGAATTACAATCATGCACTCTAAAGTGGCAGAAGGAGACTCATCTTAATGGTCTATATTTACTGAGTGCTAATGAGCATTTTGCTTTGGATTTCATTAGTCACGTCACTTTCTGCTGACAAATTGAAGTTACTGGTTACATTTGCAGATGCTGAAAGAATTGTAGTCGTTGCAATTGCCAGTGAAAAAGAAGTTGACACATGAAGACCTGGTACAAGCAGTTTTGATGTTAAGATAAACATCCTCTATCTACTGCTCCTGTTGAATGAGGTTGTCTCATACCTTGCTGAAGAAATGAAACACCTCTGGCAGCTCTCCTCAGTGTAGTGTTGAGTCACATCACAGAAATACCTACTCTCCATTCTGAGCATTGATCCATGCCTTCATCCAAACTCAGGCTTGTTTCTTACCCTTGGATCAAGATCAGAGACAGGTTTGAAGAGACTCCCTGGGAATTCAGGGGAAAAAAAAATTGGACCTCGATCCTAGTCAGAATGTGGATCCAGCTTGTAGGCTGTAACGTCCAGCCAAACCACAGTGTATCCCATCTGTTTTGGTACAAATGTCAGGTGAGGACACATGTTCAAAGGATTGGCAGATGGAAGGTGTAGGTAGCTTGAAATGTACCCGTGTTCTTGTTCATAGGCAGCAGCATCCGAAATGGAGATGGAAACACCTCCCAGGTAGTCAGATGTGAATGCATCCAAAGAGGTCAGGAAGCTCAGTTTTTGTTGTTTGGCCAAGGCTACTAAGCAGAATGCACACTCAATCCAACTATTCAAAAATGAAGTAAGAATATCCTTTGTGAATCAAGCTTCTGTCTATAAAAGCCTAGTTTAAATTAAGAAAGAGGACTCTTGGCATTAGGTCATTCATTACGTCTCTGCAATTGATATCATGAAGCACTATGGACTGAGCATTTGAACTGGCTTTTCTGAAGCACCTCTAGAAGTTCAAAACTCCTAAGACATTTTAAAAAATTTCTAGTGAATTGTAGTATTTGGCCCAGTAACTGAGATTCTAAGAATCTTACGTCAGAAATTAATTACTTTAGTTCTTGGCATTTTTTACTACTTTTGCTAGAATATGACTAGTCACACCCTATTTAGAAAGAACAAGAGAAAGGGCAGATGGCAGAATTGTTTTTTTCTGCCATTATAGTTTTTTGACAATAATATTTTTTTAAATCAACATGTTTTTAGTGTACACATCTGATGCATACACATATTTATGTATATAATAAATCCTAGGTGTGTGCAAATGTGTGCACACTTGTATTTATGATTTATTCACAAGACATTATTTCATCTATGATTTATTCCCAGAATGTTACTTCAGAATGTCTACAGGTTGACAGTTTATTTATATTAATATATTCCAATTGATTTGGATTATTCTGTTTATTGAACAATGAAAAAAAAATAATAAATTCCAAGGAGACAAACAAAATTACTATTGCTGTTTTAAATGAAAACCTGCAAAATGTCTTATGGGAACTGTTTTGCACAGAGAAGAAAGCGTAGATCTTTATTATTTCATGACAAGCAACAACCTTGTCACTTTAAACATGACAATCTTGCCCAGGACCAAAAAAATTAGACTTAGATACACAAATAAAGGGGACTTTAGGAGTCATAAAAATTGTCTTCTTAGCTTAATGATACTGAATTATTTAAAACTCCAGACATGACAAAAATAAGAAATTGCTCAAGCAAAAATAAGATGATTAGAAAAACTATTAACCTCTGAATTTCTTACAAATATGTACTGAATTTAGCCTTTTATTGGGTGATAAATTTATCCTACTTAATGGAACTAGATGAATTCACTGGTGAGGCCATGCCTGAAGTCCTGTGTCCAGTTCTGGGCCCCTCAATACAGGAAAGACATTGAGGGGCTAGAGTGTGTCCAGAGAAGGGCAAAGAGGCTGGTGAAGGGTCTACAGTGAGTCATATGAGGAGTGGCTGGGTCAGTGGGAGTTGTTTAGCCTGAGAAAAGAAGGCTCAGGGGAGACATTATTGCCCTCTGCAATCATGTGAAAGGACGTTGTAGCCAGGTGGGTTTGGCTTCTTCTCCCAGGCAACCAGAGATAGGACATGAGGAAATGGCCTTATGCTGCTCAAGGGGTGGTTCAGTTTGGACATCAGGAAGAATTTTTTCATGAATAGTGTTGTTAAACATTAGAAGGGGCTACTAATGGTGGAGTCACCATCCCTGGAGGAGGTTCAAGAAATGACTGAATGACAGTGCTATGGGCTAGTTGACAAGGTGGTAGTTGGCCTTGGAGATCTTTTCCAACCTAAATATTTCTGTGATTCTGTGAATTATTATTTTACTGTGTATTGATCTGCTGTGCATTTTCTATTTTACATGTATATAAAGGTATTAAATCATTGGTGTTACTGTAATAAATAGCCTTTAGGAAATCAACAGTTTGCACAAGTTGTTCTCTAACATGACGTGTATGTAGAAATTTTATTGAAGCATAATTTTAGCTAACGAATTCTTTTAAATGTATCATTTTGTCTCAGTAGTTTTGCATGAGTAGTAAAAGTTGCTGAAACCTTGGTCCACAAGATTCAAGCTCCCACTTAACATACCTCGAACTGTTGTTTAGTTCTGTAAAGGGATGCCCTGTGACCAGAGCAAACTGGAAGACATGAAAGTCACCACTGTCAGCAGAAGCTGAAAATTGTCCAGATAAGCAACATTTAACAGCCAGCCAGGAGACAGGGAAAGAATCCAGGCAGGAACACAAAATATTCCAGAACAAAAATCAACACTGGACCGACAGTGCAAGGTGCATGAAGAGCTTGTTAGTACAGATGTAAGGCTGTAAAGGCCCAGGGATTTCCTTTTTCTGGGTCACTACCCAGAGGCAGACAGATAGATCTGTTTCTACTGCTGTACTGCCAAAATTATTTGGAATTAAAGGCTGAGATTCAGCTACAGGGTATCTAGGATAGAGACAATTTATTAAGACATTTAGAGCAATGAGAAGCTTCCTCAAAAAAAGATATTCAGTTTGACAGGTGCTTGAGATTTTTGATAAAATCAGAGAATCATGGAGTCATTAAGGTGGTATGGTGGGTTTACCTTGGCTGGATGCCGTGTGTCACCAAGCGGCTCTATCATTTCCCTTCCCATCTGGACAGGGAAGAAAAAATAAGATGGAAAATGTCTTGGAGGTTGAGATAAGGAAGTTTACTAAAGAAAAAATGGAAGTTTGCATGTGCAGAAGCAAAGACAAGAAAACAGGCTGTAGTGGGCCTAATGCTGGCCAAATGCCAATGCATCTACTAGAATTATTTACTCATTTTTTGCTACGAGATAAGAATTAGGAGAGCAAAGCAGGCTCAAACTTTAAAGGGTGTAAAGAAAACTTTATTAACAGAATCTAAATAAAAATAATAATCAGAATAAAATCCTCATAACACTTCTCCTGCCTCCACAACCTTCTTTTCTTTCCCACTGGCAATATACAGAGACAAAACTTGGGACTTTCAGTGAGCCTACCACCACTAAAATAGTCTTTCATCAGTTCTCATTTCAGTACACAGTTTCTTCTATGTTTTGGAGCCAGGAGGATGCCACCTTTACAGCTGGTGTACTTATTTCTGGGTAATACGTTTGTTCTCAAGCTGCTGGAATTTGATGCAGGGGCATTTTGAATCACCTTCCTCCACATGGCTGTTGAGCAACAGACATCACCTGTATCTTCAGGGGTGTTATCAGCTTTTAGTTTACTGTAGATGACTTTCAACACTGCTAATACACTCAGCTAGTGGATTCCTTCATCTTCAATGGTCCACTTGCCTAGGAAGTTCACATAATCTTCCCTAAAAGGATATCTTGCTCTCACATTTGAGAGGGGCTGTCTCCAAAAACTACAAATTGCTTCTGTTTTTTCAATTTCTCTTTCAATTTCTTAATGTCTAGCAAGGCATCCCAGCTGTTTGGCTTCATGACCTTCTAATTGCTGACTGTCTGTGCCATTATCCAGCACTGAAGCAACCAGGCAGAAGTCCACTTACCTGGTTGGAGGCTGTAATCTTTTCACAAGTCTCAAAGTTCTGATGAGGTCAGGGACTGTGTAACTTTGGTGTTCTGTTTAATTGCTCTCCCTCCTTTCAATTTATTTGTTGAAGGACCAACTCTGACCTCTTCTATCCTAATTCTCCTGCTTCTTCCTCCTCCCATTCTAATTGATGATGTGGACCTGTAGCTTGCCTTATCCAGTTTTTCTTTACCACTATTGGGGCAATTACTGTAGTTATCGTTTGAGTACCTATCTCAGCCATAGTCCTCAAATACAGTTCAGATTCCTAATTCAACTACAGTCCTCTGAGAGCATTGAGCTGTGGCTTGATAGGCACAGGACAGGCCCCAGTACAGGGAGAAAAGTTGCTGGTTTTCACTAGAATAGGCAAGGCTTCTTGCTGTTAGGTGATGCCTCAGTTGTTCAGAATTGATGATCTGTTCAGGTATAAAGTCCCAGGAAATGGGAGGTGATGACTGCCCTAAGAAACTGCCAAATCTTACCACACACCCTGCCACCGAGGAACTGGACGCTTCAGGGAACATTTCAGTATCTCCACACGTAAAGTTTGTTTTCTATTACATCAGAGTGACACCAAATTCTATGAGCCCTATTGTCTGCCCACAGTATTAGTTAATATTTTACCCGTGTTAAGCTGCTTAAGGGTGATCTACAACCATGGGAGCCTGCATTAGAAAACCATTCACATCAATCTCAGGTAGGGAGAGGGAGGTGTACTCCATCCCTGCCCACAGAACATAGCTACCCCAGCACAACAAGGCCTTTGGTCCAAGGGAAAAGCACAGAATTCTTATTTGTATTAGTATGTTCCCAAACTCAGCAAAATAAAGAGGTAAGTGGTGCAGTTGACAAACTCTGTATCCCACACAGGAACTTTCTACTTAATAAATGAATAAATAATTAAATAGACAGTTAGAGATAATGTAGTTTGACTTTAAGTCCCCACTATTTGATACCAATAAATGCAAAATGTCTCTCCAACATGGTTCAGGTTGTTTGTTGGTACACAGGATAGGACCAAATAAGTATTAATGAAAAAGTTTAATTGTTTGTGCAGTCATTTATTTTATGGTTAACACAGCTGTCTAGAGGAAGAAAGTAATTTGTTAAAAAATTCATTAAAAAAAGCTATCTTGTAAATGATGTCATGTGCCTTTTACTTTCATATTTTTTTGCTATTTGAGGACTCAGCCTGGAAACTTTCTTTTGCCCCTCTCATTTTTGTGCTTTCTTCCATGTCCACATATGGTAAGTGACTTCCCTGTACTCTATGCCAAATTTGTATTTTCTCTTCATTCCAATTCTTCTAAAAATGCATTGCTCTCAATGAACCATAAAACTAAAGCCTTCTCTATCATAATCATATGCTGGATCTGAATTTGTTTAAGAATAAATTATAGTCATAAAAGCTAAATTTCTTCCTCCCTCTGATCCTTGCAGTACATTTTTAACGTTCCAACTTCTTGTTCTTTCCATCGTTTCAAACAAATATCACAACAGCAATTATGAAATTAAAATCACTGGAGCTCTGGCACCACTGGCATTTGAGGTATCTTGCATCCTTTGAAGATGTGAATCTGCTTTCATTTTCCTTTTTCATGCTCCTTTAAAAGGCTGAAGCATTTTGAAGGGGCGTGTAAGATCACTCATCAAGCCAAGATGCAATTCAATTCTGAATGCTTGCCCCATAATCCTTTCTAGCAAATGCCTGCTTGAAAGGCCATGCTGAGCAGGAGAGGGACACGCCAAGGAGACATGTGGAGGCCTGGCACTTTTATGGGCTTCAGGACAGGCTGAGCAACAGCTCTCAGCTAAACCTCTATGGAGATGGTTAGATTACAGGACAGACAGTTTTCAGTCTTAAAAAGCTGAATGGTTAGTGTAACCTACAGATGTTTCTGTTAGCTTTCTCTGGTGTTGAGCTATGCAGTTATGCTGTGTACAAAAAAAATAAAGAACAAAGTCCCTCCGGCACCCTTTCACTATTTTGAAACACCACAGACTTCAGGATCCTTATGTAAAGCTTTTGTTATAAAGGCTTAAATGGTATTTTCTTTTGGCTACCTAAAGGTCAAAGATGAGTGGCTTAATTATGAGACTTTGAATTCTATTTTGTTCATCTTTCTTCTGATTCTCCTATCTCAGGTCTAAAAATGTATTATGTAGTAGAATGTTTTACATTTAGGAGATCTTTTGCCTGAATATCTTTATTTGTGCATGCGATGACAGGCTGATATAGCACCATGGAACTTATGAACATACACTGTGCAGGAAACACAACGGCTTAGACTTATCGAACAGAGTTATACCAAAGGGCAAATTTCCAAATATCACTAACTTGAAATTTAAATTCTTCAATGTGTTAACAATGTCAGAAATTGTTACTGCAATGCAACATACTGAATCTATATGCTATACTTGGATTACAAAAAGAAGGTGTTAAAATAACAGACTTCATTTGTCATTATCCTGGGGCCTAAAGATATTTGCTGGTTTTGTCATTTTGGTTTAAATGCGGTTCTGTTATAATTGGATTGGTCCAAAAAACTTACTTCAGATGACAAATCCAAAAATAGCTTCTGTAAGAACTGTGTTCGAAGCAAGTTTTGTAAAATAAAAATAAATTAAAAATAATCAGTGGGGGCACTGCTATTTAAATAGTCCAGGCAGTTAAATAATTTAGACAAGCTCTTTTATTTACTTATTATCTACAAGTTCATAGCAGAGAATCTGGAAGACTCAGGTGAACTCCAATATTATTTCTTTAAGTCCTAGATTTTAAAGTTGCTAATTCTCTTTTAACAAGGTTGTTTTTGCTACTGTCACACAACTATATGTCTGAAGCAGTCTTTTTCAAAGCTCCTTTTTTAGGTTGTATTTGAAATGTTTTTGATCAAATGCTGTATTAAGATCACAGCTGTCATTTACATATGAGTGTTTTTAGTCCTGCAAATAATAGTTCTAATTATTTAATCTTTCAAGAAAGGCAACTTGGGACATGTTTGAAATTTAAGTTGCTGTTATCAACTCTTATGCAGTATTTTAAATCCAGACTAATTATCTTTAAAATGTTTTTAATATAAAATACTAAGTAAAATCATAGATAGCTTATTAAAATATTTATCTTCATTATGAGTATATCTATAATTATAATGATTCTACTAAGTGCAATAATTTAAAATTACACATTATTTCTTCTGATATTGCACCATAAAATATACCTAGCATTGAAAGTTCAGCTGTACTTTGTCATCTTACTCTCTCAGTTCCTGCTATTCCTGCCTAAAAAAAACCAATAAAATAAATAAAACATCAGAAAGTGGAAATTGAGATAAGACATATTAGGACAAATGGTTGCTAGTGCTAGCAGTAGAGCAGTGTATATGTTCACAGTATCTTGTCCACTCTAGTTTTAATGCTTCATAGATTATCTTTAAGGTCCCCTCCAATACATACTATGATTCTATATATATTATCAAATTCCACAGTAAAAATGTTTATTAAAAAATTATTGAAAACTTTTCCACAGCTTTTGAGGAAATAGGAGTCATTGACCAATTCATGGAGAATAGTTAGAGTCACTTGAGTACAACAAAACCTAGATCCTCCAGTATTATACCTGTTGATCAACAGTGCTTCCACAGCATCAACATCTCTCTTCTACACTTTGTCCCCATAACAAGTAGGCTAGGAGCAGGCAATATGTTGGAAGGGGACACAGCTGGGACAGTTGTTCCTAATTGATCAAAGAGATATTCAGTACTCTTAAAGATCCTGTTCAGCAATAAAAATACTGGGGAGGTGGTGGCATACTTTTTCCATGGTATCTGTTTCTTGGAGACTGACTGTGCACTGATCTGCTGACTAGGTGTAGGTGAGTGCCTTAGTATCACTCGCTTGGTTGGTTGGCTTTGTTTGGGTTTATTTTTTGCTTTGATTTGTTGGTGGCTTTGGGGTTTCTTTTCCTGTTTCTTTCACCTGTCTTTATCTTTACCCATTATTTTTTTCAGTTTTTCTCTTCTGATCTTTTCCTGTATCATACTGGTAGCAGTGGGGATAGGAATGAGCAAGTGTCTGAATGGTGTTTAATTGCAGGCTGGGGTTAACACCATCCCAGAGACACAGAGGTATTTTGACATATGCCTAAGAAATTATATTGGCAATACTGATGAATAAGGAAAACCAGGAAGAAACTAAATCCCAATGAAAAACAACCCCAGTTAATTAAAACTGTACAAGTGAGCTTTTTCTGATTGCTTCAATTCAAACCTCTTCTTGAGTAATGGTACAACCACTGCTCCATAACAGCAAGACATGAGCTGAGGCCCACATCTCCAAAATTATTAACAGATATGTGTGGACTACTTTTTAAAACCAGCCTGGATGGCACGTTTGAGAGTTCACAAAGGTGATTCATTCACTCACTCACTCACTCACTCACTCACTCACCCACTCACTCACTTTTTACACTATTTAGCTCTTGGGAGAATGGTGCTCAAGGCTGTTTTAAGGACAAATCAGCCAAATAATTAGTGAAAAGATAGTAGATGGTCTTCTTATAGAAAAAACATAGAATCAAACCTTAGAATGTTGTAAGGATGCTGAGAAGAGAGAGGGACAATCCCATGGCTTCTGACTTCTTTTACCAGCGATGTGCTGGGATCTTCATGGTGCACCATCTGTGGCTCCATCCATGACAGCACAAACAAAAGTATGAGGGATTCTTTGATGGCACTGTACTTGGCTATGCTAAAAAATATATATATTGGTTATTTTCTGGGCAAATTGTTCTGATTTTAGGCAGGCTGTAGTGCCTAAATAATCTTGAAAAGCTAAGTATGAGACAGGTGAACTCTCTTGAAGGTATCTTAACCATATGATTTAGATCAAAAAATGAGCACAAGAATTTATCATATTTTTTATTTTGTGTATTTTTCAGGAGGAAATTTTCTTGGCTATCTCTAAAACAGAAAATATTTTGGAGATGTAAAGGCAAAAATAACAAGGGTGATTCATCCAATACTGGTGGGGTTTATTACTTTATCGGACAGGGTGTTTGGTTTTAACACTAACAGAGCTTACTCCTTTTCTTTATCCATAGCTGTTAGTTTTATTCAGGTCTTCTATGCACTTGATCTCTTGTAATAATCACAGCACTGAATTCTGGTACACTAGATATTTCAAATATCTTTTAGATGACAAATTTTTTGTTCTGTCAGAAAGAAACAACACATCAACTGTGATAGACAAGAAAGTAAATAATATCTCAGAAGTATGACAGAAAAATCTGCATATTTTTGAAGTTTATGATTCCAAATAAGATCCAAAAAATGTGACAACAAAATCAGTTTTGTTCTACAGACCAGAATCAGTATGACACATTTCACTCAGATGAGAAGAAATTTATTTTTCATTGTTCTTAGGTCACTTGCAGGATTTTTTTTAATTGCTTTCAGATGAATGTTACTTTTATATAATTACAAACATTCATTTTTTTGAAATAAAATCTAAAGTGAGGTGAGCAAAAATGGTCAAAGCTTCCTGGTAAGTTGGCACCTGTTTCAAGGATGCCAAAAAAACTGATTAAATGACAGTTATCTCTTAGATAAACTGGATGTCCTCAGGAATTTTGCTTATAGAGTGGCTTCACTGGATATAAAAGCTTAATTTTTAGCTAAGGGTTGTTAAGAGCTGTATTTTATTTATAAATGAACTCACTTTGTGAGCAAATCAGCACCCTCCCAGCACAAAATTTCTCTCAAAAAAGTAAAATACAGCCTATCTATTTCATTACACTGCTGATATTCTGTGGTAGGGGAGTTGTCCTGAGCAGGATAAAATTGTCCTGCAATTGAATTTTTAATTGCAACTTCCCAAAAATCAAAAGAATTATACACCACATTAATTTTTTTTTTCTAACTGGGGAGGATAAAGTCCAAATGCACATCAACAAGGCAAATCTTTGCAGAAAATAGACTCTCAACAAAGAAATTTTCAGAGTTCAAAATTTTACTACCATTTGTAAGCAGGCCTCCTACACTGGATTTTTTTCTCCCTTGTTTGGCATTTTTATTAGAAGTGCACACAGGATTTGAAACAATATGCATTGGGCTGTGATTGGGGAAGAGAGATAATAGCACATGGCAACATGGCAGTCCAAGAGGATGAATATCATTAACTGTGAAAAAATTCACGCAGACTGACCTTGGTGATAATATTTTTATTTTGGTTGAATTAAAAAAAGCATTTTTTAAAATTGTAATAATAAAAACAAACTCATATTTCAGGTTTGAAAATATCTCTTTACATTTTCTGAATGTTATTTAGCTACTTACATCAAAGATCTTCGTATTTCAACATGAATGCCTTCTAAATCCATAAAGTTCTGTGCATGTTCATACCCAGAACTAAGTCCTAAGAGAGCTGAAAAGTTTGGCATTTAGCCCAGTCCTAACAATCCATACATTAAGCAATTCTCAGCCTAATCTAAGAGAGGCTTTATTGAGGCTGAAGGGTATGAATAAAATAGTGATCCTGCCTGGGACAGGGGATTAAAAAAAAATTCAGTTCTGGTGTGTTTTACAGCTCAGCTGAAGGCTCATGTAAAGGTGGACTCTTAAAAGCGTTTTGGTAAAAGATTCCCCTGAGAATATTGGAAACTATTTTGGTTTAGTTTCTGCTTTTTCTAGATATCAGACATGTTTTCTGAATTAGATATTTATCATTATGCCATAAACATTTCTAAAGTATTGCTATGTGCTCACCCCTTCTTTAAATCAGCTCTGTAAAAGACAGCAGTATTCCAAAATCAGTAGTGCTGACTAAGAAAGACATAACAAATCCAGCTTGACTGAGGAGTGCTATTGCTGGAATTTCACTAATAATCCTGCCCTTGAAACCCCTTCTTCCTTTTAAGATCTGATATATTTTGGACATAACATTCATAGTACAGGGGAAAAACCCCAAAAAGACAGACTAATAGAGGGAACAGGAGCTTGGAATTCTTTCTACCTTACTAGCTTTACTAACAAATAAAGGGGGTTTTTTACTAATTACTTTGTTTTCCTCACACCAAATAATTTTCAGATCCCTTTTGAACTAAGGAAAACCTTGAAAATTATATTGTGGGTCTGCCTGCCGATACTATGTAGCAACTTCCGTAGTTGAAGTAATGCCGGAAAAAACTGAAATCGTAGTGAGAATCTCTCTGCTCAGCGTTAGAATTTTGATTACTAAAATGAGACGGTAAACGTTCCTACTTCATTGAAACAGAAAAGATTAATCTTGACAATGTTTTTAATTACATTTGAGAGTACAGATCTTAAGTGGAAGGAGATATCTTGTCTTACACACAAGTTAGATGGTTGAGCTTAAGAAAGTGGAAAATACTCTTATTCTGAGACATTTGTGGTTGGTTTATTCAAGCACTAACTTCTCTGCCTTATCTTCTGTGGTTGTACCCTCACCCCACACACGCATTACAAATTCATTTTAGCTCGCAGGTCTACTTTTATGGCCTCTTAGGGATTCTAGGCAATTTAACCTCTGGTCTGCACTGTTGGGACCTGGAAGTTACTCAGCTTTGCTATCCCTATTCTTCCACAAGTTCCTAATTGGATCCAGCTTTTTATCTCACTATTCTTTCTTGTTATTTCAGATGCATAATATTTATTCAATCACTGTTTAATTCAGAATGCATTAAATATAATTTTCACAAGGAAGTCTCATACTTTTAGTAGAAATCTGAGGTTTTTCTTGGTATGTGTGCACCACATTGACTACTGCTATAGAAAGCCATTAGCTGTCTCTAAACCTAAAATGAGAATTCAGAGCCATAGATTTACAAGAGGCACTGCATTTCCTTTGCTTAAGAAATTTTGATAATTGAAAATGTATAGTTTTGGGAAAACTGGTTATGTTATATTGCTTTTGGGTTGATTCATTCTGTTGCACTTGGGGAGTAACCCAGTAAATTTTAAAAGTGAAAAACCTAGTTAGCCTGCTTTACTGAGGGCTAAACAGGTGAATGAAGACAAAAGAATATTAACAAGAGCTCTCTTCAAAGAAGATAAATAACTCTGAGAATTATTTTAAAGTTGCACCATCTAATGTAGACTGTTACACTTAATTAAAAAAATACCTCTGTTTGCTTCTGAGACACTACAAAAAATAGTTATTTAAAGACGATGAGGAAAAATTCCAGCAACAACCAAGTACAAACCTGCTGTTCAAGCTCTCACTTACTTCAGTAGATAATGGACAGAAGAAGTTAACAAACCCAAGTATACCCAGATTATTTAATTTTAAGGGGATTATTCAAGTAAAGTGATTTCAAATGCTATAATGACATAGGTAAAATACAGTTAGAAATAAAATATACAAACAGAAAAAATCATGGCTATAGAGGTTCTGGATGTGCTGCATAATAAAGACAACCTTAATGAATTAATTATGTGAAAAGAATATTATTCCTCAGAAGCCATTTTTGCAACACTTGGAGGATGATAGCAAGGAAAGGAAGAAGAGTAACAGAGGATTATTAGGGTGATACTGTATGAGGATAGAGTTGACCAGGGAAAGTGGTTCTGCACTAATTCCTTTGTAAATTTAAACTCTTTTTTATCCTAAAGTTTCATCCCTACTCTTAGGGTTATTTTAAGGACTAACCCACACATTTCAAGAGGGATGGAAAAGAACTCTGGAAATGAAAGAAGATGAAAAAACCATTGAGGGAAAATAATGGCACCCTTTTTTTCCTGCAAACTAAGAAAGTGACACCATCTAAGCAGTATAAATAGAAGCAATTGCTGTCATCTTTGGTATGTTCTGCTGCTGTCTTCTTGAGAAGCTTATAAATTAATAAAATAGCTAGGGGCACCTGAACTAGTTTATATTATAATAATAAACTCGATTAAATGAACTATGTATGAAAATAAGCTCCAAATTACATTCCAGACAACTTAGACCAACATTTACACTGAAGGAAAAACTGCAAGAGTGCATGAAATTATCAGCTGGAAACATATCCAGAATGACATTAATTATAAATTACCTGTATCAAGAGAATGGTTTACTTGGTTTAGGGTACTTCTCTTACCTTCTGTGGAAATTCTCAGCCATTTCTGAGAATTTGCACTAGAATTAACTCAAAATGAAACTTAGTCCCTTTAAGTATAGACCACTGAGGAGCAATTGAGGGCTGGGACAGTCCAGCCTATCCTGACATTTCTGTCATCAGCAGATTGGGAAACCATAGACTATTGCACAGTAATGTTGGTAAACTTGGAATCTTAATCGGGGAAGAAGAAAGTGCAAGACTAGTTGGGGGAACAACGGTGTAAAGAGGTCATGGAATAAATTACCATTTCAGCCTAGACCCACTGATAACGCTGTAAAATCCATGCTGTGGGAGGAACTCCTTTTCAGTTTTAGCACTGTGTGAGGCATATGGGCAACCTACATTCATCCACCACTATCACCCTTGTAGGGCTGGAAGAAATTATTTGTGATTTTCATCTCCAGGGTAGCAGCTCTCCTCTTGTATTTATTCTCATGCCAGACAACAAATCTACATCTTCTGGAAAACTGTTAATGGTGAAGAATGTGTCAAAAGTGAGGTCATTTTGTAAGCTTTTATGGAAAGGAGTTAAGAAAGGTCTGAGTTATTGAAAAAGTAATTATAGAATTGCTTCTAATTAGATCACACAGTTCTCTGGGGAGACAAAAGGATGTTGAGGTTTGACATTTTGGCCTCACACACAGACATGCAAACACATTTAGCAAAAGCGAAGGTTTTGCCAGGGTCAGTAAGATGTATCTCAGGAATATAGTGCATTGCTGACAGAACTGTGGATTAAAATTCAGTAAGGATTTTAAACTGGAAGATGTGACTAAGCTGGCTTCCAATTGCCATGAAATAAACTTATTATTTAATTCAAAAATAAGTGTTGAAATAGTAGGGGTTTGTTTTCTAACGAAAATATTTCATTGAAATAATAGTTACATTTTTTTTTGTTGATATAGTGCTCTTTTACTGTTGATATAGTGCTCTTTTGATGATTTTTACACTTTTGATATTCTCTAATAATTTGTGTGCTTTGTAGTGTATTTAAAAAGGAATATGGTGCTGATAATTTTATTTTTCATGACTTTTTGCAAGATTTAACAAATGGGGCAGACATTTACAATGATTAATCAGTGCCAATTTGTAGAATTATTTTGGCTGGTTCTGCACCCTGAATGTGTGGTTTTATCCAGAAATATTCCCACAGAAAACATAAGTAGAATGTTAGAATTTCTAAAGTGACTGTCACTTTTAAACAGAACTGCTTCTATTGAATTGGAGGAAAAAATGTCGTGAATAAGAAGGTAAAGTCAACTACCCTACCATACATTGGTTTAACTAAAATATCTTACCTCTGGAAAAGACTGCTCTATATATTTAAGGAATTATCTGATAAAGATGCAAATTTTACAGTGGATTTTCCAAGATTTAGACCTTTGCAAGTTTCACATTGTGCATCATTCTTTTAAGGACTTGATAAAAATACTTAAAATGGTGCCTTCAGTGGAAACAGCAGTCAGCTCCTCGATCATAAACTGGGTTACCAGGCTACAATAGTCCTGTTTTCCTGTGACTTTATATCAGCATTTGTAACAGCTCTATTAATAAAGGGAGTAGAATGCTACTGAGTAGTAGCAGCACCATAATGATTTGTCTGAATCTGGAAAAGTATTGGTGTGATAGACAGACATCTGCTCCAAGCTGTTTAGAAATCAGATTGAACAGACTAGGAAAACAAGAAAATGGAAACAGAAATCTTATTTCTAAAATAGGACCTTGGAAAAAAAAGAAATTTTCAGATACAGAGAACACTCCTGTTAATTCTGTTTTATTGCCAAAGTAAAAATCATAGAACAACTTCTACATCTAGATATAGATAGCTGATGGGAAATGATGGAGAAAACTGCAAAAGCATTCTTGACCTCATCTCAATAAAAGGGGAAATTCTTAATTTCCACGGAGCCATAATTTTCTTTGACATTTTTCCATAGGAGGGTCAAATTGGCTAATTTCAAGGTGTTTTTTCCTTTTTCTTTCATGATACATTTTGTTTAAACAGAAAAAAAAAAGAAAAAAGAAAAAAAAATGTGTAAAAAGATTGTTGCTGGTCAGCAGGAAAAAAAAAAAAGTAAAAATTATTTTCGTGTCAATGCAAGCACATCAGATATATACCAACCAGCTCCACGAATTCACAACTCAAAGCTACCCACTTAAGTATTTGCTCATTGGCTTTGTTAAAAGTGTTTTATATACAGTTCGTATTTTAACCTACAGTTAATAGTTGATGTTATTGGAAACATCCAGCATTCATTAGGTATCAGGGTCTTAGAGTCTAGGAACACAAAATAACATTGAAGAGTGAAAAAAACCCAGCAGCTCCAAGCCTAAAACCAACAAACAAATCATCAAATGATCTACAGCTCCATAGAGTATATAGAAATGAGAGATATATCCCACTAAACCTTTGCCCTTCAGTTCCTGTAATTTTCAAAATCAATTGTTTATGACAGAGTTTAGGAGAATGTGTTTTTTATTTAAGCACACCAAGAGTTATTGGAGATTCTCATTACCTTGAATGTCACCAGAACAGATTTGTGAACCTGTATAGACTTTTTAAATTTGATCAGAATAGTGGAAGGAATGTAATCTTGAGTTTCAAATCTAGGAGTTTTTCAGTGACTAATAGAGCCAAACCCTTGATTTTGGAATTGCTTAAAAGAGCAATATATGGGTAGAAATGTGCACTGAACTTATCACTGAATTTGTTCCAGTGGTTAAAGCCTGATATTTTTTAAAATTAATCTACCTGCAGATTAGGCATTTTTGATTTTATTATCAACTTCATCAAGTTAATAATTACATATTTGCATGTGTTCATTAAGATATGTCTGTTTAAGATGAGACAAATAAGTGTCTGAAGAAAATATTTGATCAGATAGCTATTAAAAGACTGATGATAAATAATCACACTGAGCCTGTTGGTGTGATGGTTGAAGACTAAGAAGCCTCACTTGTTCTCTGAGGAAGGAATGTAAAAAGACCCAGAAAGAAAATCAGTTGAGCTACTGGTTTCATTGTTAAAAACAGAACTGAGACATTGAAGTGTCTCATATGGTATCATAGAAGATTTCTGAATAAGGAAGTAGCTTAAGTAGGAATTTACTAATGAATATTTTATTATTTTGTCTGTGTCATTTTAGTTTCTTCTATCTGAAAAAATCTGGTTATATCTACTTCTACTATTAGAAAATACTGATGGAAAAAATATAATTTACTCTTTGGAAATCTGGGAAATAGCATGTTTGAGGTATGACACTGTAAGCACTACATTTAGGGGGTCCCACTGCATGTCAGTCATGTCACAGTCCTGCTGGTCAAATTCACCATTGTTAAAATGCAAGAAGGGAATACTCCAGTAAGCCACCCCCTTGACTGTAAGCAGGTCTGTGATCACCTTCTTTAAAAAAAGAGATTAAACTAAGTTTATGGGGATCATGTATTATATTTGTAGTAGGAAATAAGACAATACTAGTAGACATGGGATTTTTTTTGTGTGTGGGTGTGCTATTGAGCTCCCTTACTCTGCTTCTGAGAAAGATCTTTGGCATGTGTTAGCTCTCAAACCATGTCTGGGGGTTGCTTGTAAAAGTACAAATTGGTACAGATATTAACCTTACAAGGGATTGTTTTTATAATTTAGCAATACAGATGAGTGTGTGTCAGCTTCTGAGTGTTCTCAGGCAGTGGCTAGTTTACTTGTATAGGCACTGCCAGAACATGAATAAAATAATAATCCCAAATGTGTTGTTATTTCAGGAAGCAAATAGGAGTGAGACAGTAATTTATATACAGATGCTGACGCACTCCCAATATTAACTCCTAAAGACAGATATAAAATACAATTTTTTGGGTTTTTTCTCTTGAGAAGAGAAAAATTCTAGAAGAGATGTCTTATGACAAATATATTTCTGTGCTGCGTGTGCTAGCAGAGTGGTGTGGCAGGTGACCTTAGAAGATGAGAACACAAAATTCAACATCCCTGTAGGGAATCACTGCTTGTGCAAACTGTCAGCTGAGATACAGCCAAGAGACAAGGTATTATGCTGAAAAACATAGATTCCTGTTAGGATGCAAGAAATTAAGCTGGACCTACTTGCTTTTCTGATGTGTTGGAAAAGGACAGAAGGATCCCGTAGAGCACCTAAAAAACTTTGGAGAGAAACACAGCTGCCAGACTAAATCCATATAAGCTAAAATTTAATTTCCAAGCAATGGACATAAAATGCATACGAAAGAGAAAGAAAGCAGGAAGTTTAGAAGGTCACTCTAGCCACCACTACTGGACGCTGCTAAGCTGCTATGGAAGGTTCCTCCTCTAAAGGGAGATTCATAGTCAAAAATCTTCACATGCACGCAGCATGTCTACTAGTTGCCACCAGGCTGCTCCACCCAGATCTGGACAATTCCATTCATCCTCCAGGGCCATTCTGTGGCAAAGCTAGTTGGCTCTGCCTGGCTCTCTGCCTGAGTCCTACCCACAGTGTCACGAGATGTGACATTATCTGTCCTGCTTTCTGTGGTCCTTCAGTTTCCTTTCTTATTTCCCCACATGGTATTTGCATTTGTCACTTTCGCTCTCAGAGAATGCAAAAAGAGTATTAAATTTCATTAAGGTCATTTGTATTCCTATGTCATTGACATTCGTATGCGCTTGTTTTCTCAGCTTTCAAAAAGGTGATATAAAAGCTGTTGGTAAGCCATTGTGTATGATTTGGCTACCACTAGAATTCATCTTGATCCTTTTCTCTTGAAATTGCTGCAGAAGGGTTAAACTTTCACCACTGAAAGGCTCTATCAAAGAAGGGGAATAGAAAATATTTGGAATCCTTCTAGTATATATTTTTATAATGTGAACAGGAAAAATGTTTTCAGATTTACTGTAAATCTATACAGGCATGAAAGTAGTTATTCTGCTTTGCGTAAAGGCCTCTGGCTTCTTAGGTGACACTTGTTTGCAGCAGTTAGACTATCTAGGACTGCAAAACGGAAAGGTGTAGCTCCTGTTATGTGAAGTTTATCTTTAGTAACATTGAAGTGTTTCCGGAAAGTCAATAATGGCTCAGATATCAATGCCAAATGCACAGTCTAGACTTCTCCCTCTTCACAGTTTGTGAAGATTTGCAGGCTGTAATTAAACCCTGCACTTTCCTTTAGTCTCCTGTTAGAGCACCTTGTCATTCACTGTACGGTTTTGATACAATTCCCATTTCTGCTGGCCTGCCGGTATCATCCTGTCCCTCAGGAAATGGTCTGTCTAGAAAGGCATAAGCTTCAAAGAACAAACTAGATCTGGAAACATCACCACAATCACTCCTCAATATTACTCCAGAGTCCCACAGAATACTAATACTTGTTCAGTAGCATCATGAATAATTAAACACAACTGGCATTGTTTTAAACAGTCATCCAACATCTTCAAATCACGGCAGAAAGGCAAGTATTTCAGAAGCATGGATCTTTGAAGGATCTGTTTCATGATGAATGTTAGTTGAAAATTACATACAAAAAATATGACATCAGAAAAGTATACCAGGTTTATAGGATAGAATTAATCTGCATATATTGTTAAATTTAATATGTATTTTAGTTTCTTTTAGTAACATCCTTGTATTTTAGCTTGTTGCCTGGCAACACTATTTTTAGATATTCAAGTAATGTGTATCTTTGCAAATTAATCTCTGAAACGTGGTTGCTGAGTCCTTTCTAAATAGACATTTTCAGGATGCTGAAATGCAAATCAATATAATAACCATCTCTCTAGCATTTAAAAATGATGAGTACAATGAAAAATTCTAGCAACAAAACCACACATTTTATAAATCTGCTCTGAGGCATCATTATCTGTATGTCACAACACATGAAAATTTAGAACCACAGAACTGTGAAACTAGTTTAAGCGTCATTGTTAAGACTTCTCAATGTGCTAAACAGTTGCTGAAGATTCTCAGATAAATTAACAAATGAAATTTTTGCCTATGGCTGTTGATGGAATATGTGATCAATACTTTTCAAAATTTTCAATTTTGTTATCACTGGCAAAAATGCATGACAATAGAATTTTTTAAACTATTACATTGCAGAAGTATATTTAAAAACTAGTCATGATTTTGTTTCGTTTGGATTATTTTTGGTGGAACAAAATACAAGCTAAAAGAAAAATGCTGTGTTCGTTGGAAGGACTTATTTTCAAAAAAGAAATTGAAAGGGAATATAAAAACAGGATTAATTTGGAGTTTTTTATTCAAGAAAAATCTGTTTATTTTGATTTACTTTTTAAAATTTTTCATATGCATATTCATGCAGTTAATAATATGCAGTATTCTAGTGGTGCTATTACAATATTCTCAATTTTTTTTCTCTTTTTTTTTTTCCTTGAGTGAAATGTTCCATCATTACAGATGACCATGTGGTATAGGTCTTGTGGAAAAGGTGATATTTTTTATCTATTTTTCTCACAGCTGCTTCAAATTATAATCATTGCTCAAGAAGATGGAAGATCCATGAATAGTGCATTATCTGTTGGATTGTGCAGGGTGGCAGTTTTTCTCACTCGGAAATCACAGCTCTGTGTCTATGTGAATTTATTTATTAAAGTGCATAAAAAAGCAAAGTCTTTTAGACTTTGGTGTGGTCATTCTTTTCTTATGTATAAGTTTAATAGCTTTTCAAAGGCCCCACTATCATTAGTTTACTGTGGAATATCAAGAGTTTCAAGTCCTGACTTTGCTAATGTAAGTTTTCTGGCATTAACACAACATTGCAATATATAACTCTGTTAAAAAAGAATTATAATTTAATAGCTGTATATGGATTTTGTTAGCCCTAGGTACTAATCTCTCTACAACAGTTTCTGTTGTATCAATTCACATGTAAAAAAAATGTGAAACTCACAAAATTACCAACTTGTTACATATTTTTTTTAGGTTTTGATCTTCAGGATGACACACCTTATCAAATGCATAATGACCTCCATGCTCTTATGACAATAAATGCTCAAACATGGTGTTTGTATTTTTTTCTAATACTGTGAAATATTAGTACTCAAGAATACCCCAAAACAACAGGATTATGAGTTAAGAGAGTCTTTTGCATAATTTGTGACCTTGAAAATTACCCTGAAAGTATGATGGGTTTCTCCAGTTTTTATTCTTATTCTTCTTACCTTGTTACATCTTTCAAAATTCTGAATAGGATTTAAGTGGAGGATCTACTAGTCCTTAGTATGGAGAAAATATTTTTCTTGCCATCTCAGCTAGAATCATAAATTGAACTAGAAACTGATGCAACAGATGAATAATAAATATGGCACAACAAGGACTGAATCTCAAATGAGATGAAACCTAAAATCCAGGACCAAATAAAACTGTAAATATTATTGTGATAAAGATGCCCTCTTTGATATCTATTGGGTTTTGCATTAAATGCTTCACCTTGCATATAAATGTAAACAGAACTGTAAAGAATGTTTATTTTTCTGTTTTACAAGTGTGGCCTTTATCTCAGATGACAACAGCTCAAATCCTTGTAAATGAAACAGCAAAAATAAAGCACAGCAGTGTGATAACAGACCTTCAAAGCACTGTTTTCATAATGGCATCAAATACAGTACACTCAGAATTTTTTTTTTTAAAGAACACTAGGATATTTCCTTTTTTTAAATGTGCCAGCAACTACAACTAGAGGAAGCACTCAACTTTATTTTTGATCTTGAATTAAATAATTTTATTTATCAATTAAAAAGACAACTTGTGCAATTTGCAATTCCAAATTAAGACATTATGGGAAAGAAACAGTGAAAGCTTTACTCTCAGAAAGGGTCTCTCCTATACCTCTTGCATGAACTTCTCTCCCCATGTTCTGCCCAGAGCCTGCTCCAGCATGAACTGTTATGACTGAATTATTAGAGGTGCCTCTGCCCAAATAAAGATGCAAACAAGATCATATGATGAAGTCAAATAGTGTAGATTTTATGAACATTAAATGTGAGGGAGAGAGAGATAGAAAGAAATAGAAAAAAGAGGAGTGTGTGGGAGAGAGAGTGACAGAGAGACAGATTAAGTAGAAAGATATCACCACTCTGTGGATCCTGATCCAATGTCATCCTGTTGATCCTCTTCTTCTAGTCTTCTCAATTGTGGGGGTCCAATGAAACATAGGGTTCAGAGGTATTCTGGGAACACCCAAGCAGAGAGGGCATGGGGATGCAGTTTTACAACTGAGCCAGTATGTGTAAGGGGAGACAACTGGCATGATACACAGCATCATCCTGTCTCTGCTGGGTCTGCTTCTTATCAGCCTCTGGTGGTGGATGTTAACCCCCTCTGTCATTTGAAGACCAGAGGCTTCACCACCAGACACCCAGAACCTCTTCTCCCTCTTTGTTGGGAGGAAAGAGCATGCAAACCTGGCCTCAGCAGATAAGGCTGTGCGCTGTGGCCTCTCCTTGCAGGATCTGGCCTTGTTTAATTCTCCTTAGACCTGAGATAATTGAACAACAGTACCACATTTATCTCATCTCAAGTTCCTGTCAGGTGGCTTAACTCACAGTCCAAAATTCTGAAACCAAGGAGGCATATTTGGGGAGGATGGACTTTGGTGATTGCAGCTCCATTGTACTGTTTGCCAGAGTGGGCAAAATCCTTCCATGATCTGAATAGTGTTCAGGACAATTGTGATTTTTAAGTTTCTTACATGGACTTCCCACAGAGTCACAACTTCCTTTGAGCATCCACCTGGTCCAGCATGGGGTTCTCCATGGGCTGCAGAGTGACAGACTGGTTCACCATGGTCTTCACCATGAATTGCAGGGGAATGTCTGCTCTGGTGCCTGGACCACCTCCTCCCTCTCCTTCTTTACTGACATGGATGTCTTCACGGTTGTTCTTCACACATATTTTCCCTCCTCTCTTGTCTGTGTTCAGTTTTCTCCTGTGCATTAACTTTTTTCCTTTCTTACCCCTGTTATCCCAGAGGTGCTACCACTGTTGATGATGGGCTCACCCCTGGCCACTGATGGGTCTATCTTGGAGCTGTCTGGTATTAGCTTCATTGGATGAAGGGGAAGCTTCCAGCAGCTTTTCACAGGGGTGACACTTCTAACCTCCCCACTACCAAGACATTGCCATGCAAAGCTGTGAACCCAAAAGAAAATACAATCTTAATATTGATGAGTTTCTAACAGCTTTGCAATGTTTCTAGAACATCTCTACAATATTTTCCAAATGCAAAAATAGATGAGAGAAATTTAGCAAGCAGGCCCCAGTAAAACTGTCTGGAAAAATCATGTGCCATGTAGAGATGATAAATATTTCTGTGATACCTTTGAGAAGACATAAAATAGGGAAGAGTTTTAACATTCTCTTCATTTTGCATATGTGGAACACTGAAGTTTGGCTAGGTACAGTTCATGTTTCACTTTTCTAAGCCAAGATAATCAAAACAGTTCTATACTCAATCAAAACAAAGTAGTAAAGGAATTATAAAAGGTAAACAGTTATTAATTTGTCAGTGACTATATTGATCACTCACTATAAGAAGATGAAACTCAAATGATATTCCATAAAGACAATCAATTGCATAATAGTCAGCAACAAATGTTAATGAACTGTTAAAATGCATATATTATACATGATTAAGGTATGAATGATGAGTAACAAATTTCTCCAGCCTAATTTCAGTAAACATATCCTAAGCTGCATGCATGTGTCATGGTTTAACCCCAGCCAGCAATGAAACCCCACACAGCTGCTCACATGCCAGTGCCATCAGGTAGAGTATTGGAAGGGAAAAAAATAGAGAACTCATGGGTTGAGATAAAAGCAGTTTAATAGGGAAAGCAAAAGCTGTGCACACAAGCAAAGAAAAACACATAATTAATTCTCTGCTTCCCTTGGGCAGGTGGGTGCTGAGCCGTCTCCAGGAGAGCAGAGCCCCATCACATGTAACGGTGACTTGGGAAGTCAAACACCATCACTCCAAACATCCTTCCTCTTTCCCCTTCTTCCTCCCACTTTATATATTGATCATGATGTCATATGGTATGACATATCCAGATTTCACAGACTTCACAGAATATTCAGAGTGTAAGGGACCCACAAGGATCATTGCAACCAACTCCTAAGTGAATGGGTTTTTAGTGACTTGGGGTCACCTGGCCTGGCTGTGTTTCCTCTCAACCTCCCATGCAGTCCCAGCTTGCCAGTATGGCAGCATAAAAAGCAGAAAAGGCTTTGGCTCTGTGCACGCCCTGCTCAGCAGTAACAAAAACATCCCTGTGTCATCAACATTGTACTCAGCACAAATCCAAAACATAGCCCCATACTAGCCATTGTGAAGAAAATTAACTCATCCAAAACCATGGCACTATTTCACATTATTTATTCTGAAATAAGAAAAGACAGAATTTTTGAGCAACATACCATTTGATGTATGAATCAGCCTCAGGGGACAACACTGGCACGAGATTCCTCAGTTGAAACAAGAGAGTCTTGTCATTGGAGACCAGGATGTGAGACCCTTCACAGACTTAAACGTTTCTATGTTTTTCTGTAAAAGTAGTAACACTCTTTTCCCTCCTCTTGAAACTGTCTTACATTTCAGCCAAGAACATAACAGTCATGGCATCAGCTGGTGCACAGGCAAGAGGAAATGCAAGCTGTACCCCTGCTGTAAGTGGAGCCTTATCACTGACCTATTTAGTAAAGGAAACTCTCTGTCTGCTTTGGTGTGGGAATTAAGAGCAATGTCATTTATTCATGAAATAGTTGTTCTTAAGCAATGATCTGATAAACATAGGTAGTAGAGGTTCATAACTCCATATCTTGCAGGTAAATCAATTAATTAACGTTTTTCAAGTTATGTTGAGGAAAGCATTTGTTGAGATGTTCAGCTCTGGAGCCTGAGGCAAGAGGTCCTGAACTGGTGCACAACACTTTGCACAACAATGGGCAGGGGGCCTGTGGCACCAGCTAGGTGACAGGCTGGACACTGAGAGATGCAGCAGGACACAAGAACTCAGCAGGAAGACCCCAGATTATTGGTGCACAGGGTGCATAGACTGTAAGTGTATGAAAGCCCAAGGAGCCTTTTGTTCAGGGTCTCTCCTTGCAGCTCAAGCATATGCTGCACCATGATTAAATTATTTTAAGGATCCAGAGACCTGAGATGCCATCAAGGGAAACTGAGAGTCAAGCCATTAAGGAAACCTTGTCCAACTGTGTGGGTGCGATGTATGTAGGAAGTCAAGTGAGGCATTCCCTGGAGCTCACTGTAGCTGTCCAGTGTGAAGGGGCTTCACTCCCAGCACTGAAAGTCTCTGGTTATGCAAGTGTGACTGCCAGAGCGTCTCCTGAGTGGTCAGACAGGAGAGTTTCCTTAAGATTTAAATAAATAGCATGAAGACAACAATTGTACTTAGCCCTGAAGTTCAACAATATTATTACCTAAATATTTAAGAATACAAATCTACCTAAATATTTAAGAATCCTACAAAAAATTGTTAATAGCTTGAGCATTTTCGAGTCTATCGATGGAGAAAAAATATAAGCATTCAAAAAATTCTAGAAGTATATGATGCTGTGAAATTCCACTGTATATTGGGGGGTTTTGGGTGCAAATAAAATCTGCCAATAATTTAAAGGCTGGTTATGGTTTACTTATACTTACTTTGTCTAATGAGTTGCACTGGAACAGTCTACACAGAAAGACGAAATTATGCTTGGAGTAAACCTTCATGACAAATTAATTTCAGTAGACTCTGCTAGAGTTAGTCAATGAATAAGCAGGTTTTTACAGAAAGAAAAATGTTTACAATATTTACTAAAGTCATATGTCTAAAGAGAATAATTAAAATCCTGTACTGGAAAGTTTAATGTTATTGTTAACATAAGTTTAGACCTCTGTCTTGGGCTTTATTAGACTCATGGGAAAAAAATTTATCATCATGTTTTCTCCTTGCTGGTTTCTCAGGGAAGAATATAAGGAATTTTTTATTAAACACTTCTGTAAAAAATACATACATTCTGCAAAGAGTTAAAATTTATTTGATCAGTACATTTCATTTTCATTATGTCTAAACCAATAGTTCAAGAATGTTAAGATTTTAAAATCTAAACACTATACTCAGTGTCTATGCTGTATGTTTTATTAAATAGATCTGTTATTGATTTTTTAAGCATTAAATAATTGTCAAAAGGTCATTTACAAGCTTCAGAATGGACGTGTGCTCTTCTGACCCAGTGTTGTACAAATAAACGAGGTGATGTTATATTTCACAGGCTGAAAGAATCCAGCATTTTACTGTCAGCCCCAACTATTTCCAAAATATAAAAACCCCATAAATCTTTAGACTTGGCATGTGTGTGTTTACTGAAGGGTTTTGTGTTTTGTGGGTTTTTTTTGTTTTGGTTTGGTTTTGTATAGGTAGGTTTAGATTTTTTTCCCCTGTTTTGGTTTGGTTTGGTTTTGTTCGGGTGTCCTGGTTCCAGCTAGCAGAGGGCTCATTTTTGCAGCATCCAGGAGGGGCAGGGCAAGGGCCCTATGGGTATTTTATACCACCCCACACCATGCACAGTTAGGTCACTTCTTTCTGTGTTTTGCCAGAGAGTGTGGTCATGTAATCATGTGTGAATCATTTCGCCTCTCTTGTACACTCCACTATTAGTATTGTTACTTTTCATTTTTGTTATTTAATTGCTGCTTCCAGCAAATTGGTCTTATCTCAATCCATGATCTTTACCTTTTCTGTGCCTTCCATTCACCTCTATCCCACCATAGGGGCAAGAGAGGGGAAGTGAGCAAGCAGCTCCTTTTCTGGGGTGTTTTCAACAGAAACAAAAAACTGGGGATGTGCTTCCTAAACCACAATTTTTTTTTTTTTTTTTTTTTTTTTTTTTTTTGTTTTTTGTTTTGTTTTTGGTTTGGTTTGGTTTTGTTTTTTAAATTACTATGTGAAAATCTGAGGGCAGATTTTTGTGGTTTTGGTTCATATAACACATTTGAGGCAGTTTTCAAGCTTTCTTTTAGCAACTTGAGAAGTAGAAGTAACAAAATGTATGCTAGACTCTTCTTTCAGGTGGTATTAGTCCAGAACGTAATGTTTCTGATCAGAATTAATGAAGGTTGAATCTCTTTGATCATTGGATTTTCCAGACTACGAGATGCTGAAAGTTTGTCCTTTTTTTTTTTTTTTTTTTTTTTTTTTTACAATATTTGGGTATTCACTTGAACCGTTTGGTGCAAATCTAAGTCAAATAGTCAAATACAGCAATAAGTTATTTTCTGTACCAATGATATTACCTAGAAAAATCTGAGTAAAACAGCAATGTAGCCAGCTGTCTATTTTTCAAAAAATGTGTAGATAGTTGATATCCTTGAAGCCTCAGCTTTTCTGCCAGATTTGCTTTAAAAAAAGTCTTTCAAAGTTATCCAGAAAGGGCACGTGGATAAACCCAGATGGACCCAACCAGGAAATCAAGCTAATTACCCCTGATGTGGTACTGCTTTCCAATTTTGAACAGTTTTCAAAAAAAAAAAAAATGTACATGAAAACCCATGAAGGGAGGATGAATGGAAATCTCCATTTCAGATAAATTGCCAGCAGGAAAAAGAGATTGCTAGCTATTTTTCAGGAAGTACCTATTGCTCAGCTTTGCACAGCTGATTCAGTAGCAAAGGAAGTTCAATTGTAGCACTGCTGTTTTGTTCCAGACCATCCAGCTCTACCTACTACACAGCTGATGATGTATGACTGAGTATAGTCTGCTACAATGACTTAAAGGCTTACTCTGGCATACTGCCCCTATTATTGTACAAATAGAAATGAATTCTGTGTCCACAAAATGGCTGTTATGTGAATGAAATAAAAGTTTTACTATTGAGTATAGCACATCTCCCCATACCCCTCTGTCTTTGTGAGGTTAAAGAAAGATCCTGAGCTGTTGCTCAATGGCATTACTATTCTGGTCATGTCTGAATTCAGCCTTGATTAAAGCACACTGTTCTCAAGCCATGGATCTTTTGCTGTTCCCTCTGTTTTTCTGAAGCATTGCACAGGAAGCTTAGCAGAGAACAAATAACTTGCCTTTGAAATGCAGGTGTTGGTGATGTTCCTGAACTGGTACAGCATTTCAATTAAAGTTGACAAAGATCTATTGGATCATCAGATCAACCCTTCTGAATCAGCAGTATATTTCTCTGAAGTAAAGGCTTTATCTTCTTCTGAAGCTTTAGCTTCTGTTTAATAGCACTACTCCAAGAGCAGAATCATTAGGAAGCTGTATCTAATGTGCCCATTCATATTCCCAGGGGAAGGAATCCATCTAGTTTAAAAGAGCAACAGATCTTTTCTTATTCTGGTTAATGAACTAAGGGGTCCAGTCAAACATCCATTAATTATCTGTAATTTAACTCATCTGCACAATAAGATGATTGGTATCTTCAAAAAGTAGATGTGCTTGTCAACTTGTCAATGTAACCTACAGGATGGTCCATACTCACAGGGAAATACAAAAGCACTTCCGCTGTTTTGCTCCCAACAGGGACACCATCCTTTGATCAAGGACTCTGCACTGATTTGAGTACTCTCTAGCCAGAAAAATTGTGACTTCTGATGACAGCCAGGCATAGCTTTCTGCTTTGTGGTATCTTGTCTTTCATAGCACAACACAAGCTTTCAAAATATATTTAACAGTACAAAAAATATCGAAAAAGAGTTTTCATTGCTCTTTTCTCTGATGCTTTTATGCTTCCCTCTTGCTATCTGTTCCCCTAATATTTTCAAAAGTTTTGTCATTCTGGGCATTAAGGCCATCACTTCAGAACATCAATAGAAACAACAAAGTCACAGTGAAATAGTGATTCACTTGAAAATATCTGCTTTATGGACTAGATTCACTTGATGGTATTAGTTGGTGTATTTATTCCCAAGTTTTAAGTTATTTTCAGTGCTTTCAGTATATTTATATAATTTTATGTTATAGAGTGAATGAGTAGAGTTACAGAGTGGATGGAATTGCTTACTGTGCTTTCATATAGAACAAAAATTAATTGAAAGACCCTTTTTTAAGGCTTCAGAATCAGTCAGATCCTGTATTCTTTCCTTTTTATGTTCCTGGGTATCTGAATGGCCTGAATAAAGTGTGTCATCCTTAGCTATATTACTTACCCAAATATTTGCAGATTGATTGCAAATATTTATTGATTCAACATGTACCAATTTGATTAAAGTAATGGTTTCCTCAGATGTGTTCCTGCACTTGTAGCACCCATTAACTTAACACTTAGCCTTAATTTTTGACCTGTTATTAGATGAGTGTTGCCATAGGAAGAAAAGCATTTGGAAGCTATTTCTACACCTCAGTGCTGGTACATGCATGCTTTATTTACATAGAAGATACAGCCATGGCCCTTAGGATCTTTACTACAGAGATTGGAGCTCTGTACCTGTCTGATAAGTTGTGAGAATAAGCCATTTTTCTGAAGTGGTTATTACACAAGTTGCGGTAGATTCTTAGTCTGGAGAAAGGGAGAAAGAAACAAAGTGAAAACAGAGTGACAGCTGATTATGCTGATATTGACGGTTTAACTGAGATGATAAGGTCAAAACTTTACATAGTGTTATCATAACTCTGGAAAAAGCATCAGCTCTTATTTCAACACTGTACACCAACTGTGACCTATGGTGTCTTAGAGAGAGGCTCATCTAATAATTACTCTTTTTATATAATATATGCCCTACATTTTATATCTCTCATTTTCTGTTTTTCCATTCGTGGTTTAAAAACCCCACATATCCTCAAGCTTAAGAAAATATGATTTAAAGAGAAGAAAAATCCTCAAGAAAATTAGTGAACCAGATTGACTTATTGTTATTATATGATTATCGAGAGATGCCCAAATTAAGCTGCATATGAGACCATATGCCAATGTCAATAGTACAGGTGTTATTTAACAGTAAATGTGAGGTAGAGAGATAGAGAGAAACAGAAAAGCAAGGAGAGGGAAAGAAAGGGACAGATTAAGCAGAAGATACCTTTCTGTGGATCCTGTGGTGTCATGTTGGTCCTTCTTCACCCTGGGTTTCTCAGTGGTAAAGGGGTCTCAAGGAAGTTCAAAATTTTTCAGTATTTATACACTGTACCAAACAAAGGAATTAATGCTCATTGGCTACACAAGTATCTTATTTTATTGGTTAAATGATTTACTTGCTTCTAATGCTTGTTAGTTGATATGCTCAATCTTTCTTTTTTTTTGAGTTTGTCAGCTGTGAGTTGGTGGCCACGATCTCCCTCTGACAGAATTACCTTTTACCCAGTCCAAGCTGATTTCAGCAGTTTCTGTGTTGGCTTTCCTTGTGGCACATAAACTCTGCATTCTTTAGGTCTATTATCAGTGATACATTCTTCTCCCCCAGTTTTGATAACCCCATCCTTGGTCTGAGATGACATCTGGACAACAATACCACCTTTATCTTATCTCTAGTTCCCATTACAGTGACCTAACTTCTAGTCCAACCTCTGGGTATCCACAGAGGCATATCTGGGGGAGGGCTGTGTGTGCACTTCAGGAGTCACAGATGCCATCTGTCCCATAACTCAGGGTGATCTTTATTTGACTGTGATATGTGCACAAGCAGTTGCTTCTTTACATGGTTTTCCATAAAGGGAATTTTTGGATATTACCCACGATGTGCTACCCAGACCTTGCCTCTGCCAGGCCTGGAGTTATTGCCATCCTGACACTCCATTTTTTGCTTATTTCATGACAAAGTCCTTTAGTGGCCTTAACAGTGTTTGACACATCCAACTGTGATCTTTAGGTTGTTATACTTTTAAAGCCCCAAGTCTCAGTATTTGGGCCAGTCTTCTTTAATATCTTTATAAATCATCTGGACAGGCTGGATGCGTGGGCTGTGGCCAGTTGTACAAATTCGAACAGGGTGAAGTGTCAAGTCCTGTCCTTGGGTCACAAAAACCCCATCCAAAGATATAGGCTTGGGGCAGTGTCTGGAAATCTGCCCAGTGGAAAAGAACCTGGGGATGCTGGTTGATGTCTGTCTGAATATGAGCCATCAGTGTGTCCAGCTGGCCAAGAAGGCCGATAGAATCCTGATCTGGATCAGAAATAGTGTGGCCAGCAGGCCTAGAGAAGTGATAGTCCCTCTGTACTGGCACTGGTGAGGCCACACCTTGAATCCTGTGACCAGTCTAGAGCCCTTCACCACAAGAAAGACATGAAGGTGCAGGAGGGAGTCCAGAGAGGGGCAATGAAGCTGGTGAAGCACCTACAGACTGAGTCCTGTGAAGGAGCAGCTGAGAGACCTGGGTTTGTTTATCCTGGAGAAAAGGAGGCTCAGGGGAAATCTTATCACTCTCTGCAATTACCTGAAAAGAGGTTGTATCCAGGTGGAGGTGTTTTCCTCCCCCTCCCCTCCTAAATAAATACAGTGACAAACACCCTGGACCATTTTAGCCCTCCGGCAACCAGCAACAGGAGAGCCTCAAGGTACAGCCTTAAGCTGTACCAGGGGAGGGTCAGGTTGGACATCAGGATGTATTTCTTCGCTGAAAAGGTGGTAAAGTATCAGAACAGGCTGCCCAACACCCCTGGAAGTGTTCATGCAACAACTGGACATGGCACTTAGTGCTGTGGTTCAGTTGACATGGTGATTGGTCAAAGGCTGGAATCAAAGATCCTGGAGGTCTTTTTCCAACCTTAATGATTCTATGAAAATATGATTCTTTATATACCATTTCCATGGTGGTATGTAATAATTTCTTTAATTACCATAGAGTTTTTGCCTCAACAGCATTGCCTGGGAGGCCTGGTCTACAATTTACTCATTCTCCTTATGAAAAAAAACATTTTTTGACATCTTTTTTAATGTTATTTGTGCTTAAACTCTCTTTAATCTCTTTGTCCTACTGGTAATCATATTAGCTGGAAAAAATAACAAAATAACTAATATCAGGATACAGCTCTTCCTGATCCCTACAGTGAACTTTTAAAAAAATTCTCTTTATCTGTATTATGCAGTTTAAATAAGCAAAGGTTAATAGTACCTGATTTTGTACAAGTCTGGGGTTAATCTTATAATTCTCATTTCTCCACAGTTTTATCTGCATGTATGATCTTTTTATTTAAATTAGCAAGGAAGAAATATCAAAGGAAAATAACAATAAAACCAAACATAAAATCCAACAAAAAATTAATTCTCAAATTCTTCTTTATAATCCATATACACTGCAGGGTTTTGCATTTTGTTCTTTGCTAAACAGTGTGTGGGTGTTTTTTTTTTTTTTGAAATTCACTTACTTTTAATTTCTACTTAAACTGTTTGGGTTTTTTATGAGATTGTATTTCTTGTTTTTTTGGCATTAAATTTGTAATAGGTCAGAACAGTTTGGTATTCACCTGTGTGTCACAGTCTTTGAAAGACAAAGACTTGTACAACCTGTGTGCTTTTGTGGGATGACCAGAAGAGGTGGCTTAAACTAACATTGTTTGAAAAACAGTCTGATTTTTGAGGTGAAGATATCTAGGAAAGAGCCGTTGTATATAATTATTCTTTCTGTTTCCTGTTGCCATGCTCCTCTGTGAGACAATTCAAAATGAATATTGCTGCAGAGGAGCAGAGTTGTTCTACTCATGAGGATACGGCCCAGATCCTCATGTCATGTAACCATGTCAGTCTTAGAAATGTTTTCTCAAAAGATGCTTTTGTGATATAAGAATATCCCCATGCCCATCTAATTTCCCATTATATTTTAAATTTAAGATGCAATTTTGGCTATCACAAAGAGCCAATTTTTGCTGTTTCAGTTGCAAAGTGGCTGTTTCTAGTGACACAGGGATACAAGAAATTAATCCTACTGGTTTATTAAATAAAGTTGAAGACAGTACAGCTAGAGGAAAAAATGGGCATTGGTTCAGATATAACTATTTTGGAGACTCATTGGTGCCCAATGACTATATTAAGATAGTTGAATGGGTTCTGTATAATGCAAAATTCATTATAGAATTATAGAATCATAGAATTGCTTGGGTTGGAAGGTACCTTATGGATTATCTGGTTTCAACCCAACTGCCATGGGCAAGGATATTTTTCACTAGATGAGGTTGCTTAGAACCCTGTCCAGCCTGGCATTGCAGATATCCAGGGTTGGGGCATTCAGAGCTTTTCTGTTCCAACAAACTGTTCCAGCACCTCACCACCTAAGCAAATAAAAATTTCTAGTGAAAATTTCTACATAATATCCAACCTAAACTTACTCTCTTTCCATTTGAAACCATTTCTTTTTGTTCTGTCACTACACGCCCTAGTAAAAAGTATGGCTCCATCCCTTCTGCAGGCTCCCTTCACATACTGGAAGGCTCCAGTTAGGTGACCCCAAAGTCTTCCCTCTTTCAGGCTAAAAAATCCCAGTTCTCCCAGCCTTTCCCCACTGGAGAGGTGCTCCAACTCTCTAATCATCATGACTGATGATTGATGCCCTTCCTGTGATGGGGCCCCAGAGCTGGATGCAGCACTCCAGGTGGGGTCTCACCAGAGTGGAGCAGTGGGACAGAATCCCCTCCCTTAAGCAGCTGGCCACACTGCTCTTGATGCAGCCCAGGATACAATTGGCTTTCTGGGCTGGGAGGGCACTTTGCCTGCTCATGTCCAACCTCTCCTGCCAACCCCAAGTCCTTCTTGGCAGAACTGCTCTGGATCTGTTCACCCCCAGCCTTCTGTTGATTCAGGGGTTGTCCTGACCCTTCTGCAGCACCTTGCACTTGGTCCTGTTAAAACTCATGACATTCCCATAGACCCACTTCTTGACCTTGTCCTTGTTTATTCATTACATATAATATTCAAATATCTTTTGGACTGAAATAATAATTTAATAATGCTCTTTGGAAGACGGAGGCACTCCCATAAAAACAAAAAAAACCAAAAAAAGACATAAAGGAGAAGGCAGAGTCATAGGTAAAAGAAATTAATGCAGTTATGGGAAGTAACAACAGCATCTACCTTGACACATGTGAGGATATATAAAAATTCAGTATCAAATTCTGCACTAAATATATCACCTCATGAATTAGAGAATGTTTCATTCCTGGGATTGGGGAAAACAATCAAATACTAAGAAGTAGCTTTACTGTCTTCCGTTACATGGAAGTTGCTGCCATGCGATATTTTCTACACTTACTATATCTTGTAATTGTCATTCTGATTTTTAGAGCCTCATGTTTTAGTTCAAAAGATTATGCCAGTCCTTCTTGTCCCAAGAACATTCCCCTGAAACAAAAAAATATTTTCCTTTGAATCACACTTTTGTTTGGTATCATTGTTCAATCCCAGATGAGAACTTTTGTGTTTCAATGAGACAGTATCCAAACAAACACAGATCTATTAATTTACCAATATAACTATTTCAAATTTGGATTCAGAACAACTATTAATCACTTTTATTACACAAGCTGTATTATTTTAAATTTTTGTCCAATCTGTTAACTCTGTTTATTTGTGGAATCTAATATTAAAATATTTAAGAAGTGTTGGGACACAATCCTGTGCCATGTGTTCCAGGATGACTCTTCTTGAGTCAGGAGGTTGGACCAGATGACCCACTGTGGTCCCTTCCAACCTTACCCATTCTGTGATTCTGAGATCGTGATTCTGTGATGCTGTGATTCTGTGATTCTATGAATATAGCTTACTTATCCTTGGAAGATTTAAGTTTGTCCATATAAGCCACAAGGTTGTTTACAGTCACTTAGACTTGTAATATTAAAGGCTTTCAACTACCCTGCCTTAAAAGGCCTAGCACCACATGATATATACACACAACCCAAACTTCCTCAGAGTCAAGATGAAAGGATAAGCAGTAATTGAAAATAGTAGGCATAAAGCACAACAAGTGCAGAATGGAAAGGTTTGCATTTACTTTGCATATCTGTAACTAGAAACAATAGTTACAAGCAAAGAAGAATTACGCCCAGAAACAGCCAGTACCAATGCCTGACCTAATATAAATTTTTCCAGCACCATTGATTTCAATGGAGGTAGAAAATTTACAGCAGTGAAAGCTGTAGGCCATTTTATTGCCCTGATTCTGTTCTTGCCTGTGTGCTACAAGGATGGATATCATAGACCCTGGTTTATCACTCACCCTGTGGAAGATGAATTTGTTCCTGGATAGTTTTAATGTGCTTCAGTCATGAAGCAGCAGTAGGACTGGTGAAGAACAGGAACACTTCATTCATTGCAAGTTCTGTGCGTTCTCACTTCATTTGTATATGTGGGCTACCAGTGAGGGGGAGCAGTATATGAGCAGACACATAAGCTGCAAATACTTCTGGAAGCAATCATCTGCATGGCCTCTGGAGGTCTGAGAAATTATGAAAATCCAGCCTTTCTCTACTTGCTATTACATAGTTTTAATTGATGGGATTCAAAAGCAATTTGAAAGTCTCAGGGCACAATTCTGCAAAGGTTTGCATGTCATATCAAATTTTCCTCATAATTTATTAATTTTAATTCATAATTTAAATGAGAATGTTGTAAAACATTGCTCTAGCTGAAGTTGTTGAAAATCAGTATTCTCTACCTTTTTCCTTTGTTCAGTTCTCTGCACCACGAATCTGACATAAAGATAGAGGAAAGTTAAAGGAAGGGAAGTTTTTGGCAGACAAAAAAAAAGTATAGCCAAACAAAATAGCATAGGTTTGTATCTAGGAGTCATATTCTTTAAAAACAGGTTAACAGCTTTTATTTGCAAAAATCTTCTGGTAACTAAGGGAAGGGGGCCAAACCAGATTCAGCTCAACAGCCCTCGGCAATACAAGTTGAATTGATGGTAAGATGCCAGGTGGGCAACTGTAATGAAGCTGAACATACAGAAACATTAAGGAATACCTTTGAAGACATTGTCTCATATACTGTCACATGTGTGTGACAGTATAGGAAACAGTTAATGAAGCAGAAAAGACTCTTCATTTTCTCCTCTTGACCTCTTATTACAAAAACACAAAAGAGCACGGTGTAAAACTGAATGATAGGAGATTAGAAAACTATTTTCTACAACATATAATTAGCCAGCAATAGTCATTATCCTCAGTATCAGCAAAAATAAGGGCAACAGTTAGTAATGCAGTCAGGTGCTTGCACCAACGTTGATTCCAACAGGATTTTCTAAAGAAACACCAACATATTGTAATAAATCCCCACTGATTTAGTTTACGATCCTCTGGAAGCATGATCTCTGGACAATAGCTTTGCATACAGTTGGTTATGCTACCTTACAGGGACACAGAAAATACACAGGTTGCCTGTGAGGCATGCAAGTGTATCTGGCAATAATCAAGAACCCCAGGGGTGCTTCAGCACAGGGGATCCCCAGTTGTTTAAAGGTGTTTGCTGGTCAGCAGGAGCACCCAAATTAAATACTCTATCAACAGTCATGGAGGTGGCATCCGTGAGCTACATCATGGATGTAGCATGTCAGCAGATATTAGACATGATTAATTTATTGCATTTTATAAGTTTTGTGGATTTAGTTGCCATGATCTCATGAGGATTTGAATAACAGCCTTTTTTTTCTTTTTTTTTTTTTTTCGGTTGGCTAAAGTAAGAAGAGAGAGGTTAAACTGTAATATTTGTACCAAAAGAAAACATATAAAAACCTCGAACTACTTTGGAAGAAACAGAAATCCTTTTGATTTAAAGCATGGGCCATTTTCTATCATTGGATTGTTTTCTACACTCAGTTCAGGCTAGCAGGTAGTGCTGGTGCCATAAACAGGGCTGATCTGAATGTGGGTAGCCATGCTTTTGTTCATATAAGCAAAATCCAGGGTCTTCTAGTTAGCTGCAGTTAGCCACGCTCAGGTCTTCTTCTGATGAGGGCCTCTACATCTGTCAAACCATCATACTTGGTCACATTTTCTTTTGTTTAATTTTAACCTCTCTCATCACCTTTACTTTCTCTTGTCTTTTTTTAAACTGTCTGAAAGGATATGCAAGAGAAAGGACTATAAATTACTTTTTTTTTAAGAAATGCCTAATGTAGGTGTGTATAAGGACAGACAGAATTCAATTTCGGTATATGTTAGCTAATATAGACTTGCAAAAATTGTCTGAATTTCTCGTGCATTCTAAAAGGCTTTGGTCCTGGTTCAATGAGTATTTGAGTGTTCCTAGAGGATAAAGCCCTTCCTTTCCTTGTCAGGAGTTAAGGTTTCTCTTTCTACTCAATCAGCACTGCGAAGAGCTTAACATGGAGCTCTGACTCCTCTTGAGAAAAATGTGAGTCTTTGTTCAATGAAGACCCCTTCTTGGTGTATTGTTGCAAACAGGTTGCTTGGACAAATTACAGGCATTGAAAAATGGCATATAAATGCCATAATCCTGTTATACAAAGCAATATTACAAGCTGGGTAGACGCTGAGTCCCACATTCATAGGACCACTTCAAAAGATTTAATACTAGAATTTCAGAGACGGTTAATGAAAGTAGTAAATGATATGCTGGAATTTGCAGGAAACAAGGCAGCAGAAAGAGCAAGGCATTCCACTCCACCCTCACTCTGCCTTTTTTATGATGGCAGCTAAGTAGTCAAACTGACCATTCCCCTAGACAGTGAGAATTTAAAGTCACTATAGGCAATTTTATTACATTGCCCTCTCCAGTCTTCAGGGTTGCACTCTTGGAAGCTGGCCCGGAAAAGGAAGGCAACTGCAAGATTTCTATGCTGGATACTTCATCTAGACCAGGATCCCGGTGGGGTTTGTGAACAATCACTCTCAGAAAAACCCTACTTAGTGGAATATAGGCAGGAGCTGCTCTCTCTTAGTGCTGCAAAAAAACAGTTTACATTTTCCCCCACCTTTTTTCCTTGGCCAAGTATGGATTACTGAAATACAAAGAGAAAGGCTGGATACTGAGTTTGGCCAAAATTTGGCTGTCTTATAAAGTTCTTTAGTTTCTTACATATTTCAGCTTAGAATGAAGCATTGGAATTCCTTTTACCCTTTACATACTATTTTTATTAGCCCCAGATATTTCTGCAAAATTATTCTCTTTGGCTGAACGTGGCAAATGAGGTTTCATCATTTCCAGACATATATATTCACATTATGTGTGGAAAGTTATATGGCTACACATTTATTTCAGTATGTGTAGTTTATTTCATAGTTCTGAATGTACAGAAAAAATACAATCCTTACCATTCTAGAAGACATACCAAAGATTCAAAACCTTTTGCTGGGATTTCAATTTAATTTAGTTTCTTAATGCTTATAAGGAGATTGTTACAGTATTAAGTGAGATCTATTGCTGAAGACTACTTCAGTAATTGTAAAATCTATAAAATAGATGGGGCTATTTAAGCGGCTTCAAATTTTGTAGAATAATTTATTTAATTAATACATTCAAATACAAAAAATCATTAATAATTTGAAATATGAAGCAATGTTTTTCTATGTGTGTTTTATATTTAAAACAATGAATGCAATTCCCTTGATAGTGTTGGGGTGGACAATTAGTCTAAAATGGTTTACTGACTTAGTCCACTACTGCATTTCTCGACCTCTCTGTGTCACAAATGAAATCCGGATTAGATAGGAAAGAATTACTGTGGAAGATTCAACAGAGCTCTTTGCTGGCATGTGAAAACCATGGTTTATTAGCAGGGTTGTGGTTGTGTAGTCATTGCAATGTTTACAACTCCTTCATCTCCAGGTGCAATTACCATATCTAAACTCACACATATTAATTGTGTGATATCATACATAAATACAAACTGCCTTTCCTCTTCTAATAAATAAATTAATTATATTTCCTTCAGCATAATGATGTTTTTAAAATGTTGTAATGAAATATAGAGAACTCTAGAGTGTTCCTTATAGTGATTTTCTCAAAGCTCCTTGAAATCACCAGATAAGTGAAACTGAGTAAGTACAAAATAACAACAACTATTATTATTATTATTTTTATTAGTATTATTATTACTACACAGAAAGTATGGGCAAGACCGAGTATAGTAGGTGTATACAGATATGTCTGTATATTTGTACTAGTAATGTCTGAATTACATTTCAGGGTTATTTCATGTGGAAAATTAAAGTTGTAGTACTTTACTGAGTTTTAACAGGGAAAAGACATTCAGAAAATTCTACAGGTTTTCCATTGTTAACATCTCTCAAAAATCTCCAGTTCACTGTAAAGGATGGGTTATATTTTTCTCAGAGACTTAGTACTGGTAGCCACCCATTTCAGATTCTGAAGATCTCTGTAGATTTATAGTAATCTCCACTTTAGACTCTCTCCAAGAAGATCCAGGACCAAAATGACAGAGTCTCTGTTTTAATCACTTCCTCTGCAGTGATGCCACGTTAATTAGAGAATCCCTGTTCTAAGGTGTTCTCTGAACTCCTTAAGAGTGATATTTTTTATCAGCATGAAAATTATAGTACTCTTGCTTCTCTCAGACTCAGTGGAATGAGTTTAAAAGACATGTGAAGATCTGTAAATCTGTAGGAATATAAAATCTAATCTTAAAGAGTTTCTGCAATAGCTGCAGTTTGAACAGGACTACATTTAAAGCAGACATTTCTAGCCATGTAGTTGGCCACAACAGTTCAGCAGCTGACCTAACCCAGAAAGATTCTACAGCTGGTGTTGAATGCCTTGTCATAGCTGCTTTGCTGCATTGTTAAAACAAGGGTGAGCATCTTTACAGTGGCAGCAGTACCATTGTGTGTAACCACAGATGTACAGAGATTGATCTGATCCAGCTGGAGATGTGTGGTTAAACATGCATCTCTAACCTAATTACTGCTATCAATGGAGATAAGTAGACACATGGAGAGATTAATTAATTTGACTGAACTGCTGGCTGAAAGACACTGGCCACAAGGGACAGGAGCCTACATACCTACCTTAAATCAAGACTTCTAAATTCTGGTGCTGCATTAGAATAGAAAAATCCCATTCACACTGCTTAATGGATCAGAAAAAGATAAAGTAGGTTCCACTTAAGACTTCACTACTTAGAGTTTCACACCAAACCAGAAAAGAAATGAATCAGAGGGTCAGAATGGAGGTCTTGAGACAGCGGATACTCCTGAGAATAGTAAAATGTCTGAAATTATCCGATTGTAGAAAACATTCAACCATAGAATATCGCTGTGTGCCTTACAAATTTCATAGAATAGGGCAAATACCTGCTTGGAAAGAGTCCACACAACCTTCATATACATCTCTAAGCATAAGAATAAAAAATATGTTATTTTTCTTTCCATCCTCTAGGTCATTGAAAGGAAATTAAGTGTCCAGCTTTGAGGGAGTTCTAAGGAGGGAACTAAATTTAACAGAACAGCAATAGATGCCTGTGGCTGTCTGGAGAGATGCTAGTAAAATGTTAAAGGGGGAAGAGGAGGGAGACATTATCTTAAGACTTCAGATATTTCTATGTAGGAAAACAGTCTATATCACAAAACAGAAAATGATGGTCTCAAAATCTGGATAAATAGGATGGAAAAACTACTTTAAGAACACCTGTAATTGTAAGGCCCCATCATGCAGCATTAATTCAAAGCAAGTTTTTCTATGAAATTTTATCTGAGTAGTTTTAAAATTTTCATTTTAAGTGAAAACTTTATTCTTCAAATGATTTAACTAGTGAAGTGGGCTTATCTTTTTCTGTGGAGCGAGACTTCCAACCTTAAGACAAACCTGTTATATCACATACAAAAAGACAACCTTCCCTTTAATGGAAAGAGAAAGAAGAATTTTGAAGGCAGAACCTCATGAGCTCAGTGGTCTCCTACCAAGACAAGTATGGCAGCGTGTAAACCTGAACATATGCATAAACAGTGAATTTTCAAAAATAATTGACTAGATTTATTATCTTGGGTTGCAACATGTAACCAAAAATGTGTATTCTACTTGCCATCTCTTGAAACTGGTTGAGGGAGGGGTTTTTCTTTATCTTGTGTATATACTATTCCTCATAACTCATGGTGGTGGAGGGGACAGGTGTCTTCTGTTAATGGGCCAGCTGTTAAAACCACGGGGGGCAGTGTTCTAATCTCTTCCACAACCCATCCTTCCTCGGGGGATATCTGCTGTTAATGGGCCATTAAGGCTCACCACATGACTGATAAAATTACATCATCCCATTGTGAGATGCTCCACCCAGTAGGAGAAACCAAGCTTCCTACCTGGATAAAACCTGCAATTCAGAACACCAAGGAAGCCTGTTTTCCACTGGATTCCAAAGGAAGACAGGACCCATCTCGCCACCACTGGATCCTTCTACAGGATCATCTCTACTCCAACAGAACCACATCTGTCACTCCTGGAATACTTATTTTGGACTGCTCCCAACACCCTGATCAACAGGGTGTCAGGTTATATCCTGACTCTGTCAGTGTTTCTAGGATTTTTTTGTTTGCTTGATTTTTTGTACTACTACATTTGTATATTTTAATATTCCTAGTAAAGAACTGTTATTCCTATATGTTTGCCTGAAAGCCCCTTAATTGCAAAATTATAATAATTTGGAGGGAAGGGGCTTACATTCTCCATTCCAAGGTGAAGTGTTAAAAACTGATATAATCACAGACAGAGACTCTGTAACTAGTCAAAGTTAGAAAGTGATATTTTGTTTAATACACCACCGAGCGGCACAGGAGTCGTCTCCAAAAGGCATGACCACCCCGTACAAAGTTCTTTGCCCTCTTTTTATTTCCTAAAGTCTTACATATGCATAACTCCAGCACCTCCCATCCCCGCTCTGTACTAAAATGAGGCTATTAGTCCTTCATGCCTGCGCAATTTTTCTCTTGAATTGGGTTAGTGGTCTCGAGTTGGGTCAGTGGTCTTAAGGGATGAAGTAAGGAATGTCTTCATCAGGTCACCGTGACCCTCTGGCATGATTTAAGGTCCCCTGCTTTGTGATTGATTGGTATAAAGTCCCGGTGCTGGTCATTGTTCTACTGGTTTCAATCTGTTCTTATAACTGTTCACTTACTTTACTTCCTTCTGTAAACAAGCTCATAATGGCAAACAATACAGCAATTAGCTCTGGCTTAAGCACCTAATAATCATTAACTTATTGTTTCCTTATCTAACTTACATCCTGATCAATATGAATTGCTTCTAACTCTTATCTAAAATCTTAACTCTTTAAAATCATGATTCAAAGGGAAGCTCCAGCTTTCCCTGGCAGACACCTGTCTTTCCAAACCAAGATATTTATTTATATATTTATTTAGTTAGTTACTTATTTATTTATTAAAAGTCTACCCTTCTAGGACTCAACAAACAAGTCATGTTCCAAAATTTCATTGGGGAGCAGATGGCTGAACATGACTCCAGAAAATGACAGACAGAACTCCACAGAGCCAGAAGATAACATTGCCCGCCCAAGCGCTGGAATTTGATATGTAGACTATAACTACTAGCTCTCAATAGTAATCATTACCACTTTGAATTTATATGCCTGGGTATGTCATCTGAGTGTGTATTGCCTCTTAGTTTGCCTGTCTGATTTCACAATAAGATTTATAAAAGCTCTGATTAAATTCAAATAGCTTTGTCACAGAAATGGTTATTTCAAAAGTAAATGTCTGAGGAAAACTCATGAGGCAGAAGGGAGACTTCTGAATAACAACTCTAGAAAAGAAAAAGAAAGCATGGGGTTTAACCTAGGTAGAAACATATTCAAGGATAAGGGGTTTGGAGCTATCACATATTCTCTGTGATTCTGAGCAATACTTTAAGGATTTTAGTATTCCCAAAATTCTATGAAGCTTGCAGAAATTTAGGAGTACAAATGTTTTGGGGTCTTTTCTTCTCTTAGATCAATGTTGGGGTAGACAAAGAGCAATACAATATATTCAGTAGCAAGTATCTTCTTATTGGCTAGATGTTGTGGGCTTATGGTCACTAATTATATGTTAATTAATAAGTAATGCAAGAATTTTACAGCAATCTCAGATTGTCTTGACAGAGAGCATGTGTGCTGTGTATGTCATCTACACACTGCAATAATCCTTTGGCTTTGTATACATTGTGCTGTCAAATTTCTCCAAAATATTTTTATAGCAAAAGTAAAATAGATGGTAGAGTTCCATCAGCAATTCATTGCAGAAATTTAGTGCACCTGCAGAGAACTGCCTTTTCACCCAAATTATACCATACACTGACAAAGTCTTAGAATCACTTGTCTCATAAGTCCTGCCAACATCTTTTCAGTACTTTCAAGATTTTTTCAAAGCCTTCCCAGTACTTTCAAGAACTCCATCCTTCTCCCACTCATAATCTACACTGTGATTCATTCCTGCTTTTACACAGAATTTATGTGTTCAAACAGTCCAGGTCTTGAATATAGGTCATTGCAACCTCTAAAAAACAGGAAAAAATAATAACCCTAACCAGAAAATAACAGCTCCACCAGAACGGCAGTATCCAGAGAAGTACTACAGCTGCCACAGAACTACTAGAAGTAGGAGGTAACTCTGTTATGGTACAACCCAAATGCTATCACAGAAGCAGATCTCTTACCAAGCACCTGAGAAGGACTGACATAGAAGGAATAGATGTTGCCTCCTAAAAGCTACATGCAGTTGTGTAAGTTACTTCTGTGTTTAGAGTACCTCAAGTATTTAATAGTTCAGTGTGTGAAGACCCTGTCACTAGACAATACGGTGAGATACATGCTGAGGGGTACTGCTGGGTTGTGCTCAGTATCTTTGATTCTTGTGCATTGATTACAGGGCAAGGCAAGGCAAGGCAGGGCAAGGCAAGGCAAAGGCAAAGGAAAAGAAAGGGAAAGGGAAAGGGAAAGGGAAAGGGAAAGGGAAAGGGAAAGGGAAAGGGAGGAAAGGGAAGGAAAGGACCCTAAATTGATAGAGAAGATAAAACCCAGACAGTTTTGTGGTTTTTTTTAAATCACCAAATCCCCAAATTATATACCATTTAGTAATGTAATATATGACATAACTCATGTCAGCCCTTTGTTCTTGTTGATCTCTACAGGACACGGGGTGCAATGGAAGCGGGGAAATATTTCTACATCACGTCATCTTGATCTGAGAAAGAAATAGGCTGATGGAGCATTTTTTTTTTTAATGTACTTGGCTCATTGAGTGCAGCTGCAGTTGCAAATCCCTAAAACATTCCACAACTGAACTATTTTTTCCTTTAATCTGAAGCATCTAGTGTTTTCCACTGCCAGAGGTCTGATACTGGATTTAACAGACCAGGGAATTGCTTTATGTTGTCACTTCCTCTGTTAGAAAATATAGGTGCCAGGCTGCTTGTAGAAATTGTATTCATCATCCTGCGGGTTCTCTTTAGGCAGAAAAGGTTGAAATAAAAGCATAATTGATGGAGAAAAGGAAAAAAAATAAATTTTCTAGCATCATAGCCTTGAGACTCTCATCATACTTTTCCTATCCTTCTGTGAATGTGATGGAATTTTTATTTCAGATTTGATTCTCATTACTGACATAATGTCAGGTGGCTAAAGGTAACAGCTGAGAAAAGAAAGACATCTATTACATTTGCATTCATACTATCATTAGGGTGGGAGAAATCTGTAGCACTTCAGGGCTAATTTCTGTAGCGACATTAACTAAATAGAGAAGCAGATTTGTGAAACTTCCATGACAATTATGTACCAGTAAATGCTGCAAAATTTATAACAGCAAGAAACATAATACATATATTTTAAACTATTTTGTTATTATTTGGTTTTATATCCCAGTAATAAATTACATAGCGAAAAATGGTTGGGCTAACCAGGAAAAAGAGCAAATTTAATATTTGTTATGAAGACTCACAAAAGAAGATTTTTTTCCTGCTGGCAGCATGAAGTAGGAAGCTATTTTCCACAACACAGGATAGATAAACTTATTCTCTTCATGGCAGACATTGTTTTGTTCAGACATCTTTATTCATTTGCACGTATGCTCCATTATTTACTTATAGGTACATCAAAAAACACCAAAGGAATTTAATACAAAATTATCCTGCCAGAAAATACAATTTGTCAAAAATTAAAAATGGAAACAAAAATATTACCTGTCATAACAAAGTCCTTCATTGTTAACAAAATGAAAAACACAGGGAAAAAAAATCAGTTTTAGTAAATTCAACTGAATGCTTCAATTGAAATGTTTCAATTGAAGTGATATTGTTGTGTGTCAGGTTTTTGGTTTTTTTTTGTACGGCAGTAGCAGGTAATATTAAACCATCAACTGATAAAGTAAAGGCATTTCAAATGGAAACTTTTAAATATCTTCAGTAACAAAAATTAGTATTTTCTTTCAGGATGTCTGAATTACTTATATTCCCAATATTTAGTCTGACATACGCAAATGGTTATTCCTTAGCTGTGAAAAATCAAGTACCAAAAACATCTACATGAAAAATGCAATGTAAAATGGAGATTTGGAGCAGCTTCTGTTTTTCTCAGGTAGTATGTGAAATGAAGGATAGAATATCAAGGCAGTCATTTTTTCTTTCTCGCTTTGTTTTACTGCCTGCACTGACACAGCTTATGCCTTCACAGAATCACAGAATGGGTAAGGTTGAAAAGGACCCCAGTGGGTCACCTGGTCCAACCTCCCTGCTCAAGCAGGGCCATCCCAGAGCACATGGCACAGGACTATGTCCAGAGAGCTCTTGAACATCTCCAGTGTAGGAGACACCACAGCCTCTCTGGGCAATTTGTTCCTGTGTGCAGCCACCTGCACAGTAAAGAAGTTCTTTCTCATGTTCAGGTGGAACTTCTGTGCATCAATTTCTGTCCACTGCCTGTTGTCCTATTTCTCAGCACCACTGAGAAGAGCTTTTCTTGTATTTAACCAAATGAGCAAACAGACAGTAAAAAGAAGACCTAAAAAGGCATCCAGTCCTCCTGCAATGACTTATAGAGAAGTAATACAGGTCAGATTGTTTGACTTCGCATAAAACTGAAGGATGGAAGAACTCTCTCAGGCTTTGTATCACCCAACCAAATAAACCAGGTAACTATGGAAATTACTGATTAACCTGATGATTCATTTTAATATATTGAGTTTCTTGCTCAAGTCATGTGTTCTTGTCTGTAAATAAATCTCCTTTTTGACAAACTCTTTTGATATGGAAAAAGTGACACCAAAACTCCAAACTGATCTTAACTGATGACAGTGAGTGTTTGCAAATTGCTGAAGCCCAAAATAAATGAAGTGCATCAACACATTCCACAGAAGCAAAATTCTGCCTTTTGACAGGTGTATGTAGGTTCCTGATGGTAAACAGCAACAGATTCAAGCAAATTGACTGACTACAAAGGAAATGGGATTAATTTTACTGTGTGTCTATGATTATAGTGGTAACCACACACTGAACATACAAACATATAGATCCAAAGGTAAGAAAAGTGCAGTTAATTGCCATTTGTGTACATGATAATTGTTTTGTTTTACCTCCATGGTTCATCCATATTCATAAAATAATTTGGGCTAATTACTTTCCAAATAATGTCTAGTGACAACATGGCTCAGATCTTTTGCAAAAAAAAATATATTATGTCTGACGGTTCTTCCATGTTGTGGATGTGCTCAAAGAATACAGAAAATTTGATAAGTAGGATTTTCCTTGGAAAAAAACCTATCTTGTTCTTGCCACATTTCTTGTAGTTTCAAACCAGTGGTTCTGGCTTAAAGCCAAACTCTCTGATAGTCTGCTGATTTATCTCTGATATCTTTTACAAGTCAGGTCCAGATTTAAAATCCCCCCTTTTTGTCATTAATTACTTGTTTTTACTGAAAGAAGGCACATCTTTGGTAGTCATTCAACTATGACACTTTACCAGTTCATCTAATTTTGCTGCTCCTCTTTTCAGGTTAAAAAAACCCTTCAAAACTTGTACTGCTTTGCACTTGTGATTTGGTGGTAATGACCTCATGTTGATTATGAATAAATGCTGGGCAAAATTAAAGACATGACCATGTTAATATATGTAAATTAGAAAAACAGACTTTGGAGATTTGACCAATAAAGGACTAAAGGACTCTTGCATTAGGGATAATATGAGCCATATTTAAGTATATCTTATGATAAAGTATGGTATATTTAAGTATAAATAAATATAAGTATATTTAAGTATATCTCCAGATCCAGTGTTCTCTGCATACTGATTGGTTAAAGTAAGACAAGATAGGACCTTTTATTTTAAAGTACTGTTAGAAGCACAAAAATCACAGAAATTTTTGATAAATAGATAAAGCACAATATGCTTTAAATTTAAATAACTATTTTATAGTGTTTACAGAATCAACTCTGTGACAACTCTATGATATAAACATATCAAGAGCCATTTTCAAGCAGTTTGTTTTGTATCTAATATTTCCTGGGTGCAACACAGTAACTGTTAATTACTTTCCACATTTCTTAAGTTAATTTGGTGTTTCTGAGTTGGGAACCACGCCTGATCAAAATCCCCTGATAAAATAAACAATGTACAGAGCTAAGGGAACTGATTTGCAAGCTTTCAGGTACTATTGACTCGAATAGGAGACTGTCCTGGGTAACCCAAAAAATGTGTACTGTATTCCATATCTGTGCTACATCGTATGCTCAAGATTGTCACTGTGCCTCTAACACTCAGGGGCCAGAAGCAGAACAGAGTTGTCTGGCCCTGGGTTCAGGAAGGAGTGGGGTACCAGGGTCACTTTGAGTATTGCAGGACACTCATGCAGAGCCTCCTTCTCTTTTTGTTCTCGCCAGATTGCTAAAAGAGTTGCTTCACTGGGCCAAAGCTGATGCCTTCTTTTGTTTCACTCTGGGCTCCTTGCTTGCTTCAGGTCTCCAAGAAAATGTATTTCTCAATCTTAAACTGTTTCAGGGCAAATTCTGCAAATGGGAGTTGCTGGTTTCAGTGTCCAGCATGTCTGCTTCTTTCCTTCCACAATGCAAAAACAAATCAGAACCACAGAGCCGACACCAGCTGGGTCCAGCCGGCTGAAAAAGAAGCAGAGAAATTGATGCCTCAGCTTTACCCTGCCCCAGTTCCCAGTTCCAGCCCCTGCCCAAGCTCTTGGTTCCAGATGCTGCCCAAGTTCCAGCCCTGACCCAGTTCCATCTGCCATTGTGGATGGAGCTGCTTCCACCAGGAAAGGCACCCTAATGGATGGCATGGAGCAAATGCATTGAGGGACACTTGACTGTTTTAGGACTCTGTTTCTTTTTGTTTTGTCCTTGTTTCCTACTGGGTCTTCGGTGGAAGAGGAGTCTGCCTTATAAATTGTCTTCAACCATGACAGAGGCAAATGTGGCTGACTCTGAACCTATTTCCTCCCTTGTCACCCTTTCTAGAGGGACACACAATAAAACTATTTATTATGAGGGTATTTTTAGTGTAGTGAATACCTCTCTTCCAGGGCATATCCATTAAGTCACTTTGGATGTATCATTAAAATTCCATCAGTGTTAGAGTAAATAATTGTTTTGTCCTTGCTCTATATCTGGAATCTTTATGGACATGCACATGGTCATGAGGAGTCTTTATTTGACTTTGTGACTTTGCTGCTGACTTTGTGACTCAAGTGTCTCATTTTACATTCATTCATGAATGCAATCATCATGCAGAAATAAGACATTTTTTCACCTTAGTTCCCTAAAGGGGGTACATTTGAAACACATTAAATTGACTGGTATTACACTTCACTGAAGATGCCACTATTCCTGCCTTTTACTTGAAAGCAGATTTGGCAGTTATTTTCATGCAAGATCCTATTTTCTTACATACTAATTCAGGAAGTGAAATATCTCTCTCTAGAAGATTTCAACTTGAATTTACCTAAGACGTGCCCTAGAACATAACCTATTAAGCATATATGGCAACAGCCTTCATTGACCCTTCTTAGAAATCTATGTTATGCCCCAAATTTAGATGAATAAAGATACATGAAATGAGTCTTAATTTTCCATTTTACCTGTAAAATATTGGGAATAAATAATTTAGGCAACTAACTGTCTAAAGCCTAGGGGAATGAATCTAGACATTGGTCTAGATGTTAATCTGTACAAATAGTATAAACTGTAAATATGAGAGCTGAGAAGATAGCAAATTAAATCTACACACCAAAAAGAGACATTTGTAGTAACTTTTTTCTGGAAAACTAAAAGTAAGGGGGTGCACGAAGATCATAAAAAATAAGCTGTGGAACCATCAAACTTGGTGAAATAAATATAAACTCTTGTGGATATAATTTACTTGGCAGTTGCAGGTAATCTGAAAGACAGTATAGCCTAAATGATTCATGTGTACTCAGAAATCAGGTCTAATTCAATTCTGGAAAAGCTGTCTTTGTTGCAGCCATTAAGCCAGGCTGAGCTCAGCCCGACATGCTTCAGCCCACAGCCTACTGTTCTTCAAACTCTGTCCCAGTTCGAAGATTACCAGATAAGAAAGACCCTGCCTGGAAAGACTGTTCTTTGGTACATGATATCAGCATCTTTATGTCCAACTTGCCTGGCTAGGGCTTCCAGTCACAGTCAGGCACAGTGCTTACTCAGGGATGCCTGATACCTGCATATGGCATGCACACAGTGTCAATCTACATTTTGCTCGCATCTTGTCTTGCTTTCCTGGCAGCAGGATGGTACTTTCCTTCATGAAAATGTGTGAAGTAGAGAAGAAGTGAAGTCATCTTTGTTCAGAGCGTGTCTGAACTATTCTGCCTAATTGCCCTCTCCCTCTGCTGAGGAAACAATAAAGCCTATTTTTCAACCTGCATGTTTTCACAGAAATTACAAAAATAATATTGTATATAAATACAATCAGACTAAATTATGAGGATGGACCTCAATATCAAAAAATTCAAGCTGCTAGAAGAAAGAAAATTATTTGCCACAGCTGTTTTTTCGGTAGCTTGTTCTCTGAACAAGTTTGTCCTTTCAGTCCTAAAGGAAGAATTTAAAATATCAGTCTGGTAGTTTAGAATCCTGTCTGGACTGGATCTTTTATTTGGAAATTATGATGGTCTGTTAAATCCTAAGAGATAGCTTGAACTATGTAATTCCTTGATAGGGTTTCATGTTTTACAGGAGATTTCTGCTGAGAGTTCTTATGTTATTGCACAATTATTAAAGCTCTGATCACCAGCTTTCTTGTGGCACAGATTGGAGCTAACAGTGCTGTGATCAGCAATGGCAAAAAGCACTTAGCAATGATCAGGTTTCTCTGCCCACCAAACTCACTGGAAAGGGAAATTTTGAAGAACAAAGGTAGGTGATGGAGTTCTCATTTAGCAAAAGACTCAGCAAGGATGAGACATGATCTTCCACATCCTTACTTCTCCCCTCTTCATTCTTCTTGAACAATTATCTATTCTTATAGCAGTTAAACAAAGTGGCAGGTGAAGCTCTGCAAGTCTGGATGAAAAGAAGCAGAACAATTCAAACATCTGTCATAATGTTCATTGCAATTGGGAGATTCTACTACCCATTGATAAAAATGCTATCTATGTGAAAATAAAATTAGCAATCAGCAAGAGAATATTTTAACCCTAAACCCCCCATTTGATTTAAATGGATGAATTGCAGGTGTGATGATGTGTAGTAAGCTTTTTATCCTACTCAAGCAATTCTATATGTGAATGGGGTTTGCTGGAGAAAAGAGCAGATGATTATACACATATGAAACTTTCTACTTTGAAATACAGAAACCATGGATGTTTTAGTATCCATCATCATGTTAGGATGGGATTTTGAGCTGTATAAAACCCACAATAAATGTTGTCTGAGGTTTGATGTACATCTGCCTCTTTTTGGGTAATCTTTATCAGTTAATCTAGTGCATTTAACAAAATGCTTTAGGAATGTCTACAATTATGTATACATTCACTTAATATTCAGCCTGAAAGAATGGTTGAAAAAGGTAGTTATTTTCATTTTCTTCTTCATATTCTGTTTACTAACTCTTCAGTTCTGTTTTGCTAAGAAGGTTTAAAGTAAAAAACATAGGTTGCAACAGTGGCCATGCATAAAGCCTGAAGTAGGTCTTGCTATATAACTTGGTCCTATGCTTTGGTGGAAAATAAATGCCTATAAAATAATAAAGAATATTAACCTACACATCAATTTCTGTTGCATCATGTAATAGTTTCAGTGTGATTGACTAGAGACAAACAAAATAAAAGTGATGGATTCAGTCAGACCTAAGTTGACTGCTACTGGCATAGAGGTAGTCGAGTGGTGGCAGCGGATGATATACAGTAAAAATACAGAGAAATTTGGAGACTGTCAAGAATTATGGAATATCTTGAGCTGGAAGGGACAAAGATCATAGAGGTCCAACACCTGGTCCTGCACAGTACATCCCCAAGAGTCACACCACGTGCCAGAGAGAATTGCCCAAATGTTTCTTGAATTCTATCAGGATGGTGTTGTGACCACTTCCCTGAGGACCCTGTTCCAGTGCCCAACCAACCTCCTGATGAAAAACCTTTTTCTAATACCCAGACTAAACCTCCCTGGCAGTACTTCAGGCCATTCTCTTGGGTCCTGTCACTGGTCACCAGAGAGAAGAGATCAGTGTCTGCCCCTCCACTTCCCCTCACAAGGACGTTGTAACTGCATTGAGGTCTCCCCTCAGTCTCCTCTACTCCAGGCTGAACAGACCAAGTGACCTCAGCCACTCCTCACACAGCTTCACATCGAGGCCCTTCACCATCTTCATTGCCCTCCTTTGGATGTTCTCTAATTGCTTTATATCTTTTTTGTACTGTTGTGCCCCAAACTGCACACAGTACTTAAGATGAGACCACACCAGTGTGGAGCAGAGCAGAGAAGAGACAAGGCATGTATTTCATTCATGTTCTTATTGGACTGGAGACGTATTTGAGATGAATGTTTGATCCTAGTCTTGGTTAAACTTCCATGAGACATCATTAGTTTAGATGTTCCTGCTGGAAACAATGGATGGGTGCTCTTCAGACCTGTGATGTTTTTTCAGTTGAAGCACAGAACTTTTACCCAAAATGCTGTGGGACTGGACATGTTCTTGGTACATTGAAATTACTTTGGTTTTTTTGTCAAAATATTTGATTCCTGTTGCCCAAAAATTTCTTTTATATTGAGCAAGCTTCCTGAGTATAAGTCAGAGCAGGACTTCTAAGCATATACACGGACGAGTTTTCCAAAATCTCATGGAGGGAGCTCAAACAAGTTTGTTTTGCAATTTGTCAAATAAATCTAGGTTTTTTAGTTGGCTGCTCTTATCACCAACTTTGGCAGAAAAGTTACCTTTTCACTGTGAAATGGAGAAATTATCAAAATTATGAACTTCTAAGCTGTCTATTTTTGCTCAGTGTACTGCATCTAGTCTTTCCATTTGGCAGTGGAAGGACTTTAGCTTTTGAAAATTACATTTTAAAGTTACCAGAAAACACTTGTAAGTGAATACAACATTTCAGTTTAGTCAGGTTTATTCATGTTAAAGATTTCATGCTGTAATATGGGACTATTTCTGCCAAATTCTGAGCTCTTCTTGAGCCTTTCTTGCTGAAACCCCAAGTTCCCCCTGAAACTTACATAAGCTAAAGACTCTATCTGGCAACATAAGATGCTTAGTTAATCTTGCAGGTTTAGATCCCATGGGAAGTGTTTCCTTACAAACAAAAGTATTATCTTTTGATGCTCTTCCTTTTAACTGTAGTATTTCTAGCATTCTGGCATTGTATTTCTCATTTTTTCTGTTTCTCAATCCCATTAATTATCTACTGGATCAATTAACGTTTTTCACTCCACTGTAAGTGGGGAAAAAGTAATTAGACTACTATGGGGGATACTAATTTCTTCTCATGTTCTCCCTTTTAATCTCTAATTTTTAATTATTTGTTTGATCACTTTCAAACCAGAATGTTATAATAAAGTTTTGCTTCTAGTCTGATTGTTCATTTTGGTTATAGTGCATGTGCAGTGACTTAATATCTATTTAAAATTATATAATATCAGGAAAAATACAGAGGGAAAACTGAGAAGAGAGACAAAAGAGATTACTAAATCCTCTATGAGAGTATCATAGGGATACTACAATTCTGTTGTTGCATTTCAAGTCTGGTGAGATTCAGGCTCGTCATGCCATTTTCATTCAGTGAAGCAAATCATGTCAAGGCATATTATTTTCCTGCCCAATTATTACACAGTGTTGAGTTTGTACCACTTATTATGGTACTAATTACGCTATCTCTAAATTTCATGTCAGCTGGAGAAATTCATTGATAAAGCTGCCAGGCTATAAATTCTGAACATGGAGGAAGTAGGTGGAAACAAGCTGAAATGAGACCCTTTATTTATAGTTAGTGTCATGGAAGACCAGAGGGAGATGCATCTATTTCTATCACAACTAAGCATAGACTGGAAAATGGATCCTTGCAGTGATACTCTTTCTTTCCATGTGGCTGTTGTGCATAAATGGCTCTACCTTTCTTGCTGCAACTTGTTAATTCTACCTTGATCTGACAAAAGCCAAAGAACATGACACTGTGTAGATGTTCAGATGACCAAACAAAGAAAAAATGAAAAAAAACCCAGGCTCACAGGCTGTAAGCAGGCTTAGAAGGTATCTCATCAGGATCATGCAAAAGGAATCAAAGTAGGGGAAAAAAAAAAAGGGAAAAAAGGCAAGAAAATAATTACTCCTTGTAATGCTTGGCTGGCATTGCTGGAAAAATTTGAGCTTTGTTGCTGCTTCTGGCTATCTGTACAAGTCATGTTAACAAAAGACTTTCTATGTGTATTATATGTATATATACACATATATACATATATATCTATATATATATGTATATGTGTGTGTGTGTATTAAATATAATTCCCTAAGTACTTAAACTCTATAGTTCAGTATTTGATTTACTGTAATTGGGACTTTTACTTATCATTTTCACCATTACTCATCAAATTAACAGTCACCCTTAAATTTCTTAAAGATTTCCAATCTTCTGACAGGAGTTGGAAAAATGCTTCAGAATTTCAGAAGTGAAAGTACTCAGTAAATGGCAAGCTACTGAGTAGCTGTTGTGGCATTTTGAAGATGGTAATGTGGAGAAAACTGCTGGAGCATAAACCTTTAAAAAATAGCCTTTGATTTTTTTTTGGAGAAGCCTTGTGAGAAAAATCTGGACTCACAAAACATGTATTGCCAGATTAACAGATGAAATACTGACTTCACTTAGATTTGAGGCCATGTAAATTAGACTTCTAAATTGTCAGAAACTGAAGAGTGAAGACCCCACTGATGGAATTCAGCTCACTGAATGATTTCTTTCCAAAGGATATCTAGGGTTAGCTGTTTGCCTGGTTTGCCTCTTCAATCAGTGGCAAGAAATAGAAATTTCCAAAGACAATTAATGCAATCTTCAGAGAAGTATCTGCCCTCAGTCAGCACTAGCTGATAATTTTTTCCTGCCCTGAAGCTTATACATAAAGTTCCATGATATATTCTGAATTCTAATTCTTCCCAATGCCAAAACCCCCCATTTTATGACCTGGATGCATACTGTGAAAAAAACAATCTTTTGATAAGGGGGGAAAAGCACACCTAACACATTGGGTCTGTGTATTACTGATAAATGATTTCTTTGCACTAAACAGACATCTGTATATTTAGTTCCATGTTTGCAGTTATGAAGCAAAAAGACATTTTGAGAAATGCATCTAGCTTGTTTTGGTATCTTAAAATTTGAAATTTAAATAGTGACACAAAGAAGTAAAATATTTAAGTATCCTACACTGTTAATTTGTGATCTACTGAAGAAGTGAAATGTTATGCCACATTTTGTCATGAACTCTAAACAGACTATTCAGAACCATAGTTTACACTGTTGCCACTCTAAGTGTCTGATGTAGTACATGTAGAGTGATTTGATTTGATTTTTCCAATGTTATTTATATGATAACAATTAAGGGTCATACTGGCACCAAAGAGGAAATAGATTTTTATGAGAAATACAAAGAATAGAAAAATCCCCTTGCTTATGTTAATGTGTTCTGAATGTAGAAGTAAAATGGAAAGCAGGACTTTAAAAAAATTCTCTTCACAAAATGCCTTCCTTGTTCAGGCAATGAGATACAAAATAAAGTGCATGTTACTGTGAGATAACATTCACCTCTGGGGCTGTTGTACAGGAAAAAAAATACGAATTGCAATCTAAAGAGAGCTATTGCCTTCAAAGAACTTGAGAAAATTGGTATTACTGCTAAAAACACTCCAAAGTACCTAATTAGGATTTTGGAGATGGGATTAATGAACCTTTTTTAAGAAAAAGAATCTGCATTTGTTAGAGCAATGATATATAGTTCTACTCATTCAAAAAAGAATAGTGAACATAATGGCTGAATCCTTTTCTTTCATATGTGCTCTTAAATATGTTTTAAATATACAAAAAGAACATCAAACTTTCAAGGAGGCGCGTGGTCAAAAGTTGGGCTACTAATGTAACTTTAATATATTCCTTGTGCTCATGTCTTAGAATAGCTATCTCAGTTTAAGATCATTACTTGTTTTATCTGTAATGGAACAGCTTTCTATTGTTTTTGCAGTGACCATGTTTCATCTGAAGATAGTTGTTCCCGTCAGTTAGCTCCTACTTATACTTACTAAAATGAGTGAAATAATATTTCCTCTCCATTCTTTTTATTCTTACTGTTTAGCTCTTAATGTCTTGTACATTCATTTATTTTTTTTAACTAGGTGGTATTATTCAGATCTGGAAAAAATGAATCAAAGAATAAACAGAGGCCTACTGATATTGAAAAGAGTGGACTTTGTTTACCTTACATATGAACTCCTATTTACCCATTCTAGTACAAGAATAGTTTCATTTCTGTTGGAAATTATGTGACATAGCTGTTTTGTACTCAGCATTGCTCCTAGAGAATTCTCACATACTCCTATGCAAAATCCCTGTTCTATGAAGGAACTATTTTCCCCTCATAATCATGTCCTAGTAGTTGCAGTATATATTACTGACCAAACATTTCTCCACATGAGGAAAGTTCTATCTGGAATTCTAGCTGTCAAATATCATCTGTATTCATCACTTCAATTAAAGTAACATTTGATCTTAACTAATGCTCATTAAAGATTTTAAAACCTTTTTAACCAAGTTATTTGTGAGAAATATAAGCTTCTTATTTATTTATTTATTTATTTATTTATTTATTTATTTATTTATTTATTTGCTTACTTACTTACTTACTTACTTACTTACTTATTTTAATTAGCATAAGTTCTTGAGTCCAAGGAGATTCCAGCTAGTGACACCCACGTTTTCTTTGGTAAACTGCAGTTGTGGGTACTCTGAGTTTCAGAAGTTATCCCATGGCACCTCTTGGTGCTTGACATCATATTGAAAGTATTTCTCCCTGTACTCTTCCTGACTGATTAAAGAGCCAGAGTCATGACTGAGCTGCTGTGTTTGAAGCCCAGCTAGAAATTAAGCACCCCTCAGCCATTCACTCAATCCTCTTCTCTTTCTCCCTTCCATCCTGGTGGAATGAGGGGAAGCATCAAAAGTCAAACTTGTAGATTGAGGTAAGAACAGTTTATTAGGAAAAGAAAAAGAGAAAGAGAAAAGGAAAGAGCCTCAGAAACAAGTGATGCACAATGCAATGGCTCAGCACCTGCTGACCAATGCTGGACTCCCCTCCTAAATCCAAATTGGCCAACCTTCAAGGTAAATGCCCCAGTTTATACACTGGGTATGACATTCTATGATGTTGAATATCACCTGTCCCAGCTATGCTCCCTCACAGTTTATTTTTTGTACATTCTCACTGCCGGAGCATAAGGCACACTCACACACAAATAATAAATCCTTAATTCTGGATAAACATGACTTAAAAAACCCTAGAACATCAGTATGTTATCAGTCTAAAACATAGCACTGTAGCAGCTATGGAGTCTATTCCAGCTGTAACCAGGACACCAACTCATCAATATTTTATGCTAGTCAGCTGAGAAGTTTTAGGCTGGTGTAGGTCATGTCCAAAGAAAGGGCTTTCCAAATAACAGTATCTTACTGTTTTTCACCATGTAACTAAATATAGTGCAAAGATTTAAAGTACTAAAAGAAAAGGAAGAAATAATAAATTACTCAGTCTGAAGAAAACAGATGTTTAAGAAGGCATGTCTCATCAGAGGCTCCCCAGTCTTTGCACAGATATCATTCAAGGAAAGATACCAACTTGGCTGAGACAGCTCACATTATTTATCATGAGTTAGAGCCTGTGTCTTTACTTCTCCGTATTTCCAATAGAGCCAAAAGGTATAAGGCTTGTATTCAATTGTTTTGAATATTAGTCAAACCTGACAAACAACAGGTGAACTACTCGAGTGCTTTAAATTTTGGTTTCTTAACATATACTTACCTCAGAAAAAGTCGATGCTTTATCATCTACATTTCAGTGATGGTGAAACAAAAAAAACCCCAAAAATCATATAAATAACTTACCTTATGCATCAGTTATTATAACTCCAGTATGTGCATGGCAGCATGGCAAATCTGTATATATTTGCATATTTTAGTCTATAATTCATCAGCTTGGTATTCTACAGTGTGCTGCTTCCCAGTTCACCAAGCAAAAGATATAAAGTTGATAAGGTGCAGGATAAGAGGCTGTACAAGGGTCCTAGCCTTCTTGGCAATGGAACAAGTGAATGATATGTCTTATTGTGTGGCTATTAACAATGCTGCCAATTTCTGATGCAGTAATTGCTCAATGGGAAGGTTTTACGGAATATATTTTATTGCTAGTAATGAGTGCCACATAAAGAAATTGAAAACTTAGATGAGGAAACTCTTATTCAAAAGAAGTGTTTTTCATTAGTATATTCATTAAATATATACCAGGCAGGTGAGAGTTCCCTTTAAGAAGATAGCATAGACATCACAAAAGATAAATACATGGGTATCCCATGTAAGATATTTCTTTTTTTCCCCACAGAATGAATCTTTTCCTGTGTCTAACTCCTACTGGGTTGTCTGCTCAGTCTGACAGATTTTGGAGAGGGTGTTGGAAAACTGGAGTTCTAGCTTATAAAAATCCTTCCAGACTATTTGAACAATGACTGCTTTTTCTGTGACTTCATGTTCTAGCATTCTGCCATAGCCTCTGGGTTTGGAATTTATTTTGCATAACTTGGGGCAGATAAAATTTATCTGTGGCTCCACTCACAGTCAAAAAAGAGACATAGGAAGCTCCAAAAAGGAAATTCATCTGAGTTGCCTTATATGGCTATAGCAGCACAAGACAAATGTCCCTCTGGTGCCTATTTCTCGTCGCTGACTATAACAAGAGACCCATGTGAGTACAACAGACAACAGGTATAATTTTTAAATTCTTAAGCTAAGCCAGATGTATTCAACTCTAGGTTCTTAATTAGTTCCTTTTTGTCTTTATATTTATTCATTCAAAATCAAGTGGTTTCAGCTCTAAGGACTGAGAAAAACCCACCATAGAAAATCATGCTAGATTTTTAGTCTCCTGGAAGGTATGCATAGACATTCATGTCATTGAAAGAATAAGCTGAAATTGGATCTCCTGACTTCTAGGGCATTTTTTGTCTGGTGGTTCACTAAATGTAGAATTTTGTGTTAATTGGAAGACTCATCTCTGAATCCTGTTTTAAGAAAGGCGTTGATGGCTATGGTTTAAAATACAGGAAGATCCAGCAAGGCGAGATATGATGAGACAACATTTCCTATTAGGTTGTGGAATCTTACAGACCTAGTAGGGTCATGGATGTTCCTGACGTTTATTACAATTCATTGAACACTGTAGTATAAAAAGTGATTTTGTGAATCTAGGTTTTTATGCATTAGCATCAAATGTTTTCACTTGCTTTACCTTGAAATGTGTTACTGAAAACCCCTCGATAATTATTTCCATTCTGAACTTCAAACTGATACTAGATAATAGACATGAACTTCATTTGTACAAGTATGAAGTTTTTTTCTGTTGTTAGGTATTATTATACTCCTGTCTATAAAATAAAAAATATTTTTTTCCTTAGTAAGTATTCACTTGCCTATAAACTGGAAGAAATAACATAATTACTAAATACAAACGAACCTACATCTTCCAATAAAATAATTAGAATTGTCAGTAGCAGCATAAAATAGTGCAATGACTTATGTTTCTTCTGATGGCAAAAAGTCTTAATGACATAAATCAGTAGTCTATCAAGAGCACATAAGCTTTCTTAGTCAGAGTTTTTAGTCTTTTTCTGTTCAGTGTGTAATTGATCTCTCAAAATTTTTTCATCCCATTCCTTGAGTGATTTGACAGCCTATAACCTTTGGAAAAATTCAGCTTTAACAATTCATGGAATTAAACATGAGTAAGAATGGAATACAGACCATTATCTAGGTGAGCCTTTAATTGAATTTAAGTTTTAGCTGTATATGAAGATAAAATTTAACTTGTTTTCATTTACTTGTACATTCTTTGAATACTGAGAATGAGTAATGATGTGTTCACTTGTGAAAGGCACTCATTATATTTCATGACCCATGATCAGTTTACAGCCACATAAAAGACAGGTTTTATCACAGAGATAACACCTGGAACAAGGGACAAACCTATTGATTTTATTAGATGAGGCACTTGAAGAAATTGCAATTGATTGACTATTAACACACTGTCATAAAATCCAGCCCTAACAAGTGAAGAATCCACTGTTTTAATCACAGAGGAAAAAAAAAAGAATAAGGCTGTCAGTATCTACTGCAGCATAAATCAATTTAAAATAATGAATTAGCAAAAATAATGACTAATCTTTGTTGAAGCTGTTTTTATTGGTGATCTAAATTATTTCTGATACATTTTTAGGTGTGTGTTTTTTCACACTGTAATTTTAGAAATTCCTCATTCAACCTGCTGGAGGAGGTTTTCTTCTCTTCTTTCTCTTAGAGGAAGTCACAGTTCAATACTCAGGGATGTTGTTTACGTCATCAGATGCCCTTTCATGAATGTTCTTTCCAGCCTCACAATAAAACTTGGCTGCCACTACTTAGATAAATGGTGCATGTGATGTGTCTCTGTGTTGCCACAGAATTACTGAGTAGACATTTTCTGAGGTCTGGCTGCCCTGATTAAAAGATAGATGAAATAATTTTAATGTATAACCTCTTATTGCTACCCTGGACCCTGAGAGTTTTCACACTAAACAAATCCTCTTTCCTATCTTCCAGTGTCTTTGAAACAATGCACTTACATAAAGCATATTCATACTATCTACTTAAAAAGACATTGCATCCCTGAAGAAAGGAATTAAGTAATTAATGCCTCCAAGAACCATTTCTTCCTAATCGTGATGAAATATTTTCTCTTGCCCACTGTGCCAAGCACCTGCCAAACACATGTTCAGACTTGGCTTGACAGCTGTGTGGCTCTGTTCAATTTTAGTAATCACAGAACTGTGAGTTTGCCCTTGCTAGAATGAGTAAAAGTCTATGTTTGGGTACCCATTGGTCACTAAATTTCAAAAATTAAGGTCTGATATAGTTCCAGTGTTCCCACTTGTGTTGGTACATAAAAGAAGATATGTCTACAGAGGTAAGGTCCAAACTCAGGTTATTTGAGAAAATAACCTAAATCTATTTAATCTGTATCTATTCTCAAATATTTTTGAATAATCTTTACTGTACATGTTGTATAATGTCTTCAATAGTATAGATAATTTGAAAAACAAATCGGTTTTTCTAAAAATAGTTTCTAAATTTATCAGATGCCTCTGCAATACACCTTTTACAGGATATAATTCTTATGTAGTCTAAAGGAGGTAGAGATCAAAGAACTTTTGTGGGTCTTGTCTTCTGTCTCTGGACTTCAATCTAAGCAGAGTGCAAGGGTGTATTGGCTGAGATGAAATTCAAAGATTTTCAGGAATTTATCACAGAATTTGCCTCTGAAACAAGACACTGATTTACAAATGAGATTCTACTTGATAAACTGACCAAAGTATATCAAACCAAATAGATTTGTATGATAATTCAGCTTTTTTCAAATACTATACTGTAAGAAGGAAGTGGTTTCCTCTCTGAAGAAGATTATTCTACTCATTCATATAACCTAAGGGTAGGCATCTTGGTGCAAACTCAATTTTAGCTCAATGCATAGAAAATAAACAACATATTCCATATCCTTTAATTTCATTACAGTGTAAGCCTTTGAGAAAAAGAAATTATAGAGATTCAAAGGTTACATACAAGACATGTAATGCCCACGTACTTCATGTACTTCCCTTTTGTTCAGTTGCTAAAAACAACAGTAAAAAAGGTGTTAAAAATAGAAGGATGATAGAAGCACATGAGAGAATCGACTTCTATGGGTCAATGACTCAAAACATTCCCCAGTTGTGAAGGCATCAGAGTGCTTTGTTGGAGCTGCCTTTAAAGGCAGACGTCTTTTGGGTGTATAATGGTCAGCCTTTAAGATGAAGAGTGAATTATGGGCTATGAGCCAGATAACAGGAGTCTCCTCTCAGGAGTGGAGGAGTCTCTTGTCAAGCTTACACAACCCCTGGGCTGTAAAACTCCGCCTCCTCCCCTATCCCATTGAAGGGCTGATGGGGCATCCTGGCTCAGAAGCCTGAGAGGCAGCTGTCATGTCTCAGAAGGTGTCATAATCCATCAAAGGCACCTGACGCATTCCCACACTCACTTCTGAGGCCTTCCACTAGAAGACTGAAAGCTCCTTCCTGAGGGGAGGAACCTGGGAGTTCCCAGGCTGAGAGTATTTTAGCCCATTGCACTTTGTGTTTTGGAGGCTTCCCCCTCCAGCCCTACCCTGATGTACCATCACTTCAACCAAGGGACAGCTAAGCTGCAAAAATCAAGACTCATGGAAGGTTGACAGGGTGGTGAGATTTTCACACTCTTATTTTATCTCTCTCTATTTTCCCTTTCACATGTCCTTGGGTGCTGTTTTTGTGCTTTCACATTGCAATGCTTTCATATTATAACTATAGACAATAACAATCAAAACAGCTACCTACATCCTTTCCTTTGCAACCAAATTGTTCTAAAATAAACCATAACGCATTTTTATATGTGTGTGTATGTATATATTTTAAAACATTGATTATTCAGAGTTGTTTCACTCTAATCCACCCCAAGGAATCTATTAACAAGAACCTGGGTTACTCTTGTCTCCTGGGATGGGTCATGACAAAGCGCAAATACATTGGCTTGCTGTAATCTGTCTTTTAATTTTTAACAAAACTGTGGAATAAAATTGACTGTATAGGGTGCATTTTACTTAGGAAAATTGAACAATCAGTTGAAAGAGCAGCTGGTGACATTGTAGTCAATGATCTCCAAAGCTAATTGAGAATGATAGAAAAAAATCTGATATAATATATAGCTGCATAGATTTCCTTCTCACCCCAGATACTCATTACACACACCTGTTCTTCATTCCCTATGAAAAACACAATTATTCTGAGTTTCTTCCAAAGAAAGTTATCAACTACCCAGAAGAAAGAAAAGTACAAGCAAAACACTGTTGAATTCTATCAACCCTGGATTAACAGTTCCTCTAACCATTATCATCTTCCAATGCAATTTCAAGTATATAATCAATGCATATGTTCTTCATTAAATTTAAAAATATGATGACCTTTGTTATTTTGGTACCCATAATATGAAAATTTACCTTCTTAAAAACAGAGAAATTGTTGCAATGAAAGAGTTTGTGATCCAAAAGATATAGCAAATCGGAATGTTGACTAAAATACATGTTTTGAAAGAAGAAAATCCATTTTGATAAGTTAGTGGGTTTCTAAATGCTAATGCCATTTTCCTGACAATTTTCAGGTGCTTAAAAATCCACAAAGCCTTTTTTATTAGTTCAGCTATTAAATCAAGCCATATGTAAAAAATTAAGAAAAAATACTTTTCTTTATTTTTTCTCAAAGGACTTAGGGATTGAATATTCATTTATCATCTGGTTGTTAATCTAGTGGACAGCTTTGAGGTTTCTGCAAGTTATGTGCTACTAGTAACATCCTTTTCAATGTACCATTAAATGTATTTTTTTGTCATCTGATGTGAAATATCAGCTTTTCTGCTTGTCATCACAAAGCCATGGAGACCTATTCCATTTGATTTGATAACACTTTTTGAATTCTGTGAATTTGGCCCAAAAGCAAAGAAAATGACGTTAATTCCTCTTTTGATAGAAACACCACAGCATTATTTTCTAGATTCATATCTCTTCATCACTAAGATGTCAGCTGAAATGGAGTCCAGAAATTGAAGTGGTCTTGTCTCCAAATGCTCATTTCTAATGTCAGGATGTCAGTAATTGGGATTAATTGTAATGGGTTGCTTACGGCTATTGAAGACACTAGAGTTCAAAGATGCAGAGCTCTCTTAACTCTCATGCCGAACCTGTCCTAGAATTATTGCCAGTCTCTTACTCCTTCAAAGCTGGGCCTGTACCATAATTATTTGTATTTCTGTATCGTCCTCCTGAGATTCTTTAACCTCATATTTGACATGGCTTAATAGACCTATTCTGAAATTTACTATCAATTTGGGAATATTGTTGGTCATGGATATGGAGTAAAGACTTGCAGATGCAGGACAGAGGCTTACAGTGCTGCATTGCAGCTTTGAGTGTGCTTGCTTGATGCCTTAAGAAGGTACCTAGAAAAGAGGCTAGACAGTGTTAAAGGAATAAAGTAAAGGAATAAGTTCCACATGAGCTGATTTAATTCACACTTTGAGTTTCTTTTAGTGCCTCAATCTCTTCATGGTCAAATGACCCAGTTCTTTTATTTTTTTCATAAAATGATGTAACGCATGGGTTCTTCTCTTTTGGGAGGAAAGAAACTTGAGAAGTCTATAGAGGAGTTATGGTGGATATACTGTATGACATTGACAAGACAGTACTTAAACTCCTGCAGGCATGTGTAAAGGAGAAAAGACCCCACCACTGGGTATTTGCCATCATCACTGCATCAAAATAAGAAACGCTGCTCTGAGAAGGAGGCCCAGAGGAGTAATCCCCTGTCAAAAAGTGATGAGAACTCTGATTCCAAATACCAGAAACACCTCTGAGACTTAATTTTTCATCCAGTGCAATGTGTGACACTAGTTAATATATTATATTTACCATTACAACTGTGTGTTTTTACACTGCATAACACAGGAAATCTTTGAACACCTTGGAGGGATAAAAGCCACCAGAACTAGTAAATTATGCATTGTTTCACTGGGAAATGCAGATGTGAGGTGGGTTTCCAAGGCACACACACAATGATACTGGTGTTTAATTCATGCTTTATCTCTGCAGTCATACAGTTAAGTTTTAAATGCATAAACCAAAACCCTATGTTGTCCTAAGGATTTTCAGTCATTTAGAAGTGAGTTAATTATCCTATCTTATTCACTAGAACTCTAAAAGTCAGCACTTAGAGTGAATGCTCATTTACCAGCACTCATTTACCTAGACACTCTTCTAATCCAGTCTACTAATGATAATTATGTTGGACTCAAAACACTGAAAAATGTTGTCTATTTTGTCTGGAAGACAAAATGTGTAGATTTTTGAAGAAAGGCAGCTCTGATACATCCTGGGATAGCTAGCATCATCAACGAACAGCTTCACCATGCCCCTGGAAAGGATAAAAACTTAACACACTCATTTGCAAGCAAGTTCTCTTATGTTAATAACATTCTGTCTAATTGCTTGGAACATTAAAAATGTTACCCCACTGTAACCCACTGTTTGACCCAGCTTCTTCTCTTGTGTTCTTGAACATGTTCTCCTGAGAGGCAAACTGATAAAATATTAATGTGAAAATCACTTAATCATATAAGGTTATAATTCTGTGTTTTAATCTCCTACCACCTGTTATCAAATGAGGGTTTTGTTTGATAATCTTGTTTTTTTTTAATTTGGTTTTCCTTATTTTTTAATTTTCATGTTACTTGGGAAATGTATTTGAGGACTATTTTGGTAGTAGTGGTTCCTCAAAAATTGGTAATGATTTAAGTAGAACGTCACTGAACAGAGGAGCTTTGGCTACGTCACTGGCTTTATAAACCTGTAGAAACAACATGGCAGACTCTGGCTGTTCCAGGCCAAGTCAACGTAGATTTATGATGTGGCTAAGGAGAAGACTAGAACCCTTCCTTGCAGGGTCCCAAACCCATCAACACAACAGCTGCTAAAGTACTACTGTTAAGATTCTGGTACTAAAACCAGCTGCATGTCTTAGAGGCAGCATGTCTGAGTGTATGGTGACGGGCTTGGGAGCCTGCCAAACCTTAATTATAGCCTGGACCACAGGATCTCTGTAACAAATAAATTAACTAAGCTTCTTGCTGACTTTCTGTTCACTGGTCATCCATAATTTCCCTACAGCGTACTATTAGAGTAATGGCTATAACATTGTTCTCTGTAGAGATGTCCACAAATGATTGCATTCCTTCAGGTTTGTTGTTAGGAAGACATCTAATTCTTCGGAAAGGATATAATTCTGTTGTGTTTAGGAGCAACCTGTTCTTCAAATGGCAAATATACAGCAGAATATTAACTGATAAACTCTTAGGGTAGGATTCATGTCTATTAAATCAATTTAGGGGCCTCAAGTATCTGCACGTGTCTGGAAAATAAATACAGGGTCCCTCAGCAGAATCTTGATTTTCTGAAACAAAAGCTGCTGGCCAGATGAGAAGCTGCTGGCCAGATGAACATCTCATGTTGTAGCAATGTCTATATTCAGACAACTGTAAACCTCCCCTGATGTCTAATCCCTGCTTCTGAATCCATGGAAGTTGATAGAAGGCTATCCTTCATATACAGCCATTTAAATGCTGTCAGCAACTCATTTGCACTAGAATCTACTTCCCTCTTTCCCTCTGCTATTTTTAGAGGTAGAAGCTCCTCAGACAGATAGGAAACCTCTTGCTCTGGCTAAGCTTATTTTGGAAAAATTTCTGTGACTGTATCCAGTTGGATCATAAAGATGTTTGAATAGTAAGCTTTCTGAAGGGCTTTCCAATAAATTATTTCAAGTTTTTGGCTTTTACAGGGCTAATGTATGCATATTCTGTTTCAAAACCAACCAAGAGCTTAGATGACCAAACAGAAGGCTATTCTCTTTTGGATACAGCTGTGAAAATTCCATTCTTAAGCACTTATGTCATCCTCTATCCACATTTTAGGGGAGATGATAATTATATGGGACAGTTTATCCTTTTCGCAAGATCCTGTGAAGAATTATGCCAACAGAGCCTGATTTAGTTGCAAGTTCTCTTTGGACACTTTTCTTTGGACTTCCCGCTGCAATTTGAAAGTATGAGAATGTCCTCTTACTTTTTTTTTTTCTTGACTAAGAGTAATAAAGTTTAATTATAAAAACTTAATTTAGAAACTGTATCAAGATGGTACAATTGAAAATTCCCTTTCTTTTGCATTTAAGATTTACTACAGGGTAGAACAGCCATCAAAACTCAGTGAATATAAGTCCTCCAGATTCCAACAATCTACAGGACCTATATGTACCTCTTTAGGCTTTTAAGATGCAAACCTACATCAGGAAAGTAAGGATGATAAAATTTTGCTGTTCTCTTCAGATAAACTCTTGCAAGAACAGTGCTCTATCTTCCAAGAGAAAAGAGTGGCTTGTATGTTCAGTCTGCTGTGTATGTGTGTGTGTGTGTGGGGGGGGGGGGGGGAGGATATATATACATTTATTTTTTTTTCAGATTTTCCAGTTTGTAATCAACATGTGAACTGTGAAGAATTATTCCTGGGTCTGACAGCACAGTTAAACACAAAGGTGGAAGGTTGTTTTTACAACAGAAACATTTTCTGTAACTTTCCAGAATCCACTTAGCAAAGATGCACATACTAACAAATTTTTGTTTAAAGTTCCCTCCCTTCTCAGGAAAAGACTCAACTGAAACAATTTCAACTTGATAAATCACAGCTCTCTAGAGAAAAAAAAAACAGCAACAGAGATGTAAGTTGAAAGCCATCCTAGCCCTCCTTTAGAATAAGAAAAAATTAAAAGAAATTGAAGATGTGTAACATCCCAGAAACAAAGACAATGCAAGTTTTAAATTTTGAAGTTTAGTCAAGCACAGTATGTTTTCTTAGATATAAAAAAGATGCCAGAGAACAGATGTGGATGTGATCTTGCTTCTCAGGTTAACTACTTATGGTCTTAACTCTTAGTAGAATCTATTAAAAAATCTGTTCATTCTAATCAAGGACAAATGTCCAATTTGTTACTTAATTTCCATAAATTACCAGAGGAGATGACCTTAAGATGATAATATTATATTTATAGAACAGAAAATGCTGGTCCAGGTTTTTCCTAAATTAGTATGTTGCAGCTTAAATGAACTGAAACAACTTTGTGTATTGGACAAATTCTCATAACATTCAACAGTACGAATTTTGTAGTTCTTAAAAAGTAGGTATACTGCTGTGAATGAGTAATTAGATAAAATTAGATAACAAATTAATGAGCTGAAAATCTTAAAAGTAATGAATAAAATATATAGCCCAAATGAATTACAAAGAAACACATAGATGACAAAATGAAATATACAATGCTCAATAATTTTAAAATATGTTAAAACACAATGAAAAGTATTTTACACCTGTTGAATATTCTTTTATTTACTTAATAGGCAACATGATTTTTAATCTGTTTTTGTATTGTTTGCAATATTCTAAGCTGGAAGTAATAGTCTATCTCTTTGTGTGACATGGATGAAAACTGAAGGTTATTTCTTACACATGCTAGAGCATAAATGGCTGTGTATGGCTGTATTCACTCACATGCAAGAACTTGGTTTTCAGTTTCATACATCATCCAGCCCCCGTAGATGCATTCCAAGTTCTGCCTTCCTAAATAACGTCTACATTGCTCTAACAAAATTACTATGCATCCATTGCTGTTTTGCTTGGTGAAGATTGCTCATATGTGCTGCATACTAATTCAGGAAACATCCACCATTGGTGGTGAACAACTAATCTATTTCAAGCTTTTTTGCTGTCACTGCAAATGCAAAAAAAAATTTACTAATATTTTCTGCTAGGTAAGAAGGCAATTTTTTTTTCTTGGAAATTTCTCCTTTTTTTTTTTTTTTCTACATTACTTCAAATGCCACTAGATAGAGTGATAATGCTCTTAGGATACTGCAAAATTTCCAGGAAGATTAATACTCTATGTACCTTTCAAACTAGATGGTTTGTTAATAGAAAAAAAAAAAAAGGACTACTCAATACTACAGGGAGATGTATAGTATCCCAAACCAATGGATGCAGAAATGAGTTATGAGGCTGATCCAGGTCAAAACTCTTTTCAGTTGACTGAGCAGTACTAGTACTCTAATCTAATGCCAGTTTCAAAATGTTATTTGGAAGTGCAGAATAAACATGGTACCCAGAAGGAACATTAATTCACACACATATTCATGTTGATACATGAGTAGACCAGGATATCTTTTTTTTTTTTATTATTTTCATACTCCTTGGGTATCTTTCCACTGAGTTACTTTTTATTGTCTTCCTCACAGGATGTATTGGTATTTCTTGCAAGCTTCACCTCTGCATCTCCTTTCTAGATAGTACTTTATTTGCCTGAATACAGTTGCTTACTAGAGCCATGGTTGTCATTACTCCTGAACATGACGCAAAAAAAAAAAAAAAAGTTAAAATAGAGAAAATATATTAATTTTGAACAATATCTCCACTGTGTTAATTAACACCAGTTTAGGAGTCTCACCCTTTCTTTGAAAAGAAGCTCCTAATTTTTGTGTAAGCGATAGGGGAAGTCCTCTTATCTTGTCTTTTTATACTCTTAGCTTTATTTGGTAGAAGTGTATTGCTCCTCCAACCATGAAATCTCTCCTTATTTTTCTACCTCACCAGTACCTAACTGGTTGCAGTCTTAAAGGATAATAAACAAATCAGCATACCTTTTAGCTGTAATCTGCTATAATGTAGTTATCATGTTTATTTATTGCTTCTTTTCTTTCTGTGTGCAGACAGAAATATTGAAATCTGAACAGTTTGCTCATAAGAGCCCATCAGCTCATCAGACCTGGAGGCAGATACAGGTTGTTGCTGTGTGTGCATTTGTGTGTGTGGACCACATACTTTCATAGATTAATCTGTTAGCTAACATTTATGTCATTCTTTTCATTGGATTGACCTTTTGTGGTCCACTCCTCTTGAGCTAAATGAGGGAGAAATGTTGCCTTGTGTAAAGGTTTCTAAAAAGTAAATTATTAGCTTGTGTTGTACTGCTGCAAAAGGTGATTCACTACATAAAGGTGTGTAACTCTGACAATGTAGCTGATATGCCTATGCTTTTGGGTTTCTGAAGTTAAGAAGGTCTAAAGCTATTTATCTTGACATCACACTCACTCAAAACACCTCTTAATAATAACAACTGGAAGAAAAGAGATACAAAATAATTAGCAGTTGAAGGAAATATGTGTAGAGAATAATAAACTCATACAAGTTACAGAGGTAAGGCTCAGTTTCTGGAATAATATTTCAAAAAAACAGAAGTCACTAGCTCAGGTTGAATAAAAAGACACTCAATTTGGCATCTTTTGGCAGATGAAGCTCATCAGAATGTGCTCTGTAAGGAAGATGCACAAAGGCATCACGCAGAAACTTCCATTCCCCACAGGCAAAGATTCCCTAAAAGTATCATCTGGGTGCACAATGGAAGCATATCAGCTCTGGTAGGCTTCTCTAAATTACATTAAATTATTTTCCTCCACTATAGTGGGTAAGTCCAATGGGTGAGATCTTTAAGAGATTTAAAATATAAGAATGAAAAGTTTATGCTGGTCAAGCAAATGACTCTGGACATTTAGGTACTGACAGTACTAGTCTACCACTTGATATTCTTGAAAGCAAAACTATTACAGGATTGAATTATTATACTGATATATGCTTTTGATAAATAAAGCTTCTCTCCATATGTGAAAATATTTTGACCTTATTACAGATTTCTGCAAAAACTTAATTGTGAAAGATAAATTGTTCTTGAATTTTTCATATGCACCTAGCTGTATGGCAAGAATATTTTCCCTTTATGTACCCTAAATGATTCCCATTCAGTATTTTCTTAAAAGACTTCAACAACTCCCCTTTGGGAGAATTTTCTAAAACATAATCCCAATATATAAAAATGAGATATGATTTGTATAGAGACATATAGGAAAGACTTAGCATAGCATTACAGAACTCTGGATTCTGGGGCTGTGTCTAGAACAGAAACTCTACATTTTTACCAGTTTGGAAAGCAAAATAAATTAAAATATCACTATGCCTGTGGAGTGCATAATTATTCCTTAAATGGCAAGAAACATTAGTATTTCAAAAGTATGACTATTTTTTTTTTCTCAAGGGAAAAATGATTAAATGATGCAAGATAATTTCATAATCTATTATTCATTGGAACATATTTCTAGTTCCTATTATTGCCCTCAGATATTGAAAATGAATCAACATTTGTAGGAAATGATTTGCATTTTTTGTTAAGGTGCAATTACTGGACAGCGTTATAGTAATACATGTACTATTTTGCAATACCTGCTAAATGGCCCACCTCAGGTTATTCTGGGTTGATGGCCATTTTCCACTAATGCTGTGGGGCAAAACATTTAAGCCTTAGTCTAAGAAAGCAATCAAGCTGGGGGCTGTTAAATGCTTAAATGCTCTCCATCAAAAGTTTAAACTGCTCAATGACATTTCACTAATTTGGAGACCTGTAGTAATGAAAGTACTCAACATTACTTTTGGGCAATATTGCTCTATCAAAGCACAGCTCATTAATGACAGGAGAGAAGTCTACAAAACTGAGAGGATGCTGTGACCATTGCTTTTATTTTTTTCTTCCATAGCCAGACTGTAAATGTCTCTCTATGTTTTGATATCAGGTAACTCTAGCTACAGGATTACCACTAATTCTTCATCCAGCTAACCAGCAACTTACACCAAATGTCAGATAAGATGTCTTTCAAAAGACCGCTCAAATTGGCATAACCTATTTTTTCCTTTTTGTGAGTCATCTGGGCTCTAAAATATTTCAATCATGTTTCTAAAATGGGGATACAACTCATTTTCAATTTTGCTAAAATCTAAATGGTTTTTTGTAGGTGTTACAAGTTATCCCATCTTTGGGATATTTTTCTTTGTTTTCCTGCAGTACTGACTTTTTGGGGATACCCATTATGCCTATCTGTGTTTGTAGACATTACTTTCATGTTTCTGAATCTGCTTAGGTACTGTTTCTGATTTCCAAATGCATAGATAAATTCAATTAATTTGATAGACAGGAAATTTAATGAATTTATGTGAGAAGATGGAAAAGAAATTGGGAAAAAATCAAGAAGTCCTATAAGTTCAATGAAAAATATACCTGTATGTATATGATATTTATATAAGGGTCTTCAATTCATCCAGATGCTGACAGTATCATGCAGCAATACAGAATGCATGAACAATCCAGCATCAGCAGGATTGAAGCAAATTAGATTTTCCTGTAGAAGTTCTAAATTATCACTAATTTTTCAATGAAAAAGACAAGATTCTCCCAAGTGCAATTGACATTGGGGGATCTTAAACTACTCTGAAGCTGTTAGTATTTTTATTCTGACTAAAGCTGGAGTTAGGGCAAATACACTTCCGAGTGTTCCAGTTCAAATGCACCTAGTTCACTAGAATGAATTGAGAGTCACTATTTGAACTCCTAGAAGTCTTTAAAAAAAATCAAAGATTATTTTATGTTTTTCATAGAAATATTTTTCTAGATCAAAAAAAAGAATTGCTTATAACAATAAATTGAAAGTAGTAAATTGGAAAATATCAGGGTGAAGAGATTAGCATCATGTATAATGAATATCCATTTGAAAATCAAGAAAAAGAAATTAATCAGATCCTGTTATATGATCTCAATATCTTATGAAAGAAATTTAAGTGCTATTACTTAACTGACTGAAGTGGATATTTTCATCATTATCTACTATATGGTAAACTGGCCTCTGTTCAAAATTATGTTGTTGTCCCAAAATACAGAGGAAATATTTTTTTGTTGTTGTTGCACAGTGGTTTGGAAGGTTTATCAGAAGCAATGCAGAGCTGGTGAAATATGAATGAAGGATCCTTTAAAAATATTTTGCCTCATCCAGGTATTAGACTTGACGGGGAAAAATGGAAAAAACTGATTGACTTTGCTTCTCAAATCTGACTGTCAACCTAAAAGGCTGCTAAATTTCTTTTCCTTTTGCCCCCAGTGGAAGAGCAGCTCGGTGGTTTCTTTCGTAAAGTAGCATCTACAGATGTTATTGGAGCAATAGAACAGATAGTCTTTGACTTTCTGGTTTGGTTTCACCATCCATTTTCCTCTTACACAGAACTACACTGAAGATGACTTGTGAAATGAATTTAAGAATACATTACAAACTAAACCACTGTCATGAACTTATTAAGTTTTGCACTAGTGATGCAGAAGGTGATTTAATCACCTTATTAATATATTTAATCATGTTAAACCATTCTATATAAGTCCAAAGAGAGTTTTCTTGCATTTTATTTGCAAAAGTAAAAAAATTAGGAATAACCTACAGGCTGGACCAAGACCAGATGTGGTGATACTCAGTGGTTCAGGGTTTCCTTCCTTCCTTCCTTCCTTCCTTCCTTCCTTCCTTCCTTCCTTCCTTCCTTCCTTCCTTCCTTCCTTCCTTCCTTCCTTCCTTCCTTCCTTCCTTCCTTCCTTCCTTCCTTCCTTCCTTCCTTCCTTCCTTCCTTCCTTCCTTCCTTCCTTCCTTCCTTCCTTCCTTCCTTCCTTCCTTCCTTCCTTCCTTCCTTCCTTCCTTCCTTCCTTCCTTCCTTCCTTCCATTTTTACTTATATATATAATTTTTATTTCCTTCTGTTGCATTTTATGAAATGCTCAGTAATGAGTTGGGCACTTAGCAACTTTTGGACAGCTTTTGGTAACTTCCACGTGACAACACACAACTGTATTGCTTGTGTGTAAAGAATTTAATATTTTATAACACACATCTGCTTGCTAAAAGGTGCAAAAAGGTTTGAATATAAAAACACTCGAAATTACGGAGATGTAATTCCCCTCCAATTGTTTCTCAGTGAGTAACTTCAGATGTAACACTTCTAGACAAGAGCAATTGGATATAAACAATAACACAGGAAGTCAGCTTGCACATCATCTCTAAATTAGGCCTTTATTGGTGAGTTTAGGGAAATTAAAATGAGAAAAGAAATACTAAATGAAATTGGAGAGAGCTTAAGCAGTTATAACTTGTACAGTAAGTGGCACATAAGAAACATGTAAATATACCAATTTTTATTTTTCAGTAGTTTCATTTAGAATTATTTGGGTTAATTTATAACTCCATCTATGAATTTGGTCACTGGGTCATGAATTGGTTTTCATTTCATCCTTCAAATTTTGCTTGTTTATAACAGCTGATGTTAACAGAAGTGGGATCATTTTTCTTGTTCTTTTTCCACAGAACAAAATGAGGGATACAAACTTTAATTTCAGAACAATGGGATAGCAGAGCAGATTAACATATATATGTCAATATTGTAATTTGTCACAATGCTTCTGAATCAGTTTTTCATTTAGCTGGGATTATGTAACAACTGAGAAAACTTGAGGTCCTAATCTTCTATCTTCTGATAAGAGATTAAACACTAATGGGGTCACTCTGATTGTACCATGAATTAGGATCAGTTTTGTATGTTATTGAATTCTTTAGTTTGAATAATACCTTTAAGTTGTCAACAAATTTCTGAATCCAACAGATTTTTAATGAATTGCTTCTTTCTTCTGGAGTGTTATACCTGTCCTTTTCTACAGGAACCATTCAGAAACTCTCTAAAATCATCATAAAAAAGATTTAGGTCACTTTACTTTTGCAAGGTAGAACTATGAAATGTTTATGGATCTGTCTCCGCCACATGATTCTAATGAGGTTTTTACTCTTTGGAACAAACTAGAAAAATTTGATTTAATTTACCATCATTTTCATTTAAGACATTAAAGGCCAAATTCACAAAATACAGTTCAGTTAAGTAGTGAGGTGCTTACAAAAGTTCAGTTTTTAACTATCCTGGGACATCGACTCTAATGTTTTTATGACTCTCTGTGTCATTTGGTCTCCAGATATTTTAAGAAGAATAATGCTGAGATCTAATGACACAGAAACTGTACGTAATCACAAAACAACTCTTAAGTCTAATTCTTAAACTGTAGTATTTGATCCTACAGTGAGATTTATTCAGTAATCATGGAAGGCAACAGCATTTACAACTAGAATAATTAAAGTAAATGAAGAGGAAAATTGTATTCTGTATAACATTTAGTTCATTATAGGCTAAAGCAACTATGCCAATCCATGTTCATCAATATAAGTTATGATGCTCACAGACATAATTAAATAAAAATGTTATCACCAAGAAACATTTCATGTAACACAAGCGTAGAAATTGTTACATTATAAGAGTTCTGCATTTTTTTAATGTTTATTGGCAGTGCTCAAGAATATGAGTAGCAAGACAGTATGGAATTTTTTTACATCTTTTTTTCCCCCACTAGTGTTCATAATATATAACACTACAGCCTTTTCTGCACTCTCTGCTGCTGGGTCTTAGTCCCTTCTGTGATGATGCTTGATTCCACAGCTCATTAAGTGCCTCTGTGGCTCTTTATTTGTTCAGTTAAGGTCTCACTAGAGTTCATTAAACCACATTAAACATCACTGATGTTTCTGAGGGAATTGTAGCATAAGATGTGCAACAGCCTGAAAGAGGATTCTATAATTTTGCATAGTACAAATAAGCAAGGAGGTCCATAAGGTGTGTGACAAAATGTGCTTCAGGTTGCCTATATATCAGGTTGTTCTATATCTTCCTAAGATCTTGAAACCAGAAAAGTATGTAGGCTTAATTTATTTTTTTGGGGGAGGTATCATAAATGACAGATTGAATTTTTCATTAACTGAAATTTTCAGATACAAATATTTAATAGCTTTTTGATGTTTGCTTATACTGTCAAGAGAAATATGGCTCAAAGAAAATAATCATACAATTTAAATATTTTCCTGTACGTTGAAAAGGGATTCTGATGCTTTTCGAATAGTCTTATTAGCATTGAATATATGAGGCATTCTAAGAGGTTCTGGTGGGGTACAAAAAAAAAAAAACAATCCTTGGTTTTCTGGTGTCAACAGCTTTCAGTGAAGTGGAACAAGAGAGAAAAATTATTCATACCAACATTCTTTTCCAAAGAATGGAATAGTGGATGACAATAATTAACCACATATTTACCTGAAAAAATATTGCCTAGACAGATGTTTCAAATATGACAGATGAGTTCAAAAGCTCCTCAGGTAGAGACAAGAATTGAAGTGCAATTCTATTTACCCTGAATAAATATCCCACAACACTGTGCCTCTGGAAAAAAGAAAAATTACTCATTTGGCTTCTTGGTGATACTAGGGATTTCTTGAATTTGTTTCTTTCACAGGTACCTAGTATGGTGGTATTGTTTCCGATCAAAAAGACTTGCTGTGGAAGTATACCGTAATTCTTTTAGAATTATTTACTTCGGGGGGGGGGGGGGGGGGGAAACAAAGCAAAGCAAAATGAAATTTTGGTCAATTTTTTTGCAGCTTCCTTCTCCAGCTTTAGGGCTTTTTTTTTTTTTTTTTTTTCTTTTATTGTTTTTTTTTTGTTGTTCGCATATTTGATGAGTTACAGCAAAAAATCATTGTTATAGCTCCACTAGAGATGTTATTGTGGAGGCTTGACCTTGGCTGGACACCAGGTCCTACTGCACAGCTCTATCACTCCCCTTCCCAGCTGGACAAGGAGAGAAAATAAGATGGAAAATGACTTGTAGATTAGAAAAAGGCAGTTTGCTAAAGCAAAACAAAAGTTTGCATGAACAAGCAAAGGAAAAAACAAATGCTTATTTGTCGCTATTGTATTAGGCGCAGCTGAATAATGACACACAACTCTCAGGTCTTCTCAGAAGGCAAGACCTCACAGTTTATTAGAGCTCACATCTTTTTATAGACTGTTCTGGGAGAGCAGGACATGATTGGTCCTCAAACCAACACTTCAGCCTTATTGGCTAATTAGGAACAACACCTCTTTGTAAACACCTTGCAAGTAAACAGCAAGTGCAAAACAACAGCTGCAAGGATTGTTTTAATTCCTTCATGAGTTTTCTCATCATTTCTCAGATCAGTGTGGGAGAAAGTTATGTGACTTTCTTTCTCACAGGCTCTGTTGCTATCTGATACCTCCTCTCCAACCTAGCTGTCAGCATCCACACTTATACTCTACTTCCCATCAGCAAGAAATGTTCAGGCACTTCCCAGGAGGCAGGGCTTCAGCACACATAGCAAAGTGCTCCAGAAGGCAAACACTCTAAATAACAAATACTCACCACTCCTCCTCCTTTCCTTGGCTCTTATATCTGAGCAGATGTGAAAAGGAGTGGCATATCCTGTTGGTCAATTTGGGTCAGCTGGTCCAGCTGTGCTCCCTCCCAGTACCTTGCCCACCCCCAACCCTTGATGGAGTGGGGAATGTTGAGAGACAGTGCTGATGCTGTGCTGTGGCTTCTCAGCTGCAGCAAAAGCACTGGTGTGTTGTCAACACCTTTCCAGCTACCGATGCATGGAACAGCACTGTGAGGGTTGCTATGGGAAAATGAACTCCAGTTCAGCCAGAAACAATACAATCAAGAATGGCACCTAATAATTAACCTCACAGGGAATAGAAAAATTCATAGCAGTGCAGTACAACACTCAAGATTTTATCAGTTTGTTAGTGCTGATGATAAATTAAATGAATTGTGACTCAGGCAGGTTCTCCTATAGAAAAGACAAATAAAGTACTGTATTCCACCAGAGTTATGTCACATGCTTCACATGAACTGCGTGAGAGAATTTTATCCATGTGAGTCTAGTTTGAAAGCAGCCTACAGAAGGCTATAAGGATTTTCTGAGGTAAAGATTTCATATATTTTAAATTTCTGTAGGATCTGACTTTCTGTTCTGATTTATTCTTTCTTTAGGTACAATTAAGCATGATTAGACATTTATTTAGGTATATATACCCATATTCTATGTCTGTGATTCTATAATACAAGTTAAATGCTTATAGGGTCAGTTGCAAATATATAGTTTTTTGACTATAAGTTCTTAAAAAGCAAAGATTCTAATAGAGAGATACTGAGTTGCAACAATGGTAAAAACAAAGGTTGAAGAGGTTAAAGAGGATGTCAAATCTAATTGCATCACAAAGAAAAAAGTTAGACAAATATATTAAGGATTAAATCATGGCTTAATCTTTTCTTTGTTGAGTTTAGAAATACACAATTACTTATTTTCTGTATCCATACTGTAATAGTATATTCCTCTGAGCACATTGTATACTTTCCTACATTAAATCCAACTACATATAGATTTACTCTTAAAAGTACTAATAGGAAGAAATGAGCCACAAAATAGAAGTTCATTCCACCCCCATTTTTTGTAAAGAGACAAAAAATGGAGGCATATTCAATGAAACAGAGTGATTTTTAAAATCACTATTAGCATGAAGAACACACTGCAACAAGATATTATACTAAAATGAATAATGACAACATGTGAGTTTACATTGGCATAAATAAGCATAGAGAAATCTTCATACTCAGGACAAAAATCAACTACTAAAAAAATGAATTTTGAAAAAAAATTTCCCCTTTTGGGGAAGATCAATACATGTAATGAAATTCACATAACTATCCCCAGAAGTCAGCAAAACTGATGTTTACAAACCCACCAGATCTTACCAAGTGCAACAACTATAGAGAGAAGAATCATACTACCATGAGAAAGTAATTGACAAAATGAAACCATGCATGGTAAGAGAGTTAATGGATGCCAAGTTCTGAGTTGAGCAAAATAAATTTGGACCCTTGGGGAAATCTGTGTGCACTGGATATTCACATCAAAGAAGTTAATAAAAATACTTAAATAAAAAAAGAAGTCCAACTCACCACCAGTTTCATTGATTTTGTCAAGATGTTTTTGTTCAGGCATGCTGTGTGGTCCACACGTCTTTAGTCTGCTAAGTGAATGCCAGGCAGTATCCATCCCTGTGGACATCATCTATCATGATGCTCAGGAGACACCAAAATTTAGATGGTGCTGGAATGTAGAATCTCCAGATTTCACTCAATGCCTCTATAGATTTGAGTTTCAGCATTCTATATCTTGTCCATTAAATTACTGCAAATACAAAAATAGAAGAAATGGTTGGTATATAAATAGAAATAGTGGAGAAAGGTCTTAGAAGCTTTTTGGTGGACTAGGGGATTTTTTTGTGGGCTGTTTTTTGTTTCAATTTTTTAAAATTAGATTTAAAAAACCAAATAATTTCAGGATAAATAACCTGGATAATAGACTTATTCCTTACTCACGTGAGAAGATAGAGGGATGGAGCTAAGTTTGAACTTTATTTCTTTGCCTCATTCCTCTCATATTGGTTTCTGATTTTACTTTGTGGCAACTGATTGAGCATTTTTATATAAATCAATATTATAGCAAGATTTTTAAACTAATCTGCATAGGACAAGCAGTAGTTTTTTAACCAATGGTGTTTTCTTGGCTGTTTTGTATCTTTGTATCGATCTCCTATACAAAAAGAAATAGATTCAAAACAATTGGGAGGGTGAGTGGAAGAAATAGGAACATAGCCTGGAGAATTTCATACAAAATTGGAAGAGTTTCCTCATTTATCAAGTGATTTTAAACATTACTTGTCTCAAAAATTCATATTGTCTGGTATTCATTTCATTTGCTCTTGCTTAAGTTCTGACCTAGTGATCCAGAGCATTTTAATTTCACTCTGCTTGGAGTTACATATACTAAAAGTAGCAGAAAAAATGAGTCTTGCTGCAAGGTTTATAGTTTCATATCAGAAAAAAAAAGTATATTCCATAAACATTCTACAGAAAGACATCACAACATTGGTAGCTGGTAATGAAAACGTGATGTTGAATTTTTTGTTGTATTTGGAAAAAGGTAAAACTTGTCAAGGAGCATAAACTTTTAAAATAATGTTTAGCCTTTGTTCTTCTGTGTAAGCTAGAAATCTAAGGGTTTTTTTCACATTCTTATTTTAATCATGTGAGGTGTTTATAACCTATTTGGAAAAAAATGGATTCAAAATATGAAATGCACGATCTCCTTTTACTGAAAAGTGAGGAAATTTTCCAGAAACAAGTAAAATTCCATGTAAATCTAAAATAAATGAGCTAAAATTTTGATTTAGTTCAAGACTTTTGTGTTGTATTTTATTTGCAGTACTTAATACATGAAATGAAAATTTATTAAAACTATAATAATATTGTAGTATTTGGACTGATTAGAGTTTTCATTATGGAAAAGATGGATATGGATAGTGTTTGATCCACTGAATACTGGGTTTTGGAGCTTCATTTAGGTATCCCTCAAAACATCACCTTGAATAGTTTGGAAAACTTTTGAAAACCACATATTTTGGTGATAAGATTTTTTGTTGAAATGGCAAAAAAAAAAAATTGTGACCATCAACACATATTTTCCTAAAAGGCATATCAAATATATTAAAAATCAAACTTTCCTATTACTATATCAGTGCCACAAATTTGCATGCTTTGTAATTACATTTGCCAAAATATTCTCAGAGTTAACTAACAACAATCCAGATAATATCTGGGAATTCAGAGAAAGTAGGAATTATACGAAGAGTTCTGAGCAAATGTATTTATTATGGCTTCACTATTAATTTGCAGCTCCAAATGTTGCAACTTTACTAAGAACTTTAAGAAAACAAAAGAATATGATAATGAAATTAAAACAGGTCTTGATATACACGTACTAAAAGATTACTATGATTACTGTGTCATCTCATCTGATCTCTTAAATAAAATAGGCTAAAAGATTTCAGTCTTAATAGGCATAATTTGAAACTTGATATTTTTCCGCTAAAATTTTATTCAGTTTTGATAGAAGTAATTCAAGTGATTCAAAGTCCAGTGAGCCTATCTGTTTACCCAATAGCTCCAGTCATTATGATTTAAAAACCCCAGGAAAAAACACAAAAAAATTACAATGCCTTACTTTTTTTCTTAGCTGACCTGCCTAAAACTTTCCTTCTCTTTGTCTTCCTATTCAACTTTCTTCCCATTTGAAAAGCAGTGTCAGAAATCTCTTCCCAGTGTTCATATTAAGAATATTACCTGTCCCCTATTCTTTTATAGGACCAATTACACAAGCTAAGCTTAGTGTTTCGTAAATTAGTTTATGATATGATGCATTTTCCAGGACCCAGATCACTATTGCTAATACCCTTTTCTGAATTCATTCCAATTTTTCAAAAATTATTAAGTGCCTCCATTAAACTTCTAAAAGTTGTTAATGCTAGCTCTGTGTTTACGAGTAGTGTTCTGCATATATATACACATAAGGTCAGTGTTTATCCTTCAGTGTTGGAACACTCACAGTGTCTGCCACCTGCATCACCAAAGGCTGCAGAGCCTTATAGGACCTAAAAGACTCCCCTTCCCTCCCCTCTCATGGGATTTTTTTATTTTCATGAATATGAAAAGAGTATTTCTTCTTTCAATAAATATAATGTTATATATGTCCATTCACAACTCACAGAACATCAATTCTTTGGGTTGTTTTTTCTTTTTTTTTCAGTACCATAACTTACATCAGTGGCTGCTTTCAGTATTTGGAGAAAGTAATTTAGTCTTTGAATAAATTCCATGTAATATTTTTAAAAACAAAAATTTACATCCAATGTAACAGTTTTGAATCTATTTCACATATTGGTAAAGACACTATAAGAACAATTTTCTTATTCTCTTTTTTTTGTGGCACTGAGTTATAAGTTTTCCTCAACAACAACAAGTTGGTTCTGGTTTGGTTTCTTTTTTTTTATAACAGTGATTTGAAGATTTCAGTTACTAACTTTTCCTAGTTAATAACTCTAGCTTTGCTGTATATTGTAATAAATATTGGGTGACCTTAGGACCACTTAGAGGGAATGATTTCTTCACTCCTCCAGTTTCTGTTGTCTGAGACTTGTTCTCTAATGTTTTTCTGTCTGTTTCTTAACTGAATGCAATACGTACAGATGGCTAAATATTTAAAATTCCACTATAGGTGGCTTTAGACATTGGCTTAATTCTTTTTAGTAAAATGTTGTACAACAGACTAAGAGGACCCAGTACTCTTTGTGTCCTCATTCTTATGATTTTATCTATTTTATTCTGAAAATTACTACTCCTTTCCCTTAAAAAATACCAATTCAAAAAATTCCAGTGGAACTACTGCAGAAAAAGCAATACAGTATTTTATTAAGATGGTGCTAAGACAGTTCATGTGTTCAAGTTTCATGTCTTCAAGTTTCATGTTGATTCAATATTGAATTTCTATTACTTGGCTGTAACAAGGATAATGTCTATACTTCCTCAGCTCACTTCATCCAACTGACTTTAGACAAAGTAGACATATACAATTTAAAGTACTATAATTTACTTCCTATAAGTTTCAACACACCGAACTAATGAGAAAAGTCTATTTGGAAGTGTGAGAGGAAATGTCACTCAGCCTTGGAGAGTGTCATTACCACCCTGTTTGTGACTTTCTCACTCTAATTTGCTGTCTTGAAGTGAGAAAATGTTGGATTTCAGGTTCAAGGTAAATTTAATGCTTATGGCAATGATAAACCAAGGGGTAGGAAGTGCCATCACTAGCTTCCACCGAGCTTCTTGTTATTCTACCTTTTCACTTCTTGCCTCTTTTTGATTATTGTCTTTTCTTATACTCTGTTTTAAAACTTATATGCCCCTCACAAGTGAATCTCTGGTCTTTATCTTGGTCTTTTACTTAGAGACTTAATATTTCTTCATTGATCAAGTTGCTTTCATTTTCACTCCTGATTTCAACACTCACAAAATATATAGGAAGGGGAGAAGGATTACCATCAAAGAAATTGTGCAACATAATAAAGGACAAGATAGGCTTCAGAGATAGGTTACCATCAAAGAAATTGTGCAACTTAATAAAGGACAAGATAGGCTTCAGAGATAGGCTTCACCATCCAGGGAGAATATGTCAGAAGGACATGGGACCAAGAGCATCACTACAGAAGAGAAGCAAAATGTGTAGACCTATTAAACACTGCATCAGTGTGGCTGTGCTGTTGTGGAATCCCAAACTACATAAATTAGCAGCATCTGACTTACCTCTAGTAAGGTCCTAGGGATTCCGGATTCCACAGAGAGATTGTCTTCTTGTTCTGCTTTTCCCCTACACTATCTTATGGTTCCTTCCCTGTTACGTCAAGTATTTTTGTTTCTTGTTTGTTTTGTTTTGGGGTTTTTTTTCAAAATCCTGTTACTTCTTACAGTTCTTTTTTTTTGTAACAGTGATGCTGTTCTTTAAGCCACAAGCTTCTTGCTGCTTCTGACACATCAGTTAATAAAAGCAGAATGTAAAAATACAGCCCTGAAGCTGTAAATTCTTAAACAGTCTACATAATTATTTTACTTAATTAACTGATTATCTCTTTTTTTTTTTTTCTCTCTCTTTTACAGGGTAAGAAATACAGGTAAATGATAAATGATATAGGAGTGAGATTTGGGGAACAAGACTGGAGTGATTAGATTTCAGAACATTCAGGCAGTGGATTATTAGAAAAGCAGTTATGTTGGTCTTTCTGAGAGCAAAAACTGTTTCTAGAAGACTCTAGGAGGACACTTCATTATATTTACAGCTCTGCAAAATGGGGCAATTTCACTAGGAATTGTTTTGCATTTATTTTCTCTTTTAATATTTCTTGGCTTACTTGCATGTTTCTTTCCATTTCAAAGAAACCTGCAAAAGACTTTAAACTGCAACTACATTCAAAGGTGGCTGAATCAGCTGAAATGTGGAAAAAAAGTTATTCCAAGACAATAGAGAACATAAGAGCAAGGTCCCTGAAGGGTCTGCTAACCCTACTGTACCTGGCCTAATCTGTACTATAGCTCCATGATCAGGTGAACTTGTTTCAAGGTTCCAGCATTGAAACATTGAAACATTTCTAATTAGAGAATTGATCTGTTTCTGTGGTGCATATGTAGCAATCGGCTCACACATATGTAATGTATGCATATCTAGAGTTGCTTCCTTTAAAAAATGAATAAATCTGCCCCTTGAAGTCTTTCAGTAGAGAGGAAGACAAGAAATTCTCATTTGAAAGATTGTGGGTAGTTGATTACAGTGTCTTAAAGTTGTATCACTGGAATATCCAAGAATTTAGAACCTGTGAAAAGAACTTTCCTGTTTTGGATTGCAATACCGTATCATATGGCTTTATCAATTTGAGTAAGCCTTTTAGGAACAAAATGTAACCAGGCTGACCAGGTTGTAAGTTGAGTTCGATTCCAGGGGGTGTTAAATTCAGCAAGTTATAAACTCCTGGAAAACAAGGATCGCAATAGAACTGTTCTAGTAAGCAAAGCTGTAATTACTTTTTAAAAAATTACAATGGCAAAATAAAATGACAAGTGTAACACGCTTCTCTGGCAAAAAGGGAAATCTGGCTTCTCTGTCCCTTGTGGTAATAAGTAAGTTTAACATTGAAGAAGGATCAAATGTCTTTTTTTTTAGAACCCAGATATGGCAGCATCTAGTTGGTCACTCTGTACTTCCTGCCGTTTAGCTCACCATTGGAAACACTAGCATTGTAATTTTGTAATTATAGTTATCCAGTGCATAAAGGCTCTTGTAATTTTTAAAGATTTGTGTTTTACAGTTCCTTATTCCTTTTCTTGCTGTTATATATATTACATTTGTTCTTCATTGAGATGGCCTGCATAAGGAAGCTCACTGCAGTGCTAGTTAATATTTGATGCCATCCCATTTCTTTTAGTTCTTCAATAGATGTAGAAAAGCAATAATATCAGTGTCAGAAAAGATATCAGATAAAGACATGACTGTTTAATGTTTTATGGGAATGATACATTATTTATTACAGAAAAACAACAGTCTTCACAGAATCACAGAATGGATGAGATTAGAAGAGACCTCTGAAGGTCATTGGATTCAACATCCTTGCTCATGTAGGGCCACTTTCAGCATATTGACAATACCATGCCCAGATAACTCTGAATATCTCTAAAGATGGAGACTCCACAATTTGTCTGGGTAACGTGTCCAGCATTTGGTCATCCACACAGTAAAAAAAAAATCCTGAATTTCAGAATAATTCTCCCATGCTTCAGTGTGTGCCTATTGTTTCTAGGCACATATTTTCTCTAGAGTTTGGCTCTGTCCTCTTTTCACTCTTCCTTCAGATATTTGTACACATTGATGAGATCAGTCCTACACTTCCTTTTCTCCAGGCTGAACAGTTCTAGCTCACTCAGCTTTTCCTCATATGGAAGATATTTCAGTCCCTTAATCATTTTACTGGCCCTTAGCTAAACTCTGTCTCCAGTAGCTCCACATGTCTTTTGTATGAAAGAAGCCAGAACCAGGCACAGTGCTCCAGGTGTGGCCTCACCAGTGCTTAGTAGAGGGGAAGAGTCACCTCCCTTGATGTGCTGGCAACAGTCTGTTGTATTTCTCTGGGGAATGGATTTTACCCCCAAGACCCCTAATGCCTGTAACCATATGGTTTGACCTTTCCTTCCTTTGTTGACCTAATTGGCTGAGTGCCAGCCATCCTCCCTGAGTGAGAGACTAGATAAGACCCCTGTACTTCCTTGTTCTCACTCTTGCCCCCTGGAACCCTTCGAGAATAAATGCCTTGAAATAATCCTGGGGTAAGGGCATCTTTTGGAATCTTTTGTCGTGTCCCTCTGAGATACACCTCCAAAGCCTCTCAAGAGCTAGTCTCAGGGTGGGGGGCTGCAGGGGGATATTTACAACAGTCCACTTAAAGTAGCCCTGGACACCATTCACCTTCTTTTCACACAGAATCATGAAATGGGTATGGTTGGAAAGGGCCACAGTGGGAGCATTTGTTCCAACTTCCCAACCTTTCCACAAGGGCACACTGGGGGTATATATTCAGCTTGGTCCACCAACACACCACAGTCCTTCTGTAGAGGGGACTTTCCCAAGCATCTGGCTCCCAGCATATAGTTGTGCATGGAAATCTTCCCTGTGGGCAAGATTTTGCATTTAGCCCTGTAGAACTTCATGAGGTTCCCATCAGCCCATTTCTGCAGCCTGTCCATGCCCCTCTGGAAGACAGCACAGCCCTCTGGCATATCAACCACTACTTCCTGGTTTGTGTCACCAGCAAACTTGCTGAGGGCACAGTCTTCCCCATAATCCAGATATCTGATGAAGATTTCAGACAGAACTGAACCCCATATTGGCCCTTGGGGTACACTGCTAGTCACTGGCAACTGGACTTCGTGCCACTGATCACCACTCTCTGGGCTTGGCTGTTCTGTCAGTTTGCAATCCACTTCGCTGCCTGATTATACAGTCCACACTTCCCCAGCTTCTCCAGGAGGATTTTATGTCCTATGGTGTTGAAGTATCCACTGCTCTCCCCTCATCTTCCAGCCTTCTATCCTCTGTTAAAACTCTTCCATCACATAGGTAGGGCTTTAAAAGCATTGTTACACTTTCTCCTGGAAATGCAGCCCACAAACTGCTGTTCAACAATATCCAAAACAAATGAGTGTCTCACTAAGTGGAGTTAGTTATTTGCCTCGTTTAGGACTGAAAATCACCAACAGAGTTGTCATGATTTTAAGCCCAGCTAGAGATGAAACATCACACAGTCACTCACTCAACTCCCTCTCTCCCTGCTCCTCTGGTGGAATGAGGAGGAGAATCATCTTATCTCAACATACAAGTAAAACTTGTATGTTGAGATAAAAACAGTTTAATATTTGAAAATAAAGTAAAATAAATAATAATGGTAAATGAGAATAATAATCATAATATAAAGGGAGGAAGAGAAAGTGCTATTATGCAATTGCTCACCACTGCTGACCAAAGTCAGACCCCTTGTCCCAACCCTAGATGGTCCATTCTTCTGGGTAGCTCCCCCCAGTTTATATTCTGGGCATGATGTTCTATGGTGTGGAGTATTTCTTTGGTAAGTTTGGGTCACCCGTCCCAGCTATGCTCCCTCTGTTTCTTCTGCATACCCCCTCACTGGCTGAGCATGAGACAGGAAAAAAGAGTCCCTGAAAGCCCAAAACATCAGAGTGCTATCAACACCATTTTCATTCCAAATCCAAAACACAGCACTGCAACAACTACTGGGAAGACATTAACTCTACCCTGGCTGAAACAAGGAAAACAGTACAGATAAATTACACCTGACATCAGTATACTGAATATACTAAGAAAGGCAGGACATAACTTACCAATGCTAGCAGTAACACATTTTCCGCCACTAAGAATTTGTCCTAAATGTAAAATAAATTGCTATTTTCTTGTTTTATAAGTGGTTGCTTAATTGGAAAAGTGCTACAATCCACTTTTTTCATAATATTGAAAAAAAGGTATTTTCAAAATACATATTAAATTATTCTTACTGCCGAAATATGAAAAAGAAGAATTTGGTATTTGTCACACTGTTAAGAAAAAAAGAAATTACATGTATTCTGTCAACTGGTTTTCTATATAAGGTCAGTAAACATTTAAAAATAAATATTTCCATACTTTAAGTTTTTCCCATCTTTTTCTTATGACTAGGTTCCATCATATCAAAATAGTCTGAATATTTTAACTGGTTGATTATGATGCATAGATCAGAGTTAAGTGGGGATATGGTTGGGTCTATGACTCTCAATAGAGCATCAAAGTTAATGTTCCCTTCTCACTCTAGGGTTGGCTCAGTGAACTATAATTAAACAATAATTAGAATCAAAGTTTTCAAATGTTCAAAAATAAGTTAGTTGCAGTATTGATGGATTTTTTTTTATGTCATATATATTCAAAATTACCAACTAATTTTGGATTTCCTTTACGTATAAAGTAGCATTAAATCCCAACAAACAAAGCAGTCTCATTCGGAGGGGCCTTTCCTTCAATTCCGTCAGATTATTTGGTATAGAGGAAATCACTTATCATGCATATAATGCTAAAATGAAAATTCAAGTCAGTACCAGTTTTAAAAATTATGTCTACTTCCATCTGGAGTTTAGCAACTGAGATGCTAAATTAATTTTAGCAACTGAGGTGCTAAATTAGTTTCCATTACTCTTCTCACTGATCTTTGCCTTATTTGGTGTCTGAGTCTTCTTCCAAGGCTTGAAATCTATTATGCACAGAGTAGCAACATGAGAAAGATAGAAGAATGGTTGTGATGTCTCACTGTTGCTCCTTATGGACAAGTTTCAGTTTTGTGTTTCATTTATACGAAGACACTCTACATCTGACACTGCAGCAGCAAATTATGCCTATCATATCAAACCACATAGCGCATAGTACTTCGTTGGTTTGAATACAAAAGGAGCGTCCCATACACGGAGGTATTTCTGGAAAGGCTTGGATTGTCTCCTTCTAAGATATAAACATAGGAAAAGTAGGACAGAATCCTATTTAAACTAAGTATTTTAAATTTAACGATTTGATTAAGCCAAACAGCCAAACATAAAGGTTTATTTAGACCTTTGAACTGTTTAATCCTAGTATTTTTTAGTTCCAAGAAAGCAAAAAGGTACATTGCCTCTATCCCTCTATGCAAAACTTATCCATGTGATGATAACTGATGGAGTTTGTGCTGAAACATGCTCATGTAATGTTTAACAAATAAAGCAAATTAACTCAGCTAAGTGTGACTTGCTAAATCTGTATATAAACTCCCCAATACTTTTATCATTTTTATCTCTACAAATATCCACCAACTTCTTTATGTGGATTTATGAGGGAAGAAAAAGTTTTTATTTTGCTCTTGCCATTTTACCTACATTTATTTGGTGTGAGAAAAAGAATCTGTTTTACAGGCCAATAAAATTAAATTTTCTTAATTTCAAAAGTGAGAGAAAGCCCACTATTTTTGTTTTACCCTTTCTAAGGTGCTGGAAATGTAATGTTATTACCAAAGCATGACATATTATTTTGGAAGTATTTGTAAGGTATTTGCTTGGGCTGTCAAGATTGAAAACTGATCGAATATTTCTATCAGTACACCATGCATATGACCTATATGTGATCCAGATTTGTTTCAAGAGAGATCTTTTGGGAAATTATTAACTAAAAGAAATTAGTATTTTATGATCTGCTTGTTCAGTGCAGAAGATCAGCAATGAAATTTCTGTTTTCTGCAATTTAATGATGTGAAAGTAGTTGCAGCAAAGAGAAAGAACCCATACACCAGAGTTAATAGTCAATATTCAATAGCTAATAGTCAATTATCAAAAGCCTCTGCATTGTATTAATAAAACACTTGTTTCAGAAGGAAAACAACATTGGTGATAATTCTTAGATATGCTTAAAAATAAAATCCTGAACTTGAAAGAGAACAGTGCACTTTTATATATTGAATAGATTCTTGGGAGATGGATAAATCTAGTTCCAGAATATTTTTTACCTTTAAATTTCACCTGTTTTACATTAAATGACAATTCCTTTTTACAATTGATGAATATTGAACTCTTTTAGCTACATACGAAAAGTAACAAATACAGTAAAAGAACTCTTTTTAATAGAGGAAGCGAGTAGTCATGCAAGGGTTGATTAATGCAAAATGCAAAGATACAGATTTCATTTCACTACAAGTATCATTACTGAGAAACTATCTTGGTGGTGAACTTACCAAATATGAGGAATTTACCAAAATATTTCTACCCTTCTGATAAGAGTCTTCAGTTTTAACAATACTCCTGTGGGTCATCAAGATGCTACCACAAAAGGCAGGTAAAAATTTAAGGATTTATTAGATCACGATCTTCTGTGTTCTCAGACTGAGTTTTAAGGAACAGCATAGGCTTAATATCTTGATGCTAACTTTATCCAGATGTTACCAACGGGCTGCAAACGCTTTCCTTTGTAAGCCACAGGAGCCCCTACAGAGAACAATACTCACACAAAAGGACTTACAAATGCTGAAAATAATGTCATGCATAGTGACTCAAAACTATAAAAAAACATATCAAAAATTTTAACTTACAATACAGACTTGAATAAAGCCAACAGGAAAGAAGCCGTGGTAAAACAGGTGTTAAGATAAAGTGACAGTTTTAATGACATAATCCCACAATGTGCCAAAAAGTTATCTTTATGTTAAATAGTTAAATCGGCTCTCATTAAACCCTGGTGAATTTGTAACAGACTATTCTTAGAACACAGAATTTTAGCACTGACAAAAGCTTTTCATACAGCAGGAAGTAGACTCTACTAGAAATGGCCATACCATGAGGAAAAAAACCTGGCATTTATTTTCATATTGTAGTTTAATCAGTTTAACCAAGATCAGACAAGTTGTTTATTACCTAAATGAACACTTATAGAAGTTATGCTGTTAAATCCTTTAAATTATTGTATAGCAAAAATTCCCTTGGTTCCCAGTGGTCGTAATAGTCTCAAGCAGCTGGTGACAGCTGATCCGTGCATGAGTCATATTGGGTATAAAACACTACTCATGCTAAAAATGAATTATGGAATTAGGCACATCATGCTCCTCTAAGAGTGAGCTGAATGAGTTTCAAGGTGACTTTTTTGGTCAAAGTTAACTCTAAGCACAGAAAACACAAATTGTAGACAGTCTTGAAAAGGAAGGTGTTTTTCTAAATAATGAAACATGATCTGAAGTTCACTTTTCATTGAATTAAGTAGCCAGTTCCTGGCAGTAGTGCTGGTACAGAAAGTCAGAGGATTTGAGAAGTCCTGAAGGAAATTGCAGTTCTGTAAGAATTAAGGTCCATAGCTCTGAATAGGGCAACTGAACTTATAAACACAATTCTATTTTATTTTCATACAATTTGGCTTCAGAATATTGTTGTGTTACTACAGTAGGTAACCTGATGAATAGCATTTGTGTATATTATACATGCAATTATATATAATTTGCATATAATGTAGATACAATTAGTATACAATGCATAAAATAATATAGATATCTACTATATTGAGACAAGAAATCCAAAGCAACAGAAGTTAGGGGAAGCACAATATTCCTTTTGACGGTGCAGTTGTAGAAGAGGTTTTTCTTCAAGCTGTGTAGGAAAGTCTGCAGCACATAAGAGGATATGAATTTTTAAGGCCGTCATAGAATATCCTGCTTTGGAAGAGACCCACAATAATCATCAAATCCAACTCACTCTTCCTGAGAGCATTGTTCAAAAGATTCTTAAACTCTGGCAGCCTTGGTATCATGACCACTTCCCTGGGAAGCCTGAAATAGGGCCCAGCCCCTCTCTAGGTGAAGAGTCTTTTCCCAATACCTCCTCTAAATCTCCCCTGACATCTTCATGCTCTTCCCTTGGGTCCTATCACTGGCCACCCACCTTTCCTTGTCCCTTTGTTATGAAGCTGTGTGCCACATCTGCCCTCAGTCTCCTCTTTTCCAGGCTGAGCAAGTGACCTCACATTCTCATACGGTTTCTCTTTTAAAGTTTTCACCATCTTCATAGCACTCCTTTGGATGCTCTCTCAATGGCTTTATATGTTTCTTATATTGTGGCACCCAAAACTGCACACAGTATTTAAGGTGAGGCTGCCCCAGTGCAGAGCAGAGCAGGACAATCCACCCCCTTGCCCTGCTGGAAATGCTGTGCCTGATGGATGCACCCCAAGACATGCTTGGCCCTCCTGGCTGACAGGGCACACTGTAAGGAGCTGCATTCAGTGTCAGAAGGACAGGGAGCCTGGAGAAGAGAAGTCTTCCGGGTGTGCTTGGTCCAGCCCAGATCAGAGGAAGGCAGTGTGGCCAAGACATTTTATTTGGTACCATCTCACACCATGGCCAAGGGTGGGGGAAAGGGACTCTCTCTCACTTCTGAGAAGAAGGGGCATGGTTTCTGGCTGGGGACAAGTGTGGTTGGGGTGGGGTTGGTGCCAGCTCCTGTCACAACAGGCCACATCAGGGCTTGGTGAGCATTTGCCGTAGAAATCATCCACTTTTCACAAAATCTGAAATTGGTAGAAGGGGATAGTTTCTCCCGCATTCCTTGTGAGGAATGAACAAGTGAACCAGGACTCTTCAGGCTTAGGAAAAGACAACAGAAAAACAGTATAATAAAAACCAAGAATGACAGAAAGAATATGTACAGAAAGCTACTGTTCATGCTCTCCATCTAACAAAATGTCTAGAGGCAATCATATAAAGTGCCAGCTGGCATTTAAAACAAGAGAAAAATGATATTTCTTCACTCACTTATTTCTATTTGAGGACTCTCTGATATAGGGACCAAATAATTTACATGGATGCAAAAAAACCAATTGGACAAACAGGGATGGTGAAGTTCACTGAGATTAATAAATTCCAGCTCTGAAACAGAAAGTTCTTGAGATAGGAATGTCAGGGATCTGGGAGAGGGAGTTGCAGAGTACCAAGTATTCCTGCTCACTCTGACCCAACCTTCTTGCACAGGTCTTCTCTAGTGCCTGCTTTTGGATGTGGCATACTGGAGATTGTGATCTCTTGGTATGACATGAAGTAGCTGTTATTTTTGAGCTTCAGCAGAGTCCTGTCTTTCTTCAGCAAATTTCCCCTTTCATCTATTTTCTAAATGCTTGTGTATTTCCATTTCTTCATTCATTTCGAACTGAGGAAGTGATTTCAAAATTATAAATCCAAAAAGCCTATTTCTATCCTGGTCTTCTTTTATCTATTACCTTGTCTCTTTAATTCCATTGCATGATCTATTGCAATTGAAACTACTTTAGGAACGCCAAAAATTTCAAACTATTAAAATGATGTAACACTGTGCGGTTTATGTCATTATTTCTCGCCATACTTTTATGTTCCAATATTTTTATTTTTACCATCTTACAAGTGTCCTCAACATAAATTGAACAGTGTGGAGATATTGCTAAATTAACAACATATTCACTATGACGGTTAAAGCAATGTTTAATGTCATTTTTCCCCTCAAATTGAGAATGACATGCCCTGTAACATCATTATTTCATTATGCACAATATCCACATATAAAATCCCAGGTTGCTTTAAGTTAGCTTAGCAAACTTCCTTTGCACTTCTGTAGGCATTGCACTGAGATGCATCAGCCCTCCAATAATTCTTTTAAAGTTTTTGATTTTAAATAGCAATTTGGTTCTTGAAAGAAATAGATTTCTTGTATTCCTACTGCCCAGAGAACAACACAAATTATTAAAAATTTCAGTGATAACAAACAGAAAAAACCAGAGACATTCCATACTTGTAGTACTGAACGAGTAAAACAGGAATATCTGAATGATGTTTTTACCTTCTACCTGATTCACTGTGCTCATAGTCAGCATCTTTCACAGTCCCCTCATTTTGGTTTCTGGATTTATTTTTATAGAATAAATAAACATGCTTGTAGAGAGCCTTGTATTAAAAGAAATGCAAAAACCTAAAGACATATACAGTTGGAAAAAATGATCACAGTAATCTGATAGTTAGGGCTAAATAATTCTTTTGATGGATTTAACTTTTTACTATGCTTGGGCATGGTTCTGGAAGATTTCACATTTTTCTGATTTTTTTATCATTTGAAATTACAGAGCCAACATAATTGACATATACTTGGGCTTCTGTTAAGTCAGGAACAATTTATTTTAAATATCTGACACTGCATGTAGGCACATTTACTAAACTCTAACACCTCAGAATTTCTGAGGCTAATGTAGGTCTGCCTGTGCTCATCAATCCTGTCATGATTTTTTCTCGGGCTGCTGTCCCTGAAATATGTTCACTCGAGATGGCTGCACAGCACACTGGAAACTTTGCATTTGTTATTATTATTATTGATTTATTTATGCAGACATTACGCTGATTCTCTGGAATGACAGGCATTTATAGCATCTCAGTCTTTGATAAATCTTCCAAAGTGTGACTGTCTGATCTATAAAGCTCCTTGTGATCAGGCATCCTACAGACAACTGAACCTCAGAGCTGAGTCACACATGTGAGCCCAGCGACGTGGACAGCAGCTGGGTAAGTGCAATCCATATGCATGAGTGTTTCAGAGGGACATATAGTGCAATGCTATAAGTAGATAATTTGCAGCAACAAGCACTTCATTGACCCAAGCTAATCCTCTGCTAACTTCCATTCTTAGTGCAGATATGCTTCCTCATATGCAGGTGGAATTTGAGTGGTAAATGAAGGGCATTTATTTTGTACTCCTAGAACTCTTACTGAAGTATTGAGATCAAACCTGGGGTTATAAGAGGAGGGATTCAGATCCAGCTGCCTTTTCCAGATGTGTCAGACAGTCAGTTCCTAGCAAAGGCTGGAATAAATTACTGCTTCTACTGGCAGCCACAGAAAATGAGTTTCTGTTCAGGGGCAAAGAAGACATGAACCTTTTTATATGCAACTTGGATTCAAACCTGGATTTTGCCTTTTTTGCTTTATGCTTTCATTTCCTTTATTCAGTTAGACTGAAAGCCCTCTTCTGTGCTTCCTTAGAATAATTGTTTTGATGCCTATAAATCCTCTCGTCAAAGAACTGTTAATAGGAGATTAATATGGGGGAATGGTAGGTTTTTTTCCTCCTAACTCATCTGCTCACACAGAGATAAGAGTCCAGGATAAGTGTATTGGTTTTCAGTTTAACTTACCATTACTACACAATAATTTTATATACTGAATTAGCAGTAGCGCAAATTCTGCTTCAGATTTGTAGACATGATCCTTAAGGGGTTACATAGGAAGTTTAGTTACATGTCTTTGCACAAAATTTTGCACTGAGTAATGAATGAGCCATTAAACAGTGGAATAAAATAATGGTTAAATTTCATGCTTTTGTGTTGTAGGTATTTCTACATTTTAATAGATTGCAATTCCAAGTAGTCCAGTATAAATCTTTTCAGTGTCAATCATGTAAACTGGTAATGAACCTCAAGCCTTTTCAAATATTTGAAGAAAGTTTCTGAATTTTATGTAGGCCTGTACATGTCTAGACAGCTTTGCAATATAAACACTCTTAAGATTTTTAAGCAATATTATCTGTAATTTTTAGTAAGCCTCATACCACTATTGTTTCTCTTAACTTTCTTTCTTTCAGAAACAAACAATTTTTTTGACAAAGATGGAGGCCAAATATTTCCTCCATATCAAAAAGGTAATGAGGGATTGGAGGTTGTTTTTGCATTGCTTATAGAAAGGAAAGGAGATGAGAATTCCCTTCCAACATCACACGTTGTGTGATTCTATGATTCTCTGAAAGTATTGCAGTCCTAAATGGGTTTCAAATGAGAAACTGAGAAGCAAATCAAATGATAAAATACTATTTTGATGTCTACAACAATTTTGTGAATGCTGGTTATTCATTAAAAGAAAATAAAGAGAATTACTATTTTCTTGTAAAATTAGCTATATGGACGAATTTCTTCTTATAAAAATATCAATTATTTTATCATTAGTTAATATATTTACAAACAGTGCAATGTACTGTTTATAACTGTTCAGACATGATTTCAGAAATGATGAAGCAAAAAATAATTTAGTGTAAATACTCTGCTCTAATGTGAATCAACTACGGGATGAAATCACCAATATGCCTTTTCCAGACCTTTGGACTAATACTAAGTCTTGTTAATCCAAACAGTCAAACAACTAATTATACATGGACTTATAAATCATGAAGCTTGAATCTCAGAGTTCTAGAGCCCTTATGAAAGCTCTCAGACAGCTTTTTCAGCTTTCATTCTTACTGTTGTACCAGAAGAATGGCTGCTCATGCAGAAATGGTGAGGTTTACCTTCTTTAAAAAAACACACAAAAAAATTTGTATTTGTTTAGGTTTTAAAATTTTTTTTCTAACTTCTTTTTTTGGTTTTCATTACTCTGTCTCTACTTTACATCTGTTTTGGATGGTGTGATGGGTTGACGTTTTCCGGATTCCAGGCATTCACCAAAGCCTGTCTGTCACTGCCCTCTGCAACTGCAGAGGGGAGAGAAAACACAACTAAAGGTTCATGAGTTGAGATAAGGACCAGGATAGGCCACTGAAAAGATACCATCATGTAATTGTGAGAATTGAATTGTTTCTCAGAAAATTGAAATGCAAAACTTTTTCTCCATTCAGTCTGTTTCAAAAATTAGATGATATCAATGACTAATAAAAATAGGGGTGGATTTCCCCATGCTTCCTATTTAGAAAGTGGTTTAGTACAAAAGACAATCAATGGTTTTCTTTCCAGGTGCTAAGTTTAAGTGTTGTTTTAAAATCCAAAAGGGAGAAATATTTGCTTTGCTCACATATTTTAATTTATTTCATTATATGCATTTGATTGAGGTGTTTGTTTAGTCACTCTTGTCTAGGTATTCACAAAAACTCAGGATTTTTTGATAACAGTAGGTTTATTCCACAGCTCAACAGTTGACAACTCACTAAAGAAGTCAAAGTCATTCTTTTCCATTTCTACTACATTCTTCCAAGACATTCATCCCAATATCTGTTACTAGAAAGGCAAAATAGTCATAGGCTCCAGACACCTTCAGAGTCATCATCAAAAGCACTTTGACATCTATGGATGTACTTTACCACCAAAATCAGTTTTAATCAACCAGCTACTTAAAAATCTACAACTGACAAGTAAAGGAATATGAATCTTCAAATATGCTGGGAATAGCTCATGGCAAAAAACCCCACTTTATTAAATAAATTATCTTTTCTTCCAATATCATATTACACCTTTGTAATTAAAATACCAGTTGTTTGGCTTAATATCTTCATTCTGAATACACTGTCATCTCAGGAAATAAGCAATGAGGCTACAAAATGCTTCAGTTCAATCAGTTTTGAATAAGCTTAAATCACATGTTAGGCATCAGAGAATTGTCTGATCATATCTTCTGCTTTGAATCATGAACAGAACTGCAATGAGTGAATATAGTCAATATTTTCATGCTGCTAGGAAATTAATTTCTCCCAATTTTTTGCTTCATGAAGAATTTTACATTCTGTTTAGATATCCCTAAATCATCATTCATGGCTTGCATCTCAGATCTGTATTTATAGAAGTAAACCTGTTGAAGTAGAAACAATAATATATTTTGGAGGTTAGATTTGGACTTAAATTAACCTCTTGTTTTATTCCTCTCAACTTCTAAATTGGTAACAGACAGTTGAAAAAAAAACCAGATTGTTTTAAATTGTTGGAGTCACTTCAGATTGCATTGCTTAGATTCTGTGATGTTGCTCATTACTACCACATGATGTAACGTAATTTGTCAAAAGGACATATCAGTAACATGGCAGAAACACCAGATGTCATAGGAATGTAAGCACTGCCAGCTTAATTTAGTTAATTTGTCCTTTCCAGCCAATGTATCTTTAATAGTGGCCAGAACCAGATGCCTCAGAAGAAGCAAAAAGCCCTCGACAGTGAAAAATGTTTAAAAATATCAGTGTAGGAGACCATGTTCTTTCTTTCTAAATCCTGCTTAGCAAACAATTGACATGTTTCCTGCAATATTAAAATATGAATTTCTGTGCTTAATCCTATGTTCATCAAGTCTGCCAAAAGTCCTCAGTTTCCTCTAATTATGATTATGTTCTTCATTCTCATTTTCATGGCATTCTCAACTTCTTTACTCCATGTCTCAACTGGCTTACAAGATGTCATTTAGGATGTGATTCAGCAAACCAAACAGAAGAAATGTTTGTGCCAGTAACCACACACACGCGGATTAAATGCATATATAAAGAAAAACTCCTATATTATACTGATTATCTTTCACAAAAGTATGTTTTTAAAAAGAATCTGTGAGAATCAAAATTATATTTTCTTCCAGATGTAGATTACATTCATCTGGGTTGTCTCTTACCTCATAAACCATATACACAGATGACAAGCAGTGAAGTGATATCCCAGCTTTTATTTTGTTGAAAGTTCAGATGACATTTGCATAAACAGGATTTTCACTAACTTGAGACAAACTACAGTAGGGAAGTAGTCAGCTCTCCTTTTCTCACAGACAGAGTTAGAGAAACCAGGAATTTGTGCTAGTAAGAACAAAGACTTCCTATCCTTTCTTATGGGAACCACGTTGCTAATTCCTAGTCTAATAGGTAGACAGTCAGTATAGAAAATTTTAATTCTTCTGTGAGAAGTAATGATTTACTGGCATTCTATTAAGTTAGACAGCAAAATTCAATTTTCTGACTTCTGGTGAGGAATGAGCTTCATTTCACACCACTATTTCTTGAGAGAATATCCATATAATTAAAGAAACCTATCCCTCTGTTCTTGTTGCTCTCACAAAAACAGAACTCATGACTTTTTAAAAACAGTTTTTCCCATTTTCAAAGCTTTTGTACACTTTTTAAGACTACAAGGGACTTACTAGCACTGCTGCATCAAATTCTCATGAGCTGCAGAATAGGTTTATTTTTGTTGATGAATGCCACCTTGCAGTGACATGCCTAGATAATTGAGAAACAGTGTAAAGGGAAAGCACCATGGGGGAGTTGCATGGATATAGGTAAAAGAGAGGAGAATTTCATGGAGAATATAGCTGGCTTGTATCCTCTTTCACCAAGAATTTAATTTGAAAGGACACATAAGATTTAAAAACAGATTTTTGTCTCTAAAATTTTTCTTAATTGCAGGATGATGCCCAGAAAAAAAACAACTTAGTGAAGCAGCACTGCTAGACAGTGAATGACTGACAGTCTGAGCAACCAGCCTCCTAAGAGGAGCATCTGCAGACTGCATCATAGCAATCCAAATCTGGTAATATATTTATAAGGTATAAACTCTTTACTTTGCTATATTTTGTTGGGCTTCAGTCCTGGAACTTGAGACTATTTAGGGCAAAAAGAAGGGCAATATCATATACTGCAGTTCAGTTCCACTTGACAACATCTTTCTGATAACTAGATGAAGCTTGACCTTGGCTTGGATGCTTATAAGATAAGGAAAAGGACAGCATAAAGCACAAAAAATGAGCAGAAGCAAGCAGTCAGGAAAAAGCAACAACATTATTTTTTCCCTTTATTAATACAAATTATCTTATTTCAGGTTTTCACACTTCTCTTTCTCTTATTTCGTGTTCTGATGTGTATACAGGGGGGCCCAGATGCCTATTACTCCATAATTTCAAATCAAGCCTACTGGCCTGAGAGCTAACACTGGCCTGCAGCACTTCTACTGCTAAATTTATAGAAAAAAGAATAATTTCTTTCTAGCACTAATTATTTTTCCCTATTAATTTATTTTTGATCCGCTATTAGACTACAAACAGTGACACTGGATTTATGCACATTGTATAGTTTTTCTCTTTCTGCGCCTCATGAATATAATTTTCAATCAGCCTCTAGCTTTAGACTAAGCTGGCATGTAAATGTCCATTTTCTCCTGCAAAGGTAAGTTTAAAGTCAGGTCCATACATTCTGATACAGACTTCTGGCTGAAGAACTGAGTTCAACTGTTAAAAGTAAGATTGTCTGCCCACATATGGACTTGCAGATCTATAAGTGGGAAGCCAAAGGAACACACCATATTTTGGTTTTGATGTGGTGGGTTGACCTGAACTAGTAGAATTTAAATCTCTACACAGCCACTCTGTTATCCTGCCCTGCCCCAGAGGACAAGAGGGAGTAAGAGGGAATAAGAGGAAAAACAAGAAAACTAATGGGTTCAGAGAAAGACAGTTTAGCAAGTAAAGGAAAGAAAAAAAAAAACAATTATAAGCCTAAAGATCCTGAAGGCTTTCTGAAGAAGCTCAAACTGAATACTGTTGAGATAATGTGATGAACAAAAATAATTCTTACCAAACTGGCAGCCCCTCCTTCCACTGTGTCACACACCCCTCAGACCCTATTGGTTTTCACAGCCTAAGATTCCCTTATGCTCTTACAGGACTTTTTTGCTGGCTTCATCCACAAAGCTTCAGAAAAGTTCCAGAAATACTGGATGCCAGGAAATGCGTTCTTAGAAGACAGCATAAACCCCCCTTGAACTGGAGCCTCTTTTTCAGAATATCAGTACAGAGAATATGAAAGCTTTTGACACTGTGTTTGCCCCACTATGAACTCCCTGTTCTCACAAAGAAAGAGCCTAAATTAAGTAATTTTGTTGCTCATAGACAATATCATTAGTAAGAGTCTTCAGCTTTCTTAGTCAAGATTTTTTTGTAAAAGACTATGTAGAATGCCTCAAACTTCCTTAGAAAACGGTTCAGTTTGTTTCCTATTGGAAAGATACTGTAAAGGAAAAAACATGTCTCTGCATGATTTAAATTTCTGTGAATACAGGCATGGACAGGACTTTGGAGAATTTAGCACACCTTGACTTTTTTGGAAGAGGCGTATCACGACATACCATAATTACCAGTCAATAGAAAAGTTAAAAAAAGTAATTCTGGTTTGTGTACTCTGCAATGGTTTTTTTTGCCAGAAAGAGTATTAGCCTACAAAAATGACCACTGAACTTGACATCTGGATAATTTTACTCCGATCAAAACCTTAAGGAAAGCAAAAGACATAAAGAAAAAAGATTCTAAAGAAACAGGTTTTTGTACTATGCATGTAGCTTTTTTTTTTTTTCTTGAAGGTATTAGGTGATTGTTTGAGTTCTGAGGTTATGAAGCCAAGATATAAATTAGTCTATAGACAATTAAAGAATCCTTCTGGGACTAAAAGAGGAACAATGGTAAGAAAGCCACTGTAAGACATTTTTCTAAGGAAACAAAAATGGTTTCATAGATCTTCAACAGTTTAAAATTAAGCCCAAGTGAATTACTATTGTTGGAGTGGGCATGAGGAGTTATGTAGTGTTTTCTCATTTTATTAGGATTAAATAAAAGATGCCAAGCCTTGATGAATTTAAATACTGATATAATGCAGTTTCTGTGAGAAGAAAGGAACTCATTTAACAATCCCTTTGTTTAGCTGAAAAGTCCCACACCAAATGAGATTTTAAAAAGTCCATATGTCATTTACATATGTAAATGTAATGTAATGGTGAAGATGGCACTGTGAAGTAATAAAATTCTTGCTCTCCATGAGCAAACTCATTAAAAAGCATAACAGTGGGTAGAATAAGGCAACACTAAATTTTTAATATATTCTTAGATACAGTGGCATGTTGACTTCTAAGAAGTTATTGACCATTAATGTTGATTCATCAAAGGAAAACGGGCACTTATATTTTTTTCATGTTAATGAATAAGTTTTATATACCTACACGTTTCCAATCCTGATTTTTATGGTATTGTTCTAGAAATAATAATCTCAGTCATTATTATCCTACGTAGTGATTATTACATCCATAAAGGGAGTCAGCCGTTTCTGAGATATACTAGTTCCCTCAGATCCTCTCATCCCTGATGCCTTTACATGTCTTGTCCTTTTATCCACACATTAGTTTCATGAGGTCAGAATGTCAGCTGGTGATTCTCTTGCTGTGTGGAACCTCGCCTGGGGACTCCCACAGACTGTCTAGGTAATACACCACTGTTGATGTTAACTTACAAAGGGAAAAGAAGAGAAAAGCTGGGTTCAACTTAGTGTTCTCCATAAAATTAATTAATTTTTTTTTACCATGTTAACTGTCATATTTGAATTTTCATTATACAGTCTGAAGATGAGACATTTGTCCAGTTCGGTGCTTATTTTGACTAGATTTTTGTCTTCTTTGCTCAGCCCCTTCCTTATTCACACTACAGAAGAGAATGTGTTTAGCATAATCTCAGGAAGGTAAATTGCAGAACTCTTATTCCCTTATTTAGCTCTGATTCCTTTGTCTAATTTTTATTTGGGTGATTTTCCTAAGATAGTAGATGGAATTTTTTTCTTCTTCAGACAATAGGAGGTTTCATAATTAAAAACAGAATGAAGGCCTTAAAATACACCTTTACATGTCTAGAAAAGAAAAATGCTGTAATGAGTTTATGATTTTCAGTGGGTGTTTTCTGTGGATCTACAATATTTGTATTGTAGACATGTCAATAATCTGTCAAGTATTTATCATCCCTTTCTCATGTTTCATCTTAGGAAAAATTTTAGTTTTGTTAAGAGAATCTGTGGAAAATGGTGCTGGAAAACAATTACATCCACCCTTCTTTTCCTTGTTTTAATGTTTTGATTTTGAGTTGGAAATTACCATGAAGAAACAAATTTTTTTTAGTTCTTCCCATGTTGCCATTTTATCTTATATTCTTGCAAGATGTATGAGAGTGCTCTTTAATGCTTATCACTATTGATGAAAATTGTGGCTAGAATTTTTTACATTTGTGACCAACAACGAGGCCAATTTCAGACACTGAGTATTAGAAAATCATTAAAGCATTAATTGGGTTCTTCATCTCCTCAGAAATGGCATATGGCAAGATATACTCAGGGACCAAGGTTCTTATTGAAAAATTAAATGTTACTCAGGTCTAACAAAAGATATAACACCAGTCTCCTGTATATCTTATGTCATATTTAGGTGTCTTAATATGTTGTGAATCACACAGTAACTTAAAGTCTGTACTGGAGAGTGTAATGAACTGTGTTAGACCTCCTTTCTCCTTCTACCATTTAAAAGGCACGTTCAAATACACTTAAAGAGCTTGCTCAATTATTTCAGGTTTACTAATGCTGGGAAAACATTTTGTATTTATTGCAATTTAGTCAGGATGAATTAGTTTGTAGTTAAAAATTACATGGCTGCTGTCTGTTAGCACTGAGAGTTTAAAGTATTTTTCACCTCAAACACATCCACACCTGCATTTCTTCAGTCTCTCCTCATCTACCCCTCCATTCAATTAAATTAATTTTTATGGAAAAGTTGCTTTGCTCTGTGGTTAACTGAACCCCATACCACCCTCAAGGGATGTAGGTGCAAGAGTGTACTATGTAAATTCATTTTTTCCTTTTCCTGTGTCACTTAATGATTGTAGCAGCTGCATCAATGTTACTAAGCAATGTCATTCAGGAAGAGCAGAACCCTAAAGTGAAATGGTTGGTGCTGAGTGTTAAGATATGCAGCCCTGGCATGAACTTTATGTAGCCAAACAGATTCTGAGAAGCTACAGAACGTGACATGAGAAATTGCTGAACACCATAAATAACACAGTGAGGAGCTGGCAGAAATTACAGCCAGTACTGTGAGGAATGGCTGGATTGCACAGATGGCTAAGGAGGAGGCATGAAAGAAACAGCCAAGATTCACAGATAATTGTGAGTTGTATTGGAACCCTTTGGGGGAGGAGCAGCTAAGTAACCATATTGGTAATATTAGGTAAGGCTTAGATGACCAAGCATCAGTCCTACCAAATTCGGATAAGGATGCAGAAAAACTGAGACCATTGGGCAAAAACCCTAATTACATGTACACTCCTTATTTGGGAGCAGACAAGGATGGAGAAAGGAAGGATCAAGGTGAATGGAAGAGAAGTTCAGCTATGAAAAACAAAGAAGAGAGAAGGCTTTTTTGCATGTGAGCAAATGGGTGGTCAGTGCAACTGTATGACTCAGCCTCACTACTTTTGTTTTGCAATGCCACTCTCTTTTCTCTGTGTGCATGAGTTGGAAAGTCTAAGTGACAGCAGCTGTGGACTGGGTCATCTCTGTATGTAGCTAGTGAACTTGTATCCTCTGTGCATGCGTGTGTGTGTACACGTGCATCTCTGAAATTCATGCTCAGTCCTGCTACTGGCTGGACCTGCAAACAGAAACAGCAGCTTTCCTGAATTTCAAATACACAGAATGCTGATAATCCGGAGTTTCTCTTCAAAAGTACATTCTAAATAAGAGCAAAGAGGACAGTATAATCACATGCAATACCACTTCACATGTCCTCTCTTCCATTTTCACTTTTGTAAGGCTGATGGTCATGAAATTTTCCCTTGTGCCTCTACAATTTTGGTAATCTATTTCCTAGTTCTCTTTGGGAATTTTGGAGGAGAGTGACAAAGGAAGATTTTTCTTCTCAGCATGTATCTTTGATGGACAACAGAGGGGTACCACTGTCAGGCTCATGTTTTCCATTTTGTGCTCAAAAATTTATCCTTAAAATTACTTTTTTTAATGTCAGCTGATGCCTATCAGAATAATGTTATAGTGTAAATAACTGAAGCCATTAAATTAACAGATATTGCCTGTCCCTGATTAGACACCAGACTGGAAGGTAGCAGAAAACACCACTGTTTTCTGAAGGGCAAACACAGAGTTGAGATCTGATCTGAGGTCAGATTTTTGGGTGTTGCTTTATGGATGAAACTTTCAGAAGCAGAAAACCTAGGCATAGAGAGATTTATGCAGACCTTGTTAAAGCTGAGATGTACCAAGCTGGGTGCTGGCAATGAGATATGTGAATGCATAATCTTTCAGATTTTTTTTCCTGATAAGTTAGACACAGGAGCAGAGACCTGGAACTAAGGCTTCTACTGCATTTATTCAGAGACCTGCTTTATTGTCTTAGGTGAATAATTTCAGAAAATCACATGCCCATGTTAACAGCAACCATTGTGGCAGTACTAAATAGGAAGGAAAGAACAGAAGGGCTGATACAGATCATTGAAGGAGAGCAAATACTGTCCTAGAAATGAAATTATGTTAGTTCAGCTCTTCATCTTCCTGGGATTAATGAAACTTTCTAATTAAACTGAAATGTGAAACAAACAAAACTATCACAAACAAACAAACAACTTCAGAAATTCAAGAAAGTTAATTTCTTTACAAAAGTGTAAAACTAGTATTAGAATATCAGCTGTGATCCCATTGTTTCAGGTAAACTCAATTCTTTAGTGAAACTGAGTTTTAATAATATGGGATGTACTCTGTTAAAGTCCTTGCATGCAACTGAAATAGAAATTTATCCTGGTGAAGATTTGATCAGCTCTGAATATTTGCCAGTGAAAAAAAAACCTGAAACACTCTTGAAAACTTTCTCTTGTGAAAGTCTACTTCATATTTTTATTTATTGGCCATTATTAACATGAAAATATGATAGGAAAGGTTGCTGTAGAACTATCTACTTTCTGTATATTTTCATTCTTCATTGGTTGTTGCTAACTTTTTAAGTCTGCATATCAAAACAAAAGATTTCCCGCCCTTTCTTTTCCAGTTACCAGAAAAAATAATAATAAAAAAAAGCAGGCTTTTTCTCTTAGTTCACATATGAAACCACTTCTTACCAAGGATCTTATTTCAGAATACTAAACTCCATTTGCAATTTTACTGCATAAAGAAAGCTAAATTGACTTTAACTTGCTTTCATGGGCTATGCAGTAACAGCTGTGCAATGCTGGCAGTGATTAGCTTGTATCAGAAGTAGGCAAAATCCACGTTTGACCACTTATCTACTGTAATACACTGGATCCAGTTCTGAACATGGAAGCAGAACCTACTCTTTTAGTGGGCTGAAATAAAAGTCAGTTTGGAAATGCTGGGAGAAATACCTATTGGTATGGTAATGTGTGCTTAGATTTTTTAAAACCAGTTGACAATAATGCGGAGAGGGTCCTATTTTCACAGATTGCTTCATAAAACTGTCTCCTAGCTTCAGGGCTCAATTTCAGTTTCTTGCTGAGTCCAAAACACGTGCCAGGCTGAGATAGGCAATTTTTCCCCCAAGCTTTGGCGGATCTTGAGATGAAACAAGGCCTGCAGGAAAAAACTGAAGTTTGGCAGGAATCTCTTAACTGTAGATGAATTGGTAGGGCTGATCACAGATAATGAATGCCCCTCAGTGCAGAGGTTTCCATAGAGACCTTTTTCCTGGTCCCAAGTTCATTCTGTTTCAAAATTTGCTGACTAGAACTCACAAACTACAATGAAAAGTCTAGTTTCCAATGTTTGGCATGAAAATGGTTCTTTTTCTGAATAGTATAAATTCATATCTGTATATATGTCTGTATATATATCTGTATATGTATATATCTGTATATGTATATATGTATATATGTATTTATATATCAGAAACTCTGCTGGCAATTTCCTCATAAATACTTTTAAAATTGCAAATGTCCAATGTATATTTCTAGTACTTCACTATTATTAACTCGACCATAAAGATCCTTGTAAATAACAGAATCAAGTATTTTCTCCTTGAAATGGTTCTTGCAAGATCCATTTTCCTAATGCTTTTTACAAAGTGAAAGACCACTGTCTTAGATAGGAAATCTTCAACCTGCAAGATGCCCCTCCTCCCAATAGAAAACGCAGAATAACACTTTTCCAGTTCAGGCACTTTCCCAATTCATACATCTGTACTAAAGTTCACAGAGACTACCCAAATGCACTTGTCATTTCAATGAAAATTGTTTTTCAAACTCTATTGGTATGACCTTGCTGAAGTGATGACTACAAGCACATATACATAGCCTACCCTTCTGGAAATTCTCTCATTAATGAAGGAAACATAATTTAGTAGAAGGGCGACATCATTCTCTAACCAAAGCAGCAGCAATGCTGGCAGATGTTTGTTTGACATGGATGAATGGAGGTATGTTTTCACCAAGTTAAGGTGGGGAAATCTGAATGATTCAGGTGCTACAGTTAGAAAATTGGATGTCAAAGCCCCTACTTTCTTGCTGCAGTGTTTGGAGGTATGTAATAGACTGTCTTTTTATACTAAATATGAGGAACAGACATTTATATTCATTTTCCCTTCACAATACATATCTAATTCTTCTGATAGCTAAGACTTCTTATTACCTCAGTCAGCAATATATTAATCCTTTTTCTAATAATTTCCACTGTTTGCTTATACACAAGTCTTCCTTGCGCATTGTAACTTCTGTCTTTTGGGACAACTTCAAAAGACTGTTTTTAAGGTATAAAAATGCAACATGATTCTTCCACTGAAAGATAAGGCACTATATAGATAAAAAAACCCAAAAACTAGGCATGTCTTAGTGAAAAATATGAATCTATAATTGTCTGTGAACATCTCTCATGTAATTCTGTCACTGTCTGAAAAAAAAGAATTTTGTAACAATAAAATAGCTGTTTCTAAAGGCACCTATTATTTTCCTTAGCAGGACATACCAAATTCCAAAACATTGCTTTAAGACAGCATCATGCAAGACAAGTTATTTTTAATTATTTATTATCCTAATACTTCTACAATGGTGAAATCTTTATGACTCATTCTTAAAAGTCCAAGTATCCAATTTCAGAAAAGTTTTTTTTCAGCTAATCTAGTCTTACAAACAGTTAGTTTATTTCCCACAAAAGAATGAATGGCTGATTAATTCTATCAGTAGTTCAGAATCTGTGGAAAACTATGTGCATGCAAATTGCTATTGTTGTTATGCAGCACAGATAACAACTACACAAATATTTTACTCTCAGTATTTCGCAACATGGTTTGTGCTGCTGTCTTTTATGGCAAGCGTAAAGAGGTAACCACGTTGAATGATTCTTGGGATCCATTTGCAGCAACAAAGCAAAATCTTGTGGACATTTTTGGTAGGCTTGTAAAGAAGCGCTAAACAATGTTAGCTGATTGTTACTTCCTTTTGCATTATACTGAAGACAGTACTTCAGGGTTTTCATCCAAAATTTTGGCTAAAGGCAATAAACAATATGAGCCACAAAGCATTCTGTTTTAAAAGAGCTTGCTAAGTATATTTACATTGATTAAAATATTATTTTTGAGATAACAACCAGTGACATTAGAAACATACCTGAGCTACTCATCCATAAAGGATTGTGCAAATCTGCAGATTCTGCTTCAGTTGTCAACTAACTGCTGTGTGATTGCCCAGAACAGATTTTCGGTTTGACAAAAATCACAACCAAGCTGATATCAAGAGAAAGACAAAGGGAAGTCTGACAATGAACGAAGCCTTTACACTTTACTGCAAAATTAATGTAGATTTCCAGATTTAACTTTCTGATTCTAATGTCAAGCCATAATCAAAAGAGTCTAGTGAGACTTCATTGTTTTTCTGCATGAATTCTAAATTATAATGACAATAATCTGCTCTAGGCGTTGTGCATTTCAGGACCATTATTATACTTCACAGTAGACTAGAATCACTTGGGTCTTGAGTCTAATATTTTATTCCACTACCCAAGGTATACTAAAACTAGCCCAAAATGCACTGCTTTTTATGTCTAATTGTATAAGGAATCTGATTATTCCCAGTAGGTGCTACTCAAGCTGGTTTAAATTGTCATATATATGCTTGTTGGAAATTTATAGTACTTGTTTATTTACTACCTTATCTGAGAACAAAAATTACTTATGGAAATAAAAGCCCAGCTGGATATTCTCACTTGAGAATCTTCCAAATTAGAAACTACATTAATTTTCAGATTTGGAAAATAGATGAAGAGTGTCTGACTGGATTTTAAAGAGTTGATTAATTATTTTTGCAACAATTTAACATTCTGTTCTCCAAGTAATTTTCTAGTGGATGCCTTTTTTATGTGCTACATGTGAATAAGAGCTTAAAATTTTTAGAAAATTATAATAGATGTTTTGTTTATCCTATTATTTTTAATTGAGCTAGAGAAGCTACAAAAACCTGCAGTTAAGTCAGTGGCATGCTTGCTTTTCTCTTGAGACAGTTTATTACTGGAGTAACAGGTAAATTACTTATTACATCAGATTGGCAAATACAGTCCTGGTTGTCTTAATGTCGTTGAACAAAAAGCAATATAATCCCAGATTTATCACTCAGGAGAGTTCTGTACTCAGAAGTCTCTATTTCCTTCCGTCCTCTCATTTGTCTATCTCCCCTATCTCTAATTGTTCAGATTTTTTTTTTTTTTGACTCGAAGAATCAAGAGATCTTTTTCATCAGTATCGCTGTAGTCAGAGACTTCTCTGCAAAGCAACAAACTTTGATTCCTTTGGGCCTTCCAAGGGGTGCATGAATCTGTATGACTGTTAGCTGAGCTGCTCATAACAAGACAGAAGAGATTTCTGGTTGCCCAGAAGGGCCTCACCTCTCTCTCCAGGCTCGAGCAAGCTGGTGCTGCCCAAGACCTTCTCCCCCATCCAAATAGAGAGGACTTGCAAAGACTGTCTGAGGCAGTTCTCTTCACATATTTCTGCATGAGGAAATACATCAGTCTCTGTTTTGGGTCTGATTAGGCTGAATTGCTATGAGTGTCAGCATGTGTTTCCTAATGTTTTCTTATTCTTTTCCATGGAAGAGGCTTTTAGCATGCTTTTGAGAGTTCAGTGTGGTTGGTGGTATAGTACTGGCATAAATGAGCCTTGTATTTATGTTTAGAACACAGATATCCCAGTTGCAAAATGCTATCTGAGAAAGATGATCAACAATATCGTATTATATGCCACTTCCTTCTTGTCATTTGATCTTGCAGATTGATAGATTTATTGAGAACGTAAAGCAGGCACTCAATACTACTTTTGGCAGCAGCCAAGTACTTCTTAAAAGTAGTCCAAACCAATGCTGTAAGAGGTAAATGACGTATAGTAGATTATTAAATTATATAACTAACAGATAACATGCAATGTTTGTAGAATGGATAAAAAAAAATGAGAAATTAATTTTTGAGAGGTATTAAAGCATGACAAATATTTTGAAAACAATTTCAGACATCCTGTGTGTCTTGGTTTGGGAAGACAGGTATCTGCTAGGTAAAATTACAATCAGAGGCTTTTAGGCAAAGATTTGGGAAATAGGAATAGCAGTTCTTTACCAGTATGTATTACAAAGCAAACAAACACAAAAAAACTTCTCTCACCAAACAACTACAGCATTAATGACAAACGACAACAGTACCAAGAACCTTGAGGGCTTTGTTTCACAAAACCCAGGGCAGTTTGGTTTCGGTGTCCCTGCAGGATCTTCAGAGCACCAAGCTGAAACAGTGGAAAAGTCCTGGGCTGGTAGCTGGGATGGCAGGGTGTCCCGGCAGGCAGGGGCAGGATGTCCCGGCAGCGCAGGGGGTGCAGGGTCACACTGTAGCAAGAGAAGCAGCGCTGAAGAAGCCGAAGGCGAGGCAGTGCTCGGACCAGCTCTCCCGGGTAGCAGAGAAAACTCAGGATTCAGGCCGAACCGGTGATAGTAGATTTCTCAGGACTGAATCTCTTTGGTCACAGTGAAACTTTTCTTGCCAGCAACAGCCGTTCTCTCCCTCCCCGAACGCCGGAAAAAGAAGAGCCCGCAGCTGCCTCAAGCTTTGTCTTTTACTTGCGTTATCTCCCCCTTCTACCTTTGTCCACCTCTTTGTTTCGGTTAAGTACTCTTAAGTATCCAACACTTGGTCTCTTTGGTAACTTGTGGGGAAAAAATTCTTTAGAGAAAGAAGGAACAAACCTAACCCCCAACATTATGATATAAGAATAATATAAATTTGGGATTCAGATTTTCTATTTCTTCTAAAAAAATCCCCAGCATTTGAAAATGATATATGTATTTTCTGGGATTCTAAAATTCAGCTGAAAACTAGGTAATCTAATTATTTATAATAATTACACTAAAAGTCAACATCACAACATTCTTAGCAAATCTAGTATATAGCTTTAGGAAGGGAGTTCCTAATGTTCCAAAGGGCTGAGGTGCTAAATTTTCCTCTTACAAGTCAATCTCCGTAGTAGTTAATATCTTTTCTTGCAATGACGGAATAAGCTGCATGACACAAACAGTTGGGTAGGATTTGCTAGGTCAGCTTCAAATTTTGGTTAGATGGATGGTGAAGAGGTGTTAAAAGGACTGGCATTTTTATAGGATTTGCAGAGGAGACTGTCTTGTTTTTATGTTTTGGTTTTCTTTTTTCTGTAAAACTGAGCTAATAAGCTGATTAGTTGCTATAGATGATTAATAAACTCTGTGCAGCTGGCTTAATGAGAATAAATTTTAATGGCATCACATACAGGAGTCAGAAATAGGATTAGACTTAGAATTCTAGGACATTTGTTTTTAGAGGTTACAGTCAAAAAACTTAGTATGCAATCCTAACATATAAAAATGTTTAATTATATCTATTATATATACTTTTATATTTCTATATTTTATTTCTATATTTTTATTTATGTTTATATATTTTATATATATTATATATATTTAATTATATAATATAATTATACACAAGTTACCTCTTTACCAAAAATTAAAGTAAATGTGTCAGAGACTTGGGAGATGATAATATGTAAGCATATTTTATTTGTTGATACTTTCAATACTTTCTTACATCACTGACTGCAAATGTTGTGAAAGAATAGAAATTATTTTAAAAATATTTCTTCTTCCACAAAAACTTTCTGTTATTTCAAAAACTTTCGCATCACTGAGCAATGATTTTATTGTGATCAGTGAGCAATGTATTTTGTATCTGGAGGAAACATAATAAATACTTTAATATACTTATTCGGAGTTAATCCTGAACCTAGTAAAACATTATTCAAAACTGGACTGCTTATGGAATTATTGAAAGATGGAGAAAGCAAACTGAGTTGTGATAAAGACAAGAATGTCATGATACAGAAGATTTTGCAAGCTTCAACCAAAATGCAGCTTTCTTAGAACAAGAAAAGTCCCTAAAAATATTTTGCCTAATCTGGCTATTTTGCTGCTTTTCTCTGCATGTTGGTCATTAGGACAGATACCACCAATAACTGGGCAAGAAGTGATGGTGCCCCGTCCCTAATGTCTGACAGAAGTCCAACCCACTCCAAACAAGCTCACTCCCATTTGCTCCAGTTGTCACTCCCTTTCCCCTACTCACATTGTCTGTCATGATTGCCTGAACCAGTCACCCCTGTCTCTTTACCTGTAACACCAGATCCAGGAGGCCTTTCTCCAACCTGCACATGAGGACATCCTTTAATTTTGGCCACTATTTTATGGCAGCTGGCCGTGATTTTGTTAAACCACATAACCCACATTGGTCTGTGATTGCCTGATGTCCATTTCTAATATAAATATAAAGTATATAAAGCATATTTACATAATATATTAGATATATTTCCTAAATGTATTGTATATAAATGTATATTTATCTAATATATTAGAGATAGATAGATAGATAGATAGATAGATAGATAGATAGATAGATAGATATGTAAACATAGGGTCAGATAGTCCTTGACAGACAATCACGGGACTGCCTGAGGACATGTGTGTTTGACAGCATTTAGAAAAGGCCACCAGGCTACAATGTATATGCATATATATATATATATATATATATATATATATATATATATATATGTATGTATGAATGTTAGTATTAACATATCTAATTGATGTTTTGTTAAGACATGTTTACACAGTAGTAAAATAGGTATTTAGGTGGAATATGCAAGATCTTTCATAGGATGGGAAAGCATATGAAAAGATAAGCATGAAGGAATGAGGCAGTTGGAAATAATCAGACCAATTGACACTAAAATAGCATTTGGTCTCTGATGAGACACAATCTTGACCTAAACTTCTGCTGCAACTCGAACATGCAGTATGAATTACACAACTAGACTGGAAGCAGTTCTTTTTATTATTTTCTTCCTGTGTTCTGTATTGAATAAATTTATTTTTATAGCTGAAATATGAACAAGTGACTTTCTTCAGAGGCCTGCAGTATGAATTTTGGAAGGTGGTTAATGGAGTTCTGCTGAAATTCTGTTGAAATAACTGCTCACAGGCACTAACTAGCATATGCATTCAACAACATTTTCCTTTTGTATTAGTTGAACCCATTTCAGAGCATGCAGAGCGCTGTGAAAAGATTCAGTTGAAAAAGATGAACATTTTTGACAGATTGAGCATAAGGCAGTCATCTTGATTATTTCCCCATTCTCAAACCTCTAAAAGAAGCCCTTCATTCCAGCAAATCTAGCATTTACTGAGTTTGAAGGCTCCTTATCCCTTTTTTCAACCAGAGATTGCAGAGATCTTTTAAGCACCTGCCAACACAATATTAGTCTGATCTTCAGGTCCAGGATTTGAGTTCTTTTCCTGTGGAGAAACTTCGGATTTCTTCCATTAGAAGCTAAGAAATAAGTATCAATAATACATTATCCTTCTCTAACATTCCAGGTGACTTTTGCAGGAAAGGAACAAAGCATTTGGAAAAAAAAACAACAGCAAGAGAACTTGAGAAAAGTAGCATTTCATCCATGTGCTCTTTGTTTGATTTACTAATAAGCAGAAGGTTATATAGTTTCTGGAGATTTTATCACATTTGAAAAACAGTATTTCCACATTTCCCAGAAGCCTAACCTAGGAAACCACAAACTGTTGAGTTGTTTTATTACCTCAGCCAAATAAAGCTGCAAATTTTTAAACTTCAGTTAAACAAGGTCTGTTAAAGAGATCATAGGCTATTGGCAAAAAACCTAAAGTACATGTAAGGCAGGCAAGAAATGTGTCTGTTCTCATAGATTTATGTGATCGGATGTTTGTATTTGATCATGTGTTTTCTTTCACGTGTGATACATAATAGAAGTGAACTCTATTGTCAGGAGGATGCTCCCTTGCTGATTGAAGATGCAGCCTGCTGTAGGATATTAAACTCCTGCACTCAGGTTACATATTTCAATATTCAAAACTTAATGATAACCCAAATACTGCATATCTGAGCTCTCTAATGTATTTTAATTCCTACTGACTTCATTGGGAGTTGTTAATACAAAGCAGTCTGCAAGATAAGTGCTCTGAGCACTTCAAATCCAGGAATATGTATGATAGCAGGCTATTTTACACTGCAGTACAGAAGTCAATTCTCCCCCCTGAAGAAGGTTAATTGCCCAAAAAGACAATTATTTCATCTTTTTACTCTGCTAGATAACTATTTCATCACTATCTAGATCAAACTTTCATAAAGCAAAGATATTTAACATTTTTTGGGCTGGAAAAGATTGGATAGATAGGATGTGTATATACACAGAAAGGCTACCAATTAAACAAGCATGTCCAAATAAAATCCCAAGGTTAAATTGACTTGGTTACTACCGCAACCCTGTTCTCCAAATAAAATTAGCCTACAAAAATATTAAACCAATATTTATTTGAGCAGACAGGCAATGAAATAAAAGCACTATTAAGTAGCTATAAGCATGGGTTGCGTTTCACAGTTCATCACAGGCCATGATACAGTCAAAGCCTGATGGATATTCCTCTTGTCCCTAATTTGTCCATTCAGATTACACATCCTCAAATGGCCCACTCCTTTATGCTTATGTTGGGAGAACCACAAGTTGTGTAAAAATTACAGCATGACCTTCAATCATATTAATATGCCAAAAAAGCCAAACCCAGGTTTTTCAACTCAGCAGGAAGTCTGGTTTACCAGTCTGAGAACAGTGATAGAGGGCAGAGTCCTTAGCAAACACTTCTGATTTTGGAAGATAGGTGAAATCATGCATCCAAACAGCTTCTCCATTTTCCTGCCTATTGCTGTTGCTCCCAAATGGTTCAAGCAGATTTCTGCACTGCTTATGCAGCAAACTGATGCATTCCCTAGACCGATTTTATCTCCATTTAAAGGGAAGAATTGACTGAGAGAAATATTTGGCTATTAGAATTCCACACAGAAAAAGTCAGTGACTAAATTAAGTCAGTGCTATACTTTTTTTAGGCTACTAAATGTTTCCTTTTCAATATACCCATTCTGCTCTAGACCCTTGGTAAAGATTAAATACTACATGAATTAAGTGTGTCAAGCACTACAGTTTTAAGTTGTAGTTCTTAGGATATTAATACACATGATAGAGGAAGCCAAGAGGATGCGTACTCTAGTTCTGTCATTTCCCTGCCCTAGTACACCTGTGATCACTGTGCTTCCAACTGTCTTAAGGAAGACATAAGGATTTCACCAGTTTTCATGAAATGGAATCATGAAGGCAGATTCAACATTAAAGTTAATGCAGGCAAATTCTAATGACAGAGCTGAGTAAAAGCCAAAGTATTTTTTTGTTACATTGGGCTGTATCTTATTTTTTTGATAAGAAGGGCTTTCAAAAATTTCACAGACTGAAAATAGAGCAGATTGGGAAGTATGTACAAACACTCATGGTAAAAATACAGCAAAGCCTATCAAATAGACTGTGATGATATGTTCATGTTAACTGTCTTCTCGAGTACAGAGAAATTATGCATTCTTACAGAATGGTGAACTCTGCATTCTTGAGTTTACTTTTTCTGTTAATTCAATGCACTCTATTGTTTCATTGTCCTACATGTGGAGAAAAGAAAAGCAAATGTGAGAAATAAATACTTAGGTTTGCTGCTCAAAATCTGGGAGCTGATTTCAAAATTCTGAGCTGTTAGAAAGGAAACCAAAGAAGATATGGAACGGATTGAAATTCTGAATACCAGGAAGCTTATTTGATAAAATAAACAATACATAAAGGAGTTACTTCCTGAAATAATTCAGCATTAATCTAGGAGTTTTATCACTTTGGTTTGGATAGAATCAGAAAGCCAACCAGCCCCAAGTCAATCATTATATTAGGTAATCTAGGTTGTAAAAGAAGACTGTTCAGTGGCTTTTATCATAGACCTCTGAGTAATAAGCAGAAACATAAGCAATAATTTATTTTTATAAGACTTAATAAATGAGAGATTTGAACTACCTTAATGAAGACATCACTAATGGACTGTGCAAATGTGTTGGAAAAAAAAAACCCCACCCCTTCACCATGTGGATATTTTTGTTTGTGTGATAAATATGAAATGTTTAAGTCCAGAAGACTTGTTTGCCAAAATGCTAGAAAATTAGTAGATCTGTACTGTGCCAGGCAAAGCTTCATCCATCAATATCAGACACAAAGAGAAGAGACATGGATTAGGAAGAGGTATGAGGAAGACTTGGAAAAAATGTCTGTCTTTAGGAAAGCTTAACATGGATTTTAGTGAAAGATTTATAGGAGAAGATATCTGAAAGAAAATACAATTACAATTTGTAGGAATAAAGGGTCACTTCCCTTCAAACAAGACTGTTATTTTATTTATATATAAGATAAAGCTATACTACCAGATTTACTGAACAGATAACAGACTGAAATTTCCACACTTTTCTCAACATCACACCATCCCTGGGTCACACTGATCACTTGATCACACTGATCTTTTGATGTGTTATTTAATATATTCTCTTATGAAAATGAAAATCTTGTTAATTAGATAATACTACTCATTAATTTCCAACCTACCTTAACACTATGTTTTAGTCTAGCTCAATTCTATTATAACAAGTTCATGTTGTATATTTCTTTCTCCTAAATCACTTGTATTTTATTGCTTTTTTGCACTTTTATTTCTGTCATCTGTTCTTAGACCCTTCCCTCCTCCATCTATTTAAAAGTGATTTCCATGAGCTTGTGATTTCTTTTCCAGCAAAGGCAAGGGTAGGCTGTTCTTTGCTTAGAGTATTCAGGTGAACAGAAGATTGAGAACTGGATAAAAAAGATTGTCTCTGTAACTTCTAGTATTGTTTATGAGATAATATATATTGTTTATTAGGAATTTTCAACAGTAGGCATTAGGAAGCTGAGCTAAGTTGCTTAGTTGTGACTGGCCACTGCAGTCACACTGCATGATGTCTGATCTCTGATTACAGAACCATGACTGTAACAGGAGAAATGAGTACTGTAAATCACTAAGGGTTTAAGTCTGCCACGGAGAAAAATTGACATAGGAAGTAGTGGCAGACTGAAAACCTAGTGGGACTTTACTACTACTAGATTAATCCAAAGCTACGTGCCTGAAATTATGGGATTTATTTTCTCTCTTCTCATTCATGAAGTGTAATTTCACATACTTTCATTTTTTCCCTCTTTATTCATTCAGTCACTGCTGTGCTTGTATTGTATGGAAACATATACTCTGTTTTCTGAAGTGGTTTACTGCAGTGTATAAAATGTTCTCACATAAAAACTTGGAATAGCCCTACATAAAATGTTCTTTCTGCAAATACCCATGCAATGCAAGAGATACCTCTCTTGGGGAAAAAACAAACAGAAACAAAAACAAACAAACAAACAAAAACAACCAAAAGTAACAACAACAACAAAACCTAAGAAAGAGTATAAGAAAAAAAAGCAACTAATTCAAAATCAGGAAAACACTCATAGAAATTATTTTGTTGCATTCACCCAGCCTCCTGTGAATGACACACAATGCATGCAGAATGAGATGGAAGTAGGTATCCTGTCAGCCCTGTTTCACCTAAAGTTTCAAAGCAAGTGGCAAGCTTATAGGACAGCAAATGCATCTCTCAATAGCAATACTGAAAAACTTCCAGTAAAATACCATCTTTTTATTACTTTGTTTACTAAGGTATATAATCTTTTTTATCCAACCATTTCTTTTCAAGAAGAGCAGTGCTTCATTCGTCAGCTAAGCCGTTTGACATCCAGTTATAAACACAACAATTCTTTGCACATTGTCACAAAACTACAGATATTTCAGTCCTTCACAGATTGGCAGGCATGCTAAAGTACCTACTTCTTTTTGGAGTGTAGAGCAAAGAAATTACTTTTGCAGCAAAGAATTGCTATTGTGTTCGAAAATGATGAGAACAATTTGTCTCTACATATTAATGACCAAGAATTTTATGCCATTACTCAAAATAAGTTACATTCTGCCATTAGGTTTTTGAAATATGACATCTTTGCATGGACAAAAATACCTTAGAATGGCCCTTTCTCAGACATAATCTATAGGGGAAGCATTTGCAAGTGCAAGCAAATCAGTAAATGTAGTGGTTTTGGTTTTATAACTAAAATGGTGCTGAAAGTGGAACCTGATTGAAGCTTAACAGAGTGAATGCTTTACAAAACCAACTTTTTTAACATCAAAAAATTGTGTGTAATTCTGAAAATTCAGTTCCCAAGTTAAAATTTAATACCAAAGAATTTCATAAGGACTGCAAAGTGAACTGGAAAATTAATAAGCATCATACATAGATTTCATTGAAGCATGACTAATATCTTCTTTGCAAGCTGCTCAAAGTGTTATTTCCTTATTCAGGACTATATTTCTATCAAACATGCTGTGATCATTTGGAAACAAGAAGTATTTTTCACATTTTTTTCTCTAAACTATTTAAAAATCAATTATATTTTTGCCTGAAGGAACAAATATCAGAAGGATTTTTCTTCATGACAGATTTTTTTCAAGGATTCTGCAGCAGCTGTAACGGTCTGCAGTAATATTTTGACAGTTCATAACCAGCATAACTTTTGATACATTTGTAATTTCTTTGACTGCAGGACAACCAAGTAGCTAAAATATAAAATTCATATAGTCTATTATTAAGAAATAGATAACTTTAAAATTTCTCATTACATGTCCCAGTAACTTCCTCTCTATCTTAGCAGTTTGCCTGATGAATGAAATTTTTGTGTAGCCGGATGACCAGAGCTTTCCTTGCTTTAACTCCAGCAGTATTAAAATTAGCAAATTACTCAGTGGAAAACATTCTCACTAGAGGGTCAGGATAAGGGTGCTGCCCTCATTTTTCCCTTCTAATTACAAACTCTTAAAAATGGGCACTTATATGTCAGAAAACATGGAGGGGAAGGGATTTTTCTGACAGTGCTGGAGGGAAAAGGAACATACCCACTGCAGTCAGTAGAATTTCTGGCATTGGCAACTCCAGCATGGGACAAACTTACTGTGCCTACATGCTAGCCAGTAGAATTACCCTGCATAAAGAGTTTTCCTGGTAGCATTGGAGAACTTTAGACTGAGTCAGCTTTGTTTTCTCTCTCAGTGCACATCCTCCTCTAACTCTCCCAAATCTGCCTAGGGCTGCTGTATGTTTATTTTGCAATTTCAGTACGAATATGTACATGAAATAGGGGAGGGAATTTGGCATGGAGAGGGAGTGGTTCATCCTGTTTAGTAGGACAGAGAACATTCTCACTGCCTAAATACAATGGCTACATAATTAGGTGATCCATCCCTCTGTTTAGCTCACAGAGAAAGGATTTCTCTCTTCCCCCATTTTCCCATGTATCTTTCTCTATTTCTATTGCATTTTAAATAGCAGATAAATACTAGCAAAAAAAAAAAATCAAAACTGTCAAGCTGAATAAATTGTATGAAGAGAACAAAAATATTCTGAGGGTTCAAAGTTCTTCTAAAACTCAATGTGTTAGACTTCAAAGATAATATTGATCTGTGTGATGGGATTTCTTTTCTAAGAATGTATTTGATTTCTAGGACTCTAGGTAAGAGTGGTTTGATCATAAATTCAAAGAGCATATATACATATATTCACATTGTATCTTAGCTGGTCCTCTTAACAGCAGTATAATTACCTATAAATGTAGTTTATACATATTCCATAGCAAACAGAAGTCAAGAGACTTGAGCTCCTCCTCAGGCTCTTCTGGTGAGCAGCTCTAAATCTCTGGGGTAACTGTTGAAAGTTACTGTGCGCTCTGTGGGATGATGATTACACAGGAAATTTCTGTTTCCAGAGTCCAGGAAGCATTGTGTATTTTTACAATGAAAACAGAACCATTCACTCCAAATATGTGTTTTGTCTTACTTAACAAAGAGATTGAAGCTTTGCTCCTGAACATACTGAGATGACCTCAATTATATACAGATAACAATACAGTTGGCCATTCCTAACTCATCAGATAATCCAATACTTATCAAATGCAGGAAAAATGCAGGAAGAAAGAATACATTTTTAGAGATATAGAGTAGAAGGTTCTAGGAGAGCATTGACTTGGACAAGAAATTAGTGAGCATAGTTTATTCTTGTCCCAAATAAAAAACTTCTAGTGCTGTGTTATGGCAAAAAGTACTGTTGAGGTCTTTGAATATACTGAAAAGGAATACCCAGTAAAAGTTAGGGAGAAACTTGCTACTTTGTAGAGCAGAATTGTTGAATTTTATGTCTTCAATTTATAAGAGAGAGCAATTAATAAACCTAGCTTTCTGTAGAAGGTTATGTTCTACAAACATATGTTCAGGACCTCAGAGGGTGAAAAGGTCAATATCTGAATCCAAACCATTGGGTTGTTTCATCTTTTCTGACTTGCTAATCTCTCCTGACTTGGCACTAGTAGTTATGTTTCCCATACATTTACTCATCTTTCCAAGAGAGGAAAGAATTAAAATAACTAGAGAACTCAAATGGCACAAAGAAGGAAGTTGAAAGAGCAGGAAAGAAAAATTTTTATTTTTCAGAATTGTCATATTGGAAAAAAAAAAGGAGAAAATAAAATCCTTTCAACTAATGAAAGGACTGGTGAAAATAATGCTGATTCCATGAGTAAATGCTGTTTTGTAATAAACAACATTTTGGTGCACTTGGAAAAGATTTTTTTTGTAGTTGCAGTGGAGATTTTGTTCCAAAAGCCAAGCTTACATCAGTGTGCAGTTCACATTAGTACCACTAAGTAAATGAATTATCAAGAGCCTAGTGTTTAGTTTTGTGGTGGCTCCAAAACAGTGACTGCAAGCACTGTGATTTCAGGTTCTCATCCTCTCCAGACTGCAGGGTTTACTTTCATCTTTATTATCTTCACATAACTAAACCAGATCCAACCATCATAATCAACTACTATGACTCAATTGATTTTGGGGGAAACAGGGTCTGTACAATACAATTAAATTTAAATTACTGTATTTCTACAGCAATGTACAAATATTTGGCTTGAAGTAATTATATATTTATTATATGTACAAAACTAAATCCATATTAACACAAATACTACTGTGGCAGTCGCGCATGTACAAACTTTGGGGAAATCCACGCTACAGTTCAAACTGAAAATAGTTCATTAATATACAAAACAAACATTTACTCAGCTTTTGGCTCTCCACTGCTATGACATTTTAAATTTTATATAGGAAACCACGCCAGTCAGCTGTGGGCAACAGTTTCTGTTTGTTTTAAATTGCTGTATAACCTAAAATGTTCCAGTGTTGTACTCTAAATATCTGCTTAAGAATTTTTATTTTCCAAATTTCTTACCTCCTGTGACTTTCAGAAATATTCAGCAACTGATTTTGAGCTGTGGAAGAATAAAGTGAAATAACATCTTAAAGGATAAATGCGCTGGGTTTTTTGTTCTGGTTTTGGGTTTGTTTGGGTTTTTTCCTTAGTTGCATATTTTGTTTTTCTTGAATAACTAAAAACCACCTAAAATGGAGTTAGCATTCCACAAGAACTCATCTGTCTAGGATTACTTCTTCCCCTGGCATCCTCTTCCCTGCATCACAAGCAGCCTAGATAAAAACATAAAACAACTAAAATCAGGAATTTGGCCAAACAAATTCAAAACAGTTTTGATGTTGTGGCATTTTGTCATCGCTTAATATTCATTAACTTTGCTGCAGATACTTAAGAGCCATTAACTGGATTTTAAAGTGGGTACATTAAAACCGGCAAAAATGAAGTTATGGGCAAGACCACAATGTGAGATGTCCCTGATTTAACAAGTTTGTGTTATTAGTCAAAAGAAGCAATGACTTTTATGTGTCTCTTCTCTATGATTTGAACAGAGTCTCTATTTACACATCTGAAACTGTGGCATGGATGTGGTGTCAGGCAGTAATATGAAAGCAAAAGGATAGTAGAATTTTACCATGTGAGTTTCTCTGCTACTGCATATTATCAAAGATACATTGCAGTTTTATGCAGCATGAGGGATCTCAAAACTGGGTAGCTGAATGATGAGTACCCACTCATGAAGCCAAGAAAAAAGATGGTGTAAGTTGTAATGGAACTTTGAATTACTTTATGCCATCTTCTGCATCACTGAGCAAGATGTTCAGAATTTGTAGGGTGGTGGAATCAAAAGAGAGAACCTAACTCAGATAGATCTTTTGATCAGGTACTGCAAGTTACTTGAGAGTTCTCTTCTGGGATTAAAATTCAGCCCAGGGAAAGCTTGGTTTTTAGTGGCTTTATTAATGAATTTGGGAAAATTACTCATTCCCTCTGCACAATCTGTGTGGGATTGCTGCTAATCTTGGCATGTTGTTGAGACAATTTGCATCTGAATTTACATTTGAAGCACAAAGAAAAAATCCTTCAGAAAGCCTGTCTAAACAAATAATACAGGAGAGAAATAATGTTCTCAGAATAACTGAAGATGTCTAATTTTAACACATCCTGATTCATGTAATATTTTTGCAAAACGTTGAAAAGCATGCAAATATATATACTTACCCAATATATGTACATATTCTGTATTGTTTCATTAAATACTTGAGTGTTTATACAAATGTACAATACACACAAAACCCATTATACATATACTATACAATCCTTTTTTACTACTGGTATTTTAGTATCATTCCAACATTTTTTTCTGTTCCTGTGTGCAAGTTTCATCCCCTTTAACATGTCCTACAACACAGTCTACCCTGCAAAATACAGATATTACTTGCTACCTGACAGATGTTTTGGACACTTTCGTAGTCATATCAGTGCCAATGCTAAACTTACAGTGTTTCATGGGAACTGATTTTGTTATGGACTTTTAATAAGTGAGCCATAAAATTACTTGATATCCTAAATCCTTTGAAAGTGTTTGGTTTTATTTATTTATCCATTTGTTAAATCACAAATATCATAAAACTGTAGAGTAAATGGATTACTTTTCCTATGAGGAACCTATCTCTTGGATACTTAACTTGTGTTTCTCTAAATGCACAATTAGACTATTGCATTCAGGCAGGATTTTTCATCTGCGTTATTTATAAGAAACATGGCTAAGCTATAAAATCTATGAGCTATACTAAAAAAACCTGATACACATTATAAGGAAAAGCAAATAGAATCATCTAGGAGAATGAGAGGTGGGTTTTTTTTGGTGTTTTTTTTGTTTTTTTTGTTTTTTTTTTTTCCCTCCGGCTTTTTCTTGTAATTTGATTTTGGGATAAAGTGATTTAGAAGCACTGTGGCAGAGTATTAGAGTTAAAAGGCTGTAGAAATAATGCAGGAGACAGAATATAGGCAAGCACAACATGATCACATAGCAACCAAGCCTGATTTGATTTCATAAAGCTGAACATAATATGAAGGGAGGATATATAAAACGTATTATGCAAAATACTAATGTTAGAGATAATTACAGATGAAGCTAAAATAAAACACACCTTCAAAAGTTTTGGAGGGAAAAAATGCTGAACCCAGATGTCATAAAATGAATATAGAAAACAGCACAAGTAATGTTGGCCACAAGAAAATGAATCTTAATGTCTTTCTTCCCCATCCAAAAAAAAGTGGATATGTCCTTAGTATTGCCAGTTAAAGCTGAAAGCATTTTTCATTCTGTGTGCCTGGAGAGCACATATGATTGACTCTGTAATAACCAAAGAAAACTATCCCTATGCAAAGAGTCAGACACATTAGTGATTAGAAACAGGCAATGTGTGCATCCTTCCTGTCTCTGGACTTAAAGACTCTGGCATCCTTATTTAAAATACATTTGTCTTACATGATGCATTTTCTGCTGATGTACAGTCCTCATTAAATTAGTTTATAGATTTATTTGGTTATACTTTAGAAGAAGCTTGAAGTTTTGCTCCATACATATTTGCAAGCTGATCATTACATCCTGACTGTTCTAGGACCTTCAGAATAGATGTTCTCTATAAAACAAGAGAGAAGCACTCATAGCACTGGATATGGATTCTACTCCTATTCATATATTCCTATTTGACCTGCTGTTTTTCAGCTTAATTCCCAGAACTACTGTGCCTGGATAGCAGTGATTCCCAGAAACATATTTCAAGACAAGGCAAATCAATGACTTGATGGCTGAAATCTAATTTCTGGTAGTTGAGTGTAGTATAGAACCAGAGCCACACAACTGAGAATGATAATGCAATACAAAAAAAAAAAAAAAAAAAAAAAAATTAAGGGCTGGTGGAGGGGGAGACTATGTCTCCCAACAACACTTGGTAGCATAAATAGTAAAATTAAACATGAATTTGTCTTTCCAGATTAAAACTTCCTTATTCTAGAGTCTGCATTTTGGAGAAGTGAAATTCCATTTATTCCAATAAAAAATTCTAAATTTCTTTTTCAGCTCTTATGCTCATGAGTTTCAAAATTAAAACCTTGACAAATAAATTGTAAGGGTATGAGAACACTATTATTTTTCTGAAACTACTTTAAAAATTTATATTTGCAATCATTCTCTACTATCATGTATCCTAAAACCCCCATTTTATGTTAACAGTATAGTAGTAGTCTTCCTACTACTTCTCTTACACTATGGTAACTATTTATATTTAATCAGAAAACTTATCTGTGACAAATATTTCTAAATGCTTTTTTTTTCCACCCAAAAGAAGCCCACAAGCATCTCTTTTCCCTAATATAATGTTATTCTGGGATGAAAACAGATACATCAACCATCCAAGTTTTTGTACAATAAAATTCATTATCTTAAATCATTAAAACAAATGAGCTGAGTAAACCTTAGTATTTGTTTTCAAATTGATCTGTGAATAGTTGCACAGTACTGATTTTACAGAAGAGGTCATGTATATTGAAAAGCAGTTGTAGAGATTCAGAACTTTTCTGGTATTAGTAAACTGTTTAAAATGGGTTAACTAGAATCTTGAAAAGCATTCAATAACCTTGGAACATTTAATGTAATTACAATTGTATATTTATTCAGGTTTATTACACTTTATATTTCACAGTAGCTCTGGATCTCCTATCCTAACATCATACAATAGATTTTATTTTGGAAACATGCTCATTGTCTTTATGAGGAAAGGCACCATAATTACATGAATAAAAACTAGCATTTTTATTACATTAAATAATATTTTCTGGTTTTGAAATATAATTCATCTGTTGCAATAGGTAATCACTTGTAGAGTTGGTTTGTAAGCAAACATGAAAATATGTTTAGCTGTTTTTTGGGGGGGGGTATTTTTCAGTGTTTTGCAGTTTATGACTTTTCTAGAGACTGATTTTTCTGCATTTGTCTTTATTTTTGTCTTTATCTTCAGAATAGGCTGCTAGCAGAACACTGCATAGGGATAGTCCACCAGTTCTAGAAGTCGCACCAGTTCTGTCCAGCAATAAATCAGTTCAGAAGACACATACTGTAATATAATAGGCATACCTTGGCATTGCCAGGGAAACGTTTGTGAAATATTTGTGTGGTATTTGTGTGTGAGGGATGAAGAATTAGCTTTTATCTGTTTTTTCACAGATGACAAGGAATGTGGCATTGCAAAGTGTTCCCTAAATGATAAGCCAAACTCTTGAATTCCAGGTGCTAAACAGTGCAAGGAATTATTATTATTTGCTATTATACCAGAAAATGCAAATAGTACAAAAATTCTGGAGTAGAGTGAGAAAAATTTGGGACTGAGTACCAAAAAGCAGGTAAAGTATTCAGGCATTCTATAGGAAGCATGGCAGCTACTATTCTGACTGATTTGTAGGAAGAAATAATCCCTTCCATTAAATCTCTGGCATAGTCAAAAATCAGAAGACCGAAAAACAAACATTTGAGCATTCAGGAAAGAAAATATTCTTCATGCAGTGGTACAAAGGAAGTTTTTCTTTGCAGAAGATTTATCTCCATGCCACCCTTACAAAGACCAAGATAAATGCTACAGAAACCATCCCTTAAGTGTTTATTACAAAGAAGACAAGAAGAAATTGGTTTACTACATACTCACAATTGCTACTCCTACTCATAGAAACTATAATGATACTATTAGTGCTGATTGTAAAAGGATGGCACTCAGAGGGCCAAATATTAGGGCCAAGATGTTCTACAAAATGACTAAAAAATCTGTTCAAAACACATTCCAGAGGCATAAAATAATGATTTAAAATAATGATTTATTGCAACTGCGTTGATTTTTGAAACTGCAACATTTCAGAAACTCCTTTCCTGGCTCTCGAAATAAATGACAGTAAAAGCAAGTACTGACTTTTATACCTGAGAGATTAACAGAAGTATTTCAACCTATTTACAATATATCAGTTTAACAAGAACAGGAAGAAGAAATCTTTTTCTCCACTTTGCTTCATATAGAGCAGTTCCTTTACTTGCATATACATAGGCTCAATTAATATATTTAGCTAAAGAAATTGCTTTTGAAATTAGTATTTTTGGCCCAGAATTTTTTGAATAATGATCTCAGCGCTTGTAAAAAAAACCAAAAAAAACCAAAACAAAACAAATCAAAACAAAACCCAAAAAAAACCCCATAAAGTTGAAGGGACAATTAAAAATAATAAGTTTCATTTTTTTAAATTAAATGTAAATTTTATAACTTTCAACATTACTCAACATTAACACAGAAATAAATATATTAATCTTTCTACAAAGTTCACATTTTAAATATTCTTAAGAAAAAGACTGATTACTAATCATCACCACTGTGAACATGCTATTGTCTTCTATTACATTCAATACTTTGAAGGTATCACTGAACAGACTATATTATTTGAAATTCGAGGTCTTTTAAAACCATTAGTAAAATGAACGTTTGTCAGTATTTAAACTGATACCTGGATGACAGCATTTTCTTTAAAGGAATTAGTCCTTCACGGTATGAATCTGTTAAAAGAGTCTTCATCCAGAATAATTATGTAGTCAGAGCTTCCTCCTGGTGTTTCTTGGATGAAGTCCTTCTATCAGATAAATTGATGAGATGAAGACAAAGTAAAGTAATAATCAGTGACTTAGTACAGAAAAGTTAAAGAGAGAATTTTCCTAGTGTCAGTGTGCCATCTTACACTTTGATCCAGTGCTAGATCTTGGTATTTAATTCAGCTGCTCTTTGTCCTGCCACAACCTATTACCAACACCATTTGTACTGCAACCCCATAGAAATGTATTTGGTTCCCCTTGAGTAGCCATTCACAACCTTTGATTTCACACTCTATCAGCTTTAGGTCAGATATATTTCCCTGAGTATGGGGCTGCCGTTTTGATAGATAACTGCTGCCTTGGAAAGTCTTCGTTCCTGAATCAAAGCCTGACAGCTGGGTTTGGGCCAGTTCTTTTTTTGCTATATATATTACTGGAAGAAATTCAGGGTCACTTGTCAAACTACTTACTGTTCCTTAGGGTAAAAAAGTGGCTGGCCACCAGCTTTCTCCTGTGAATGGATAGTTTAAAGCCATTCAATAGTGATGTTAGGGAGAATGCACTGAACCGATGTTGTGCTGGGTGTTTTTTACAGGGTAAAACTAAAAATAAAAGTAGGAGTTTCTTTCCAATAGAAAAAATGCAACTATACATTTGAACATTGACATGAATGTCTGCCAAAGTATAGGTTCCTGGTGCTAAGCTCCCATGTTTTATGTGTCAGCTAATGAAAAACAATCTTGTCATGTGACCTAGTATTTGTCTACTTGGAAAACTGGTAAGATGAAAACATAGCTCAAGGTCTGAATCCAGTTTTGAGTTCCTAAATCCAAAAATATGTGGAGCGGTTGGACAATGTCTGGTGGAGAGTAAAAGGTTTTATTCCAGATCAAGGAGACTTGAACTGTAAGAGAATAATAAACTGACTGTAATTGTTCTCAGAAGGAAACAAAAATGAAGTGGCAACAGGATTACAGCCCTTGAATGAAAGTTTTCTGCAAAGAGGAAAGAAATAGTGAAGCTGAAGAACAAATTGCTTGAGAAGCCTCTTCTGATCTGCAGTGAAGGCATCGTGTTGGAATGTAACAAGAAGCCCTACACCACGTTGAAGGGAGGAGCAAAGCACTTTACTCAAGTGAAGTGAAAGGCCTTGTACTGTGGTGTACTGGTACTAGTTACTGCAGTTCCTGAAAGAGAACAGACAGAGAGAAATTCCTCTGACACACAGATGTGTCATAAAGCGTCAGCCTGTAATTTGTTTCCTGCTTCCTGGAGAGAACCCAGCAATTTCTGTCATGATGGGAAAGTATCCAAAAATATTGTATCCACCATGCAGCAAGCATAAGAAAAGGCAAGTAAAAGGGTTACAAATTTCATGAACTTTACTCCTGGACCATTGCTAACAAAGTGCAAGGAAACATTTGTCATCAGCAACACTTCAGTAATGATCATGCTTTGAGCAGGATATTTTCATAAACTTTGGAGGACCCTGACAAAATTGGGACATAGTGTCCATTAGGTCACACAAAAGAGGATGACTGATAAGCAAGATGACTGACACACATAAGCATGACTGATCTTTTTATGAGATGCATTAATCTAATAAAATGTGAATGGAGAGTATAAGAGATCAAAGTGAAAAGTTTATGGATGCTGAAGGTTCTTATACATGGTACCTTAGACCCCTCCCCACATCTGCCATCTGAAACAAAGCTGTCTCGGTAAAAGTTTTATTTTTGATGCCTCAGTCCATACTTTACATTTTGACCCTTACAAAAGGAATGAAAGTATGACCTGGGTCCTAGATGTTAATGCTCTTAGGAAGTTAGTTAATCCTTTGAAAATGAGAATTGTACCTGTCAACATGACCTTTAAAACATCCATATGCTACAGTCCTGCACAAATTTTACCATTATCTAGAAAGGCAAAAAATATTTTTATGCAGCCACTCAATCTTATTGTTTGGGTTCATTTAATGACTTATTTTATCTTGTATTTAAAATACAAATCATATTTTAATACCAAGATTTGACTTCCAGATATTACTAATTTTAAGAACTTCAATGGTAACCTGAACACAGTTCACAGCAAATTAAGAATATATACTAAAGAGGACCATGACACTCCAGTTTTCTTACATATGATGTGTTGAATGCCTGAGGATAACATATCTCCAATATTATTCAGATTTGTCAAAATATAAAAAAATTCACTGGTAGTGAGCAACACTCAACAGCTTCATATGCTAGTTTTATAATTACTTCATTTCACACAAGTTTTCCTTCTTTTCTTTGGTCTGGCTGGGATGGAGTTAACATTTCCCACAGCAGACCTCATAGTAACGAACTTTGTAGCTAGAATGGTGCTGATAACACACCTATGTTTTGACTACTACTGAACAGCGCTCCCAAGCTTAGAGGACAGTAGCAAAAAAAAAAGGGAGCATTTGTAATTAAGGCATTTGTCTTCTGAAGAAACCACAATGTGTATGGAGAACCTACTTCCCAGAAAATGGCTGGACCTCACCAGCTTATGGGAAGTAAGGTATAAGTGTCTATGTTTTCCTTTGCTTCCATGTGAGACCTTTGCTTCATTAAAGTATCTACCTTTATCTAAGCCTAAGCCTAAGAGTTTTTCTGTCTTATTTTCTTCCCATGCTCTGCTGAGGGAACAGAGAGTGACTTGGTGAGCACCTGACAGCAAGGTGATCAACACACTAGAGTCTTTTTTGGCACCCAGTGTGGAACGTCCAAGGAATTTGGGATAAGGACAGAAATTGACAGAAGTAATGGGCAAGATATTGATTGAAGATTGTAGGAAATTTTTGTTGTTCTAATTGCAGTGAAGGGATGATTTGGGCATAAATTACCCACCTTTTTCAGTGTTGCATTGAAGTTATTTTGATTTTTTGTGGGGGGAACTTTTTGTCGATTTAATGAAGTTGATAAAGATTGTAGATTGTGCTATGAATATATTTGAATGATAATTCTTAAATATGTGATTCACAATGGCAAAGAATGGAATGTATTTGGTTTATATGGAAAGGTTTCAGCAGTAGAAAGTGCTGCAGGGGTGGCTTCTGGAAGAAGATATCAGAAGGTGTCCCAAGGTATACAGAGCCACTTCTAGCCAGTTCTGACATTTCTGTGTAGATTACTGCAATCATCGTTTTGAACACATACTGTTTTGAGTTGACTTTTCCATCTCCAGTAAGAGAGAGCAGTGGATGGGCTGCTGAACATCGGGAATGAAGCTTCAGAAGTGACAGCTTTGCTTAGTACTCCCCAAAAAAACCCATACTGAACATACTCCTTGAGCAATTAAAATTTTCTTTCAGGAATTCTTGACCCAGGAACTTCTGGAAGTAATGCAGTATGTTCTTCAGTTCCTTTTTACTACATACTTTACTGACAAGTTTTGGATTCAAGATGTTGGTCAAGAAGAGTCTTTGATTCAACCTCTACTGCCATTCCTGCTAGGTCTGCTGCTGCCATAGAATATCTTCTTATATAATCTCAATCTTCAAAGAGGAAGATGTGAGCATCCGAGCCACATTACATTGCCAGTAAAAGGGAGAAATACAGAAGACATCTCTCCCTTACTCCAATTTCTTTGGCCTTAGCCAGGACTCTATTGGCACACATATAATGCATTTTCAGTTCAGGCACATTCAGTGCCATTCCATCATCCACGTGTCCAAGCTGAGAACGTTTTATTGTATTTGTGTTATCTTTTAATGAAAATGACATACAACTGAAATGTTACTGTGTGTGTTTTTCTCCATGACTGAAAAATGTCAAAAAAACCACATTAGACTAAAACATAATTTTCCCTTGGGATAGGGTTCTAATTACTAGTTACTACATGTTTAAGGTAAGAATAAGTTGCATTTCTGTAACTGAACCTTTCAATACTGAAATGGTCAGATGCCTTTTTCCACATCATTCTTTGAAGGGGAATTTCATTTTAGCAGACTTAGTGCTTTGCACAAGTGGTGTATGGATGCTTATGAATGAAATGACAGTGCCATTGAGGAGCAAAAATTGTTAACCATCAGGTGTAAAGATCATTGCAGTAACAATTTTCTTAAATATTACTTCAACCTAGTGGTCACAGCACTAAGCCTGCCAGAGTTCAAGAGGCATTTGGACAGCAGTCTCAGACACATGCTATAGTTCTTGGGACTGTTTGGTGCAGGACCAAGAGCTAGATTTTAGTAATCCTTGTGGGTCCCTTGCAACTCACGATATTCTTTGATTCTGGATCTAACTTTTCTTATTTAATAGTACAGTATTGCCATGAAAACTAAATGCACTGAATTAGTTTCTCACGAATATTTCAGATAATGAGAAATTCTATCCGAATTATCTGGATATTGAAATAGATGTAAAGATACTAACATAGATGTAAAAGAACATATTAAGAGGATCAATGCTCACCTATTGGTCACATGAAATACCCACCACACTGTTAAATACAGACAGGTGCTCTACATAGTAGCTTTGGAATTTTTCTGAAGAGAAAGCCTTCCAAGAAATTTTGGAGAGATTGTATGCAAATGATCTTATGCTGAAAGATTACTTCAGACAAAATATTTTAATTATTTACTAAAGAACTGCTTTCACATTACACAGCATGAACCAGCCAACCTCACTCATTGTTCACCAAAAATTTTAAAAATAGCTAGCCTGACACAAGATTTAATCTTAAAAATATTTTTCCCATGTCCATAAGAAAAAGTTGTAGAAATAATTTGATTTTGTTTAGACTACTGTGTTTCTTAAAGAAAAATTTGTTTCTGCATATTAATTTTCTTCAGTCTATTTCATGTTTAAAAGTTCACATTAAATGAACAGGAATTTTTAAGTCTGTTTAAAAAAACATATTACCATTCAAAGTAATTATCCCTTTATTAGTCTAATACAAATGAAAAATAAACAGGAAGATCCCTTAAAGAGGTTTGTTTTACATGACTTAACCCACAGTTTCAAAAAACCTGGTTTTTTTCACCTGCTGTGTGAAAAAAACCTCTGTAAAAAATTATATATTGCAACAGAAAAAAGTCAGACTATATTTTTGCCTTTTTCTTACACAGAGTAACTTTAATGTTAACAGTTTAATTCTGATTTCAGATGGGGCAAAAATGTCTTTGAATAATGGATGATTTCCAGTTATTTAAAAAAAAATTAGAGTTTTATTTGTGCTTAAATAATGCAATATAATTCTCAGATCAATACAATATTCTATTTCCTAGAATAGCTGTTTGCAATACAAATGGTAGGGAAAAAAAGATGGAGGGATCTGTATAAGGGTAGATGAAAGTCTGGATAAGCCTCCAAATATAGAGTTTGGAATGACAGTAAAAAACCCCTCATCTTAATTAGACCAAGCAGATAGTCTGTAGTGAGTTTCTTAGCTTAAAAGGAAATTACAGTTTTCACTTAGTTAAAAATTGTTTGGAGGATGAAGTGAATAAAATGTGTGAAAATATTGAAGAAATGGAGAACTACTGACTCTGACACACCTTACCAGGAGAAGAGTGTCCCTGTTCCTTTAGAGTTGCTTAAATTAAAGTATTTTAATAGAATCTAGTACAACGATGAAGTTCTTCTATATGCTAGTGTCTGATGATAAGCTTAGGGGAGCTCTCCTCTTGTCCAAATCACAAGGACCAGAAAGACTTATCTGACACTCACATACCTATATAGGCCAATGTAACATGGTCTGTTTTGAGGTTTGTTGCTTTTTTTGTTGTTGTTGTTTGTTTGTTTTGTTTTTTGTATGCTTCTTGGTTTTATACAGAGAATAGGGAAAAAGGAAGAACAAAGAAAAACGAAACTTAGTTATAAATATTATATTCTTTATTGAACGTGTTACTGATGTTCTCTGAAAAATAAAATGGAATCATCAAAAATTTAGGGTTCAGATGAATATGAAAATTTTTATCCGGTCAAATACATCTCTACACACAGGGTGATCTGGAGCAATCAGCATTCATTCACTAAAGGTTTGACCAACCTGATTGCCTCCCACAACAAAACAACTACCTGGATGGATGAAGGGAGAGGAGTGAATATTATCTGCCTTGACTTTAGCAAATCCTTCAATGCTGTCTCTCATGAAATCCTCATAGGCAAAAAGAAACAGAAGTGTAGTTTGGAAAAGTGAAAATTGGGATGGATTGAGAGCTAGCTGAGTGCTAGATCTCAGTGTTGTGATCAGTGGCAGAGTCTAGCTGAAGGCCTGTCACTCATGAAGTCCTGCAGGCTTCCTTACTGGGCCCAGTGATGTTCAGTTTGCTCATCAATGACTTGGATGAAGTCCAAGTTCAGAAAGTTTGCTGGTGATACAAAACTGGGATAAGCAGCCAATATCTCAGAGGGTTGTATGGCCCTTCAGAAGGTCCTTAGTAAGTTGTAGAGATGGGCAGAGAAGAACATTCTGAAATTTACATGGGCAAATGAAGGGTCCTGCACCTGTAGAAGATCTACAATATGCACCAGCACAGGCTGGGGGATGACCTGCTGGAAAGCAGCTCTGCAGAGAAGCACCTGGGTTCCTGGTGGACAAAAAACTGTCCATGAGCCAGCAGTGCCCTTATGGCCAAGAAGGCCCATGGAATCCTGGGGTGCATAATGAATAGCTACAAAGATGGGCAAGGGTCTAGAAAATCTCTTATGATGAAAGACTGAGGGAGTTGAGCCTGTTCAGCTTTAAGAAGAGGCTACTGAAAGGGAGCATCATCAATGAGTATAAATATCTAAAATCAATGAATATAAATATCTAAAGTGTAGGTGTCAAAGGGGAGAATCAGGCTCAGCTTGGTGGGGCCAACAGAACAGAACAAGAAGCAACAGGCAGAAACTGATGCACAGGACCTAACACCTACATATGACAAAAAACATTTTTACTGTGCGGGTGACCAAGCACTGGAAAAGTTTGCTCAGAGAGTGTGTGGAGTCTCCCTCACTGAAAAATACTCAAGAATCATCTGGACACAATCCTGTGCCATGTGCTCTGGGATGACCCTCCCTTGAGTAGTGAGGTTCAGGCAGAAAAACTGCCCTTCCAACCTTACCCATTCTGTGATTCTGTGAAATTTCTGTGAATTTTCAAATGAAAAAATCAGTTGGAAAACTCACACAAAACCTTTTTACAGGGTTTTGTAGCAATTCTATTTACAGGCCCTGCTGCAAATAGCTTACTGAAAGAATAAATCTCAAAAGTGTCTGTAACATTTTACTTCCCCAGCCACCTGATATCAATTATATAATATGAGTTCATTTACTTTATTATTATGAGTATCACTGTAGTACAGGGCAAACAAGAAAAATTTCAGTTCATGGTGCTCTGTTTTCATAAATTTCCATGAATGTTCAGTACTTAAACACTTCCGGAGTATGAAATATCAGCTTGTGCTAAACTACTTGCCAATGTTTGAAAACAAAAAGAGAGATATTTAAATATTATTCACATACTATATTGTTGCTTAAACTGATAAAAATTGTTCTTAGATATAGAAAATAGAGTGCAGCTGCTAAGTCCCTGTGGGCCCTGTGTCACTAGAGGTGGCAAATGCCACATCACCTATGTTTGTGTCAAAATAATCCCTTTTGATGTCTCACTCTGCCTTCTCATTTCTACCCTGTTCCCATGTGTAGGCAGTGGTTAAATCCCAAAATTGGAAGGCTCTTGCTCTTCTGCTGCCTTCTATTCTAGTCATGAGAGAGGGTGAAGACTGCATGTCCCCAAAAGTACATAGCCTGAGGTTTTATGTGATTCAGTAGCCCCTAAATGCCCTTACCTAAGAAAGAGAGACAGTGCCAAACGTCTAGGTGTTACAACTGCCCAGCCCCATGAGGAGAGACGTTGGGAATTTACCTGAAAACAAAGTGTGATGAGAAAACCTTGTGGTCCCTGAGAAAATCTATGGTTTTGTCAGGTTTGTCTGACTTAGCAGTGAAAAAGTAGCTCATTCAACTCTTTCAGAAGCCAAGTGCACGACAGGATGAATTATTCTCGTGAAAACTTGGTGTGTGTCCAACAATACTGTATCATTCAGAGCTACATCAAAGGCAAGGAAGTTCCTTGGAAGCACAGCTGCTGATACCTCTCACTAGTAATGCCTGGAGGTCCTCATACTTGAGCAGAGCTCAAGATCTTTTGTTCTAGTGAATGATGTGTCCAAATAAGGCAATGAGATGACAAGAGATAGTATTAAAGAAAAAGAAAAGATGCCACAGTTATTCTGCAATTGGATGTGTCTCTATTTTGCTCTTCCCATGCTTTTTCTAATGAAAAAATAATTGTAGTTATGATATGTTTGACTGTGTTTTCCAGAAACTATATAATTTTAAATTAAGTGTAATCTAGACTTTTTTCCTCAAAGTTCTTTCGACAAATTATTTTGGTACAAAAGAAAAGATTTTTAATATTTTAATTAACTTTCACCGTTAATTTAGTTCTGAAGAGAAGATGAGAAACAAAATTATTTCCTTTACATTCAAATTTTGTGGGTATAAGCAGGGTTAAATCACCAGTATCTGAAACTGAATTAAGCAATACATCTGATTAATTGATGTTTCATTTCTGTAACAGACTTGTAAATTTGGAATTTAATCTTAAAATGATTAATTATCAGGGTAATCTGAGTTAACAATTTTTATCTTCATACAGTTGGACAGTGAAAAAAATACTGTTCTTAAAGGAAAAAAGTTTAAACCTTTTTCATTAGTTTATAAGAATAGCAGTTTCCCTTTCAATTATCTCATTCCTGAACAGCAAGAAACAACACAGAACCAGCAGGAGGGAGGGGATTAAAGATAAGAGGATGGAAGATTAAAGATGAAAAAACATACTGGTTGTTTCAAAACAGAAACATTGAAGGAACTCAAATGCACAAACACAAAGAGGATAGTAACAAAGAAAGGAAGAAAAACATAAGAGGGAAACGAGACAAAACTTCTGGCCAAATCAAAGATTAAATTGGAAGATTAAGCATCACAAGGCTGCACCCAGCAATAATTCAGAAAGACATGATATATGAAAAGATATCTTTTGCTCATCAGTACAAGCTGAGAGTTGATGGATGATCTGCATTTAAAAGTGGCATGCTTGTGGTTTTAACCACTGTTTGTATCTGAACTGGCTTTATTCTAGGTGAGCTCTCAGTGTAGAACTCTACAACTGATCTTCAACAATTTTTTGTAGGATTGCTTTTATACAGAATTTATTGAATATGGGATATTTGCCTATCTATTTCTGTCTCTCCTTGTCATTTTTTCATCCAAATATTTCCTATTTTTCTAATGAAAAACAGTTCTCTTTTCTAACTATTCAGTGTTTCTATAAATTAATACTGCTGTTCTGTAGTCTATTTCCTGTAATGCACCTTTGAGAAATCTTTTTTAAAGCCTTTATTTTAAAATACAAAGGATACACAATTATATAAGGTATTAAAGGAAGTATTATGCATGCAGAAAATGAAAACTTCAATGATCAAGCTCTGCATTTCACATCCAAGAGCAGAAAACTCCCCACAGTGCTTAATTCATCATGAATTCAAAGTAAATTCCAGGTTTAGTACACAGTCTTTTTCTACTGTTCCTAAAAACACTAGACAAATTTTAGGTGAGGAAGCTCTTTCTGTTTTGGGGTTTCTTTAAAATTTTTCTGATTTTGTACATGACCTAAAATGCAGAAACAGACTGGAAAAGATCACTGAAAATTACTGCTGCCAAGAGGGCACAAGCACAGAAATTTAACAAGAGTGAGTGTATGCAAATTGACTCACTGACACAACTCATGGTTCTGGTCAGTGGCAAGCTGAATATGTGTCAGCAGTGTGCCCTGACAGCCAAAATGGCCAACCCTGTCCTTGGGTGCATCAGGCAAAGCATCACTAGCCAGTCAAGGGAGGTGATTGTCTCACTGTACTCTGCACTAGTGTGATTCCACCTTGGCACTCCCAGGAGAAGTTTTGGCATCTCATTTTAGGAAGGTCATCAAATTATTAGAGTGCCTGGAGGAGAGTGGCCAAGATGGTGAAATGTCTTGAGGACAAGACTTAAGAGGAGCAGCAGAGGTCACTCAGTTTGTTCAGCTTGGAGGAAAGAGGGTGGGGGATGCCTCGCCATCATCTATGACTTCCTCAGGAGGGAATGGAATGGACCTGTATCAGGGAAAATTCAGACTGGACATTAGTAAAAGATTCTTCACTGGAAGTTAGACAGCCACTGAACAGCTCCAAGCTTATAGGAGTTCAAGTAGCATCTGGATGATGCTCTCAATCACACGATTTAGATTTAGGCAGTCTTGCAAGGTGCAAGCAGTTGGATTCTATGATACTTAAGGGTCCCTTTGTACTTGAGATATTCCCTGATTCTATGAACTGGTCACCTGAAGCTGGGTTTACAAGCCATTGAGCAAACTGATACAGTAAAAGAGGAAATCTTTAAAATACTCGCATCATCTAACAAAGTACAGGGAGTTTTATTCTCACCTAGATGTCATTGCTTGAGGGGGTTGGTGGCTGCTTCTGTCAGAGTACAATCATGACACTGGACTACTGTAAAAGAGAACCTCCACTTGAATTATTTTATAGTTTCAAAATCCTGGATTTAACTTTTGATGAATTCAGTTTTATGTTCTCATTGTGGTTTTGTTTATAATTTTTTTGGTGTTTTAATTATTGTATAGTTACCACAAGCACTGTGGATTGTACGGTTCTTTTGTTAACAAAGTAAATTAGGGCATTTCTTTCATTTCTAATAATGGTTTTAGTAAATATTTTTTAACAGATCTGCCAGTTTAAAATGTTTCATTCTTGTGAAATTGATGAGGCTTCTTAAACATTTCAATCTCAATTTTATATATTTTCTAAAAAGCATGTAAGAATTGTTTGGTTTTTCTACTAAGTACAAAAATCTGGGCTTGAGTAAAATTGTATTTATCATATCGACTGAAACTACAAATAATTTATATATTTTATGCGCTTCATTTGTCATAATGGAGAGGTTTTATTATAATTCTCCTAGTCAGCAACTTTGAAAAGCACCTAAATTACCCTTAATTACATTTATTTAAAAAACATGTTTCGCTTTTATTTCATAAGTTTTGTATTTATTCTCCTAGGCTACCTATTTTTCTTAGGAAAAAAATTAATTTCTTTGTAAGCTGCTTCCTACTTCAGCAGCCAGTGATTTTTTATGTAATACTTCTTCACATCTTTAAACTGATATTTCATTCTTTGATAACATTTGGCAAATTCACTAAATATTTACAGCTATTTAAATGTTTTTGTATCTCAACAAATAAGAAACCTTAATACTTCACTTGATAACTGTTGAATTGATATTTGCCAGATTTTGCTAGTCTCTTATTTTAGTAATATGTAGTAGTTATTTTTAGTAGCACTTAGTAGTTTATTTTTAAGATAAAATTTAACTCTGAATTTATGAAAACAAAATCTTTCCAAAATGTCTCTAAATGCTTTGGAAGCACGAGGAAGCCTGCCCAAGTCCTGTGGTAATGTGGAAATTTTGGCTGAGCATATGGTCACATCGACCACATTGCATGCCGTAGAGGTACCTTGTTTTATTGGCTCATGAAGATATTCACTATCTCCCTAAAAAAAAAAAAAAGCAAGAACTGACTACATATTGATTCAACAGTTGCACTTTTAAATATTGTTTGGGTATAACAGATGCGCATTAAAGATATCTTACAACTTCAGTGGATCTCATTGATCCAATTTTTTAATGGCTTGTCTTGGTTTGGGAAGACAGGTATCTATCAGGTAAAATTACAATCAGAGGCTCTTTGGCAAAGATTTGGGAAATAGGAATAGCAGTTCTTTACTGGTATGTAATACAAAGCAAACACACAAAAAAAACCACTCCCCCCCCCCCCCCCAAACAACTACAGCATTAATGACAAACGACAACAGTACCAAGAACCTTGAGGGCTTTGTTTCACAAAACCCAGGGCAGTTTGGTTTCGGTGTCCCTGCAGGATCTTCAGAGCACCAAGCTGAAACAGTGGAAAAGTCTCAGGCTGGTAGCTGGGATGGCAGAGTGTCCTGGCAGGCAGGGGCAGGATGTCCCGGCAGCGCAGGGGGTGCAGGGTCACGCTGTAGCAAGAGGAGCAGCGCCGAAGAAAACTGAAGGAGAGGCAGGGCCTGGACCAGCTCCCCGCGGGTGGCAGAGAAAACTCAGGATTCAGGCCGAATTGGTGATAGTAGATTTCCCAGGACTGGATCCCTTTGGCCACAGTGAAACTCCTATAGCCAGCAACAGCTGTTCTCCCCTCGGCGTGCTTTGTGGCGGCTGAGATCCTCGAGGAGCGGCAGACACGCGTCTCCTCAAATGCTGGAAAAAGATAAAGCACGCAGCTGCCTCAAGCTTTGTCTTTTACTTGCGTTATCTCCCCCTTCCACCTTTGTCCACCTCTTTATTTCGGTTAAGTACTCTCAAGTATCTAACACTTGGTCTCCTTGGTAACTTGTGGGGAAAAAATTCTTTAGAGAAAGAAGGAACAAACCTAACCCTTAACATGGCTGTTGCTGACCATTTTGTTTTCTAGAGTAGTTAGAAAAGAAAAGAAATTAGTGAGAGGATAGAGGCAATATGCAATCATAAAAGAATACTAGCTGTGATTCTGCTCAAAGAAGCACATCTGGACGATTTGCCATAATCACACAGTGAATTGCTGTGTGTCAATCTTTATTGTGTTATGAATGAAATGATGGAGATTTTAAACAATTGGTTCTTAGGACTGATACTTATTTTGAACTGTATGTGTCTGCTTTGAAGGCAAAGTAGAGAAATCATTATTTTCATGAAATAAAAATTTATTTAGGAGCAATGAATTCAATAAAAGAATTATGGAAAGAAAACATTCCAAGTTAGTAATTATTGCAGCAAATGAACACTGAATAATCCATAAATTTATTTTTTTCTACAGGAAAGATATGGAAACTCAAAAATAGATATATTGATGTATTAATTAAATTTCTCATTAGGGAGTTTATGAACAAAAAGAATCGAGCTTTTTTTCTTATGTTATGAAAAGAATTTTTTGAAAATTAAGGAGAAGATAAAGCTTAATTCAGAAGTTTCCTTTGATGAGTTCTGATTTGGGTTTAGATTTTTTCTTTATTATTTCAGCTGTGGATCAAGAATAAACAGAGCCATGATTTCTCAGTGCCTATACATATAAATCAAGTAATCTATTTTCTATAATTTTGTACAAAATATTATGAAGAATAATTACAGTGGAACTTCGTTGAAGATTATGTCAAACAAATGAAAGTCCATACCAAAATCAGGTACAACTTGTACTATCACTGCTGTCCAGTTCCAAACTAAAAAAAGCTCCAAACCCAAAGCATCCTCAGCCAGCAGCAGATCAATTTTATACATTCTACCACTGCATTTGAGTACAGAAATCCAGCTATGAAAATAACTTTCTGTGACCCAGGACCTTGGACTGTAACGTCAAGGCATATTACAGATGATTACATTGGATGTACCTTTTTTTTGTTCCCTAAAATTCATGTAGTTTGGATGACCATTTACTAGACCATTCACTTCAAATTTCTTATGTATCTACTTCAAAAGTTTTGATATTGGGTAGATGGCGTATAATTTATGTTTCTCCTGCACGGATTTATGTTGGTATAAAGACTAACTGTAAAGTGAAAAACATGCATATGAGAATATTATTTTCTTTTCTTATATTTTTTCTTTGGCTTGTGGATATGCCTATGACAAACAGTACATGTTTTAGAATAAAATTCTACTTTAAATGACAATTCTTTTCTCCCAGTCCAGAATCATCAACCATACATTTAGAGGAGAAGGTATTATAAAAAGGGAGTGCAAAGTGAAGTTGCAGGATCTCGAAAGAAAGAATTGAGACAAAACTTGCACTGTATTGCCTTTTCCTTTGTAGAAGTTATTTCAAAAGCATAAATTTTGGAACATATCTGAAGAAGGCCTCCAGTCTCACTCACTAGATTTTATTTAATACTTACATCTGGGCTGTTTGTTCCTCACATCTGAGATCATGTATCTAGTCTTATCTTTTGGGGTGAATCCCAAATTAAGGAATTGACTTCAGCCATTTTATTGTTTTCCTTCTCCTTTTGGCAGAACAATGCACCAATAACTGCAACTTATTGCATGTTGTAGCCCAGCTTTCCAATTAACAAATGAGGTAGCAACTAAATCAGTAATCCTAAAGATTTCTTGCAACAGGTAATGTCACATTCATGTGGACTTTGTTCCATGGCTGTCATGGTTAAATCACATTCAGCAACCAAGCCCCACCTGGCCTCTCACTCACTTCCCCTACATTGGGATGGGGGAGACAATAAGAAAGGTAAACCTGATAAAGGTTGTGATTGAGATAAAGACAGTTTAAATACATAGACCAAAAACTCTGTGCACAAGCAAAGCAAAACAATGAATCTTCACCACTTCCCACGGGCTGGCAGGTGTCCAGAAATCCCCACTAAAACAGAGATCCATAATGCATAGAGGTGTCTTGGGAAGACAAACACCACAACCCCCAACATTCACCCTTTCTTTTTTCTCCTTCCCTGTCCTGGTTTTTAACAGGAGAGAGTTAATATTTTGCACACTTTTCTAATCTGGGTCACCCATGGTGGTGAGGGGGGAAGTTTTCTGATGAATGGCTAAGGTCACTTGGCTTGTTCAGCTGAAAGAGGAGACTGAGGGAGAACTTTGTGATCTACTCTTCCTCTTGAGGGGAAAAAGAGGGGTTGGCATTGGTCTCTTCTCTCTGGTGACCAGCATTAGGACACAAGGGAAACTGTATCAGGGCAAGTTTAGGTTAGATAACAGGAAGAGGTTCTTCACCCAGAGGGTTGTCTGGCACTGGAATAGGCTTCCCAGAGAAGTGGTCACAGCATCAAACCTGACAGAGATCAAGAAATATTTGGATAACACTTTCAGGAACATGTCGATTCTTTATGTGATGCTCCACAGGGCCAGGAACTAGACTTTTGATGGTTCTCGTGGGTGCCTTCCAACTTAGGACATTCCATGATTCTCTGTTCCCAACTCTCCAGATGTCTCAGTGATGTGCAATGATTCAGAGGAAAGAAAAAGCCAATAAATGAAAACAGAAATAGTATCAAAAGTGTTCCAAATCCTCAGCTTCCAGTATAGACTCACTCCCACATCTTAAATAAAAAGTCTGGAGAACAATATTTATTTGTTGTTATTTTTCTTATTATTTTTTTTTCTGTTGCAAGTGTGGGAAGCCATTGCTTTGTTCTTATCTTTCTTCCTTCTCTTTGTGGCTCCAAATCTGTGGGACTACTGTGACACTTGGTTTCACGCAGTAGTCACAGTTTTCAAATGTAATGTTTCCAATGGGGAAAGTAGCATTCCTTACTCCACAATGCTGCATCACTCCTCATGCCAGATATAGGAATACTGGCCATTTCTTCTTTCATGGGCAGCTGCATAATGGGGGGAAGGAAACATAGAAGCATTGACAAAAAAGTGTATTTATACCTTCATTAGACTTTTCCCTCACTGGAAATCAGTAAGGAAGAACAGGATTCAGCAATTTGAGATTAAGAATTTACCATAAACCCACCTTGAGTTAGACGACTACTGTGATTACCCTTAAGTCCTTGTACAGATGACTACTCTACTGATTTTACATGTGAAAATACTGTTTTCAGTAACATCATGCAGCCTGTGATATCCAGTTCTCAATAGATAAAGACTACTATTGTTTGAATTAAAATTTGCTGAAGACTACTGTCCTATAAATATGTGAATGTGTTTGAACTGCTGCTTGAGTCTAAATACATGATCTTGGCAATTTCTTCTACTGGAATTCTCTTAAACAATCTTTATTCCTATAATGCAAGAAATATGGTTATCCAGTAATGTAGAACACAGATCACCAGTTACATCAATGCTTCCATTCTATAATTGGTACAAAAGATATTCAGTGAGAAATTCACTCATATCCAGTTTTTGTAAAACTCTTAAGAGATCCCAGCCTGAAATCAGTACGTAAATAAGAAGTTAAAGCAGTCTTTAAATAATTCATTCATAGAAAAAAAAAAAAGGAAAAAATTTAATTTTTAAGGTTTCCAAGAGGAATTATAAATAGAAGAGCATAAAGTTCTGCCTGGATGTTTTCCTTAAAACCAGCTGGTTGGTTTCCATTTATGGAGTGTTTTTTAAATGAAAATAAGTTAGACTACGAAGAAAGAAAAAATACAGCTACCATCTTTCAATGATCAAAACTTTTTTTAAAAAGTAATATTTTATGTATTTTTTATGATTATAAATAATATATTTTTTGATCAAAATGTTTCCTACAAAAATTGAGAAATGATTTGTTAGTCAAACTATGCAGTTAATCAATTTGAAAGGGAGATAAAGAAATAGGACTGATATTAGTATTTTAATTTTCCTCTGGCTTTGTTTTATTTCATGTGCCCAGATTAATTTAAACACTTGTACCTATCTTGTGCCTCGGTACAATCCTTCAGTGGATTACTGTGCAATGCTAAGCACAATCCTATTTTCATAGTTTCATAGATATGTGCAAATACCAAAGGCACTTTTCATTTAAGTGGAATTTGTATTCCAGGGGAAACCATTATATACTTTCTATAGCACAAAAAAGTGAGGCGCTGTGTTACTTGTGAAATGGAAGGCACCTTTATTGATAGATTTATTCGTCTTGTGAGGATATCCTAAGAAGTCTGACATACTGAAACTTCTTGAAAATGTATTTCTGCCTGTTAACTATTAAGTAATAAACAAGAGGTCCAGTCAGGTAGATCTATACAGGACAGAGATCTATATAGCACAGCTATATCAAATAGAGTTCTTTTTTTGCTTGCAGCTATACTAGGCATTTATACACAGAAATAAAAAATTCTACTGGATTTAGCGGAGTTATTTTAGATTCAGAGTGATGTAGAGTTGATTTTGGCGTAGAAAAGGCATATACACTTTGCACCAATAGCAAGGTCTTATAATGGAATGCTGATCAAGATCTGAGGCATTGATAATCTTTAATTTTGTAAAAGAATATTCATAAAAACTGCTCCAGTGACATCATAATTCACTCATAACTTTATTATTGTAACTGACAGTCCAGCACAGGCAGCAGTTTTGTATTGAAGAAGGTCAAGGACAAGAACAAGACCAAATATCTATCAATTATCCACATTTGAAAGAAGTGTTGGATTAGTCAGTAGAGAAACCCTCACATTCCATTATGTGTGAGAATATTTCAGAGATCATTGTTAGCATTACTAGCATCTGGCATTGTTCACTGTCCTTTTAGGACATGAGGTGTTACAGCACTATTCTGAAGGAAAGTATTAGAAACTCGAAACAATTTTTTTTTCCCACCTACATTCACTGTGAAAAAGGGGGAAGAAAATACATAACCTTTGGGAAATATGGGGATACCATTGCCTAGCCTGATGAGGGCTGAGTTAGGAATCTCTAAAAAAAAATGGACCCAAAATATTGTTAATCTCTGAAAAATGCTGTTGTGCCTTGGTCAGTATTCTTACTTCAAAATTCTTATTCTTTTTAAAGTTTGTGAGAGACATGTGTGACTACGTATTTGCAGGCAAAAATTTTGTATTTGTAGGTACTTTCTGAAATTTCTTTAGATTATTAAGACCTCTTGCCTTAGTATCAACCTTAAGCAGCTTTTTACTCTGGACCAAATCTGTGAATTCATTTACATCATTCTACTTGAAAATTCTTCAGAATTATTTGCAATAGTGAACTGAATAAGATTTATTTATTTTTTTTGTTCCATGTAATTTTCTGCATAGCTAAAACTGATCTAACGTCTATGATGCCAGTATGTAAGTTGTAAATTGACATGCTTAGAGATAAACACAGTGATATTTACACAGGCTTTCTGAATACTATAAGTAAATCTTCACATGTATGAGTGCCCTCAGTTCAATGATAACATAGAATATGGGTAAATAAATTTTAGTTTAAAAACTCAAGCAAAGTCTATAGCATGGGAATAATTCTTCAAGAATGTCTTCATTCAAGATCAGTGTTATTGATGAAAGTTGAAATTTAGTGTGATGCTTTTTCTGAAGATAGACACTATTCAGAAACTTCTTTGAAGTGTGATATTTTATTGGATCCCAATCTACATCAATTTCAGAAAAGTGTTCTCAAAATTTTCTGTAAGTACCTGAGGATACACCAATGACTTAGGATAGCATTAACAAACAGAAAAATGTACATCAGAAAGAAATATGGAATTTTTATGGTAAGAGTGATCACAACCTCACAAGAGAAAGTCACCTTCTCCTATGACTAGACTTGCACAGGATAAGGAAGACTTCTGCTGTTAGTACAATACCTAATTAGATGTATTTTGGAGCCCTTAACTTGAGGAATTACTGACATAACTGATCATAATAGAGCAGATCAAAGAGTAAGTGCAGTTGAAACCATAATTCATAAATTATACGCCTTTTGAAATAATAATTTTACAAGATCTTCACTCCACTCTTGTCCAAATAGGCTTTCTACTGTATTTTCTATAAAAAGAGGGACTGTGGGAAAAGAAGACAAACTGTTAGTGGAACCAGCAGTTGTTTGCTTCTTGCACTTTTCCTCTATGTCAGTATTGTGAGATAGCTAATTAGAGTGGAAAACTGTGATCCAAAAGAGAGATGGCTGCATGAAAAATGGAAATTTTTACTTTGGAGAAATTCTTTCGCTATTTATAGATACAACAAGGCATCTTTAGACACTAAAATTAAAATTTATTGTTTTGAAATATCTTGGATACTAGAAAGCATTTAAACTTTTTGTTGACAAAAACTAACTATTTTAACTTATTTCTTAAATAAACATGATGAATTGCCCTGACTGTCCAAGTCTCCATGTGACATTCTAAGTTTTACGCACAAGAAATCTGAAAGCCTTTACAGTTCCCAAAACTCAGATCCCTTTCTCCTCCAAATGAATGCTGGCTTAAGACAAAGCTCCTTAGTTTCTAATACTTTTAACAATCAGACAACTTTGCAGCAGATACAAATCCCTTTTTTGACACAACTTAAAAAAAAATCTGCATTTTCTAGTGGCAGAAAACATGTCAAAAACTTCTTGGCTGCCCTTAGCTGTTGCTTTGATGCATTATGTGCAACTGAATAATTTAAGAATTCATTTGAAATTCTTAAAAAAGAAAGTGGATTTCTTATAGATTCTGCTCCATGTTGTTATTGGGCAGTTATACCCACCTACCATATGACAGAAGACCAAAACAGTGATTTCCAAATCTTAGCTTCTAGTGCTATTCTTGTAGACAAATGTCTTTTACATATTTTGTAGAAACTGACAGAAATAAGAAGGCACGCAGTTAGAAATCTAAAGGTCAGCATCTAACATCATATGTGAATAGAAATTTGCTATGAAAAAAACCAAGGAGATTATTCCAGTCACATTATAAATATGTAGTCTGAAAATCTGATTTTCTTATCTCCCTAAACTATACTCTTATGCAGTGAATAATATATGTAAATATTTTCCAGTAGACAATGTTAGTTGCTGACACTACAGTGTACATATCATAACACTGAGGTAATTATTGCTCAGTATGTGGTTATCATTTTGCTGTCTTCTTGTCTGTCTCATTCCAGTTTTTTATTTCTCTATACTCTTATCTGATTGTACTTTGCTTTGCATGTGTATCTCTTCACTCTCCAAATACCTTAATGTAATTTTTTTTCTCTCTTCCTGATGCAGTCTGCATTCTAAATGTCTCAGACTGCAAGTAAAGAGCTCTTTCTGCTTTCACATGGATTTTTTTTTTCTGAATTTATATTTCAATCTTGATAGAAAGTCTAAGTGAAAGAAAATGTGAGGTCAAAGAAATTAAGACAATCATGGAATCAACAAAAATATCGACAAATGATAATTTCAACTGGTAGTATAATAATGAGCTTGCAAGCAGAGAAGGACCAAAAAATCCTATAAGAAGAGATAAATATTTTCATGAGAGTTTAAAATACAAAAAGATCTGGAAAATGAAAAGAGAAGCAATTTATATTTTAAGGAGTTGGTGCTAGAAAGGCAAGGTAATGTTGACTGCATGCATCTGAATGCCTGAAAGCATTTGCACTCACCTGGACAGCAAGCAGTGATGTTGAAAGCTTTGAACTCTTGCATCTCTCAGTTTGTAAGAATTCCTGTGGTATATCAGATCTTTCATTTGTTTGCCTGAGTATCTTGTCTAAAATTGCCCATACTTCCTCTTCTGAGAAAGGTATAGGCACAGAACACACAGCAGACTATGCCACCTCAGTCTTAGGTCTTTTCTCAATTATCAGAGTTTTCTGTAAGTCCTGAAGCACAGGAGTTAAAATACATTCTTAAGGTGGTAGGAAAAAACACCACACAGTACAATCTATACACACTGAATTTGGAAATTTCTTGACCTCAAGATCTGTGGCAATAAGTTTCAAAGCCAGAAATAATTTTCAAATATTTTTCAATGTTCAATTTTTTTTCGAATTTTGAAAAAGAAGAAGTAATTTATGATAACTTATATCCTTGATTTCCATGTTCTTTTCCCTAGATAATACTGAATTATTGTTTGTTTTCTGAACAAATATGTTAGTATATGTTGCTTTCTTGCAGAACCTTTTTTATGAACAAGTATGCAATTTTTCATTTTGCATTCCTATTCTTTAGTCAAATAATGTCAATTTCCCTAGAGTTTCTAAAGGTGCTGCTGGTTTCTCAGGGTCTACTTCTTCTGCATAACTAGAATATTTTGCCACATCTTAGCCTGACTTCAGTGTCTTCATATATTGAAATGTTTATGGAAACTTAAGCTACCCAAGGGTTTTTCAGTATACTGTAATAAAGAACTGAAACAAGAACCACAGAACTATAGACACTACTATATATTGAATGGGAAACAGAATCATCCTTCGTGGCAGACAAGCCAGATCTGAAAAAGCTGAATGGAGCATATATGCCGTTTTACTCTACTCTACTCTACTCTACTCTACTCTACTCTACTGAAATATGAAACTGAACATCTTCTTATATCTGATTTTTCCCTTCCTCAGTTACACTGGTAGGTATGATGAAATATATTACTTTCTCCTGAAAATCTTGACTTGATACTGCTCCATAGAGACAGAATGGCATATACTTAGTTCTACATTTTCCATTGTCTCTCCTAGAATTTATGTTAAATTAATGTACAAGTTATTTACTGATGATGGCTGCTTAAGTTCTTTATTACTTCTTGGACATTTTTAAAGAATCTTTTGGAAACATAAATATATATCAATTGACCCCCATTTTTCTTTATCTACCATTTTTCTGTAAATTCGTAATAAAGGCCTACATCTTTTCACTAGTCCTTGTCTGCATAAACATATAAAAAACATTCTACTGAACTTCAGGACCTATGTCATTAATTGCTGTTCAACTCAGATCTTCATCAAAAACTTAAAAAAAAAATAGATGAGTTTTGTCACAGGCCAAATATTTCCTTAAATTTATATCTGAAACTTTGCTGTATATTTAAATTGCAACATCTAACTACAATGTAAGGTTCAAAATTTATAAATTTCCAAAGGTCTTGTAAGTTTTGGAGAACTAAATTTATGGTTCATGAACTCTCTTTTCTAATTAATTTACTTTTTTTGGCAACATCTGTGTAGTCTACGCTGTCTCTCAGATCAATATATTCATCCCCTTTGTCTCCAGGACCGTAATATTTTGATGGTTTATCTGAAATCAGTTCACTACTTTTCCTTTAACCTTAGAACTATTCTCTGTAAATATTTCAATAGCAATGTCTTAAAAGAAAATAGACAAAAATTGAAAACACATTTCTTTCCCAAATTCAGTATACAAAGTCACTGCTTTCTTTGTGAGTTTAAAATTACATTAGAAGTAAAAAATCCAAGTTTTTGAATGATTCAAAAAGAATGATTCAAGGGAGCAATCAAAAAAACCAAAAACTCCTTAAAAAACTTAAATATTATAGTCCTTATCTAACTTTCCGTATACATTCTCAGTCATTTTTATCTGGACTCTGAAGAAAATACACAGGATCAAGTATATTGAAACAAAAGTACTTTAGTGTGATAACACATACCTCTATCTCCAACAGATGAACCTTGTAATAAGTTTTAATGATATTATTTTTAATTAAACAGTGAAAAGATATGTAGCACAGCCAACAACATATGAGAGTTAGTTCTGAGATTGTAAGGAGCTCTGGCCTACTCAAAATATGTTGCACTCAGTTTTGTACAGGAGATAGTCCTTAAAGTTACATAGTTGATATTGTGCTCATTGCCAATTATTTACACCAGATTGCTCTCTGTTAGTTCTAGGTCAGATGATGCCATGAGTAAATAACTCCCATGTAGTTGTATGCCATCCAGTGACATTCAGGTTCTAAACCAATTGATGGAAAAGTTTTCTATAGTCTGTCTTTGTATAGTCCTACTGACCATGATTTTCTGGTTCTTTTAGAGCTGTCAACTCTAATGTTTTGAAATGTTAGGTCTTACCCATTTTTCACAAGGTTATTTTCTCTTTCACATTCTATTCCTATGAGCAGATTTGATGCTCAAATCAGTTGTGAGGGATAATAATAATGATCTAAAGATACAGTGCTTCCAGCTGCTGAATTTGTAGAGTCTAAAGTATGGTACAGAAGCACATGCAGCAGTTTAAGTTGTATAATCGCAATGCTGTAGCTGAATGGACTGTCCTTTTACACATGGAGAGGGAAAAGGCAAGGGCTGTCTGTCAGTCAGAACAATGCCAGTTATTGAGGAATAGATTTGCCTCTCAGGATTTGCCTTCAAGATGTTATTACTGCAAGTTTTAGGCCAAACCTTGTTATTATTCATGTGCAAGGATGTTATAAAGATTTTCATTTGATTTAAAACTTTTATTGAGTGTCCCTAGCAAAGTCTTGTTTGTAAGGGGGCCTTAGGGGGCCCTCTGAGAGAAGTAGGTAGGGATGCCCCATGTGGGAGACAATCACTTCCAGACAACTTCTAGAGACCCACCAAAGGGCAGAGCTGAGCCTCTTGGCCAAGGTAGCGGCACAAATGGGAAAAGATTTTTAAGACAGGGCAAAACTACTGCACAGCTGTGAGAGGGAGAAGGGAGGAAAATGTGAGAGGAATAATGCTGCAGACAGCAAGGTAAGAGAAGAAGGAGGTGTTCCATGCACTGGAGCAGAAATTCCTCTGCAGCCTCTGGAGAAAATCATAGAGAAGCTCTTGTCCCCCTGCAACACATGGATGTCCATTCTGGAAAAGACACCAGCACAGTAGCCTTGGAGGACTCCACACTGGAGCAGGTGGAGATGTCCTGAATGAATTTGCAGTCCCTGAAGGGTCCATGCTGCAGCTGTGGCCTGCACAGAGGAACAAATGCAGGAACTTGTTGCTGGCAGGACCTTCAGCCTGCGGGGCACTAACAGAGGAGTGGTCTGTTCCTGTAGGACTACACTCCCCTCAGAGGATTTGTACTGGGGCATCATGTGGGAGGTATTAAGTCTTGGGAACGATGAAGTGAAATGAAGCCTTGGAAGAAGAGGCGAGCAGAAAGGTCATTTAGTTCAGTAGTTCATTACCATTCTAATAAATTTTCTTACAATAAATTAAATTAAATTTCCCCAAGTCAAGTTTGTTCTCAATGATGGTAAGCTATCATTACCTCATTCCACAAACTTTTCTATCTTATTTTCTCCTCCTGCTCTGCTGAAGAAGGTTAGTGAGAAGGCAGTTGGGCAAACATCAGTCACCCAGCCAGTCAAGATCAGCCCACCATAAACCTGTAGTAGTATATCAGACTGGAAATGTAGCTTAGAGCTCCTTCTTGAGTTCTACTCAAATTTTACAGCAAGGGTAGATATTTTCATTGGTGGGCTCATAATTGTCAGGTGTCATTCCCTATTTTAATATGGGGGAAAATGGAAAAAATTCATCTCACAAATGGTGCAAAAGGGTAAGAAAACAACATGCTCCTTCTCGAATCAAGATGCATAGCATGTGGCAGTAATCAAATAAAAGGAATGATAAAATCTTCAAGGACACAGAATGCATTTTTCTGTTAAGTCCAGTGAAGTTCACCTGGCCCAGATTCATACAGCTATTTACCTTCAGATTTCAGATATCTGAGTAAACTTTCACTGTGAAAATATATAATTAATTTCTATACATATATATTTTCAAACACATCATACGTCCAGAAAAATAAGCATTAGAGCATCTTTCTTTCTCTCTCAGAAGTACTTTAGAGTAAGTCTCAAAAGGCAAAAGGAGTATTTAAAATTATCTGCTTCATCAGAATATGACCTTCAGCAAGAAGCAGTCAACAAGTTAGTAACATAGTCAGAATTATTAACTGGACCCCAGAGAACTCGACTGTAGGCAGCGTTCTGAGGTTTGAGAGTTACAGTATACAAATCAGACAGTGAAACCTTTAACTTTGCTAATGATAACCATCACTCTAGACTTCTAATCCTTGGGATAGTAGTTCAGCTGATTCATCTTCGTTCTATGACAAAGGCATAGATTCCAGTGATTCATTACTTTTACATTCCCATTAGCAGAATATTTGCTCACTCTAGGGGCTTGTGTAACAGAAATCCTCAGTGAGAAGAAAACACTTTGAGTTGTGCCAGGTTCTTTCTGTAAACAATTTAATTATTTTGACTTCAGATAAATACTAAAATTAAGAAACTTCCATGCCTGTTATTCTCAGCTAAGGCATCAGACAACAGATAAAAACCATAATACAAAGTACAAAGGCTGAGGAATCACACAGTAATGTAGACTATAGATGTCATCCATGGCATTCTGAGGTCATGATTTACACAGCAAAAATAATTGTCTCACAAGCATACAACAGTCATAATCCACTCAACAATAGTTTTCCTCAGTTTTAGTCATTAATATGCTTTCTCAAGAGATTGTTTCCTTGACAGGACTATGGACTGTGCAGACACTTTTTTTCATTACCTTTTTCACCTTGATAAATTGGAAGAATCTGGACTGACCAAACTTGGTACCTGTATTTGGTAGTTCTGCACTGTTCCTATTAGTCTCTTTGATAACAATGGTGCACTTTTAGAGGAAATGATGCCTCTGACTCAGTGAAATAATCCAACCATCTAGACTATCTGTATAGTCAATAGACAAAATGAACACTTTGTGACATGCTTCTCTTCATAGGTCAAATAATTTATATCCTGAAACTCTTTACTTACTGCCGGTAAGAAAGATGGGGTTTGTTAGTTCTGGTTACTTGCCTAATCCTGTTCAGTTAGAATATCTAGTTTAGACCAGCTTAGATGCATCTAGTTTAGATGCAACACTTTGCTCTTACTAACTTAAGAAGCTTAATTAAATAGTTAAACTTAAGTAAAATGAATCCACATCTTCAGTACGCATGCACCTGTGCACGCAGACACATGGTCCTTTTACCATAAAGAGCTATACTAACCCTCCAAGAATAATGAGATTTCAATATTAGCATTGTTACAAAGCATTCTTCCCGTGTAGACCCTAGGCATGTGACAGTAAGCGGAAGCAATCCCTCTTTCACCCAAACACTCTCATAGAAAAGGCCAATTTTTCAGTCTACACATGACTTCCGTAAGGCAGTCACTCAAATTAAGATGTGATATAGGGACTCAAAATTATAGCAGTCAGCGGAAAATCTTTTTCTGTGAATGGCAGCAATAATAATTCAGAGAATATTGTTATCAAGCCTCACGTGACTGGTTTTTCTGTCAGCAGTTGAAATACTACTTGTTAGAGAAAGAATTCACAGCATTATGAATGCCTAGGTATATTTCACCTAGTCCTCTTTCACTTTGAGCTCCCTTGAATATATTACATGCTACAATAACTTTGTTTCCTCCTCCCTTCCTACATCAAATCTAATTTTAGTAAAATGTATTTCATTTTCCTTTCAAAAGAGTTAGACTGTATTAGCAAAGTTGCTATTGTTCCTACTATTAATACTCCAAAACTTTGCAAGGGGAAGAAAGAGAGAGTCCTTCCAGTAAAACTCAAAATTTATCACAAACACAGCTTTATGGGTTTTTTACATTCCAAGTAATGAGGAACAGTAAATTCACTCTAGATTAAAAAAATTGGAAAAGCCGTATTTTTTTTTACTTTTTGCAGAATCTTTTGACACCCTACTTCCTGCTTAGAAGGATTATCAAAGTCTTTTTAACTTAAAAAAACCACAATCTTCAGTGAGTGACTGGTTTTTGTACAATTGTTGAGGACAAATGATTCAGTTCTGGATCTGAGATGTTAATTTTAGCTGCCTAATAATGTGTATAATTGCTGTGGCGTTCTTGGAGTCTCTCCTTTAGTGTTGATCTGTCATGGCCTGCTTGAGTTGTTTTTGCCATAATAATTTATCATGATGTTAGGGAAAGTGGTGTATATATATCATTTAATTATATATCCCGTTATCTAAAAAAGAATCAGAGGGTGTGATCTTAAGGTAGCATAAATATTTGAATCCATTAACTTTAATAAAGCTGTAAACTTCCATGTGCCATGGAGATACTTACCTTTGACATTCAATAACAGACCTATATGCTATAAACAGACTTGTAAAATATGAAAAATAGTTCAAAAATTAAACAATTAAATACTTAGATATTTGAATAATGATTTGGTCCAAAGCTAAAACAATCTCTTTGCTGAGGAAGCATTTCCCAGATTAGGAAATTCATATCTGTTAATCTCTGAAGGGTGAAAATGTTGTGCCAACATTTTTTCCTTATAAATCAGGAATATTTAATCTGAATAAACTCTGCTGAGCTTCTTAGCATCTATATATTGCAAAATGTATAAAACTGCAGAGGAAATATTAGATACTAAACTATCCCTCCAATTAAAATATTGATAGTAACAGTTATAAAAGTTTGGGAAATAGTTATATGATATTTACGCTTAGTGTTTTCAACTGTCTAGTAAGGTTTCCTGTAATGATCCATCTCCTCAAATATTCTGAAGCTGACTTAAATTATGTTGTACATTTTCCATTTCATTTTTTTTAACAGACAAGGTTTAAATACAGAACAGTGTATATTATTGGGCAGTTATTTTTCTGAAAAGCAATATTAATACTTTAGGTGATTCGTTGTATGAAATCACACTAGAATATTACTAGTTTTTAAATCAAAGTAAAAGAAAAACTTACATTTTCATCTGACAGTTCTGAAGTATTTGGAAGGTATATTTTATTAAGATATATGTCTTGTGGATTGTACTGAGGTTTTTATTCTTATACTTGCCTCATTTGTTTTAAGAAAAAAATGATTTCTTATGTGAATATTTGGGTACATGTATTCATGTCAGAGCCTGTAAATATAGTAATCTAATCTTAGGTCTAGATGTTTCTTACAAGGTATCTTAAAAGCTGAGAAAATTCTTTAGTCTGCAACATGGAAGTTCCTTATTATATGCAGAATCTGAGGAATATTAGTATTCAGAAATTACCATATATGTGGGTAGGCTAGAGCATATATTACTGTTCTTAAGAATATTAACTTTCAGATGGAAACAGATTATAAACATAATTTTTCACACCGGATGTTACCTCAAAATTTGAAGCAGTGAACACAAGTTACTAGAAAAATTTTCTCATTTCTTTTAGTTACAGTTATTTTCGGAGAAGAAATTATCCATCCCAAGGCAGTGTTTGATCAACCACATTAGCATGTAGAAATTAGGTGATGGTAAATCCATTTTATTTCTGTGATCTGAAATCTATGCTATATTTGAATTCATATAGCAAAAGCAATGTCATGTATGTTTGACCCAGTTTTATCCAACTTTTTTTTTTTTTTTTTTTTTTTTTTTTTTTTTTTTTTTTTTTTTTTTTTTTTTTTAACGAACTGGAACACAAACTCTTGAAATGACCTGGTAAAGAAGTAGGAAAAAAGGAAATAAAAAGATCTTGAAATTTTAGTAAAGTTTTGCTTAGTGGTAATGCATCTGGTCAGTATGGAAAGGTTTTCTACCATTATCTAGATTTTTTGAAATTACTGGAATTTGATTAGGTTCACTTTTCTTCATATAGTTGAACTGTGTTATGTAAAATATTGCCATATCTCAAATTATAATCACTTGAGAATATAATGGTCTTCTGCCTATCCAACCTTGCCCTGAGGGTCAAGAGGCATGTCTCAAGTTTTACACAGCAGAAGACAAAGGGAGAAAAACACCTGCTTCCTATACATGAGCTAATAATTATGTATAAAGTTTGCGTGCTTATAATTGCATCAGTTTATTGAGTAGGTTTAAAGTTTTCATATGTGAAATATTCAAACAAATGCTCAGAATAAAATAATATATACATAGAGGTTACTGGACCTAGTTCCCACAGGAAAATATTTGGTGGTTATATTCTTGCATATATTGTAGGTCTTGTGTGACTTGAAGTATCTTTTTTTTATTGTATCTTTAAATTAAACTTTTAGGCAGCCATGCTCTATGTCATCTTGAAAATGTATTAAAAATGCAAAAAAGTGTGCCTGGTTTACTTTTCTGTTTTTTCAATAATGCTTATGGGTAGCAAAAAATTGGATAATTATTTTTACAGTTGTGTTTTCGACTCTCCTTCTCACAAATCACAGGGGCATATGATTCTTCTGTCCTGTGGACCAGAGTAAACAACCTGGGAAAGAACATGTTCCAACAGTGTCCTCTCTATTTGTATACTACTAGATCCCTAAAAACTTGATTAATTCACTTGGTCTGCAGCTTTCAGATCTGGCTCTTGCAAAGTTCATCAGTGAATCTGTACTATTAGCTCTGCTACAAGGACCTTTATGAAAGTGAAACATAGCAGGCATCCATTTCACTATTTTATCAAAAGCACTATTTATGTAAAGGTCCCAAACACTGCAATGTATTTGGAGTTTGGCCAGCTACACTCCTAGGCATATTTATATGGCAAGTGAAAGGCTAAATATTATTGCACCACTGCCAAAGCAGTTTCCTCTCCTTGGCAGCTGCTGACTAAAAGTCATCTTCCTGAGACTGGTAGGGTGGCTCTGTCCTGCTGTGCTATGACATTTCTGGGTACTGTCCTTTTGCAGCTAATATCATTAAGTATTTCCTTCATGTGCTGAGCATGTTGATGAAATAAATCCAACTGAGAAGAAGCACCTGGTATTATAATTTTCCATGCCTCTACTGAAAATTTAAATCAAATTTAACCTCAGCAGTTTACTGTTTCCCTTAACAAAAAATGTATGGAAGCCAATAAGAGAAACATCAAGTCAATGTATTTTAATAACATGTTTTTAATGTTGTCATATTGTGACAGAGGGGAATTCAACAGTTTCATGTGTACCAGTCCGAACATTATTATTAAATTATATTTGGTGCATTTTCAAATATGTATGGAATAGTATATATTTGGTTATTTCTACAGAGTATCTAGCTGCAAAAATACATTAAGAGGATTAAATATTTAGAAAGGTGCCTAGCTTTACAGAGTCTGCTAAATTTATGTTGCAGCATACTGTCTGCATTATTTAGAAATTTTCTATGTCATAATCTTGACTGCAATTTCACACACCATGTTATAGTTATCTAAATTCTGAGTTCAGGCAACAGGTATCAGAGCTCCATGTAAAACTCATCTGAAGCAAAGGAAGGTTATGGCTGCACTGAGAAGTCAAGGACAGAGGAATACTTTAGTATTGTGTCAGACCTCTGACAGAGTGGCTTGACAGCTAAATGGCATTTTTTCCTGACTTCCAACTGTTTTAATTTGTAAACAGAACAACAAAACAGTTGTAATGGGAAATGAGTGCTCTCATGTCAAAGTGGAGGTAACAGATCAGGCTTTGGAGACAGATAGTCTCCGAATTTTTCTTGTTACAATTTCAGTGCAAACATGATTTCCAGACAAGATCTATGTGTGGCATGACTTGAGGCTTTCTCTATTATGATTTGCTGCATCATTTGTGTGGGACTAAGGAGGAGGTAGGTCACTTCCTTATATATCAAGCAGTTGAATACTTCAGGCATTTTAAAATAGGAACTGTGACATTTTTGAAAATAACATTAACAACAAGTTTCATTTTGTAAATCTGAGATCATCAAGTCCTTCTCTGCTTCTTAAGAAGTGGTGGTAAACAAAATATTTTATTATCTTGGACTAATAAGTTCTGTCCTTTTTCTTGTCAGAAATAGAAGTTGCTCAGAATAGAGCAGCGAAGCACAGTGAATGACAAATTGGCAAATGTTCATTGACTGTTTTAGTGAATCCTGAGCTGTGAATGTTTCCACTGAGGAACAGCACATTGCTGTCTATTGCATCAGAAGTTGATAGTCTCCTAGACTAGTGTGGATGGGAAGCCATGGAAATACATTTCTAAGTAGCAGCATTCAGCGCTGCTGGATCTTAATTGTGAGATATGTCAAAGCCAGCTAATTTGAGAAGCCTTTAAATTCTCTGAGTAGGTTAGTATTTGTATTGTCAATAGATTTCACATTGCTTCTACAATGTCTTATACCTGAAAAGAATTCAATAGAATCACTGAGGTTGAAACAGATCACTGAAATTGAGTCTAACAATGAACCTAACACTGTCAAGTCCACCATTAAACCATGTCATTAAGTGTCAAACTTACACTTCTTTTAAATGCCTCCAGGGATGATAACTCAAACAATTCCCTAGGAAGCCTGTTTCAATGCTTGAAAACCCTTTCAGTGAAGAAATTTTTCCTCAGAGCCTATCTAAATCTCCTCTGGAATAGCCTGGGGCCATTTGCTCTTACCCTATTGCTTGTTATGTGGGAGGAGACACTCATGACTTTGATATCAGGACTCAATTCAAGCAGCTGTCAGGATTTACCAGATCTGACTCTTGTTTGTCCTGAAGGTTCCCTATGCATCTGTCTTTGTATCCTTCTCTGGAGCCCAGAAGTCTGAACCTAACTATGGAAGAGACTGACACATTACAAACACCAACCAGATATCCCTCTATAGGCCTGCCTGCAGGAATGGATATCCTGTCTGGAAGTTTGGAAAGTCCTCTGGAAAGTAGCAGGGTGTATCTGAATAATTTCTGGCTGTCACTGGAAATGAACCTTAATTCCTTGCTTTTGGGAAGACTACTTTGATTCTGAAAGTGCTTTTTTTTTTTTTTTTTTCAAAATAAGGGACCCAAGGCTGCTTCTCTAGTTTTAAAAAGAGTGCTCCTTGCTCGGTTAGGTGCCTACCCATCTCAGCTTTCAAATGATCCAAGAGCCCAAAGGTTCAAGTCCTGAGTCACTCATCAAAGCTGCTGGGAAGTTCTGGACCTCTCAGTCATTACTTTATTTTATACCTGCTCTGAGTGGCTTTCTGTCATCACACACAGATTTTGTGGATTATGTTTCTAAGGAACTTAACTTTTCTATCAAATTGATAGGGAATGAATGTGCACACTTGTGGTGCTGTGAATTATCCTGCTGAGCTGTATCTAATTCTGACACACTGTGAAACCATTTAAACTACATCAGTTCATGATGAACCAAAATGGAAGCAGAATTCATTCAGGTCAACAATGTCACATTGTTATATATCAGTGCCATATCAAAACTGAAACATAAATTCACAGTATTAGATATGCTCAAGATAAGTGGATGGAAGTACAAGCAACATTTTCTAGGATGGTAAAAGATTTCTTTCCTTGAAATACAACTCCAGTGGAAGCTATGCTGTGGTCAAGGTCCTTGAAAGATTGGAATTGTCATGTAGCATGCAGAGAGCACTGACACAAGGGAGCACTGCATTCCAGTGAAATAAAAACACAAGTAAAAGGTACTGAATTGGAAAACACTAAAAATCAAAGTTGTAAAAGACATGTTGAGGTGATATATCACAAATCCTGAAATGAGGTAAAATGACAGGTTTAATTTCATACTCAGAATGAGAATATGGTGAAATAAATCATTCACCATGTTTGCATGATAAAAGAATATCCAATTATGGTGCTTTTACCTTTTTTCTTTCCTGTTAATCAGGAGTTGTACTTTAATTTGAAAGGTTGGTTTTTCACATCCCTTTTGACAACAGAGTCAGGCTAACATGATAATTCCTAGGTTAGCAATGCCAACTCTTAAGCTTGCACCCCAGTGGGCAGGTACTGTATTTGAGATTAGGATTAAGAGATCATGTATTGACATTTCAAGCAACTCAGGAAGTGGAAACTAAAACTTTCACAGTTATCACTACTCCATTTTTCCTTCTAACATGCAAGTTCTCCTGAGTGGTTTTCATTTGCTCTTTTTTTCAGGTCATTTAGTTTCTTATTTTTAGCCATTATTCATTAAATATTAAATTTAAAGCATTTGATCAGGGTGCTCAGAGCTGGCAATGAGTCAGATCCAAACATTATATCTTACTGATTTGCTCTGTCATTGTAATTTCTCTAACCACTAAATGAATTATAGGAGATCAGTGTAATGCAGAAAAGACCTTCTCAAACTTACCCATGAAAAAGTGACATAAATCATCAGGAAAGATATAGCAACAACAATTTTTTTTATCTCCATTCTAAATCAGTAGCATAAAATGCACTTAAATTCAAATAATGTACACTGGAATAAGCTATTTTTGACAGAATTCAGAATCTCTAAAACAAAAGCTACTGTGTTCTAGATAGATTCTTTTTTGATATTTTTTTCATCATCTCAGGGTACAAGAGGAAGCAATGAAAATATCTATCAAATATGAAGAAAATATTCTGAAACCCTCTCTTTAACATGGTGAACTTCCCTTTTAGGATCCAAACTGCTGCTGGATACTTTATGTGAGAAAGTCAGTTTTCTTGTATCAGATTTTATTATAGTTACCATTTGACTATAAGCAAGCATTTGCTGTTTTACCAGTTTACTAGAATCAACTTGAAGGTGACCTTTAGTCTCCATCTTTCACAATGTAAGAGGAGTAAATGAGTTGCGATACATATTTTCTCTGCAGCTTCAGGAAATAGTAAGTGGTCCCCTTGCAACCAGGATTTCTTGTAGACTGGTCTGACTAGGGATGCTGAACTAGGACAAAAGGTTTTTGCTGCCCCAACACATGGCAGAGAGAGAAGGAGGTTTGGAGGTGGATTAGACTTAGGAACATAGACTTTTAGACATCAGGCAACTTAAATAAACCGTAAAAAAAATAATCCCATTGTTTCTCTCCTAAGAGTCAGTGCCATAAAATACTGAAAAATGTGCTGCAATGAACCACAGCTGTATGAACTATAAACTTTTTGCCACTTGTATATAATTTCTAAGTTATTCACATTTGCTTCTTCTCTCCATATCCTTTCTCTGTATGTCCCAGCTTGAATTATTAAGACTTCTTTGGCTCACAGTTAAATTCACCACTGACATAATTCAAACAGATTTTACTGGCCCTATCCAAGAGCAAATGATCAAAACCCAATGTCTATATTAAAATTAAAAACATTAATGTATTTTAAAAATTCCTTACATACAAAGAAGCTTGTTACATGAGATCTCTCTGTCTTTGCACTATGCAAGAAGTCCAAGGCGTTATTAGAACGCTTTCTTGTCTCCAGGTTTTTCACTGGAATGAGTATATCAGCACTTTTTCTCTCTCACTGTCATCTAGCTAGGCTAAAATGGTCCCAGATTTTCACGTTGAGGGCATAGCTAAAAAATCATAGGCATACTCCTGTGTTGTTTTCCAAATACAGATTCCATAGTACTTTTCCATTTGACTTTACCCTTTCCATTGGTTGATCTGAATTCTAATAAGGAAGTGAAATTGTGCATTTTAAACAGAAACAATTTTAGTAGTGTAGTTTAAGACAGTCTATTGAGGCTATTTCTAGTGAAATACAAAGCTGGTAGAACCATTAAATTCTAGATCAGCTCATTTGGTCAGAGCATGGTGCTGATAACACCAACGTTGTGGGTTTGAATCTTGTACGGCCCGTTCACTTAGGAGTTGGACTGGATGATCATTGTGGGTGCTTTTCAACTCAGGATATTCTGTGAATCTGATACATTCAGACTACTTGCCATGCAGGGAAATAACCCCTTATGTTTGGAGCTGTTGAACCTCATGGTTCAGCAGATGTTTCACAGACTGTCCATCAATTAAATTTCTTGCAGCAAGCTGCAACAAATCAGTCCCTGCACTAACTAGATATTCCACCAACGTTTTAATGAATAATAAATGGTGAGACTGTGTTTTACTAATAAAACAAGAGATGTCTAGGTCTGATTATTGGTTCCAAATTATGAGCATATGACACTATCAGAATGACCAAGGAAAAGGTTCAATTGCTTAATATTATTATAATTACTGTTATCCATCACCTATCAAATGAAAAATACTATCTCTGGATTTGTCTGCAAAAGTATCTGCTGTTAATACACCTCTACTGCACTATTAAGCAAAAACTCAGAGAAAAGACCCTCAGTAGTAATGTATGGAATGAAAGAGAATGGGTTTTATGTACCCCAGTGTGGAACAAAACACAGAAGGCATTTTAACAGTTTGAGAGCTAAACAAATTGATCCTTATTGCACTTCCTTGTGCAAGTTACTTCTAAGTTGCCTGCTCCTCTGAGTTCCTCCAGGGAAATAATACCTCTTAAAGTCAGTAGACTAACAAACTCTAGGACAAATAGAGATGGAGTTTTTTCAGAACTGTAGCTTGTTTAGTTGACTTTTTAACTGACTTACGCTAACACTTTTTTTTAATATCTGCCATGCAACTTTACCTGCTCTAACACAACAATTTGATAGTGAAGTGTGAGCAGTAGGAATTAGCAGACTAGCATTGAAAGCTGTTCCTTTTATGTCCTGTTAAAATATTTTAACTTTATCATTGAGTTTTATCTTCTTTTCAAATTCTCTTCCTCATCCAACTGGGGGGGAGTGAGCTGTGTGCCTGCCCATTTAAACCAAAACAGTCGTTCATCTTTTCTCACAGCTGAGTTTACTGCCATGATTATTTGCTGAAGGAGTGCATTTTAAGCTGATACTGAAAGATATGAAAAGCAGACAATTTCTATGTCTCTAATCATTGCTATTAATACCATAAATCTCCAATTCGTAGAGACAGTCATAGAATTAGAAAACACCCCGCTTCTGTGCATCTTTTCAAAACTTTTTTATATTTAAAAACCCAAACTTCAGAACAAACTGCTTGAAGAATAATTTCCACAAATAATTCTAGGGAATATTTTTAGTATAATAAACATGTTTGACGAGATAGAAATTTTGGAGGGAGATTTATTTTTACACAGAAATGTAACAAAAATTATTTCTAACTATGAAATATGATTATTTGATTCTTGGCTTTCCATACTTGCGGTAATTTTCTGCCTCAAGCAAGCAGTAGTGAGCAGTAACTCATGTCAGAAGACCCAATGGCAGAATTAATGATCTAGAGAATTTAGAGTCTGTATACAAGAGGGCATAATAAAGGTAAGCACCAAAGCTGCTTTGTGCATCTTTGACTGTGAAGAGAAAGTAAATACCTACTTACTTCATGTTTTAGGATGTTTAACAGTAAATATTTTTGGCTTTTCTCAGCCTGATTTGTTTAAGGAGAAAAAGCAAAAGAGGAGAAATCAAATGAAGTAGAGCCCTTAGCTACGAGTAAGCATTTGTTTTCTTAAAAGCAGTTTCTTGCTGCCTGATCAAAACTGTGTGAGCTATAGTCAAAGAGATCCAATCATGAATCATCTCTTTAAAATGGTAGATTATCAAGCTTCAATACAGAGCGTAACAAAGCAATGTAAAACAGATCAGGCAGCCAAGCTGGCATTATGAGGAATCAGTTCAATTCTATAGAATGTATTAGATCAGGCACAATACTCAAGCTAAGAATCGAAGCTAAAGCAAAAGAACTATACTACCATGACCTTAATCCTAAGCTAATAAACCCTGTCAAACTTGATTTGGCACTAGAGAAAAACAGCTCAGAGATCTTGGCACAATCAGTTCTGCAAAGACTCATTTGTTCAGGCAGAACATCACATGGTCACTGCAGTTTTCATCTATCCAGTATTGTGGTGCTCTGTCAGATTTCATAACTTCTTCAGGAACCAAATGCATTAGGGAGTGGATTGCAAACTTCTCAGCCTAGCTCCATTGGCACTAGATCAGATCCATCCCCCTGGAATACATCAGGCCCATATGGTTTGGAATGAAGGGGACCAAATGGTAGATATCCAAGAATCAATTTTCTTGTAAGCAAAATCTTTACCAGTAAAGGCATAATTCAAAGGCCTGAAAGACATATTTTAGTCACATTTTCTTGCCAAGAAATACAGTATTGAATTACTGTGCTGTTGTCCTTAATAGAGGGTCTGGAAATTTATAGGGGTATCAAAACATCAAAGCATAAAAGTTGAAGGGGGAGAAATCTTTAATATATGGTCCTACCAAGAGTGGTAGGAGACATGCCAGTCAAATAGGCTATACCCCCTAAGTTTATTTAGGATATAGAGAAGCCTCTTTGAAGCAACTCTGCATTTGAGCTCCAGCTAAATAAACACATACCTGTGGAAAGCCATTGCTGGAACAGGGAAGAAGTGTGAGGAGGAAGGAGCAGCAGACAGCTGTTATAAGAAGGCTGCCACTTCCCATTCTTTCTCCCTTATGCTGCCAGGGGCTAGAAGGGAAGGTGGTAGAGAAAATGGGAGTTTTATCAGTTTTATCAGTTGAGACTGATTAAAAGGGGCATGGGTGGATATAAGGTGTTTCCATTTTTTCTCAGTCAGTTGTGCCTGTGAAAGTAACTGGCAAATTATTTCCTTGGCTTGATCTCAACCCACGAGCTTTTTTGTCTTATTTTCTTCCTCTGTCCTGTTTAGGAGGGGAAGTCAGAGAGCGGCTGGGTGGATGACAGGCAGCTGGCCAAGGTTAACTCACCTCAAGATTATCCATTACTATTTTAGTAATTTCAAGAAAATGATGTAAGTGTGTTGATGTGGGGTACACCACAAAAGACAGAAGAAAAGTACTACTAAATTGAAAGAATATATACCTTCGCTTTGACCTCTAATTTATTTTGGAAATTAAACAATATATATATCACCGCCAGAAGACATGTCAGAATCTTTCCACAAGAAAATATGCATACAAAAGAAAGAAAGGGATTAAGTTCCTGCTGGATCTTACTGAGATCCAGGAATTGCATATGATGATTCAGACATCTTTGTGCTCCTTCTCCTCTTCATTCCTTGGTAAATATGCCTTTCTGAACACAATTTCTTTACTGCAACACCACTTACTGCAATACCACCTTGATTTCTATGTATTGGCTGATTTTATGTTATGGTAGAAGACTGTCAATTCTCAACTGAAACACTACTCAGTGAGATTCTGATATACTTTAAGTAATAATAAAAATAATGTAGGGAATGACACAGTCAATTGCAGAGCTAACTTATGCACTTTACATTTCCTTGGATACAAATCATGGTTTCAGGCAGTTAGCCAACACCAGGATGGGCCATATTTTCTGCTGGGATATTTTCTTTACTTTTTATAGTATATTTCATAGATAACATAGTAATGTGCATAAAGTTTAATTTCATAATAGTATAACACATTGCTTAACCATTTTAACGACTCCTGTGCATTAATTTTTCATTCCCTCTTAAAATATCACTACATTTTGTCAGTTTGTGCATGCATGATAAAAAAAATTGTTATTAGTTTTGATTTTTACTCTGCCAGATCAAGAAATTTCCAGGTTCTCACAATGTTTTCCCTCTTTCCTGGTAGAAAACAATATTTATAATTTCCAAAATTCTTGATACCCTTTCTCCTCTTCCGTCTTTCTCCTTTGCTGTTTGATGTGTTCTGTTATTTGGGAAAAAAAAAAATCTACAGTTGCATTTTGGGCTGTATCTAAAAAATCACTATTCCCTTTTAAATGTGTTCCCCTGAGAAGTTGTTTACATATCTCAGTTCTTTCCAGTGTTTCAAATACAGATTTAACATTAGAAGTTGCTTAGAGCTACAGGGTTTTGACAGTATATAGTTTAATTATGTCACAGAAAACCACTAGTGAACTAATTCTTCTTCACATCCATTGACTGAACTCTCTGTGGAGTCTACACAAGTTTCACCTGTGAAAGAAATGCGTATTTCCTCTTCAGATACAAGACAGAAATACCGCAAAATTGTTAGAGATGTTTCTGTAAAATTTATGTGACATTACACAATACCTTGGATTTCTAGAAGTTCCTAGGAAGATCTGTAACAAAAAGGTTTAGAATAAATGAAATTATTTTGCCTTTACATTTCCCTAAATCTTGTAATAATGTATGGACTGAAAGGAAATGCCTCCAGTAGAAATTTAACCATGCCATGAAAACCCTCTGGCCTGTAAGGTCATGTTAAATTGTGTATCACCCGGCACTTTTTTCCCCTCAAAAGAAGATGGCCAGATCCAAACTGAAAATGGTCCCTGACACATGCAGTTACCTTGACAATGCAGCAATATTCTGGGAAAGTGTTTGACACAAAGCATGCCAGGGACTAAAAGTGCGCTAAAATTTACAGTGTCTATAATCACAGGCTGTTACAGGCTCACATTCTGAATAATTTTATTTATTTGTATAGACATTACCCATGAAACAGCATAAACCATCCAGTTCCATCTCTCTCAGTCACAGATTACTTTGTCATTAATACTTATAAGAAGGATTCATATATCTTCCAAAAAGGCTCCTCCACTCTCCAAAATACTGCAGGACACAGAAATACTAATACGTCACAAAACATTTTTAAGTTCTGAAGAGAACATGTATGATTGATGTCACTAAAGAAGTAATTTCAAGCAGATCATGAGTGTAAGAGCATGTGTTGGTTCCTTTCCATTGGACATATGGGGGTAGATCCTATGATGACAGCAAGCACAGATGTTTCTCTGGCAGACGTCTGAAGCTTCATTAGATAAATGTCACACTGAACCTTTAATACCGTGAACCTAACTTTTGTCTATTCTTTAATGGAGCTTACCTCTCCTACACCATATAGTCTCTGCTGTACACTTCAAAAGCACTAACTTGAATTCTGATGTAATGTTCTGAAAGCTGAAGTTCTACAAGAAAACTCTTTACTATCAAAATGATAAATTTCAAGGCTGTATCTAATATGGTTGTTGTTACCATACCAGTTTTTATTTCAACTAAAGTTATATTTCAGTAAAATGAGCTCTCTGAAGACAAAAAATGGGTAAACGATTTCCTCTATTCATTAGACCCTAGTTAAGAGAATTCTTGGGAAACTCAAGAAAGTCCTTAAATGTTCAGCTACTTCAGTCAATAATATTCCACTCAAAATACACTTTCTAAAGCTCAGCTTGCCTTCCTGAAACTCAGCATAAAAATGACAAAGAGCAGTTTATTTGCCAGAACTGAGATTTCTCCTTTATATTTTTGCAGCCATTGGTGAAGACCATGGTGTGACAGCTGTGCCCCTGAAGCCCATGGAGGTCCATGGAGGAGCAGGGATCCACCTGCAGCCCCTGGAGGGCCCCGTGGCAGAGCAGGCGGCTGCACACAAGGGGGGCTGTGGCCCTGTGGGAAGGCCATGCTTGGAGCACTCTGTTGTTGAAGGATGGCACCCTGTAGAAAGAACATACGTAAGGGATGCATGCTGGAGCATTTTGTGGAACTGCGGCCTATGGCATGTTTTGGACAAGTTCATGGAGCATTGCCTCCTGTGGGAGGGACACCACACTGGGGCAGGGGGAGGGTGTGAAGAATCCTCCCCCTCAGTCAGAAGGGGCAGCAGAGAGGACAGGTGATGGCCTGACTGCAGTCTCCATTCCACATCCTTCTGCTTCACTTGGGGGAAAGAAGGTAGAGAAAGGTGGGACTGAAGCTGAATCCAGGAAGAACAGAAGGTTGGGGGAAGGTGTTACAAGATAGGGCTTTATTTCTTATTACTCTACTCTGATTTGTTTGGCAATGAATTAAATTAATTTTTCTCCAAGTCAAGTCTGTTTTTCCTGTGATGGTAATTGGTGAGTGTACTCTCCCTGTCCTTATCTTGAACCACAAACCATTTGTCCTAATTTTCTTTCTCTCCATTTGAGAAGGAGGAATGACAGAGAGGCTTTGGTGACCACCTGGCATCCAGCCAGAGTTAACCCATTACACAAGTATATATTTTCATGCGATTTTTTTGCTGTAATATTTTTTAACATAAATGTTTATTACATTTAATCAAATACAAAATAGTATAAGAACTAAATATGCAACTTGTCTAAGGAATTTTTTTTAGATATGAGCATTTTCAAGGAAAATATGCAATATTTTTTCCTACTTAAAGTATACTTTTTTTTTCCCTGTAATGCCCATTAGAAGGATTAGAAATGTCTTAAAAGTCTGCCATTAAGTGTTCTTAACAGAGAAAAGAGAAATACTAACTCTACATCTTTGACTAAGTCTGTTCTTCTGCTGTCTCTATACAGTCAGTTTAGTAAAGCACTTCAGATGGAAGCTAAAATGAACAGGCCTTAACTGTATAATGACCCTTACCAATCTTACTGCACTGATTCCAGTACTAGGGCTTATACAGAAACAATATATTTCTTCTTCAATTTTCAAAAGGAGCTCTTTGTTCTTGAAACTATAAATCACCTGAAGAATAAACTAAACTTTGCTAACTCTCTAGAAGGAATCTCTTTAAATACTTATGTGATGCCCAAAAATATCATGGACATTTTGTATCTGGCATCTAATACCCTTGTACTTTATATTGTCCACTGATGTAAACAGAAAGTAGAATACATGCAATTTTCTGGTGAAAAAGAAAGAAACCAAGGAAGATAGGGCAAAATTTATTTTGTTCATGAAAGTTAAGGCATGAGCCTCTTTTGAGGAGTTTTTCCATGAAGAAACTTTATTCATATTGCACTGAGTATAACACAGCAGTCCCTCCACCTTCTTTCTTTTGGGGATTATCAGTTTCTCTCAATATGAACATCAGCTGTATGGTTTAACAAGAAATTAGTTGGATTTTTGAACCAGAAGACACTACACACTGTTCAATCTAAGTAATTTTTTTTCCTGCCAAAATTAAGCACTAGCTTTTACAGGAGCTTTCCAGATCTCTTTCTCAAAGAAATATTGTTTTGTACTCCACTAATATCAAGACATTATATTACATTTATTTAATTCTCTCAATAATTCTGTCACATAAAGCATTTATCAACTTTAGATTTTGAACCTGTATGTAGCAGATTTCCCAGAATTATGTTATTCTCTGGTGCACTTTGTGATTTCTTGAAATACTGATTGATTATGAAGGAGTAAAGTGCAGTCTACAGTGGAATTTAAAAAAATAATCGTGAAAGCAAGATTTTTTATAAAAAGGGTGAATTACAGTACAGTAACTCTCTAATAATGGCCTGACAGTACAAAATTATTGGGAAAATAATGACTGCAATGACATTTGTAGGTATATTTATAAAATTATATCACGTAAACCTTTTTGTTTCAGACCAGACATTCTGTATATGTCTGGTAGGATTTTTTCAGTTTGGAGAACAAGTATGAAATACAAAAAATTGTCTTTTATGCTTGACATTTTAACCTGCTCAGCCTTCACAGTATCTTATATTTCTTCTGCTCCTGTTTACTTTCCCAGTTTTATTATAGCAGCATTTAAATCATCACTTTGCAAGAAGCATCTGAGTTTCAATTTATGTCCTATGAGTAGCTTGGGGTACTTGGAGTATGCAAGGTATCTTTCATTTGGAAGTCAGATGAACAGAATGTCCAGATTCTCCTTTCTCAGATTTCCCTTGCACTGGAACGATTATCATAAACAATCCAAATATTATGTTTATTTGTGTATACACACAATATGAAATAAGGAAAAGTTGAACATGTTGATAATTAAGAATCCCACTAGGAAAATATTCTCCCCATGCTCTCTGTGTAGTCTTCTGGCAGTTAAGGATTCAGCACTCCAAGATGAGAAGATGCCTGTCTCTTCCCTGTGACAATGGAGGGTGTTTATGACAACTTCTGTCTCATAATGGGCACATTTGTTCTCAACCTAAGTGAGGCTAAACTAGATGAGCATGTACAGGACATTCTCCTTTATCAGACCCTCTTCTTCCCTCAACAATGTCCTCTTATCTGAGGTAGTAAGTCCTCTGCAAATGGAACTATAAATGTAAGAACAGGACCTTGAGAGGCTTATAGGCATTTTTGCATTGTAAAATATTACTCAGAGAGGAAGAAGTTCCTGTGGAAGAAGCCACAATTCAAGAAAGAACTAACAAGGAACATAGGTGGAGAAAGTCAATTGGGATGATGTTTGATTACTGGTAGTTTCTGTAAAGTTCATTCTAAAATAATCAAATGTTTTAATTTTTTACTGAATCAATATTTTATGACATCTCATACCAGCTACAGCAATTATAACAGTTACTAGAGCTAATCATAATTTAAATCCTAAGACTTCAGGCAATTTTTTCTGGGCCTATTTCTGATGTCCTATCAATGGCAAATGAACATCTTAAACCTTTACATTCCAGTCACACACTGTTAGTATCAACTTAAATCTTATTTCATAGAGTCTTTCGGAGGCCTCCCTCAGAAATGTGTTGAAATTCTCTCATTTACATTCAAATTATGCTTTCCTTTCACTTTTAAATTCTTCCATTTGAATTGTAAAGTTTATATAACCCATATCACTTGGCAAGAGAAAAAAAAAAGACTGATATACATTAAGAGGAAAGAGATGATGATGTAGATTTGAAAAATGTTGCTACTAGGCATGCAATTTACACTCACAATTGAGTTTTTCTGAGAAATTTGTTTTGTTAAGTTGTGGGTTTGGATTTTAACTTTTCATTTAGAAATGGAATACATTTTTATTCATGCAGAGCTTTGTCTATTCTGTTAGAAAGAAGTGAATTAATTGTCTCTGGATATGTTGTAGGTTTGCCTCTTATGTTATAGAGTTCCTTTTAAAGTTTGGATTAGCATTCTACCTAGACAAGATCTGGAATGTGTTCCAGTTTTATTGACATACAGGAAAAAAAAATTGATCATAATCATTCTAAACATAGGTGACATCTCAGTAGCACAAGTAATGCAGTATTGGCAAACAAAGGTTAAGAGATGTTTTTTTGTAAAAATTACCCACTGAATAAACGGATTTTTTCTCAGGATTTATGCCAGTATTGTAAATGCCGCTAGGAAACAAATAAAAGCAATTATTTGTATTATTCAGTATTAGAAAATTCCTTTGTAAAAATTAGCTGATTCTGATCTTTTGGGTTATTAATCCCATATAATACGAAGGGTTTCACTATGGCAAAATTAGAGGTAACGACAGAATTGGTGAGAACACTTATTTTGAGGAACGAGGCTTACAGTTCATGTCTTTGGATACATGCAACAGCTGTTGTAATCCAAATCTGCGCAGCAACAAACTCAGAAAATGTATCATTTCCTCTTTCTCCAGGCTGAGCCACTGACTTCAACTGGAGCAAAATCCACATCTATGTATGAGAGTCAGAAAGGGCTCCAAGAATTTTTGCAGTCTTGCTGCTTAAGTGGGCTCTTTGACACACACTCAGCCATGCTATAAATCACATACCTGAGACTACCTGGAGATTAAGCCTTTATTCTACTGGAATAAAAATTATTAGAAGACGCCTCTAAATGGGACACTAGAATTTCATCTGCTCCCTTTTGAGCAAAATCGGGTTACACGTGAAATACAATATTCATAACATCTTAGGCAGTACAACTTGCAAATGTAGCACAATATATTTATTGTCTGAATTCAGAAATATCAGTAGCTCAGAGATAATTTGTAGACAGACAAACACAAAATTCACTGATTTAGTTTCATGATACTTTCCCCTGAAGTGGACCTGTTTCTCATATTTCTCCCATCTGTAATTTTCTTTAGATTAGTCATTTGTAATTCTGTATTTCAAAGCTTCGATTAAAAGTTTTACTATGTCTCCATTATTAATTTAATACTGTGTTAATTATAAAGATAATGTAAAAGGGCTCCCTAATTTCCGAAGAGGATTTTCTACTTATTAACTATACATGAAATGAGACTGATGAAATGTACATTATTTTTAAAAATAATATGAGCTATGCAGCTCACAGTAAAGTGGAATGTGGAAATACAAGCTTAATTAAAGTTGAAAAAAACCCCTAAAATCAAGTGGAATTAGAAATTAGTCTTACTGTAATGGAATGCTTGCCTGTCACATGAGTGAATGTACACATTTTTGTAAAATGTGATTGATTTGATATGATGAATGAATTTGATTGATGAAATTTTGTGAGACATCTGAAAGCTGACAGCAGTTTCTTAAACAAGAGCTTCAATAGTTTACACTACTAAATATGAACAACAATTATCTGTCTCAAAGATATCTTATATCTTAAAATTATCTGTCTCAAAACCCTGTGCATTATTCCTGGAGAGTTTTCTACGTGTAATTCAGTGGGTGAATCTTAGTGTTTTATCAATGTCATGTGTGTTTTTGTAGTGTGTTGATGCTGGTTGGAGGCCAGGTACTCACCAAAGCCTCTTTATCACTTCCCTCCACAGCTGGACAGGAGAACAAAGGGTTCAAGAATTAAAGACCATGAGAGATCACTCTCCAAGTATTGGTAAAGCAGGCTGGAATTAGAATTGGACCTATTTTAATTTAATTTATTACTAACAAAATCAAAGCACAATAATGAGAATTAAAACAAGACTTTAAAAAAAAAAAGGTTCCTCCTGCCTCTCCCTCCATTCCAGCTCTGCCTCCTACCCCCAGTGGTGCAGAGAAGCAGGGAATGGGCAATATGATCAGTTCATCACCTGTTTCTCACTCTGCTCAGGGACAGGAGTCACCCTGCTCCACTTTGGGGTTCCCCCCATGGAAGACAGCTGTCCATGAACTTCTCCAGCATGAGTCCATACCATAGGCAACAGCTGTCCATGAACTGCTCCAATGTGGATCCCTTTGCGCACAGTGCAGTCCTTCAGGCACAGGCTGGTCCAATGTGGGTTCACTCTGGGGTCTCAAGTTCTACCAGGCAACCTGCTGCAGCATGGGCTCCTCTCCCCATGGGTCTGCAGGTATCTGCCAGGACCCTGCTCCAGCACAGGCCTCCCATGGCACCACAGCCTCCTCTCAGGCATCCACCTGCTCCAGCGTGGGGCTCCTCTGGGGGCTGTAGATGGATCTCTGAATCCTCATGCCATGGGCTGCAGGGGCACAGCTGCTTCACCATGGTTTCCACCATGGTCTGCAGAGAAATCTCGGCTCCAGCACCTGGGTCAGCTCTACCCCCTCCTTCTCCACTGACCCTGGTGTCTGCAGAGTTGCTCCTCTCATATATTATCACCTCACTTTTCCCTGGCTACCGCAACATCTGCGCAATATCTTTTTTTTACCTTCTTAAATATTTTGTCATGGAGGTGTTACCATTATTTCTAATTGCCTCAGATTTGACCAGCATCACATTTGTCTTTGGAGCTGCCAGGAATCGGCTCTGCCAGACATGGGGGAAGCAGCTTCTCACAGAAGCCATCCCTGTAGGCCCACCACTCCCAAAGCCTCATCATGCAAACCAAATACATGCCAAAACCAGAGGTTTCTGAGCCTCTGATAAGGAAATCATCTTATCATCACCTCTGATAAGGAAGGTGTGGGATCTTTCTAGAAAGTGTGTGCTCATGGAAAATTGTTTTCCAAGAGATTTAATACCTAAATTGTGTATTTGGACAACAGTGGCTGCTAGCAATTGCAGTCAATAATTCACAATTCAATAATAAATAAACACACACACCCCCCCCATTCCTAATGAGTCATTAATGGTAGGAGTATCATAGGCCTGCTGCCTATGTATAGTTTAAGAGTTTATTTGATGTTCCATTTTTGAAGAAACATCTAATTCTGAATTCAAATGTTCTTCAATATGGCCCGAGATTCCAGCTCATCATCAGCGCTGTGTTTTCTAACTGTGAAGAAGAGTGACAACATATTTTTTAGTTCTCAATTTGTATGTATTTGAGATCAGCAGAGGACAAAAATTAATTCTACCATTTTTATAGAATCACATTTCAGTTTGGTAAGAAGGCAGTGCTAACTCTCAAAATATGTTTGCTTCATTCTAAGAACAAATCTTCTTTCCTCTCTTCTCTTGCTTCTAAAGTGATTAAATGCAGATTTGAAAAGATGGAATAATATACATCTATAGAGGTGAACCAAGCATCTTGAAAACGAATTTCTGATACTTAGTCTGCCACAGAAAACATTTGGACTAGGAGGCCTGTTAAATTCAGAACAATGACTTGTGATATATAGACCAATTAATCACACTGTATCATCTTTAAAATAAAATGGAAAGAAGTTTTCTGTTTAGCAGCTAATTATGACAGAACTGGCATTTCATATTTTGCTATCAGAACTAACTCAACAAAAACACTGTACATTTTACATGATTCAGAAATGTACTTTTTTTCCCCTTTCCTCCACTCCCTCTTTTAATTCAGAATCATTAAGCATAAGGTTTTGCTTGCTTTCAGAGTTCCTTGTTATTTAGCAATGAGAAAAATCTTAAAAGCTAACATCCAAGAACATTTTTAAAAATTTTTTTTTGTTATTTTTCAGTGACATTTTACTTTGTCTCAGTAAATTCCTAGGAATTCAAAAACTGTTTAAGGTCTTGTCTCTGAAATACAGTTTCCAAATAATTTTCATGTTACTGTTTTCTTGCTATTTTTTCTTTTCAAATTGTGTATTGTATTGTGCATTTTTTTATCATGGGAAATCTAGGACTTTTATTTATTTAGGCTAGAAATCACAATGCTTTTCTAACAGAACCCCACTTCACAAAGTAAACAGTGACTTCTACACATAATGCAAATTCTTAGTTGCTATAAGAAAAGTATCCATCTTAGATAGAACTCATCTAAGTAGTTTAGTACAGGTTATCACCATAGGCGTCTGTTGTACAAGTTATCACAATAATCATTCTTATCTATTGTGAAAAAGTAGGTTGATTATTAAGAATCCTCTAAATGGTGTAGTATAAGTTAGTTATCATGGTTGTAACCCCAATTAAATTTATGGCAGAACTGAGTCAATTAATACCCACTTTTACTGTACATTTGTACAGATGAGATGCAGAATTTGGTAACATTAGCCATTGCCCTAGAAGGACTTAGGAAATTTGCAAACTTTGGTATATTATAGCAGATGCCGAAATGACTGTTGTACTTTTGTTCTTCCATACATAATTTTCATTATCAAGGACATTCTTCAAGTCTCACCTGTACTTATATACCTTTTAAAATTCCAAAATATAGATTTTGGACAAGACAAAGAAGGGTAAGGAAAAGGGGAAAAAAACACTAAACAACAAAGCAATAACATAAATGCTCTAAAGGATACTGTTTTCATGCTATTAAAAAAATGGGAAACTTAAGAACACTTTTTTTTTCCTTTTTATAGAGCTGTGAATAAATAATGCCATTTTCAGTGAAGTGACCTTCATTGGCATAATTTCATAATGTTCTTAGCAAAAACTCTTTGTACAGTGGAGGTGCATTCAATAAAAATACAAACAGTTGGGAGTATTTGCTGACACAGAGATCTGAGAACATTTCTCTGTGCAATTCACATCTATTTGAGTTCTCATCAAAAAGGGGAAATCTTCCATTATACACACCTTAGTAATACACAAGCAGCAAGGCTCTACAATTTACTTAAAACCTAATGTTTTACGATTCATTCCTCTTTGGACACACTGTTAATCGATGCTGTAGAAGTGAAAACTAGGTACAGACAATGGAAGGTAAAATGTAGCCAAGAGGGTGATTCAGATTTGTAACAGTTGTCCATGGAATGATCCAGTTTGTTAAACACATGTACTTATTTCCACATTAGATTCTTTGCAATATTTTTCTTGATCTCCAACTTAATTGGGAAAGTATGATTGTTCTGCAGGTCATGGGTCATATCTGCTAGTTTTGTGGGTTTGTCTCCTGTATCCTATGGTTTCTCCAGTGACACTAGATTCTTTTAGGTACCTGGATGCTCCGTTGGCTATGGTAAGAAAGATAGGTAGCTGACATCCATGAAAAGACATTAAAAATTAGTTACTGAAATTAAAATTACCTAATCCCCTATCCTAGAGGCCCCAGAAAACAAGCACATCCAAAATTTTTTCTTAGGCAGACAAAAGAGTCAGCCTTAGTGCCTGGCAGAATTATAGAGCTAATACTATCTCAATACCCCAAAGCTATTTTGGGATACATGAAGGAAACAAAAAACCAAAACTGGTTACTGGGTAAATTCAGTATCAATTTCTTATGGGCAAATTGTGTTTTCCTTTTTCTGAATGAATGACCAGTTTTGTGGCTGGAGGGAGTGCAGTGAACTCCATCTACTTTGATTATATTAATATTATATAATTATCTCTGTTATATCAAGGTCTTCCATGGAGTCCTGGTAGCCAAACTGAAGATCAGATGGATGAAGTATAATCTGGGTGAAAAATTTGGACAATCAGGCAATTACCAATGGGTAATGACCAATGAGTCAAAGTGATCAATTAAGGCATGTTCCTCTGAAATTGATTTAAAGAGATGGTACTTTAAAAACTTTAAAAACATTGCCAGTGACCTCAATGATGATTCACCCCATCAGGTTGTCGTATTATTTGAAACTGCGAACTGGAGAGCTGGGGTGTTCTTGCTGATGAAAGAATAAACAAGCTGAAAAAATGAACTAATAAGAATCTCATAATGATCAATAAATTCAAAGTAATCTTCTACTTGGCATGCAGAAAGTCCATCATCAGTCCAGGCTGGGAACAGACTGTCTGGGTAGTATGTCTTTAAGAACCCACCTGAGATCAAGATACGTTTACAACAATGAAGACCAAATGCCTACTGGGCTGTATTAGCAAGGATGTAGTTAGCAGACTGAGGGTGTAGTTAGCAGATTGAAGCAAATGGTTATTCTTCAACCAGTGATTTTGAATTCAATGTGTTTATCTGGAGTACTGTGTCTGGTATTGGACCCCTGGTAAAAGAGATATGTCAACAAACAGAACCTAGTGGAGAATCACCAAGATGATTGGAAAGGCTGAAGAACATGAAATATCAGGAAAGGCTGTTGCAACAGCTTAGCATAGAGAAAAAAGGATAGGGAGGAATATAATTCCATCTTTCATTACTCAAAAGGAGTCACAGTAAAGACAGAACTCAATTTTTTTCTGGCATGGGTACTAGGAAAGATCAAGGGCTAGTAGCCAAAATCATGAGTAAGAAAAATTTTCCTTGGGTATACTATTCACTGTGAAGGAGATCAAGCACTGGAAAAGGCTGCACAAAGAGGTGGAGGATTCTCTCTCCCCAGTGATTTCCAAAGTCCAACTTGCCAAGACCCTGGGCTGCCCTCTTTTGAGCAGAGTGTTGAATCGACCTGAGTCATCTGCCCCCCTGCAGTTTCCCCCCTTACAGAAAAATGGAAATAACTGACAAGCCTTTTCACCAAATACACATACCAAAAATATTTTATGGTGTTCTTCTCCGTCTCCCTTAAGATACATTTTTATATATTTCAAAGCTGAATCTCCTAACCTTCTAATGATGAGTCAATCTCCTGCATTCATAAATCTTGGTTAGGCAGCAAATGCCAATTTTCAATATGCTCTCCTCCAGTCCAATTACCCTCCCTGAGTTATAGAATTGCCACGGAAGAGGAAGGAGAAAACCAAAGGAGAATCCTTAATCAAAAAGACAACTTTCTCAAAAGAAAAATGTGCAAATTGATTTCTGAATCTCCTCAAAACGCTTTACTGAGGAAAACAAAGAGAATTGCGGGGTGTTTTTTTCCAAACTTTTAAAAATTGTAAGACAATAGTTTTATTTTCTTTTGTCTTTTTTATTTTCTTATTATTTTATTTTCTACAGTTTTGGAGTAAAGAAATTCAATTGATAGGAGATTGCAAGCAAATAAATAGTGAGACTTTCCTGTAATACCACAAAGCTAACACTTTTGCTTCTGCGGGTTTTCAAGACAACTATTTCACCTTGTGTGATTTTATTGGTATTCAAACCACATTGGAAGAAAGCAGAAAGGGCCATGTTACAATTTCCATTGTGCTTGTTTGTGAACTGAAGCGTAAGCTGACATCTTGTAGTAGAATCAAAGAATGAAAGTAGCACAGTTCATAAACCTGCTTTTCTCAGGTTTCACCAGTTTGAAATATAATTGCAATAGTAAATTCTACACTAGTTTCGACTCCACAAAGAAGATAAGTTACTAATTATACTTCATATTTTAAATATTACATCAGTATTAGAGAGAGAGTAATGATTTTGCAGACAAAGCACTGGATGAAGAAAAGCATAAACATATGCACACAATGTGTTAGAAATAGCATGCATTAGACAGTCATAGGGAAAAAAATAAGCAAATTCAACATAGCTGGTAAACATGATTGTACTTTTCAACTCAGATATAGGAAGCAGAAGTTTAAGTACTGCTTCTTTCAGGTTTAGATTCAGGATTTGAATTTGAATGTTCCTGGATAATTTTCCTAATCACCTCATCACTTTTGAATACTTCCAAACCATATATATATATATATAATAATTTTTGTATTTTATTGCATTAAGTTTGACTTTCCACCAATAAAATGTTCTATGTGCTTGCAATTATGCTGTTCTCAATCTACTTTACAACCAGAGTCCCAAAGACACTAAATCATTTAGGAAACTCAAGTACTTGCAGATTTCCACATTTGACAATTCTTTCACCTATTCTTCTTTCCAAGGATATGCCATTCACACCATCTGGTTATTCAAGTTACCCGCTGGTTACTGCATTCCACTGAAGTTGTGAGGCAGATGTTTTCATGTCCATTCTAGAGTAACTTTCATGTGTATCTGATTCTATCTAATTGAAAGGACTTTGAAATGTAGTCTTTTATAGCAAGTGTGCCCTAACCATCACTTCATAGGCCTTTCTGGAACAGTTTGTTCTAAGTCTTTCCAGGTGATGTTACTCCATATAACATAACCTAAATATTCACCAGAGCAGGCGAATACTGCAATTCAGTTGTGATTATGCAACCATGTGAAATGATAAAAGGCCATATCCTAAATAAATATTAAGTTATTGTATATGGTGGACCAGGTTCAGAACAAGACAATGAGAAATGCTGCAGTTGCATCAGAGACTTGTAGCGCTACAGAGAGTGCCTTCCTTCTCAAATTCAGTCAAATAAAGATTTTTTGCAAGGGTCACCCATATTTCAGGCACTCCCAAAACACTTGGGTATAGGGGCATCTGAGAAATCAGTTTCCTGCTTTCTATTCATTGTGAGCACAGTCACTGGGCTTTCAAATAGAGTTCACATCTATCAAAATTCAGTGGAGTCAAGTCTGATTTAGGTCTGATAGGCCAATTCTTCCCTTTACTAGAAATTTCCTGCTGGTTGTGCTAAACACCTCCATACATAAATAAAAGCACTTACTATTACAAAAAACTCCCCACATTCTACAAAAAGAATTGTCAACAGGATATCAATTAGAACAAACCATTAGGTAAACAACCACATGAAATAATTATCATGATAATATATTAGTATTCAAAGTACTCAGCTCTTGATTTTCTTGTGAGAAACTGCTTTTATTTTGTTACTGAAAACTGGCATTTAAGGTGTAAGAATACTAATCCCTTTTACAAATCTGTACGGTAACAATATGAACAGTGAAATTTTTAACCACCTGCATTACTAAAAACAGAACCAGACAAATCACAGACCAACTGGGAACCTGGGACAAAGGGAGCAGTGATATTCAAATGTGTGATCTAGGATTGCTGTAATGGGTCTATCTTTTAAAAGTTTGGCAGGTAGTTTAATAAGTGATACAGCAAAGATAGAACCTGAGGAAGGAGAAGGAACTTGTTTCTGATAATAAAACCTTTGGAAGCAGCCAAACTAAAGCTCACTTTCCATGAAGACATTGCCTATGAGATACAGAACAAAATGTTTTTGCAGAGAGGAAAATATTTGTGCTCTTCCCCTTTGTAGTGTCTTTGAACTGGACCTGATGCTGGCTTAAAGTGTGCTTATGCAACAAAAAATGAGCATTATCACTATGAAAGAAATACACCCATAGAGAAAGAAAATTTAGAAAACCCTCATAAATACCAGGTTTCAATGCTTTTTTATATTATAAGAGAACAAATTAATGTAAAATCATTTATGCTTTCTGAAATGGTCAACAACAACCCAATATTTCCAAGCTGTGGCGTGGTTTAATTGTAAGCAAATTTATTTGGATTTATACTGCTGTATATAATATATTATATGCACATGTATATAGTATTTTGCTATGATTAGCAATGACCAGGTTCCCTCTGACTTGCAGAGATATCATATGAAAGCATTGTTGAATAAAGAAGTAGCTGGTCACCTCATCTATACAGTCAGTACACACTTGAGCCCAGATCACTGCCCAATCTCTGCATTTTGAATCACTTTCTAATTCTAAATCAGAATAAACTGAAGGATTTTGTCAGGACAGTCAGACCAGCTCAGATCCCGAAAAGGACTGGCTCACACACAATGCTTTATCCCATCTGGCAGTACTAATGAAGCCAACTTGATTACCTGAATATAGCCACTGGTAGAATTACAGCTCTGATCAGTACCAACAATTAAACCAAATTCACTTTTCAGACAGGTCTATACAAAGGTGAATGAACTTATTGAAATGAAGAAAGGAAGCAAGCAGTAAATGCCTAGGTATTATAAGGTTGCCTGATAAATAAATTAAAATACTCGTCTCAACTGTGTTGTTTAGTACAATAAAAAAATTTGTCTTAATTCTTGTGGAAGGCACAGTCTAGAAGCTAGAAGTCGTGATGTCATCAGAATTTTTTAGTTCTTTCTGCAAACATGTCTCTTAACCTGGCAAAAAGTCATAATGCTATTTATACATTGCAATATTAATGACATTGCATGCTTAAGGAAAACAGCTGGTGGAAACATCAGTTTCATCTATACTGCCAAATAGCATAGGATCAGGTTACTACTAGCCTAGTATTCAAGTGGCATAACTTGGGTGTATCTCATCCACACAACCCTTGACCATATGATTTCACCTCAGTTTCAGGTGGCTCTTACACATCAATAGAATTTTACTTATATTTTTATGTTTGAGTGTGGAAATAGGCTTACACAGGACAGAGAGAAACAAACCACTATACACTTTTCCATGCTGCCTGCTGTGAATGATCTTTGTCATGTGGTACTCCCAAACTCATGCTTGAGAATCTTGGAAAATGCCAGTCAAGCCAACACACTAATAATTTAGATAGTATGAATAAACAGTATGCCAAAGCTGAAGCATGTTCTTTTTTCTTTTTTAGTGATACAGATTTGGTCATTGAAATCATGGCTTTAATATTATGTATCAATGGAATTAAGCATAATGAAATTGCCAGAAATCTAATTTCCATCACATCCACATTTTTAAAAATGTAATCTATAATGTTGCCCTGCATTGGCAGACAAGTCTTTCAGTCTTTAAATTAAAGGGTTAGATCTAATGGATAGTTGCTGAGCAATAGTTCTGGGACTCATGTGTGGTTACCTTTCATTGACCTCCATCCCTTTCGAAAAGATTTTTAAAAGAGAAGAAAAAATTACATTGATGGTTGTCTATTCTTGCTTTGCAATTACTCTTACATTGGTGCTGTGGGTTAACTCTAGGTGGCCAAGTAAAGTCCCCACTGAGTCACCTGTGCATCACAACCCTCCACTCCCCTTCTGAATGGGGGAGAGTATAAAGAGAGCAAAAAGCAAGAAAACTCATGAATCAAGAAAAAAATAGTTTTGTAAAGTGGGGAAGATGGTGGGGGGAAAGAATCCCCCTCACAAAGGATGCAAAAAAAACTCAGTCACCATGGCCAGACGAATGCCAATCCAGTCCCCAAGCAATGGCTCTCTTTTGAAATACGCAGACACACATTTGATTTCTGAACATAATTGTTACAAGGCATGCAGTATATCTAGTCAGTTTTGGTCAGGTGTCCCAGCTGTGTCTACTTCCAGGTTCCTGCTCACTCCAAGCCCTATTGCTGAGGGATGGAGTGAGGAGTAGACAGCCCTGGGAGGACACTGGGCGAGGACTGTTCAGCAACAGGGAAAACATTAGTGTGTTTTGGTCACGAGTCTAAACAGCACCGTATGGATAGATGTGAAGAAAACTAACCATATCCCAGTCAAACCCAATACATTTTGTGTTGATATCCTTGAGTTTGCTTTATCCCCCGCCCCCCCCCTTTCATTTATTCCCATCCTAGTCATTGTCCTGGCACTGCAGAATTCTATAGCAATGACCAATTCAAAGCAGAACTTATTATCTTTTCACATCTCTTCCTCACATCTCTGCATTCATTTTTCTATGATGATATAATTTACCATAAATTTGATTGTAAAGCTTGAGAAAGAGTCAAAATTTTTATAGACTGCCTACATCAATGTGGGTCAAACAAGTGAATAGTTAGATAAGACTGAACACATTCAAAAGGATCCATAATCTTCCTCTGCCTAGAGAAATTACAGTTTTACAGAGGGAACTTACTGCTCAAAAATGTAATTATTTAGGCAAAACATTTCTTAGAATTCAGGTATTTGATTCCTTCTGTCAAGTCTACTTACCTTCTGGAAACAAAACCCCTTACAAATTTGAAGTTTGTAAAGGAAACTGTTTTTCTTCTTTGCCTGTTGTCTGACTAACCACTGAAACTAAAAGTGACATAACTGGTATCATGTAGCAAACCATTTCAAACCATTTTCTGAGCAGGTGGCTTGGAAATTGCACTAACACTATTCTTATTAGCACTGAATATAATACTTTGAGTACTGTTAATATTTGCACTGTAATTTACAAAAGATTCAATTTTCCTCTCCACAAAATAACTGTTCAGCTTCAGGAATATTACATCTTTGTTAGAAAAATCGTAAAATCTTAAAATGTTAGTTAAATGTATGCTACTGCCTTTTCTTCTAAACAAAGGATAAAATATAATTGTTTAAATGGTTCCTGACTGTTTTCTGAGAGAGAATTGAAATATAGATAATATTTTTAGACAATTAATAGTTCTGTAACTATTATTTTCTCTCAGTGCTATGCATGAAATAATTAACATTCAGTGTTTTGAAATGTATTATTACCTTGGTATTAGAAATGAAATATTTTAGTAGATATACTCATTATTCTCTTGAATGCTGAAGCTGGGAATTCCTATTTTTTCCCTACTGCAAGCTCCAGTTCCACAGGTTTATCTCTAAAGGAAAACACTCAATTCATGCATAACTTCATTTAAATCTGAGAACTCCATAAATATACAGTGTTCTTGTTTAAGAAAAGAAATTACAAAATGACAAGTTCTTGCTTACCCATGTTCCATTTAGGATCTTGTCCATGATTGAATTAGTATTTTGCATTTCAGACTGAAGAAACACTTCAGATATTATTATAGCGAAGGGCAAAAGAATGTTAAAAATTATTAATTTTCATCTTGAAAATTTCCTCTCAGATAACAGGCTAGAGGTAATATTTTCTTCCTTTTTGTAAGTTTGGGGGGTTTTGTTTTAAATTCCTATTATGTCATGTAAATTTCCCTTTTCCTAAGAACAGCTGCGTATTGAATTCAGAACTTCAGCTACTGTTCTATTCTTCAAAAAAAAGCTTTGTGACTCAGCAGTATTATCTAACCATAGGCTTATTGCTCAATTATCTCTGTTGTTAAGTCAAGGAACAGAAGTTTTTTTAATTACTTGCAGTATTTTTTTTTTTTCAGATACGTTAGTGTGACTTTAGGGAAAAGTACAGGACAAAAGTACAGGGCAAACTTAATGTTCTTTATAATTTAGTAAAAATGCCTTTTATCTTAATAAAATGGATTTAACTGAAGCTTCTAATGGTACAAAATGTTCTGCATAGGTCAATGGAAATTTAAGCAGTGATGCTGTTGGTTAGTTGATATAAAATAGTCGACCTTTAGGTCCAAATCTTTCAACTTTCTGTCAATACCATGTCTCTGCAAAGCCTTACAGATTGCTTATAATTCTTACTTTTATAAGAAATTAAGTAAGCTTTGCTTCTACTTGCAAAATTTCAAGGGTATCTTTAAAGTATGTTCTCTGAGGAGAATGCCAGCAGTATCCAAGCACACTTCCTCAAGGTGCTAAAAGTTTTAAAGGCTGATGGGATGGAGTCATATCAGACTGCAGATATCAAATGCAAGATCATGAGACCTTTATAAAACACGTATGGCTTTGATTAATAAAATAAATCAAACTAAGTGCTGTTTTATGACCTTTAATCACAATTCAGGGAAAGCTAATGCTGTTGGCTGACAACAAGCCAATTTTCCTGTAATGGCAGCTATTAAATCCATGGGAAATCAAGACATTATCCAATTCATATCAATTAATCAGATACCTTGGCTAAGCAGAACTAATATCCCACTGTGTTATCAGGACACATAAAGAAATATAATAATTGTACTAGGTTTCAGCTTAGTAGCAAAACTAAAGTTTTGTGCTCAGGCTTTTTTTTTTTTTTTTTTTTTTTTTTTTTTTTTTTTTTTTTTTTTTTTTTTTTTTGTTATTGATCTTCAAAAAAAATGCTCTGGACCAGCTGAAAAGGAAATATCTAACAGATAAGTTGTTTCCGGACATGTTTCTTTTTCACATTAAGGTAAATATGTAGACTATAATGATGTGTTTCTGCAGAAAGAATTATTACAATGAGAAGAAAATGAAGAAGAATCCAGCCAGCAGAACAAAGTGTTACATCACAGCTTAAGGTAATAAATTGGTCCTGTCAAAGACGATCTCTTTAAAGAACTTGTTTGAACACCTTGTAACATTCATTATAAGGAATTCTCGGAAGGAAGGTTAGTGAAAGTCATACTAGAGTTTAGTATAATTTGTGCTGAACATTATTAAAATATTGAATATATTTGCAAGTAATAACATGTAAGCTGTAACATTTTGCCAGTGAATAGGGTATATATAATGATTTTAGTCACAGCTGGCCTTGTTAATCTTACATCCTGACGTAAGTTATGGAAGGAACAGCTAAGGGATATATTGGTAGACCAAAGGGCTGCCATGGGTTTAGATTTTTGGTTCATATACTGTTGTCCATTTTTGTCAGGCTGCAACATTTGTGAATGTTAGGAAAAGGGACAGCAGCTTTTAGTGCTTGGGGATATGTGGGCCATTGATGAAGGCCTAAAGGTCTGAGTGAGAATACTGAAGGTAAAAATCTTTACAGTTCAGATGGGCAGAATTAGGATAGTGCAAGTATACACAAAATTATCTTTCTCCAGTCAAAACTGTGTATGATCAATCCCTGAGACATAGGACACAGTACACATGGTACTTCTCTTGTGAGTGACCACTATAGGGCCATAATTTGTAGGGAAATTCCTCTCCTGCTTCTTTACTACAGCATGGACATTTTCCCTGTAAACCATGTAGAAAACATCATAAATGGTACAGCACATCTCTCCAATTTAAGTAATCTCAGAAGAGCATTGTATAATAAACATAAACTTCATTATAGAAAAAAATGACATATTCTTCACACGTCTGAAGTATTTGAACTATTCCTTGGTGGTAGAAAAAGACAAGACAAAAATCTCATGCAGTAGCTGAAGACCAGTCATCTAAATTAGTCAAATATTAAAATCTCAAGAATTCTGTTAACATTTAAGACAAGCAAAATTGGACCTAGTGGGAATAGAAAGTAGTCTTCAGTATTAAGGGCACTGGTAGAAATCAGTGTCATAAAGAAAATACTGTTCCAGATCCTCTTTTACTTAAATGGTGCATACAATATACATGCAATTTTCATCCCATGAGAGTCAGCTGTGAAAGTCTGCTGTTTCAATAGCAGCAGTGCCAAACTTAAAACACGGTGTCACAGAGTCACAGAATATGCTAGATTCAGCAAAAACTTAAAGTTCCTGCTAAAGGTCCAAGAACTTCTTGTTAATAAGTTATTGAAGCCTCGTGTACACAGGTCTTTCCTAGCAATATTAGCTGTGAGGTTCTTGTAAGCCTAGAACCATAGAAACTCAGAATCATAGATTGGGTTGGGTGGAAAGCAATATAAGGAGATAACCTAGTTCCAAATCCCTGGTGTGAGGAGGGGAATCTTTCACTAGATGAGGTCATGGGCCATTTGCAACTACTCTGGGCAACCTGATCCAGTGTCTCACCCCCTTCATAACAAATAATTTCACCCCTATACCCAATCTAAACCTGCAGTCTCTCAATCTTAAACTATATTTCCTTGTCCCTTAATAAAGGCGTTGAACAGTACAAGTCCTGGTACAGTCCTCTAGGGGACACCACTCACTACTGATCTCTTTTTGGACATTCAGTTGTCGATTGCAACACTTTTGATTAAGATGTCCAGCCAATTCCTTATCCATTGAATAGTATGTCCATAAACCTCATATCTCTACAATTTAGCAACATGAATACTATGTGGGATCATGTAAAAAGCCTCACAGAAATTAAGATAGATGACAACAACTGCTTCTACCTTATTCATCAACACAGTCTCTCCGTTGTAGAAGGCCACTAGATTAATCAAGCACCATTTGTCCTTGGTGGAGTCATATTGGCCATCTCTATTCACTTCCTGTCATCTATATGCCTTGACACAGCTTCCAGGACAAGCTCTTCTGTGATCTTACTGGGTTCAGAGGTGAGACTGGCTGATCAGTAGTTCCAGGGTCTTCCTTTTCATTCTTTTTAAATATCAGTGTGATATTTCCCCTTTTCCAGCCACAAGTGACTTCAACTGATTTTGATTCCCTTTCAAGGATGATGGAGACTGACTTTGAGATGACGTTGGTCAAGTCCCTCAGGACCCTGGAATAGATCTAAATGAGGTCACCTGGACTTATGTACTGTCAGGTACTCTGGGTTCCAGGAACACTCTGTCTTGAGATCAAAGGATGTGGGAAGAACAGTTTCTGGTTAAAACTGAGGCAAAATGTTCTAGAGTACCTCAGCTTTCCCCATGTCCATTGCCACTAGTTACTCTGCCTCATCTATTGATGAGCGGGGGCTGTACTATTTCTTTTGTCTTTGTTTTCTGACTGACATACCTGTAGAAGCTCTTTTTCTTTATATAACTTGACAAATTTAGATCCAGCTATGCCTTTGCTTTCCTGATCCCATCCCTACACTCCTGGGCACTATGTCTGCATTCTTCCTGGAATGTGTGTTCCTGCTTCCACCGACTATGCATGTCCTTCTTATGTTTCTGTTTGACTAGAAGGTCCTTACTCAGCTATGCTCATCTCTTGCCTTCTTTGCCTGACTTCTTGTGCATAGAAATTGATACTTCTTGTATTCTAACAAAAATTACTTTATTCCTGGAGGCAGTTTCCCAGGGTTCCCACCCACCAGATCCTTTAGAAGACGGAATGTTCACTTTCACATATTTCAGGGTCTTTACTATTCACCTAATCTATATTCCTTTGAGATCATGAGTTCCACCAGAGCATGATCACTGTAGCTCAAGACAGCACCAATCTTGGCCTTTCCAGTAAGTTCATCTGTATTGATGAGCAACACATCTAACGCATGTCCTCTGGTTGGGCTTACTATCGGCTGGATTAGAAAGTTGTCCTCCATGCATTCCTAAAGTTACCCACACTGCTTGCAGCTTGCTGTGCTGCTTTTTCTGCAGGCGTCAGGGTGGCTGAAATACTCTATCAGGAGCAAGGCCTGCAGGCATGATGCTTCCTGTAGTTGAAGTAAAAACATCTCGTTGACATCCTCCCCTTGATCAGGTGGTCTTCCACAAGGTTTCTTTTGTTGTCTTGATCTCTAATTTTTCCTCATAAACTCCTGTGCATTACTGCTTTTCAAAGAAAGATCTGTGCAATCAATCCTTCTTCTTAGGCAGAGAGCAAGTCTCTCTACCTCTGTTCCTCAAGAACACTTTATAGCCATCAATTGCAGCATTCCAATCATGTGATTCAACCAACCAAATTTCAGCAACAGTGAACAAAGATTTCCAGCTCCATAGTGGCTTCCAGCTCCTCTGTTTTGTTACCCGTATTGTGTACATTGGTATAGAGATGCTTACAGCTGTGGAGGAGCAGAGTAGGGTGCAGCCTGGTACCTGTCAGAGTGCGCTGTCCTCCTTGCACCAACTGTACAATGAAATTCCATCCCACTCCTCCCAGGCACCACTCCCTTTTTGTACAACCTGGTCTTGTGACTCCTGGTCATTTGCACTCCCAGGAGCCATTTCCATGGAGCTTCCTGTGGTTTGAATTGGCCATGCAGACACGCAGCCTCCAGAGACCTCACAGGCCTCCTGGTCTTCCCAGCATGCCACAAAAACTGCTGCTGACACTGCTGCTGCTTAGCATGGAAAAAAATCATTAACCAAGAGATATTGTATAATTATAACTACTTGATTTAAACTATTCTTACAAATAGTTACTTATGGCAAACAGCAACAAAGCGAAATTAGACTGTACAGGTTATTTAAATCAATAGAAAGGTGCACCAGAAATGTCTCAAAGTACAAAATTTATGTAATGTAATGTGATTAGGTTCTTCATAAACTAAAATAAACAGCCACTAAACCAAATAGTGTTAATACTTGTAAACAACTCAGACATCCCATAGGATATAAAGAAACTATACAAATGTAAATTGTTATTCTCACCACAATTCTGGCACAATACTGTGCAGAATGTTACTACTGAGATATTTTTAATAAAACTGCAGATGTACAGAATATTCTGAATTGAAAGGGACCCACAAGAATCATCCAGTTGAAATCATAAATAAAGGGACCATGGGCAACTGAACCCACAAGATTAGTGTTATTACCTCCATGCTCTGAACAACTGAGCCAGTCTCAGGGTCTGAAATACCTTTCAAAAATATTCAGATTATCACACACAATTAGTGAATGTAGGTTTTAGGCTAAACAGCTATAACTGTATCCAAAAAGAATACATGATAAATTTTCTGATACACAATCCATCAGACAAGTCTTGCAGATGATCATCTACAACCTCTACAGGAGGACAGTTCCACAGCTGCTGCTGTGCCACGTAATGGAGAAGGCATACTCAGTGCCAGCCAGCATTACTGAAGTGAGGAAAATACATTTTAACTTTCTTAACTGTCTGCTGCTTTCTATCTGGAAAACCAGTACCTTGATCAGTCATTAATTTCTATATATTCCTCCTTAAAAATCAGCATTTTAAAAAGAATCCTATGATTCTGCTTTAGAAATCTGTACACCTGAATAAAGACTTAGCTCAGCCCAACCTTTTAGTCCTACTTCAGTGGACCTTAAAATGCACTTAAATCGAAATCACACATGCTTTACTGACTTAAGTAAAAATACACTGGCACATATGCAAAATTTAATTCACTATCAAGTTGCCATTGCCTGAAACCAACATTTCACTTCTTATGTGCTCAAAGCACAATATGGCTGAAAAGAGTCAAACTGCACTGATTCTAGTTAGTTTCTAAATCTCTACATTTTATGAGGTTAAATATTTTATTGGTGATAGTGCATAAGAAAGCTAAGCTTCAGTGCAAAACAAAACCAGCAAAAGCTCCAAACATGTACAGCTAAGCTGTAAGTCCACAACAGAGGTTACAATAGAAATACTGACACAATCTGAACCCCAGCTATCTGAACACAACAAGCTGTAAATGGTCCCAATATTAAAGACTTGAACTGGCTGCATATTTCACACAAATGATTCTGCAATCTGGTTGTCACTTTGTTTCAAAATGTTTATGATTACAGAGAAAGATTCTTTGTGCATTCTTCAGGGTTTTTTCCTGTATCTGGCACTCACATGTTTTCTTGATCCGCTTGATCTGTTGTCAATATTTGAAATTATTTCATTATTAATATTACAGATTAGGAATACAAATTGTAATTGCATTTATAAATTTCTTCCCATACCTGAGATTCACATTCCTAGGTCACTTCTAGCTCACATATAATTCAAGTCCACCTTTTTCACCTACTAAAGTATGAAAGAGATTGCACAGACCTCCTTTCCTCTCCAGCTCCTGCAGTTCATAACAATAGCAGTTGAGTGGAGGAAAATTAGGCATTCTCAAACCACAACTTCTCCATATTGCACGTGGTTAAAGAGACAAAGAGTAGAGACAGAAACTGCTAGAACTGAGTTTGAACACCAGCACAGGTTCTGTGATACCCTTTTGAGCAATCTTCCTAAACCAAGAATAAGACAAGCACAGATTATTTCTCCACTCAGCAAAGAGAAAACAGACTTGTATGTAAGAATTATAATCTGCTTCTTGCTTTCCATCTCAGGAGGCACAGTTACGTACAGCTGAGGTTTATGAAAGAGTTAGAATTAGCATCTTACTGTGTGGAAACACCAGTTTTCTTGATCTGCGAAATATCTGAGATGACAGATTTAGGATGATGTTTTTCACATCAGTGAACATTTTCTTAAAAGTATCTTGCTAGGGCCCACGAAGATGATGCTGAGTTATCCAGTTTCTTCAAGGGTTAGAGTATGAAAAGGAAGTGATATGGTCTTCTCCTGAAGTATTATTCTTAAATCATTCTTACAAATCAGTTGTAAGATATTTTCAGCTCATTTCTTGTTACAGTCATATTTTACCACTAGACATAACTCTCCACAGGTTATTGAAGAGTGTTTTCCTTTCCTGCTTGTGACAAAGAGTTGATCCAACTCACATTATACTTAATGGGGATCTGTCAGATTTAATTTGAGTTGATTCAGATCTGTAAACTGCAGTCCTGGTCACTGTTGTTTAGCACTACGTTGTATGCAAGTAAATTCTTTTCATTTAGGTGAGCAACTACCATGAAATGCCATCACAAACCTTTATATGTAATATGAAAAAAAAAATATAACTTTTTAAAATTAAGTAACATTAAGTGTGAAGTTAAACTGAGGAATGATAATTTATATCAGCTAAGAGTACGACACAACTTGTTCTTCAATTACTCTAAGAAATGAGGAATTATTCATATATTTATCACAAAATTCCAGAAATTCTGTCTGAAAGTTCAGGTCATCTCCCTCAAAGACCTTCATCGGCAAGCACTCTTGTGCTTCTTTGGTGCTGGGAGAGTGAACTATCTGCCTGCCTGGCCTCTCTATCAATGAGTAACATCCATCCAAGGGAAAAGATTAGTGGAAATAATGAAGGGGTTCTCAATTAAAGAATTTCTGGTAGAGGTGGTGTCTCCACTAGAAATGTCACCTGTGTAAATAGCAGTGTATCAGCTGTTACTATAGTACAGAGTTTAGAGAATCGAAGAGCAAACCTGAGGCTGACTGTAAAATACCAGGGTGCCAGATATTGGAAATGAAAGACAAGAATACAAAATTGATTTGAATATCTAGAAATCTTGGTAAAATTCTTCATATGACATGAATAATATTACAGAAATTCTGTCAACAATTCTGGGAACAATTTTTTTTTATTCCTTTAGAGAGTTGATATTCCAGGAAAGACAGGTAAGAAAAGAAATACTGTCTTTGTTCATCATATTTATATCTAGACTTTATTAAGATTGAGAAACAAATATTTTTATTCTGGTAAAAGAAAAACAAAAAGAATGGAATAATAGCAGTAATCCATACAGACCTTTATTGAAGAGCTTGATGAAGCATTTCTTAGCCAATTCAAAGATTAGATTTTTGTGGCAGCAGAGAATTTTACTATGACATAGTGCTATGACAGGCTAGAAATTGACAACCATGCTCATGAAATGTACAGGGGGAAAACTGTGCTTAGAAGGTTAGAAGGGGACTGACTAATTTAGATTTAGTTTTTCCTAACAGAGAGAATTAATTGAGATGAAAAAGGTACATCGTTTTATAGGGTGAAAGTAATCACAAGATGATAAAGTGAACTACCCTATGGAAATAAGTGATAGAAGAACTAAAGCCAGTGTAGTTTAGAAGTCAAGCTGTGATAGAGAACTCAGGAAACTCAGATGATAGATCATTTGGGAAGATAACCTGAAAGAGACAGAAATGCAGCATATCTGGCAGTTACTGGAAGAAATAATATTAATGCACAGTATCAAACTAGTTAATGCAAGAAGAAGATGTCAAACACAATTAGAAGAACATTTTAACTACTCGGGGTGTCCATAGTGACTAGAAAAGCAAAAAGAAGTCATATAAAAGGGTCCCATGGTTGTGGGCCATGTAACTGAGAAGATTAGAAAGAAGGAAGATAAAGTTGTAAGGATAAATCCAGAAACAGGACAGAGCATAAGAGTATGCATTAGTAAGAAAAATTAAAGAACAGAGTTTGAGACCCTAAAACTGCATAAGACAAAAACTAGCATAAATACTGATCCAAGTCTAACTGGGGAGGGAAAAAAGAGCAAATAAATGCTGGAGCTTTCTCTTCCTCTTTGTTGAAGTCTGAATTGAAACTCAGTAATTTGACAAGACAGTCTGATTCTGGAAAGAAAAAATCATCGGTGATGGTTCCAAATATTTCTCAAAACCACATTAAAGTATTTGGGCACTGTGTGAAGAATTTGAAACATGAATGGTACTTTTAGATAATGCTATGTGTAGAAAATCCTTAGAGGACTGAAAAGGGAACAAGAAAATTCATAGACATATGTTCAAACATGCAAAGAAAAGGAGGGACAAAAAACTGTAAACAGCCCCAGACAGTTCTAGTATATATAGTTAACTCATATCTATACCCAAATAATTAAAAAGTAGCTATGGCAAATATTTAAATATTAAAGCCCTAGCTTAACTTTTCAATAAAGGTACATTTAAACTAACCTAAAGAAATCTGTATGTGTAAAAGGCTAGGATGTGGACACAGTGTACCCTACCATTGACCATAACGGGACAGTGGAATGAAGCAGACAACTAGAAGCCAACCACTGTTTGACAGAAATTTTCTCTCATCCTTCTACAACAGGGAATACAATTATTCAGCTCTACTTAGCACTGGTGTTCCTTGGTTGCAATACCACAGTCAGTTTTAGGCACCAGAGTTTCAGAAAGGAAAAAGAGCCCAGAAGAGGATGACATGTATGGCAGGCATATTAGAGAGTACATGAAGCAAAAAATAATCAAATTGCCTTTGCTAGAGGCAGGAAGTGAAAAGACAGTCTCTTAATTATTATGGGTTGCTATGAAGAAGTAATGAAGATCATAGGAAAGGACAAGTAGAAATCAGTTTCTTTTGTATAAAGAAGCTATAGGTAAGATATTATCTTTCTAATGTTATGAAACAGTGGACCAGATTACTGCATGTTACTATAAAACTGTTTCCATGGTGGTTTTCAAGAGCAAGTTAGAAAAATATTTATTAGGATGTCTTTACTGTAAGATGATTCAGGTGATTTTTCAAGTTCCCTTCTAATATTATAGTTGTACAATTTTACTTCTCCTACATTTTGTCTTAGCATGAATAGAGTACATTTTGTATCTAGAATACAATAGAAAGCATCAGATGTTTTTATGCAATATATTTTATGCAACTGCTAACATCTCGTTAGTAGCTGATTAATGTGGAGGTATAATATTTTAAAAACAGTCTTTAAAATGGAAAAGTGAAGCCCCTTACTTAAATATTAATTACAGAATCATAGGAAAATAATTGTAACCAGATTTTAAAAAAGCACTACATCTCTATCCTTTCTAAACATCAGCCATTTGTTGCTACATCTACTGTTTAAATTGTGGTGTAATCAAATTCAGAATTTTTGTACTACATAGTAAATAATACTTTCAAAAAGTTCTTTTGAGTTCATTAATTTTGGAGCAAACTGTGAGAAATCCAAATAGGTGATTGTACAAGATAGTTGAGTGAGTGACACTGGGGCCTGAATGAAGACTCTGCAAAGACTTCAGAAACTCTGAACTGCTGCAATGCAACCATGTGACATATGTTTTCCTGTAGTTACAGAGAAAGATCTTCCGGGTGCTAAGCCAAACATAAAAATTAATTTCCAATGTATTTCTGTCTTTAAAGAAGTGGTTTTAAAGCCCTTGTAAGCCTAGGCTCAAATGCACGGCACAGACCAATTATATTTCTTATATCAGAGGATTATCTTCCCAATTAAAAGGAAGATGAAAAGGTCAGGGTATTTTTAGAAATCTGGCTAATTGATTAAACTGCTGGCTAGCTGCTACTGTCTTATTCAGTTCACTCCACTAAAGCTATCCATCTTTAATCATAAGCCATTTTTTTGAGGTGTTAATATACAAGTAGATTTACAATGCTGTCCTTTGTAACTGATTTCATGTGCTGACACTTGTTGGCCACAAATTCATTTAATAATCATATCTGGAAATACTCAGAGCAGTCCTGAGCATGAAAACATTTCTCTCCTTTTAAGTCCTTGAACAGAAATGAGCCATTCCTGACTCCCCTCTCCTTCCATCAACATGCTTCAATTTAAAGCATGCATAAACAACTGCAGAGGGAGATTATTTTGAAACTTCCCAGTTGTTGGGGTTTTTTTTCAAATTAATGTAATAACCAATTTTTTTTGCTATTTGACACTAAAAGTAACTTCAATCCTATGTAAATTTAAGAGATACGTGGATCCATTTTACACAAGTGTGACATAGAATTGTTCATGTTGTGTAAGATTCCTTAGAAGTAAGAAAACGAAGATTTAATCTTTAACCAAGATTTCATCTTGACTTATGTCACATGAATAAGGTTCACAGATTTTCTGGATATCACAGAGTTTTTAGCAAATAAAAAACCTGTTTACTTCCTTCATTTGAAATTAAAAAAACTTCTGAAACATTCATCAATCACAATCAAGGCAAATTCAAATCACAGATCTTGATTGCTGTACTTAATACATCTTTTTGTTTGCTTCAGTTTATCTTTGCATGTCCAGTTCAAAGTAGTTAAACACTCTTGATCACCTATAAGCTCCTGCTGAGCCACATTGTCTCACACAAAGCACCACAAGACAAAGTTATTGACAATCAACATGCATAAAAAAGGAACATCCCCAAAATTCATCTTATCCAATAAATTTGGACCTCTGAAGGCAATGCATTTTTTCAAATCAAGAAAGAAAATATTTTTTTTATAGTAAGCACTAGCAATTTATAGAAAAAAAGCACAATGCCCATCCTGGAAATATCTCAGTGCGATGGTTTTGTCAAAGGTCATGACGGGGTGTTTAACCTTCCTTTGTAGCTGAAAAGTTATATTCTTACACTTTTTCTTAATTACTTTTACTTAGCTATCTCTCAATGAGAAAGTTGGGTAAGAAGCAGTAAGTACACAGGAAAAGCCAGAGAATTTTGTGAAAACTATAGTTGAAAGGGGATCTTAGTTTATTAACGTAGTATAAAACAGAAGTCCTATTTGGGTTTTGTGTTTATTCGATCTTCGCTTATTTTGATTTTTTTTTTTTAAATGGGTGCCTTTTTTTGACTGTGCTAGCATTTATAGAAATGAGACATGAAGTGAATAGGGACAAAGACCAGAAGGTTTGGGCAGTCTCTGTCTGCTAAATCTGGTCTCTTGGGGTTGGCAATGTGGCTTTTTACATTTCTACCAGGCAGCAGGACAGCTTTCTCAGGAGGTGTGCAAAGAATCAGCACTCCTGTTCTGGAAGAGGTGTCTCCAGCACCGGACATGTCAGTTCAGATGCAACAGCTCTGGCTTCACGAGAGGGCGAGGAAGCCCTAGCTCCTAGGGTGTCACTGCCAAATTATTGGGTGGGCTGTGAATACCAGCTTTTATTCTCTCTTCCTCTGGCCTTGAATCCATCTGGTTTCACCACTCTGCTTATGAGTACCGTGCCTTGGGAGAAATTTGTATGGAAAAGTGACAGAATTCTGGATTGCCACGTGGGATAAATGATCATAGTAGTCCCTATTTCCAGACCAGAATGCTTTTGTCATATGATCTGTACCTCACATTATTGGACCATGGATGTTGTTACTCTTTGGTTTAAGGCAGAGCTGGAGCGTGATCTGTGTGGTCACAATCTCAGGTATATATTTTTATACTGTTAAAGGGTTTGGGTTGTCTGAATCACAACCTTAATAGTGCTTTGCCTCCAACTCACAACAGTAAAGTAGAGATAGTTTTCTACCTTATGTATCTAGAGTGTAAAATCCTTAGGAGAGGTATTTTTGTACTCCCAATTTGTTGCACCGATGTTGACATTCTGACAGTGAACACAAGAAGGCCCAATAAATATTGTCTGATGTTTGGGCCTTATTTTTTTTTTCCAGCTCCTGTATGACAATTGAATTTATGGTAGAATTTCTTCTTTCAGCAAATCAGTTTTTGTTCAAATATTTATGACAGCTTGTACCATATGATATTACCAGGAGTCTGAGCTTCATTCACAAATTTCTGGACAGAGTGAGTTTTGCTTAAATGATTATATTCCCTTCATTGAATTAAGATGTTTCTCCCAGATAACCACATTTCTTCATATAGTGAAAGCAAAACTTGTAGATAAACTTAGAAAGAGCAGCACCAATTCATTTTACTGTTCCTCAGCTGTTTCCACTAGAAAGAGAGGAAGAATAACCTTGCATATTTGTTTCCATATAAACTAAGTATGACAGTCAGTATTTCCTCTATGAACCATCTTTCTTTACGATAGATCTTTTTACACCTAGACTGTTAGACACCATTGTAACAGTAATTAGCAATGATTTCATTTTCTAACACCTGCATGAAATGAAACACCTGCCCTCCATATCCATTTTTATTCCTCTTCACTAGACATTTTCCTGCATGTCTCTCATACTATTAAAACCTCCTCTTTTTTTTATAAAAATATTTCAAGTTTTAAGATAACACTTCAGTTTTACCATGTTTGTTGCAATAACTATACATTTTCCTTACAAAAAGCAATGTCTTTCAAAGCACCTTACATTTTAATTTTTCAAACAGTGCAAATAATACATTGAAAATTACTTTTAGTAATTTTTTCTGATCCAAAATCTATTTTTATTATATTTATATGCTTCTCCTTTTCTCAGGCTTGTAGTTCCTTTTTCACGATTGTAAGATTAAAATCCTTAAACCAGGGAATTTGCAAAAGCATTAAAACCACTACAGGATTCAGAATATTTAACATTGGATCTAGGATCTTGTTAGTGAAAACTTACAGCTCTAACATTTGCACTGCTATTACATCCGAATTAAACACAGAGAAATCAGAATCACAGAATATGCTGCATTGAAAGGGATCCCCAAGGCTGGTATTTACAGGATGCTGCAGGAGAAGTTCTGGACATGCAAGCACATTAGGATCAAAGTAATGCTGCGTGCTAAAATACATTTGCTTGAGTATCAACGTATTTTTAGTAAGATCAACAGTATAGGCATTGATATATCTTTGCAAGCACAAAAAACCCCCCATTTCTCTGCAAAAACAATGACTTTAAACAGCAAGCTTTTGGCTAAGAAAAATACTCCTTCTGTTATGAATCCATCACCAGAGCAAATGGTATGAAAATAATGTGGACTAAACACAGATCTTTTCTTATCCAGTTGGAGTTTCCAAACTGGTGCAAATTAAAAAATATAAACATAGAAAAAAATCCCATACATTTATTTTAAATGTAGGAAGTAATAAAGATTGTAATTTGGTTGCAAATATGAAGCTTTAAAAATGCCATCATAAAAGATGTTAGAAACATGGATAAAAAAAAAGATATAGTGATTAATATGTTTCTTCCTTCACAATCCTCTGGCCTACAGCCCATCATTCAATAATTCTCACAGTACAATTTTTTCATGCCAGACCTGTATCTGAATGGCCCAAATACTTTTCTTTCAGTCACTGTAAAATGTGATCACTGTTACTTCCTCAACATCTCTGCTGCAGGTACAAAAGACATTTGAATGATATTTCAGAATGCTGTACTACAAGTACAAGCATATTGGTAAAATACTTCCTTTTGGGCCTTTCCCACTCCTTCGATGTGCTCCATATCTTCAGGATTATGTGTCCATGTACACTTTTTTATCTCACCTTTTTTGTAATTGAATGGTCTCTTGATATTGATTTAGGAGTCACTTAGCTCCCGGCTGAGGAATGGGAAAAATAGACACTAAATTCTTAAGAGTGCTGAGCTATTCATCTCAAATGATCTACCTCAGGCTTTTTCTTATCACATTCCCCTCAACCTTTACAACATGGCTAATACTCTTTGTTTTATACCTTGTTTCTTACCAATAAAATAAATGCTGCTGCTGACTGAAACCAAAAGAGCTCATCTTATCAATATGCTCTTTATGTGCCTATTTGTTGTATTGCTTTTTATTTTAACCATATTTATCATAGAAGAATTGTGGATATTGCACTGCCCTCATTCAGCTCAACAATTATACATCTCACATGTAGGTTACGACCTCTGCTTGTATGCATTAGCTCCAACAATGAAAGGTGAGGTGATCCATGGCAAGGTTGTGTCCTCTGCAAGGTGTGGAGGTCTCAGTACTGCACAGCTCTGCCAAAGCCCACCAGTATCATCCTGAGAATTATGACTGTGTAATTCCTAAGCCAAGAAATGATGCCAATAGTAAAATGGTTCTGTCTCATATGCTTAAAAAGTGTGTGTACTAATTAAAGAGAGCACTGCCCTACCATTTCCTCTTTGTTGTATTGTATGGAGATACACAGAAAAAAAGCCTCACTGATTGATCCTTATAATAACACTTAAAATGCTTAATATAACAGAGTGTAACACTGGGGGACAAAACCCAGAACAGAACAGAACAGAACAGAACAGAACAAAAAAAACCCCAAAACAAAACACATTTAAAACCTAAATAACACCCCCAGATATTTATTACAATTAAACTGACAAACAAAACACAGAGTCCTGACTACTGAAGGTAATGTTACTCGTACTTCTGTTTGTCCTGTTTGCGTTTTTTAAAATTTATATAAAAGAGAAATTTCCCTCATTTATGATCTTAGTAGAAATCAGAAAATATGTCTGTTAGGCTACAGTGTTTATCAACATCTTATCCACAAGAAAAATGAATAAACCATGTATTCTAGTTTTTCTGGATCAGAGGCTATATTTGTGGGTAAAAAAAATATGCACAGCTTTTGGTAATAAGTAATGAGAACAGCATTGTAGTAATTGTAAAAAACACCACTTCATCATGGTTGCTTCTTTGTTCAAGATGTGATTAGTTTTAATATTTGGAAAGGATGCTTTTCCTTTTGACCATATTTGGATATGGTTAGTATTCACTTTTGTTGTATTCTACTGTGTTTTTAGAAGGCTTGGTTTACTAAGGATACATTTTAAATTTCATTAACACAGAAATCTGGCAAGCTCACTCTTTTTAGTGGGAATGAATGTCAGTAACACTGAAATTAGGATTTTTAGTTATTATACAGGATTCATAATTTTCTTCCTTGCAGTGCTTGACACAATCTTTACTCAGACAGACTCTTTTTGACATCAGAGCATTTCTTGAGGATTCCTGAATGAGAACTTACAAAGGCAGGGAATTGTATGCAGTTATGATTTCTAATAGTTAAGGTTCAGCAGGCTCTTTCAAATATAATTATTTTCATTAACTGCAATGTGATTTTGACAGACCCATATGGTTGAATACTTGCATAATATCAATATCCATTTTGATAATCTCATTGCAGTTTTCCCAGCCTGCTGAGGAACACCAGCTTTAACATCTGCATAAACTGAAGGACACCTAGAGGTATTTGATGAATGTGGCCACCACATGGCTTAATTTACAGCACATTGTCTTCATTCATGGTGACAGGATACGTGTGTTAAGATGCATTATACCTTAGAGCTTTTTACTTCCATGTACTCATGCAGTTCATGAATAGCTCACAAGTAACTCACATCTCAGAGAAAACAAGATGAAAAAAAAAATCATGTAGGTCATCCTTGCTAATTTTGGATTCTCAAAGTACACTTACAACCAGGCTTTCCAGTATACTTTCCAAAATTCTAGCTGACAATCTTTTTACCTCTTTTGGAAACATGCTTTTGCTCTTCTGACTAGAAAGTGTACACTTAGTATGATCTTTTAGGTAATTGGCAATGAATTAATACTTATCTGAAACGCTTTTCCCACAGCTTTCTAAAAGTGGAACAAAATCTCACCTCAAACCCTGACAGTGTGAATTACTCGCTCTTAGAATTCAAGTATTTCATTTCACCAATTCTATAAAGTTATCATGACTAAAGAAATTATAAATGAGAAGGAAACAAATTAATATTAAAATTGAGAAATAAGTGATAGAAATATTGAAGTGCAGATGGATGGAAAATTGATACTAATTTAGGCTGTGCTCAGATCACTCCTTGCTTATCTCCAAAATTAGGCTTGTTAACTAATTTTGGAAGAGAATATATTTTTTTTTTCTCCAATTACACTGCCTGAGTAGTTGCTTTGTTTTCTTTTTCATTCCCTCAGAACATGTAGCAGAGGTCATTTTTTAACATCAAGTGCATGGTTCCAACGGGACCAATTTCTAGAAGCTGAAAGGTCTGGGTGTTGATGGAGTGCTCTTACTTTTTTTTATTGCCTAGTAGCTAATAACAATTTTGTGCTCTGAGCCAGACAGCCAAAATTTTGATAACCCTACAACTGATTCCACACTTCTGTGATATCAGAGAACAGAGGAAGGGAGAATAGTACCTTCTTTCATTCTTTCTTTCTTTCTTTCTTTCTTTCTTTCTTTCTTTCTTTCTTTCTTAATTTTCATTATTTAGTTGTTTAGAAGCAGTAATAACAGTTTGCCTCTATTGAAAAATTATTCATTGACAAGAAAAAAAAAGATAGAGTTTGCTCTGGTTGCAGAGTAATGCAAAATTTAAGATCAAATACATTGCCCAAGAGCCAGGCTTTCTTTTCCAAAGTTTGAGAGGCTTTATATTTCTTAAATTTCCCATGTTAGTCACAAACGCTTAAGCTGACACTTTGGGTCCAATTTATTCCTGTGTCACATGAGAAATATTAGTAGTGAAAGTAAAAACTTGCTTGCACTGGAGTTGCTTTATAGCCTTCCAGTCACCACAAAAATTATGTGCACATTTAAAAGCATTACTTTAGAAAGCCTTCCAAGCAGTTTTAAAGGCTTTCACAGAATAGTTAACGGCTGAGGTTGAGAGGGACCTCTGGTTGAAAGAGACCTCTGGAAATCATCTAGTTCAATCTCTCTGCTTAAACAGGTTCACCTAGACCAGATTGCACAGCATTACGTTGAGGTGGGATTTGAGTAGGTCTAGAGGAGACTCCACAAGCACTCTAGGCAGACTCTTCCCATTCTCTGTAACCCTCAAAGTAAAGAAGGTTTTCCTAATATTCAGATGGAACTTGCAATGTTACAGTTTGTGCCATTGCCAATTGTCCTGATGCTGGGTACCACTGAAAAGAGTTTGGCCCAATCCTCCTGACACTACGTGTGCATTGATGAGGCTCCCCCTTGGTCACCTCCTCTTGAGGCTGAACAGGCCCAGCACCCTCAGCCTTTCCTCATAAGAGAGATGCTCCTGTCCCTTGATCATATCTGCAGCCTTCACTGACCCCACTCCAGCAGTTCCTTGTCTTCCTTGAACTGGGGAGCTTCCTCCCACATTTTTTCTGGCACTTGTTTTTTAAACATTTAGAGATTTCTGTTTCTGTGCTCTTAGATTGTTGTCCTTTTAATTCCTAGATTTCCCATCAGTTTTTTAGAGAATATTACAGAAGTTGAGCTAGAAAAATAATATTTGAAAATAATGCTAAAAAAGGAGTGCTGAGACAGACTATTAGCCTGAGCAGTATATTCAAATTTCTTTTCCATCTTTTCACCCTTTCTAACAACAGTTCTCTATAATTTATTTTCTGGTGGAGTGTGACACACTACTGGAGTGCATAATTTCAGCTGTAACAAGAACTCAAGACACTATTTCTGCTCACATGGTAGTGTATGATAGCATCATCCTGGGTTGCTCTAGGTGGAGGGAGGTGATCTCTCCCCTTGGCTCAGCATGGATCCAAGGGCAGGGAGTCACAGACGCCTCTCTGCTGGGCTGCTGGGTTCAGCAAAATGTCCCTAAAACTTCTGAGATGCTAATTCATGACCAGTTTCTTAGGGCTTGCTGCATTAATGTTTATTTTAGCCACTTCTTGGACCATGCACTCATCATGAGAGTGTTTAATGTTACCAGGAACAAACTGAACTCTGATTAAGGAATTATTTCTGACAAGAATGAAAAGACATTTGAAACAAGTGTCCTTGCCCTCATACTCTGGTGTTTCCTCTCAATTTCACACCTTATTCACATACTTGCCCGAAGTCTGCATATAATCAAGTCTCAAAGTGCTATGTTATAATTTCTGTTGGAAATCAGAGCCTCTCCAATAATTACTCTGAACTGATATTATGCAGGAGGTTTGTCCCTTTTTCAATAACTTTTTCGGAATGCTTTAAACCATAAATAAAAATTCAATTTCCCCTTTCTTCTTACTCTCAGTGGGATTAAATAATGCTATAAAAGATAAATCAAATTCCAACTTCTTAAACTTCTTTCGTTGCTTTAGATTTATTTGCAATTTCCAAAATAAATCACATTTGAACTCAAACCTCTCTGCCCCATAGCCATGACCCTTTTGTCCTTCAATATTGCCTCCATATAAGTAACACAGGGGGATATGGGTTATAGCTTTGTCTCCTCAACTTAGATAAGTTTTTATCTGGGACCATGTATTTGCCTTGTGATGGACCTAAAATCTTGTTTCTTTTTTTATTAGGAAAAGTCATACTTCTATTTAATTAGATGATTTTTTTTTTAAAATTTTGGATGTTGAGGAGTAAAGATCAAGTTGGCAGCAGTGGGGAGAAGAAAAAGGATCCAAAACTTGAGAAAGCAAAGGGGAAATTCTAAGGACAGTGAGGACAGTCAAAAGACTCCATGTCTTCAACAGAGACAAATGTCACCCTAGGTTACTGTTCAGAAAATATCCAGATGGTTTCCTCTGCCTTTCTTTATGACTTTCTATCAGGTCATCCTCAAATAGATTCACTCCTCTATTTTTAGTTCATTCATTATTTCTCTTCATCTCCCTCTGTGGTGATGAAGGGACAGGTCTGGTGTCAGTGGAAGCAATTTGAAATGAATAGATGTGCTAACTGACCCCTTCACAGCTACATCACAAAAAAAGACCATTTAGTACTGCTATTTATGGTCTACAGAAAGGATTCAAGCTCTTAAATTACTTCAAAACAAAAGTATCATTTGGAGGTTATTTCCACAGCTTGTCCTAGGCAATTATTCTCTAGGCTAGAAAGCTGTTTACGGATCACCAAAAAGTGGATTTTGGTTTTCAATAATTGCAATCATAAATAATAGCAGGATTTACAGGTATGATTAGCAAGAGGTAAACTTGAGTGTAAGATATTGTCTCAAAAATTACTTAGAAAAACAATCTAAATCAAATATACATCATCTATACTTTGATAGCCAAATTTAATCTATCAAATGCAATCTAATTTGATTTTTAAGACGTGTAGTACAATAAACAGTATATTGTATTACATATTTAGAAAAAAGAGGTTATTATATTCAATAATTCTACTAGGTCTGCCAATCTAGACTCATCAACAGGTAGAACTAAAAGTTTGTGAAAGTTTCAAATTCAAAGCAGATGTTTCCATGTGTTGTCCTCAGGGCATATATTCAGTGAACTCATCTTCCATTGTATAGTTTAATACTCCAATAAAGCTTAGTGTACTTTTACTGCACCTTTCAAACTGTTTGTCTAGGTTGCCTTTTTTTTTACATTTTTCAATTGATTTTATTTTTTCTTCTTATCCTTCCAGAATTTCACAAAGTTCTTGCATTTTTCTATTTTCTATACTTTTCCTGGATTGGATATTAAAGTCTCTATGTTTGCTCAGATATACATCCTCCATATTAGATGGATTTTGAAGAAGATGCTCAGATGGAAACTGAACCTTATTCCATCTGAGGGAATGGAATAAGGGCAGAGGGGCAGAAAATTCAGTACTTATTGATATGGGTTGCAGACAGTTTGCATTGCTACTGAAAAATCATACACAGGTCAGAAGAAAAATTTAGAGGTACATATCCCAGTAAAAATCCAAGTATCTGACAGGAGACACAAATATAATAGTCCTGGGGAACAAAAATATCAGCGAGACCTCAATTTATCTTTTAAGAATTGAATGACAGCTTTCCAAACAAGTGAAGATTGGCCAAAAAAGAGCTGAAAGAATGGACAGTAGAACTGTAATTAGACAAGGTGAATTTGACTGGCAGTTTCAGATTACCAAAAACCACAGCAGACAACCTGTAAGATGACGCAAAACCAGGAAGGGGGAAAAGGCATATAATGCTTCATACCAAAGTTATGTCAGAACCAGTAGATTCTAGCAGATTGAAAATTGCACTATATTTAATCTAAGTGGAATGACACACATATCCAGAAAGGAATTCCAGCTACTCAATTTAGGCAATTATACATGGGCCAAGTCTCTCCCCGGGTTTGTTTGCCTCTCTCATTTGACACAGGAGCCACCCTTACTATTTTAGTTTAAAAACTCATATGGCTAAACTACGACAAGAGGAATCCTACTCACTCTAACAAACAGTGCAAGTAAGGTAATGTGAGGTGTACTGAAAGCTTGTAATGAATGTCGTAGATATCTAATTCTGTAAGTTTTACTGCTCCAGGGTAGCCTTGTGTGCCTTCCCCACCCACAAGACAAAATATAGAATAATAGATACATAGAACTATTAAGGATAAAAAAGAGCTCCAAGATCATGGAGTCCCTAAGGGCCACATCTATTTTGGACCACAACTGAAGAGAAGGTTGATTAATCTGTATCAACTTTCGGTTAAAAAGATAATCAGAAAGGTCATATCTTAAATTGATCATTTGTGACTATGTGATGTGAGCAGCCATAGAAGTGGCCTGATTATAATGGCTGAATGTTATACTGAACAGAAGAAATTGTCTGCTACAAAACACTGATGGAAATTTAATGCCAGCCTGGGACCTGCAAACTTGGGAACTAGGCCTTCAAACAAGAAAAATCCTTGAAAAGCACAGCTGACCTCTTTGCAGTACAGCTGGGGTACCTAAAAACTGGAGACCTGATGAGATAGGATTGATAAGTTCAAACACAAGAAAGTGTAATGGCCACTTATCATTGGCAAAAGTGAGAGCAGTATGGAAAAACAAAAAATTATCTGAAACAAGGACCAAAAAACCCATCATCTATTGGCAGTTAGAGATGAAAAATCAGAATTAACAGCATCTATTAGCTGCCTGAAGTTGTGATGTTCTATACCCTCATACCTCTTTGTTATATGAAGGATTTGAGTTTTATCCTAAATAGAGCCTCTCTCTCTAAGAGTTTATTGTGCTGCATATAGTTTTAATTTCATAAATATGAACACTCAGCAGAAACTTTCCACTAGACCTTGGGCTGTCACTGAAGCTTCCTGACTGACTCCAGACTCTGTAACACAGATAATTTGTGAAGTGAGACCTTGTAATTTTGCTGTTTCCCTCCTTCTTGTGCTTGGTCTGTGTTGCAAAAGCGTAACTAAAGGCCCAAATCTGGATGCATGAATAGTCTATTAACTTAAGATCCTGTTTCGTTCAGAAGAGCCAGTCAGATTCATGAATAGCACTGTGTATTGAATGCAGCATATATGGTTCTTTTGGATTGCTGGGGATAAATTCAATAACTGCAGAACATACGGTACTAATAATATGACTACAATCACAAGTTTAGTTTCCTGGGTCAAGACTCAGCATAGCCAAGGATGGAAAACTTACCAAAAGGCATCCTTTTCGGGCAAGAGGAGGATGACAAACCCGTTGATCTCTGCCTATGACTTTTGTGTCAAGTTCTCATCACCCAGTTAGGTATGACATTGGGGTACAATTTATACCTTATTAACCACTATAGTGCATATGGCTGTGGATGGATGTGTGGTCAAATCTTCCATTCTGTGTAGTTGCATTGTATAGAATATTTCTTGGTGGGACGTGTACTTGGTTTGTATAAAACCAAGAAGAAAAGACACCTCACTCCAGGTTTCTCTCCGATGCCACAGAAACACCAACCACAAAACCTCCATCTGTTTTTCATGTTTGCACCACAGACCCTACCACATACTGAGCTTTGTATTTTCTTCACTGTTTCGTATTTCCAACAGACTGGTTTGGGTTTTCCTCCTGTCTCTGGGATGGCTGTGTCACCCTTTGGGATCATTTGGCTCCTTCTGAAATCTGGCTAATTCACTTGCCTCACATCACACATTTCTGTAAGTAATCAATCATGTCTGCACTGTTGACAAGTTGTTTCACTAAAGATTAATTTATAGTAGTATATGTGTAATATATGTATGTATATACCTATTTGGTTGTTGATGTTACTGATTGTTGCTGGTATTGATTGCTGCCATATTGTTTGATTGATACTATATTACTGATTTAGGATAGTAATTGTTAATAGCTGATTACCAATAAATTATACTTATTTATACAGATTAAATGAACTGTAATCAATTAGATAAAATAGACCATATATGTCATCTTTATTAATCATAAATATATTTACTAGTGGTGAATTTGTGGTAGTTTATTTGCTGAAAGGAATTTTTGTGGTATTTGTGTTATCCTGTAATAAAGTAGAGAAATTTAGAAAATAAAGTCTCTGTCTTCCTGTGTTTTACTGAATCTTTTGAACCCATAGTCATGATGTCCACACACTCTCAGGCCAGGCAACCCTTTAGGTTCTGCCAACACGTTACTTTCTTGGTAATTCACGAAAACAAAAGAAAAAATGACAAAATTTGAAGATGATGGAGACACTTTTATGACCATTATGAGTTATATGAACGAGGTATATCAGTTTAGATAAGAACTGGAGAAACAGATACAAAAAGAAACATGAAGAAAGGATTTCTACTACCAACAACACAATACTTGCATTTTAATTTAAAAATGTGTGAATTTTTTCTCTACAGAAGCATTTGTTAAATGGAATGTTCTCACAAAAGTAGAGAACCATCACCTGCAATTCAAGTTCCTGCCTAATTCATGCCTTTAAGTAAGTTATCTTTCCTCTAACAAACAGAAAAAAAAATAAGAGCTGGATAGGATGTTCTCTCTGGGAATCCAAGAACCTATAAAACACCAAATATTCTAAGATTAATAATATGAATACTAGTCTCTGCCAAGTCATAACTCTGCACCTTAGAATAGAGCATGAGAATAAAAAACCACAGGGTTTCCAGACTCAAGAGAAAGTGATAGGAAAATGTTACTTTAAAAAACAGTGCAATTAGCTGCCCCATTTTTTGGGCCCGGTTGTCTCTGTGCAAATGAAGCACATGTCTATAGCAAAGACTGATTTCCAAAAATATGAATGAATGACACTACACTACTTTTCTCTCTCATTAGAATCTAACAGCAGACAACCACATTCTACAGTTATTGAAAATATTTCACCTTACAAGAGAAGATAGTCAAGTTTATAATTTTTTTTCTGGGAAGATTTGTATGCTGTATACCAACTCCCATAGTATAAATGGTCCAAATAAAACCAAATCAAAGAATTTTAATAATTTTACTTTATACTGTCTTTTAGCAACATTTCAAGGTAACATACACTTCATGAAAGGCCATCCTGAAAGAACTGGATTGAGGGTTTTGTTCAATTTTTAAAATTGCTTATTTACTGGTATGAAAAAAGTGCATATCAAAATGCATGTCATATAAAACATTTGCTATTTTTACTTGGGGAAAAAAGTATAGAAATTGTGTTGTTCAGTTGCTTCACTTTACAAAGAAAGTGGGGAGCCAGGGATGAGAAGAAATGGAGAGAAGGATGTAGAAAAGGCCATAATCTGCTAGGCAACAGCAACTGGCATTCAGGCCATTTTTAAAACCACAGACTCAAAACAATTCCTGAATATCAAAGATTACAAGTCCTGTCTTTGTGCAAAGATTCAGAATTTTGTGCTCTCTAATGAAGCCAAAACTGGAATTCTTTATGTATTATTTCTGCACAAATAAATTACTGTTTCTCTTGACATATATTTCCAGAGGCTGCCTTCTACCCTGAGACTTCCTTCTATACAGGAGGCAGCTCCTCTGCTGGGACACATTATGGTGCAATCTAACTCCTCGAAGAAAAAAGTTATATGTAGTCACATATACTAATTGTAGCTCTCATTTAATTTTTTCACCAATGTTTTCCTGCAGTGCATTTTCTCACTCTTTTCTCATTTAAAAAAACAATACAAAAAGGGGATTATTGTCTCATTCATATACAGTGCAACTGTATCATGAAGCAGTGAAAAGGGACCATATCCAGCTGCTTTAAGTGTTACACCAGTTTTGTGTATGCATAGTTTGGAGACTCACCTGCTGAGTTAATACAAATTTTTTTAAAAAAAATCATATAGTACAGAACTTCTAAAGAGAAAACTATGAGAATATCAAATAGATAATAAACCCAGAAAAGAACAACAGGATACAAAACCAGCTATTTGAAAAGCACACAAACAATGTCATAAAAACATGATTAACTGAATACATTGATTTCATTAAGTTATATTAGGATCAGTCCAGGTCTTTCCTGATTTCTTAATACAGTATAAACATGAAACCTACAAAAGATGTAAAGACAGCTGTGATATTGATTTTGGTTCATATTTTTTTTCTTAAATGGGAATACAACAAAGGAGTTGAGATTACGAAATCATCACACAAACAGTGTAACAGTCTTATATTAATGTATATTAATATAACTAGCAGATAAAGTCTTGTTCAGTTTTATGGCTTTATTTTTGACTTAAGATTTCCTTGTATTCACATTTATAGAATTACAGAAACCTATTCCTGTTTTTCCATCCACCAAGGAAGAATCTCTGTACCAGGTGAACTCTGCTAATTGGAGTAAAAACCCCTTTACTCTTCAAGTGATTATGAGATTTTGAAAGGTGTGTTTTAAGGAGTATTTTACATGACTCTTTGTCTTCCATTGATCAATATTTTTCTCTCCTTTGCCATTCATTACTTTGTAGTAATTTATAACATTGTTTTCTTTTATTTCTTTCCCATAACATTAGAAATGAAAACTCAGAGGATGATGTTATCACACACTGTTATAATGGCAATTTCTTTTGCAACTCCTAAAATTGCCAAGGTGTTCTTCAACTTACTTCATGGTGGAAAGCTCAAAGAAGCAGGAAGAACACTGATGCGATGGATATAGGATGCAGCTGAAGGGATATCACAAAATTCTGATGCTTAGACTAATAGAGTAAAAGAGAGTGATGCTTCTTCTTCTTCCTAGAAATAATTTTCCTATAATTTCATTTGAGCTACTATTTTTGACTCCATGGTGTCACCAGTTTTCAAAAATTAGCCTTTCATACACTGGCAGGGGTACCACTGATTCACCCAAGAAACAGAAATATGATGGTACATTGAAGTTTGTTATGATAAGCGATGGTCACAAGTTCTGTAGTCCTCTGTTCCTTTTGAGCTAATGCTTTGTCCCAAAAAATCTATGCCCCTCTCCTAAGCGTCAGTTTAGCCTGAACCTGCCCACCTTTCCTGAATATTCCATGCCAATATTCCCTTGAACCAAACCCTTTGCCTAGTACCCCACCTACCTGAATATCAATCCCTGTTTGTCCCTGCCTTCAGTTCTAGAAATTTCTACATTACTCGGTGCACCATTGTTTTGTCCAGGTTGTATCCTCCCCTTATGTCCTCTCATTGGTTATTGTCTTGTAAACCACACCTTATGATCCTCCCACTGTCTTTCCTGATTGGTTGTATTAAGGTTCCCACCCCTTGGACCTCCCTGGTTTATAAATCATTGTACTCCAGTTTCTGGATTCTGTCTTGTCCTTTCAAGAGTTTTTTCTTTCTTTAAACCTCTGGGATTAAACAAGCGGACGGATCTTTTCCTCATTCTTGTCTCCAGCCTATGCTTGCTAACAACACTGTGCTGTACAGTGACAGCTCAAAGCCGCTGCTCCCATCATTGCCTGGGAGTCGTAGCCCCCTGGCACCAGTGTCGGGGTGGCAAAGCTAGCCCTTTGACTCTGGCACGGCATCACAGAAAGGTGAAATCCTGGATTCTTCTACTTTAGCAAGTTAAGCAGAATTTAAATTTAGATATAACCCATAACTTAAAACTTAGGATTCAGTTCTGCAGTGTTTATACATATGAAAAAGCAACAGCTGGAATGTAAACTTCCTGTAAGAGGGAACTGTGGTCAGGACTCATGCCTCTTAATTTTAGCTTTCCAAAAAAAAAAAAAAAATCTATTAATGGCTGGTCACCAAGGCTATCTTATAAAACCAGTGGAAAATGAGGGATTTGTCAGGAATCCATTTTTGGCTCTTTAATATCTCTGAAGCCAATGGAAAGGTAGAGGCTCTTCTGCAGCCTAACTTGGATGCTCAGAATCATTTTCTAGAGGAGTCTTGCTCATTATGAAGTACTGCAAGATCTGCTGGGTTATTAGTCTCATTACAGAGTATCCCCTGGGGCACACCTATAGATCACACTGTCATTTCTCTTACCTTAGTGCTCTGTTTTAAGACAGAATTAATTATCTGCTGGGATGCCTTTCTCTCGCCTGAAAGTGTAAGATTGGAGTCCAGCTATCTTAGGCTAGACCTTGCCTTTTAGGTGAACTAAACTTGAAAAGACCAGTATCACTCCATACATAAAATATAAATGTGCTGAAGAGAATCTGAACTCGAACTGCATTTAAGCGGATAGTTCCATTTCACCAGAGCATTTAATCAGTGATTTTAAATCAGGAGTCCTCTGTATTAGCTCTTCAGTACCTTACAATATCCTTCATAATTCAGAAGAATTTTTGCAATCATTACATTAAGAGTTATTTCAGCTTCCTTTCCAATTTTTTTTAAACCACAAGGTAAAAGTGAACTTTGAAAATTGTTAATACTAAACTCCTGAAACTGTATTTAAATAATGGTTTTTGAAAGACATAAGGAGAAAGCATACATCACTAAAACATGCTTATTCTACTGTAACAAGATTGGATTAGTTGAGTATGTGAAACACATACTCTTTGGTACATTTCCTGTAGCTCTCTAATATTTGCTCTCTCATGAATGAAGGTCTAAAAAAATTCAGAGGGCAACATCTTAGTCAGTCTTAATGCCAGTTATACATGTAATACTATATAAAGGAGTTGAACTCGCAGGAATTGCAAAAAGCTTGTTTCTCAGGTACATTTAAAGATAAGTTTCCTCTTTAGTTATTTTCAAAGGAGAACATACCTGTTCACAAGTCTCATTCAGAGCTTTTGTGAATATAAAATTTCATAAATTGGTTTTCTAATTGCAGAAAGCAAGTTATTAGAACAAATGGTGCAAATGTTTACGAGTAAGAGTTCAATTTACTTTCTTTATGTATTAATCCATATCATTAATTTCTTTCTTATAGAACTAATGGAACTCTTGAGGTGGTATCCTAAAGCTGATGTTAACATGATGAATTTCATCTTTAGTACCTCCTGGTTCATTAAACATCTCATTCATTAAGACTATTACATATTTTATGTGATTTTGATCATCTGCATTTGCAAATTCCTCTTAAGGCCAAATACATGTGAGCAGCTATTCTTTTATTTTAGACTTCATGGAATGCTCAGTCTTAATCTGGTCTTGGAGAGGAAGTTGCAATAATAGTGTCCTTCATGTGCACCATCCTTTTTTATTTATTTTTACTCTTTGTGTATATTTGTTCACTTTATTGAACAAATACATATTTAAATAGAAAAAACGGAGCTACAAATACAACATTTGCATCTATCAAGAAGGAAAGTATTCTGAAATGAAGGAGTCTGTAAAGTGGTGGTCCTGTGTTAAAAGTTATCCAGAGCCTATTAATTATGAATAGTTTAGACCAGATTTCATTTGATTAGATTAGATAATAGCACATGAAATAAATGCTACTTCTTTGATTCTTTTATCCATGTCTGCCGCTATAATAGAGCATAATGATATTATACTAGATTAAAAGATTTTTAAATTTTATTTTATTTACATACCAACTTCCTTAAATCCTAAATTACTGCTATGATGATTAAAAAAAATTATTTAAGACTTTAACAAATGTTAATTCTGTAGAACAGATCATTTAGTGAATTTGTCGATTGTCCTTTACCGAAACCTAAAATGCTTGGTAATTCAGTGAAACAAAAATATCCAATAATAAAAGTATTTTCCATTGCATATAGAAGTAATGAGATTAAGATTTTCCATAATTTCCCATAACAAATTTTCTTAATTATCATAAACTATAATAAATTTTCTTTTATATTTATGGAAAAACAATGCAATACCTATTGTGTCAATGCTGTTGGCTCACAGTCCCCAAAAACTGCTTGGTTGCACCAACTTGATGTCATAGCAAAATTGATTACATATAATAATATATTGTTTGACACTTGTTACAGCTTCTGACAACTTGATTTAGTTCAAGTTTGCTAGAAGGGTGAAAGTATGTTGTCATGACCATTGGAGAATTGTGGGCAAAGATACACCATGTCTTGAATTTTACTCCTAAAGTGTTTACCTGTATAACTCCAATAGTTAGAAAGTAGGGGGAAAAAAAGGCTTCTTATAAGTCTGATAAGTCTTTCAGCACAAAATATTTGTGATTCTCTCAGAAGTAACAACTTTATTGGTTTAATAGTACATTGTTAAAGTGACTGTCCTAATTATGCCCTCTTACCAAGGTTGGCTCATGGAGTAATCACTGAGCATGTAAACTGAGATGAAGAGGTATACACCAGGAAGTTTAAAAAAATGCAATTTCAGATCAGCATCATCAGGCCTTACATGTGGAAAAAAAGATTTTTACCCTCTCCTAAGGTTCAGCTATTGAAATATTTGAACAGATATTATTTAATACAATGACATCCACATGTTTGTATACTCAGATATCACAGGGACAAGGCACAAAGAGTGTTTAGTGAGATATTGTAAGTATGGGAACCATATTGTTCTCCTATTCATACAAATCTCAACTCAAGGAAAACTTAGTGCAGAATTTGTGCTAGAAAGTGTGATGAGATGGATCATGATTTTCTGTATCATTAAGACACGATGGGACTGCAATGATATTGAGGGGCAGTAAAGCCTATTATGTCAATCCCAGTCTAAATATATTTACTCCATCTAACAAGAGTAGAAAGCAAATGTCATCTTTCCAAATTAAAAAAAAAAAAAATTTAAAAAAAATTGTTTCAACTTTTACGAGTGTAGGTTGCCAGTAAAGAATATTGTATAGATTGTCCTTTTAGGCTTCTAAAATATGTGAAAATATCTTTCGAATGGTAGGATTTTGTAGTCAATTTTTCTGCCTGGATAAAAAAAGGAGAAAGAAGTAGTTAAGCTTTTTTTTTTTCTTCTTTATAAAGGGAAGATTAAAGTACTACTAAGATATAATCTTCATTCATTTTTATCTTTGCTTCTTTTTTTTTGCCAGAAAGAAAAAATAAGATCATGTTATCTAGACTTTAAATGTAGAACAATCCTTTAAATCCTCATTATTCTGAAGATTATAAAGATTACAAGTCCATACAACATCTCCTGAAAAAAAGACAGAGAAATGAGAAGCGAGTATCTAAATGAGGGACCAAGAATTCTTTCTTTCAAACACTGAAAAGAAAAAGAGAAAAGACACATAGCATTAGCTGTCTTTCTGCCATTCTGTCCTCAAAGCTGTGTGATAGAGATGAACATGAATTAGAGAGAATGGCCTAAAAAGACTGTAAGTAGGTTTCTTAATACAAAATATGCTAATCTGCAGAGCACAGAATCAGCTGCATTTCCAAAGGTGCTCAGTATTGGAAAGATATAGAGAATAGAACTTATGAAAGTTAAAATCCTGCTTAGAAAAATGGATGTGCAAGCTCTACATTCCAAACACTCACTTTAAAATTCTGCCTTTTCCAGTTTTATTTTTGCAATTTATGATCATTTGAAGTCAACTTTTGCTTTTGTTTCCTACCACATATGAACCACAAACCAGTGCTGTGTTTTGGTTTTTTTGCCCAAGGCTATTTCCAAATTTTGCTTTGAAAATTAATTGGCTAAATCTAGCAAGGTTTTCATTTTTCTGGCATGTTTGAACTTTCACTGAAGTACTTGGCCTTGATATCGCACAAGGTAGAATGCACAGAACATGTGATAGCACTAAACTGAGATGAGTTCATGCTCTCTTAAACTACACTTAGAAGGAAATAATTTGAAAACAGTGAAGAAATGATTGTGTGTCTTTGAAATAAGATGTGTTTTTTCTAATAAAGCCATCAGAAATGCTAGGTCATCCTTCTAAAAACCAATTTTTGCTTCTGGAATATCTGGAATAGCTGTCCACGTAAATTAACTGAAATGGCACCACAGTGGAGGGAGTATTAAAAACTCCCTCCAGTAGTAATTAGTATGGGTGGAGTTCAAAAAAAGGAAAATTCTCTGACCAAAAAAAGTACAAAAGAGCAGCACAATTTGCCACAGTTGTCAAACAGCAAGGTGTTCTTGGTCTCTTTCTTCAGCCATTTTTTCTGGATAAACTGAAATTCAGAACCCTGCAAGGTGGGGAAATGTTTTGAGAAAGAACCAGCTGTTGAGTCTTTATACCTGACTTATTAAGAAAATTAAGTATATTGCGTTGCTGTGGCTGTGTATCTCCCTATATAATTTAATTGGGCAACTTCTAAGAAAATCAAGTGGTAGAAATCTCAGAGATAAAAGGTTTTTGTCACATTTTGTGGAAATTTCAAGGTAAGTAGAGGATGGAGACCAAAATAAGGAAAAGCAGGTATGAACATGGCCCACTGAATAACTTCAAGGAAATCAACACATATATTCTCTGAGTTACTAGTAATACATCCTGACGCAGGAACACTAAAAAGTAAAAGACACAGCCAGCCAGGTATTGCATCACGGGACTTATTAAGGAGACCTAAACATAGTGTGTAAGAAATCAGCTGTCACTCATTCTGCATCTCATGGGACTACCTTGGCTTTAAATGATTTCTCTGCCTGAAATGCTGAAAAAAATAATCATTCTACTACACTCATGAGTGGTTTTTCTAAAAAGACTTCTAGCATTGATGATTTTGTGTCTGTCAAAATTTATGACTGGTTTAAATGTTTACAGAATCATGACACTTAAAACTAAAATAATTTCTTTAAGATTTTTAAAAGGCCATAGATGTGACAGTTGAAGTGTGAAGTCAGTTTGTATTACCCTCTGTTAAGTAATGTGATCAAATTTAAAAGTTTTTTCTTCTGTGATTTGTGTAACTATTTATGTATTTTTTTTTTAGAACAAGTGTGACAGAATGTTTGCTGTCCATATTTTCCAGATTTAGTATTGGAAAATTTTTATGGAAGAACTTAGAATTTATATTCTAATGAGTTTTTAATAGATTACACAATAGATCCTAATGTATGTGTACTATCTTTCCATTTTTTGTGTACATTCTGTATAAAAAATGTTTTCATTGGGGTATAGAAGGATTTCCACTGAGGCTGTTTTTCTGTTTGCAATTGTTCTCTGGGGTTGGAGAGATTATTAGCAGAGAGCTAATAACAAAACATTGTTATTTTTGAAATTGCACCCCCTTACCACAGTGACTAAGTTGGAAAAAGAAACGGTTTTCTCAGGGAAGGTTATGTGGAAGCAACAGAACACCTGCTGAAAGACTTCAAGTCTTTCAAGTCTGTCAATATTTACTTGACTGAGAAATCCAGAACTTTACAAAAGGAAAGTCTTCAAAGTGATACTTGTAAAAAGAAAAGAGAGTAGAAGGAAGGACTCTGCAGAGACGCAAAGATCTTGAAAGGTCTGAATAAAACTTAAAGTAATGTAGATGTTTTGGGATTGGATTTTGAGAGAAAACTTTTATTGCTTTTCCAAAACGTAATGTACTTCCTGAGTTTCTCTATGAGTTCTCTGTGGTTGTTTAGATATTTTTTGACCACCCTTGTCTTACTTTATTTCTTTGCTGCCTTGTCCCAGAGAGTATTTTAAAAAAATAATCTTCAGAATCACATTTTGGTGGAGCTCTGGAAGCAGGAAAGCTTTCAGAAAGTTCTTACTTTTCAGCAGAACTGGCATAGGAGGAGACGGCATCAGGATGGCTGACATAGAAAGTCCCATCTGACTGGAACAGGTGCTTTACAGTGACTCTGCAGACCATGATGGTGCCCATGAGCCTAGAGATGCCTAGCCCTGGTGAGTTTGCATAAGCCAGCTTGACCAGTTATGTATTGAGGTAGCTGGTTCAGTAGTACGGTGTCACGATCCGCTCACACAAGCGGGGTTCGTGATGGTTCGTTTTAGGGATCTCAGAGCGCAAAAGACACAGCAGGGGACAAACTCAGTTTATTCAATCACAAATGTTTTCAAATTTAAACCAATTACTCTGTGCCCACCTTTCTCTGTCTGGAGAAGGTCTAGCACCATGTTTGGCTAGCAAAGCATAAAATGCATCTTTATCTTTTTCAGTCATTTTGTGAAGGGACCAAAACCACTCTCAGGGAGGTATGCTTAAAGTTACACCAAACGCACAGCTAAAACTGTTTCCCTTCACTTCCCTGGAATGGGCGAGGAGACCAAAACTGCCTGGGAGGTTCTCCTTAGCTACAAATAGTCGTCTCCTCAACTACACCAAGCAGCCCAAAGCACGCACACAAAAAAACCCTAACTACAGTCCCATCTTTTGCACAATGAGATCCTTTTGTGAAATCCTGATGACAGGGAGTGCTATTCGCCTGGGTGTATACAGTTTGCAGGAATTTTCCCTTGCCCCCCTTGCTTTCTAACAGCGCTCACCAAAGTGGCGTGCTAGGTGCGGCTGAGACGAGGGTCCTTCCCCTGTTACAAACTATATAAAACCCGCAACCCCTCTGTCCATCAAGATCCTGTCTGTGACGCCAATTTAATGTCACGATTCGCTCACATGAGTGGGGTTCGTGATGGTTTGTTTTAGGGATCTCAGAGCGCAAAAGACACAGCGGGGGTCAAACTCAGTTTATTCAATCACAAATGCACCTTTATTTAGTGCCAACAAATGCGATAGTGGGGAAAGAAAAGAGAATAGTAAGAAAGACAGAAAAAAAGGGAAGGGGATTATAGCTACCAACGTGGAGGGACGAGTCCTCGAGGTGTGAAGATGCCTATAGACGCGATCTTCTCCAGCGGGGTGATCACAAAAGTGAGCGGGGGTCTCCGGGGTTTTTATAGGTAACCGAAGCGAGGGGCACAGAGCCAAAGCAGGAACCACCTGTTTAAAGGTTGAATGATCAGGAACAGGCTGCAAATCTTACCTTCGTCACGGACAGACCAGTTCGGACAGGTGGCCTGGGCTTGGTCTCTTGTGCCATTTTTCTTGCATTCCGTTCTCATGGGTCTGCATGCCAGTCCTCCGAGGCTTGGCAAGCATTTCATCTCAGCCAGGCCAAAGGCTTCTTTCAGAGTCTGGGGTCTCAGTTGGAGACAGTTGTGAGGCATACCACATCCTTGGACAGATTGACATACGGTACTACAAATTTCATGGTAAATATGCACCATCCATTTCTCTATTTCCTCTAAAGGTTTTCAAAAATCTTAAAATTTTGAACAAAAAATGTTTGAATAAAATACATTTGTCCTTACTATCTGAATACCCTGTAACTGTTAGGTTTCTTCCTACTCCTTTAAACCTCAGACTTCAATTTACCATTACACTTTATGCAGAAAATTTATTCCAGCACATGCTTCTTTTTGTTGTTGTAAGAGACCTGCTGTATGTGTGAGTTCCTCAGTAATGATCCTTATTCCTTTTTCAGATGCATAATAGTTACATGTTCTGCTGGAAGGGATAGAGTGTTTTGTTGGCCTGTTGAGGGTTTTTTTTTTTCCAACTTGTATTTAATTCTCTTTAACAGAAATTAAACCTCTTTTGGTTTTAGAGGGATTTCCAGAACACTTTCCTCTTGGATGTATGTCAAAAATACTTACAGAAGCAACATGCAGAAAGATGAGTAACAGAACTTAAATGGTGACCATTACCAAAGTAATATGAATTCTCTGATCAGATTACTATCTCTAATTTACTAGCATAGCAGACACTCATTAAAATATATTTTCTTCTTTTTCCTTTTCAGAAGTGAACAAAACACCACTACCAAGTGCCAAACTGACAGCAGGGGAAATAATTCTGTCTGTCTGCTAGACAAAACGTAGCAACCAAGCTGGATTTCTTTAAATTTTAGTTTTTCAGGCTTGTCTTTTTCCTCTGCCCTGTGCAATGGCTCTTTATGCAGTGACATTAATTGTACCATTTCCATTTACTCTAAAGACCTTTAATTCAGCTCTCAAACACAGGAACTAACTGGATGCTAATTATTATTTCAGTAACATGAAAATATGCTAAACTATGTCAAAATAAAGAATAGGAGAAGAAGAGAGGACATTGTTTCAGATTACTGACTAAGACAAGTACTCTTCTTGAATCTTCCACTCACTGCTAGCAATTCTAAGTACTTCATGGAACATTCTTTTTGAATGGTTACTACCAAGAGGCAGGCAGTACAACCCATTAAAAATAACTTGGGTCTTGGAATAGTGGGTAAGAGAATGACTACATTGTCATCAAGGATGAAGAGCTTGTGTAAGGGCAAATCTCGCCCATCTGTGAATAGAAAAGGTTTCTAGGATGACAATTATCCTATTCTTTCCATTTTTCAGGGAAGGGGTTGAACTGTTTTATATGTAGGAGTGACTCCCTGGAGAGCTCTACACTAGCTAAGGGTGATTGGGAGGGAGGAGGAGAAAAAGAGAAAGGAGTTCATATTTTTTCCCCAGTCTCTGAAGTAAAAAAGATACATCCTTCAACAATTTTAGAAAGTACATTACAAGACTACAATTTTTTGTAATTGTAATTGTATTAAAAAATAAATTTTATTGAATAAAATATTAATATCTAAAAAAACTAACCAATTCCAGATAACTCAGATGTAAACACTGTGCCAGCCTTCACAAACACACTAAGACAGACATTGCCCCTTTCCTATTAAATCCACATATGGATTTACATCACCAAGTTGAGTGGTGTAATTGATATACCCAAAGGACAGGAAGCCGTCCAGAGGGACCTAGACTAACTCCAAAAGTGGGCCAGTGGAAACTTCATGGGGTCCAATAAGGCCATGCACAAGGTCACAAATCCTTTTCTCCTGCATTGCCAGGTTTAATTTCACTCCTTATTTCCAATCCCTCTCTTTATCCCTGCAGGTTACACTTAATTCATTCAGCAAGTAAAAAATGAGGAAAGGGCACCCTGTGGTCTATACTTAGCTGTTTTTCTCTGACATTCCCATCCTCTCACACCTTTCCTCTGCTTCAGTGTGAGTTCTTCCAGTGATTGCAATGCTTAAGGAAAACCTTCTCCAGAGCAGGTTTTCCTTTGGTGGACAGGAATAACTGCTCTGCCATGGACCACCTACTCACCCCCCTTGTCTGACCTCAGTTTTTCTTCTGATGTTTTGCACTATTTTTATTGCTTCCTCCCCTCTCTAGTGTTCTGGCCTTTCTCAAGCACAGTATCACAAAGGATCCATCACTGTGGCCAAGAGGCTCTGCTGTGCTCTGTTTGTGTTGGCTGGGGTTGGCTGGAACCATCCACGTCCACTCTGGGCAGCCCCAGCTTCTCCTCACAGAGACTGCCCTGCAGCCCCCTGGCCAGCACCTCACCACACACATCCAGTGCAAAGAGATACACAAACTCCTTGAGAAGTTGCAGAAAGCCTTGTCTCAGAATTCTGGGAGAATAAGTCAAAACCCCATTATCTGCTTGATTCCTTTAAAAACATATGAATTCAAGAAACTTGTTTTGAACTAGATTTATACTTATTTGCAGGTAAGTTACACTATTGCCATGAAGGACAGAAAATTAGTTTACTGTTGTATTGTGTAATTGATGCTTGACACATCTGTTGAAATCAAACAATAGAAAGATGGTGGTGTTCATTGAGAATTTTTTTCTCAATATGTGACAAAAACATTTAAGTGCTTACAGATTTGTATAAAATTGGATGTGTGACAGAGCTGACAATATTTTTTCAGAGAGGGAAACAACAAAATACACAAGATGGATATCAACTGGTGTCTCTTTAAATGCAATGCTAAGCAATGCCTTGAAAAATGAGGCAATTAAGGTTTGCTTATGAACAATTAGCTGTGAGATCATGAACTGCTCAGATGAGCAAAAAAAGTAAATTACATACATGTATAGAGGATATAAGAAAAATATTAGATTTTTGAACCGAGGAAGGGTAATTATATAGGAAATTATCCTGGAAAATTAGAATTTGTTAATACTCCTACATGAATAAACTGGCATGCAAAATAGCTGAAATGTACCAACAGTTTGCAGAAGGACACATGAAACATGTGGGATTGTTTTCAGAGCTTCCTTTCAGGGAAGTTCTTGATTCCTCCAGGCTGCTGAGACATTATCAGCCTATGTTCATGCAGCTCTGTGAAGGCTTGTGGCTGTACCAAATCCCAATCGCATTTGAATATGCTTGCTACTGTAATAATACATTATTCCTCGGGTTCTTCTTACAGTGCTGGTTCTCTTGGGCTCTCAGATCATGACATCTTTGTGATCTGAGTTTGTTTAGAGGATTCCATACAGTCTTTGCTTTTCCCATATAATCTATTGTGATCATTGCACATACAAATTAAAATACATGTATGAATGAACAGTGACCTGTAATATTTGAGTTGAGTCTCATATATAATTAAGAATTTTCATTCATTTACTGGAAAAAAAATTATATCAAATGATACAAGGGGTTTTTTCAACACAAATATATATTCCAAAATAATGGAAATAAACTGGAAAACAATTGACTTCTACTCTATTTCCATTAGTTCTGTATAACCTAGGAAAAAAATCATGTGGAAAATGTAGCAAAATATAATTTTTCATCAGCACAATTCAAAGATTGGTTTTCTTATTCAATAACAGTATCATTACAGGTCAAACTGACTTATGCAGCTGAAAAATGAGCTAAATTAAGGACTCTTTCTGTCCCTCTTTGTGTTACAAAGGCACAGACAGTCTTTAGATGGGCTTAAAAGGAACAGATGAAAAATTTTTGTTGGGCACCAAGTAATGTTTTGTTCCAAAATTTTCTGGTCTGACAAAATGAGAAACAAAATAAACTTTAACAACTCTCTTAATGCAGATCCAGAGTTGAAGCACAACTGTTTTTGTTACTTACTTTCTTTGCCTTAAGGGACAAAATGGTTAGGTAAGCAGTGTAACCACAATTAACTGGCCTATTGAAAAGGAAAACAATTTAAACATGCAGGAAGTAAACAAAATTATTCGTTACAATGCTCTTCGTTTGTCCAAACAGTGGCAAAGCTGAAGATGTGTTCCAAGGAGGTGCACACACACAGAGCCCATCTATATCCTACATATACATTCATACATACCTATCCACATACATATATATACACGTGTATATGCACCCACATGAACACAGGGTGCACCAAAACCCTCCTTCCCTCTCTGGCTGGACAGGATGGAGGTCTAATGATGAGAAATATATATCCATATGTACAATGGGTTCCTCCAGCAGCTGCATTTTCTTGGCTTGCCCAGTGTTGAGATCTGGTTATTAAAATTTCTAGAGTGATGACTCTGCCTGAATTAAGATGCAAAACCATATGCCAAAGCCAATAGTATGAATTTTATTTAACAGTGAATGTGAAAGAGAGAGCATGCGTGAAAGACATGGAAAAGAGGTGGGGGAAGATAAAAGTAGTGACAGAGACAGATTAAACAGAAAATATCACCACTCTGTGGTGGATCCCAAAAGCATCCTATTGATCCTCTCCATCAGGTCTTCTTGGTGGTGGTGATCCACCCAAAAACAGAGTCCAATGAATTAATATACATTTGGGCAAGCTGGGAATGCTCAGGCACCTCCCCTGGGGGGCAGTTTTACACAGTCTCTTGTAACAGGCTCTGGATCTGTTGCATCCCTTTGCATCATGTGCAGTCCTCTGGTGCAAGGCCCCAGGAATGAGTCTGGGGAGCACTCGAGGGGGATCTTTGATGGGTTATGATACTTCCTCAGCTGCTCCTCATGTGAATATCCTGGAATGAGGCCTTACAACTTTACAGGGGGGCTTTATAGCTGAGTCAGTTTGTGTAAGGGAGGATGGATGTTTACTTCCTCTGACCAGAGGTTATGCCACACATCCAAAACTCTCCTCCTCTCCCCTAGGTTGTGTGGGAGTATATACAAAGTGGCCTCAGCAGATGGGCCTGAGGTCTTTGGCCTCCTCCATCCCAAACCCAGCCAGGGATGATTTTCAGGACAGCTGCTGGATTCGGCTTTTTGTGGATGTATTCTCCTCCCTCAGCCTTGTTTCCTTCTCCCTAGACCTGAGATGATTCAAAAATAGTATCACTTTTATCTTACCTCTAGTTCCCTTAAGTAGCTTTATTCTTAATCCAAAATTTCAGTCAGGAGGCATCTTCAGGGAGGGGTGGGCTTTGGTGGTTGCAGCTTCTTTGTACAGCTTTGCCATAATGGACAAAAGTGCTTCATAACAATGTTTGAGCCATGAACCATAACATTTCAGTCTCTGACAACCTGTAGCTGACCCTGGGTACCAATCTTTCCAGTTGTCAGCACCTGGCCATACATGCCCTGAGTCATTGCCCCGTTCCAGTTGCTGGTCACAGAAATACAGCTGGCCTAAATGAATTTGTTATTGGAATATCAGTCTTACATCCAGACTAGTGAACTCTGTTGATTGCAGGCAACCTTAAACAGTTTGTATGTAGAAGAACGTAAGTGAAAGGTAGATTATTTTCACTGAAGGTTACACACAATATGACTTTTAAATCAAAATTGCAGTGGTAAACACCAACTGCAAATGAAAAAAAGACCTCTGTTTTCTGCCATTAGCCACAAGTTCCCCATATCAATACTCAGAATTGCTCCTCTGTAGACAGCACTGTGGGAACCCTAAAAAACCCCTCAGGAAAACTTCCAGGCTTTGCCTTGGGAAGATTTACCATAGAGTTCCCTAACTAGGCTGAAAGAGAAGACTTTCTTCATGGTACCTTGCAGAACTACTGCCAATCTACCCTGGATTGCTTCCTTCATTGGTCCCTTAACCCTGCCCTACCCAGCTGTTCATCCCTCATACCCCTCTATAGGTTGCCTTTCCCTTTGTACGGCCCCTGTGCCCTCAGATCATTGACCACTGACCCGATACTTAACCCCTGAGCAGCACATGGTCTGTGTCTTTTGCCCATGATACCTTCGGCATGCTGAAATAAACCTTGCTGGAAAATATTATATAGGAGGCCCTTCCTGTCTTTCCTCCACTGAGGCATGTCTTCCTGAGGCCTGCTCTGAGTGGCTTCTGAAGGAGACACTTGGAGAAGTAGCTGCATTCTACAATCCCACCACAATCTACACAGCACAACCATTTACATCACACCTAAACCTGATCAGAGTCAGACCCACATACTAGGGTCTCTTGCCTCAGGTTTCTTGAGGGAACTGACATGTTGAACATTCTTTGAGTACAAGTAGTAAACACAGATGAAATTGCAGCCAGCGTTTTCCATAAAAATCTGTGTATTGCATCAGCCTTTCAGAGATGACTGTGGCTAGCTCATCTTCCCAAGAAGCAGCAAGTGCAAACTTTTCCTGCCAAGAATATTCAAAGTCTAGTCCTGTCCTACAGCTATGATAAAAGGATTAAACATTATTTCTGCTTTGCAATAACATAAGAAAAGAAATTCATTTAAAATTCACTGACTCAGAGGTAGTATGAGTTGGTAACAAGTAGTTTGGATTCTCTCAAAGGGATAGTGAATCATGGACACAAATTTCTGCCTTCACCTGGTTGTGGATTTTGTCCAGTGATTCATTAACATAAAATACAACAATCCTAAGGCTGGGAATTAAATGGTGGGTTTTAGCTGATCTAAAAGTCTTTAAAATATCCACTAATTAGTTCTCTGAATAAAAGAATATCTCAATTCACTTTTCAAGAATGTTGTGAGACATGAGCCACCAGACATTTCAGAAAGCTTTTGATCTTCTTATCCCTTTTTCTAAATTTTCCATTGTACCATACTTTAGTGGTCTGTGTTTTTGTGATTACAGCAGTTATTGACTGGCTTGCCACATGTTGTACAACAGTAACCTGGCCAGTTACTGCTCACCTCTGTGAAGCAAGATACAAGTGTCCACAACTGTGTGACTCTTAGATTTCCTGTCCACTTCGTATGACCATACAGGACTTTATGACTAACAATCTAACACATACTTCTGCCTGCTGTTTCTCATATTGAATGTAAAAATAATTTTATATTGCATTGCTGATGAGTTGCTAAAATTTTGTGTCTTTCAGCAATAGCATTTAAGATTTGTTAATCTTGTCCTTGCAGTGTTATTATTTTCATTTACAGTTAATATTTTCAGAGGTGCACTGATTTCATCATGTATGTGTGAGATGCTGGCACCCCATTTTGAAACAACATTTTGCTATGAACTCTCTGTACAGTAATTTTAAGGAAAATAATGAACATTTTTGCCACACATCTCTCATTTCTGAAATCTCTGTCCTTTAATAAATCTCTCGCTTTTTCTTTAACTTCTCTCTCCCATTTCCCAGTGTTATCAGGGACGTAGTTTTGCATTAGATTCTAAATCTGTCCTGGCTACAAGTTTATTTCTTTAATGTCAGTTAAGATGAAGTAGAAACTTTATGTAATGACTTTGCAGTTTTTAACAGTGGCAGTAGAGGCAAAAGTGTGGTACCCATCTATTGAAAGCAAAAACTAGAAGGATCTGGGTATTTATAAATCCACAGCTGAACTTTTAGCTCTTAGAAAAAATACCTGTGTAAGTTATCAAACAATTCAGTAAACTCCTACAAGAGAACAAGGTGATGAGTAAGAGCATACATGGATCTACCAGAATCAGGAAGTGTCAAACCCATCTTACTTGTTTTTGTGACAGGGTAACACACATTGTGAATCCTGGAAGAACAGTGGATGTCAAATATCTTGATGTTAGTAAGGCTTTTGACGTTGTTTCACATGACATTTCATAAACAAATTCAGGAATTCTTGTGTTCAGAAAGAATGGATGCAAACTTTTAGGAAAGACAGGGATTATAAGGTACATTCAGGTATGAATTGTCAAAGAGAATGGCAGGTTACCACAACAATCTGCTCTAATTTTCAGCACTATTTTAAAATAATCTGTTTTATACAACAAGAATTTTAGAGGAGGGGCTAGCATGTTGCAGAATAGTAAGATAAGTACTGGAGGATAGGCTGGAATATGAAATATTTTCAAAATAATTGAGACATGGTCTTAAACAAATTGGATGCTGTTCAAATAAGGACAAGCACAAGATCACTTAAAAATAATAAAGAACAAATCTGACTATTCTAATAGATGAGATTGTGAAAACATAAATGACAAGAGACATCACGGACGGCATCCAGGAAAGGCATTTTCAGATGAGGCAAGTGTAGAAAAAATGTATAGGCAGAAAGTGCTGGTGATGTATGCAATACTGGTCACCCATGTTTTGAATATATTTACTCATACTGAAGTATATTTGACACAATAATGCTTCTAGAAACATGTGGGGGAAAGGCTGACTATTCTGAAGGAGAAAAATGGGTTTTCTTCTTTTACTTCCAAAAGAAAGGGTAAGTAAAGATATAACTGAAGTGATAAATCACTTTCCCACAGCCTACATTATATGCATAAACTTCAGGGTAAAAAAAAGCGCCTTATTTTAGGTAAAGGATGATGTTGACACAAGAAAATGATAAATTTAATCTGCCCATAAATTAAATAAGTTGTAAATTATAACAGTACTAACCATCAGAAGAGTGACATTTAGGGGGGAGAGGGGAGGGTGGGAATTCAATCCTAATACGCTGACTAAGTTCTATCTTGAAGGTAGTTAAAGGAATTGTGATGAAGCAATTGCCTGCTATAACAGCTGGGACTGGTCTTCATGCTTCAGGAGAAGCCTTCCTGTTCCAAATTCTTCATTTTACATCTAAATTTAAAGTATATGCAGTAGCTGTTAAACTTCTTTTAGCAGTATGCACCTATATGCCCCTGGTAATAAAAATCTGGTTTTTTGCTACTCCTTAAGACCACCCTGTAAGAGCAATCTGGAATCAGGCCTCTGACATGCCACAGACTGCAGAGGATAGCATCCTTTGTCATCTCACCGCTATCCCTGCACTGACTTCAGCAGCACTGAGTAGCAGCTCTGGCCCCCTCTGTGCTCCACCCCATAACAATCCCTGCATTAATTGCCTTGCATGAGTTGTCAGATCTGATGGCAGCACTCCGGATTGTGCATGCTCCCTGGCCATGAGTTAAAGAGGAAGTCAGATATGAATCTGCTGGGTCTACCTGGGAGAGGCTTACTCAGTACGTAGTGGTTCAGTAGAATACTTTTCACATAGTGTTTTGGTTCCAGTTGCAGCTCACTGTGTCCAGCTCCTTTCTGCTGTGCTGTGAGCCAAAGGTGCCTGAGTGTGCCTTTCTGGACATAGATTACACACCATGGAGATCTGTGCTACTGCAGTTGGACTACTTTTTGTGAGCAGGATATGCAGAAACAAGTGAGGAAGTGAAGGATATCATAGAGAAAGCTGCTTATTGATAATGTGATCTGATCTTCTCAGTTGACATCTGTGCTGTGGAAATAGCTGAACATTTGAGAGGGTTGGAACAAGTTGCCGTTGCAATTAACGAAGAGGTCCTTCAGTTGTCCCTTCAGGTCAGAAATTTACAGTCAATTTTGCTACTTTTGTTTCGATTTTGAGGAGAGTGACTTATGCAAAAAATATTTTTTATTTTCAGTTCAAGAGGCATTAGAAAGTTCTGAGAGATATGACGCTTTTGAAGTTTAGGAACTTTCTGAACATTAATGAATAACTAGTTTCTCAAATAATATACATCTTTAATAGGCATCAATTGTTAAGTTGCTACAACAATGAAAATATTAACTCTCCTTGTTATATCAAAATGCAAATCCTGTTATATCAAAATGCAAAATGCAAGTGACCAGATCCATAACTTGCAAATGTAGAACTCAAAAATATTTTCTTAAAAATATAAGAAGTAAAAAAAATGCAAATACATTGGACATAACCAAAATAGGTTCAATATATGTTGTTTTTAAAAACAAAGACATTGAAAAAAAAAATTTCCTGAAGTCTTTTGGAGGAATTTAAACTAATGAAACTCAAAGTGGAGGACATTATTTATTGCTTCTGAGACAACAGATAGAAATTATTCATTCTTACATTTTATACTTCAAGCACTTCAAAATTTAAATTGCAGATTATCACTATTTTATGCAAAGTTATTCCCAGTAATGAAAAGAAATATACAGACACCCACACCAGTAGTTATATACATATTTCAAAGTATAAATGGAAAGCATGAAGAACCTTTAAACAAAGTAGTTGTTTTGAACTTGTATTTCTGAGGTTCTAGAACAAGGAATTTTTTTCACGTATCAAGCCTCTGCCATATTGACAGAAAATGGAAGTCTCCAAGAATACCTGCAACTGGACTGATGTCTTATTGTCTTGGTTTAGATAGACAGGTATCTGCCAGGGAGGGTTGGAGTCTTACTTAAAGTTTAAGCCCCTCCCCCCCTTTTCCAAATTATCATAGATTTGCAGTTAAAAGGCTGTCAGGCAAAAATTTTGGGAATAGGTATAGCAGTTCTTTACTAGGGATATAAAAAATACAGATGTTGTAGTACAGAAGAATAAGCAAACAAATAAACAAACAAGAAATCCTAGAAAACCCTGACAGAGTCAGAAATACAACCTGACGCTCTGTTGGTCAGGGTGTTGGAAGCAGTCCAAAGTAAGCCCTCCTGGAGTGGCAGATGTGGTTCTGTTGGAGTAGAGATGGTCCCGTTGAAGAAAAAAAGGGTCCAGTAATGGTGAGATGGGTCCGGTCTTCCTCCAGGGATCCAGTGGAAAAACTGGATACCTAGTGAAACTGTGGCTCCTTTTTATCTAGGTTAAGATGGTTTGGCTCCTCCTCTCTGTGGAGCAGCTTACAATAGTGCAGTGTAATGTGTAATGTCATTGATGAGCTCTTAATGGTCCCTTAGCAGAAGACATTCCCATGGAAGTAGTGAAACAATGAAGAGAGATAAGTAGCACTCCACCATCTGATAAGTGACACTGACCCGTTTGAGCAAAGATAAGCAATTCTGCTCCACCCAGATGGAATAGAATAATATGCTCTTTATAAAGCCCATGACATTAACCCATGACACTTATATAGTTCAATAACAGATTAAAATAATCATTTGGAGTACCATAATCCTCAAGGAGAATACATGCATTTGTGTATGAAGAGAGAGAGAGAGAAGTATCTCTTAAAATTGTCAGTAATGACAAACTGAGTGTTGCAATATTCAACACTGTAAAGGATCTGATTTATATATATTTTGATTTTCCATGTTTAGATTTACTATCTACAGATGCACTGAACAATGCCAACACCTCTGAGGATTAGTATGTCACTGAAACAGGTTCCCCAGGAAAGTGGTCATGGCAGCAAGCCTGCCAGAGTTTAAGGAGTGACTGGATGATGCTTTTAGCTTTTAGTTTTAGGAAGTCCTGAGAGGACCAGGGAGTTGGACCTGATTATTCTTATGAGCCCCTTGCAATTAGACATATTTTGCAATCCTATGATTCAATAGTGAATTCTTATGTTTTCCAGATAAGGGAGAGAAATTATTTTTTAATCTTTGCTGAAAAAAAAGGTTATCACATTTCTCAATATATCCTCTAGTGCTGATAAAAACAACATGAAGGGAAAATATATAGCTTGGAACATCTGAGAACACTAGTGCTATTCACATGGCATAAACACAGTGTATATAGTACCAAAATTCCTGTTAAAATCACAGACAACTAAGTTGCTGTTATTGTCCTGCTTAATTAGTATACATTTTTGTCAAGAGTTAAAAGAAAATATAGAGGAACCGACTATTTTCACAGATATGCTGTGGTATGTAAAGAATTTTTCTGTTATATACAGCTTGTAAAATAGGCCTGGGAGGCAAGTCCGAAACAGTGTGACAGAACAGGGTGTAAATGGGAGAGACAGCAGATCTTGAACACACAGTAAATTTTTACAGGCAGGTTTTTTTTAAAAAAAAAAGTACTTTGAAAAATTATTTGATTCATGGAATGAATCAAATGCTCTTAAGACTTCCTTTGCTGGAATCCACACCTGTTGAAGCAAATGATAAATCTCCCACTCATTCAACCGTGCACTAAAAGTTTTTGCAAATCCTACTCAGAACATGCTGTTCTCAGACGATACTTTGAGGAGCTGCCTAACCTGGCAGCCGGACAGAGGGAAGATGCTGCAGCTTTGTGCTTCCAAGACTAGCTTCCCAACAGGCACCCATATACACATGTGCCCAGGACATGCACACGTGTGTGCACCCCTGTGAACCTGCAGATCAAAACACACAGAAACCACAGCACTCAAGAAATGATAAACAGCACAGAGGGACTCATCCTGCTCCTCTTTCTGAATAATCACAATGAAAACTTGTTAGTGGGAAACAGGCATGTGCAACTTGGAGCCCTCCAGAAGCTGGGCTCAAGCACTCAGGCTGCCCAGTAGCTGCCCTGGATCCCAGCCTTCTCAGCTGCTGGCACCTGAACATAGAAGCCTCCTAGACCACAGCCCCTCTCCAGTTGCTGGTACTCTAGCCTGCTTGCAAAGACACGCTGACACATTCCCACACACAGTACAGGTTGCTCCAATAACCATCCTTGCACACTCAGCTTGTTCATTAGCTGGCCCTAGACTCTGACCCAGCTGCCTCACACATAGATGTATGAAAGCCATGCTGTATTACCTGGTTCAAAACTATCAACACACCCTGGTGCTAAACTATGGCCACCTCAGACTGTGGTTTCTCCAGTACCTGGCATGGACCCCCTGGTCCCCGAGGCAGCCAACTTTCAGACTCCCTTGTCTCTCCAGGATCCAGACCAGACTCTGGGGCCACTCTGACACCCAGCTGCTGAATCTCTTCTACCTACTGGCTGGTCTATCTTGATGTACACTGAAGTGATTATACAGTGAAACACACATCTGAGCACCATAAACCCCTTTTGTCATCTCTCCAGTTGCTCCACCCCAGACACACACGCCCTGAGACTCCTGCTGCTGCACTCCAATCACCAGACAACACATGGGATGGAGATCCCTGCAGCAGGGAAAATAATTAGAAATGGAGTGTAATGAGAAGACAAGATAGACTTTTGGAAACTTTCCTTGCCTTTGATTGCAGAAGACTCTTCCTGACATCTAGTAATTCTTCCCGCATTTGCAAGGGCTGTTATCACCTCCCTCTGACTGAAAGAAGACTTAGGTTGGTGGCAAACCTGAGGCCATGGGCTGAGTCTCCCCTGTGACCCTCCTGGGGAGTAGCCACCTCAGGGTCTCCCTGTGCTCTGATGAGGTTGTTAAAGTTCCCCCAACTGTCACTGCTCCTCTGGGCTCCTTTGTGTTCATGGACATGTGCCTTTAATCACATAAACTGATCATTATATGCCCACCTCTGGTACATAGCCTTCAGTCTTCAGCACAAAGAATTTCTTAGAGATTCAACAAGAGATATTTCTCTTTAGAAAATCAAATTTTGGAAGAAATTAAAGGGAAATAGTTCTGTGAGGAACTATGATTTATGAGAAAGAGATACTGAAAATTTGTATTACATCAGAAGCTACAAGCAAAACTCACATCAGTAATTGAAAAGAGGGACATAGAGTTAATTGAAAAGAGGGACATAGTGTACTAAAATGTAGTATTTCAAAGTAATAAGGTAAAAATTATTTAACATAGTAAGACTGAATAATGCAAGTGATCTGGAAAAGACAAGGGAGGCTATAAAAACAAGGAAGATGTCGAAAAAAAAAGCAGAACAAGAGTGACCGAAAAGGGCAAAAATCAGCATGCTTGGGGGCTTTTTCTAATAAATCCACTAAATCAAAGAATAAAAAAATACACCAGATAAGTTAAAATTATTATAATGATTTATTCACATTGTACTAGAATCTGATAAGAGAATAAAAAGGAACTTTGATGAGGAAGATACTAAGGAATATAGTCAAATATAGATACACCAAAGCTCACTGTTTGCTTATGTTAAGGTTCGACCGGAAAACAAAAGTAAGGATACTGCTGCAGAGAAGAAAGATTGATCGATCCCAACAAACAATTATCGAGGAGTTACCATAAGTGAGATTTTTTCACAGGTAGGTATGGTAACATAGAAACAGGTAATTGGAAGTAAAGTCCTTTGGGATACATTCATTGGTCTGGTGCCTGTAAGGAATAAGCACATTATACTAAATATGAGCCAACTTCATCTGAAGAGAATGGAAATTGTTAATAGCTGCCATTGGCCAACCCTGATGACATCACTGTGGGACTTTTTCAGTGGAGAATTGTTAAATCCCTTCTTCCTCGGTGTCCCTCATAAAAAGTCAGTGTCACTAAGCACAAGTGTGCCCCAAGGCGTTGTAGAGTGGTGTGAGCCGCTTGTTATGCTGAGCCTGAGCTGTGACTGGCCACAGGCAAAGATGCCTTGGCCAAGAGATATGGAGACTGTAATGGGAGTCTCAAGGCTGATGGCAACTTATGGCAGGCCATGAGATATGGCTGTGACCTATTAGCCAAACCAAAACAAAACTCCTACAGATCCTACTTGAAAGTAAACTGTTTCAGAAATTAAGTGTACTGTTTAGAAAAATGTTGCAACTGTGCAGGCTTTCTGATGCTTGTCTTTATCTCTTTTTCTGTACAATCTACACTTTTTTCTCCAAGTTTTGTGTATATCACTAGGTGTGCTCACTCACGGCTGAGATTAGTTTTCCTGCAACTGACAATGAGCTGCTGGTGTATGCTGTAACAGAGACACTTCAGCCAAGAAAGCTGCAGGAGTGGGTATGACAGATGAGACATTTAGAAACCAGCCTGGTATAGTCCCATTACTTTCACCATGAAAGCAGACTAGTAAAAAGCTACAAAAGAAATTGCCATGAAGAAAAATACTGAGCAGAAAATGAAGGGGAAAAGGGATCACAAGCTTACAGGATGAAATTTATCCAAAGTTATTCCACAGCATTTTACAAATTATTTACACAGTGACGAGTGTGCTTTGGATGATATCAGGAATATTTGCAACTATAGTGGGGAGGAGTTTTTTTATAGACTATAAAAAGACAGTAAGCCTCCCAGAATATTTTTCCTATAGGACAGATAGGACTTGCCTGCTTAACTTCAACTGCATTGAAGGTTAATGCAGGGAATAAACAATATAGAAGGAATTGCTTGTTTTTTCAGAAGTCTGGGTTGCTCTAATCATCTGTTTTATTACTACATAAACTCAATATTTTCACAAGGTGGACACACCTTTTGTATGATAACAAAAACATTTGACCTTTTTTTTTCCTTTGTCAGCTCTAAAATCCCAACTTTATTCTCTTCCCCAGCTCTGAAAGGTAAAACCGTTCCTCAGTAATGGAGGAAAGAAAATTGAAATTTTAACAAGATGAAAATTTAGTCAAAGGTGCAAGATTTCTTAAAATCAATAGAGCACAGTCCACAGACATTTCACATGTGATATTGAAAAAGAAAAAATGAAATTACTTGCACTTAATGCAGTAGAGAGTGCGGAAGAAAAGTGACCTAGAAACATACTGAGCAAAATCATAGATATTAAGGTCTAGCTGTAAGGGAGTTTCAAGTGATGAGTATGCTCATTTAGATAAATTTAAAAAACAAATCTGACACTACATTAATTAAAATTACAGTAGTATTAATTCTGAAATAGTTGCACTAGAAAAATTTTTATGCTTCCATTGATACCCCAACTCTGGCTGAAATTCTACTGACATTCTCTTCATTAATGCCCTGCAGATGATGTTAATATTTCTGCAGCTTCAGACTGAAATTTAGCCTGTCAGTTGAGGGTGTTTAAATAGCTCTACTTAGCTATTTGTCATTTTCATTTGGTAATTGGCAAAACATTAAATTTTTGAGATTTCAAGGACTTTTACGGCATCTTAATTCTGAAAAGTAAAATGTGGTAGACAGACTGAAAAACTACAGTTGCTCTACTTAATTGTATTACTTTTCTAAACTGTGCAGCTGCATAAGAGGTTTTCAAAAGAGTTCTTGAACATGCAGTTGAAGCTACTTAGCATAACATTTGTCCATTGTATCTTTGGAGTATCATTGCTGTGCTTAAACGCTAATAGGCGGAATATGTATTTGCACAACTCCTGGTGGTTTTGGGATTTTTGCCAGTCTAAAATGGTTACACAACACTGGAACATTTTCATAGGTTCGTCTGAGGTAAGTGTTGGAGCTGTTTTTCCAATTCTGCCCATATTAACTTGATGCATGGTAGAAATTTTAGTATTTTGTGCAGTGACCTGATTAGAACAGAATAGGCTGAAGATTGAGGGGAAATTGTAGTGGAAAGTAATAATTTCTACTAGTTTTTGAAGTGTACAATAGACATTACTAGCTCTAGGTATGGTAGGAAAAAAGAAAAGTACTTTTTGTCATCTTGTCAACTTGATTCAAGAGCAGATACAAAACAATTCAAGTGCTTTCTGTTATATATGAATTTTTATTTTAAGCAGCTTTGCACAACACTACACTGAGTGTTATGTTTGAGAGGGTATTATGAACATCACGTGGGCTGGTTGTTTTCTTCTGTAGTTTTTCTTGTGTTGTTTTTCTTGTCTGATATGACACAGGGTCAATTTTTATTTAAGAGTTTACAACTGACTTTGCGGAGTTCATACTAAAGAGTGCAAACCTCTGTCAGACACCATGATTCTGAGAATGTCCTGAACATTGTCTAGCAATAAATTAAAATGAAGTGAAAATAATGGAGAAGGATAAGGCCTCATCAGAGTTGAAATACTTTTGAAATAAACAGGGTATGTGAAGAAGTTTTAATCAGTAAATTTTTTCTCTTCAATTGAAGGTTACCAACACAAGGGTTAATAATCAGAAGTTATCTTTGTGTCTGACAATAGGTGGTTCTGAAATACTGGTTCTAAAAAGCATTTTCACTCTCAGGAGACCTTCCTTAGTATCCTCTATCCCATCTGGGCTATGCAGTAAATCTTTCTTGCTTGATGCCTCATTCTTCAACGTGCTGGCATGCTGGGATGTCCCTCTAAGGCACCAGATCTCTCTCTGCAGCATGTGTTCTTTACTGCAGAGTGACACAGATTCGGTGGGAGTGTTGAAAAAGCAGCGGTTTTGATAGACTACATTTTATCTAAAAATGAGATAGCAGTTTGAATACCTGCTTTTTCAGTAGATAAGGTATGGGACCTGTGTTTCTAATAATAGAAAAGGTGATATTAAATCTTCCTTACATTGGGACCTCTTCTGTTTTTTACAGACTTAGGAGGATTAATGGACACTGGACTTCAAGAGGATAGAGGCACACAGACCTTTAATTCTATCTATTTCCAGTGGGGAATCTCTAGGCAGCTATTCCCCAGTGAGCTGATATTCTGCAGCTGGACTCAGAGGCACCCAACCCCCCAAATGGACTAAACAGAGGAACATTTTGTACCTAACCTCTTCAGTATTTAATTCTGTGCCTACCTCAGAATCCCTTTGACCATGTTGCACAGGTATTTATGAAGCTCTGTGTACAACTACTTCCTCTTGAAAGGATTAGGAGTCAGGCTCAGCAGCATTTATAGATCACAGGTGATAGAAAATCTTGGGTTGGAAAGTACCTTAAAGATTATCTACTTCCAACACTCCTGCTGTGGGCACATACACCTTCCACAAAATCAGATTTTGCTCAGAGTCCCATCCAACTCAGCCTTGAACACTTTCAGGGATGGAGGAGCCACCTGTTCCAGTGCTTCACCACCTTCACTGTAAATAATTTCTTCCTGATGTCTAATCCAAAACTACTCTCTTTCAATTTAAAGGCATTGCCCCTTGTTCTGTCACTGCATACTCTTGTGAATGGACTCTACCTTTCTTGTAGGCACCCTTCAGTTTTACCATGAAGCCTTCTTTTCTCCAGCCTGAACAATCCCAATTCTCCCAGTCTTTTTTCCTGGGAGAGCTCCTCCATCCTTTTAAACATCTTTGTGGCCCTCCTCTGGACTCAAAACTTGTATTCTGAACTTCCCATAAATTAATAGTTATAAACCTCAGCAATCCAGGGACTTCTCATTCTTGCTTATAAAGGAAATTGTAATGTTGCTAATTAATTTTTGTAATTCGATCTCACCTTTTAGTCCTGCGCAAAAGTTTATGCCCTTGACTGTCATTTGTTGTCTCCATTTACATCGAACTTTGTACTATTTTATGGCTTCTTCACATCAGCAAGAGAGTTGTAACAAACCTACACCAAAGCTTAATTCAGCATATTCTGAAAAATTTTTCAGCTATAGGAACTACTCACTATCTTGTTGTTATTATGCAAAGCTACTCTCTATGGATATTCTCAACTACTAAATCTAGTAGGAAGAGTAGAGGTCTATAACTAGATTAATTTTATTTTTAATTAATTAAATTTAAAGGAGCTTCAGAAACATTTGAGCATCATCCATCCTTCTAGCAATTACCTTCCTCTAACATTATGAAATCTGAACAGGGCTGGTACTGCTGCAACATCATGTCAGCTCTTATTTCACTATCAGTGCTGCAATATTCTTCCACTATGCACTGGTTCAATTAGATCCTCACCACATGTAATAGGAGAGACACAGCTGAGAGGTATGAGGAAAACTAAGTGTAGGGACCAAAGCCTTTGATGGTTTCATCACAATTTACTGACTGTTGAGCAGGGCTTAGTTTAGCACCTAATATTTAGAATTAGATTTAGTTAGTGAGGCAGTGTTATGCTTGGTAAAATCTGAATGAAGAGGCAGACATATTTTAAAACAGAAAGTCAAAAAGTCAGGGTTTGCAGGAGCAAACGCCTACAGGAAACAGACTTTTGGTCTCCTATCAAATCAAAATGAAGCAAACCTTACCGTGTTTCAGCCACACTTCTGGGCCAGACAATAAACATTCTATGAATGTACACTTATAAGATTTATAAGTCTTTGTGATGCTGTGTATGAGAAAAGTGTGAATTTCAAATGAAAGGCAGCAATGCATGGTGCCTGTGGTTTCCCTTATCTCTGTTCACTCATAGTACATGAAATTGACACTGAACAAGAAAATTCTGTCAGAATTAGTCAATGAAACATTATAATGCTGCCCACTTCACTGGGTCATGGACTATGGCATCCTGCTATGGAGTTACTCTAACACTACTCTGAAGCATTTCACTGAAGCAATACAAGTCAGCTCCTCTGCAGATAGACTTTTCCCATTAGATTTTGAATAAATGCAGCACTTTAAATTTTTATGGATTCACTCCTTTTGTTCTCTCACATGCTTTTTACTCCATCTTCCCTCTCTTCTTACTGCACCTTTTTCTGATCCATCCCCTTCTGACCCTTAAAGTCTCAGTAATCAGTTACTGACTGGGCACTTCTGCAGTTGGTTCCAGCTGCTTGCAATGGATGCACCACAGGACACAGCTGAGCCCATCGGTCAGGCTGGTGGCACGTTTGTGAAAACATATTTAGGAAAGGAGAGAGAACACCAATTAAAAATATCAGTGCAACCAAAGCTCTAGGAGGTGATCCACAGTGGAACTGGGAACACCCCAAGAGGGATCATAGTCCATGGATAAAACCCCAAAGGGACTACATTCTCTGGAGGACCCATGTCAGTGCAGTGGAAACGAGGCTGTGTGGGTTCTTGGCTGTGAGCCAGCAACAGACCACCAAGTAAAATTTGCATTTTTGAATGCTAGTTTCCTATCATCTCTGGTTTAATTGTCTTCTTTATAAGAGTCAGTATGAAGCACTCTCATTCTTTAAAAAAATCAATGTCTGCTATATCAAAGCACTTAAAAACAAATCCATTAAAGAATTAAAGATGCTCATGCTTTCCTCAACTTCGTTTTCTTCTTCACAGCTAACTTACGAGTTCTATTTTGAACTGCTTAAACTCCCTATTTAGCTCTACCACTTTCACTGGGCAAGTAAACCCGCCTCACAAAAAGTGAAAGGCAAAAAAGATAAATTGGGAAATTAAAATAATTTGAGTTCTGTTGCGGGGGAAAAAATAAAATTTTAAACAAAAAATATGTACATGGACTACCAAATAAAGACACCATAATAATGTAGGACTAGTGAAGTGATTATGACTGCAAAAGTATTAGGTTGATGGATGCATGTTTCATTGTAGAATCATTTCAGAAATGCTCAAAGCAAAGGAATGGGTCCTAGTGCTTCTTGTCTATTTTACTGCCCAATAAGAAATGCCAGCTATCATAGTAATGAAAAGCATATTTTTAAATGGGAGAAACAATCACAATGTAAAATATAACTTCTAATTTCTAGTCATTTTCACTGCATATCTTTAAAATTGAAGCATGTTCCTTACTTAATTAAAGCAAGACTTTTCATATAATTTAAAATTGCAAGGGAATGCTGTGATATTCTGGAGGTGTTTCTATTACCTTCCCTTTTTGCAAAGTCAATCATTCTGCTCCTGAAATTATATATATAAAACAATCTGAGTCAGATTTAATTTATAGAGAAAGTGTTACTCTCTCGGTGTTACTCTTTTCTCACAATCAGAACAACCATGAACTGTTCCTGGTAAGTTCAATATTTTATTAGAGAACTGTGGGAATGAAAAAGGCCAAATGTCCTGTAAAAATGTATTTATGCAGATAAAAGAATATTACAGTAATATTTCTGAACTTAAACTCTGGCTGCTTGGTGCTTAATGAGAAAACTGTGCTCGAAGATTTTCTCTCATTCACCATTCAAGCTTTGAAGAAAGTTTTCTGGGTTAGATCCAAAAAAGGACCTGAAGTGTGGCTTGGTGAGATTTAATAGTGAAGTCTAAAGCATCAGCTGAAAAGCCCTGGTTGGGAGCAGCTCTATAACCCCCACAGGTTTGTATGTTTTCTCTTGCCACAGAAGCAAGAGAATCCTTCCAGAAGGGAGTCATAACACCTTCAACTGATTTTCCATACCAAATTATCTCTGAAGAAAATTGTCTTTTCATTGACTGTATCAGAAACCTACACAGGTCAGGTCCAGCAAATTTAGATTAGCTATTGTGTCTAGATGTGTCTTTGTGCACGCCTTGAACTCTTTGCATTACCACAGTTCAGCTGTAGTTCAAATATAAATTTGTTTTATCCACCATCCCTCAAATCTGATGTTTATAGCTGGAATAACAGAATCGTAGAATCATGTAGGTTGGAAGGCACCTCTTGGAATCATTTAGCCCAAACCCCTTCTCAAGAGGGCTCATTTGGAACAAGTTGACCATGTCCAACCAGGTTTTTAATATCTTCTTGAATGCGGACTTCACAATCTCTGATATATATCCAGTTTGTTTAAGTACTCCCTGATGCCCTTTTTCACTGAGGGTAAGGAAGTCTTCTTTGCTTCAGACTTTCCTTGCGATCTTAGGTGCTTTTTGTTCCTGAATGCAGTTCTTACAGGTAAAGGCAAAGGTAGAAAAGCCTTCGAGTAGCTCTGCATGTTTCATGTTACCTGTCACCAAATTCCATGCCCCATTAACAGAGGTATATTGTTTTCCCTTTTGCTATTTATGTACTTTTAAAATCCTTTCTTGTTGACTTTGCTACATTCAGCTCCAGGAGATCCAGCTCTTGGCTTCCCAAGCCCTATCCCTACAAGACTGGACAGCAACTGTCAACTCCTTCAGGGTCACCTGCCCCTGGTTTCAACTCTGATACACCTTTTAATGCAGGTTCAGTTAAAAGCCCCTTGCTCATCCTTTCAGCCCACAAGCTGTGTTCATTTCCTACTTGTCTGTATGACTCTTCCTTAGGTTTGGAGGAAGTGATTCTTGAATATCAACCAGTTTATTCCAGTTTTGGGAAGGTTAGCTGGAAGCTGCTAACCCACAGAAAGCAGCACTCCCAGGAGAAGACCGGTCAAGGAACATTTATATACTTACACTCTAATTTATATCTATTTATGTTTTTAATTAGGCTATGAAATTGGCTATTGAATGTCTTTCTTCCCATGTATCAACTCTGGAACTAACACAATGACTAGTCTTAAACAGACAGTCAGCAAATTATATGTCATTAACCGGCACGATTGTGGAAAGTAAAGCTAAGATAAAATTTATTATATAAAATACTATGTTAAAAATTAGATCCGTAGGATTTTTTAAATTTTTATTTTTCCAACTAATAAGGTAAACAAGCCTTGGCACATTTGTAGAGAGACTAGAGCTTATCATGTATCTGTATCTGAACCAGTCACCAAACAGTTGCTTAACAGACAACAGAGAGGTACATCAGTTTTTAAGGTGTGATTCATCTGACCTAATTTGGGAATCTACATTAAGGGTTGGTGAGCTGCATTCTAGAAATACTTGTTTCTCTCCTTTGGCTATAAAGGGAATATACACTTCTGTCTCAGGCATAGACAGATGTGTATTGCAGATGCTTACATCAGATCAGATGAATCCTATGCTGGATGTGCAAATCAGGCACGTTCAGCAAGTCAAGCAGCTCCTAAAATAACTAGAGAATGTAAACTAAATCCTTGTGCTGCTATGACCTAATGAAGGCTGGTAAGAACTGATGATACTCAGAGCTTCTGCTGTGTAATGGTGAAATAAACAGATAAAGCAAATACAAAAATAGGAGTGATTGCTTAAGTCTCCATGGAAGATGGAGATGAACAATGGCACTTATTTTCTCAGACTATCCTGTCTGTCTATGTAGGATGAACAGAAGTGATACAAAGAAAACTACTTATACGATCTGGTGAATTGGGTTTCCTGGAAGAGTCCAAATAAAAGTAAGTGTAAAATGACCACTTTTAAACAGCCATAATATTTAAATAAATGTCCTTATACCACCACTTGATCATACCCTTTACTAATTACAGGAAAAATCCAGGACCATGCAAAATAATTTATTTAATCTTATTATTCCTGTCAACGCTTTCCATACCAAATACATATATTCCATGGGAATTTTCAAACTATGTGAATGAAAAAGATGGAAAGAACAGAAGAAATTACTCTTGGTTATTTTAGGAGTACTGAACTCAAATACAGCCTTAAAATTGCCTCACTCTTAGTCGTCTCTCTTTTTTTTTTTAATTTTCTTTTTTCAGGCCTTTTAATATCCAAGCACTTCATTATTTAAGTATTTGTTATTCTTCCCTGTCATTCCTACAGCACTTGGCAGGCTGTAAACCTGTATGACTTCATAGACAAGGCAGCTTTGTGATGCTAGCAAAAGCTCACTCCAATTTTTCACTGTGCCTATAACATTTTTCCAAGCTTTCCTAGAATGCGTAATAATAGGGTAAGAAGACTTGTATTTCAATGAAATATTGTATCCCAATGGAAGGGGGGGGTTTTCTGTTTGTTTTTGTTGTTTGTTTGTTTTTTTGGGTGGGGGTGTTGGTTGTGTGTGTGTGTTTGTTGAGTTTTGGTGTTCCCTATTTTTTTTTTTCCCTGAGTAGCAATCAGTGCAATTTTCAGTGACATATATATTGCTGCTACAAGGGAACCTAATCTGGAGTGTAAGAAATTTTTTATAGTGACCAATGAGTGCTTGAGAAGTAATCTCAAATCAGAGTCCCTACTACTACAAACCATAGCAAGATATGGAAAATCTTCTTCAAATAATCAATCTCTTCTTTAGTACACTATCTGCACCTCTGTTATTAAGCTATATTTTACAGGCATGTAGAAAACGTGCCAGAAGTCACGGCTGTCATAATTCCACCAAACTAGCTAATTTGCAATTACAATAACATTTTTCATGGGAGCAGTAAACAATATCATGTAGAAAAACTCTTTCAGAGACAAAAATACAAATGTTTTTCAGAGGCTGTGTTTTAAAGCCAGCACCGGAGCTTCTTTTCATTTCATGGTTATACCAAGCTTTTTTCTTTCCACTTTTTTTATTTAACAGCATACCAGGCAGTTGACCTATAATCTCAGCAAATGAATCATGGACACTGCATGAGTACATGAAAAAAATTAAGTCTGTACCTTCAGTCATCTAAACATTTGGAAAAATATGTTTCAATTTCTGTTAAGACTAGTGTTACTGCTTAATCACTTGAAATTTGTAAATCTTTGGGGCATATTTTTCTTATAAATAGTTGAAGTCATTAGTCATGCTGTCTCATAGTTTTCTTTATTAGAAATGCAATGATAGCAGATCATGTGTTCAGAATACTTTGAGATTTGGACTTAGAATAGAACCACCAGTCTGTTTCATACTAAAATTTAAATTTACTTCAAACACTCACTGCAATATTTCTAAATAATGCTATCAAGTTTTCCTTGTGAGTTGGTGGCTTGTTGGGGTTCTTTTTTATCCTAATACTCAAGTTATGGAGATTCCTAAAATTTTTTCAAGGAGCAACACAGTTTAGAGGTCTAGCATTACCTTTTCATTTCTTCATATTTAATCCTTTAAGTAGTGTAGCTCCACACACATATTCCATATATATTCTCTCATATATTCTACAGATTTAATCTATATACCATAAAAAGATCTTGGAAACATATAGAGTTAAATGTATGCACTCACGGTGAAGCCCCATAGCAGGGCTGAGTGGAAGAAGAATGGCTTGTTAAAGTCCTTTACTTATACTGGACATGGATGTAAGGATTTCTGGAACAGTCCCTCTGCACTTGCACCCATGCCTTGTGGAATGTGAGGTACTTTCCTCTGTGAAATTCACACACATACTGACAAGATAATTTTATAGTTAGTGCATTTATAATGAGCTGAATGTGAGAAACTGATCTGAGGTTTGGGGATTTTTAAAATCACTTTCTTATTGCTGTTGTCCAAGGAAGACTATAGTGGTATGTGAATATTGCTTAGGAAAAAATGAAAGCTATATTTGTGAATAAAAAATATAAAGTATCTGCATAAAGGAGAAAAGTAGGATCCTTCTTACCAGAGACTAGTAAACATGAGCACAATATTCTAGATCTTGAGCCATTCAATAACTGTGTGTACACCTAGCAGTGGGTTCACACATCCCTTAAGGAAATAGCAAGGAGGTTCATCAGGAGCATTTAGCTGAGGATAAAAGGCCCCATGGGCTTCTATGCAGTCTCTTACTCCTTTCATGTGGATGCAAAGTCACACTGTAATTATGGCTAAAAATTTAAGTTCCAGACCATTTTCACATTTTGTTAATTTTTTGCTACGTTGTAAGCCCTTTAACAAACAGATTGCATCTTCATAAATATTAAAAATAAAGTTATTTCATTTATTAATTCTTGATCCCAAAAGTCTAATCATAATTGTTTGTTGTGTTTCTTTTCCTGAGGTTGCTTGCAAAACAAGTGTTAATTTATCAAGAGTTCATCTCAGCTGAAAAAGAAAGGGAGAAAGAAAAAAAAAACCTTTTTGCAGAGAAAGCTTGCATGACAATGCAGAGAATAAATACACTTTCCTTTGTAATTCAAAGAATGAACATGCATCAGAGGCAATATTTTGGTTCAAAATAACATCCAAACTAGAAAAGAAAAATAGATTTATTCAAGGTGTAGACTATATCAAAGTTGAAAACAATAAATCAAAAGTGGTAAATGTACCAACAAAATGCATAAAAGACAAAATCTGCAAATATGCAAATTGGACATTTGTATAATAAATGCGGCAAAGCAAAAGAAAAAAATTGAATCACAGAAGAAAATTCATACTGCAGAAGAAACAAATCCTCTGTTAGATGATGTCAGTGCACCTACCACTAAAGGAAGTGGAAAGAGATGGGGAAAGTAACTTCTGATTTCTTGGTAGAGGCAAGAATTTGTCTAACAGAAAAGCATCAAAAAACAGATGCACCCACTGACTGAAGGTATGAGTTGTTTTTATTGTATAACATCATTGAGAAAAGATTTCAACAGAGGGCCTGCCAGAGCTTTGGCTTGTGGACAGCTTGAGCCTGGCAGATGCCTTCTTTGGGAGGGAGTGAGTTTGCTCAGCTGGGAGCTGTTAGGGAGAAGAGATCAGGCTTACAGATTGCTCTCAATAGTCAAGGAAAGATGTGACCTGCTGATCTTGGAGGACTTAGTAGATTGACTCAGGAAGTTACTAGAGGTGCCAATTAAAGTCAGACTGGGAGGAAAATTCTTGACTTTGCACCCGTAACAGGCAAGAGATGATAGGCAAGGACTTCCCCTGGAGACAGGAGTTTTCTTATTGAGATAGATTGCTTTGCTCTTTCATCACAACTTTAGACACTGCTGCAGTGCAAGGATTATGGAGCATGTCTAACAGTTCTTTAAAGTCCTGCCCATCTTGAGACCTATTACCACTCCCTGAGCACCTAAATTATTCACTGAAACCTAAAGTTATGGAGCATTAAGCATGAAATTTTGTATTTTAGTTTGTTTTCACACAAATTATTTTCCTGAATGGATATTCATTTTATGCAGTTATATATATTTTCACCCTTGGCTAAAATTATCCTGATGTAGAAGTATTTGTGTTTTCGGTTGTGTCTGGTGACCTGGAGGAAACAGCAAAACATGAAATCCCAATATGCATACAAGTTCAATGTCTGCCCTTTATTTTCAAATAACTCACATAAAATGCAGTTTTATCTTACACTTCCATTTTGATCCCCAAACTATAGTTCTCAGTTGTATTTTAGTCTTTAAGTACCTATAGGAAGAAAGTTCAATAATCATTGAAAATGTATTGCCTAAACTAAATATTATGTCCTAATGTATTTATATATAGTTATAGTTACAGTTACAGTTACAGTTATAGTTTTTATAGTGAATAGTAGTAACTGTTGCATTCTACATCCTTACAAGTAAATGGGAGTTCTGAATGCTCAGGCATATATTAAACAATAATGTTCTTTGCACATACTGTGTTAATGGAACTGTTATTACTAGGTAAATAAAAACACTACTCTTCTAATGTTTTTAAGTAGATATAATTATAATATTTCTGATAGCATTTTTTAAAAAAAGGAAGGAGATTCCAATAAATAAATAAATAATCAAATGCATACTTTTTATGGAAGTTTTCTTGACTTTTATACTGCATTTATTTTCCGATTATATACGGCCTAAATTTGGAAAGATGAGGAAAATAGTAAATAAGATTTTAAATTCTTAGATAAACACAGACACATGCTAGATCTGACAATATAATTAGCTTGTGTCCCTGAAATCAACTCTTATCAGTCTATGACACACACTGTTGTATGGGAGTATGCAAGTATAGGAAGATTATAGTAGTTAATTGTCTCAGAAATTTCCAGTTTAAAGGGTGACATTTTGTTTTAGTCTGTTTCTAAATTATTAGTTTAAAAACAAAAAGGCAAAAAGTATGTCCTGAATAGCCTCCATCATCTACTTCTGAAGAAATGGGGAATGTAAAATCCAAGATTTAGGGAATACATTTACAGAAGGGAATTGATTGTTTTAAATGAGTTCGTGAGAACCTGTAAGAGAAATTATAGAATAATGTAGCTATTTTATAGAACACCAGCCACCCAGTAGAGAATCAAAATAGTATCATACATGTTTTTCAGAGAAGAAACACTGCTGTTTGAATGAAGAGTGTTTGCTTTAAAGTATTGAATTAAAAGCAACTTGAATTTTGATTTGCTCTCTTTCATTTTGTTTTGATTTTCCTCTCATACTTCAGAGTAACAGAGTAGGAAATAAAAGCACATATCTTCAACCTCTACTGCAAATGTTTTACTCTGGTTCGTTGGTTGGTTTGTTTTTTTTTTTCTTTCAGGACCTTTCTGCAACTGCTTTGAACTGTGTTTCACAGCCAGTGCTTTGCCAATTTGGAGTTAAAAGTTCTAGTTTTATTTAAAAAAACCCCACTCATCCTACAGATCATTATGGAAAAATGTAACAAAAGGTGGTTTGGAAATTCTTACAGTGCACCAAAAATTAGTTTAAAATGTGGTTTTGAATATAGATGTAAATAACTGCAGGTTCTTGCATAAATTCTTTATACTCGCTCATGTCTTAGAGTAAACATGCAACCTGAACTAACACTGCACCATCTCCTCTCAAAAATCTAAGACAAACGAACTTCAAGTTAGGATTGCAGTGGGGAAAAACTTGAACCGTATATCTCTGTACCTTGACTCCAATCCATAGTAACATTTGTTGCTTGCTTGTATTCAGGGTCTTGTATTGAAAGGTCAAGCATAATATTGGAACTTAAAAATGGCCTTGAATCTTTCAGACATCTCTGGTGTTCAACTCAACATTCCCTGAAAACTTGAACAAGAAAGACTCTGACATTAGAGCTGGAGTTTTAAGCACTGCCAGTAACCTGAGCTAGTCAGACAAACGTACTATAGAACAACTTCTCAGAAAAGTTCTCTTGTCTGTGACTTTATCCTTTTGTCTTCACCTGTACATACGCACATCATATCAAGGATTAGTGCCTCTATTCCTGCTTTCATGTATTTAAACCTGACTCTCAACTTTACAGTTTCAAATGAGAAATCACTTGGTCCCCTGATACTATTGCCCTTTTTAGCTCTTTCTGCTAGTTTCATTTCATCACTTTGACAGCTCAGAGACTTTTGAATGACTGATATATACTGGAGGCAACTGTAGGACTTCCACAACTAAAGTACTGTTCTTTTTCTTATCAAAGTTTTTGAAATTAGAAAAGAAGAAAAAGAAAACCTTTTCATCACTAAAAGAGTTAGAATTTTAAAGCTAAAAAATATTCTCAAAAAATGGAAATACCTCTGCCAAACTGTGTTAAATCCATTCCTGGATTTAAAAATGGCCTCATTTTTGTGACAACAGTATGAGGAAACTTTGATTGAGACGTCTTTAGATGGCTAGAGATGAATTAGGGGAACTCAACATCACTCATCTAATTTGTTTCTTTAGCTGGCTGCCTAAGTTAGAAGCCTGTTCACCTTAGGCTTCTCTCTATCATTAATACAAAAAGAATTAATTTAAGAAAAGTGAGTCAGCTTGTGTAAGATATGAATAATTCTGTCAAGATGTCTGTAATTCTCCATGGGAGATGTTTTCTGTACCAGGATTCTAAATAATTGTCTCTGTTAAGTACCTAAGAGAAGGTGGGATGAACTCAGGTCATTGGTTTAAGAACTTTGGCAAAATGATGGAAGATTAGATCCCACTTTCTGCACATCTAGGCCTCAAGATTGAATTCTCACACCTGTAACATACTTACATGCATTATACATTTATCTATTTTTATAGCTTCAAGCAAAATGGACCAAAATACTGCCACCTTTGTCCTGCTGCTGCATCTAGCAACAGCAGCAATACACAAGGGAATCACAAAAAATTTGCAATGCAAAAATGTGTGTAGACACTGTGGATAAACAAGGATGATACAGAACTGGCTGAAAATGTGGATGAGTCCTGCCTCACGTGTAAAATTACCTACTCTTGTTAAAGGAAGCTTTTTAATTATAAGAGTCATACCTAAAAGATCTTTTAAAAAATAATTGTTCAACATGAAATTTATCATTTCAGGCAACAGTGACAATATTCTGAGTCACTGAGGACTGAACTAAATAGAACAAAAACAACCAGCCAGCCTGGGAGTGTTGTACATAATCATGTGCAATCAAGTTCTCCCAAAGAAATTTGACTTGCCTCGGAGAGCAACTTGTCTGCTGAGCTGCTGCTTCACATTCTGCAGAGAATGTGGAATTCTTCTGGCTACTGATGCAATTAATTAGCAGTATAGTTAAAGAGAAAAATATCAATCTCCCACACAGTTGGTTCAAGATATCTGTTCCTTGAAACAACCTTCATCCTACTTTCACTAGGTGTTGTATTTCACTACTTTAAGGCATTGGATTTATTCCACTGCATCTCTCTAAAACTGAAAAGGGTAAAATCATTGAATTCAGTTCACCAGTGATGGCTTTTAGCACAAAGAAAAATAAGACCTTTGGAAGCATAGTATTATATTTGAAATGAATGGTGGCATGCAAGTCCCTGAAATATTTGTCTATCATACAAACATGGGAAATACATCTTAGAAAGATTAATGAACTGTTAATGAATTTTCCAGCTCAATGATTTTTGTCCACTACATAATTCTAGAAATTAAGCATAACTTACAGGATTAGCTTTCGTGTAGCTGCAATGGGAAGTCTTCCATGGAGACATCTGCAATATATGTTGAAATTTTGATTTACTACTATGCATAAAATAATCTTCTTCCCAACTCAAATGGAGACCACTACAGATTATTAAGAAATAAAACACTAGTTAAGGTTTTTTGTTTGGAGCATTAGGGTTTTTTCCAATAAAATTCAGGATTTTTTCTATGAGCCTTAATGTTTAATTGTTATTATTTTATCTAGCTACTAATATTTGGAAGAGTCCTGAGAAGAATATGAAAATTGAAATACCCATAGGCATGTAATGCACAAACCAGCATGTTTTCCTATAAGGCACATCCTGCTCTTTAAGTTTTGGCAGTGGCAATGTAAGAGAAGATATTAATTTAGTTTCTGAATGGCTGTCACAGAGTATCAGACTGCAGAAAATCTGCTATAGATTTAAATAGAGCCAAAAGAAGGGAGGAGCTAAGTTATCAGTAAGTCTTTGATTGTTGCTTAATCTCAATGTCTGTTAAGTCTGAGGTTTATTGCTGGGGAGTCCTCTTGTTCATGAGGCTTATATACAGCTGTAAAATGTAAACATTTACTCTAGACATATACACAATGTAAACCATTTTCTATTGCTTGGAGAATCAAATCCCCACACCTCTTTACCATTTTTTAACCTGTTTTCGACTTTGTCATTCAAGCTACATGAACCGCATTCTGTGTCATCTGCCTCTACTGAGGACACGTTCCAGCACCCAAGTTGCTAGGTTTTCAGAAAGTATACCAAGTGAAATCTGTTTTCTGCCTCTTTTATTTTGGAGAGATATGATTTTTTTATTTTATTAGTAAAGAAACCATATTTTTCTAGGTCGTCATCAGCCCTGTTTTTTATATATATATATATATGTATATATATATATATATATTCAAATAAGTGCAAGGGCATTTGTCATTAGAGAACTGGTATGACCTTGCTGAGACCAGCTCATTACAGCACTTGAAGTAAATCAATTAAACCATTGCTTTCTACATACTGCAGAAATAGGATTGGACTACTTGAGAAAGGGGGAAAATAAAATCCCAGAGGAACAATGAATTTTTCTAGAGAGTATATAGGCAGAGGTGTGCTTCAATTACATTTCAATGTCAATCCCCACCAATGTACAGAACTTCAGTGCTATAGTTAACATTGCTTGTGGACTCACCAATACAAATCTTGAAACATCTATCATTTTCATTCTACGCCAGGCATGTAAATGACACAAAATCAATATTACAATATCAAAGATTTTAGGTGATGTCATTTGCATTTGAAAAATGTTAATCCGATTAAGTGATGACTTTACAACTGTCACTTTATATTCTAAATATGAAACAGATTTCTGTATTACACACATGTTAGAAATACTTTAGAATACCATCAGAGTTGTTGGGTTTTTTTAAAGCAGAATAAAGCTGCTTATTTTTTGAAAGATGTGGGCTGCTTTGAGCACACATGTCCAGATTTGTACTTACTTTTAGGCATTTGTACTGCAGTTGTACATCTGGATGGGCAAATAAGTGCAATAACTGGTGCCCCAAAACCTGAATGACTAGACCAATCATTTTACTAATTTCTGCAAATTCTCAGTGTTTGGGTAGCCAGAGTATTTCCATGCCAGCTTCCTCCGTGATCTGCAACAGCCCAGAATATGACACAAGGGCCATCTATTTTGTGTTGGTTAAGAATATCTGTTTGTGCTTGCTACTTGATTTAATCATAGCCTTGAATCACATGATTGCCTTCAGAAAGATGCCATGGAAATGAGTCAATTAATATAAATTACTATGGTCTTGTAGGTGTTCTAGAATATTAAATGAGCAAGCTGTCAGTATCTTTCTTAAAGCTTTCCTAAGGCAATTTGAGCTATTCTTAATGTTTATTTGTCTAGCTGACTGATTATGTCATTGCTCATTACAGTGAGTAATGGTGGATACAGGAAAAACTATTTGAGTTCAGCACCTGGTAATTTGTCACAGTATTGCAATTTTTGGGGTTCTATTGCTTTCAAAGTTCTCTCATATCATTTGAACACGAACAAATTCTAGGATGATTTTTTGAAAGAATCTAGTTCCTTCAGCTGGCATGTTTTCACAGGCTTAAACTCCTGCATCAGTCTGAAACAAGTGAAGAGGATGTCACTTTTACTTTGTTTTGGAGCTGTAAAATGTGTGTGGCTTTGTCCTGTAAAAGCTCTGATTTGGAGATTTGGTGGTTCAGGCTCTCCATGAGACTGGAAAAAAGGAGGTTCTATCAGTTCTTTATGAAATTCTAAATCTATAATGATTTTGATATCAATGCTTATAGCTGTATAGAATGTCTATTCTACGTATTCTTTGAGTCAATCAAATTATAATTCTGGCTTTATCCTGCAGAAAAGCCTGGGTCAGTCTGGCTGTTATGGTTGTGTCTGCAGATAATAACCCCAAGTCTGTGTCATTAGGGAACTCCTCTGAGATCTCTAAAATATTCAGATTTGTGTGGAATAGCGGCAAATAAACAGGCTTTTTCAGTAAGGCCCTGGAAGAACACTCTGACCAAAACTCATCTCAGACCATATTAATCAAGAAGGATTACATCCAGCTATTTTCTTTTTCTCTCGTGTAATTAGCAAGCCCTGCTCCTTTGAAGTAATTAAACACCCATGCTATCATGGGATTTTAACCTGTGCTCTCTTTCTTGGAATTTTGACACCTTGAATAGATTTTGCCAGAGAAAATGACCCACCTTGCTGTAGTGAATAGACTCAGAAAGTGAGCTCCTTAGCCAAACATTAACAGTAATAAGAGCTTTATACATCAAAAAAAGAGATAGGATGTAATTTAAGTATCAATTCTGGTATTCATGCTAATTTTGTTACGAGTCATATTCCAATATTAGTGACGTATACCTTAAATAGAATAGTTGGGTCACTGAACTTTCTGAATTGTTAGAATATCTTGAGTTTAAAAATCTAGAAGCAATCAGGATAGCAAAGTATCTTGAAAATTCATTGTGATACTCTGAAAATTCTTTTCTATATCCTAAAGAGAATTTTACACAGTTTCCTGGAAATTAAATTGCAAAGGTTAAGCCTTTTTCAACTTGTAAAATTCTATATGTAGGATTATTCCATTTAAATTTCAAGCTTTTTTTGTAAGCCGATCACTAATTCGCACAGCAAAGAATAATTTACATATTTTGCAGATTCTGTTTTTTTACTCCAGAAAATGGCTTAATATCCACAGTGGTTTTATGTACTGAAAAGAATGCTAACTGTCACTACTCATTCTATTTCTCTGTGCTTCAGAACATTTCTGCTCATTAAAGTATCATATTATTAAATCACTGTGGTAAAGTCTAAGAAAAGAAAGTTCCATTTAACTTGGAAAACTGGTTCTTAGCTGTGTTCAAACATCCATCACAAAACACTTTGCTTAATTCTGAATTTCACATAAATTCATAACTTTTTTCTCACACATAATTTATTCTTCTTTATAGAAGGCAGAAGACCGTGCACAAAAACTAATATCCCATCCTGCACATGCAGAACTATCATGCTGAATATAGCCTATCTCTGAAGTAAGGGGGAATGTCTAGGAAATCAGCCTACCCTTGTAAAAAGACTGATATTCAAATAAATGATCCATGAAATAATTCTTCCAGCAAACAACAAAAACTCTGAACTAAAGGCAAGTAAAATTTTCTAGACTCTCATCTTTCTTGTTAATCTAGACTTTTGGTATTTTCCCTGGAATCTTACAGTAAACACAGACTGTCTCTGAGCTAGATAGAATCATAGAGTCACTTAGATTGAAAAAGATATTTAAAATCATCAAGTCAAACTATAACTCTATGACGGCCAACCCCACTACTGAACTATGTCCCTAGCACCACATCTGCGCATCTTTTAAATATTTCCCAGGATGATGACCATTTCCCTGGACAGCCTCTTCTCATGCTTGACAGCACTTTCAATGAAGAAGTATTTTCTAATATCCTATATAAATATTGCCTGGTGAAATTTGAGGTCATTTCTTCCTCCACTATTGCCTCTTTCCTGGGAGAAAAGGCCAATCACCACCTTGCTACAGCCTCCTTTCATGTAGTCATATAGAGCAGTGAGATTTCCCCTGACCTTCCTTTTCTCCAGGCTAAAAACCCCAGCTCCCTCAACTGCTCCTCATCAGACTTGTGCTCCAGATCCTTCACCAGTTTCTTTACCCTTCTCTGGATGTGTTCCAGCATCTCAATTTCATTTTTGCAATGAGGGGCCAAAACTAACAGAATCTGAGGTTTGGCCTCTCCAGTGCTGAGCACAGTACGTGATAATGCTGGCCACACTGTTTCTGATCCAAGCTAGGATGCCATTGAACTTCTTGGTCACCTGGGCACACACACTGGCTCATATTCAGCCACTGCCAACCAATACCCCCAGGTCTTTTTCTGCTGGGCAGTTTTCCAGTCGCTCTGCTCCCAACCTGTAGCACTGCCTGGGAATGTTGAGACCCAAGTGCAGAACCTGTCACTTGGCCTTGTTGAACGTCATGCAGCCTCATACCTCATACTTGGTCCATTGATCCAACCTGTCCAGATCCCTCTGCAGAGCCTTCCTGCTCTCCAGCACATAATACTCCCTCCCAGATTGTTATGGAAAGCACACTCAACCCCACATACAGATCATTGGTAAAGATATTAAATAAGACTGGATGCAATGCTTATCTCTGAGGAACACCTCATGTGGCTGTCTGCCAGCTGAATGTAACTCCATTCACAACAAATCTCTGTACCTGGCCACCCACCTGCATTTTCACTCAGTGAAGTGCACATCTTACGGAAATTTCCCTGTCCAACCATTCCCTCTCGTCGTCACACTTGCACCACTTGAGCTGGGACTGAGGTCTGTTTGCTGCTATGTACCCTATTCACAGCTACATCTCACACAGACCAGATTTTCTTACTGGCCTGAGCCTAGGTTTCCCATAGTACAGTCCTAGACATCTCTTTCCTTAAAATAATTAAATCTTAATGCAATAACTAAATAACAAAATAACAGCTTGAGCTGGGTGCTTCTGGGCGGGGCCAAAAACAAAGGAACACCTGAGCTTTTATACTCTTGCAGTCCAAGTGCAGAAAGTCTGGAGTCCTGGCTTCTGCCAGCTGGCCAGTGTCACAGGTCCCTGTACCCTTTGCACAAAAGGCTTGGCTGTTCACAGCCTGGAGCTGGGTCTTGGACTCAGGCTCCTGCCCTCCTAAGCTCAACATTCATCTCGCACTGTAGCTTGCAAACTGAGCTACCTGCACTAAACGTATTCCTCAATGTGCCCATCCAAGCCATATGCAGCCCGTTTCTCCAGGAGAATGCTGTAGGAATCAGTGTCAAAGGCTTTTCTAAGGTCCAGGTAGACAACATCCACAGCCTTTCCCTCACTCACTACTCAGGTCACCTTGCAATTGAAGGAGATCTGTTCAGTAAAGCAGGATTTGCCTTTCCTAAAATCAGGCTGCCTGGGCCTGACCCCCCCAGTTGTTCTGCATCTGCTGTATCACAGCTGTCAAGTTGATCTGCTCCATGACCTTTCCTGGTCCTGTGGTTTAGGCTGAAAGTCCTGCAGTTCCCCAAATCCTCCTTCCCACCTTTCTTTTAGGTATGTATGACATTTTCTAATTTCCAGTCAATTGAGACCTCTAGTAAATGACTGAAAGAGTCTCAGTGACCTCTTCTGACCCCTCTCTCAGTGCCCTTAGGTGCATTCTATCTGACCTGAGACTTGTGCATGTAAACAGTGTAGCAGATCGCTGATCATTTCCCCCTGGATTATAGGGTGTTATGGATCAGTCTGATCCCTGACCCTGTCTCCCAGCTCAGGAGGCTGGGTACCCTGAGAACAGCTATTCTGGTTATTGAAAACTGAGGCAAAGAAGTCATTGAGTACCTCTGCTTTTTCTTCATCCTGTGTGACTATGTTTTCCGCTGCATTCAATTAATGATGAAGATTATCCTCAGTCTTTATTTTGTTACTAATGTATTTATATAAGCTTTTTATTGTCTTTAACTGCAGCAACCACATTAAATTTTAGTTGGGCTTTGGCCCTTTTCTTTTTTTTCATACATATGGCTGGTGAGTTTTTATGTTTAGCATAGAAGAAAATATACTATTGATCAACAGATTTGTTAACGATTGCTAGGATCAATTTATTTGTTAAGCTTATTATAGTTATTCTGCTTTTTAATGGCAGTATTTTCAAGCTTTCATAAATTTCTTGAGCTGTCCACTAAATTCACATTATTTCCTCAAAGTGATAAGTCCTATCTTACAGAAACTGATCATCATATTCTCTAAAACTCTGATATGTAAGTCAGAGACTGCCATCATCAGACACGAACATCCATAGATTTCACAGGACAAAACAAGGTAGCCAGAATGTAAAATACCTATTAGAATTTACAATTTTCCAAATAAGCAATCCAAAGGACATAGAAGAGCAAATGAATGCAGATGTATGGAAAGAAAAGCAAAAGGGAAATGCAAGACATGCTAAGAAACAAGGCATATTATGAAGTTGGCAGGATTTCCAAAATTTGAGCAGCTGGGTAGCAAATAGGACATGATATGGAGATATTTAGAAGGAGACAGCTGAATATGGGAGGAATGAGGCACTTTTGGAGAGAATTTCTCAGGGGAAGTAGGAAATCAGTAGAACTGCTTGTGAAGTTAACACATTCATAAACATGAAAAAAGAGCAGATTTAGGTTCTCTGTGACATTCACAAAGGTGAAACTTTTTCAATAGTATAAATGGACTTTTGCTGCAGTGGAATTTCATCAGATTCTGAGTATGTCGTTACTCTGAGTTGCCTTTGAAACACTCTCCACAGTTTTATATAATTTTATGCTTTTTCCTACAATATCGTGTAGGATTTATATTTGATCATTCTTTTTTCATAGGTGCATACCATTTTAACTGTACTAAATGGATTACTTTTTATTTTTATGTTAATTCTAATGACATTGAGGAAACAACCTGGAAACTGAAACTGGAAGCAATTTTGGAATTAGGAATTTATTAATAACAGTTGCACAGTGAAAAGAATACATAAATAATAGTAGATACCCAATACTAGTATCCTGCACTCCTAAAAGACCAAACATATATAAATGTGAGTAAAATAAAAGGAAATTAGGAATGCTACATAATAATTGTTTAGGAGTAGAATTTCTAAGGCACGAACAAGAAGAAAGATCAAAGTAATTTGCATTAAAATAAATAAATATACAACAATCAAATCTAAATATCACCCATGTTATGAAATTGTATCTCTCAGGCACTATAATAATTAGAATATAAATAAAATTTATTGCCACCATAAACACAAGAAATTTCAGAAAATGGGGTGAAATAGATGTTTTATGATATGTTTGTTATGTTTCATAAACTGTAAATATTTGTTCTTTAAATTCTGATTTTATCTTCCATTTTAACACCTTTGCACATTGAATTTTATAGTTCTTTTTTTATTTACTTGACTCTCACTTTTATTTGGCACATATTTATCAGTGGTTACATTTTGTGTATTTTAACAGGCAAAGTACAGGATTTTTTGTTAAAAACATGAATTTCCAGACCAAGACTTTCTGTTTAAGAATTGACATCTGTTTTTGTTTTATACTTCTGGGGTTCTAAGTTTTGCCACAGTTTGGAAACATATTTATTGAACTACTTCATTTGTCAAATTAGAAACTCCTTGGAAGATCTTAAACTTTTACAGGAAATGGAGACCTCCAGCTCCATTTTTCCTGTCCAGGGAAACCAGCAGAACTGTGTCTGCTCTTGGCTCCAGGGTCTGTGGTGTTCTGATGTTCTCTCACCAGCGCAGAATGTCTCTGACTTACAGCCTAACTCATCCTGCCCTGACCAGGACTGGTGTCCTGATAAACAGACATAGGCTGTATTTCCAGGTTTTCAGATATGTGAACCTACCAGTGTTAAATCACACACTCAGCTGACCAGAAACAAAATGTTTTTGTTAGCAGAGCAGGCAGTTCTACTTAAAGATAATCCAGATATTTTCTGGACTGAGGTGGACTGCATGCAGAGGCACTGCAGTATGCCAAATCAATATTTGTTTTTCATCCTACTCCATTGAAGAGAGTAGGTCTTCATTATGCCTCTAATCTCATTTCACGAATGCTTAAAAATGTAGAAAGTCACTTGCAAGAATAAGATAACTTTTCCAAATGCACAGTCAGTACAATATTGTTACCAAGATAGTGCTGGGCTGGAGAAAGCTCTCTGAGACTCTGGTTGAAATTTAGTGAAATCACTGAAGGACACTGGGGAAGGTCCTGTTTTCTGAAAATATTTATTTATAGTTAGTGTAATGCTAAATTACATTGTCAGAGCAGAACTGTGTTGTACAGCTGGCTAATTCAACAAAAATTCCTATGCCTTTAACCCTACAAAGTGTCTTTCATATTCTCACTGTGCCTTCCAATGCAGAGGAAGTACATAGACTGAGGTTGTCAAAAAAAGATTTGGGAACTGCCAAGAAAAGGACCTATGTTTGCAATGCTGGTTTAATTTACATCCCACACTCCCCATATATCTTGTGAAGTGAATGCTATTAATCTGTTGGTGATCAGAGATGTGGGAGACAAAAATCCAGTCTGTTTGCATGACTATGGGTGATGGTTATTATCTATATATTATAGTGTTATTTTTTCATACATTATTTGACTAACACACATGGACAAATGAAATCAGAGCTAGTGTGGAAGATTAGTGCTGGTATAACACTAAACATTGTAGAAAATATAATTCAAAATAAGGTCTGTTTATGGTTATTGCACATAATTAACTTGTAATGAAACTCATAAAATAGTTTTGAAGAAACTATTCTCTTCTACTATGGAATTGAATACTGTGGGGGTTATCCTGCCTTGAACTGCTGCAAACCATCATTTCCCATGAAATATTAAATCTGCTATTTCTGTTGAGATAAGTTTGCCTAGTGTCTATTATAGATAGTAACAAATGTACTTTTAAGTTGAGCCAGTATCTCAGAAAGTTTAAAATATCTAAATTGGGAGTGTGCTCAATTATAGACCTTTCCTATAAACCAGGAGACAATGTCAGGCTGATATTCATAGATACATGATCATTTCCTTCTGGAAATCTGAGTCAGATACCTAAGTTGTGTTGATTTAAGCAGAACTTCAGTGATGTATGCCAGTTGCTGATCTGGGCCAGTAAGTTTAAATAGTATTCTGTGTCCTCTAGAACTTGCTATTCAAGATTTTGTTTCAGCTTAGTGTGTAACAACTACATCTTTATGAGCACGAAGTAAGGTAATGCTGACAGTTGATGATTAGAGGAGATAAAATGAAAAGCCTGATTGCGGCATTTTTCTTTCACTTTCAGGATTTTGTTTCCCTTCAGACCAGTGTGGAGTACAGTCATTTCCACCTTTGACATTTTTGTATGTAATAGACAACTATTACTATCTTGATCTGCTAATTTCCTTTGAATATTTTTTTTTTAACCTTATTCTGGTCATTTAATTCTGAAATTATTCTTTGGGATGCTGTTAAGGAGTCCCTAAATTGTTTACAGGATTCAGGTTATGTTTTTTATCCATCCACTTACTGAAAAATCTTCTAATTTATTTTCTTATGTGTTGTTATGCTTCTAATTATTTCATTTGAAAATTACTTAGTTCTTTTTGAATATGTAAATCAATAACTTTGGGCAGACAAAGCCCATTAGGAATTAGTTCATCATTAAGAAAGCAACTGAAATAAAAAATCCCGTACTGTGATTAGGCATTTTCAGTAAAAAGAAGTTTTACCCGATAAGAGTCAAGGTAAAATCTATATTATAATTAAGAGACTTAGTTCTTATGACCAAAATTTTCTGGCCGAAATTTTCACTAATTACTGTAATAGAAGATCATTCCATGACAAACACTGTATACTCATGCCTGTTTTGCTCAGTCACAAGAGAATACTTACACATATTGTCTATACTTCCTAGATATTTAACTTCCTATTTTGTGCCAAGATGTTCTTTTTACCTACATTCCCTGCCCTTTACATATCTGGTTTGTGTTATAATGCAGGGACAAAGTTCACCATCAGCACCTTCCATTTTTTTATGTTTAACCTTACCTGGGAGGTTTTGACCCTATTTTCTTTTTTATGTCTTTCTGCCTTGCCTTTGTTCTTTACAAAATATTCCCAGTGCATTAAAAGGTTGTATTTATCAGGTTTCACTGGAGCATTCAAACATCTCATACTGTGAAGTATTGTGTTATTGCAGTATCAAGTGCTTCAGACAAGCATGATGAATAAAAACAGGTTGGCTTTTTTAAGGTTAATGACTTAATGATTTACAAGTGAAGATACATGAGTCAAAATTACTGCATTAATTGTTCCATTAAACAATGTGAACTTTGAATATACTGTTTGGGAATGCCCTGGAGAAGTGTCATCATCGTGTTATATCAATTGTGACATGTCATCTATTTCAGATCTGCCAACAATTTAGAAAAAGTAAGTACTGCATCTTATAGCTGCTCAATAACTTAAAGGTTAGTCATTCCTTAAAGGTTACACAGATGTTAATGGCTAACAACAAACTGAAAATTACCTCAGACAAAAGCCAGAACATGACAACAGCAACACGGACTGTTGGACCTCCTGTGGTTTTAAGTGGTGTTAAAGCCTGGGGCGATTGGGGTTTGCAGGCAGTTGCATGTATGTAAGCTATAGTAAGACTGGTGGTGGACTGCTGCCACCTTGTCCCTTTCTTCCTTTTAGTCTAGTCAGGACTGCTCCATGCAGAAACCTCAGCTGAGATCTTTTGGGTTGCACCAAGGTAAAAAAAAGATCATCTGCATTTTATGGGATCAGAAATGTTACTCAAACAAAACAAATTCCCAACTGGTATAGTTAATTAAAGGAATATCTTCTGGAATTAATTCTGAGATAACAGAATGGGCAGCAAAAAGCTCTTTCTGGTATGAAGAACATACTTTTTTACATTTATTGATGGCACCTTAGAACTTAGCAATCTCATATCAATAATTACAAAGGGATGTTAATATTAAGTCATTGTTTTACTTATTTAAAAGACAAGGGGTTTTTTTCAAGCATTGTTGGTTCTAATAACAAAATAGTACAGGGAATGCACTCATAGCTGATGAATGCACTCATCTGACTTTTTGATTCACGAGGGATATGTCAAATTTTTATGTTGCAATGCTGTTTTCAGAAGGAAGATTTTATGATAATATTTTGAATTTCAAGGGAAAAGATCAGTATAATTCAAAAGAGGTTTGAAATAACAAATGATCTCTGAATACTCCTAACTCAGAAATATAACAGATTTTCTTTAACAAGAGCAGAGTAGCTCAGCTCAGCCTTGTTACCTGTAAGCAGGCTTGTGTTCAGAGACCTGAGTAAAGCTACACCTTTTCTATTCTGTTTGAGTAGATCATATCTTCCTCTGTTTTATCTTCCTTTCCTTTTTGTATGTGGCTATTGAATAACAAATGATTGTCCTGACCGTTTACAGAGCAACTTGGTATAAGATTACTTTCAACAAGTAAAGTTAAGCAAGGAAATTAGTCTAGTTTATTAGTAAACCATTTACTTTGCTATCTGATGACTGGCATTAGGATTTGAGGGGGATGGAAGACACATATACAGATAGTGTCAAGTACAGATAGACAGGAAGTATAGTATCACTAAACATCAATTCTGACTGCAGTTCTTTTTTCCTGCTTTTCTCCCCTTTACCTTTGCCTTCAGCAGTGAAAAATTGCTGCTGATTTGTTCCCTCTCTTTTCACCTTCTCTGTATTTTGGATATTTGTATATGAACAGCAGCAAACCAAGCTGGAAGATACTGCTGCTGCTGCCACTGATAGGAAGACAGGATCTGAACATTAGACTCTATATAGTAGCAGCACATGGGTGAAGCTTTCTCAAAGGGTTCCATGACAGTGGCTTCTTACAAAAATTCCAGTGCAAGACATTACCTTAAATTGTTTACCTGGACATTGGGGTGGATATGGTGGACTGAAGAAAGGGAGAAATTGCAGGAAAAGTATGGCTAATCTTGTTTTTTCCAAAAGATGTGATAAAAAATTTGTAAAATACAGTGTAGGCTTTTATATTTTTCATCCAGAGAAAAGACTGGCTTGTACTGGAACTGTGAGAATAGATTAATTAAATGGCAGTGAGCATTATTAGGTAAATTTCTCTACCTGTGTCTTCTGTAATCTGTTACAGTTTGGCTTTAGTCTTCAGGATGACATTGCATGATGAAAGTGGTATCTCTCTTTGATAAGCCCTTCGTCAACTTGGACTTACAAACTGTCCCCGTGGTTTACATGGGGCTGATTTATGTTTCCATTCATGTAAACTGAGACTCAGCTGAGCCTCATCTTGTTCACTGTTGAGGACTGAAACATGAAGCTATGTTATGGTGGCCTACAGCTCGCCTGTAGGCCTCACAGTTATAAATAAATAATTCCAACCTTATAACTGAAATGTGATTGATTATAGAATTATCTTAATTACTCGACCAGTGAGGCCCATTGGAGAGCAGGCCCAGGTTGTTGGTGGTTCTGGCTGCTATTGGCCAGCTGGCCAGGTGGCAACAGGCTCAGCCAATGAGGATTGACTGCCCGTGCCTCATGATCTACATAAGGATCATAATAATCATAATAATCAATAAAACGGGCTGTTGCTGCATGACCTTTGTGTGTGTGTCGCTTCCCTGCCTCCGACATATCATTATAACTCTCGGCCTAGTTATATCCCACTTCTGACACCAAAATAATGTTGTGATACACTGAAACAATGTTAGGATCCACATCTGAAGAGAGATGCCCCTGCCTGAATCAAGATGCAAATGAGACCATATGCTGAAGTCAATAGAACAGATTTCATTTAACAGTAAATGTGAGGTAGAGAGAGACAAAAATAGGGAAGGGTTAGGGGGTGGGGGGAGGAAGGGACAGAGGAGATGGGGGGAGAGATTAAGCAAAAATGTACCATGTGGATCTCTTCAGTGTCCTGCTGGCCCTTGTCTTCTTGGTGATGGTGATCCCGTACCACATTTATACAGCCCAAGTCCTGCGTATCCATGAGGCATAGGTCCCATTCCCATAACTTGGGGTGGCATAACTTGGTGTATAAGCAGTTTTCTCCTTTTCTCACAGTTTGCTGTGGTGGGAATTTTTGTCCAGATAGACTACCCAGATTTTTCTTACCAGCCCTGGCATCTTCCTGTTGCCATCTGCACTTTTCCCACAGTTTGCACAGTGGAGTCTTGTCCAGTGTGCTAATTCCAAACCTTTCACCTCTGTGTAGACCTGAAATTTACGCCTTCCTGTTTGCCATCTGGGCCTGTTATGGTGCCTTATGAGAACTTCCCCCCCTTTGTCAGTTTTGACAAAAGTTAACTGCATTCTTGAATCTTCACAGAGCCATAAATACCATAATGGTACAGACAAAATTGCAGGTGAACACTTGACTGCTAACATGCATTTAACATTAGTTAATGCGGTATTTGTGACTTCTTAATTCTTCTAAAAATAATCAGTTTTCTAATATGATAGCAGATTCTTAGGTGCTCAGCTAAGTCCTTAATGATGACTTTATGTAATAATGATATTCAGTAGTGTCTTCAAATTGTTTATAGCCCTTATGGTCTGGAAATTGATTATTCTACCTTTTATTGAGCCCTTTTTTTATTTCCTTGCTGAGAATTAGGGACTCATGCAATGGGTTCATTCCCTGGTTTTACTATATAATTTCCTTCTTATTTCAGCATGCAAGTTTGAGAAAAGTATATCCAGAGAAAAGACTGAGTATTCAGATTCAGTGCATTTAGGATACAGGCAATGGCATCGTATGGTTCAATGTCTTGGAATATCCAGAATTTCCAGATATGCCCTATTTTGTTGCAATGGCCAATTCACAATGGAGCCCTGTTCTAGCTTATTAGGGATTATCTCTGAGCTTAATAACCATTTGAGAGGCCAAACAGCAGGTAAAATAATGTCTCTTCTTTATGATATATATTATTTGGATTTCATTTTCAAAAATTCAAGATCTAGTGAAGAGTTACTAGGAAAGATTCCATCTTGTCAGGAACATATGGTAACTTTACAATAATTTGTATATTTCGTAAATGTGACAGCAGAAGCATTTTGTGGAAATGTTTGCATGTAGAGGGGACCAAAATGTGTTTTGCTGAAAATAAGATTTTAATGATTGTCACACTGTATCTGCTGGTTAAAAATGTTGTGCAAATGATTTGGAGAAAATTGCAGACAGAACACAAGTCCTTTGATACTCTAGCTGAGAAGACAAGAGAGCTGCAAAGTGAATTTCTAAGTTTTCTTTTACTATGATAACACATAGCTCTGCCTGCAATCTCCAGCTCTAGCGTTATTGCAGACTGGCATTCTAAGAATTAGTAATACATGTGAACTCTCACTGCTGCCTCCCTATTCGTTGATTATAACAAAATAAGTGTGTCATTGTTTCACACTCAGCATCTGCTGAGGAAAATGCTATTTAAAAATAAGTTGCAAAATTCTCATGTAGAAAAGGACTGTTTTATAGGAAGATAGTACAGATGGTGATCCTTTACTAATAAAAATGGGCTGCTTCTTTCTATTTTCTGTGGAACATCATAAGTTTTTACACCTTTTCATGGGAAAAATATTTATCAGAACCACGAGGCAAACGGCTAAACTAAGGGATGACAACAGTTGCATGCAGCAGATAGGATTCCTGTCTGGAAATAAAAAACAGAAAGAGGAAAAAGATTTCTAAATATTAAGAATTCTAGTAATGCAGTAAAAAGAATAGTGTTACATTAGCAATGAAATTTGTGATGAATGTGAACGTATCTATAAATACATACTGTAAAGGATGGGGAATGGTTGAAAATGGCAGAAGGTTAAATGAAAGAAAATGTCTAGATAGAAGGAAAAGTATTCACCATTACTTCCTGATGAGTTAGCTTCCAAAGTCTGAAGAGCTTGGTTATAATTTTCACATTAAGCTAAATAATAAAATACTTTTCCAGAACTTCTAGCTTTCCTGCTTTGATTTTTTAGAACTGGTATAAAACTGACAGGAGAATAATCTCATTTTAGCAATTTAGACAGTCAAGTTAATACAAAAATATTAGACTTTCAATACTTATAAAAAATTTTAACCGTTTATTGGTGCAAACAGAAAATAAAATTTCAGGTTTAAACCTAAGTCGATTAAAATGTTTGAAACTACAAAGAAGTTTGACTCATATTCATTAAGACTTTATTTTTTGAAACTTCTTTTGTCAATATCTTTTAGAAACCACACTAGGACAGTCTTCCTCTGAGATCATCTCTTGCTGCTGAGTGCTAATATGGAAACAATAATTGCAAATGCCTTCAAATTGCTATTTAAAACCGGGGAGAAGATGCTATCTTCTGTTGCCATTCAGTTCCTTATAACTATATCTCAGTTTTGTCAGTTCAGCATTTTAATGTACATTGTATCTTCAAAGACCTCAGATCTTTTAAACACTTTAAAATACTAAGATAAAGGAATTATTGTGTGCAGTCACCATTTGTTTCCTGTTAGAAATGAAAAGGCATACCTAGTCAAAATGCAGATGGCAAGTTGCATTTGTAATTTTGATTCTGAGTGCTTATTTTCAGCACAGATTTTTACTTAGCTTGAGGGCCTGTGTGAGTGCATGAAAGAGGCTGGCTCTGAAATGTAGGTTTAAACATCTAAAGATGCAACTACTACATTTGAAAAGTAGTAGAACAAGAGGACTGCCTTAACAGGTCAGAGACAAGCAAGACAGATTTACTAGGGTTGTGTCTCATAAGACTAAAGCACTTCTGCAAATGCAGTACACATGACTGTGCTCCTGATCTAAAATGGGTTGCTGCCCCAATCAAAATATCCTTCAATCTGGGGAAAAAGTATGGACATCTGACAGCTCACTTGTGCTATTACCCAACAGAGAAATGCAAATTAGACAAAGCTTTAAAGAATTAGAGTGCACTCTTAGACTGAATAATGTTAATGGCATTGTCTTTAATGGTGTAAAGCTTCCACCAGTAAAAGTTTGTGAAGAGACTCATATCCTTATATGTTCTTTGATCATTTGCAGGGGTGGAAGCTCTCTGAAAATGATTTACTGTAACATGTTTTAGAATGTTATCAGGACCAGTAAATATTTAACAGAAAACATCTCACTTCCACAGATTCAGTGACACCACCCTCCATAGTTCCTGTAAATTTTGAAATGGTGAAAACATCTCTGTCAGTTTTTTCAGACTAGTTCAAAAATGCTAGAGAACGACCCAGTCTTGTTACCTGTAAGTTTGTTCCATCTGTATTCTGGAGTAAATGTAGGTGTCATAAATAAAACTCAAATGAGACACAGAATCACCAGTAGAATCTTCTTCTTCTCAAAAGATACATTCAACATCCTTGTGGTTTTTCTGTTCACTTATGAAAGTGAGGCTGCTTGCCTTGAATGAATTTAATTTGTATCAATAAGAACTTTAATAGTACAGTGATTCACTTTGCAAGAGAAATTCTCTTGCAGTGTACCTTGATGAGGGAGTGACTAGATATGTTAGCTCATCAATTGTTTTCATGATCATTTATGGAGATAAGAAATGAAAATTTAGAAGAATTCTTTATTTGTAGAGTATATTTGGATTTCAGAATTTGTGTACTTTTAAAATTCTGTGTGTGTGTCCTGGTTTTGTCCAGGAGAGAGTTAATTTTCTCACTGTTGCTGTGAGGGGGCAGAGCTTGGAGCCATGTGGGTATGCATAAGTTGTTATTCAATACCGCTCACTCATGTTAGGGGGGCAGAGGGATTCTCAGTTCTGCAATGAAAGGGGAAATGGCTTCCAATGGAAGAAAAAGGTGCTGCTTGGAGGGGTCATGGTCATTTGTTCCTTTTTTTCTGGGGGAGCAAGCAGCAGTGTGGAGTGGCAGTACTGTCATGTTGGGTTAGATTCAGTGAGCATTTTGTATGCAATCACACTTTTATACACTGTTGTCATTAGTACTGTTGCTGTTACTGTTTGTTTTCTTATCTCACTGCTGTTTCCAGTAAACAGTTCTTAACTCAGAATTTCTGCCTTTTGTCTCTCACCCAAGAGGGTGAGTGGAGGGCAGTGGCTAGTGGAGCTTAATTTCCAGCTGGATTTTAAACTACAACAGTCTGGTAGCATTTCAGTAGTTTAATTTGAATTGTGTGATTACCATGTTTAACTCTAAAAAGGTGTGCAAGTCTAGGTGGATGCACCTGTAATCCGATAATAAATAAATCCTTCTGTTGATTATATCAGCTTATATTATCTTGCTCTTGTGATATGGTATAATCATACCATATAATGTAATTATCTAAATCATAATCATATAATCTAGATAATGCCTGAGTTGTTGATGTTTATAGTCTAGGTGGTAGAAAGGGTATGTGAAGAGAAATAGAATGCAAAGCAGAATTATGAAAAATAGACTTTAAACCTTAGAGACAAGAATTGCAACTTCACAAGTTGGAACCACAATTATCCTATTACTGAAGCCTATTTCAACGTTCTTACTTGACTAAATTTTCTTTGATTACAGATGAATGATAAGCATACATATACATAGACAGGGAAAACTTACCAGGATTACCAGGACCTGAGGGATGGCTTGAAGTTTGACCAGGAGAAGTTTAGGTTGGATACTAGGAAACCTTCTTCATCCAAAGGGTGTTTGAGCACTGGTACAGCTCACCAGGGTAGCAGTTGCAGCACTAAACCTGACAAAGTTCTAGAAGTGTTTGGATAATCCTGTCAGGCATGTGGTGTGATTCTTGAGGATGGTGCTGTGCAGGGCCAGGAGTTGGACTTGGTGATCTTTGTGGATCCCTTCCAACTCAGATATTTTGAGATTCTCTGATTCTGTGATCTGATAACAGCATTCTTAACAAATGAGAAAGTTGTACACTCTTAGTTACATCAGGGAGTAATGATTTGCCACATTCTGTTAAAGCAGAAAATTTTCAGGAACAAACAATTATACCTTTAAAGTGAACTTAAAGCTGTAGTGTTGTCAATGTGTTTCATAAATGCTGAGATCTGTGGACATTGACTGGACTAAGCAAAAAAAATTTGCTACACTGAAAGGTGCCTGAGCAGTGAAGTATAAGAAGAGAAACATATCCAAGGCAGACATTTAGTGAGCTGGTCAAAATGGACAAGGAATCTTATAAACTCATAAAGAGGAGATGTTGAGAAGAAATACTGAGATTCACATTCCCTTTCAAAATCTGTTAGCTATACTAATCCTTCCAAGAGGGTGTGTGGAAATTTTGCGGTTAAACTGATCCATTCTGTGCACATGGATACCTTTTCCTTTGAAGGAGACTTAATTTAGATGCCATGTATCCACATAAATGTCCTACCCATTAGAATCTGGAAGGACTGTCTTGCTAATACATAGAATTTCTGCACATTAAAGACTCCTCAGCAGTGAAAATGTAAAAGACACTCACACCAGAGAAACAAATGATGTGATGAGAAACAATGTGCAATTATCTGGGTTACCAGCATGTTGCAGATCGAATCAGTGGTTGTCAGATATCAAATAATGTAAAGTTTTGAACTGGAGTCTTACACATGCTCGGATAATAAAATAACCATTGACTGATAAGGACACACACATCGGTTTACAGCTTTTGGGTTTTTTAGCTGTTACATGGATTGAGACTTCTGAGGATATACCTATGGCAATGGAATCCCAGGAGCACCTTCTCAAAAGATTATGTAACACCTGAAGCAGCTAAACAGCACCACTATGGAAACTGGATGCTTTGAACCATAAGGACTCTTCACATTCAACAGCAAACCTGTTGATTGAATAACATGGGTGCCTGAAGAAGATATTTGGAACTACCTCTGAATTATATGGCTTCCCAGAGGTTCCTCAGTTTCACAAAGAGAAATGACATGCTGACATGGCCTTTGACCTTTGACCTGAAGTCCTCTCAGTTGTGCCCTGTTCCACAACAGGACAGAATATAAGCATGCACTGTTGTCATAATCTTCCTCTCTGCACTTCCTGATCCCATTTCTTCTTTTCTATACAATGGAAACCAGGCACACAGGTCAAGAGCAAATGACAATATGGCCCAATAGCCTTCTTGGTACAGACATTAGCAGACTGCGTGGCCTACAGGCTACATACACCTTGAAATACTTGAGTCTTGCAGAAAGAAGCTCTGATTTTTTAAAAGTTATCTGATTTATCATGTAGGAAGCAGTTCTGTAAGCACACAGTACTGTCATAAATCTTACTTCTGGAAGCCATCCCCACCTGACCTCGATAAGCCTATGGAAAGCAGTTTTTTCAACATATGCTTGAAGGCTAATGCCAGAAATTAATTTCCGTAATAAATATCTTGAGTGGTAACTATTTCCCAGCCTGGCTTCCTGCAGAAGATTGCCATAAGAGATCTTATGACAGAATCAAACACATCTTCTGTGCTTGTGAGAACTAACTCCCATTTTACCTGCATGCGAATCATAGTCTCAGTTCAGTGTGGTAAAATTTTCTTCACTCTCTTCATTCACACTTGTGACTCTAAAGAAATTTTTATAAATATTTTCTATTTCAGTCACATGCTTATAGTTTGTTCATAATTCAGTGGCATGCATACCATAGTACTCAACATATTGTGTGAAAGATCTCTACAATACAGTCTGTTCCTTTCAAAGTGTCTGCCATGATTTTTCATTATAGATGCTGTCAAAGCTAAATTAGACAATGTACTGTTTCATAAAATATCTTTTTTCAAAATATAGCAAAGATATGCAGCAAAAGCCAATATAAATGCATCCTGAGGAATCAGCATTTCCTCCTCGTGATAGGAAGGAGAAAATGTTTTGATATATTTTTGGCAATGAATTCTGAAATCCTGGCCATAAGTGCTAAAGAGATTGTCAGTTTGGGAGCTAATCCATATGCCAAGGACACATTAAACAAATATGTAGCTACTTACTTCAGGGAATGACCAGATACAAATAAAACTTTCACAAGGAAATCAAACCAAACTCCTGGTAAGTGTAAGGTGAAAATTTAAATCACTTTTGACAGGGTGGAAAAGCAGATAAGGTCATAGTGTAACTGCAGCATAATGTGCATGATTAACTTTCTGTGGACCTGTTCCCTGGCAGCAGGATTTTACACATTCTGCATTGTAGAAATAGTCATTAAGAGAAAACATGTCACTCAAAGCACAGAGCCATGAATAAATAATAATAAAATAGTCTGGGAAAAGTGAACAAGCAATGATTTCATTTTCTAATCACAGGCCTTGGCAGTGGGCTCTACAACACAATTTCATCTTTGCAGTTAAGGCCCTAGTCTGTCTTCTCTACTGGAAAAGAGGTGGAGGAGTTCAACTATGTCTAAACATACTGTTCAACAACAAAACTTTTTTCCTCTGCATGATGATGTATTTATTTAATCCTTTAAAAGAATGCTAGGTACAGCTCTCCTTCTTAAGTTCTTAGATCAGACTGAATTCTTCACTCCTACCAATGGATGCTACAGCCTTTTAGCATATCTGAAGCTCAAATGATCAAAGTGTGAGGGGGAAGTAACCTTTCCCGCAGATGCTTTCAGTTTTCTCATGCATAGTTAAATCAGTGCATTGAGAAGTAATACTCTACAGGGATGGATACAGAATTAGCCCCTGCAGTATCACCAGAGTTTAATGGGTGATCTGATGCTAACAGCATCAGTTTCTGCCATCTGTTCATAAGGGGACCACTGACTGTTCTGTGAGCCCCTTTGTTAATCATGCTAAAGGGAAATTTGGATGACTAAAACTGAATTGTTTGTTTGGATACTCTCATCCAGTAAAATCATCAGTGCAGTTAATAACTGAAGATAGGAAAAAAGCAAATATTAAAGCAAAAAAAAATATTTAAATACATAGTTCTACTTTCATTTTCACAGTTCTTTTGATGTAAAGAGCTACATGTCAAATACTGTAGCAAAGAAACTGCATTTATTCACTAAAATAGTGAATAAATAGTCCAATAAATTTATAATTTTTATATGCTTTATAAAGTTATGCTTTTACAAATATGTTGTTTTATTACATAAGTAGTCTAAGCAACAACTTTGTTTTAATAAACTATAAATAGTTTGAGGAAGTATTTTACCACTTGTAGTCTGTTTTGAACTAATTGTGTTGCATGTCTTGTTCTGTGTAATTTTTCATACGTGTTTTGTTTTTATTATTTATGATACCTAATAAAATGTAGGGAATTAGAATACCAGATGATATGGAAGAACTAGTGGTAAAACTAAGTATACATTTATGTTTGCATAAGAATATCCTTAATTGTATAAAAAGCTATTCAGGGAAACAAAAAGTATACAAGTGAAAACACTGTTATTTAAATGTTTATATTGAAAGAATAAAATAGTTGAAGAAAGTAATTCAAAATTAAGTGAATTCATTATACTTGATATGTTGCAGTATTTGCACAGATATAATTTAGAAATGTATTTCAGGAGAGTTCTGCAGGGTATTAAATAATGACACGAAGCAAAGATAAGGATTAAAGCTAATCAAAAGCTAAGCATAACAAAAATCAGGAATATTTAGACAGATCATTAATTATCTCTCTGTTTACACATTAACTCCCTGAAGAATAGTCAGCATTAAAGATATCCCTGAGAAATATGTCTACAGGAAGGAAAGGCTTTTCACTCTAAAATTGTTTGTTTGGATGTTCTAATTAGCCATTTAAGCATATTTATTTTGAAAGCTGCTACAAATTACATTGTTATCAATAAGAACATGCCTTTTCAACAGTGACCATCATTGCTTCCATTTATTCTTTTCTAATTAAAGTCTGGGGAAATATCTGCTTCCGACTAGTTTTCACATTTGTACTGAAGCGAAGTTAAACAATTTTCAGCTCCCTTTACAAGAGCTGAACAGACTCTTGACTACCATCTTGCTCTCCCTTCCCCTTTTTGTTTATGTATCCTGGTTCCAGCCAGGACAGGGTAAATGTTTAGCAGTAGCTAGGAGGGGGCAGAGCTAGGACTTGGAAGTTTTTCTATTCCACCTCACATCATTGATGGGGGTAAGGGGAATGGAGTTTCTTGGAGGAAGATGATGTTCCTTCTGGTTGGGGTAGGTAGCTTGGCTGCAGTCAGGTCAGGTCAAGATCCATGGTGAGCATTTTGGCATGTGAACCACTCTCTCTTGTATAATTTTGATATTAATATTGCTGCTGTTACTGTTCCTTTTCTTATCTCATTGCTGTTTCCAGTAAATTGTTTTTATCCAACTTGTTATGTTTTTCTGGTGTGCCTCCAATTCTTCTCTCAGACTGCTACTTTGGGGAGCAGAAGGGGGAGCAACCAAGAAGCAGCATGGTTTGGACAGTCTCAGTGAGAGGACTAAATTGGAGAGTACCCTTCCTAAACCACAACATTATGTTACACTTAATTACAGTTTAGCTGTCTTCCAGTGATTAAAAATTATATTAGGAAAGTTTGCACAGAAAACTCAAGTTAAAAATTGAGTAGAAAAACGTGATCAGCAATTGTTTTATTCTCATGGGCAAAGCTCCCACTGTACTGAGCTTAGAAGAGGATTTCATGGTAATCTTATATGTGAAATGTCTGGATTCAAGTTCACCCAAGGGACCTAGATGAGCTCAAGAAGTGGGCCCATGAAGATCTCATGTGGTTTAACAAGACCAAATGCAAGGTGCTGCACTTGGGTGAGGGCAACCCCCATTATCAATCCAGGCTGGGGGATCAAGATGGAGAGCAACCCTGCCAACTTGGTTCCAAAACAGACCTGTTGCTGACCAAAGCTTAGTCCATTAGCCATGGTGGCAGAACCTTGGGGAAGACATATGAGGAAGCATGAAAAACTTCTGTATACAGCTGTGAGAAAAATGCAAGAGAAAAGGCTCTGCAGACATGAAAATCAGCAGAGAGGAAGACATTCAGAACAGACATTTCCCTGTAGCCTGTGGAGACACCATGGCTGTGTTTCTGCAGCCTGTGGAGGAGCCCGTACCAGAGAAGGTGGACCTGTCCTGAAGGAAGCTGCAGCTTAAGAAGAGACCATGTAGGAGTAGACTCTTAGCAAGAGCTGTAGTCTGTGGAGGGGAGACCACATGGAGCAGGTTTTCTGATAGGAGCTGTGACATATGGGCACTAGAGCAGTTTGTGAAGGACAGAGTCCCGTGGAAGTGAGCCCATGTTGGAGCAGGGGAAGAGTGGGAAGAGAAAGAGTTGGCGCAGACAAAGGGTTATGAACTGACCACAACTGCCAGTCCCCATCTTACCTGTACTGCTAGTAGAGTGGGAAAGAGGTAGAAGGTTTTGGAACAAAGGAGTGAAGTTGAACCTGGGTAGAAAGAGGGATAAAGAGAAAGTGAGTTTAGTTTTGTCTATTTCTCTTTATCTTACTTTAATATATTTTTTAAATTAGGAATAAACTAAATTAATATTCTGCAAGTCATCTGCTCTGCCTCTGATGGTGATTGGTGAGTGGTCTCCCTGTCTGTAATTCAAACCACAAGCTTTTCCATCTAATTTTCACCCCACTGGCCTGCTGGTGAGGAGGAGTGGGAAAGCACCTGGGTGGGAGCCTCGCAGTCATCCAAGGTCATTTGACCACAGAAATTGATAATTTTTTCACATCAGATAAGTCCCTTCTCCTTCCTCCGAGTTCTGCTGTATTATCTGGGACATGATGTGGGTGGGTGGTATTAATTTTCCTAAAGTGCTAATCCAGTCTTTGTCAGAGTCCTTTGAAGCTGATGTCTCTTCCGTGCTATGATCCTAAGCCACCAAGGCTGCATGATTTGACACGGGGAAGGAATTCTTGCGAATTGCCAGCTTATTTCTCAGCGGTGAGCAAGACTTTTTTTGAGATTGAGTTCCATGTTTAATATTTGCATCCAGCTTATGCATATTTATCTGCAAAATAATCACCCAAGTCTTTGCACATTCATTTTCAGAAGAGTATAACTAAACTGCTTATGCAGATTTTCTGCATAGAGAGCTGAAGATTTTACAGCTACTAGAATTCACATTTTAAAATGTGGTCCTGTTGGTGTAAATTGCACAGTGTTGGCATATGCTGAAATTTCAAGGCAAAATGATATATGTTAAAAGTTAAGATTCTAGAAAATTACACAAGTTATGATGGCATTTATAGTATAAGAGAAAGCAATGTTGATAGCATGAAAGTTAACAAACAGTTTAGAGAAAGATCCTGATGCATCTTGTAAGCATGCACAATGGCAGATTGGAATTTGCATTTGAAGGGTAAAAAAATAAAATTATAGACTGCAGTGGTGTGAAGGTGGGAAGATGTTACCATACCTGCTGATGGTAGGAGCACTGGAACTCAATGAACTTTAAGGTGTCTTCCCACCCAAATATTTCTATGATTCTGTAAAATCATGCTTAACAGAAGTTGTAGTACCACTTATAAATTTGAATGTTGATGGTGAAAAAGCAGATTAGACTACATAATCTGAAAGTTTTATCTTTTATTTTTTCACAAAGTTTTTTAGCACAAAAGTTTCAAGACAAGGGAAACAAAGACTGTGTAGTTATAAATCTTTGCATAATTATTCAAAATGCACAGAAAGTATCTAAAGCACAAGGTACAAACCTGCAAAGGCTGCTGTATGCACAAAAAGTGCAAGGAAATCCTATGTTATTATAATTATGAAAAAAAATGCACATGGAGACAACATGAAGCTGGGTCTTTTAACACAAGCACACTGAAAGGGAGGAGTTTATGTAAGTTTTTAGACTAGTCCTCTCTATTCTCATACTGTATTCTACTGAGTTTCCTGGTTTTGTTTGGATGGAATACTAACTCTTCATAGTTGTATGGGGCTATGATTTTTCACCAAAATAACATTGGTAACACACTCATGTTTTAGGTATTGCTGAGCAGTACTTACACATCATCAAGGTCCTTTTTGCTTCTCACACTGTCTTGCCAGCATGTAGGCTGGGAACACACAAGAATTTTGATGGGATACAACAGCAACAGTTGACCCCAACTAAACAGAGGGATATTCCACAATATGTGATGTCATGCTTAGCAATAGCATCTGCATGGAAGGGGGAAGGTATTAGAAGTGATGGCATTTGTGTTCCCAAGTAACTGTTATTAAGGACTGAGCCTTGCTTCCATGGAAATATCCAAACATCTGCCTGCTGACAGGTATGCCTGCATTGGCTTACTGATGAAAATTCTATCTCAATCCCCATATTTTATCACTTCTACCCTCACCCCACTGTGGGGAGTGAGGAAGCACCTGGGTTGTGGTGAGATGCCGGCCAGGGTTAACTCACAGCAGTCCAGAAATTGAAGGCATTTTAAGAAGTGGTGCAGAGGTGGTGTTTTAAGCACTGTTTAACAGGAATTTCCTCCAGAAAGTTCTGTATGGGGTCATGTTCTGTGGGCCTGTCATGGTTTCCCTGTAGCATTTGGTCTGGCACTTGGTCTTGGCCTCCTTATTTAGAAGTAGAAAATTAGAATCTGCCTCCTCATGCCTTGATGGAAGGAGAATATAATTGCATTTCATTTATGAAATATGATGATGCTATTTGAAATATTGAAAAAATTTAAAATACCATGCTATTTCTTCTTGTTGCTCTGGTGTGACTGACTAAGCAATAAAGCCCTCTGTTTTCCATGAATGTAAGAAACTTGTGCAAAGCAGTTGAAAGTCTGCTGTTTCAAAGAGAGAAATCTGAGTTCCTAAAGATCCTGCTAACAGTTTTCTGGTTTCATGATGGTGATTGTACTACACTTGCTCATCTTTATGGTCTTAGGAGAGCAGTCCTCAAGTGTGTGTGTTATTGAATGTGAGGTCATTTGCACAGCTCTTAGTAATCTTAACATTTGTCAGAAACAACTTGGTTATGACCAAAGTTGCTGCTTCTGAAGTGGCTACATTTATAAATTCAACCCATGCAGCAGTCAGACGTTAAGAATGTGTTTCTTCAAAAACAGATTAATATCAACAATTAAAAACTGGTATTTCGACTGTGGGATTCAATAACTGTGGGGAATATGCCTGTATATTTATGACAAATATTCATGATCACATGAAATGTACCTTTTTTAGATCTTTGGTGACAAGTTCTTTGTGAGTCATCAAATTTTTGCTCATTTCTCTTGAAAAGATGACTAATTCATGTACTAGGTCAATACAAGAATGTCATGGACCTGTTGGAGAGGATCTGGAAGAGGGCCGCAAAACCAGTCAGGAGGCTGGAGCACCCATTCTGTCAAGATAAGCTGAGGGAGCTGGGGTCATTCTGGAGAAGATACAGATCAAGGAAAACCTTGTTTCAGCCTTTCAATATACAAAGGCATAAAGAAGATGGATTGAGAGAGTCTTTCTCACCAGGCCTTGAAGCATTATGACAGGGGGCAATATTTTTGGTTTTTGTTTAATTCAGAATACACATCATAAAGGTAAAGACTTTGGCATGGGATTTAGGTTTCAACATCCTTGTGAAATCTAAAACCTACAACTTAAGAAATTCTGTCAGTCATGGTGCAAACCCAGCCTCTTCAGGCAACACATTCCTAAACAGATTGTTTCTCATCTAGAGGACTGGGAATCTGCCGATTCTTCAACAGTAATTAAAGACATAATTACTCAAATTATTATAGTGCTAAATTTAGGATGCATTTAGCCATAGGTGTTTGTAAAAAACAGTACAAATACTACTGTGATACATAGATGAAATGCACATTTATTTGTTCTTAACACTGGATATGTTTGCAGTTGATAAGATTTTACTTAGTGATGTAGCTTTGATAATTATGTATTTTATGGTGCTAGACAGAAAACTAGCTAACAATATAAATTTTTTATTTCAACATGGACCTGTGGCACAGATCATAAAAATATGCTTTTTAATTTTTACACCATCTCTTCAGTATCTGAGAACTGCTTCTTATCTTCCAAGGGTCAGTTTTATAAGAACCTTAATAACTGCTATTAGATTTGTTAGAATGCTTCTCTCCTTTTGATGTATCAGTTTGTTTTTAACATCGTGGTTTTGACTTGACCATTTATCTACCAAAAAATGTTAATTTGCATTTTGAGAAGAGGAGGCTGATGATTATTTGCAATAAGATCACCTAAAGAAAGGAGCCATAGATTCGGCATCACAAAAATATGATTAATTTGCCTTCTTCACTATCAGCAACAACTTTCAGTTTGGATGTTCACTGTGGCATTTTCTATGCAAACATAAATCTTTCTGTCAGAAAGATTGAGTAACCTTGTATCTTGAGTTCAATTTGAAGTGAAAGGACAATACACCAAGGACAAATTTCTTAAGATAAATAATCAAGCAAAAACCTATGAAACAATAACTCAATTTCCACAAAAAAAAAAAAAACAAAAAAAAAAAAAAACCCACAACAAAAAAACCCAAAAAAACCTCCTAGCATGGAATAATTCAGAGCTATGTAAACTGTCTTAAAAATTGTTGCTGACTTGAAATTTTGCTAATTATGTATTTTTAGAAATAGAAATAACATACAATAGTTGTTGAACTGTCTAAAATGGTGTATACTGATTAGCCAGAATTTTTGTCTCTTTAATAGTTTACTATACTCATACAGTGCATATAGCAAGCAAAATGATCAGTTTGCCATGTTCCCAAAACAGTATTTTAGTTCTGAAGCAAAATGTCAGCAGTAGACTAACCAAGCCTTGTTTTCTCACTCTCCCCTTCCCTGAAGAGATAAAAAATAATATGAATTCTTCAGTGTGGAAATCCCCTTTCTTGTATAGTTCTGTAAAGTTCTTTTATCTCTCTTTCTTTAGTTCCATTTTATGGATGTCTCTTTGCATCCCTACCACTCTTGCTATATATTGAGATATTATTCCTATAGTTTTTGTATGCAAAACTGAAATCTTAAAAAAAAAATCACATTTTTTTCTGCTGTTGTTCAACAACAGTGGTTCTGGAATTCAGTCCAAGATTAACAGCTGCTTGTACGAGCTTACAAACTAATGTCTCACTGCCCATTAAGAAGAGTATTTCTCAAATATAGATCCATACAAACATCTTTCAGTTCCTCAAACATATACTTTATAGCTTTGCTGAAACTGTTAATAATGGGAGAAGATGTAACAATCTTGACCATTATTCTGTTCTCAGCACCTCACTTATAATTTTAAATTTCTACTACCCATTTCAATATTCTAGAAGGTTGCCTGCATCAAATATTCAAAAGCTGCTATTCACTGTGCATTTACGTGAGTTCTTATATTTGTCGTCTTCATAAATGATCCATATCATTTATGGAGAGGAGAAAGGGATCATAAATGAACAGATAATACTAAGGGCTCTACTGTGAGTAAAACTGTGAAAGAGAGACTTTTAGATAACCTTTGAGTCCTGCGTTAATTGCTTGACACCTGAGCAACAAGGGAACTATTGACAATATTTACTAGCTATTAATGGCTGTTGACGGGATTTAACCTTATTTTCCCAGGTGATTAAGTTCTGTTCTTTTTCTGTTTTACTCAGGCTTTACAGCACTCATAAGAACAGATGGGCACCCTCCAGCAGGATTGTAGAATGGGAAGAAATCAACAGAAATATATCTCTTTTTTTCCTATTCCCAGGTGAAGAAATGCATTACTTGGTTTAATATTGTTTTTGCTTTATTTAAGTTTGTGGCTATGAATATCCAGTAAAAGGAAAAAAGACCCCTCAAAAAAAACCCAAAACCAAAACCAAAAAAAAACCCCACCAAAAAATCACCAACAAAAGTAAAAGAAAGGTGCCTTTTCTATGGAGAAAGTGAATTTTGTCTAGGATTTTTGTCTTTTTTGTAGTTTTTTCTATGGTCTCAGAAGGTCCTCAAGAACATTCAGTCAGACTTCGGTTTTCTTGCAAGTTGTTTCATAGTATTATGGGAAAAACTGTCAACAGAATATCCATCAAGATCTTATCCCTATGCTCATTGAGTATCTTGCATATTGAGTAAAGTATTGAGCCTGGTTCCATTTTTCATAGTATGACAATGTAAAAAGCTGTGGATCTTGCTGAGGAGTTCATGCTGCAGCAATACCATCTTCTTAAACCTTCTAATTAGTGTCAAAGAAGTTTACTACTTCCTCATTATAGGGTATGAACAATTTTAATACAGCATTCTCAGCCCAATCTTAGTGTTTCAGACAACAGAGTATCTCCAATAATCACTTTTCGATATAGGACCCTGGCACTTCCGAGGGTGCTATTCCAAGCCTATAAAGTTCAATTTTTGTCTTAAGGTGAGAATGTCACCTTTGGGAAAAGTCTGTGTTTCTGACCTCTCCCCATAGATGCTGGAAATGGATGCATACATCCTTGGGCCATAAAGGGTCAAAAACTCCTCATATTCATGTGTGACTTAGAACTGTGTGCCTTCCACATTTATTTATAGAGACACAATTATTTCTAGCATCGCAAAACTGTATATTTCTATCGGTTGAACTGTAAAGCAACAGTAAAAAAAGAAGGAATGGGAGTCAATATATAGAGAAGAGAGTATTATTCAATTTATTGAAAGTGATGGCAAGAAGCTAAACATTGACCTTGGTAAAAGTTGTGATGGATTTTCAGTAATTATCTAATATCTATAAGACATTTCTACAGAAATTGTCAAAAATGTATTTTACAGTTTGATCTTTCTATAAGGTATATGTACTGTTGTCATTAGGACTATATAAGACACAGGTTATAAAGGTTAAAATTGTCAGAGCAAGGCAAGAATATGAGTATAAATGAGTTGTGTGGGTTTTTTGGGAGTTTTTTTGGGTTTTTTTTGGTTTGTGTTTTTTTTTCTTTTTTTGTCACAGCAGCAAGTAAGAAGACAAATAGCACCATTTAGTCAAGACAGAAATGTTACTAAAAATTGGGGTCTTATTTTCATTGCTCAGAACACAAAGCTCAAAGCTCCCCCTGAATATGCACCCGGAGACAGAAAACAAACCACTCCACAATTGTGCTGATTCTCTATTGTGTAGCACCAGGAGAAGCAGAGTAATAAAGTCTCAGTTTTAATTGTGCCGACACAGACTCTTATGCTCAAGAGAAGATAAAAAAACCACCTTATTTTCTTCACTATATTAATGTCTGTATAATATCTGGAATAATTATTCTTCCCCATGTGTCAGAAAGGCACTTACTTCATTGTTAGTGTTGTTTTGTTAGGAGTACAGAAGTGGGTCATCATTGAAAAATAGTAGACTGTTTAACTTACAAAAAGAAAATTGTCTTGTGGGGCAAAAGTAAAAAAAAAAATAATATTCTTATAACATCAGAGATGAAAAAAAGAATGCTCTTATCATGGTTATTCCCTGAGCTTCTGTTTATAAACACTCACTGTTCTCACAAAATTCTTGTCATTGAACTTTATTTAGAATGACAAAGATATCTGTGAAATGAGTCTCCAGCTGGAGAACTGAAGGATAGGATACAGACACGTTAAGGAAAAATTATTATTATATGTAGAGTTTACGACATCAAGTGCCTTTTACTAAGATTGCTCAAGACTTTCAATTATATGGCTTTGCTTTCAGTTGTTTACAAAGTTGCTAAACTTAAATTGTTTGAGTCAAGGTTTTTTATGCCAGGTATCTGCCTTAGGCTGAATTTTTTTTTTCTTTGACATATAAAAAAGTGGCCAGCCTTTTTCTACAAGAAACATATACCATGTGAGCAAGACAGGGAATGTGGAAGTGAGGAGTGAATATTTTTTGTTTCTATAAGAACTTTACAACTTGGTTTACCAGTTCATGGTGATTTCCTAGTAGATGCTTTATAGTGATTTATTTACTATAAAAGACTCAAGTGATTTCACACACCCTGAGATTTTGCTTTGACTAAGTCTCTATACCTTGAGACTTAGTGTTGGTGTTGACCATCTCACTCTCTCTTCTGTTTTCAGTAACTGCTTAGTTACAGGTACTCAGGAAAAATCTATGTGGGTGATTGTAATAACCAAATATAGATAAGACAAGAGCTGAAAGAGAGAACAGAAGAGAAATTATTTTGAGTGTATAACCTGGAGGAAAAAAAGGCATAGGCAGAAGTGATGAAAACTGCCTGAAGGCGGATAATAAAGGGAACTGGAATCCCAGTAAGAAAAATGAAGAGGAAACAGAAAAATGGCAAGAGATTATGAGGATTCTGGTAATCACACCAGATAGATTAATCTTAGTAAGCCATGTTTATAAGACCTTTATCACATTTGCTACTTTTCTCTGGATTCAAATAGGTCCAATATTTCTTGAAGTACCATAGCCATGGTACTCCAGATAAGGGTTTAGTGATTTTTACCTATTTTAGAATGTTTTTTCATTTATATGTCTTTGTATTGTATTACTCATAAGAACCTGACATCAATACCATATGCAACTACACCCTGGGTCATTTTTTTTAGCAAGCTGTCTCTTATCCTTTCTGTTTGCAACTGTATACCTATGTCCTTGAACTTCTCCACTTTGATTGTGAAAAATTGACACTTTCTAACTAAATTTAATTTTCTGACCAGTTTCACTCCAACCTTAAACAGTTTCTTACAGAAAATATTTGCTTTGGTTATTTACTAGAATATCATTGAAGACTGTCAAAAGTCTTGGGTTTCTCATCTACATGAGTCTGTTAGCCTGGAATAGAAGGAATCAGGTGAGTCTGACATGATTTGCTTTTGGCAAACCCCCATTGAAGATATAGATACAGATGATATAGATATGGATAGAAATATATAAATATAGATGCAGATGTAGATAGATAAAGATAGATAGATAGATAGATAGATAGATAGATAGATAGATAGATAGATATAGATGATATAGATATAGATGTAGATAGATAGATTAACTTCCAGACGGGTTTCTAGTGTGCTTCCACCCTTTTCTACTGCATGCCAACCTATTCTCTGTTTCAGTCACTTCATAAACAAGGAAGGTCCACATATAGGACCTAAAACTCCTGAGTATTTTGATGTTAATATGATTATATTTATTGGAATATCTAATTTTGCACATAGACAATCTTGGAAATTCTTTCAAAACACATACAGAAGACATTAAATAAACAAAACAACCACTCGAAAGAGAAGAAATGGCAAGAATGAGATTATTTGTTTTATCCTAATCTTCCAGTTCAAACATAAGCATGCAGACTTTGACATAGTGATAAAATTTTAATTTATGAGAATTTTTGTGACTCATTCAGTTGTCCAGGTAAAACTACTATTTACCCACCCAGATTTATGCAGTGTTAAAGTATAGTATAGTTTTTATAACCTTGATGCATTTTTTTAACTTTTAAATAAATTCTGCAAGACATAGACATTCTTCGGACATGCTGCTGGGACCACTTTTAGTAGATCAGTTTGATGTCACCAGGAATATAAAGTTAAAAGAGTGTCTGCTTGAAGTTCCAGTTGAGAATGTCCAGTTTCATACAGCCTCCTTCTGCAAACAACCTTTACTTTTAGTTCTATGTTTCTTATTTTTTGCAGTGTCTGGCACAGCAGAGTTCTAGTTTTGGGTACCATATCTGGGAACTACTATGATTAACTTAATAATCATCGTTGTCATAATCATTATCAAACAAGAAATTTGCAGTAGAGCTCAAAACCCAGGTTATTCTAATTAATTTTCATCTTGTTTTGTGATGAAAAAAACTCAACTGTACAATGATTGCATTGATCTACTTGCTGTATTAACACAGACACATGAGAATCTATGATCTAATAAAACATAGAAAGGTGTCTTCCTGTCAGCAGATGTACCTTACTGATAAAGCATTATTCTCTTTTGCAAGTATTCTACTAATGGATGTAACGTTCACAAAAAATAAGCGACCAGCATTAGCTCCAATTTAAATTATTATTGCTTTCACATAGATCCTTTTTCCCAAGTGGTTGTATATCAGCTGAAAATCACCTTTTTATCTCTGTTGATGTTGCTTTCATATTAAAAGCTCATACATTAATAAAGTAATAGAGACAATGACCTGGTAGAAAGACAAAATCAGAACATGCTAACAGTACTGTTTTATGTTAAGGGCAATGATTTAGGTGAAAAAAATTTGCAGCCCGCACAGTGTGTCATTTGCAATAATTGTATGGAAGCTGTAAAGATGTCAAATTTATTTTTTGGTAAAAAAGTGTGTGGTCTCCCTTCTATGAGTGCTCAATATGCTCCCCTGAATTTTTATAGACACAGTGCCCGCATTTATCACCTGAATTACATTCAACTAAAAGCTAAGTATAGCAGTCTAATCACATATAAAATTTCTTTTTTAAGATTGTATTTGTTGTTTTAAAAAAGAGTAATGGAATTATTTCTGTAAGTGAAAACTGAATTCTAGGCATTCAGAGATTAAGGACCCAGAATGGTGTCCTCCCTAATATTTTATTCTCAATTATTTTATACATGTATATTCAACATTTTAATTATTCATATTGCTTCACACCCTCCCCAGGGTACTGCCTATATTTAAATTCCCAGTGGGTTCTGTTCCCTCAGCTACTCTTTTTTATCTTCAAATATCTGCTGAATTCCCTGACTGCCCATTCTGAGAGGTTGTTAACGTCTCATGTCCACAACTTTTAGCTATTTCTGACTGAGTTTTTCAGTTTTTCTGACATCTTTTGGCTCCTGGTGTCACATCTCAGTGTTAGCTCTCCAGATTTCATTCACTTTCATCAGTCAAGCTTTTAGTCTCTGCCTTCAGCTGCAGTCCTATCATGTACCTGCCTTATTGTAAATGCTATTGCTGGGTCTATATCAGTTTCCCTTCACTCCCTCAGTACCCAGAGTTCCAGACAGCAGCTATGAAATAATAAGCCCTACTTTCAAAAGCTCTGTAGAATCTAAAGCTGCTAGAAACACATCTGCATGACTGCAAATGTATCTATTGAACTAGATTCTGTCCTGTAAAACGCACAGGTAAATGTGATCTGAGAGTTACACTGTCTCTGAGGCCAAATTTTCCCTCTTGCTTCATAGCAGCAACTATTATGGAAACTCTAGCTGCATACTGAGTCTGTTGGGTATGAGAAAATATGGCACCACTTGTAAGAATGATGACCCAATAATGCCAATGTTGACATGCAGTGCAAAAGGCTCCGGGGGGGAGGGGGGGGGGGCAGGGGGCACTTTTTCCAATTGTTATTTACTACAGCCCATGTCAGCACAAATAGTGGTGGTTGTCCCACTTCCCTCAATGTTCAAGCCAAGAACTGAAACGAAGCCAATGCTCCACTTACTCCTCGTTTCTCTCTTCTCCCTCACCCTAACTCCTGGTAACTTACAAAGTGGTTCATGGATGTTGTTTGAAACTGCAGAAGTAATTAGTTTTTCAAAGTCTACCACTCAATCGGAAAATAATCATTGTAAACAATCCACCTGCATACACTAAAGCAATTTTGAAATTTATTTTCATTAAGTTATTATTAAGCTAGAAAAGTAGGAAAATGGAGTTTAATGAAAGACTTAAGCATGAAATTGAACTTTTTCAGGAACTGGTATTTAGAGAAACCACTTTTTTGATGTGTAACTCTGAATTATGTTGTAATTGGGAGATAATTTCATGTAGTTTTATTTTAACACCATTTAGGCTGCCATTTTTCCTTCTGAGACTATTTGCATTTTGAAGAAAATAGTAAACACATTTTTTTTAAAAACATCATGGAAAACCTCTGCTCTTCACTGTGAAAGCCAATGAAAGGAATCCAACGAAACAAGGAAATACATAGAGCTGGGAGCAAGCATTCTTCCAACTCAGCTGATCAGTAACCAAAAGGACCTAACAGAAAACAACTCAGGAACACACCTTCTGATACCTCCATATTCTTTATATTTTGGCATTGACTCAGGATATTTGCTCTTCTTGGAGCATTCAAGAGAACTGGTATTTAATTAGAAACTCACTCAAAAAAACCTGTCCTCAGGGAATAACTAGTTAAAAAATCAAAAGTGTTTTAGCACATAGATACATCCTGAAACAATGGCCAGTCAGACAGAACAAAATTCTATATTTCTTCAGGAAACCCCATTTTTCCACATATGGAAACTAAGTGCCAAAACATGCTAACTTTTTTGAAGATGTGGTATGCACAACAACTTTATTAAGCAGATTTTCAGCATTTCTTTTGACCTGTGCACAATGAACATATCAAACACTTCATGAACTTTTGGTACTTCTAATTCCTGCCTCTTCAGTCTCAAAAATTTTATACTTTATTTATTTATTTATTCCTTAAAAAAAATAATTTAGAGATGCTAGCTGGTGACACAGTAACTACAATGAGGCCTCTCAACCCTGAAAAAATGTCATTGTGTAATTTCAAAGCATCATAACCGTGCAAGACATGGAATACCCAGAAGTAACTAACAGTGCTGTTGTATGTCAGAAAAACCTTACACTGTTTTTTGCCAGACTTATAAAATATGTTCAGTTCTTGGATGGAAAAACAATGCCCCATACTGTAAAATACCAACTCTTATCTCTTTTTTCTTTCCCCCTCTCACTGTGCACCATTAGCTCAGTATGCCGAAGCTTTTGCATTATAGCAGCTTTCACTTTCCACTAAACATGTTCTAAACTAAACTAATTTTCCATTCATTATCATCTTAAAAACTGGCCCTGGTGTCAGCTGAATGCCAGTAAAAGTGATGCTTAAGGTTTTTATTTTCACTGTGCTGGTGAGAAAATCCAGAAATGCTTTTGTTTGCTACTCCAATATATCAGTAAACTCCTGTAACTTTAAATGCTACTGAGAGCAGTCAAGAACTTGAACCATTACAACATGCTTATTGTCAAATGTGCCCATAGCAACACTCATCAGTGTCATCTGTTTCAACTCAAGTCTTATTTTCTCAATTGGCAGAAAAAAGCCAATACACCAGTCACAACTGTGCCAATTTTAGTATAAGTTGAAGAATGATAATGTTCATATATCGCCTGTGCCAACATGTGATGCATTTCATCAAATTGAACTTTCCGGAATAAAGAATATGGTGACCTACCTGCGTACTGTCTTCTGCTGCTAAATAAGTCAATGTCTATTACTTGTTTCTTTTTCCCTTACACTTTTTAAAGATAGTTAACTGAAGAAAGGAGAGGTTAGGCAAGAGGTCAGCCCATTTCTGTTACAGAAAAGCTGGAGCTCTGTGCTATTGAACTTTATGATGTTTGTGTGTTCCACTGTGAGTCTGTAAGTTTGTGTTTTGCCTGGAGAGAGTGAAAAACTATGAAATGCTGCTAAGAGAGTATATCTGTAGCTAATATAATACATCCCAATTTAGGCCGAAAATATGTGGATGAGCATTGCCACTGTTTTTGGCATCTAGAAGTGTTTTTCTTATTAAATTCTTTTTTAGTGCTTCTTCACAGGGAGGCCATGAGACTTTTTCTTTCCCAGATCCTAATATTTTAGAATGAGCATAGGCTTCTCTATGTTTATGAGTGTTACAAAACTGAGGAAAGCAGAGACACTTGTTTACATTCTTCCAAATACTAGTTTTGCTATCTGCTCTTTTTTAGTCCTTTTTTACTGGCTTTACCTATGTACGATGCATGCTAAAGAGGAAACATTTTTCCTGCTCAATAGTTAACTTTCCGTCATGTTGTTAATGTAAAAGCATATTTTGATGGGGGGAATAACCTTGCCAGTGCTAGAAGTTGGTTGGCACTTGAGGTTGGGATGACATGTGACGTACAAACCATAAATTTATCCTCCTCTGAATATAGGAAAGCACTTAAAGAGCATTCTTTTTAATAGAGGCTAGGGACTGACTTAGCTTTAGGAATCAGGGCAATTAAAATAGCAGCTAATTCTCAAATTATTACACTGGCCTGAAACTCAAAGGAAACATATAAGTCCTATGGTGCTTTTTAATGTATATGCATCTCTGTTTATCTAAATATTTAGATAGCATGGTATGTCACTTGAGGGTCCAAGCCTGCATTATAGAAAAAAGACTTCCCATTCTTTCCAAACTTCTTCTTCCTTTTTTGTCTACTGTCATCACAGGAAGGTATGGGAAACTGCAACAGTGCATTTTACTCAGAGTAGGTTTTCATTAGGGAATGGAAAGGATGTTACTCCTTATTCTGGCTGATCACACCAAAAAGCAAACCTCTGTCTTTCAAAACAGCCTTCACCTAAGAATTAACTTTTGTCTTAAAGATTTTTTTGCAGAGCATATCAGTCATTCAATATTCTGGACATAGATCACAAACTGGACTTAAATTTCATATCAAGCATGCATCAATAAACCTTAAGTTTCTCAGAGGTGTATTTAATAGTCGTTCTGCGACTGCTGAGTTAGAAAGTAAGGGAATTCTTTTGGTGATTTAGATGGTCAGTCTGCTTTTTTCATAAGTCAGGTTAGCAAAGGTTTGCTGAGTAGTGGGGAATTCTGCAAGTTTTAGTGTCTGTTCTTTTCCCTTAACTGTTAACCACCTCTTAAGGCAGAGGTTAGGAGCACTCTCTTAACATGCCTTCTGGTACAGTACATGATATTGCACCATGAAAAAATATTCTCATTTAATTGTGGTTTTCTAGAACTGAAAAGGGATCCAGTGCACTCCCTCATGCACTTCACTGCAGACACAGGCAAGTGCTTTCCATAGCACAGTATATGCACTTAGCCATGGCTTTTAGCTGGCTGTTGAGCTATCTCTCAAACCCCCTTAGAGTCAAGTATCCTTTTCTCTCCCTTACTGCTAAACTTAGCACTTATTGCAGTGGACATAAAAGGAAAATAAAATGGTTAAACCACACATTGCATTGGGAAATGACAAGCGAAGATCCTTGAGAACTATCAAAACTCGTTTCCATGTTTCTGTCATTTGAATAAGTTTGGAATAAACAATTTTGAGTTTAAGAACACAGCTTTGAATAATGTGGCCATGATTTTCTTACAAAAGTATATAGGTGTCTATACATATATATAAAGACATCTCCAATGTTTATGTATATATGATCTGACAATGTGCACTGACAATCAAATGTTTCCTGGTCTGCACCAAAAGAATCATGGACAGCAGGCAGAAGGAGGTGATTCTCCCACTCTATGCCACTTTCCCAAGACTCCAGCTGGAGTACTGCATCCAGCTCTGAGGCCCCTCAGCATGAGAAGGACATTGACTTTTGGAGCAAGCCCATAGACTTATGGACCAAGTCCGTGGAGGAGTAAGCCCTGAAGATGATCAGAGGCCTGAAACACTTCTCATACGAATACAAGAAGAGTTGGATTGTTCAGCCTGGAGAAGAGAAGGCTACAGGGAGAACTTATAGCAGTTTTCCAGTACCTAAAGAGGCTAAAGACAGATGGAGAGGGATTTTTTACAAGGTCATGTAGTAACAGGAAAAGGGGGAACAGTTTTAAACTGAAAGAAGGTAGGTCTAGATTAGATGTTAGAATGTGAGGATAGTGGGATACTGGAAGAGGGACACGGTGAATGTCCCATCCCTAGACGTGTTCAAGACCAGGCTGGGTGTGATTTTGAGCAACATGGTCTAGTGGAAGATGCCTCTGTCCATGGCAGGGGCACTGGAACTAGATGATTTATGCTTCCTTCCAACCCAGACCATTCTATCATTCCATGAACATAGAAAAGGAGACATGTCTACAGCATTGTTTTTCTGCTGTGTTTTAAAAAATGAGGCCTTTCATTGTTTAAACATCCTCATCTAGATGAGTTGGATTTGCCCAAGAAAAACCTGTTTGTTTGCACAACCTATGAAGTCTAAGCAATAAGCTGAAATGTAGATATTTACCTAGTAAATACCTCTGTGTAACCAGATAATTATGACCCAAAATTTTTCTCCCTCTTTTTGCTTAAATGTTGTAATCAAATTGGTACTTAATTGCCTATAAACTGGTTTGCTACCACAAATAACATTGTTAACATGTATCATGCACCAAATGATCAAACAATGCTTTTTTTATGAATCATCACTAGTTTTTTTCATGAAAGAAGCAAAAATATTAAATATGGTACCACTGATAGCAATTAAATTGAGTAACTACTTTCATGTCCTTCATGCTCTGCTTTATGCCCACTGCTTCTGGGCACTCTCACACTTATCTCTGTCTAATAATGGAACAGACTGCAAGATGCTAAGTCAAGCAGGATTTTAGATATATAGATATATAGATATACAGCTTTATATACCTTCCTTACTGTACTGCTGTTTTACCTTCCATTATAGAGCAGAGGGTCATTGTGTAGTATGAGATCCTCTAATTCCATATTCTTCTTAACAGAACTGCCATTTACTCATTTTTTCCTTCATTAAAAACAAGCACTAGGTTGCATTTCTTCTGTTGTCTGAAGAATTTCTGATCTCTAGACAACGCCAGTAGTTCCAAGGCTGCTTATCACACCTAAACAAAACTCAGATGACTACAAACACATTATCCTTTCTGAGACCTTTTAAATGCTTATTTTCTTTATTTCAGGTTATTTTTTACCCCATTGGTTGCTAATAGGCAATATGAACATTTTTGCTGGTATTGACAGTAGTAAATCCTAGTGAAAACTGTCACAAAGAGACCATTTAAATCTATCATTGGTTAGTGATTTATTACCAGACCAAGCCTCTCCTTGCCCCATTGTTTGCATCTAACTACTATGATCCTTTTAGGATGATATAATGACACTTTCTGAACTGTTTAATAGTTGCCTCTTTTTCTTCTTATGTCCTTTTCTTTTCTTTATAATTTTTTTTCTCTATGCACCTGTGCACTAAATTCTTCCCTAGTAACCTGAACTTACTCCTATGGTTTATATTTCTCATTCTCTTATCCTAGTTCTATGGAGGGTGAATGGTTGAATCAAACTGATCTCTTGATAGTCTTCCTATTTTTTCCTCTGCAACTAGGTAATTTTTAGCTATGCTATTACTTTTATTTCTTTAAAGGTAACAACACTACTTAATAATTTTGCTTTTGGTTACTGTCTCTGAAAATATACCCTTATACTTCTCTGAATTGATTGAATTCTACTGTTTTTTAGAACTTTTCCTGCCCTAGAAGTATGAAAACTACTTTTCCAGCTTGTCTTCATCAAGTTACATTCCAGAATGACAATCTTAAATTTTCTCTTTACAGGTTTTAATCATATCTAGAAAAGTTTGCCTCTCATTTATCCTTTTTACTATAACAGGAAAGTATTGCTAAAACAAGAGTAGCAAAACCTCAGTGAGCCTGAGGTTCTTTTTAGCCTCTGTGATGAAACATTGAAGTCCTCATATCTGTGGAGAAAGGCCTTAAACAGAAAGCCAGTTATACTGAAAATAAATGGAAAATATTGAGAAATTTTTTAAAAAATAATACCAAATATAATCATTATTTAAATTTTAAGGTCTTGGGGGGATACAAAATTTAAGAGCTTGAGTGCCCATTATGGATTTATCAGTGAAAAATCTTTAAAAGATTAAATGGAGATTTTTCAGTTCTGATGTAGAGAGGTAGCACTTTGAAAGTGGAAAACATTTTTAATATACATTTGTTACCCTAAGAATAAAATCTCTGACAGCTTTTGTTTGTTCATATTTAAGAGTTTAGCTAAGATTTTAGCTGTCCAGCACATAATATGTTTCTCTGTCTACTTTTTGAAGATTACATAGACTCATCTTAAACAGTATGAAAACTGAAATGCTTGTCTTAAAATTTAAAAGGATGATTTATCTTTGCCAATGTACAAGCAAATACAGGAACTCAGTGGATTCCCAAGAACCAGTACATCAACCAGCCATGTAACTGTCAACTATTTCTGAAAATACAATGAAGCAAACTGTTAAAATTTAATGTTTTTATAGGCAATAAAATCCACAGAAGGAAAGATATTTAAAAAATCTTTTCATCTTGTGAATTTCTCCTACAACCACCTGCACTGGAGCGGAGTGAGTAAAACCTCATTTCATCTATCTGGAGCAAGGACCCTTCTCACCAAACGGAGCCACTGCCATGCACCGTTATTCCTCTTCTCATTGATCTCTGTGACCCATATTACCCTCTCCAATTTGTGGACTTAGAAGAACCTGGAGATACTCCTGATTTAGTAAATTGTCTCCCCAATTTTTTTTCTAGCACTACCTAATAATATTTCAAAAAATATATTAGAAGTTATTACTGTATCAACATCCTTTTCTGTGCACAGAAATATGAAAGTTCCCATAATGTTTTGGGTAGGAACACTCTTGAAAATCAAGAGAGGTTTTAGGAGACTAAAGCTGAAGCAAAGAAAATTAAGGTAACATTAAGTGACCTAGACGGATGGTTCTGATTTCTCTCAACAACCTCTAACCAACAGCCTCTAATCACCTTCTATCTTTTCCTGAGTAAGATGAAACAGCTTTTTCAAAACTTAGCCGTTTAAAGAAACATTTTTTCAGAAATACATACAAAAAAAAATCCTTTCTTTTTCCTGTACAAGCTGCTCCTTATTTCAGTTTTTCAAGACACCAGAAAAAATTATTTCAGAAATTTTATCTTACATTTAAAGACAAAAAACTAAGATTGAGAGTTCTGAAGTAGCTTATCATTATGTAAAAAGTTAGGAAACAAACAAGGATTTTGACAAGGTTGTCAAAAATGTTATCTCCCTTCCTCTCTGCCTTCCTTTATTCATGTCTCCCTCTATTGTTCCTGCTTTTCTTTCCCCTGTTCCTTCCTCTCTTCCTCTATCTCTTAGCTATGCTCTCTTTATGTTAAAGGATGTATCTTCCTGTCAGCAAGAATCAACCACAATTTAAAAGTGATAACACTAATTCAAGTGAACAAATACTCACCATCTCATGTAGCATGAATGTCAGAAGAGAAATGCTCAGAAAATTGCATGTAACATATAAAATGTTACAAAAGTTGCAAATATAATATACAATGCTCCCTGTGGAAAATGAAAATGCTGAGCTCAATTTTTACTCTTTACTTGCCTTTTACTTTGACTGCTGCTGCTGAAAAACTAAGTCATAAACTCTTCTCAATCTCATCTCTCCTTGATAATAGTAAAGTACTGAGGCAGCTGTTTTCTGTCAGAGCTAAGAGAAAATGAAGCTTCATAATAAGTTGCTTTATCATGCCCACCCATTCTCCAAACATTTTCACTTGTATTGGCTGGCAAAGAATACACTTCTTTCAGCTTTCTCCTGTCATTAATCCCTCTTGACTCTATCAACGGCTTCTTCTGCAACTAACCGTTAAGAATATGAACTTGCAATACAGATTAGAAATATTTTGCTTTTCTTATTTAAAAAAAAAAAGGGGTTTCTTTCTTTTCCTGTTCTCAGCTGTTGTTTCTCCCCTTTTCTCCACCTGCTATTAAAAATGTTCCACAGTCCTCAGAAAATGGTTAGGGCTTTTTTCTTTGTTTCTGAGTAAAATATGGAGTTGGCCATGCAATATACTTTTATAACTTCTGTCAAAATTCCCATTGGACTGCCTCATTTTCTCTTACTTTGAAGCTTCATCAAATTTGTATTTTTTAGAGTGATTTCCTTTGGATGTCCTTGGTGCCTATCTCAGACCAAACTTATTTTTGTTCTGCTTTTTTTAGGTTAGCCAGAGCACTTCAGTAATTTCAAAAAGTAGTGCACGTTTAGAATTTCTGGAGATCTTAGTCCTTAATGGCTTTAATACTCTTAGTTTGGCAGAAGACTTAGAAATGGAGGAATGGCTGCATTGTCTCAGAAGAGTGCTTTCTATACTTGTCATGAAAATCTGCTTTGCTGTGTCTTCTGTAAAATTGCAGTGCAGGAATCATTGCTGGTAATTAGATGCAACCTTTAATGGTTCTGTCCTCCTGGATGGCACCTGACCCTACCATAAAGCCACATCATCAATGGCAAGGTCTTTACATTGCAGAGTTACAGTGGAAAGACCTTGGCCAACACCAGCCATAGCCAGGGAGTGGGGAGTTAGCCAGGCATATTTGTGTCTCTCCTTCGTGTTTTGGAGTAAAGGATCCTTCTGAGAACAAGAGTTGTCAAAATGGGATATTAAAAACAGAAATCCAGAATACAGGAAAAGAAAGAACTGGACTTGGCATTCCCATTAAGACTGTAGCTCCAGAACATGAGATCAACTCTGGACAAGAGTTTTGATATTGGCGGCAAACCATGGAGTTTCAATGGGCAAAAAGAAGAGGAAAGACAGTCTGTTAAAGCATAGAGGGTAATGGCTTTCTGGAGCATCTGACACAGGCTCCTTTCCTCAGGATTCTCATGATCCCTGTGTATTTTATAGAGACTCCAGAGGCTTACCTCAGAGCTCTGGGTTGAACTTGGCATTAAGATGTTCAAACATTGGTTTTTGCAATGATCTTTTCCTAGTCTTCCCACCAGAGCAATTGTCTTTTTTTTTTCCTGTATCCATATCCCCAACATCAGGGTAACCATGAATAGCTGGAAAATCTGGATCTATCAAATCTGGATTTATCATGAAGTTAGAACTAAATGCTTGTTCTGTGGGTGGTTGGTTAAAGTTCACCTTGTTTGGTATGGTGGAAAGGAAAGCCAGAATTAATCTAAAGTGTTTGGAAAATTTCTGCATAGCTATTTTTCAAACTCTTTGTAAATGTTTTTTTGTGCTGTGTCTCTGTTGGATCAGAATTCATCATCTGAGTAAAAATAATTACAGCATGCTCATAAAGCATCATTGGTTTTCAAGTCCACATCTTATTGACCAAATTTAAACAGAAGCTTGTAATTAAGTGTTCTTTTCTGAAGATGTGCCTCTGACTTAGCACTTACAAGCAGGATTTGCAGTACATGTTGGATCAAAGAGAAACATGCTTATGTCAACCAGCTAGAACTGATAAAAAAAATTTCTTAATATACAGTTTTCTTCTTGATATGGCCCAGATAAAACTGAAAGGCACACCTCTAATTCTCAGCTGTCTGCCCTCATGGCAACAGACTGTCTCTGTGACTTTTAAAACTGTTCTTAAGAGAGCAAAATTCCTATGGGATAGAGCAAGTTCCAAGCCTGTCATTTGACCCGCTTAATTTTGTTGCCAGGATGAGTTCAACTCCCTCCTTGGACTTGGGCTTAAATTTCCTATATAATATTTTGGATGTTTCTAGACAGGCCTTTTAAAACAAATATAGTTAATATTTTTAAAATTGAAAATGTAATTTTCCTTGATCTGTAGATAGCTGGCTGGAGTATCATTAAACCTAAAAGAACCACAAAACAAAAACTAATTTGGACACAGAACTGTGTAGAAAGTTTTTCTAAAAGGGGTGATTTAAGATATTATGCAGGTGTGGAAAATTAGAGGTTATATTCAAAACTGTTTTTCATCCTCAACTATTATGTTTGTTACCATGGAAAAAGTGTGTTAAGAAAATGTATTCCAATTTGGTACATCTTATTGAACTATTCAGTAAACAACTAATCCTTGCAGTTTTCATGGGAAGAATTTCCACATAAGAAAGAAGAAATAGGTCCTTATATTTTCATAATTTTTTCATTCTTTGTTTTATCTTTTGTTTTTTTCCTGCAGGACTCTTTTTCTTTTCCCTTCTAATACCAGACACATTTGATAAGACATTAATAAACTGTATACTTTTGAGGAAAGAATGTCAATATCTGATTGAATCTCAGTTCACATAATGAATCCAAAGGGTGAAATTTTTTGTTCTTTTATCTGTAAATTACTAAAACCTGAACTCTTTAAAAACAAATCACCAATAAGCATCCACCTACAAACCAAAAATCAGTTCAAGCAATGCCATAAGTGATAATGCTATTTTAACAAAACCACAGTTGTGTCTGATTAATAATTTTCTGCTGTTTATGATTCCTTACAGCTTTACAGGTGATCAGAATTTCAAGGTATTTTAAAATCCCTGCTGTGTCTCTAGCCAGCAAAATTATCTTGTTTTTCTTTAAAATGATGTCACTAGAAATACCAAATTATTTTTACAAATAGAACTATGTTTATCCCATCTGCAGTTCATCCTTCTTTGGTACCTTAAGGCTTTGTAAAGTATGTCATTGTTTAGTAGCACAGTTCTAAACAATGCCTTTTGAGACCTAGAAAGTTATAGCTATTAGCCTGCCAGGGAGAGCTTCCCCATACCAATGTGACAGAGACTGTAGCCTGAACAACTTGTTTCTGCAGTGTTGTTGCTATGGGAACAGATGCAAAATGCTTACCACTGTACTCTGACACAACTGAGCGTACTATGGCCTCTTTAATTGCATTCTTTAGGAGTCACCACAAACGAAAAAAGTGCATCAGTCTGGGTGGACTCCTGCTTATTTTCAAATGACACTTTTGAATTCATATTGCAGCACATTCTTTCACCTATTTTAACTGCGTCTTTCTCCTACAGTTCCCTAGCCAAAAGAAAAAAAAATAGTCTCCTAAAGACATTCAAAAATTAACTCTGTTTAAATGATGGAAAGATTAAAAATTTGGCTTAGGGGCTTTCCAAGACAGTAGGTCATATTTAGTCAATCTTGACAGTTCCATGGTAGTAACAGTAGACATTTCTCGAATTAGAAGGTTTCAGTTTCTCCTGTTTCATTGACTGATATTATCTGGGATAAACTGATAATAAATCTAGATTTAAATATTTCTTAAAATGGTAATTCTACCTTCTTTATTTGTAGTTTATACCATAAACAAGCTGCTTTCTTTTTGTTTATTCTCTCCTCATATTGACTCTCCCTTCTATTTTATATACTACCTTATGAGTTACTGAGCTCTTGTCTTCAAGAAAAGCTCCATTGTTTCAGAGAAGAAAAAAATTCGAGCAATCCCCTTCTTTCTCTGTCCCAAAAAACTCCCAAGCCCCGCCAAACACAAAGTTTGATAGAAAGAAACACAGTCTGTGAAGAGACAGAAAAATCATGCAAATTTGTAAGGCTTCACTTAAGTCTAAATCCTTGTAAGTCTAAATCCTTGTTAGGTTTTAAATAATGCTAATTTCTCACTGCCTCACTGTCCCATGTCTGTTAGTTTTGTAACCTGGCTCTTCCCAGAGTCCACTAACATGGAAAAGAATTTCTATGGGAAGGAAGGCAGGAAGGCAGAAAGGAAGGAAGGGAAAAGAGGAATATCAGACTGAAAATCTCTCCCAGCTTTTGCACACCAAAGCAGTAGGACACTAGTATACTATGCCAGGTCTACACACACTAGATGCATTGTAATGGGCACAGCACTTAACACTGAGCCTTTGCTTAACACCTAGAAATACTCTTTATTACTTCAGCCATTCACATCTCATCCATAACACTGCTGTGCTACTTCAAATACCACCAGATACCAGTACTTGAATACCTGATACCTGGTTTATTATTATCCCCTTGATTTCCATACCTATAGTTTATGCACAAGTTGAATTAGAAGTAGAGACAAGACCCTCTGCAATCTCCTTGTTCTCTGCAAAGAAAAGAAAGAATAAATCCAAAGGTTTAGTCATTCATCATCTCCCCTGGTCTATTTAAAAAGCAGTAAAAAAGTACAGTATCATTGGAATCTCTGAGTCCTGCTGAATAGAGATAGTGAAATAAAACACATTAGCTTTGTCAGCTAAGAACAAGTTTTCAGCTTTGAAACCCTGTATTGAATTGGATCATTCATTCATCAGGAATACTAAAAAGTGCAGACAAGAAGAGGACTTTTTAGGGGTGGAAGATCACGAAATCACAGGAATAAACACTGAATTGATAATAAAGAAATAGCTGAATTGTCAATTAGATTGCCACATGATAGAGATGAGAAACAAGCCAGGGGCATGAGGTTTACAGAGCTGTCGAAAGACAGAAAAAGTTGAGAAACAAAGGCAGCTGTACTATGGTCCAGAAGCACCATGCACTTTTTATGTCCACATGATGATTGCTCTTGTTCAAAATATTACTATTACTACCTTCATTGCCAACATCACTGTTATTGATCCTTATCAGTTTCAAATGCCTGTGTGCCTCTGTGTCCCTGAAATCTAGCTGAGGCCTGGATTCTCCTTCTCAGGACCAGTCAGCTGCAGTGACATCTCACAATGTGGACAGAAGCCAGGTATAAGCTGTGCCCACAGCGTTGCCTACAGGTAAGGAGGCAATAGCTGTTTTTCCAAGGCACCAGATGAAAACCTGTGCTGTGAATTGCCAGTGTTATTCCAGTCTCAGTCAGGGCAAACATCCCGAGCACTTTTTGTTGTCTGGTAACCTCAATGTCTGCACTATACTTGTGATTAAGTCTCCTCAAAGGCTTACCAAAGGTTGGGTGCTGCTGACATGTCAATCACCTGGACACTTCTCTGCTTACAATTTTCTTTCTAAAAAGCACTGGCTACTTCCATTGGTCAGATCACTTGAAAATTCTGACCCTAGCATTTGGGGCAGAGAGTATATAAATGCAGACTACTACAGAGGGGTCAGGAGGATTTCAGCCTCATATCATCAATGAATACTTAATTTCACAGCAGCTTTTCAGCAATGATTCAAATGTGTTTCAATAGAATAACTTCAAATTGGTATGCCATCTTTTAGGATGAGAGAAATCAAATGAAATTGGAAAATGAAGGAATAGTAATAAATTAATTCTGTATATTTGTTATTTCTAAATGGATATGGAACCATGGATACATGGTTCATTTATATTTAATCATTTCTTGCCTTTAGGAACAAAGGAATGATCCTCTTCTAAAAAGATGGTTATCAAAAAACAAGTATGTGATATATGTCTAAAAATTAATAGGCTGGGACTAGCCTGAAAAAGGACATGCTAGGATAAGGACCAAAATGTCTCTGAAAAACTCCTTCACATGTCTGACTCTTCTTTAGGAGACTACAGCAATCAGCTTGGTGACTGGATCTAAATGGTTCTGCTTCACCAGAGTAGCTGGACCAGATGATTTCCAGAGCTCCCTTCCAATCTTGACCATGATGCTGTCACCTAAAATTTAGATATTAAAACCTCATATTCAGCAGCCATAATTTCAGAATGCCTTAGCTTTCTGTGAGTAGGCACTGCTTTTAGGTATTACCAGCAACAACAACAGAAATCTTTTTTTCCACATTGTCTGTGAGACCAAGTTCACTAGACATTGATGGCACACTTGCTCGCCAACACAAAGTATGTTACCATCACACGAGGATATGTTGTTTTGTCCAGCTTCATAAGGAAGGAAAGGCTCTTTTCCAGATTTTGTGGTTGTCCCATGTAAAAATTCACCCCGTTCTTGTCTCTCATACCCATGTTGTTGTTAACACTAGGCTTGTTTCTGTTCTGCAGCCTGGTGAAGCAAAAGTAACACCAGTAGTTCCTTCTAGCCTAGCTATTTCACTCATTCAAAAATGATTATATGTTCAGTATTCAATATTTAAGCATGACTTCACAGGCTAGTGGATAGGGTAAGAATCTTTGATTATATGCTTTACTGAGCACTTAACATAGAGTAGTGATTGTTTACTGACACCTAGTCTGTTCAAAGGAGTGGCTATATAGTGGAAGGAAGCTGTTTATGTTTCTTAGTCCGACAAAAATATGTTCATTTTCTGGAGGGAAAAAAGTTTCAACAGGAAGTAGTAAGGCAAACCAATTTCCTTGTAAGATAGTTTTGTACTGTGCAGAAATTTTGAGGGAAGGGATGAGAAAAAGAGGGTCAGGAAAAAAACCTCTCTTCTACTACTACTAGCCATGTTCTTTCAGAGATGTTGGACTAAGCACCTGATGTCAGGAAGCAGTGTACAGAAATGGTATCTTGTAATTGGGACTTAAATGTTTGGGTTCAAGCCCTATTTCCACTGTGTTTTATTGGGTAGCTCAATGTCTCCTTTTGCAACCTGCTGTCTTTAATGGAACTTATCTTTAGACATTAAATCCTATTCCTGTTATTGACCTTATTTCTTGGCACCCAGCTTTCTCCAGGCATATATGAGCAGCCTAGGCAGGGAAATGGGGGAGTTCTAAAAGGCAGAAAATCCTTTAAAGGCTTAGTAAAATGCTAGACATTGCAGGGATTAAATCTTTTCAGAGATCTAACCTCAAATTAGTATTGCTCTAAGAAAGAGTATAATTTACAGTAAAAAGTGTAAATGTGAGATAAGGAAGATATTTTATTACTTTTTTCTTGTACATTTGTAAAATACAAGGGCAAAAAAAGTATCTTGTTCTGTCTCTGAGCACTATGTCAAATAAAGGAAAAAAGCTTCAGAATTTTCCCCTCATATGGTTTTTTTATCTCCCTGGAATGAAGTGCACAAGTGTTCACTTGCTTTCTTCAGATTATGGCTGTTGATACTGTCTTCTTGTGGTTATCTAGGATTACCACCAAGATCATGCAGAGGATGTGCTGAAAATAGTGGAATTTTATTTAAACCATTACATTCTACAATGACATTCAAACTATTTAATAAATTTCTGATCTGCAGTCAACTGTTGCTTTCTAACATATTTTAAAGACACATGAATTGGACCAGGCGTCCATGATTGGATCAACTAACTGGAATCAAGTCCGCTTCTGTGAATGCTAGGATAGGGTATGCTATATGCTTTTCTTCTTAAAAATAACTTGGAGCATCATTTTTTATCTCCTTTCAATCTTTATATGAGAAAATAGTACTTCTTTTTCATGCCTGAGTGGTTCCTTTGCTCTTTTTTTAATTAACAGATTCATTTTTTCAAAACAAATATTTCAGTTTGTGAATATGCTTTGTTTATATAGGCAGGTGTGTCTGATGGCTGAGCCTAGCTGCAGAACTAACTTTTGCTCTAAAGCTAAGAGAAAAAATACTCACTGCAATTGTTTGAAGCATTCAAACACTGGTGGAAATTATGTAAAACAGACACTCTTAATGCAAAAACGTTTGGAGGCCACAAGAAAGAAAACTAGTGTGTTCTGTCACCAACCATTATTGATTACTTTTATTTTAGTAAAATAAATGTTCAGTTCTTCAAATAAAATGGACAGCCAATACAGATGTAAAACAGGACAATGACATTTATCTAAGTTGCTTTTCTATTTTCTTTATTTCTTCCTACTTCCTTCTTTTTTTTTTTTTCCATTACAACTGAAGAAGTTAATGCTGCTATAAAATACAGAACATAATCATTCCTTTTATATTGAAGGTGTGTTTCTTTCCTTGCTAACAGCTCACATTGTTTCACATCTGGGTTTTATTTTGCATTTAAAATAATTAGATAGATATTAATATATATATAGTCATTTCACTGGAGAAATCCAAGGTAAATATTTTGATTTGCATATTGTATGCTCATGTTTTGTAAGTATCCATTTGTCTTTTTATTCTCTGTGCACTGAATGTAAATTCCATGATAATTTTCAGTGTTAAATTCCATCCTTAGAATCTCCTTGCTCTGAGATCTAAGATTAGGCTGTGACTATTAAGAGATCAATTGTCATTTCTGTTGTTAGTGCCTAAATACTCTATACAACCACATATTTACACAGCATGTAAAACTCTACACTGCTCTTACCTGTCTCAGTTCTTCGCCCCAACTGATATGTGCAGAAAAAGGAGAAAGGGTGCACTAGACACTCAGCAATAAGACACTTGAAAAGGCATTCTCTTTTCTGGACTGCAATAGATACAACTTTAATTTCATTTTACTGCCAAGCATGGTCTGTGTTATCACAAGGTCTCTGCCAGTGTCACATTTTCTGTTACCTGTGCATTGATCATTGCTCAAAGCTTTCATTTTGGCTTCTTTTTTTTCTAAAGAAAATATTTAGTTTAATTCCAAAAATATGTCCTTAAAACTAAGCAATGGCTAATCAATTGTAAACCACCCCCCCCCCCTTTTATTTCCAGTGTCAAAACACAAAATCTGAAAGGCATATTGACATTCTTCAGCTGTCAAGAACAGAAGATGAGGAAGGGAAGGAAGTCAGATTTTCCTTGTGCCATCCTGCTTCGAGTCTGCTGTGGCTGGAGATGGCACTGAGACAGTTTCCCAGCAGTGGAGCTGCTGCCAAACACCAAAGGGACAATTACTATAAGGGACAATCAATGACTCTGGGCTTGCTGGTGTCTTAAGGTCGACTGGTAATACAGACTTACTTTTGGAGAGTGATTTTCAGCAGGAGGCCAGAAGTCAATCAAGTGAAGAAAAGTCCCAGCACAGTAGTATTTTACATTCTTAGTAGTTTTTTACCTTTTTTACATTCCAAGAAAGTAATGGGGCATTGAGACCTGGGTGAAATTGGTATTTGAAGATATCCTGCCCTGGGTGAAAAATCCATAATTCTGTACTTCTAGAGCTCACTAATTTAAATACATGATGTGGTAGTCATAAGAGCAAGCAGCATGGTAGATAAAGAAGTCTCAATTACAATGTCTATGAATGGGTGTCTTCTAGCTAATCTTCAGTTACCTACAGTGTTTACATTTGAATTAGCTATCCTAAGCTTTCTATATAATCAGAAAAGAGGAATTTCTGTGTCTAAGGTGTTATTCACCTCACTCTAAATGTGTCCTAAATAAGGATCACAGAAATATTAAATCTACGTACTGACTGGCTCAAATGTAAAAGTCTATGTGGCTACTGTGGTGTCTAGGTGAGGTAAACTGGACTTTATGTTTGATGAGCTGAACATATGCTCTAGCATTAATTTAATATGTACTTTATTAGAAGAACTCTGGTTTGAGAAGAAAGTATAGTTATCGACATATTTAGATTGGTGACACATGCTACTCAAAAGCCTGTGTAAGTTTCTAAGTCATCCTTAAAAGTATGCCAATCATGGAAACATAAGTTCATTCCTCCTATTTACTCACTACAGCATTTTTCCCTTCTGCCTTAGCTTCAGATGGTCACTACAGAAACACAATCCACTGCTCAGTTGCCATCATGTGTCTTCCCTGGAAATCTCCTGGCTGTGTGCTGCATGCAGATGTTTCACTTCTTATCTCACATTCCCTTCCTACCTCTTCCTTGACTCTTCATCTCTACCTGTTTGGAATTTTTTTATGAATTGACAGCTGGTTTTGATCTCAGGCAAATCAAACGCTTGTGAATTCCTCTCATTTTTAATCTTCACAAGTTATACAACCTAGGAAAAAGTTTCTAGTGCATGAAATTCGAGTAGTGAAAGTGAATATGCATCCCACGGGGAATCACAAAAAGAGTGGAGGTAACAGCACGAATCTGCAATGGATTATATGAGTTTTATGTAAAGTGTGATTCAGCTGCCCTTAACAGCTGCCCTTAACATGTTGCTATGAATTGATGGAAGAGTGGGGAGAAATTGACTGATAATTTTTCTGTAATGTCTTCAGCACCATCGGCTGTTTTGAAAAAGAATAAAAAGGGAAAATAATACCCCAGTAAAATGATTCCTGATTTTAAAGTGTCCTTTTTGTTGCAAAATATATGATGCTGAACATAGAATTTTCTTTTCAACTTTCAGCCCAGAGCAAAGCTTTATTGATTAAGTATAAGCCACTGAAAATAGGGAATTATACTATAAACCCTGACAAGATCCTTTGCTATTGTGGTGCAAATAACAATAGTATATAAGTAGCCTACGACATATTGTTATTTTAATAAATATGCACAAGATAATATATGACATTTTAATATTCTCAACTCATATAAACAATCTTTTCATAATATTACAATACACTTCCCTGAAATACCGTGCATATACAAATCTGAAGCAATATGCTATTATAATGTCTCAACTAACCAGAAGAGAAAGAAAATGCATACCAGTGTAAATTCATTGACACAGTAGCTCCCTCTTTTTAACTTTCAACCTTGTTTTTATGAAAATGCTGTTGAGTGTCTACGTTTTTTAAAAATTTTTATAAATGCTCTGGATGCTAAAATAATTTAAAATGTTTTCAAGTATTTTTACCTGATATCCAGTTACAGCTAAACGTAAAATAAAATTAATGAAGTCTTGCTAAATAGTGAAATATCAAATAATTACTTCAGTAGCAGTTTATCATTTTGATCTATAAAAATTGAGAAGATATTGTGGAGGTCTCTATGGAACAGGTGAAAAATCAGATAGTAATTAATACATTTATAACCTAAAATAGTATCTTAATACTGTGTTGTGAAGTAGTGAAATAAAATAAAGTCATAGTTTTTTTCTAGATGTCTCTGGACCTTTACAAAGTGTTTTAAGACTCGTCCAAACAAAAGCCAACCTGTTGTTTTAATCTGACCACTCATTTGGTTAGTATAAGAAAAAGTCCTTATGGCCATGAATATAACACTGGCAATAAAAATTCAGGTCTTTCCTGTTCAAGGGGATGTATTTTTTCTCTACTTCAGCTTTATCCTCCTAAAAAATCTTGTTAAGTTAGGAAACGCTGTTACTTGACACTTATCTCATTGGATAGATTAGGTTTAACAATGATTAGGTATATTTAAAGCTTCTGAGGGCATATATTTATAAACCTTTTTAAATTAAAGTAAGTAAGGTAAGGTATCTGGAGAGTTGTCTATAAAAACTGTGGAGGACTTTTTGCTGTATTGAGTGTACATTTTGTATAAAGTGTAAGTTTCCAGAGTATGGTATGACACACCATATCAATGCTTATTCAAAACATACAGTATTTTTACTTTTCAGTTCAACCACTGAAAATGTAGGCTAGGATGTCATTTTAAATATGCCAGCAGTCAAAAGTCCTACAGTCTAAAGCTATCTTTATGACCTTTTTCAGTCTTGTTACCCTCGGGAAAGAATCCAGATTCTGAATCATGGAAATGTAAGAATCCTGTGTCCTCACTAAAAAGACATCAAAATAATATGATCACGAGAGAGACAAATAGGAAGACTGGCCTTGGAAAAATAGTGGTTCTATTCCATCTTCCTGCATTTCACCTTTTCTCAAGACAATATAGAAGGACCTATATCCTTAGTAGCTGAACTGTGAATTTTAACTGGACTATGAATAAATTCAAATTCACTTGCGTCTTGCCCTTGTTCAACATAGATCATGCAGTATCTTTGTCTCCCTTCAGTATTTTAATTTTATGGGCTGCCAACCTTCCTAAAAGAGAAAGTCAAAATAGAAGGCAGTAAAGAAATGTACTAATCCCAGTGCTGGACTGCTTAACATCTGCCTGGGAAATCCTGTTCAAAAATATTAGTATGTGGTCTATGAAACAAGGGAAAAGGATGCAGCCCTAAAAAAATGACTTGAATCTATAGTGTATAATTTTAAAAGTGATACTTTCAAAATTATACATGCAAAGTATTTAGATCACATGATAACAAAAGAAAATTAATAGCTAGATAAGATTATGATAATTAATAATTAATAAATTGAGATACTGTTTTACAGTACACTGCTCTGTTCCCTAGCCACATTTTCCTATTGTGTACATTGTCTGAATATGGTACCAAATTTTTCCCCAGATACCTCCAGAGAGAACCATGATGTCACCATCTTCTCTATCCAAATAATCTTTCTAAAACTTTAGGTAGCCAAACCTCAGTCCAGCCAAATAGTTCTGTGTATGTGATAATTAGCATAATTACCTAGCTAGTGCACTGTAGTGTTGACATATGAACTTCCATTAACCTTACAGGAAAAGAATTGCTCAGTTATAGCAATTAACTCTAATCAATGTGGGTGACTCCTGAAGGCACTGAAAACCACAGAGAGTGAGGGCCAGTGCTGGTGACATGCAGTTGACAGTCACAAAGAAACTGTTTCATCTGTGCTGCAGGGCAGAGAAGTAGTGAGATTTCAAAATGGCATTTGTGTGTGATTAAAATGTTTTGGTTTCCAAGCTTAGTTTATTCTCTTCACTGTCATGTGGTCTTGCATAGTGGGAGTCAGCATGGTTTAACATGTTCTTAGTTTTTTAGTTATATCATTGGTCTTTCTGCTTTTTTTCCCTTCATCATACTTTAATGTAGCTGATTTTCTTCATGATGAATTTTCTTTTTAGTAGTGTAAATATTTCCATGGTATCTTTGGCAAGCAAGTGATGTTTTCACTGTCAAGAAGGAATGTGCCTGGAGGGCAATTGTCTTCTCTGCTTCTCCTTAGGCCTTTAAGGGCTAGACAGATACTCTTATCTATGTAGTGAACAGGTAAGTAACTTCAACGTCTCTGGAAATCATAAACAACAATACTTGAAGGCATGTTTTAATCCACCCACCTGTAATGCTGGAAATAGAGGGGAATAGTGTAAGCATACCAGATCTCAAAACCCTGGAAGTTGAGGAATTAAAAGCTGTATTTTTGGCAAAGTAATTAAACAGTTAGTGAGTTTGGGGGATTTGTAGAAGTTAGAGTAAGATTTCAGTACATTTTCCTTCATGAATACGAGTTTTTATTGTCCTGTGTAGCATGAATGTATTATCTGGGCACCAGAGGAAGGACCATGAAGCTTTTCTCCTTCGGGCCCTGTGGAGTGGCCAGAAGGGAAAGGTCAGTAGTTGATGTAACTTAGCCTGACAGAATGTACAAACCTATTGACTTAATTTCCTGTTAGTTCTCATGTGATTTTCTGAAAACTGCATGTCCATATTGACTACCTATCTTGCACAAGCAACAGTCTCACTGGATGTTTTTGCAGAGATATAAAGATGTTTGGAAATATATTCTTGTGATTCTCCATATCACACATAAGACACACCATTGTTTCTGGGGGAACTGCTATTCTGCTTCTCTCTTTCTGTACCTAGTGAAAAAAATTAAGGATTTCACTTCTTTACCAGTCAATGTTATGCTTTCCATAAGCATTAAATTCACTTGAAAGCACTCTTCTTTTTTGGAATCATAAAGAATGATATTTATTATAGTATTTTAAACCTTTATTCAAAAATGCTAATTTTAAGCCTTTCCCAAATACTGTAGTCTGTATTGAAAACTGTTCAGAAAGAATTTGCTGTCTCTCTACTGCTTCTGCTATTCATAAAATGCATTTAAAAGAAAATGATCCCTAAGAATTTAAGCCCATAGAAAAAAAATAAGTGATTTGAACCTGATCTCAAGAAAAATATATGGTTGCTATATTCAATTTTCATGCATGCACAACTCCTTGCTCCATAAATCATAACAAACATTCTTTATTAGTTATCCTGTATTACATGGACATTCTACATTTTTAAAAGCGTATTTCCTGCTATATTAAAGTAGTTGTCAGTACATGGCACAAACATTTTTAGAAAAGCTAACATTTTAAAATAAAGGCACTTCACAAATGCCTATAATCATCCAGTCAATAAATCAGCATCTTACATTTCCATGCCATTGCTGTAAGATAGAGAAATAAAGGACACAGCCAACTGCAATCAATAGCTAATTTCCCTAAGAAGAATAGAAACTAGTCTGGTAGTTGTATGTCTGTGTGGTGCACTGACTTTGGATGACTCACCACACTGGAAGTTATAATATAACAAGTGGCTGGACAGAATAAGTAAGTAAAGAGAGAAATGTGAAAGAATTTAATTTATTTTGAAATTCAGAGTACATGATGAGAAGTCTAAATTTCACAACTTAAAGAAGCTTCAAAAGACATCAAAATAATATGAACCTTCAAGAAAAAAATTCAAAAAATGTCTGGTACAAAGGCAACCAAAGATATAAATAAAAGAAGCTGATGACATCTCTTTCTTCAGGAGCTTATGATGCAATAAATATATATAATTATTGGTTTGCAGATTGAATTGATCAACAATGCTCACAGTAATACAAAGATATTTTCCTAAATATAAATATTTTAATATAATTCTTGGGGTCTTTATTTAAATCTTAAAAAAACAATACTTTTATGTTATGCTATTATAACTTCTAATTCTTTATAGTATCCTGCAGATTTTAAGAAAGCATTAAAGTAGATGTCCTCAATTTATAAAAACAAAGTACCTTGTTTCCCTAATGTGCTTTCTTGAGTTATATATATTAACATAGTAAAGATAACAGCATTAAAGAGGCATACGGCTGAGAAACAGAAATGCATCAGCATTCCAAACATAGTGATCAATTCTCTCCCCAGCTCAGTTACAATGAATATAAATTGAGAAAAACACAGAGAAGTAGGCCAGCAGGAGGTCTAAAATGCAGGTGAAATTAAAAATAAATACCGTGGTTTAAAAAAGTCTATTTTCTCATTCTTGCTCTGAAATAGATTGGAAATACTGATAGCAATTGCAGTTTTCAATCAAAAAACGGCTTGGAGCTTTTTTCGATCTTAAAGTATATTCTTTCAAGGCTAAAAACACATTGAAACGTTGTATTCCAGCTAAAATTAAGCAAGTTGATTTGTTTGTTTATCATGTGTGTGAGTCACAGCATTATCCACTCTGATGTAGACAATATAAAAATAATTAAATTAAATAGATTTTCTTGTCCAGTGGGCTATTCAGAAAGGCAAATCCGCAAATAGAACCCAAGTTATGGACAAGTTCTTAACGAAAAGAGCCAATGAAAATATTTTTAGGAAACTAAGATAAGAAGAAAAGAGGCAGTTTTAGGGGTCTTGCCTGCCCCACACACATTGCATACTGAGCCAGGAGTCACATGCACATAAAGTAGCTTGATGTACTAAAGCTCAAGCCACAGAGATGAGCACACATTCAGGTATCCTGCAGACACAGGCCATTTTTTAATCAGCAAATCAAACATGCCTCAGAGTTCTGAAGGCACTGAGATAACTCAGAGAATGGCTGGCATCCACCCTAAAAACCTGCCAAGACTGGGTGGCTGTGGCGGTGCATTTGTGACAGTAGCTGACGGGAAACTGCCCATTGTGCATTCTCACGAGCTGCTCTGACTAACAGACCATGTGAGGGAATTGTTGGGGGACATAAATACAATAGGCTGAATATTTTAGGGAATATGCCAAGATTTGCCTAACAAGGACAATCACATTCCCATTCCCTGGAGCATTCCAAAGCTCACTAGAACTGACTAGTAAAGATGCATCCAGGCAGACTGATGTAGCGTCGCAGACACACAGGTGTTTGAAGTCTTTAAAAACTGAGCTGGAAGTTATGAACTATTAAAAGGGACTCTTAGCTCTAATTTAGAGCTGGCTGTCATTACACAAAATAATGACAGTCATGCTTAAAATTTTTTATTTTGAGGGCAACAGAGCACTGTCACTGTAACTGTCACTAATGGAGACAGTGGTGTCCAAATTTGTCTGGATTTAATTCTGTAGAAATGACTCTAGGTGGCCCTGCTTAAGCAGGGGGATGAACCTCCAAATGACCTACAGGTGCCTCTCCCAGCCTCAGCCGTTCTGTGATTCTATAAAATGTTCCCACTCTCCTGTCCCAGCAGTCTACCCTTCATGAAGTGTCAGATCAACTGCTTATGAGGTTTTGCTCTAAACTCAAACTCGTTGAGGGAAATTATTTGGGTTAAAAACAATTCTGCAACACAACCAAGCAAAGGGTGGAGATGCAGAAGTGCCATTAGGTTCAGTTATTGATAAAGCTTCTGCATCATGAAACTATTCCCTTTCTGAGATTTTGAGTCCGTTTCATGCAAGAGAAAGATACTGTAATACTTTCTACTTTGTACTCCTACATGTCCTAATTTGAAAGAGGATCGGTTCCCTTGCTCAGCCATGTAGAGCTGCTGACAGGCACCTCTGTAAGCTGTGCAGTCTGAACAATTTTGTTACTGCCTTGTTTGAAACACAGTGCTTCACTGTAGCAATTCAGATATCTGAAACAGATGCTAGCACATTAAAAGTGAATGCAAACTGATTTCATGAAACCCCCTGTTTGAGAAGGAGGACAGATACTGATGGCCAGATGGAAATGCTGAATAATACTTGTCTTTCAAGTCTGGAATCAGAGTCCAGAATTTGGCCTTCTCTGCATACACTGAGCAGGATTCAGTGCTTTAAAAGGCCCCAAGAAGTGACTAATTTGTGAAGACATGAAGGCAACAGAAAGCAAAACATAAAGAAAACATGAAAGAAAAGAGAACAATGTTCTTGGTCTTCTGCAGCTGAAGGAAATTTAATCTGTTTCTTCTTGTCTTCCAGGAATGTTTGACTATACCCAGGACCATTACCTTTTGGCAAACCCAGCTTGCCAATATTTTGGAGTTTTGTATATAGGCCAAATCAATAGTTAATTTTACTATCTGAGCAAATGCTGATGTCTAGACAGCAACTCAGTTTTAGCTGAAAAATTGGAACAGAAACAAAGGGGAGAAAGAGACTAATGTCTTTATGTTTTCACTGATTCCACTCTTGATAAATAGCCTTTCTCACTGAGTAGATAATTGTAATCTTATAAGCATCTCGTGCTTCAAATGACAATTTGAAGGCAAGAAATGAAGACAAAATAACAAGAAGCCAAATATTTCTGCCATAAGAATATGTGTAAAAAATATATTGACATAAGCTTATGAATTACTAAATTTACTCATAATGTTAGCTCAAAAGTGGAATTTGGGTGAAAAATGTATGGAGAAAGGAATAGCTTTGCAATTCCATTTATGTAAGAAAATACTCATGAATAATATTTATTATTTTTTCAAGTGGAAATGGTTTCCTGCATGAATTCAAAGAGTGCTGTTGAAGTCAATAAATATTTTTTCTATATAGTGAAGACATAGATTGGCCATTAATGGTCGAAGAAAAACCATATACGAAAAATATTTTTATTCCATAAATCTCCATTAACATTTTTTTATTGTTCTAATTTTTAATTTGTTAATATCCATTTCCTCCTTTGTTTTACACTTTCACCTTCTTCATCTTCATCAAGTAATTTTTGTTCATGATTCAGTTTTATGAAGTAACCTTGAATAGACAGTCATTTCCAATGGACTGAAAATGTACTTGCAGATTTATTGAATTACACTAGATTCTCTCAACAGCTCAAGTGTTTTTGACAAACTAAATAAGGCACACTAAGCATATGGATTTTTATCCTTTTTGTCATAACTGCTTTTCCATGTAATTTCACAAAATATTCCTAAAGTTATGTATCTATTTTCTAATTTTAAAAGTTACAAAATGATAAAAAAATCCTTATGTGTATAAAGGCAGCTTCAGACATGTGCCAATGAGCAGGTTTTCAGAGACTCAAACAAAAACCTATATCACATGTATAATGACTGATAAATCAAGTGCTATTGGATGCTTTTAGAATCAAGAGTCAAGGTACTAGAACATGAATAGACATGCTCTGAGACCTGCTTTTGCATGTTTAGATGAGATTCAAAAAGAGAATATCTAATTAAGATGTAGAATGTAACACCTATAAATTCTACCATGTTTCTCTAGGATATAGCAAGTGCATATTTGTTTATTTCTATGTATATGTATACATTGTCTGTGAATATTTTGGGCGGGGGTGAGTCATAAGAGTACATGCAGAAGTTGATTGCTGGGGAGAATGTGTGTGCACCCACACAAGCCACTCAGAGTGAGAAAGAGTACAAATCTCTCACTGCACAGGTCTGAACTAGATTCTACCCCCTCCATACTTCGTGCCAGTGCTCCTGACAGTCACACAACCCTGACTCAATACTCCTACTTCTCATTCAACCCTCATGAAGAGCAAAGAAGATGGTCAATAGCTGTTCTTCTCTTCCCCCTTCTTCATCATGCTCACATGCAGAATCTCACAAAATTAAGTCGGACAAAATTGGACAAAATGCAAAGAACATACTTATATCTATGACTTTCATCCATACAAGTGCAGCAGGCTTCAGAACTAAACCAAAGGAAAAAAAAATAGTGTTTTTAGAAATGTGAACTAAAATTAATGTTTATTTGAATATTAAACAGCAAAGCTTTATTTTATCAGATGTTCAATCTGAAAATGCTTTCACAACTGGAGGAAATGCAGGAAGCCATGCCAAACTATGAAAGCAAACTTCACATTCCTTTCTGCTGGTAAGTCATATTTTGAGCCCCAACATATATGTAAAAATGCATTTAGACACAGACTGTCACAGGTGTCTACATCTGTATAGAGTCTTCCAGGGAAATCTGTATCCTGTAAAAAAACTTTGATGTAATTTCCTCTTTGAGTAGGATTTTAACTAGATGACCTTCAGAAATAACTTCCATCTTAAATTATTATATGACTTGATTAGTCATATGCTCTCACTGAGTTCAGAAAGTAGGTTGGACTGGTGTTCCTTACAAAAGATTATATTTATTCAAATTTTTGAGTGTAAGGTTTGTTAAAAAATATGATTCTGGGAAAAGTAATTTCAGAAAAATCTCACTATGTGTTGGTTCTAGTTTTTAATTCAAAAGAAGGAAACAAAATTAGAAGAAGAAGAATTCTTTGTGACAAAATGTATTTGTTATAAACAATTTTTTCAAAAAATTGCTTTGATACATACCATTCACCAAAGTCTTTAAAAAAATATTCAAAAATCAGACACAGCATTGATATTTTTTCTTTAAAATAAATTTTATATTAAAATTCAGTTTTCTTTACAAATTTATTTCAATTACATAATTAATCTTCAATATGTATCTCTGCTTTTTTTTGGTATAGCTAAAATAGTCATCTAAATAGCATAGCTGTTTTCAGAAACTAAAATATTAAATGTTAATCAGTTTTGTCATTTCACAGGAAAGTAATTTTCCTCCAGATACAACTTTCTATACCGGCATAAGCTGGTTAACTTCTGAAGCTGATTAAATGGCAAAGAATACCAGTGATCCAGATCTAAATCAGATAATATGATTACACACCATCAGGGCTATACAACATGTTGTTTTCATGTGTCCTGGTGTTAAAATAAGTTAGCTTTCCTCACAGATTTTAATATATTTCTGTTAGAAAAAGTAGTTTTCTACAATAAATACCACAATTTATTGTCTTATTTTATATTATAGTATATGCTATTAGACTAATTAGGAATTTAGACAAACTTTCTAGAGGACAGATTTTCGTTATAGAGTTAAGGAAACCAATTCGACAGTAGCAACCTGCTGACTGAGATCTTCTAATTTGACTAAGAAACAAACTGATATCAAACTATTCTTAAAGTGCAGCTGAACTGGTTCCTTCTTAGCTATTTTTACTAAGTTTACAGTGACAGGAAAGCATGCCTCAAAAGCTGGAGTAGTCTATCATTCTTTGTGACTTCCTCCAAGCAAGAGTGTCAGGATCACTTGCTACAATAAAATGCTAGGAATAAAAGGCAAATAATGAAGATTTCATGACAGCACTTGATAGGTTTGCTGAATGCTGCAGATATGTAGACTTCAAAAGAGAACTAATAAGAGAAAAAATAGTCACATATATAAAAGGAGACACATATAAAAGGAGCCCACTTCTGGGAAGAGACACTGTCACTCAGATTCAAGAGCGGCAATGTTGCTTACCATGCCCAAAGCACAAGTCCTGTATCAGGTGGCCTCAATACATGGAAGATGAGCCAGAGCTGAAATAGCAACATGAGCATTCTCATAATACAAAAATAGTGCTCAGGTAGGGACAGGGAGAACAATATCTCTGCACAAGAGAGAACAGCAGAGCTGGAGAGCAAAGAGCACAATAACAAGCAGCAGCTGGAAACTATGAATGGCATAGATCAGGACTAATGGAAGTGTCATGTAATGGGTACTTTCCTAACAACATAGACGCTGCCCAGCGTATCTGGAGATAACACTGCTGTCATAAGTGTACATTGCATGAAGATTTCACAGACCAAGGGACAAAATAGGCTGGAAGAACATACAGTGGTATTTAGTGTTGAACTGAACAGACTATATCTTGCATTTAAAACTAACACGGGGAAACCACTGAAGTATAACCAGGGGAATAAAAAAGAAAAGAAAAAAACCCTGAAATCAATTCAAGACAATACTTATGCAAAGTAAGACAGCTCTGAAGGTCAAGTAAAATACTACAGGGGCTCAGAGAAACCATACTGGAAATTTATGTTTAATTCCAAATATAAGTAGATATTTTTACAGATTAAGAAACAAGGATTGATGGTATATCATTAAGTTCTAGACATATTGAAGAAGCCTGATTCACCTTCATGGTAAAATATGACTTGGCAGAGGCTGTTTAAACAATTCACCTGAGGATGAGCATTGCTTAGGCTAAGTACAAAAAAGACTTAATCAGCAACTCAAGGTGCACTCTGCTATCTGCATCTGGGAAATTAAAAAAATCAAAGGGGTTGATAATATGAAATTAGATATCACTTAGCAGAGTGGGAATAGATTTAATAAGTGCTGTGAAAGCAACAGCCTTCACCCTCTCTTGTCCAAGTCATGTCTCCTGGGACCAGGGCTGACATGTGGTTGCAGGGTTCCTGCATCCATGCGCAGGCTGCACTGTGCCATCAAAACACAACGTTTATGTCAACAGAGAAACGTTTCCTTTGTTATATGTACAGAAAAATACTTGTGGTTGGGCAAAACCATATTTTCTACAGCTACTTTCTACAGCTTTCTACAGCTAATTAAACAGTAATTCTGGCATCGGATATCAAAGTATTCTCAAGGCAAAAACTGGCAGCAGGCTATGGAATAATCCCTCTTGTAACAGCCCTAACCAAGTTTGGAATATACTGCTCCAATGAGGAAATATTTTCAAAAGTTAAATAGGTCTCATAATTACATTATTGACTTTTTTCCAATGCAGTCTAATGTGTGGAGACTGTAATGAATGATTGAGTGAAACTTCTTAAGATTTCCAAAGACTATACTTACGAAATGAGTAGTCAAGGAGTAGGTAACTTAGGAAGTATGTATGTAATCAAAAATATAGGAAGAGCCAACAGAAGTATAATGATATCTGTATTATTTTAGTGTTAATGAATTTGTGATATTCAAACATCCATTAAAATAGCCACTTTTTTGGGAAAATGTTGCCTATATAATGCTCACAGGATAAAACCACAAAGTAATCGTCCCATGGTTGTAACACAGGGATGCTGAGGAGTTCACAAGAAAATAACTGGGAGAACTGTTATCCCTGCCTGTATTGATTGTGTTAAATGGACTCTTCATCTACATTACCAACAGATACATCTCTTCATGCTTTTAGAGCAATACTCTCACACAGCAACTATCAGGAAGCTAAGAACCTCTTTCCCTTTCATTCATGGTTTTTCACAGGTGATCACTCCACTTTTACTGCATTAATAAGGATTGAAGAAAGCTGCCTTGCAAGATTCACATTCTAGCAATGACATAATGCTGAAAACGTCTAAGCCAGCCGTTCCTCAGAGGTCCTCTGCAGAATTGCATTCTCCTCCCTCTATCCAATAACTGAGTAATCCAATAGCTCCTTTTTATCTGAGATGCATTCAAACCCCTCATTGGTAAGATAAATCTGAGCTGTGACTTCTACCAACCAAAAAAAAATTAGTATAGAGATGTATGCGTCCTGGCCATGTGGAAAACGCTTCTTCTTGAATGAATTCTTAAACCATGGCAGCGCAACAGATTGACTTTATGTTTTAGAGTTTGGACAGATGAAGAAAGTATTCCTGTCTCAGATAAATGGTTTGTTAAGATAAGAAATCTGGGAGGCAGACCCAATGAGACTCTCATAGTTAAATCAGTCTTGGAAAAGATGCATTTAAATGCTCTTAAGGTGAGGGGAAGGACGAAAAAGAGCTGGACTTACATCATATGTATCCATAGTAAGTACTCTAACCAGCCCTTTTTGGCTATGCTCTATGCCGAACATTCTTTCCTCAGTGTGCAGTAAATAATTGCTGGGTCAGACTGCACAGAAAAGTTAAAAGAGGTCCCTAGATTATGGCTCCTGTTTGGTACCAGTATAAGAGAAACACTGATCTACTTCCCACTATCAAAAATTGGTTGCTTTTGGAAATTTTACTGCAGAAATAGAACACTTTTAACACCTCAGGAAACATTATGGCAACATTAACTTATAGGGCGGTTATGTGCTCAGGATCCAAAATTGAGACTAGTCTGGCAGAGAACTTAGAAGAGTCCTAACTTGGCATACTGACTGGACTTTTCTACATTAATAAGTAAGAAAGTAAACAAATAACTAAATAAAACACCAAAAACCCTAAGGTGTCGCAATTTCATTCATAACTAGTAGGTGACCTTCTGCTACAGATGTAAATGGCCCAAATAGAACAACTCGAATTTTCTTTAAAAAGCTGAGCACATCTCAGTCAGGGTTGACAGACATTGTATGAAGAGCTTCAATTAAACAGTTTCTAATGGGAGTTGAAAGAACAGTGGGAATCAAGCTCCATACTGACTTAATGAAAGTTAACAATCTCAGTATTAGCTAGCTAATAGAGAAACTGCCAGCAACTTAGATGTATTCAGCTAAAGAAAAACAATAACATAAAGCAAAAAGAAAGAAGCACTCTTTTTTCCATAAATGTTTGCATCAAAGGAAGTAAATTTCTGACAGACCCGCTGTTGCATGGATTGGACTGCAGTTGCCTATATGGAGTTGATGGCATGACTGTGGAAGGACAGCACATTTTATTACAGCATCAGGTACTAAAAGCAATTGTTTCAGAAAAATAGAATCTAGCAACTTGTTTAGTAGTCTGCCCTGAGCAGGTGAATTCAGGCTCTTCTACAGATTGTGAAATATCTGAAGAGAGGAGCAACTACCATTCAGTATAACCTGACAATGTTCTTTGATTTGTTCACTTTCTGGATTGAAATACATGCATTCATTGTAGATGATTATTTCTACTGATAAATAATCTGCAGTTTTTATAGTAACTGCAGATATTCAGGCCATATAGAAAGGAAGTATAGTATCTGATATTTGCAAAACATGCTAATTTTTTTGATTTGATTTCTCACACTGGTTTTCAAGGTACTGCTCAAGGCTCACCATTTTTGCACCGAACTTTGACTATATTTATTGCATCAGCTGAAGAGCTGCACTTTTCCCATAGTTGTGGGGATACATAGTCAGTAACAAAGACTTTAAGAAGATCTACAAACTCAGTTTGCGTAGTGCACATAGGATCACCTTGATTTTCCAGTAAAAAAAAAAAAGTATTAGAAGACAATATAAAACTTATTTTCAGAGTCATTAATTTAATAAAATTAGCTCAACATTTAAACCAGTTCAGTGCAAGAGACACCAAACTTGGGTGACAATTCTGAAATCAATAGGATGCAGTTTGCTTAAGTATCAATTTTAAGGGGAAAAATCACTTTCCCAATTAAACTGAATTCCTACACAACAATGAAAGGCACCAGATCTAAAAGCAACTTCTAAACAGGCCACAGACATAATTTCTTGTATACAGTCAATTCAATCATCTTGAATTCTTAACACAGTCCCTAAAAGAGCTTTGACCTGGTCCAACCAGGACTGTCCTATACAGTGCCCAAGCAGCATTCACGGATAAGTCTAGACATGGAACTATTCCCAACAGGTTGGATGCATGAAGACTCTGAAAGCAGGGAGAAAACTGTGTGCAACTTGCCACCATAGATTGGTTCTTGGATAATTTTATAGTAATACAGATGCTACTAGATAATTTTATAGTAATACAGATGCTACTAGAAAAAGTGTTGGGAAAATCACCAGTTTTATCAGAGAACACTCCAGACAAACTCTTTCAAAACTGAAATATACACAGGAATGCCACCAGTTCTCTATGGAAAGCCTTGGGTCAGGCACTCATTTAACAGAAGTGAACAGAGAAATACTGATTTTGAATGAAGTCAGGAGTATTATGATGATTTCCATGTGAAAGGGTTGGGGTCCTCTGCTTAACAGTATAAAACCACCTTTATAGAAGTTCTCAGGTTTAAACAGTTATGAGAGATTTCTTGTTTCTGGAAAAGTATCTTCTGAACTATGGTTGGTTTGTTGGTCTGTGTCCCTAAATAAAAAAGGAATTAGAGTTTTAAAGGCAGAGAGATGTGCAAACATGCTAAAACTACAAAGCACTTCATCCATTTGTTCCTATAGAGGATCACTAAATGCAATAAAACAGATCCTATTAAAATTTTGGGGGAATTGGTTCAGAATTTTACTCACAGAATCATGATGTCTGCTTCTTCCACAGAGTAAAATAATAAGAAAAAAAGCAATGTTGTAGTCCAGAAATTTGAATAGAAGAACAGAATTTTACATTGGTAGAAAGGAAAAATATTTTAAAGTAATTACTTTCCTCTGTACTTTTAAACATCTGTGATATAAAATAAAGTAGTAATCTCTTTTGAGCTGCTAATGACAGGAGAGGTAAAATGACAAGCCCCTTCATGGTGTGTCAGATCCAGTGTCCAGTCATTAGCTTCCAGGAAATAAATTACTTCAAAATTACTTTATTGAATAAATAATATCATAAAACTGTCTGGCATTATAAACATTTTAGAAAACTGGTGCGTTCAGACCTTTTTATGCATTGACTATTGCTGCTCTATAACTATTACATAGCTTATAGCTGCTCCTTTCCTATTGTTTCTTATTTTTCCTTTTCCAAAATAAGAATTGCCTCATCTGTAAACTTTCAATTGAAGTCTGTTGTTTTTCATGTAAACCTGCATCATTCCAAGTGCAGATTGACACCTCAGTCAAAGATGACTTTGAAAGGAAAAATAACTTCCAAACCGACCCTCAGGACAAGGGAATCTAGGCTAAGAAGGGGGAGTGTTTTCTCATGCATAGGTAATTAACAAATTCTCTGTGGAGCTCTGTAAAATAAAGCGTAATAGAAGAATCCATGAATGTTGAAAAGAAAGTAAGTGAATATCAGTAGTTTTACACTTTAAAGTAGCTCATTTCACTTGGGCTTCATGTGGGATCTCTAAGAGAAGATGGGACTCCAATATCTTAACTATCATGACATGATAAGTCTTTTTCCTTGAGCATCACATTTTGGGTAACTCATTTGGCCAGGATGACAGGAGTCTGACTTCAGACATTTCTGGTAATTGTGCCCAGGGAAAAGGATGTTTTGAAAAAGCATCTAATTGATGAGCTGATTTTGCAATTAACAACTGCAGGAGCCTCCTGTTGTCAGAGCATTCAGATTCAAATTTCTGACTTGAGTCAGAACGGAGGACCAGGTACTTCCTCATGCAAAGAATGACTTAGACATGGGTATATAACATGGGCAGAACAAGGAAGAAGGATGAAACTTGCAAATATCTAAAATTTTCCTTTACAAGTTGATGCAAGATCATATTTTTATTTTACGGCTTCATTTCCCAATAAATTATAACTACATTTTGTGGGTAGGAAAACTGATTTTCACTCAGACCTATTTGGGAGAGAGAAGGCTGACATTTGCACACGTTCTCTAAGCACAGATAACAGAGCTACATCTCCAAAAAACTGCTCCATTTGCAGCAGCTTCTACGGAACTGTTTGCTTCACGACATGCAGTGGTGGTGATTACTCTGTTTCATCAAACATTCATTCACACATTTTCTTGACTAGTTAGTCAGATCATGGTTGAACTTGCATTTGCTGACTATCCATAACCCCCTCCATTGGTAGTCAAAGGACTTTGCTCGACCACCGCTCAACCAAACCACTACCAAAAAAATTCCTGCAAAGTCACATACCAACAAGTGAGTATATATATTCGTATATTCAAACTGATATAAAAGCCAATTCTAGTCTCAGTTATTCATGTCAGTTGGAATCCTGTAAGGTCAGTTCAGCCTGGACTGTCCAGGAATAGAGTTGGTCCACAAATTTCTTTTTTTTTTCAAATAAGGAAATTTACATAATTTCCTCCAGATTTTGCAACTGTGCTCATATTTCAGAACCTTTATCTAAACCTTCAGGTATTTAATCCACAGCTAGTGAAGAGGTCTTTGGTAACCTTCAGATCATGGCATATATTTCCAGTGAACCACTCTGGGAATTTATTTTGCAGAAAGGATACAGAAACACCTCAGGAAAGCACTGACTAACTGGGAACCAACTGAGGAAACTAAGCCCATTTAGGCCCTTCACTTATAACTCACACTTAAACTCACAAAGAAGAGAAACAAAGAGGATTTTGCTGACCAAGAAGTCATTCCCAGAGCAGAACTCTGGGGAAATAGCAGCAACTTCAAATACCTCGGTTGTTATTTTGGGGAGGACTTCTGTTCGTCACACTAAAAGGACAAAATAGGGCTAAAGACATTTACATGTGTCAAGCTGGATAAATTCAAAACCGTTGCTATAAATCCCTAACTGCAAAATGAGTTCAAGCCTGAGCCTTGAGTGAATTTTCTTCTTGTTCTGCTCCTGGCTTGCTTAAAATGACATTAAAAAAAAAAAATCAGCAAAATCCAGATACAGAGAAATAGGATAATAGCAGAAGAAAGAATACATAAAAAGCTTAAAAAGGATCTTAGAAGAGTATAGTGAGACTTGGCTATGCAGAGGTTTTTTTTCCTAAGAACTGAATAATGTATTTGCTATGGGCCAAGTTTAAACCTGCCTTGCACCTCGTGTAATGAAGAACGTTTATGTCAAATGACCTTCCAAAGTGGCTGTGGGATGACCATATGAGCCCGTAGGAAGGACTTAAGGGGCTCAAGACGAAGGGTAAGTTTGGGTATGTACTGACTTTTAGTAGCTTACATATCTATCTGTTTCTCTACAGTTTTCTGTCTCCTGGCCTCCAGAAGAAAGGCATCTGGTCAGACTTGCACAGACTGCACCGAGGGAACAGAATCACTTAGCACGTGATGTAACTTGTTCCTCCATCTGCTTTGCAAAGGAAGTGGAAGAAGCCAGTATGTGGAAGGAAGATTTGGAACGGTTTCCCTCGCCTTCTGAATTCCTCAGGAAGCATTTAGAGCCAAGACCCTCAGACAGATGACTGTTTCTCACAGGGCTAATATCACTAATATAAAATGTGTCTCTGCACAGAACAACCACTGACCAGCTGAATAAAGATGATCTTTCAGGTAGATAATCCCATTTTTACTTCCCTAGGCAAATAGAACCATAATTACATCTAACCATAAGCATCTTGCAGACTTTCAAAACCTATATTAAAAATGTAAATTGCAAGGTTATATTTACATTAAACTTATTTATAAATTTACATTAAATATTTATGGTACTATTTAAATTTATAGAAAAGAGAAATAATCATTGGAAGCTAATTGAAATTACTGCAATTCTGGACTAAGATCTTATGTCCATAGAAAAATGAAAGAAATTTCCAAAATAAAATGTCCTTTTTCTCTAGGAATTACTGAATAAAAAGTCTCACACAAAAAAAAATCCAGTCAAAACATCTTAAATAATTGCCCAAATTTATATAGAGGACAGATTTCTAACTACACTAAGAGTCTGACATTTTCACTACATTCTCAACCAATAGTTTTTGTTAATAAAGAGAGGTTTTCCTATGCTACACTGAAAAGTTTCAATACGAAATTAATTTATTCAGATACATGTTTAGGTGTCTGCATATTGAAACATCTTTTCCTCCAAAATATTTCATACATCTACTTTATTCTCTGGTCTCCATCCTTCTTATCACTAACAAGCAGTGTAAATAATGTTCTCAGCAATAGAATATTAATGAACCTACATAGCTCCTCAGATATCTTAATGATCATTTAGAAAAAACACCCGGTTTACTCATAAAAAGAGTTATATATAGATTTACCTAACTATTCAGGGGTATATCTGTACAGATACAGATACACAAGCAAACTGTAAACTGATTTGGGACTCAGAAGATACTGAGTCAAATCTAACTTCTGACCCTGATTTACTGTCCTATTTTCAGAAGATCATATTCCTTTCTTGTTTCATTTCCCACTCATTTCCCATTATTTGGAAGACAGAAATAATGAGCTCGATTGTTGAACAGTTCTATAATAAAAAAGTAAGTACTTTTTGCCCAGACAATTTTCTACAATGAATGATTTGAGAAAACTCATAAGTCAAGACAGTAGGAAGTTTAATTTATCCTGAAAACATCTGGGCTACTTTGCATAACTCCTCTTAGTTCACTAAAAGTACTCACTTATGTATGTAAGACTTAGCATTAACAGCCAGTAAAATCTTTTCACTGGCTGATGAAGATAACTTACAGATTTCTGTTCAGCCCTTTGACATCTGTGGAAAGTCACGCTGCTGAGTTGTATCAAGTTCCTATAAGAAAAGAGCTAAAAGGGTATCTTGAGACCACTGTACCAAGTATGTTCCAAATGTAAAGATTTTGCTGCTGATGGATGCATCTAAGTAGATCTTGTCATGTCAGAGAAATTGCAGGGCCATTCTTCCCTGCCTTTATCTCATTGGCATCTCTCCTTTTCAATTCAAGAACAGAACAAGATCGTGAAAACACAGAATTTTGAAATTATATATTCTTTGCCAAAAGATGTTACCTCATCTTGCTTAATTCTGACTTCAACAGTCTCACCAATTTTCTATAAGAAAAGGCTTTGAGGACAGGAAAGATATTTTATGCTTCATATGCAAGACAGAAAACTGGGGCAGCAATGACTGTGCCATAGAGCTGAGGGAATCATTCAGAGTTAATAATTTATTTGCTGAATATAGCTTCCTTTCATCCATTTTGAACAGTTGTGAAAAAGCATCTTCCTTTCAGCTGCAAGACAGACAAAGGCGCACTTGAGCAGGTCACTCAGGGTGAGCAGAAGGCCGTAATACACCTTGCATTGATGCAGCCTGCCTCCCTGCTGAAGCCCTTTAAGCACAAATCTTTACATGATGACCTACCCTTCGGTGTACGGCCGCTTGTGTTTGCTGATTTGTGACCCCTCCAGGCTGACATGCAGGCAAAAGAGCTCAGGAGGAACCTGGGGTTCTCTGCTGCAAACACCTGAGACCCACAGGCCAGGGTCAGGCATCCCCAAGGCAAGAATCAACAGTATGAGACTCATATCTACTAAAACGTACAGCTCTGAACAGAAATCTGAAATTAAAGATTTACAATATAGTAATAGCATTTATTTATTTATTTATTTATTCATTAACATTAGCCAAATTTTCTCTGCAAATATACTTGGCAATACTGTAGTAAGCAATTTACTACAAGAATGGAATAAAAGTAAAGACTAATTTGATTTTGATCTCTTATTAAATATATGTAGCAACAAACAGAAATAGGGCTTCTGTTCTATGCACTTTATCATCTATGTGAATACAAGCCTTGACACAAAAAATCTGGCTTCATAAACTTCCAGTTCTACAGATATTTCTGCCCATGTTTGGTCATATTATAAAACAAGTTTGACTATGTCTTAAGTCACAAATATACAGAATATTTGTAGAAAGATGATGTAGTTGATGATGATAATGATGATGATGTGAGACTACAGTTGCAAAGAACAGCAGGAAATTTTAGGGAAATCACTGCAGTTAGCATATAGGCAGCAGTCACGTTTTCTTCATTCTCTGGAGAGCAGACCAGAACTTAGAACTAATAGCCTATTGTTCATTTTCAATAACTGCATATTAGAACTCTAAGTATGAATTTCTTTGGTACATCCACTGTTCGGTAACAATACACATTTTAAGCAGCCTCTCAGTAAAATAGTTTCATAGAACATTCTTGGAAAATGAGCACAAAAAGTGTTAGAATATTGCCATGGATAATGCAATGCTTCAGTTAAATAAATATTTGCAGATTTCACCCCTTATTATTTGCTTTGCTCTAATCATCTCTAAAAAGAAAACTTTTATGCATTCCTTTTTCGTGCATCAAAACTGAAAGTTCGTTTAATATTTTTTTAAGGCCAAAAATCTTTCTGGAAAACAAACAGGAAGAAGAGAAACACAAAACCCTGACTTTTCTGAAAGCATCTTTCATGCATACAAACATAAATATATATTCAAACCATAGATATACAAAAAGAATATATATATACATAGGTACACTATGTCCAAAGATGTACACCAACTGAAGCAATAAAAGAATTTCATTAAAAGACCCATATAAATTGCTCCAAACTATAAGTTTGGAAATTCTTTTACAGAAATAATTACAGAATGGCTGCAGTGAAGACAAAACTTGTTCAAGTCAAGAAAACTACTACTCTTGAAAACCAAAGTGGCTTCTGCCTTTTCTTGCTTTTCAGCTCGTAAGCTTACCTTCTGCCTGTGAAGGTCTCTTGAAACCAGCAGCAGACTTCACCAGAGAAATTAGCTACTGATCTCTATGGACAGCCTGCCTGAAAACACAGAAAACTGCGTCTGTTGCCCGAAAGACTATCTTTCCAGGATCTCCTGGAATCATCTGCAGGTGCATACATGTGGGACCTTCAGAAAGCCTCTTGGCTGCTTTGCCATTTTTATTCTGTTCTGAATGCCACAAATCACCAGATAGTCATAGGATCTGAAAGCTGAGTATAAAATAAATCATGGCCACATCATATCAATTTTGGCCAAAAGTCTAGGGGCAACTGCATTATATACTCTTAGGATATTTTTATCTCTTGCTGTAATAAATTAAATTATATTTTATTTCTTGTTGCAATAAATTTAACCAACTTTTGATCCACTAACACTTGAATGATTATTTTAGATTTTCATGACATTTTAAATTCTACTAATCACCAATTATTCCTATTTGACAAATGTTCAGTCTTTTATTTTCAATGAAGCTTAAAATAAAAAACCCTTTTTTTTCTTTCTGTCATTGTTTTTGTACCACTGATGGTTTCATTCATGTCAGCACAACTCATAAATGAGTTTTAGATGAGTTGAGCTGCTTTTGCTGACGAAATTTGCAGCAGCAAAGCATAAAGCATTTTAGGCTTCACAAAAGCAGTCTTTTTATTATTTCTTATTGAGAGACTGGTGGTATAAAGAGAAAATAAATACATAGATTTCAGTTTTGGTTTTTTTTTGCAATCTTCACACAATAAGGAACTTCTCTGCACTAGCAAATTATCAGACTCAGTATAGATTTTATAGAATGTATTTGTGTTTTTGCCATTTGGCACCTGCAATAAGTGCACTGTAGCATACACCTAGTCTAAGCTGTTACAGTCACACAAGATTGTCTCTACAGTAAAGAAATACAATACCCAAGCAAGCAAGCAAGCATATAGAATTCATATATATGTGTGTATACACATAGGTATACCTATATTCATTCACATTAAATAGTTATTTTGCAATAAGTGCTGACGTGTTCTCCAGCATATGCCAGCTCTCCTGGTGAAATTGAATGCACATTGCACTTTGTCTTCTCAGCTGTTGCATGCTGCCTAGTTCTCAGTTTGGCACTGTCCAGGTATGCCATCACAGTTGGAAAGTCGGTATGTGTGACACGCTTTTCACCTGCCATAAAATGTTGAACTCCCTCCATCATTTTATATAACCAATTTGCAATTCATTTAATACTCACACACGGAATTACACAATAACTCAATAAAATGTTTACTGTTATCAGTACTGGATCTTAAAGCAATGAGAAAAAAGTCCAGTTTTACAAACTTTTACATGCTATAATTTCCAAATCTGTAACCTGCAGCACAGAAAGAGGGATTAAAATTACCCAGAAAGAGGTTCTGCATTTCAGGCTCTGATATTACTTTTATGAATTGACATCTGGAACAAAAAGGATTAGTTGTATAATTTAATCCTATCAAAGCCATTTGTAGTTTTCCTCTTCTATACTGTGTTAAATGCACGGAAGCTTCATGCAATAGCACTCAACAGTCTAACAGTGCTTACATGACACGGAAGGGATGGTGATTTAGGACATATAATATAAACAGCTTTGCAGCATTTGATATTTGTTGATTTGTTGATTTTTCTGTTTGAGGCCATGATTTTTCAGTACACATTTTGTACGCTTTAATGAGTAAGAAGTATTTTAAGGCTGTGATCTTGCTCTCACAAAATAACCTTTTATGCAAAAGGGCTTTACAGGTGTCTCCTGGAAATCCTCCTATTAAAATCTCCAGGAATCTGCTTTGCTATTTTTCTTTTAGGCAGTAGTGTAACAAATATTAAGAGTAAAGAATGATATACTGAATGACACTGAGTAAAGATGAGATGCAATTACTTGCCTTTATCAAGAATACAAAAAGCTCTAAACACTATCTTGAATTCAATTCTTAATTTTAAGGTGATAAAACTTAGATGAGATGCATCCCACCTTGTAATGTGCCTTTAGAGAATCTCTGCATCTTCAGCTTCTTCCCGGGAGCTGAGTGTTCTTTATTAACACTGACTAATACTTCATGTTGCTAACAATCTTCATTATAACCTTCCAATGCCATCGAATATGACTCATATGTCATCCCAAAATTACCTTTTGTACTCTTACCTCATGAAATTGTTAGTATTTGAAAATATCAAATATCCAAAGATTCACTGGACCATAAATCAGTAGTTCATGAATGATACACAGTACTAAATATTAGGATTTCCCATTGTCACTAGCAAAAAAAGCTGCTCTTTACAGCTGACATTTGTAAACCTATTGAGTTATGAGTTTGGGGGTTTTTTATTTATTTGTATTTTGCTGAATAATAAATAAGGTGATCTTTCAGTCTTTTCTCTTAGGTAGAGTCACATGATAAATGGCGGAAGTAGAGTTGAAAAGACTGTTTAATTTTTACAATTTGGGCCTAAGTTGTACTCCACACTTTACATATTTAGCCTACTTTGAACACTGTTGGAAATGTCAGTAAGCATATAAGATTACAAATTAATCTTACTTACACAGTAGGAGAAAGATTTTATGTCAAGAAGTAAGAGTTACAGAAGTATAATCAGAACCTTTATTGGCTTATTACATATATTAGTTGCACAGTAAAACATGAAACACTCAGCCAGCATAAAAATAGAGGCAAACAGTGTTCAAGACGCAAGTAAGCTTTCATACAACCATTCTGAAACTAATGCAGGTATTATGGATTGCTCTTCAGGGTCAAGATACCTATTAATGAGTGTAACATTACCCATGTATGCAATTACTAGGAGGATCAAAGCCTAACAAATGTTCACTTTCACAACTACAGACTTAACTGAACAGCATAGCACAAAGCTGTAAGGGAAGCATGCACATTTTGCTTCAAATAATAATGGATTTTCCAACTGCCTACCACACCTTGCAGGTTTCTTTCCTAAGACAACATTCACTGTGGATAAGTTCTTGCTTACAGATGGGTCTTTGCACAAGGAATCTCGTATTCTAAAATTGGGCCTTGGTCCTCCAGTAAGATTTCTACACTGAATCTCCCCATGTTCACACCAAGCCCTGCTAAAACTTGAGGTACTTACAAGGTCAGCAAACTTTGCATTATCTGTTACTACAGACCACAACCAAATGGAGGATATAATTTTAAATTCCACTTCAGCAAAACCTCTACCAAAGACTAAATTAATTAGTAAGTTTTGAAAAGTCTACAGCAAATAGGAAATCTCTGTTTTATGATTTTTCTTTTTCTCTGAAAAAAAGCCTTTGGGTAGAAATAATTTTTAACAGATCTGTATGAAAGGAAAAGCCTGGAAATTTGTCTTTCTAACATTTCTTTTTCATCGTTTTGAAATTACTCTTTGCTTTATTAAAGCCAAAGCTGGGGGAAAATTTTAAAAAAAGTAAAAATCCAAACGAAATATTTCTAACAAAATTTTACCAATACGTTAACTTGTTTTCATTCTTTTCTTTCAGTGGTGCAATCAATGACTTTAGCTCTGGGTCAATATACAACAGTGTTTTCGGGGTTTATAATTCTTTTGCTCAGGCAATAAAGCGGGAAAAAAAAATAAATCAGTCATTTGCAATTCTACTACTCTGCTGCCAACCATAAAATCTTTTCTTTGAAAAGCTACCAGCCTGGCAACTACACATCCAATACAAACCAAAGAAAAGCAGAAAGCAATAACAGTAGTCTATCTACCTTTCCAGTTTTACCATGAAAAATGTACTTCTCTATGCAAAGCTTCTCTACATCAATCTTGAAATGACACAAATATGCATTTCTTACTTGTCTATGAGAGTGTATGCATGTACAGCTTCTTCCATCTGTCATTTCTGTTTTACATAGAGTCATGATATTTACATTTCAACAAACCAAATGGCAAAATAACTATTATTCAAACATAATATTGGATTTTGTAATTTCCTAAAAGGCTGAGTGCATTTAACCAGATACGTATTTGAGCTTTCCATATGTAATGAAACACAATAGGAGATCACGGATTCAAAAGAAAGTCAGGCACACTCATGATGTGACATTAAAGCAGAAAACAAGAAACATTAATTCCTTATTGCACTTTGTTTCTGTTAGTCAAAGAAAAGAGATCAGGAGACTATTTATGATAGAAAAGGTGTTTCTTTCATAACAGAAAGCTTTCTTCAGCAATGTGAATGATATTAACCACTAATTCTACCTTTGAAATAAGCATTTTTCATAATAAACCAACAAATCATGGTGATAATGAACAAGCTATGTAAACAAGTTACTGTGCTTGGTTTTTGTGAGGCTCTCTAAAACATATACACACATGCACACAAGTCTGTTACAGAATGTTTTCCTGAGATCCCCAAAGTGCTTGAACTGTCCTGGACTAGGGTCTAAGAAAGGAATAGGCCACTGCAGAACTGGTATTCGAGAACAGCTGATCTACACACACCTCTGGTAGTAGTTGCAATAATTTACGCTAGCAGCTGTGGAAAAGGTGCAGAGGGATTCACACTTCTCAGTTATAATCCTTTGATGTAGTTCAGGGTTATGGCTACCAGATAAGGTCAACCTTTGTGCTATTCATTGTAACTGCCTAATGAAACCGGAGTTTCACCTAAAGGGGGTGAAATGTGCAAGTCCACTATAAAGAGAATAGAAAAGAATGTGTCCAGATCACTCTTTTCTTCAGTAAGCTGGCCAGAAATTCCCCAGACGAACCAACAAAATAAGAAGAAATGGTAATTTGTAGAATGGTTTTCTAGGTAATTGAGTAAATTTCAAAAAAGAGTGAAATACAGTAATTTCCCATGCCTGTCAAACTCACACTAATTCTTGAATGTCATTTTAGAGGGGCAAAAAGACTAAAGATAAGAAGTTTTTATAACTTCATGGAAACTAACAAGTGGCTGGAGACGAAACACCCTATTATTATTCACTGTGAAGGAAGCTAATAAGATCACCCTTCCTCAGACATTAGACAGGCTGGGAATCAGACATCAATAGCTATGCTGCACAGTGCTACTCTTTCTTTTAAAGCTTTCCATGTTACATTATCTTCTGCCCTAATTGCTATAACTGGAAGATGAAATAGAAGAGTATGGTAAGGGGTTTGGAAGGACTGCTGTCCTATCTAGACAACACTTCCACTCAGTATAACTAACTAAATGACCAAACTCACTGCGAATTATATGATCAGGTTGCAATGGATAATGAGAGCAGAGCAGAAGTTGAAAATGGGCTTCAACCATTTTCAAACTCTCACTGATTTCGGGACCTTTAGCTAAACAAGTGATTTAAAGTTGCTTCCTCTTACAGAGCTGTATTTATAGAAATGTATCTACTGTCTAGTGTTTCACACTTCTGCTTTCTATTGCTTTAATTAGATTGAACAGGCTTTTGTTTTGATTTTTTTTTTTATTCTCACATTGTGTATAAAATATCTACACTGTAACTGCTGCATTTTTGAGGCTGTTTTATATCATATAGCAATCCTTTTAAATGACTGGGCAATGCTACACACAAAATTGGAAGGAAACTAAAGATCTGACATTGTGATGATTTGGTTTCTTATGATCTTGCTTTAAAAATGTTACAATTCAAATTATATATTTTCTTGCTGTTTGATTTATGAATGATGTAACTACAGCAAAATTACGTCTTTAATGGGTAAACAAAGCCATGGTCATCTATGAAGCAAGTATGATTTCATTGAAACATACTTCTTTTAACTTGCACAGCAATAATTTTGTGCAAGCTGTCAGACTGTCTTAGCAGTATAACTTATAACTGAGTAGCCTGGGCTGAGAGCTGCCCTTGAGGTGAAGTATTGCTAATCACGCAATAAAATATTTGTTTAATTTTGTGATGAAGCTAAATAATTAATCCATCTAATATCTCTCTGTGACATGTATCTTTTGGGACTATGTACAGCATAATGACACTGAGTTTAGGACTGTTTTCAATTATAATATCTTGATTTTATGACTGCTAGGACCAGATGACATTCAGTAATACCATGACATCAAGTCTAACTAAATGTCTCTCAGCATTTGTAAACTGTCCACTCTGTTCCAGGCTAATAAAACTGATATGAAAAAAATAGCTAGCTCTTCTGATTTGTAATTTTTTTATTCCTTTTTCAATTTTATTTTAAAATTAATTTCATGCAAAAAAACCCTCCGAGTAATGTTTTACTTTTGTTGAAAAGATATTTTATTTCATCCTTTCTCTCATTTTGGAAGCTTGGACACAATATTCACCCCAGCAATGCCACCAGGAACACCACAAAAAAATTTATTTCCTCCCTGAGCTGGAGGAGTAGCTTGCTATAAATGACTGCTATCTCATTGCTGTTTATGCAATTAGAAAGCAATCATTAACATGAAAGAAGGCTTCTATTTCCTGTTCTGAACTGTGGTACAGGGGCTATTAGCAATTACTGGCATAAAAGGTGCCCCTACAGGCAGCTCTCCAGATGTTCTCAGTTTTGAAGTTACCAGCTTCATGCCAGTCTGCCTGACCTCAGGCTTCTTTTTTTGCTAAGAGCTGGCTGGACTAAGGAAGCGATTTGCAATGCAAGATAATAACTTTATTCAATCTACTAACTTCTGAAAAATGTTCTATATTCATCTGTGCCAGTGAATGACACATTGTTTCTATTAACTATATTTTTGCACATATTCATCTCTTTCATATAGGATTCCTATAAAGCCGCCGAAACTTGAAATGATGGAAGTTTTGCTGGAACAGAAACCAATTATTAAAAATGGGAAGGATACAGTCGCAGTCACTCTCAGTCAGAGCTGCAATACCCCTCTCTGGGTACCTTCCACATCAGGTATTGAAGAGCAGAGCCAATCTAGTAACAAAACAGTTTAGAAAGGATTCACAGTATAAGAGAGACGGGACTAATTAGGCAGGGAGCCATTGATCGTTGTGAGGTTTTTGCAGGAGCAGAGGAAGGTGGCTAGCATCCAAACCCTACATTTCCTGGAATACAAAGAAAAAAGCAGTATCTAAAATGGCAATGTTTGGATGCAGATTGAAAGATTGCCATGCTGTGAGTATGTTATAGAGAACAAAAATAAAAAAAGATAGTTGAGTCAAAAACTGTGAAGTAGAAAAAAAACCAACTGATTTTTTAAGTTTTGTTTGTGGAGTGAAACAGGAGTGTTTGATGACACCGAAGATTGTGCATGTGCTTAGGAATGTGGCTATGGTGGCACAGAGTAAGTCTGGCAAGAGGCATCTTTGTCAAAGATTTCCCAAAGTGCTTCAGTGCAACCAAGAGCATGAATTGTAGTCATTAATTAGTTTTCTACATGATTTCACTCTTAGTTTCTCTTTCTAAGGACATGACCTTAAAGACACTTGAAGTCCAGGGCAGTTTCCTTTTGACTTACCAGATTGGCTCAGGCTCCAAGTCTCATAACCAATCTGCCTAAATGCAAAGTATTCTAATGCAAAGACTCATAACTTAAGGACCACAGTCATCCCAGTCTGCCTTTTATAGCCAGTGGATACCTGCCTACATACACTGAGATTGTAGGTAGGATAGATTGCTTTCTGGAGTTGTTTCTCCCTCTGTTGACTCCAAGAACTCAGGGAGAGTAGGCTTCTAATCAGGTACCACAGGGCTTAAAAGTTAATTGCTTGAAATTTGGTCTAATTACACAGACAAAACAGTTATTTGCTTGAAGATACTATATGAAACAAAACATGAATTCAAAATGAGAAATACAGATTTATCTAAAGTGAAATTCAAAAAATACTTACCATTTAAATGATGGGTACAATATCACTAATCTGAAGAGAATTTCACAAAGCTTAATACATAGTTTAACAGAATTAATCTTTTATATACTATCCTATACGTCAAGAAAAACGTATATAATGACTAAATCAGTATTTGTTGGTTTAAAGAAGATAAAGAACATATATTTGAGATCAATTCAGTCCCTTTTTTGGAAGAGTGTAAGGCTTTCTTGAGATGATTCCAAGTACTGACTTCGTCTTACATTAAGAAAAAAAAGAAACTACTATGCTGACAGCTCTGCTTTCATGTTCCATTCTCTAAACGTGTAATAAATACATTAAAAAAAAATTCCACAGAAGTAAGAGTCTTTTTTTAGATTAATGGTGGCTATACTACCTCTCAGGTAGACTTCAGAATTTAAGAAATGCTACATATGTTGCACTTCCCCCCACAGTACGTCTTAAACCCTGACCAGTGAGAGGTCATTTTTTAATGTCCAGAGCAATCCATTTCTCCACATAGAAAGAAGGACACGAAGCACTTGCACTGCAGAGTGACCTGAGCCTATTTTAGCAAACTCCCAGAAAGATGGCTTTTTGTCTTGGGAAAATTATCAAAAGCCTTCTACTTATTCTGTCTGGCCCAAAGCACAAAAAGCATCTAGATTTAGACCAAAAAAAAATCTATGAAGATGAGGAAACTGCAGGCCATCACTATAGGTATTTGGACTGATTGCATGTTTGACCAAAGCAATATTTTTCATATTTGCAAGATAGAATCAAATATTTTCCTTTGTGAGACAATTCTTAATCTCACAACCTAGCTCTTCAATGGAGTTACATCCTAGAAATTCTTATATTCGACTTTTGCTTCTTAAAAAACCCCAAAAAACCCCACAACCCCAAAACCAAAACAAAACCAAAAACTCAAACCAAAAAAACCTCAATACAAAACATCATCTGCAGTGTTCTTTTCTCATAAGGAAAGAAACTGTCTTCATACCAGAGGAATTAAAAAGAGGGGATATACATGTACTCTCAGTCTGTATAGAAGACTTGCAGTTTCAAACATTTTAAATATTAAAAAAATCATTAATATAAACCTCAGCATCATAGCTGGTATCTTATTTAATCCTCAGAGAGTTCTTTGTGTTGTGTCCCATGACTTTGGAAGGAATTAAGAAAGAGCTCATCTTAGAGCCCATTGTGCATTCCCTTTAGTACCATTTTCCTCTTTTCCTACAATTACTAGGATTCATTTTCTTCCCTTAAAAACAGGATTTTTGTCTCATTTGAGTCCCTGCTATTTAATTCCTACTTGAAGTCATAATCCTCCCTGTCACATCAGACCAATCTCTTTGTAGCCAATTCTGATTTCACAGGCAGGATTTTGACTTAGGAAGAACTGATTATTTAGGTACACCTTATGTAGCAGGATTTAGTTCTTCTGAAACATACGAAGTAAGGAATACCTCAGCCAGAAAATTTTAATGAACTAAACAGAAGGTATAAGCTGTGAAAGTTTGAGTTCCTGGCTATCACTTCTCAGTAACATATCAATTAAGGAGTCAATAGAGTGTACTCTTTTCCTTCCAAGATCCTGCTTTGGAGAGATGCCTCTCTGATATACAGGCTGTCCACAAAAATTTAAGGCGAGGTGATCATTTTTCCAGTCAATGGTGTCAGAAAAGTCTCTAAACCTCAACTGGTTCCAAACCTCTGCCTTAAAACTGTTGTAATGGTATGTGGTATCAAAAATTGTCAAAAAATATAGTCTCTGTGGGGGATTTTTTCCATTACTAGATGAAACGTGTAAATTTCTGAAACAACTTTAAGATTGCAACAGGAATCCAGGTGTTTCTTTAATGTAAGCTCTTCTCATGGGTTCTCTCTACGGATGGAAAATCCTTTATTGTGAAACTTCTATACAGGAAAAACTGCAAAGAAAAATTAAACTTAAAGCAGCAACTGATTTTTGTAAAGTTAGGCATGTGAAAAATAAGAGTAGTTATTGATTACAGGAAGAATCTATAGCTGACAAGGAAGCCACTTGATTTTCAGGAAAGGAAGTCCTGTATTATTTTCTCAGTGCTGAGCTGACAGGATCAGAAACTGGGTCCTCAGGACTGTCCTTCTGTAGCACCAAACAAAACCTCCAATTTCATATGGGAGAAGAATATCCGTATCATTGGAAGATCAATACCTATAGCTGACCAATTGACTTCAATTTAATTGATTAATTTATAGGACATCATGTACTGAATATTTGAACTAGAAAATAAATAACAAAGCAACAAACCAACAAAAACTTCAGTAAATATACAGAAAGTATGTTTTATTTAATGTGATGTTTTATTTCATGTGACTTGATATATGTCATTGGTCATCATCACAATTTTTCCTATGTTACAGTTTACACTCAAACATTTTTAAGCCTTTTCTCTGCACTTTCAAGTATTACTTGTAGGAACAGCTTAAGCTGTAGGTTAGGCTACAATAATGAAAATGTTCATCTTTTTCATGGGAACTTTGAAGTGACTATATACTGAAGCTGAGCATATTATTAAAATACAGACAAGAATTAACTCTCAAGCTTCAGTTTGTATTTGGTTTATTTTTGCTTTGGGTTTCTTCGACATATATCTTAAATAGCTTATCAGAGCGGAAGGTTTGGTCATAAAAACTTCACATACAAAGGAACCTATTTATTCCGTGATTCTTTTCGAAACCTCTTACTACCAAACGGAAACACAGGCAAATTAGAAGGAGGAATACCTTCTGGTATCTTCTTGCAAGGTCTGTGAAGAAGACATGTAGCTGTTTCAGAATCTTGATTGAAAAATATAGACCGTTCCCTCTGTTTATCGGCACTATCAGAGCGTCACGCAGAGCTCGGGAAACTACGTGCCCGTCTAGCCCGGAGACCCGGCGTTGCCGCGAGCTCGGCAGCACGGGGGGCGGCGGCGGGGCCGGACGGGCGAGCGGCGGCGCGGGCAGAGCCCGGGGAGCGCGGAGCGGGGCTCGCCCGCCCCGGCGGGAGCTCACTTCCCGTCATCCACGCGCCATCTAGCGTCGGGAAAAGGGACGCGGCTCGGCACGGGAGCGGAACGGAGAGGAGGAGGAAAAGGCTCCCACACCCGTCCCAGCTCTCGCCGTTCCCAAAGCTGGTAAGAGCCATTTGGATATTGCAACCAGAACTCCGGAGTGGCTCGGGGCGGGTTGTGAGGACCATCGCTACACTTCACTCCCAGGCATCTCATTCCCCTTTTTTTTTTTTTCTTTTTTTTTTTTTTTTTTTTTTGCAGTGAACGGTTCCCCTTCCCTTGAAAGCAGCCTAGCCATCCCTAGAAATCCCCTCGGTACCTCACCTAAGCTCTCGCCGCCGCCCGATCCCTACCCAAAGCACCGCGAACTCCATAGGGTCTGTGTGGCGCTGCCGGTGGAGGGGTTGGACCGCACGATACCGGCCCCGCAGAGACACACACCGGCACACACACCGGCACACACACCGGCACACACACCGGCACACACACCGGCACACACACCGGCACACACGCACACGCAGGCACCGCCGCGATCCCTGCCTGCCCTGCCGCCGCCGGCGCAGCTGCCCGCAGCCCTTTTGTTTCGCCCGCGGAGCGATGTCCTGCCCACCCGCCCCGCGCTTCTCCGCGCCCGCACCGCCGCCCGCCCCTGCGCCCCTCGCCCGCGGGCGGCGGCGGCGCGGCGGGGTGGCATGGCCCGCCCGCCTTGGGGGAGGCAGCGGGAAGCCCCTTCCCCGCCCCCGGCCGCGCCAGGGCCTCGCCGCTGCCGCCCGCAGCCCGCGGCAGGGCAGGGGCAGCGGCCGCAGCCGCAGCCGCGCCTGACAGCGGCCCCGCGCCGCAGGATCCGCGCCCCGCAAGGACGTGCTCCACGAGCTGCCAGGCGCGATTACGTTGTTTTTTTCCCCCCACCCACCCCTTGAACTTGTTGCTTGGCGCTCGGCGGTGGCGGAGGGGGGTGGGGGTGGGGGAAAGCCTTATTATCGATGTCCCTTTGGATGCGATCAAGCTTTCTCAGGAGCAACTACTTCCCCGCCGTTCCCGGCGGGGCGCGGAGATCTAGCGGCAGATCCCGTATTTCCAAAAGTCTCTATGCAACTGAGCGCTCTCGCCAGACTTTCACAGGTAGGTGCCGCAGACTGGGCACGTCTGGAGGGATTTGAGAACTGAGCCGCGGGGAAGGGGCGAGAGGAAGGAGGCGGGGGTACGGGGGGGGGGGGGGGCGGGAGGTGGGGGAGGCATGATCCACCACCGACCGCCGAGCCCTACGGTGCCCCGCGCCCCCCCGCCCGCCCCGGTCCCCGGCCTCCGGCCTCCCCCGCCGCCAGGGAGCTCCTGCCCCTCTCCCGCTCCACGGCCAGCCTCCCCCTTCTTCGCCTTTCGCCGCCCGCTCGGGCGCTCCCGGGGATGCCCCGTGCAGCCCACCTACTGCATGTGTCTCCAAAGGCCCCGCTCCTACCCCCGCCAGGACCGCGGGGGCTCTGCCCGACCGCGGTCTCCTCGCCGCAGATCAGCCCCTGTCCGTGCCCCGATGCTCCGTCTGGGAGAGAGCCCCGCTCTGCCCGATCCCTCTCTGTGGGGCGCTCCCCGCTCCCGGCGCCCCATCCCCGGCATCCCTGTGCCCTTCAAAGCATTTCCTGCACGGAAAACTTGCCTTAAAGTTTAATGCTGCCGCCCGGAGCTCCTCCCCCTGCCCCGCCGGCTCCCCGGGCCCCTAGCCCGGGTCTGGAGGAGTCTCCGGGCGGCGATTAAAGGTCAGGGAGAGGACTGTTCCCGACGCTGCTCCAGGGCTGCCGCCGGGAAGGGGGGCGGCCCGCCCGGCCCATCCCCTCCGCCCCTCCACGGCGAGCGGCGACGGCGTTGGCGGCCCCGCTGCAGCCGCCCGGGAAGGGCTCCGCTGACTGCCGCGGCCCGGCTCCGGCGGCGGGCGGGGAGCAAGCGGAGGAGGGGCGGGGGGACCGGCTGCATCGCGCGTGGAGGAAAATCTCCTTCCAGGTGGCTGCACAGCTGCACTAGAGCTACTAGCCGGCTCCAGGGGCTAGTGATTTGAGGACTGTTGCTTCCATCCAGGGGCCTCGAATGGAGACCTTATATCCAAAGGATCTGGCTGTTAGAGAAGCTGCTTTGAATACAGGGATTTCCAAGTGCCCTCATTTATTGTCCTAACAGTGTGACCAGCGCCTGGAAAGCATTTTCTGGGGTGAAAAAGTGGAGGAAACAAAAAGGAAGCAGAAAGGTTTTCAGTTAATACTGAATATCACAAAAATGTTCAGAAACTCTGCTGCCTCAAGAATGTGTGAGAATTTGTATTTTTCTCTTCCCTCTCTGTTTTAGTGGCTGGACCAGAGCTGTCTCTAGATTGACTCCCTTAGCTGTAATAGGTGTTTGGAACCATGGCGGCAGGTGTAGCAGCTTGGTTACCCTTTGCCAGGGCAGCAGCCATAGGATGGATGCCAGTGGCTACTGGTCCCATGCCAGCTGCTCCACGGCAGGAGAGAAAGCGAAGCCAGGACTCTCTGATTGTGCTGAATGTGAGTGGCATCCAGTTCCAGACATGGCTGGACACCTTAGAGCGCTACCCTGACACTCTGCTGGGCAGTTCAGAGCGGGACTTCTTCTACCACCCCGAGACACAGCAGTACTTTTTTGATCGGGACCCTGACATTTTCCGCCACATCCTCAACTTCTACCGCACTGGGAAGCTTCATTATCCCCGCCAGGAGTGCATCTCAGCTTATGATGAGGAGCTGGCCTTCTTTGGCATCATCCCTGAGATCATCGGTGACTGCTGTTACGAGGAGTACAAGGATCGCCGGCGTGAGAATGCTGAGCGCCTGCAGGATGATGCTGATACGGATCATGTAGCTGAGAGCTCCCTACCCTCAATGACAGCTCGTCAGAGGATGTGGCGGGCCTTTGAAAACCCACACACCAGTACCCTGGCTCTAGTCTTCTACTATGTCACTGGGTTCTTCATTGCCGTCTCTGTGATTGCCAATGTGGTGGAGACAGTGCCCTGTGGGGTAAGCCCGGGTCGCATCAAAGAACTGCCCTGTGGAGAGCGGTATGCGGTGGCTTTCTTCTGTCTGGATACTGCCTGTGTGATGATCTTCACAGTTGAATATCTCCTACGTCTGCTGGCAGCTCCTAGTCGCTACAAATTTGTGCGCAGTGTCATGAGTATCATTGATGTGGTGGCCATCATGCCATATTACATTGGCCTGGTGATGACAGATAACGAGGATGTCAGTGGGGCTTTTGTGACATTAAGAGTCTTTCGTGTCTTCAGGATCTTTAAGTTTTCCCGCCACTCACAGGGTCTGCGCATCCTGGGCTATACGCTGAAAAGTTGTGCCTCGGAGTTAGGCTTCCTCCTCTTCTCACTCACTATGGCCATCATCATCTTTGCCACAGTCATGTACTATGCAGAGAAAGGTTCATCAGCCAGCAAGTTCACCAGCATCCCTGCAGCCTTCTGGTACACCATCGTCACCATGACAACACTGGGGTAAGTGCAGCTGGTGTTTGGTTACAGCCAACCTTTCATCAAGTGTATTGGCACGAATGGAAAATACTCAATTTAAAAAATAAATGGTAATAGAAAAAAATGTGAGGTCAAGTTTTTGTTACAGAACTTTAAGAATACAACTTGTGACTTCCTTCTAGATGTTTTACATGTTTAAGAGAGTTATCAGCATTGCTGGAATTAAAATTACCCAAATCCAAAAACTGCTAAAAACCTGAAAAAGCAAACAACGAAACAAAGCAAAAAAGTCTTGAAACTTTGGTTTTGGACAATGAAATTGGAATATTTTATGAGTGTGTGTGAGTTATCAGTGGATTTTTATTGGGATATTGTCTTTGCTGGCAGGACCTGTTACAGTGTTGCTAAATTAGTAACATTTATAAGGAGAACCAAAGTGCAAGGTTTTAATTTGATCACTGTGTGGATCTGCCATTTTCTTTTAAGTCATGTAATGATGTACACCTGGATATTGACTTCGTTATTACAAAGTGATTTGTTTTCATGAAAATCATACCTTGTCATTACAAAAAAATATGTATTTGTTATTTTATTTAAGACACTGAACACATTTCTTTTGATTTTCATGGAACTTTTAAATTATGAATGTCAAGCTACACTGACTGGTGACACATTCTGAAAAACTGATGAAATGTGAGACATATGACACATCAAGCATGTGTCTTTAAACATAATTTTAATGGCAATACAATTTCTTTCAGATAATAGGGGTTAAAAAGTGTCACTGTTGACTTTAGAATGCATGGCAGTTTAGTGGAAAGATGAGAGAGAGTATTATTTTATGAAGTCTCTGGTACCAGAGTCTGATTGTATCAGCTGATTCTCTGCGCCAAGTTAAAAAATGCCTTTATCTGTAATTACAACAAGGATTTAAAAGGTTGACTAATTTGAGATGACAATTTTTCCCTGTTCTTAATTTTGAGTTATACAGTACCATCTATGAAACTTAAAGTTTGTTGATTCATTACAAACTGACTAGTTATTTAATAATTATAGATACTAAATGACAAACTTAGCACTTTCATTAAGGCAAAGCCCATCGTTTTATTAGCATTTTGCCATATCTTGTTGGGACTGTTGAGATTTGTAAAACATGTAGAACTTTTAAATTTAACAAAATGAAAGTGCATTATTAAACTATTATGAAAAACTTGATTTATTATGTGCAATAGTAATTTGCTTGGGAAACACACATAGAAAACATTGAAAAAGATAAAAGGAATGTCTTACGCCACCATTTTTTATACAAGGCTTTTATCTTCAGTGTGATATAACAAATGAAGATAAATATAGTGCATAGTAAATATTTCATACTTCTTGTAAGGGCAAGTTATGCTAAAAAGGAGTGACAAGAGCTTTGGGGATTTTAACTCGCCTTTTAGGTTCCTGGGTGGTTTTTTGGTTTTCATTTTCTTTTGCTGCTGACAAATGGAAGGGACCAGTTAGCAGAAGCAGACAGTTAGGCATGATAACTAGGTCCACACTCCTATATTTTCTGCTGCTGATATTTTTTATCATTTATTTTTAATTAGAACAGTGATGTTTTCAAAAAAGAATTGACTGATACTTTAATATGAAAACCCTGAAGCTGGTGTATGGGTTTTTTTGTAACAAGAGGCGCTTTCTGAGTAGGTTGTTTCCATTCTCATGCACCATGTGGAAAGTACTTGTCCATGGTACTGAACAGAAACCTTTCTTGTTTTATGCCCAAATTGCAACTGCTATAACACAGGTATGGTATCACAGCTGGTGCTAATATGATTTGTTTGTTTCTTTGGCACACACACACACATATATATATATGAGTAGTATTCTGTAATTCCAGGTTTTGAAGTATTACTCTGAGTAAAATCTTCCAAAGTACTGCTGTAATTTGAACATAATTTCAAATATCTTTGAATAGTACCTAAGAACCTGTTTTTAAGTATATAGAGACACAATATTTTGGTCCCAAGTGGAACAAAAAGGGTTAAAGAGAATCTTCTCATGCTTGACTCCTTTTTCAAGGTAGTTTGAACAGAGAAAGTTTTGAGCAGATGGAACAGAGATCCAGAGTCTCACCCTCAGGCGTTCAGGTATGATACAGGTTCAAATATGGCAGACATCTCCAATTTTTATGAAATCTTTTGGCAGTACATTAGCTGGATTATGTCCTTTTAATAACATCATGATAACTTTATAAAGATTATGTTTAAATGTTAAATATATATGTGTGAATAATTTAAATAAAATTAGCATAATAAAAGCTTTGAAATCTTTTTAGTTGATGGAATAATTACATGAGAGGGAAGTTACAGGGAAAAGCATCAAGGGTCAGTGAAAGCTGATTGTAATTAATACTGATACCTTTTCCATGTGCTAAAGCTTACCATCTCTTTCCTAATACAGAACTCCTGTTCATTTTAACTTTAGTTTTAGCTGAATCAGGGGTGTATAAATGGACTCCATAGGAACAACTTCTCTCTTTTAGACACAAAGTTTGATGAAGTCTTTATGTTTTTTATGACAGTAACACACAGCAGGCTATGTGAACTACTACAAAAATTCATGAAAGCTAATAGTGAATAATAGATTAACATAAAATTGAGTTTTTGAATCTTGGTATCATTGTCATATTTTTCTAAATAGGAAGGGTATTGAGTAAGCGACCTTTGCAATTTGGGGAGTTATTACCTTGGAAGCAGAGCTATATTTCTCAGTTCTGCATGATTGCTGAGCAATTAAAGTGTCTTTAAAAAACATAGATTACATTTTCCTTTGCAGTGTGCTAGGGGCTTCAAATATTACAATATTTTTTCCTCCAAGGATATCCCAGCTTTTAACTGCTTTTGACTGCTCAACTCAAGAAGTACATGTACATGGAAATTTTACATGAAAAAGCTGAAAAAAATGAAAGGAAAGGAAGAAAGGTGCAAAGGAAGAAAGAGAACATGAGAAAAACATAAAGACAGAGAGAGAAAGGGGAGAGAAAGATGCCTCTAGAAAAACAACATGCACACTTCCAGAATATGAACTGTCTGATTTTAAACTTGAAATTAGTGTTTTATTGGGATTAATTGTAGCAAAAGAAAAGTAGAAACAAGAAGAGAAAAGAGAATAAAATTGGAAGAGGTCACAAAATATTTTATGGAGATTCAGGATAATAGTGGAAAGCATAGAGGTCAAGAATCATGTTAGTGTGAAACTTGACAGAGAGAAAAGCTCAAGTCTATTGAACTGGGACTGGCAGACCTCCACAGGGTCTTGTGGACATCCCTACCCATAATGACAGTTATGTCACTTTCTGCTGTCACCTTATAGCATGACAATTTAATAACTTTCCATCTGCCCTGTCAAGAGCCAGCAAATGAGCTGGAATAGCTGGTAAGGTTTTGATGATGTAAGGATGTTGTTTGTTCCCAAGTCAGTCAGAGCTATAGTGTAGTTTCTGGTTTATGAAGATATTATACTTTAAATAAGGAATGCAGTGCTCGTCTGTGAGTAGTTCTAAAGCAATCTCACTGCTATATTAAAATTCTATTTTTATAGCCTTTACATTGAGTAACTTTATCAAGTCATACAACACTTCAGTAGGTGGACACAATACTTTGTGAGAGGAAGCTTAAATTCAAGACTACTCATTTATTTGCTTTCATTGTGTAAGCTAGAGATGTGTTTTTCTGAAAAGATAAAGCAACTATTTGTTTTCATTATTTTTTACTATAGCCCATAATGTGTGAGGAAACCCACTTAAGATATATCCAATTCTCTGAAGAGTTTATAATAAACAGATGACTACATGTGATAACAGAAAGCCTAAAACAGTGAACAAGGGAAGAGAGCAAAGGATTTCCTTTTCCTGCACATTCATGTTCTTTGCCATCTTTAGTCCTTTTTCCATTCTTTTTTCATCAATATGGGAATATTCTATTTCTTTTGTCCATCATTTGTTCCAACTACCACTTTCCATAGTTTTCATGGCTGGGGTTTGTTTACTCATTGACACCTCTCCTCCTTTCTTCAAGACAAGGTTAACATTCCTAAGGACTCTGATGGCTTTATTTTTTCTTCTTCTGCTCCTTTGTTCCAGATTCCTAATTCATCTTTCACTACTAGATCAAATCTTTTGTTTGTCATCATTGTCATTCATTTGACCTGAACTTTCCTCAGAACACATTTTTTGTTCTGACCTTTGTTTGATAGATTTTTCCTTATGAGCATCATAAAATTCCCACAACATCACTTTTTTTCTCAAATGCCACACATATTCTCTTTTCTCATCACTGTGCCATTTTCAGTGTGTTTAGTTCCTTATAGTTTCTGCATTTTAGTTTGAAAGAATCCATCTCTTCAGAACTTTTATTAAAAATTAGGTTTAATTAAAATCTGACAAGAGAGAACAAAATTCAAAATCTTTGTTTTGTGAAAAATTTAATTAAAAGTTTGGATATATTCTTATGATTAGTGTTACAAATGTAAAGATTCACAAAGTTAGAGTGTTATTTCTGTATCTAGTACATACATACTTCTCATTCATTTTTTGTTTGATATTTTCAGCCCTGTTTCAAATAGAATTTTTCTATTTTTGTCTTCTTATGTATAACCTAGTGGGTTTTGTATTTTACAAATGTGTTTGATGTCTCAATCTATTTTCTCCTCACAGCAGAGACATTTAGCCTACATAACAGAAGAGGGACAAAGTGTAGTTGTGATCACCTTCAAAGTACATTACTAGATACTCAAAAAGGGCTCCAGGGGGAATCTGTTATACTAAGGGTCATTTTGATAGCAGAAAAAAAAAAAAAAAAAAAGTTATTTGTTCTGTAGCAAAAAGATTACTGAAAGTATATTGGGCTGTTGTTGCTTGACAGAGAGCAGAGTAATTGTGTTCTTATTTAGTTGCACTGGGGACCAGCTTTCCTCTTCAAAGAAATCCTGAAAATCTCTTAGAGGAAAAGGACTTAGCTTGTTTCACTCATTTTTCTTGAGCATGAACTTCCTTAGTTCAGTTATGAAGAACATGAAGGTGATGCTTCACCAAAAGATCTTTCTGCTCATGATCTAATATATGTGCTCCTTTGGTAGAAACAGAGGAAATTTTGTTTCCTTGTTGTTACTTTGAGACAAGAAAAAGAACAATTAGATTACTGTGGACCTGCATGTAGCATAGAAATATGCTTAGTACAGCAGAACAAATCATCTCGGGGAGCAATCATGGCTAGTGCCTGATCTATTAACTAGGGCCTATCATTCAAGTAATCATCAGTAAATACTGTCATTTTAGTAAAATCTTTAAGTGATCAAACCCAAGAAGTTCAGACTGAGTGATGACAATCCCTACGTGACTCACATCATTGTGCCTTTGTCTAAGATGAAAAATCTGCAATATAAAAGCCATATAAATCTATGAATACAGTATTAGAAATAGTGCCTACCATGGAAAAAAAAAATCTGGAAATGGAAGCTGTATTACTGAAGGGGGAACATAAATACTGCAGAAATAAAGTGACTATTCAATATAAGTTGAGAACATCTTGCAACTTCAGGGTGACAAGTTTTCAGACATTTGAAAGAAAGTCTAATGAATTATTCCTCTTACTTGATTTTTATGACGTTATTGTTCATTGGCAGAAGTTCGTAATATTCATCATGGTAAGAATCTGGTTCATGAGGGGTTAAGATTATAGATGGTTCCAAAGAGGGAGTATAAATTAGAGATACAGAAAATGTTTAGAATTGGTCTTAACAGGTGTCATCAGTTACATGACAACAGAGCTGACAGAGTGATGATTCTGTATATTTCTGTACCTATTGTTTATTGGGCAATAGATAGGAGGAGCACAGGTTTTTCTGGAAGACATAGTCTTTAAGGCATATTTTTTTTCTGAATTGATTATGTGGTGGAGAAAAGGTTTTTGAATTTATTCACAGTGCTTTAAAATGATAACTCTCCACTACATTTCCTGGAACAATAACAGTTGCCATGCTTGGACTTCAACTCGTAACACAGGAGACCTAATTTCTACCACTTTTTTATATATATATTTTTATGAAGCATATGGTTTTGTTCTTTCTGTAAAAAAAGCATATGATTTTGCTCTTTCTGCCTCTGGTAATGCTTTATAAACATCCTGTTAAGTAAAAAAACTGAGGGGTTTGTTTTGACAAAAAAACCCCATCAATTTTCACCAAAGTACACAATGAAATTTGCATTATTTTCACAGCACAGACTTAAATACATGTGATTTGAGATGAAATTAAAAAAAATAATAATGCTTTTGACTAGAGCATGTGATGTGTAACAGGTGTAAGTGCCCTGTAGAAAAGTGCTGGCTACAAAAATTTACTCAGGTATCTGGTATATGAAGGCTTAGGTTTAAACATGAAAACCTATGAAGATCATGTGATCAATGCCTAAAAAGAATAAAATCTAACAGGATTCATCTCTATTATAATTCAAATGAGACTGCACTCCTTTTCTCATAGCAGCATAGACATAACTTATGCATTATTAGTGGATACATCTTAATGTACCTAGTTATCAGTATAGCATTCCTACTACCATGAGCTCAAACTCTAGCAGTTAAGTGCATTGACAAAAGCTAACAAAGCAGTAAAAGGCTGTCTGATTATTAAAGATACAAAGATATCAGTCATATAAGCAATTGTATTTTTAGTGTTTTTAGAAAAGTAGTTTCCTTTCTTATGTTCCACTGTGCAGTATTGTTCCTTACTTATCTGCAGATCTCCATCCTGAAGGTGAAAACATTAGGAGCTACTGTGTAAATGTACTTAATTAGAGCATGATTCTTCAGTTACAGAAAATGTGAGGTTGCTAAAAAAAATAGAAAAATGCTTTCAGTATGAACAAAGTAAAATTTTGCTTATTTAAAGTATTTAGGAATAGTAGTTTGCATTTCGTCCGTGTATTTTTCAGTTTCATCTGTTACTGGTTCCTTTGATCTTATTGGTTTAAGTGAGAAGTCAAGTTTCACAGACATAGAGATCTCCTGGTTTTATTCATGTATAGGACCCAAACACTACAAGGAAGAATTTAAAGGCATTTATGTGTCTGCAGATGAAGATAGATGAAGGTAATTGAAGAATTCAACTTGAATTCTCAGAAGAGGCTTAGGTGTTAGAAACAAAGAGGAGAACAATTAAGGCTAGGTGCCTACTCACCTTAGAAAATAGTCTTATGTGCACAGGAGTAACTTCTAGGATAAGTATAGAATACTGTACTCAGACTTTGGGTATGTGCCAGAGGCAGGATCAAATGCCCCTATCAGAATCAAATGGATCCTGCTAGGGTTCAGGTCTTGTTAAAATAGAACATGCCCTATTTTTACATAATACTGTAGAAAGGAGATAAGAGTGGTGTGTGTATGGTATGCTTAGGAAAGAGAAATTAGTAATTCAAGTAAAAAAAGAAGGGTAGCTGAAAGAGTAACATAAATTGTTAAAGGGATATATTTTTTGATCCTAATTTTCTGTCTCTATGGTTTTCAAACCAAGAGTTCAGCATGAAAAGGTATGTAAGAAATGGAAGCTATGACATGGAGATCTTATTAATGAAAATATTTTTAGAAACAGTGTGAAAAACTATGAAACAGTGTCAGGCAGGTGATTCTATTTTTCAAATAAACATGCAATCTGAGGATTTATTGGTTTTAATAAGTCTCTTATTTAGCTTATACACGGTAAATTTGTTAAGATGCTGATATGTGGTAAGAAAAGATAAAAAGGTAATTTTTTGATTTTGACCACTGCAAATTCATCCCCTTCTCTGGTATGGTGGCAAACATTCTTATTTTGTGTCTATTTGATTTTTTTAATGAACATTGTTTGCAGATTTATGTAGGAGGTTTGAGAAGTACTTTGCCTGCCTTTGGGGTTTCTTTTTGTGCAGTAATATGAACTTTTTAAGCGGAGTCTGTAGTTCCTCTAGTTGATTTTTACCTTAATCTCTGTTCCTAAATGAAGCACCTTTAAAGCACATATTCCTGGTTTTTTCTGATTCTTTGTAAAAAAATTATTTCCTTAGGTAAGCATCTTATATCACAGATTTTTCTCTTTGAGGAAGCATTGTGATTTGTGAGCTGATGTTTAACTAGGTGGGGTCTAGCTCAGTTTTGTACTTACTACCACTTACACTAAGGCTTTATATTAAAAAAAAAGAAGAAAAAATCCCAATATTGAGAACACTTGTTTATATTTTTAAAATATGATCTATTATAATATCAGCATTGAAACAAAAATATTATAAAATATGTATCTGTATAAATAAATTTAGTTGTTTGGTTATTGAAGACTCAGTGTCCTTAGCTAAGACTTCTTATAATATAAAAGGCAGTATAAACTTCTAGGATTTTATTTAATTACTCTGAGTACTTTGGTAAATTAAAATAAAATAAATATGTTTCACTACAGTTTTAAATCTCTTGGATTAAGAGAATTAATTTTGGATTAAGAAGTAACTGTGAACCTCCTTAATGGTATCTATAATAGCCTAATTTTATGATAATACATTAACATGCTTTAATTAATTATTATTTTGGAAAAAAAATATTTTGAGGCCAAACCCTAACTTTTTTCAAATGTGTATCCAGAGATATGATTTTTTTCTATTAATAGTATTGGCAGATTCTCAAAATATTTTGGCTGATACAAAGGAAACAGTCTTTCAAATTATCACTTGAAAGCTTGGCCATCCAGGCATTCCCTGTAAATTGCTGAGAGTTAGATATTAAGGTTGTGTAGGAATTAATTTAGGATTGTGTAAAAGCTTACAGTCTGAATGTGTCTTTTGCATCCTAACTCACTGCTTCTTTTGGTAAGATGAATCAAGAGAGTTTTCTGTATGAGAGCACACGTAATGTGAGTGGGATCCTTAATTTTTCATTGTTGTTACTATTCATATACCCCTTTTATACAGGTCAAAAGAGGAGTTTTGTTATTGTGTTAGTGGCCTTACTTTCATTTTCTTCAACTTTTATCTCTTCCTCTTGCAACCACTTAACAATTCCCTGAGCATCCTTATCAGCTATGGGCAGCAACTACTGCACTGTGCAGAGTTGCTTAGGAACAAAATTGATGTTCTTCGACATGGTGGATGACAGCTGCAACATGCTGGTCCCCAATTCTCTTTCTTCCCATAGAGAAATAAAAACCAAAGAGGTTGAAGATGTTTTCCAAATCTGATTGTGAAGAGCCTATATACCTTTTTGGTTTAGGGTATCTAATCACTTCATTGTTGGTATACAACAGGTAAAGAATTGCGGCCTTTGTATTGAAGACAGCAGTATCAAACAATCTTTAGTAACAACTCTTTTAAACTCTTTGTAATATAAATACCACAGTGTTTTTATCACTTCTAGAATTAAGGATTTTTTGTTTTTATAAGCTTTTTGGTTGGGTTTGTTATTCATGCATTTGTTTACATCAGTTGATGAAATCCAAGTTGAAACATGGATATCATGGACTAGAGACAGGAAAACTGGACAGAGTATATACACCTATTCTCACACACCTAGTGAGATCTATGCTTGCAGCTGTCTCTTGTGTTTATTTGATATGCATTTGTATAAAAAGAAATTTTCAATACTGTAAACTCTAGACTATTAGAGAATTTAGGTGGAATTTTCTATTTTAGCATCTGGATGGAAGCTTGAAACAATACAAATTGAAGCTTTCCCACAGACAGATAGTTCAGAATAAATCTGTCCACAGACTGGCTTAATGATTTAACATGCTCAGTATTAGTTATTTTCCAAGTGAAAGGGAAGCTCAAGTTTTATCTGATTTGCTTGTGAGCAAAGTAATCAACCTACAGTATGTGTCAAAAGGTGCCAAGTTTTAGAGGTAAATATTATAAAGGAATCTCCTTACAAAAAAACCCCAGGTAATATGTGATATGTATGCTGTCCTTCTCAGACCATGTGCTACTTCTGACACCTCTCTCCCTTCATCCCATCACAGTCAGATCACTATAGAAGTCGCAGCTGCTGAAAGGCTGCAACCACGATCATTCCTTTAGCCTACAGTTTCTTTCCTGTGAAGGCCCAAATTTTCAAAATTTAGTGCATTAAATAATTGATGGGAGAAGCAATGTTGCTAGTGGTGCTGGTGAGCCCTTCAGCACAGTTCAGTCTTTTGCTGCACTGGCAGAGCTGTGACAGTCTCTCTCCTCCTCTGGGGACAAGCACAGCTGCAGACCAGAGATGGTGCTGGCTCACTGTGTCTGGCACAGATGACCAATTATTTTAAACTATAGACATCTTTGTGCAACAGTGCACATGCAGGATAAAATCCTAGCTGTGGGAGGGGGAGATAGGAACCAGTTTTGTCTCAGATCTCTAGTAGACAGAAAAGAGTGCCTGGAGTGGACTGCCTAAATCCCTTTGGATGCAACTGGCCTCTGGCAGCTGTCTGCCCTGAGCCCTCTTCATGCCATGAGTACAACACGATGTCATCAGGCAGTCATCCATGGAGTGGATTCACAGTGGGTTTGGCCATGAAATAGGAAAGAGGTTTGTGGTCTTGCAAACACTTTTCCAGACTGTATGTAAGCTTTCCCTATTACTCTATGTAGTCACAAAATTTAGTGTGCACTGCTTGCTATGTCTTTGCAAGTGAATTAAGTAAATACAGAGCAAAGTGACAGATGATTTGGAATACTGGACAGGAAAATGGATGGAAGTATGGATGCGATCCACATAAATGGTTTTGAACGATACTCATATCAAAAAGCTGAAAAGAGATTGATTCATCTCTTTAGTTTCCCTCAGTGGTGTATCTTCTGCTTTAATATACTTTCTGATACCTGTTTTCTAGCTCACTAGCTATTCTCAGAGGTTCCCTTGTTTTCAAAGCAAACAAATCCAAATGCAACAGAAAGGTTTCCTTAAATAAACATTTCATGTTGTCTGTACATGGTTCATTTCCCAGTCCCTATGTTTGTGTGGAAGGATATAGCTACAGAATTTAGAGATCATGTCTTAGGTGTGTGGTTTTTAAAGAAGATAATCAGGACATAAAACTATTTTAAAGGAGGCAAATAGGACATGCTGTACAATAGAATTATTATGGAAGAATCTGGAGGTGGAATTCCAACTTATTTCTCTGCCAGTTGCTTACTATCTCTGGGTGATATTTATAGGTCTTAACTAACTCCTCCAAAAGTTAAATAGTTCTGAACTAGTCATCCTTCTCTCACTTAGAAGGTAATGAAGAGAAGCAGACATCTGGATGTGCTCATTCCTCTGCACTGAGTATAAATGAAATTTATTATAATTAGTGGAGACTTTAAATACCAGGTGGAAATGGATGAGATAAATCCCAAGCTCTGTGGGTAGTTGGTTTGATCAACTCCCCTTTTTCCAAAGTTATATAGCTGTGAAAGGCCCATAACATATTCCTTTCAAAGATCATAGCAGATCATGACCTTGACATGCTTGGCATTTGATAGCAATACCCACTTAACCAAAAAGGCAACATATCTATCGCATTTAAACGCAAAATATTCTTGTTTTGCGTAGCCCTGAAGGCCACTTCAGTGTTTTTGCCATGTTTTTGTCCTTTTCCAAACAACACAACAAAAATTTTAAATTTTAAAAAAGGGGAGTTTTAATGTATGTGGTGGTTTAGAAGAAGGCTCTAGAAATTTGAAAAAAAATTTAAGTATCCACTGGAATTTTCTGCAGGAAAGAAGTCATTCTTCAAATAACAATGCCTGTGACTTAAGATATGGATAGCTTGAATACCTTGATTGCCCTTCAAAGGGTTGTGAACTATTTCTGTTCTTCTGAATGGGAAACCTAAAGACCGTGCCACATGGTGGTCTTGTTAGCTGTTTCACCGCTGTTCATTCCTAAAGTGTCCCAGTGGAGACATATCAGATGTATCCCCCCATGTTGCTGTTCTTCCAGGAGGTGTCAGAGATCTAGACTGCAATTAGGCATTGCCAATGCATAGCTGTGAAGCAGACTGAAAATTTTAGAGACACACTACAATAAATTTCAGCAGGGGCACTCTACTCATTGCAGTAGTCATTTTCATATTTAATTCATAAATATGAATAATAAAAAATATCATTTTCTCTAAAGCTGCCTCTAGACTGAAGTACTACAGAATCTTAAAGGCCATGACAGGTATTATGGTCAAAACTGCTTTAGAGTTTGTCTTTCTCATTTTCCCTCTGAACTTTGTTCACTTCTCTGCAAATCATACCACTCTCTCTGGTAAGGAAATTCTATAATTTGGTATGAAATCCTTTTATCAACAAAGATTTGGTTTAACTCATTTTAGTTTTTCTTCATGATCTGCTTTTCCAGAACAGAAAATCTCAAATTTGCTAGCTGGTACAGTTCTATACAAGTGTGAAATAACATATCCTTCAGTATGTTCCCTTTGTTTCTTGTGTAAGAGTTCATGAAATTTTGCTCTTTTATGCATTAAGAGGCATATCAGGGTTTTTGTGTCTATGAAAAGAGATGAAGGAACTACAGAAGAAACAATATTTCCTCTTTTATCTTCCCCTCAGTTGGCCAGCTTTATCATAAACTTCCAAATAAGTTTTAAAGAAATAGTGCTATCCTACTTAACTAATGAAACCTTGCTTCTCCTTTGAGGGGAAACTGGTTATTTCATCATTTGGAGTAACAATTTTGGTTTAATACTTTTAAAAAGAGTTCTCTTCCCATTTGCAGTTCAAGCTTATGGTTTTAAAAAGGTAGAAGAGTGATGATAATGGAAAAGAAACTCTTTCTTAGGCTTCTTGCTTACTTCTAAGTTGTCCTTGGAACAAATCCTGGTATGAAGACAAGGTTTTTTACATCCTTCTGAGATTTGAAGTTATTTTTTTATTATGCCAACCCCTTTTCCACTGCCTTTCAAATCAAATTGAGAACAGGGACCTGTGAAGCGTCTGCAGCAAAATTATTTACCTAACTAGTTAGCTAGAGAGAAATAGACAGTGTCAAAAACTGAGTTGTTACTCCTTCAATAAAGCAGCCTGATAGTGGCTAGTGTTCTGCACCAGGGTGGATTGGTGGGATGTGAGGTGAGAGAGTGAAGAAGAGGATTTTTTCTGAATCTTGACAAGAAAGGTACAACAAATGACTTAAGAAAAATAGATGTTTTAATAATGTAAAGAGGAATATAATAGTTATCTAGTCAATCTCATACCCCTTCAGATGCTGGGAGCTCTGTTTTGGATGGGTTGGGGAGATTTCTCCACAGCATTCTGCACACATCCTGTGCATGCAGAGATCTGTCTTTTGGTTCTTTGTGGTATTGCATAATTTTTATTGATTTTTTGCAATAAAACAACCCTTTTAATAAAGGATATTTTCATGATAACTTCTTGCTGCAGTTTCAGATGAAGGCAAGGTCATACAGGTGGTGTAATCACTTCTGAGCTACCTGCAGGCTCCTCTCTTACAGTGATCTGGGCAGGTTTATCCTGCTGCTAATATGTTCATACAAGAGAGCACTGCCTAAGGTGGACATTCAGTGTGGTCTGCTATACTTGGTTTCAGTTTATGTGAATCACTAACTATCCAGTGTGCTGTGGTCTTTCAGTCAGGTTCACTACAACAGGTTCATGGTGTGAGGTATAGAAAAAGAAATCTGTTCACATAATTTCTTTACTGTAGTATAAAAATTGGTAACTTTAAGTGATTATAGTTACTGACTTTGATCAGAGAATTATAAAAAAAGCTAAGAACTTTTGCAGTAAGACAGAGAAGGAAAGAAAGAAGGATGTAGGGAGCCACATACTGGTGAGCTTTACCTCTGTTCCTGAGGAAGATCATGAAGCAAATCCTCATGGAAGCAGTTTTAAGGCACATACAACACAAGGAGGTATTTCAAGACAGCAAACATGGCTTTCTTAAGGCATATCATTTCTGAACAATCTGGTGGCCCTCTGTGATGGAGTGACTGCAACAGTGGACAAGGGAAGACAGACCAATGTCATCTACCTAGACTTCTGTAAGGCCTTCCACATGGTCCCACACAACATTGTTATCTCCAAGTCAGTCAGACATAGACTTGAAGGGTGGACTTGGGGTTTCTCATGGATGAAGAACTGAACATGAGCCAGCACTCTGCACTCACAGCCGGGAAAGCCAACTACATCCTGGGCTGCATCAAAAGCAGCATGGCCAAGAGGGCAAGGGAGGTGGTTCTCCCACTCTGCTCTGCCCTGGTGAGACCCACCTGGAGTACTGCATCCAGCTCTGGAGTCCTCAGCACAAGAAAGACATGGACCTGTTAGAGCAGGTCCAGAGGAGATTCACAAAGGGGATCAGAGGGCTGGAGAACCTCCCCTATGAAGACTGCACAGAAAGAGGTTGTTCAGCTTGAAGAAGAGGATGCTCCAGGGAGAACTTTTTGTGACCTTCCAGTACCTAAAGGACCTTATAAAAATGAGAGAGAGAGAATTTTTACGTTGACAGATAGTGACAGGACAAGGAGGAATGGTTTTAAACTAAAAGAGGACATATTTAGATTAGATGAAACGAAAAATTCTTCACTGGTAGGACAGTGAGGGATGAGAACAAAGTGGTTGGAATGCCCCATCCCTGGAAATGTTCAAGGCCAGGTTGGATGAGGCTGGTCTAGTGGAAGGTGCCCCTGCCCAAGGCCAGAAGTTGGATTTATAGATGATCTTTGAAGTCCCTTGCAACCCATAATGTTCTATGGTTATAAGATAATATCAGAATGAGTTGAATATATTCAAATAAATATCTAAAACTTTTTCCCAAAGAAACCTCCTATTTCTTCTAAAAAATTCACAGTGAAACATCAAGAGTTCTTGTGATGTAATGTAATAGAAAATCTCTTCAGGAGTCTTTGAACTCTTTTCCTTATGTGAGACTTCGATAAAAGTAAAACGTAGTTGGAAAATGTAATTTATGAATTTCCTGTTTCCAAAAATACATGAATGAAACCCACTTACTTTTTATTCATTTTCTTTTAGAAATGTAGAACAAAAACCTAAAATTACACATATTGCTTGTTTGATTCAAATTGCTTCTGGAATTTCAGTTCAAAGCAATTTTGACTTTTTGTGCGTGTGTGGAATGGAGAGTACTTTCAGAAACAGTGCTATGAAAGAACAATTTCATCTAATGGTGAAAAGCTATAAACCAGACAAGACTGGTCCTTTCTTACTTTGACTTAAAAAAACAATTAGAAAATTAGTGGCAGGGTACCCACCAGTGCACATCAAAGAAAAAGGATTCAGGTTCTGCCTTGGCCAGGAGTTACAGATTGCTGACGGTATAACTGGTATAGTATCATGGTGTTCTTGCCTTTGCTTATGTCCTAGTCATGTCATTTACTTCCAGCCATGGACGGTTGTGGAAGGGCTTTAGTTTTACACTAATTCATGGGCTTTAGTTTTACACTTATTCATCTCCTTCACCTCCCTCTCTCGTCTTCTCAGTCAGTGGAAATAGCTGTGGGTTGGATCAAGCTTAGATTAGGGAGATAGATAGGTTTTTGCCTTATCACTTTTTATAGAATTGTGGACAATGGATACATTATAGCTATTCTTAAGTATCTTAAGTAAAGATTCAGTGTCTCCAAGAGTATCATAGAGTTTGAATAGTGTGTAAACAGGAAAACAGATGCTTTAAACTCACAAATAGTTCTTACTACTGTTACTTTCTTCAGCTATTTTTTTTAATCAAAGTTCATAATCTGCAAGGTGATGAGAACTTTTGTCAGCTTAACAAAAATTTCAGTGTAAGGTGCATAAATGCTGCAGTTTCTGTGAGTCCCTGAATGCCTTTCCGGATTTAGTGCTATTCACTTGATCCAAAGCCCATGGAAATCAAATAGTCTTTGGTTTGACCTGAGAGGGCTTTGCATCAAGCTTTTGTATAAAAACCTCTAGCAAGATATTGACCAGGACAACAATTACTTTCTTGAATTATGTCAAACTCTAAGGATTTTATCCCAAATCTGTGGGACTGTTAATAGGCATTCCTCCAATACATATATTGCTCTCAGTATCTTATACAGACACAGGATGAGAAAAACAAATGTTCGAGTTTAATTATATGTATTTGAAGCATAGTTTCATCAACTATAGTTTCATCAGGAAAACAGTAAGACAGTACATTCCAGCTTCTGATGTAACAGGTTTATCTGGTTTTTGTCAGGAAAATCTTAATGGGGAATAAATGATACAGCGTCTCCTCTGCTAACATGGATGTTGAGTCACACATGGGATCCCACCTTGAGTATTTCACATGACATGGCAGAAATGGTCATAATCAACACTGGAGTAGAGAATTTGCTCAGAGCTTCTTACAGCTAAAAGGGGAAAAAGTTGACATCTTTTTCATTAGCTTATCAAAAGCCTTGCTAGCTCACACAAGCTTTCAGACAACCTTGAAAGTATATCACGCACTAATATCATAAAAAAACATGACAGACAGAGCTTGATGTATCTAATTTTGGGCTGGTATAAGTGCTATTTAGAGCAGTAAAGGTTTTAGCTCTTGTTTGATCTGTTTATTGAAATAGTCAGTGAAAAATGTGTCATATATTACATCTCCTCATTATTCTACTGGCATAAAGGACATTTGAATGGATAGTTCTGCCTACATTTTGGGATTATCCTGCTAACTGTATTAGGATAAGGTCATATACTGTACTCAGCACTGGTAAGGGAGCATTGTGTCCAGTTCTGGGCCCCTCACTACAAGGAGGACATTGAGGGGCTGGAGCATGTCCAGAGAAGGCCAACAGAGCTGAGGAAGGGTCTAGAGAGTGAGTTGTATGAGGAGAAGCTGAGGGAGCTGGGAGTCTTCATCATGGGGAAAAGGAGACTCAGGGGAAACTGTACAACTGCCTGAAAGGAGGCTGTAGCCAGGTGAGGGTTGGTCTCTTATCCTAAGTAACAAATGATAGCACAGGAGCCTCAAGTTGTTCCAGGGGAGGTTTAGATTGGATGGAAAAAAAAATTATTTACTGGAAGGGCTCAAGCATTGGAATGGACTGCCCAGGGAAGTTGTTGGGTCGCCATCCCTGAGTTGGTAACATATGTGTGGTACCTGGGGACAGGGTTTAGTGGGAACACAGAAGTGCTGGGTTAACAGTTTGACTCAATGCCTTAGTGGTCTTTTCTAACCTAGATGATTCTTTGGTCCGGGTCTTTATACTCTATAATATGGGTATAAAGTAAAAACTCTCATTTCCCTAACAAGAGTCTGTCAATCAGTTAAAATGAATGACTGGTTAAGACTTACCAACAGCACAATGGTCATTATATGGCCTTGTGTGCTTGCCTTTCCACATTAAAATCCATCACTCCTAATGATAATCACACTTTCTTAGGCTCCCCTAGTACCTGACTACCATTAGAAAAATAATTTGTTTAACAAAAAGCAAATAAACTTGTAGTTAATTTTTTTCTGATGTGAGACATGAATGCCAATACTCTGAAAATCCTAGAAGGACTGAGAGAGACTAGATTTTATTCTTGGGTGTTATTCCATTTCAGAGAACATTGCAGCTTTGTTGACATGAATGCAGTGCATGAATGACTTTATGCATATTCACAACTGTTTCCTGGAAGGAAATGGCTTATTAAACAGTAATCATATAGCATGTGTAAATGAGTTTTGTGGATAAACGTATCTTTATCCTTATTGCCTGAGATTGCTTGTTGGCTAAAAAAGTTTTTTTGCTGACATTTACTCTTCCAGAAATTTTATCAATCATCTTATGTCTGATTTGCTTTTCTGCCTGAGAAATTTCTTTTTCCTTATCTTATATGTAAATAATGCTGATTTTTCTCTGTTTCCCTTGAATCACATACTTGAAGGAAAAAACAACTGAATTTAGGAGTGTCTAAGTACTACCCTGGGTGAGATACTCAAATATATATCTCTACTTTCAGGTGAGGTAAATCACTCTCTGGACTAAGTGACTGCAAGATGAGCTTCAATAGTAACTCATGTACAAAAACCTACATACATACACCAAAAGTGTCTTCACTTTTTACTTGAATCCCATTCCAGGAGAACAAAATGAAATGTTTATGATATCAGCACCAAGAATTACTTTTCTTTATTCCTTTTTATTCCCCCATTCAGATTTGGGGGTCTTGCTCTGTTTAATGATCTCATGCAATTTAACTGTTCCACATTCCATTTTCAAGCTTCTTTGCCCAAGGTGCTTTTCTCTAATGATATCATCCACTCAAACAAAGTGATAACAACTTGCTCAGGAGAAAGGTATTTAGATTATATTGAACAGGTCACCTCAGAAAAAAAAAAAAAAGTCCTTTTGAGGCATTATGGTTATATTACAGTAGCTTCTGTACATGTATTTAGAGAGTCTCAGGTAAATTTTTTTTTGCTAGTTGAATAAAAGAGGAAAAACATAAAAACCTCACAACTTTTACATCTTCTGTCCTTGATAGTGCATTTAATAAGCAGTGGAAAACACAACTGCAATTTTTGTTCCAATATATAAAATTCTGCAAGAAGAAAATTTACAGGAATGTTATGAAACCATACTACAAACTAGTGAAATGAAATGAGAGAACCTACAGTGATTAAAACTAAAGGAATATGCATTATGAACACCATGTCTTGTGATAAAAAGACAGTAGAAACAACAGGAAACACTGTACCTGCTGTATTTGAAAAATATTGGTAAATATTTTGTCTTTTTAAATGTAGAAGTAATTTCATGTTAGTTTCTTTTAATTTGTGACAGTCTTATTGATCTAAAGCAAAAAGAGGAACATTTCTTACCTGTGCATTTTTTTTATTAAGCAGCAATATAGATAAATGTGTGGGAAATGTAATGATTTCTCCCAGCATTTGTGGTTGAAGACAAAGCCCTCAGGAGCTAATGGAGAGGCTTTCTTTTTCTTCAGCAGGCCAGATCAGGATTTTAGTTTTGTCTTATGGTATATAATGTAACATTTCTATATCATTAGTTCATTCCAGTGGGAGCTGGTGTCAGATTTTTCCCACATTAAATCCAAGGTAAAAGCTGTGACCTGTTCCCCTTATAAGAAAAGAAGGCAACACTCTTATGATAGACTGGTGGAAATATTGATGAAAACTGAAAACACTTGCAGAATTTTTGGTTTTCTAAATATTAAATATGTCGTGGAAAGGTTTACTTTATGGAGTCCACTTTGAAATGTATGTCTCAGCTGTCAGGTTTGAACATGTCAATGTGTAAAAATTGCAATTACTCTTCGGGGATGAGGTGAACTCTATAGTCAGATGCTGTGCAAGCTTCTGAGACCAGACACCGTGACGATTTTGGAGGCATCTCATTAACGAATTGTAGTGCTGCAGCATGCTCTGCTTTACTTATTTATTGAAGAGATAATGGGAAATAACTGGTTTCTTTGTGAAGTCATAAATAATATGACAGAAGGATATTAAATGCACTGAGATGTGACAGAGAAGCTAAAAAGTTGTAGGGTTTAGTATTTTATGGTGCCAGTTCTCCTTTACCAGTACATGTAAAACCAATAGATACGTTTTAGCTGGTTTTGTGAACAATTACCAATTTAGTGTGCCAGCTACTGATGAGTGGGTGTCTTGAATCATAAACAGTATCTCAGTTTTGCTATTTTCCAGTAACATACAAAAGTTACTAAGGAATAAATCTTCCTTCTCCTCTTTCTTTTTTTCTTTCTTTTTTTTTTTATCCTTCAGGTATTTTCCTATTTTGTTTTTAACAGATATAGTCTTTTTCTATTTCTAAATTTCCAGTGTGAAATATCAGTTCGACAAGTATGACCACTTCTGACATTCACTCTTTGCATATTTTGTTCTCGGTGGTAGTCTTGTCCTGATACAGCACAAAAACTTACATGCAGGGACCACTGTGACTTTTCAGCACTTTGCATTCGACTAAAATAACAGCTACCTTTTTTTTTCCCCTCTGTGTGTGTGTTTGTATCTGAATTAAAGAGGGAAAAATGTGTTTTATTCTGAAGACATAGCACTGAGATCCAGATTTAGGCAGCACTGTCCTCTTCTGTCTTTATTGCTGTTCTCTTCACTAAGAGATTTATCATGCAGCATATTGATAATTTCATCAGGGACTGTGGTGACTAAAGAAGTAGCAATTCCATTTGTGAGTCTTGGGATTATTTCTGATTATCATGACCCCACAATTCTTTACCTTAGGTTTGCCTCTACATCTAGCATGAAGCTACTATTGAAGACAGATCTCCACAATGATGCAGTGAGTTTTATTTAGGTTCTAATATCCTCTCCATTGTCATGGTACCAACCACCTATATCGTAAGCATCCTTCTACAATTTGAACAAATTATTTTTCCTGAAGCAATAAGCGTTTCTTCTGGGTTGGTAGTTTAGAAATTGTTGCAGCAGGCAAATGTTGAGGTCGTGAATGTGTGGATGTCAGCTACTATGCCAGCCATGAGCATTTATGGTTTATGGTGTCCATTACCACCTCAACTAAAGACTAAGCTCATCTTCCGAAACATGACCTTTTTATTGGAGGAGCTCCAAGCATTTTTAGAAGGGGTGCCAGGGCTTGTTTTTTTTTCTTGCTTAGCCCACTTAAATTATTTTATAGCAGTGTAAATCTATTGTTTCACAAGTATCTCCTAGTTTGCAGTAATGTGAAAATAGAGTGAGGCCTGATCTGCCATGCTCAGCCCTTGCACTGCCAGCAAAATACAATTTTAATTCATTTGAAGTAGGAAGTAGTAGGAAGTAGGAAACAGAGAAGCAATTCTGTTGTGACTCGAGTGATGTGTATATAAAACTTTAAAGTTGGAAACAATTTCCGTCAACTATTCTAACTATAATGTGATGATTATTACTGTAATTTAAAATTTCTCTTCAGAGCCAGCAGTGCGATAATGACTTAAGAAAATGAAGTGCTCATTTTTCATTGAGCAGTGGAGTGGTAACTTGGAAAAAGTAGAGTTTCATCTACAACTGTTCAAGTAACTGAGAAAGCACTGGATAAAATGTCATTGAGTTCTGCAAAAATGAGATAGGGCCAGTCTTTCTCATAAATTCATAAATTTTAGGAAACTGTAGAATACTTGATCCTGAAGTAAAGGAGATGACACTCATGTTGTGATCGTATCTGTCCATTTCTGATTGCTGTTTCATGAGGACTAGTCTTATAAGTAACCTTTCGTTTGTTTGCACATTTTGGGTCATCCATTCGAGAAAAATATCCCCAAATTACTGGTTCTTCTGAACTTGGGGGTTTAGTTTTGATACTATATGTCATTGTAATCATCTTTTTTCAACTATTTGGTGGTCTCTGAAACAGAGAACCTTAACAGATTATTTGTAACACTGATCGATTCATCTAAGCAGCCACACATGGACAATCAATGGAGACCCTTGCCTGGAGTTTCAAGCAAGAGAGGCAATAGATTGTATCACTATCATATTTTACCGCAAGTGGCTTGTGGTAGAATAATTTTGCATTCATTACATTCCATGTTTAATAATATTACAAGGTATTTTGACAAATAACTATGTTTCAGAAAGAATGTACTTAACATAGTTTGGTAAATTCTAGGTCAATTTTTAGTGAGAATAATACTGAATATCCACTAAAATACCATAAAGCAGTTCTGTTCATCAAAAGTAGTAGATATTCATTAATCATATCAAGTATTAGGTGTGTTTTAATATACATTTTGCCTTTTCTTTCTACTGAGATGGTAGTCATAGGCTTAGATAGCCCATATTCGTAATGTTGTGTCACTTAATCTAATTTCCTCTGAGCAGTTCTATGTTTTTAATAAGCCGCTTAAAAAAAAAAAAAGGAATAAAAACATTTTGTATGGCAGATTTTACTGTTGCTTAAATGACAAGTACAAAGCATAGCTCAAGCATTTCTTCTTAAAGTGCATTGGGGAGTTTTTGGTTTCTTCAGTATCTATTGTGTAGTAAATATGCAGTAAACACTTATCCATGGACCACTTTTTCATGAAAAATTTTAAATACATATGTTAATTTTGAAAGTCTATAAAAAACCTGTTGCTTTAATATTTTCTCAGTTATGTATAGAACACCACTTGAGAAAAAGGTGTCTAATATTGTTATTAGGCTGTTTAGGTGAGTGGTGGAATCATTCTGTTCTGTTTCCATTCCCAGAAAAAGATCTGATTATCATCTGGAAATATATCCTTGTGAGTCCTTTTTTTGCCTACTGCAACATATTCCAATTCCATAAATATTTGATAGAAAAGGACCCTAATTAAAAAGACTTCTTCCTTCCCTTTCTAGTGCAGAATTGTTCTGTCAGAAGAGCCTGACACCCTCTTCTCTGGTGGGAGGAGAACACAGATTGCAAGGATTCACGGGATCTTAATCTAAAGGATGTTCTCAGTTTATGTTCCCAAATGGTAACATATCTTCCTGCCCGTAATAGATGCTTATTCCTTCCAAACAACTAAGACTCGCCCCTTTTTTTTTTTCCTGAAAAGTTTGCGGTTCCTTATGCAACTGTTTTTAGAAGACTACACTATTATTTTCCTGGCTCTTTCTTAAAAGACACAAAAAATGGAAAACCCTAAAGAAACAAACAACCCATGTTTGAGGTGTCTCAAAGATAATTTAGAGCCTATCTGAATTTTTCTTCTTTACACAAGCTACAAGTGTTATATGAGATTGTACTATTTATTTTACCATTATAGTTTATATATACTTCTCTATGTACAAGAGTATTCTAATCCTGAAAAATGCTGCTGTCCATTTTTGTCTGTCTGCATCTTACTTTTGTCTGCTACAGAAACATTTTTTTTGACTGCTTTATTCTTCCCCAATTAATTTAATTATGGCTTCTTGTATATGTAAGGACTCAAAATGTAAGGGTCTCTGTTTCCAGGTTCTGACTGAGACACTAGCTAAACACCAATATCTTTACCTTGAACATCTCTCTTTTCTTTTGAAATTGGCAGGGAGCCCAGAAGTTTCCTTGATCAAAGGCATTTCATGATTTTTTAACCTACTTTCATGCCAATTTGTTCTAGTAGTCCTAAAATTAATCAAAACCTTTTCCATTGTTTAAAGCTAAAGATAACATTCCTACAAAATAATTTTATAGCATTTTGAATATAAATTAAAATGACTGTTAATGACAGAAAAATAACTACAGTTAAAGCTGTGTCCTTCAGGCAAATGGTAAGTAAATTAGAGGTTGATTGAAAAACCATTAATGATCCTGTTGTCTCAAAAAAGAATTTTACTAGAAAAAGACTTTGAAAAGGAAGAAAAAGTAGATATTCTTAGAAGTATAAATTGCATCACAGTCCAGTCTTCAGCCACAGCAATTACCAATTTCCCCCCAAAATTTGTGGGGAAAAAATATAACAACTTGAAAATTCTTGACAAAGGAGTATTTTAGGATCTACTTTTCTCTTTAAAGTTGTCCTTCTGAATTTTTTAGTCTAAAACATGCATTTCCAGAACTGCTTTTTTTTTTTTTACAGGTGAGCATGTAATGGCTTCCTCCTTTCAGATCCCGATTATTACTTTCTGGAATTCTGTGTAAAATCAAAAGGAAGCTGGTCAGGAAAAATCAGTTCTGGAAAACTGAAGAGGAAAAAAAAAAAAAACAACATTGCCAGATGAGGAGGAAAAAAAACTGAGGAATTTCTGACCAAGAATCCAAGACGCAAAAGTGTAGCTGAAAGTTGAGGTGCCTGAAGAAGCATTGGTTTTAAGAACATGGAATATCTAAAGGGATTTTGAAAATTGCTGGTTCTCTTCCTGTGAGCAGAGGAGATCAGACGCAGTGCAGGGCAGTAGGGAAGTCAGCAAAAGGGCAGGTGTCAGCCCTTGTCCACTGTGGGTCAAGTTCCTGTTGCTTTGGTGTGAGTGTAGGTTTTGTCTTTGGAAGCCATGAAGAGCTGTTTTACTTTGGTGCTATGCGTGAAGGAAGTTCGCATTTTCAATTTGTTTCTAATCAGTGAACAGTCCTCAAAAGAATTTGTTTTCCAGGAGTCACTCATCATGGTTGAGGTTCAGGGGACAAAAAGGAAAATTTTTTTTTTTTTCATCAGTTAACTGAGGAGAGAGAGATAAAAAGTAACTCTGATTTGGGTAGAAGAAACCATGGGAGCCTTAAATATCTGTCTGGTTTTAACAGATTGATGCCATTAAATATTTGCAAGGGCTGTTTCAATGCTTGGTCTTTCAAAGTAAGATATGAAAATAAGCCCAATGCCTCCTATGTAGAATGTTCTGCAAGAAGCCTAGAGAATTACTCCATGAAAATTTTTAATATTAACTTACTCATCAATCATATAGCAACAACACTATTCATCAGACCTAGTCATGATTAGGAAGCCCTTGAAATTAAATAGAGGGAATAAATATGATGAGGAATATGTTTACTAAAATGTGCTAATACAGAAGAGCAAGAACATATATAATATGATTATATATAAAATTACATGTCAACTAAATGGTAGGCCAAGCTGCAGTATCGGAGTTCAAACATCTAAGAGTGATTTTTTTTATTACTTTTTTTAAATGTAGCAACTTTAATAATTTTGCATGGTTTCACAATTTTCAGTTCTGCTATTATAAAATCTACGGAAAAGACTTGCATCCGAAAAAAAAAAAGCTTCTGACAGTGTTAGATTTTTTGATTATGAATGCTTAGCATTTCACTAACCCTTACTTGAATCCTGTATTACGAGAGTTTATAGTTCTTAGGAACTCAATCTTTTTCTTACGATTTTCAACAAAACAAACTCACTGAGCTCTGCAGAATCTCACATAATAGATATTTAAAACTTACTTTTACTCAAGGGCGTACCTAGGCAAATTCATGAAACAGAAATTCACTGATGTTTGTAAGTACATAGAAAAGCAATCTACTTCATAAAATCCTTGAACTGAAAATAGATGGAAGATGAGACACTATTAAGGGAAAGGATCAAATATGTTTGTTCTGTTTTTGCTCTTTTCTATGCAGTCAGTAATGGCCACAAGATCCTGGCTTAGATGTATCTTTGATCTGACACAATGTATGAATTGTTTTTATGTCACATCAAAAGCAATGGAGCATGAAATTGCTATGTTTTGTGTAGGTGCACCAAGCCTATGTGCTATAGGAATGGAAATTCCAAAATTAAACAAATGTCCCTAGTTTTACTTTCTATGAGTCACCAGAACTCTCAAGATTTTCTAATAAAATATTTTGCATTCAACACATAGTCATCACATTGTCTCATCACAAATTTCATATCGTTGCAGAACTTTTGTCATGAAGTTTGCAGGTAGCAATATATATGTGCCTAATGCATACGTAGTCTGATGAATTATTTTTGCTTTAAATATAAAGTATTATCTATTTTTCTATCTGCCATTTCTATTTTTAGCAAGAAGTCAAGAGGTGTACTGGACAAAAAGATGGGTTAGATGGATGTTACAATGAAAAATATTTTTAAGATCGCAATCATTATTTCCAGTGATTTCTTTTAATATCTTACTACTGAAGAAAGATGCAAAAAATCTGTTTAAAATTAAACAGCTTCAAGAGGATATCAACAACGTGTATATAACTTTTTTGTTTATAAGGCTAAAAGAACTCTGTTAATGCTTGCAATTATAAATCCAGCAATTTTTATTATCTGTTCAAAACAGAATTTGAAGCCATTACTTCTTAGAAAACTTACCTCTAACATTTTAGAACACTTGTTAGACCAGGTAATTAATAAAATAAGTAACATTTCATTGCAGGATCTTGTTTTTATTGTCATAATTTTCTAGTTAGAGCAACAGATCATATGGATACTAGAGAGAATTTTGTTATGAAGACCTTTATGAATTACCAGACATGTAAGTCTCCTGATTCTCTTGAAGTCCCCTGACTGTCTCTTTTAGCAGTCACAAGTTGGGGAAAATCTAGTTTGTCATTAAGCCCACAAGGAGCAGTACACTGTAGGGGATATAGTCTTACAGCACTGCCTATTATGTTTGAAAAGCAGAATTGCAGGATTGAGTTAAGGTTTAAGAGGACCTCTGGAAATTGTCTTATCCAACCCCTCCTGCTCTGAGGAGGGCCAGGAAATGGAGGCTGCTCAGGGTCATGTCCAGCAAGCTACTGAATATCTCCATGAGTGGAGATTGCACGACCGCTCTGGGAAACCTGTTCCAGTGTTAGAATACTCTCATGATGATTTTTTTTTTTCTCTTACGTTTAAATGAAGTTTCCTATTTCAGTAATGGCTTGCCACCACTTGACCTTTCTTCAGAGAAGTAGCCTGGCTCCATATTCTTATCTTTCACATTCATCAGTTATTTGTATACATGAATAAGATGCCCCTACATATCTTCACCAGGATGGATAAGGCAAGCTTCTCAGCCTCTCAGTGTAGGTCACATGCTCCAAACACTTGTTCGTCTTTATGATACTGAATTCAACTCACTTCCATATTTTCATTACCCTATGTACCAGGAAACTCAGGACTGGACCCAGCACTCCAGTTGTGGCCTCTCCAGTGCTGAGGAAGGATCACACAGTCACCCTGCAGGTGGTAAAATCCCATTCCTAATTTAATCCAGAAAAAGTAATTTGCCTTCCTTATTGCAAAGGCACATTGCTGGCTCTTCCATCAGGACTGCAAAGCTATTTCCCAGCCATTTAGTCCCCAGCCATTTAGTCCCCAGCCAGTACTGGGCATGTAGTTATTCCTCCCCTGGTGCAGGATTTAATATTGCTCACCTTGAGTGTTCTGACACTATTACTGCTGGCCCATTTCTTTAGCCTGTTAAGGTTCCTTTGACAGCATAAGCATCTTCTGTGTCAAAACTTCCTCCCAAGTTTGCATATCATCTGCAAATTTGCATTCTGTCCCATCTTCAAGGTAATTACTGAAGACATTATACTGTACTGGCCCCAGCATTGACTTCTGGGAAACACCACCACTATCTGGCCTTCATCTGGACTTCATGCTTCTAACCACAACCTTTGAGCCCAACAGCTCAGCCACCTTTCAGCTCACGTCAGTGACTGCAGGTATAACCTGTGCTTCATCAGTTTGTTGAGGTCCGTATGGAATCATATAACCACTAAGGCTGGAAAAGATCTCCAAGTCCAAAATTCACCCGAGTACCACTGTGCCCACTAAACCATATCATGAAGTGTTGTATCTATCTGCTTTTTAAGCTCTTCCATGAATGGTGGTATTACGGGAGGCATCACTCACAGCCTTGCTAAATTCTTGATAAGCAATATCTCTTCATCCACTGAGTACTGCAGTCATTTCACCATAGAATTATTTTACACTCTTATGGCCTGATTTTATCTTCAGAAATCTATGCTGATAACTCCCACCTTGTCCATCATGTGTTTGGAAAGGGCTTTCAGGATGGTTTTCTCTACCACCTTCCCAGGGGTCAAGGTTAGGCTGACTGGTTTGTAGTTACCTGGATCCTTCTTCTTGCAGCTCTCAACTGAAACTCTTTTATTCAAAAGATAAATACACTATCTGGAAAGTTCATTTTAATTTATAAATTTAATTATTTTATACAAATACAACATAAAATCAAAACGTATATTTATGCTACTTTAGGATTTTTTTCAAATGAGTAAAATAGTTTAGAACATTCAGCTGTGAGTAGGTGTTGGACTAATTAACTGCTGCAAAGACTTAAAATTCTTTGGGATGTGATAATATTCAAACATCACGAAGTGCCATTTAAATTTTAAAAGATACATGTTTTGAGATGTTTCTATGAAGACAGCACTTCTAGTAAAAAAAATCTTCATGTTTCCTTGGCCTCTTTTGGAACTCATGGTGGTGCTTTTTCCAGCTGCACTGTCATTTTTCATGTACTGAGGAAGTCCAGCAAAATATCTTTGTGTGCCAATTTTAAAAAGCCATTCCCTTGGCCCTGACCTCATTCAATGATAGAGTGTGTGTGAATAAGAGAGCTTTGAGGTGCTGTGTACCTTCAATAAAATGTTTTCCCACTAAAGGGCATCAGATCAGGTAGATAGATTAAATTTAAAAGTAAAAAAATCTTGTGTAATTCATGAGTTCACAACTAAAAGAAAACTACTTTTGTCCAGTGTAGATAGGAACAATACTGTAATTACTAACTATTTGTTGATAATTTAACATCTTTTGAGACCAGGCCTGAGGAAGACTCTAAAGTGGGCTGCCGAGGGAGGTGGTGGAGTCACCATCCCTGCAGTGTTTAAGGAAAGACTTGATGTGGCACTCAGTGCCCTGGTCTAGTTGACATGGTTGTATTCAGTCAAAGATTGGACTTGATGATCTCAGAGGTCTTTTCCAACCTAATTGATTCTCTAATTCTGTGACTTGGGGATGTTTGTTTACAAGAAGCTCAGCATGAGCCAACAATGTGTACTTACTGCCCAGAAGGCCAGCTGCACCCTAGGCTGCCTCAAAAGAAACGTGGGCAGCAGGTTGAGGAAGGTGATTGTGGCCCTCTACTCACCTGGAGTGCTGCATCCAGCTCTGGGATCCCCAACATAAAAAGGACAGGGACCTGCTGGAGTGAGTACAGAGGAGGACTACAAGGATGATCTGAGTGCTGAAGCACATTTCCTATGAAGACAGGCTAAGAGAGTTGGGGTTGTTCAGCCTGGATAACAGAAAACTCTGGGGATATCTTGGAGCAGCCTTTCTTTATCTAAAAGGGGCTGCAGAGAGAACTGGAGAGAGGCATTTTTGCGAGGGCATGTAGTGACAGGAAAAGAGAGAATGGCTTTAAGCTAAGTAGGTCTAGATTAGACATTTGGAAGAAAATCATTACTCAGAGGGTGGTGAGGCACTAGAACAGGTTGCCCAGAAAAGCTGTGGATGCCCCATCCCTGGAAATATTCAAGGCCAGGCTGGATGTGGCCCTGATCAACATGGTCTAGTGGGAGGTATCACTGCCAATGGCAAGGAGATTGGAACTAGGTGGAATTTTGTCCCTTTCAAACCGAAGCATTTTATTATTCCATCAGATTTGACCTAACTAAAACTTCTCAGCTTATTGTTTTATCTCCATTAGTAATTTTTCTCTTTGCCATGAAAAAAACTTCTAAAAATTTGTTTGCCCTTATTAAGTGCAGGCTATACGCTATCACTTGGTCATTTGCAGTAGCTATACTGTATTTGTTGTGCTTTGGAACAAGAGTAACAGAACAAATAATTCCTTAGGACTTTATCCAAAATATCTCCAGAACAAAGACAATTCTACTTCAAAAGAATGTCTGATCTCAGTTACATGTTGAAAAAAGTCCTAGAACCTTCAGAATATTTTCTAAATAATGTCATTTCAGAGCATGACACAATAAAATCACCTCCATATTTTTCAAAACAGAGGCTAAAGAAGACTATTCACCTATCTTATTTGTTTTCTTATTTTAAATTTAATTTGTTTGTCATCATCTTGATTAAGAGGTAAAGACATTTTTGAAATAAATCTCTACCTTAGAAATCCAGTACTGCACAGTAGTCACAGAAGGGCTTTCAAACCAAGCAAGGGAATTAAATAATTGGGCATCAAATGGTAAAAATTTCTTTTTTATCCTGTCCTAGTCACATTGAACTCGATGTCATAACTTCAGTGAACCTTGGTTTTATCCTGTGCATGAAGATAAGGACATTCAAAAGTCATTGCAAGGCTGATACAGAAAAAGCTTAGGAACTAATTATCTGATTTTAGAAGAAACTGAATACATAATTTTAGTGAACTAAAAGTCAGAACATGAAACCGATACATTTCAGTATTGGTTAGAATAAAATATCAGGAGGAAAAAGTCTTAAGGAATATGTGAAATGCTAACAATAGCTGTGAATAAACATTTTAGCGACTGATAAAAATTAAGGTTCAAAGTTAAATAATTGCAGGAGAAAACAGTACCGAAGGATTAAACTGTGAATCTATTTTATATTTATTTACCGATTTCTTCAATCACACCTTGAACTGGAAAGATGAAATTCACATTAAGAAAAATACAGTTCTTCCAGCAATGTGGTGATTGGATAGTCTTACTAAAAATTGATAACTTTGTATGGTATGGAGAGAGTTTTAAAGAAATTTTAAATGTAATTGTAGGCAAAACAATGTTGCTAATCTTTGTGAACTCACACGTTTGCAAATCCCAAAGACCTGGTTTGTTAAAAAAAGAACCCCAAACCATAAACCAAATAAATTTGGTTTGTTAACATCCTGAATTGAGTTTGAACACACATAATTCAACAGAGTGACATTTATTTTCACTTCAGCATCTCCCATGGTGTAACTCATTGCGCAACTAAATTATAGTGTCTAATTATGACAGAGTTGGAAGCCAAAGTAATTCTACCCCAGCTTTTTGTCTTTTCTCTTTAAAACAAACAAAAACAAACATATAAAAATGAAAAAAAAACAAAAGCAGTTCGAAGTTCTGTATAAATGTATACAGAAGGGTATAGAAGTTTACATGTGGAGACAAATTTCTTTCTTATTTATGGAGCATGACCTGGCTGTAAACAGTAGAACTCACTGGGTCCAGTGCTAGCTGGACACATTTGAATTCTATAGCAGCCACATCAATGCCTTCATATCAAGAAACTGTTTCACGCTAATCAGTGGTTGATCTGCCCCTTCAGGTGCTCCAGAATTATTTGATTTCTCTGTCTTCATGGTCACAATCAAAGCTCATCAATGTTAAAGAAGCCAACTATATGGGAGAGTGGTGAAGACATTGAACACCTCCTTCCTGTCTTCAAAACTTAGAAAAAGGCCAGAAAATTATTTAATGCTTAGAAGTCAGAAAGACAGATTCCTAATACAAAAACAAGAGGATAAGACATAATCAAAGTAATATTTTCAATCAAACTTCTTCCATTTTAAACTTGGGATTGAGACTATTTTATGTGATTCTCATCACTCAAAGGAATTTAACTCTTTCTATCAGGGGAAAATAGATTATGGAAAGTAGATCTTTTTCATTGGCCATATATTGGTTACAAAATGATATATGCCCAGAGCTAAACATGTCCCACATGGTTGTAAGCAAAAGCTTATATTACTTCTTTGAAGTTGAGAGTGTGAGTATCTAGAGCACCTCTGGACCTGCTTCACGCTTCTGATTTTAAGTAAAATACTCCCACATAACTACCAAAAAAATGAAAGAAAAAAGAAGGCTAAGTTGAACCTTCAATTCTATCATGTAAAATTTAAAATGGTGGATATAAAACATAAAAGGTTGCACCTACAGTATGTTTAAGAGTCTACCATATTTCTTCTAACCTGCAAGTTCAACTAAAAAACTAGGAAGAGATTTGTGAATGCTGAAGATTCAAACCTGAGCCAAAAATATTTTCAACTAATAAATGCATTAAGGACTTTGATGTTAAATACCTGGTGCACTGTGTCACATTTATAATTTAGAGTGGTTACAAGCCTCAAAACTTATTCACATTTTAATTCTTAGGCAGGAGAAAGCATTTTTATGTTGTGTTAGAACTCCTTTGGCATGAGCACAGCTTGTACTGAAACCTACATATAGTGAATTCTTTCACCACTGAGTAGCAAATTCTGAAGGCATATAATAAAGATTGTGAAACAGAAGAACATACTGAGTAATTAGTTTTTGAATTAAGGATAATATGAAAAGCAGGCAGCATAGTTGTCGGATTTGATTACATGTGACACTGTTTTATCTCCTACAATTTGATTTCTAAAACAGAAGTGAATACTTGTGTTTTGGATGAATGAAGAAATAGTACTGTCCACCCCATGAGAAAAACATTGCGGATTTGATTACACGTGACACTGTTTTATCTCCTACAATTTGATTTCTAAAAGAGAAGTGAATACTTGTGTTTTGGATGAATGAAGAAATAGTACTGTCCACCCCATGAGAAAAACATTGCTATTAAGAAAGGATAAAAGAGTAATGCATCTGTAAAATGCAATTACAACAATTCTGTAGGAATTTCAATACTGTACTATTAGAGCTTTGATGATATAAAGTTATTTTTATGTCTCCTACCTTTTTTATTTTTTTAAAAGTCCATTCATGCAGTCTTTGTAAGGGAATTAATTATTAGCTAATTTTATTTCTGTTAGAGCTCAAAATTTAATTTGAAGAGCTGAAGGAGAAATAAAAGATCTAGGTTTGGTTATATACATCATGAGACTAGTTTCATGGCACAATTTTAAAGCAGCAAGATTGAGTTAATGAGGAAATGTTTCTACAAATTCCTTTTTGGATTAAATTAACTGCAATCATTTTTTAAGGTCGGATAAGACCACTGTGATCATTGCATCAGACCTCAATATCTGACAAAAGGTAAAGGAGTATTCTGAATTAGTTCTGGTTTAAATTTGGGAGCACATTATAAGAAGTGCTTCCTCTTCTGTTTGAAGAGCCGTCAGTGAAGAGTCCATAACAGTCTTTTAATATCTGTTGTAAGATGTGTGACATTTCTAATATGAATGAAGGAGCTCTTCTCACCTAACTTTAATTTAAATGTCTATCTACAACCGAGCAAGTTTTCCAATGGACCACGATAGGCTCTTTAGAGCACAGTTCATTTACCTAACATGAAAAAAGTATTATGATGGACATGGTCGTAGCTTCCATATACTGTAGAGAATCAAGGCAAGTTTCATGAGACATAAGGACTATGGAAGCATGCTCTCAGTGGCACTGAACATTTGCATTGTGCCTTACAAATATCTGCTGTATGTTTAGCTGACCTCTACAGAAACTTCAAGACAGTTGGAAAGCAGATGTATTTCACAAAGCTGTCTAATTTGAGATAAATGAAAGAAAGGAATATTGTGTGCACTGAGAAATATTGTCCCATTAATCCAACAGATTGCGTACATTGCATATTGTGCACAAGAGTGAGCAGACCAGATAGTCTTTACTTAAATCTTAATTTGATACACCCTGGGGGAAGGGCTTAGTAAGGAGCTTGACAGGCTTGAGAGGTCAAGGTCCTTGGAGGTTCACAGAATGAACCTCATGAAGTTCAAGAAGGGAAATCAGCATGTCCTACCCCACCCCTGAGCTGGGACAGTCACAAGGGCAAATATAGACTGGGCAGAGAATGGACCTACAGCAGCCCTGAGAGGAAGAACTTGGAGTATTTGTGGTCAAAAAGCTCAACAAGACCTGGCAGTGTGATCTCACAGCCCGGAAAGCCAACCATACATACCTTGAGCTGCATCAAAAGCAGTGCGGCCCACAGGTCAAAGGAGGGCATTCTGTCCCTCTGCTCCTGGTTGTGTCCTTCTACTCATCTGGAGTATGTCGTCCAGCCCAAGACAGGAAGGACATTGATCTGTTGGAGCAAGTCCAGAGGAGGCCACCAAGATCACAGGGGTGGAGCACCTCACCTATGAAGAATTACTAAGAAAATTGGTGCTGTTCAGCCTGGATAAGAGGAGGCTGTGGAGAGTCCTTAGAGCAGCTTTACAGCACCTAAAGGGGCCCTACAAGAAAGCTGTAGAGAGTTCTTCATAAGGCTTCTTCTTTCGATGAAGAAGAATAGGTTTATGTTAGATATCAGGAAGAATATTCTCTTTATTATGAGGATGGTAATTATGAAACAGATTGCTCAGAGAAGTTTGGATGCCCCATCCCTGGAGGTGTTCAAAAGTAGGCCAGATGGAGCTTTGGGTAACCTTATAGTGAAATATGTCCTTGCCCATGGCAGGGAAGTTGAAACTAGATGGCCTTTAAGGTTCATTCCAATTTTAATGATTCTATGCTACTAGAATCCATGACTGTCAGGATTTTCACAATGGGAATTTTCTTGAGTAAAAAATGCAGAATGTAGTTAGCAACTTCGAAGGTGAATGTATACTGCTTCTACTTATTTTAACAGGGCAGATATCTCTGTTACAGGATGTTTTAATGAGTTGATACATTTCTCATTTCTAAGCACAGTGATCACAGTAAGATTATAACTACAATTAAAGGAAAATAATTAAGAAGAATTATACTATTCTGTTTATAGAAAAAAATTAATTAGCAGATCTGTTCTGGAATTGCATGGATAGAGGTATGTGTTGGGGTGTTTAGTCAGATATGGACTAAAACAGGGAAGGAAAATGTTCTTACATGAAAGATACCAAATTCTATTTGCATTTACACAAATAAACACTAAAAATTTCTTATTCCTGTGCCTGTTGAAATCAATGTCAAATGTTCTAGAGCTTACTGGGAGGAGGATTATGGTCAATATCTCCTCTAATGGAAAGATTTTAATAGGAAAGAGGCTTAGGTCAACTTAAACATTTCAACATGGCAATGAGAAAATGAGTATCAGTGAAATTAATGGTAATTATGTATGTATATATTTATATTTACATATATATATATATAGACAAGATTCTGTTTGTATGGAAAAGCTTTTGTGTAATTAAAGCAAAGAATTATATAAATAATGAATAATTTAAAGAGCTCACCTATACTAGAGTCACAAAAGGACATTCAGGCTATTCACAGTTAATACATTTTTGGCCCTCCAAGATCATAACAAATGGAGTTGTGCTATATTCTGTTCTTGTACCAGTAAATTTAGCTTCTCCTGCCAAACTCTCAACTTTCTTTTAGGCAACATGGGAGCTCATGATGGGAGTTTGGCATGAGATTCGTGTTTCACCTATCTCATATTCTTTACTTCTTGCCTTTCTGAGCAATTCTATGCAGCTTTCTTTTGAGCTTTTGCTTTTAATGCTCATTGACTCTCCTCTTCTAAGCTGTTCGAGGTTTTTCTAAGCTTGGAGAGTCTTACGCAATTGCTTTTTTCCTAGTTAAGAAATTTCAGGTTTTGCCATGGATTTCATGCTTGGGAAGGTGTTTTTTATTTAAGTGCTTGTTATGATGAGCTGTTATTTAGAACTCTGTCACCTGCAGAGACCTCTCAGAAATCACCTCAGCTGAAACTCAAAACTCTTTAGTTCCTAGTAGGTTTTTTGTTCTGGGTGAGCTGTCTTGTCTCTGAAATAAATTAGTATGAAAATCTCTCCTAGAGGAATATATGCTAGATGAAAATTCATCTCTACTAGTGTGATAATTGTAAAAATAATATTGACAGGTATGTAGGTATGGCTGCTTCCATAGAATGGTATGACAGGATGACCATCTTGGCTAACCTTACTGATCAGGTACTGAGAAATATAAGGATTAATAGCTGCACACTTGAGAAAGTGGAAGGAAGGGCATGCTTTAAGTTTGGTTCTTAGGCAAGAGCTGTAATTTGATCTTTACATCCCCTTCTCTTCTAGAAATTTGAGCTAGAAATTTGAGCTCCACAGCAAATGATCATGTTGCCTCATCTCCCTATAGCCTCACATCTTCACTGGGTTTAAATGGTCCCAAGTACTCACACTACACAGTCCTATTGTCAGTACTGAGACTCAACTCTTTTCAAAGACTATCCATAAGCTGCTTGTAAAGCAAGGTCTGTGACTGATACCAGACATTAGAATTACTGTGGGACACCAATACTGATTGCTGTATCTCACCTTTCAGATAGGGCATTGTAGCCAAACATCTTTCTGAATCAGCAGCCATATTCTGTCTGAAAAAACTGAAAGGGTGTTGTGAAGACCCCTGCTTGAAAGATTGAGCATCAGTCCTGGAAATATCATTTGCCTTTAACCTGAGTTTGTTATTGTAAACTAGATAAAGTTTTAGCATGTAAGCATGAGATGATCTCAAAGATGCTCATCTAGATCAGCTCTACTCTTTCCATTATTGCACCTACAGGCAAGTTGTTTCCAGTCCTTCACAAAGAATTGTTTTCAAGTATTGAAACAGGGCAATTACAAAGTTATGATATATCCAGCACTAACGATCCAGTCTCGCTTGCTATTTTTCCTCAGGCAGACTCTATTGAAAGGAAACAATTCAGTAACAACTGTTTTCTGAAGCAGTACGGGTAATCAGCTCAAGGCCATCCGGAGTATATTGTCAGAAATATTATCCATTGTACATAATGTGCGACTCCATTCTGGATGTCAGCCTACAAGAAGATCTTTAACAGAAATGACATTGACACAATGCAGATCTTTGCCTCTAGTCATGTGGCATCCCTCCACTTCATAGCAGAGAGTAGCTGTTCATATCCAGCTGTCATGCAACAACAGAGCAAAGTAGTGACTGTTGTTACTCTTTGGTGAAATTAGGTGGTTCATGCTTTGCAATGGCTTAAATGTCTGAGGAGACAGCATTTTGTGGGTGCTTTATGGTGCATGTAATTAAAGATTTCACTGGATAAAAGGCTTTCCCAAACAAACATGCATTTTCGAGCTTTTTAAATAAGTGAAAGTGAGACATTTTTTGGCTTGGGGAACACCTTCTCATAGATGTCAATTACTTGTTTTCTGCCTTTAAAAAAGAAACTATTCTAAATTGAATAGCCATTTGAATGTCGTATTAATTAATATTTCATTGCTTTACACTGGAGAACAGATCAGGAAAAGGGGATTTTTGTTCATTGACATCTGGTTAAACAAAGCTAAGTGGAACCTTCTGACATTATCAATGGAAAGATCTGAAAGGAAAGCTGTTCTGTACAATGGCCTCCTTCATGTATTTCTGCAACTGTTCTGTTCTGGTTTGCTACTAAATAATATAGTTTGGGCTTGTTATTTTTTATCTTTAGAAACAAGCTGTAGTTAGAGTGTGGATGAGATTTTTTTTTTATTGGGTTTAGACCCAACTGTACTGCAGTTGCTTATGTTTACATGATTTCTGATGCCTTTGTGGAGTAAGCTGATCTTGCCTTTTTGAACTGTCACTTTGGCCGCTGACTAGATCAGTCCTATAATTCTTTATGAACTCAACCACAGTGAATGATGATTTATGTCCATGAAAATCCAGCTACCACCACCATTACTGCAGCTCAACGACTAATGAGTCTGTGCCTTTCAGATGAACAGCTGAAGTTCTTAATTTTGTTCTGTAGGTTGTTTTCCTCATGAAAAAACTACTCAGTAAGTATGGAATACAAACCCTCTGATGGCTGCATAGTATATAACATGAGACTTAGTATGTGTTCTGCCTCAACTAGTCTTCTTTGTAGGAGCTTCTGCTTTCCCTTACACCCTAGTTTCTGCGTAATTGTTTAGGTATTGCAACCTTTTCTGCTGGCAGGCTCACCCAAGAAGGCGGCCAAGGTCAAGGACCCAAGCTTAGCTCAAGTTAACGCTCCTGTTCATAATACTATCTCCTTCTCACACACAGACTCTTGCACACACTGCATTATGCAAAATGGCATTGTATGCTTACTTTTGATTTTATATTCTGAAATCTTAAAAAGCATGAATGTATTTTAAGCAGTTAAACATCTAGCACTAATCCTACTAATTAGAATAAACCCAACATAAGACGTAAAAAGCTATTAGCAGTGAAATATTTCATGTAGACTTTAAAAGCCATTATATATGATAGGGGAGGAATAAAACATGCAAATATTTGAACCTAAAAGGTAGAAAAAATCTAGCAAATTGAAAACCTGTCTGTTAAAAATCCATCATACTGAGTAAAAATTTGACAAAATTGAATTATACTTTGCAAATAATGGAAACAGTTTCTCATCAGGTAAAGAATTTTGTGCTGCCAGTAAAGTTGACGAATGTAAGGAAATCTGGTAAGTTTCACTGGAGTTTTATATTCTCATCTAAGTGAAACATGTAACATGAAGCAAGACAGTATGTTTTGGTCTTTCACACAGCGAAGAATAATCCTCCCTCTCCATTTTGGCCATGCACTAGTTATACAGCTGGAATACTGCACTTCCCTGAATTAATTTTCAATGGTTTTTCAAATTTGAGTGTTTCTTTAAATATTTTTAATAGTGTTACAACTGGTGTATTTGAGCATGAAAATTCAATAGTCTTTTTTGTTACATGTTATTTTCATCACAGAGTTGGTAAATTTATGTCACAGTAATTCCTACAGGAAGTTAAATATTTGAGTGTATTTAATTTAATTAAATATTCAGTTTATCTGTCAATATGGCCACTAATTAAAAAACATTGAACTATTGTAGCATTATGAAAAAAACAAAATCAAATATTAAGAAAACAGCATGACAATGAAATTACATTTGTTAAGTCCTTTCATAAACTGCTCCCTATAAAATTAAAATCTCTGGACACTGTTAATGTCTGTAATGACAAAAATGCAAATAGTGTTGATATAATTTTATAATAATGTAAATCCCCTGGATAAGCCAGGTAGTCAACTCATATTTTTCTGTCTTCAGCAGATGAGCTAAATCAGATTTCCTATTTACTTTGCACCAGGTACAGTACTGAGAAAAATAACTGCAGTGCTTTATGCTCTGTATTAATAGTTAATGGTACATGCAGCATTTGCTTCTCATTCAAAGCCTGTAAAGAGCCACTAGCGTGACCTGATGTATGATGGAATCTGTGGCATTCATACATTGTCACGTTGCCCCATGTCAGGATTTACACTGCTGGCTCTGCCCTGCTTTGGTCACACACCACGTCACTGCTCTGCTAAGGCCCAACAGCAGGACAGATAAAAGGAACCTCTGCTGACAAAGCATGCCTTTCTTGGTGCATAATTTATAAGGTTCTCACACTTACCTGTCCTTTAGTTCTGCAAATATAGTAAATTATGAATTTAGAAGCATTGCCAGAATTCTTTTTCTGCTAGTGCTACAGAAGGTCAAAAGTTTTGCTGATACTGCTCATAGAGCTAAACCTGAAAATTCGCTTTTAGGGCAACAAAGAACTTCGAGGAAAATGTCCATTCAAATCCTACCCTGCAATGCCTGCCCTCTAGACATAACAGAAACACTCTTCATGTTCCTCAGATAAAAGCCCCAGCTTGGTAGACCCTTCTTTCAACTCATCTGTGTGTTTGCCTCATTGAATACTGAATGTAGACATCACATTTAGCTCAGGGATAACACAGATCACTGAATATACCTAAATTATGAGTCTTCATTTGACTGCAAACATGCTCATCCATATAAATTTACCAGTGTTAAGATTTCCCTTTTTTTGAGAGAAGATAAATGTGAGTGATCTTTCAAGTCAAATATCTGGGTTTAGCAGTAATTCTAGGGGAAAATATAATTTACAATATAATCAGCAGCTGTTTAAAATCTCATGAGGCTGTTCTTGTAGCACACATTGAACAATAGTAATTGTATGTTGAAGCAAGGATTTTAAAATTTGTCTCCCAATATGTACTTATCTTCATAAGTTTGCAAAAGTGATAGATAGATAGATAGATGGATAGATAGATAGATAGATAGATAGATAGATAGATAGATAGATGCAAACAATTTAGCACAAAATAAACCATTAATTGCAGATGTTTTATGGTTTCTAATATTTTTGCTGAAAGAATCTGTCAAATTTGGGATAAACAGTAGGGATTCAGGACTCCTTTAAGTCACCTTTCTTTATTCCTTGAATTCTGTTTAAAAGGTTGGAAGTACAGCTTTTTTACTATTGCACTCTGGAATATTTACGTGTTACCAGATCCTGCTGCAGAATCTCCCAGATCCCAACTCTGCACAAAGATAAACTGGGAGGTGTACCTTTATCCCCTTCCTGTTTTGCATCAGAAATGATACAAAGACCCCATTTGTGTGCACGGACGAAAGCATTTTTTGTCATAATCAACAAGACATGGGAGAGGACAGAGATGTCATTTCAGTTCTCTGAAGGCATTTGTGTACTGACTGCTGTGTGTGACACCCTAGAATTTCCAAGGCTTCCACACAGGGTTAAGAGACCTACAGGAGTCCTGATTTTGGAAGAGCAGATGGACAGGTCAGATGCCCTAGGCCATCTTACACAGAACGACTGGCCTAGGTTTAGACAATAGAATCACCTTCAGAGAGTCCATAAAGTAAACTACAGTGCCAGCTGAACTGAGGAATAGCCCCAGCAGAAAATGCAGAATGTGTGAAGTTCACACTAAGGTTAATGTTAAGAAAAGTGCATGAAGTCTGTATTGAAAATGTGAGAGTTCAAACTGGAAATGCAGTTTCCATCTAAAGCTGTTAGTACTTGATACAAATACTGCTTTTTAAATTTGACATGCTGTTTGCATGTGTTTCTAAGTCTTGCATTTCAGTCAAATTCAAGTGTACCAGCCTGCTCCACAGTATATGACATAACATAATACCTAGTTAGTTAAGAGCAATTAAGTTTAACTTAAACTACATTTAACTGTGAGAGCAATAGATAGATAACTATCTACATAGTGATGTACAACATTGTATGTCAGTATAAATTATGAAAACTAGCAATTATTGAACCTGGAAATTTACTGTCTCTTCTTCTGAAGCGTTTTTTTGAAAGTTGCCATCCTCAATTTGATTAGAAAAAGCCTACGCATAAATTTTCTTTTATAGCTTTTGTGAATCCTTTCTTGAAAACATTGCTCTTGAAATTCTGCTGGGATTATTGGAAGATGAAGGTTATGGAACATGTAAATAAAGACATTATTTCTCCTGTGAGTAAGATATTTAACCTGTATTGTTACAGTCATAATATTTTGTTCACTTTTAATAAACAGTTTTGGAAAACAAATGTTTTTACACTGTTCCAGGTGCACATCCAACAACAAAATACATGGATAACTTAACAGTTCACTAGTGCATCCATTGAATTAGCTATGAAAACACCTGATATTTTCTTTTTAGCTCCCTTGAAGTCACCTTAACAGATCTGTTAAACCCCCGTAATAATCAAGGTATTTTTAGAAATAAAATTTAACTTGTGCATATTTAATGGAGTCATTGTTTCCCAGATGTAGAAGTGACTTCTAATGGCCTTTGTCCTTCACGGTAATTATCTAGCTTTGTCTGTTAAATCCCAATTCAGAAAAACCTTTTTATTAGCACTTCAAGATTCTCAGGTACTCAGTCCTTCCTAGAAACTAAAGGGGCATATTTTGTACATAAAACAATAATCCCCAAATATTCTATATATTAAAAAATAAGCTACTGCACTGTCAACTTTGGAAGAAAACAGTGTTAACCTAAAAAGGTTTAGCTGGGAGTACATAATTTTCCAAAAGCAATAACAAAAAAACTAGTCACATTAATAGGTGTCCTGGAGAAAATTAAATGCGTCTTCATGATTTATTACAAATAAAAAACCCCACCATCTGAAACCAAGACAGTAAGCAAAAAATAGGAGAACAAAATGATGCAATAAAGAATTTTAGAAAATAAAATTCCCATTAATGGTAGCAATGACTGAAATTATGGACAAGCCCTTTTTTGTAGCTTGTTGGTATAATTCCCTTAGTAACATTGCATTTTTTAAAGAAGAGCTACTGAATAATTTTTTATCATGTGATTTTTAAATGATGAATATCTCTTTACAAAAAGCATTTATTTTATACTCTTACAGAAGCTTTCTTTGAAAAAAAGAATCTTGCTACATGCTGAACTCGCTAAATTTATCTAGCTGTCGCCACAACCTCCCATAAATCTACCTGTTCTGAGGTTTCCCTGCAGTGTAAGCATTCTGTTTAGAATTTTCTAAATGAAAGTTCTCACAGGGAACAGTGTCATTTGCACTGTCCTGTAAGGGTCTGATATGTAACACACCAGAAGTATTCTCACTGACATGACCAGACCTTGTTTGGGGCCCAAAAGGGACTCCATTAGCAACATCCTTGTTCAAGCCAGAGAATTAAGTCTGGTTTTCTAAAATTTGCTTCTGTTTTTTTCTTAGAAAACAAGTAAAACGTTAGGTTTTGCTTCAGGTGAACCAGCTCACCAGACTCAGGAAGAAATAGTACAATGACTCTAACATGAGGGGAATTGAAATGAGCCTGTGAATTATCAGTGAGTTTGTGTGTGTTGTATTTGTTTTTATATTTTCAATCCTTAAAATTTTCAAATCTTTAAGTCGTAAGACATCGATTTTCATATTCAATAGTTTATTTTGAAGCAATGATTCTATTTGAATTTCCTATCTGTCTCCAGAGGAATATACCTTTAAACTGGCTTGATTTCTACTATCAAAGTTCAAAATCAGAAGTAATACCACTTGTATTTCAGCATTTCATAAGCTTACTTTCCATGGTGACATCCCCTCTGAAACAAACATTTCCTGACATTATTTATTGCTTGTTTGTAGTGGGATTTCTGTACTGACAGTAATGACAGCACATTTCTTCCCTTTGGCTAAGTAGAAATTTGCATTTTATTCTAGTTGATCAGCATTGGAAAATATGTACATACTCATGCAACAATTTTGTTATGTGGAGAGTGGTATGAGTCAATTTTTATGCAGATGTTAATTCTCGCATATGAAGGTATTTGCATTTGTTTTTCAAAGCTCTTTTGGAAACTTGAATCAAAATAGAAATATTCAGAGAAGAAATTTTCACACTGGTTAAAATCTTAGCAGCAAGGAAGTCAGTGGGAGTTCTGCTTCAGTGGGGCTAGGATTAAATCCTATTTGCATATAATATAATATTTCTCCTAACCTTTTCCATAAAGCTGACTGAAAAACAACAGCCCTCTGGCTTTGGGGTGCAAACCAATGCTATAGTTGCAGTCAATAACTTATGTTTATAGTAAATTAGCACCATTATTTAGTAAAAATGTGGTTGAGATGTGGGTTTTCTAAACGTTTTTCCTATTGTGGATGAGCTTTTTCCTACGACATCCACACAAATCTTTTGGTTAAGAACCATTCCATTTTACAGCCTCTTCTTTGAAAAACTTGGGACCACACTAAGCAAGAGAGGTCAGCAGTAGGGGGAAAGATGCAATATCTCCCTCCCATTTCGTGGAGAAAAACCTGGGACCTGGAGAGTATGTTGCTTACTGGCATTTGTAGAATTTGTGGCAGGTCTGGAAACTGAATACAGTGCTCTGGTGATGTCCTTTGAAGGTCACTGTCCTCTTGTCTGGCTGCACAGAGGTGCGACTCTGGCTTCCACTTGGTCCGGTCTTCTCAATTGGTCTTGTTGCTCTCTGGAACTGCCTGAAAGAAGGTTACAGCAAGGTGGGGTGTTGGTCTCATCTCCCAGGTAGCAAGTAACGGGACAAGAGAAAAATGCTCTTAGTTGTGCAGGGAGCGGTTTGGAGTGTTATTAGGAAACACTTCTTTACTGAAAGAGTTACTAAGTTTTGGAACAGGCTGCCCAGGGAGGTGGTTGGGTCACCATCCCTGGAGGTATTTAGAGGACATGTAGACGTGGCACTTGGGGATATGGTTTAGTGGTGGACCTGACAGCATTAGTTTGATGACTGGACTTAATGATCTTATCGGTGTTTCTCAACCTAAATGATTTTATGATTCTATAAAAATAGGAATGTAAAGTTAATACTGTTTTACGTTTTTACATCAGGCTAAAACAGTCCTTTGTTAATTAGAAAAAAAACACAACTTGAGAAGCCTGAAAAAAAAAAGCTTTAGCTCTTGTTGACTGCTTTAGAGATCAGTATTACTCAGCGCTTTGTATTACTGATACGAGAATACTTACCACCTTACATGAATACTTTGTGTAATATACATAATCTCAGTGAACTCATTTCAGCCTAAAGAAGTGAAGGAAAACAGTCCTGAGAAAACAGGTTTTCACAACGGTGATCTTCTTTCATGTGTGTAAATTTTAATGGTGTGGAAGATCGAAGTGGGATTTTTCTTCTGTTTTATTTATGAAATAGGCTCTTGAACTTGTTTTCTCCAACTCGTAAACACAACTCTTATTTTCTGCAAAGCTTAAGTATCATTTTCCATGCAGCTGTATGGATAACACTAGTGCTTCTGGAGCAAGTCACTTAAGGGCTACTCCACATGATCAAACACTGCAAATAAGGCATGTTTTTATGAAGGAAATTGCCTTAACTGCTGTTTTTTACACTATTTCTATGCAAGTGAGTAAAGAAATCCTTCCTCTTTCTGCATGCATAAATGAGGTTTATGTTTTCAAGTGTTAATCGCTGACGATATCGAAGTTTCAGTGATCACAGGACTGATTGAGGGTAAGAAAAATATGAAAGATTTGGGATGCATTTCATTCTACAAGCAGCCACTCATAAAGAACAAGTAAAAGAATTATTTTGTCAAAAATTTTGTATATCTTATCAACAAAATATGTCCAGAACGTCTCTAAAAATATTTCTAAAGAATAATGACAGATATCTCTCAGAGGAAGAATCATGTATTTTTTCATGTCTGTTATTTTTAGATTGGCTTCAGTGTGTGTCTTCTTTCTTCTAAGCCTTGAATATCTGTCTTCTCTCTGTAAGAATATCCTGTTTTACCCATTTTTGCATGTTTGTTGCAGCTTTGAGTAGGAGATGTAGTCTATTTTTCATTATTTGTTTTGAAATGCACATCTTGTTTTCATGTTGTCTTTAAAATTCCCTTGCCCACTTATCTTTAGATGAAAGTGCTGTTCATTTATGCAATAAGATATGAGATAAGATGTATTTGGGGAAGATAATTGCACTTTTGGTAAGGTGTGCAAGGGCATAAGACTGAAGGTCATTGTTTTCAATAAAGATTTTCTGGCCGCACCAAAGTGATTAAAACAATTCTCTTGAATCTGGAATAGATGCTTTCTTTCTTTTATACATGGAAATGATAGGGGCAAACAATTGTATCTAGTTTTTCTGATGAGTCTTCTGTTTTGTGTGTCTGCATATCCACATTTTGTGAAGTGTAAGCTATCTCTCTCAGAAACACCCAATAGGGCACGTCTAGAAAGAACCACATTCCCCAAAGGCATCACTGATAGGAATGACAATTTATCAGAAAATATTTGCCTGAAACTGTAGTGTTTTACAGGGTCCTGAGAGTCTGAAGATGTTCTCTGGAGGCAATAGCTTTTTTTATAGGTCTCTCCTATGGGCTCCAACTCTTCCAAAAGAATCCTTGGCCCAAGGAGCTTCTAACAGAAATTGAGGCATAAATCACCTATCAATCTGAGGTATCTCTGAGGTATCTCTAGTAAAGGCAATGAAGTTCAGAGGTAAATATGATGGAAGGTGAAAATATTGGTTTTTTATATGAAAAGATAGCCAAGCAGCACAAATTATTGAAATTCCTGTCAGAGTGCAGTCACTGATTCTATAAATTAATGAATAATTAATCCAAGAAAAAACTACAAACTTTAGAAGAACTTCACTAGGAGAAATTCAGCATTGTAGCTGGCCAGTAGCTTTTTGGTTTCCAAACATTCTAAAGATGTCAAAAGAGTCACTTAGATTGTGTCAGTGCCACTGTTTGATGTTTCACTTCTGATGAAGTTGAGTCTTATTTTTTATATTTAGCCAAGAAGTCCTAGGTATGCACTGAAGGCAAAAAGAACCTCTTTTAGGACGAAGCATAAAAATTAAATGGAGTAAGGATAACACCATAAAATATTCTTGCTTGTTTTAGGGTAAAAATAGGATGTAAGGAATTCCCTCTGTTAAGACACCATTCATTTGGAGTTCTGTAGTTAACAGATCATCTGCAGGCATCATGCTGCATCGTCTATTATTAAGATAGCATTATCATTTACTAGGCTTTAAAAAAAGCTTGATTGTCCATCATTTGGTCCATTTACATTGTATTATCTTTGCTTTCTGAACCAATACTTGTTAGTTATTAACTGCCATAACTCCCTGTCAAGTTTTATACTGGATTCATTCCTTGCTTTTAAAAATCTACCTATAGCTTCACTGCCACAAGTATTCCTTCTAAAGCTAAATTAATCTATCCTTTGATTTTTTTTTTCCTAGTACAAGAGTCAAATTACTGTAGGTGATTTGTCATTCATAAATGTATTTAATTTACATGAGTTTAAAGCTTGGTATTCTAGAAAGCCAAGGTTTTTTCAAACACAAAAACATGAATTTAGAATGATCAAGAACTATTATATTATATCCTTCAGGAAGCTCCTGGTAGGATCTAAGATTCACATGCATTAGCAGACAACCCCAAACTTAAATATATTACAGCATGTTCATATACATCTGTATAACAGAAAGTATAATCTAGATTAGAATATTTCTCATTTAAAGTGTATTATTGAATTTACTAGTGGAGTTCTTAAACTTTTTTTTATAATTATATTCTTTATTGTTGTAGTTCTTAGACTATTTTATACTGTAACAAAATTAAATATATTACACTATTATATTTGCTAGTGGTTTGCATTCAGTCCTTTTCTTTCAAGAAAAAAAAGAGATAAAAGTAAAATTAAATTATTTTTATAAGTATTTAAGCCAGCATTCTTCTTTGCCTACTCTGCAATATTAAAGTAATTTGATTTTCGAAGAATGTACATGTGCATGTCCATTCCCTGTTTGCTTGTGTGTCAGAATGTATGCACATAAATAAATAAATATATGTTTATATTTATATCTGAAATTAATATTCATTAGTTAACATGATTTGCACTTTGAGCCTACCATACTCATCATGTTGATGAATGTTTTCATCACAAAGTCCACTGAGTTTACATGGCAAGAGGACAGTCGGAAGATTTGAATCATAGAGATGAAAATGTAGTAGTTCAGAAAGAATGTGTTCAATACATATGAGGATGCCTTTATTATGGAATGCTAATTATGATTTAGCAATGAGAATATATCTTCAGGTTCCAATTTTAAATGTATGAATGCATGTACCATTTCTGGAAGTTATTTTCTTCTTTTTATAGTGTATCTGAGTTGTTATCAAGTGTAAAAATATCTTCCTCCTCCTTACTACTTAACCTAAATCTGATGAGAAATATTTTCAGTCTCCATAAATCAAAGTCCTTGTTGAGAATCAGGCTACTCTCCTAGTCTAGGGAAATAGGGATTTAGCACTGTTTCTTTATTTATCACTTGGATGCTTAGATCTCTGTCCTAACAGCTCAGATTTTAAAACAGATTTGCAAGACTAACAAAAGTTGTAAGGCACATTATTAAAGCAAAGGCATTGTTTTATGGCCACAGACACTAAAGAAGATTTGTATTCATAATTTAGAGTGGAATAGACTAAAATTTAACTGTATTTCTACAAAGGTTATTCATCTCTCAGTTGAAACTGCACATGAAACATTTTACTGTAATTTTTACTAATTACTTGGCATTAAAAAGCACATGTTTTAATGACAATAATGATGAACAAATAGCCATAACCCTCAAGGAGGACACTGATTAAGAAAATAGGTGACAAAGTGTGCAAAAGTTCTGATTAAAATATAATTTAAATGACTATGCAAGCTTCTGACTATGCAGAGAGCCCCTAACATACTGAAGGTGTGCAATAATCAGCCCCTTCACATCTTTGGTTTAGATTACTACTTTGCATTTTTAAGTCATCATTTCTATGCTTAAATAATAATTTCCCTCATAAATTATAAGTAGGCTCAGGAGACCCTTTCGAAAGCATGTAACATTTTGAAAGAATAGTTTGTTCAAATATTAATGCAATTAACACAATTTGTGAGGGCTTTTTTTTTTTTTCTCTCATTTTTGTCTTTTTCTATGGTTAGATATCTTCATTTGTTTTGTTGTTAGGAGATATTTTGTTGTCAAGTCAGCATTTATTTGCACTGTCAATAGCATATCAAATCAACTTTATACTAGCAAAATTTAGCCATGTCCAGCTTATGTCATGCACTGTAGGAGGATACTACTCAGACTAGGATGTAAGTGGCTATGGCCTGTGACTTTCAGAAATCACAAGAGAAAGGAAAATGTGTTCATAACCCATCTCACTGGGACTATAACAAAGCTCAGCTATTGAATTTAAAGTATTCTGACCAACATTATTGATTTATACTTCTTTTATACATCATATTTTTAGGACTGTCTTTTAAGTATACCAGCATATCCATCCTGTTCCATAAACCCAAAAGGAGTTTTTGACATATTTTGTCAAAATGTGCTTTGCCTAGAGTATATATTTTCCATGGGAAATAGCTCTTCCAGATTGCAAAGACATTGTTTAGTAATAATTTAGAGAGATGTGTGGGAAGGTACTATCCCAACCTGCTTGAGGTACTGCTCCTTTGCTTTGATCATTTGTCTTTGATCATCTGCAAATTCAGGTCCTGTTACTGATAACACTCATGGGTTTAATTCTCCTTTAGATAAAGGCTTGTAGCAGTAAGATCTTGAAGAGGTTTTTTTCTTTTCATCCAAGACTGAAGGCTCTGATGTTCTTGGATGAGAAATGCTAGATAAATGCAAAAGATACAGGACCTTTTCCCCTATGAATTCTACTAGAAATTTCCTTCCCTCTACTCCTCTTCCTTCCTCTTAACACTATTAGGCAACGTGCCTGGGCTCTTGGCTACCACCACACACAGTCTGAGTACACACTTCTCTTGCAATAGCTGTGTGAGTCCATTCACCTAATCCAAAATGTGATTTTCATAAGTCTGCAATTAGGAGAGATGCATAGGAGGTGGTTTCTTAGTGCCAGTTTGGTACTTCCCATAAATTAACCCTCAGACTTGAAAATTGTCCTCAAACTCTGATTAAAACCACAGATTATTGTCTAATAGAAATAAACAAGAGATGATAATGCCTGACATGGCTGAAAAGAAACTATCTGCCGCATCTCATCCCAGATTCTCAATGGGTTGTTTCAGAGGGTATTTCTGGGAGGGGGGAGAAAAGAGAAAAAAAAAAAAAAAAGAAAAAAAAAAAAAAAAAAAAAAAGGCGTTTAGACCGTTGCGTTCTTGTTTCAAGGTGGTAACATGCAAATACCAAAAGCCCAGGAGCAACTGGAGACATCCTGATCTGATACTCTGTTATAGGGGCATAAAAGAATAGGAGCACGTGTGCTATCACAAACACTGTGCAGAATAAAGCAATATGCATACCTTTCAGGCTCATCAGAAATCATAATGAGGCTTTAAGTCAATTAATCAGGGCTATCTATTTTGGCGTAATTAAAAAACTTACCACTTCTGTTCCCACTCTACCAGCGGAACAGACACAAGTAAAAAAATCAATTCCTATTTCTTTGCCTTGCTAAGGAGAAACAAAGTAAAACCAGCTGCAGAAATGACATGTGATGCTTCTGACAATTCCTGGCAATTCTTTTGAAGCTTTACAGTAGGAAGTTTAAATATATTTTGTCTGTTCTATGGCTGTTTGAAAGACAGCCACCACAAGGGAAGCCTGATTGGAAAGCAGGTAGTGACTGCTCTTATTCAAAGTGATCCCTGCTGCTTGTGCCTGGAGAGCCCTGTTACAGGTAGGAGGGTTGTCTGCTGACTTCTTTCCTTCACCAAAGTAGAAAATCCAATCCGAAATTCCAAGAAAATGGAAGTAGCAATTAGATCAGAGTGTCTGGTCAAAGCTCTGTCAGTTTGCAACCTGTGCTGCTTCCAGGGTCAGAGGAATACAAGTGGTGAAGCAGTTTGTGTATTTTGACCATCACATTCAAACCAGTAGGGGTATTTTGGAAGGAGAAGAGTATCAGTTTGAAAGGTGATAGTTACAATCATCATCTTAAACAAAATTACTGTCAACTTATTTTTGAAAGTCAATGGTTTAAAGGCAAGATTCTGAAATTTGCAGTTCAGGTGTTATTTTCATTTTAACATACAGATGGGAAGGATGTAAATCCATTAAAGTTATAGACTTTCTTCCTAAAGCAAACATTTTTGAAAAATGCTTGATATTACCTTAAATCAGTATGTAAGAAATGATAATAAAACTGGTGTTCAACAATTCTTTATCTAAATATAACCAAAAAGAGGATGGAAACACATGGGAACTGCGGTGAGAAAAAAGCTAGAAAAATGTCATGATAGTTGTGCCACGGGACCCCAGAAGAATCACGGATGTAGATAGCACAAAACCTCACTCTGACTAATAAGACCATTCTGCTATTATTGACAAAAAAAAGAAGACTTCTGACTGAAAAATTCCCAAATGTAATACATGGTTTCTGAAAGGCATTATTTACACAACAAGAAACATTTAACAGTGCTTGAAAGACTCAGCTTCAGGTGCTTGCCACAGTTTTAATTCATGTCCCTAATAAGAGTTAAGTGCTATGAAAGTTGATAACATACCATTAAATAAAACAACTTAGAAGCTTGATAAACAATTTTAGAATTCTGTTGTAAAATGTCAGCTCGTTCAGTTCATATTCAGTAGCTCCATTTCATTTAATATTTGCACAAAATATATCACATCGTTGTATTTTGAATATTAAGATTTGGGAAATGTAAGCATGCATGAGTTCTGAGTAGATTTAAAACATAAAGGAATGAAATTACTTTTCTCTAGAAAATTTCTTGTTTATAGTGGATGTTAATATATGTATCCTGAATTTTTTGTCTTTGGTACCACTTGAAATCTACAAACCTTTATTTTGTTTACAGATAGCAAGCTGTTTCTTACATTTCATTTTATCCTAGTGACTTAATATCTCCTATTACAAAACACATTATGTCCATCTTCCTCTTGACACACCAAATAAGTATTTTATTCATCATTTGCTGTCCCAAATTCTTTTTTGTGTAAATTTCAACCATCTAAACTTGCATAAAGTAAAAATGAGTACCATAACTAGAAAACTGAATGTTGATTTAGAGATAAATATAGCTACATTTCCTCTAAACTTTTGGGAAATATTAATTTGCATACTGGGAATGATCAATATTATACCTCTTGAATAAGATGGCTGGGAAGAAATGTTTGACAGGTTTGTTAGAAGGACAAAATGGCTATATTTCTGTTAGAAGGAGGGCAAAAAGCTGTATTTCAGGTGAGACTATTTGGTTATTCTATGTGTTGATTTTGAAGCGTTCAGTTAGAATTTTTTCAGGAATAAACCTTTGATAGATCATAATTTTAAAGGAAACGGTCTTACTATGGACTTAAACTTTATTCACCTTGGATTTATCCTTTGTTTAGTAAGTATGTATCTGTGACTGATGTAATCATGCAAAAGAAATTCTTTATTCTATTCAGTTGATCAGTTTTGCTAAAAGGAGTTAGTGGGAGTTAGTATTTGGTGAGAATGATGATTTGGACTTCCGTAAGGTATTTTGGATGTTGTTTCCATTTCTTAACTGAAGCAAATTAAGGTCTTCAGAGAAGCATCATCCACCGCTTCGTTGTAATGGAATAGTCTGTAAGCATTCAAAATTTAGTCATAGAAACAGTTCAATATCAATACAAAATAGCAACAACACCAAAAAATCTGGACGCTATTGATATGAGGAGAGGCTTGAAACTTGGGAAATAACCAAGGTAGGGCACTGACAGTTCAGTTCAGTTCAGAAGTTGTAATGCTTATAGAATAGTTGAAATCCTCTTGGCACAGGTTTTGAACAGTTTTGGCACCGTATGGCTGGAGCACTGAATCAGAAATAGCCATGATGAAGAAAGCCATGGAGCATCCTTGCAGGATCTCTGTAAAAAACTATTCCTGAAAATTAATGGTGCTGGAAATAGTTATCTTGATGCCTGCTGTTACCCTCAAGCATCAGAATGCTAATGAAGACCATCTCATTGATTGAGTGTATCTTCATGTCGGTTAAGCAGAGACCAAATTCTACCTTTTTACATGATTTCCAAAGTCCTACTTAAGTTTCTTCAGGCTCTGAGTTGTGTAAAATAAATATGTATGCAGTGACAGCAAGGGACATAAATCTCCTATTTGCTGGGAAATGGACCTGTTTACTAGCTGAGTTAAGCAAGATGTGTAGAAAAGGGTGTGCTTGTCCTTCTGGCTCATCTGTTGTCCTCTTAACCCTAGAGAAAGCAGGAATATATGAGGGAGAAGGGATGGGAAACAGTTTTACCTGCAATCCAGGGAGTCTATGACACTATGAGTATCACCTGCTGGTGAGACTTTTTTCACTCCTCTGTGCCACCTGGTAGGTTCAGACAGAGAGAAGTAGATGAGAAGTCAGACACCTAACAGTAAACCTGTAAAACATTGTTCTCATTTCAAACATGTGCAAAGCATCAGGGGTTTATTTTAAGGAACTAAAGGAGTACTGTGTGAAAGGACTGTGTCATTAAATCTGGTGATAATTATAGACTGGAAATGTAAATTGTATTTCTCAAGCACTTTTTTTTCCATTTCATTTCCATTGTAAATACTTCAAACAATGAAGCCTCATTTAGTGCAGAGAATGTGTGAAATGACATGCAGTATGCTGAGCAGCATCTGTCTGCACACATCACATTTCTTTCACTAGCAGTAAAATAAATAGTGTTTTTTGAATTATATTGGCTGACCATAACCTTCCCCTTCTAGTGAAAAGAAGGCACTGTGCTCTAGGCATTGCCCAGCTGCAAGTTTCAGCTTTTAGTTTACCACTGTGCTGATGGAAATGATGTTTAGTTATACTGAAAAATAATATTCAAGCCGCATACTCAGATTACAGAGTAGATCACATGTAGATAATTGCATTAGATTCTTCTCTATAAATTTGTGAGTAGGAATATTCTTCGAGAAAGGTCATTTGCTTAACAGTATTTGCTTTTATAGTAGATTTAACAGCCTGTTCTTTCCATTGTATTCGGAAAGCACTGGCATAGGGCACAGAGCCTCCTGCACTTAACACAGTGTCAAGATTAGCTGTTGCAGATGTGGACTAACAGTTATTGCCCAGCAATGGCCCTTTGGAAATATTTGAGACTGGTGGCTAAGCTTTCAGAGCGCATTGTCATGCATTGGACCTGTATATGAAAATACAACACAGCAAACGTGACATGAGATACACACTTGAGATATGATGAAGACATGACAACATTTTTCTTGAACATCACAATGAAACTCATGTGTTGTTCTATGCAGAAGCAGCTAGATTCTCAAAGTTTCTAGCCAGTATCTCTGTCCATTTTGTGTGCCATTTTCTGTCCAGTCAGCATTATCTCTAGGCAAGTTTATTAACTATGAATGCTGGGTTGAAGACCCAGCAAGAAATAAGGATTTCTTATTGCTTAAATTTTCTTGTTTCTCAAAATACACTTTGGATATGTCTCAGGTCTGGCAAGTTTTTGCTGAAGCCAGAATCCTTTCCTATGTAGGAGTGAACCCTTTCAAAAAGATTTCAAGGATTTCTAAAAGATCCAGACTGTATGTCTCAATATGCAAACTGAAGAATTAACAGACGTTGTTTCCTGCCTGCTCCTTGGCTCCAGTTAACCTGAAGAGGACACATGGCACTGAATTCAACAGGGGGAAAGTCTGAACTTTCATCAGTATCAACATCTAATAGCATCTTATTTGTTGCTGAACGGTCTAAAACATAATTGCAAAGTACTCTTCTAATTAGTTATCTTTAAAATTTTGCCTTTAGCATGTTTTATTTGGCAGCTTTGTGAAGTGTAAAAAATATAAAATAAGTGGATGTTGTCTGGCGAAACAGCTACTTTTTTCTAATCCTAAAAAGAACAACAGCTTGTAAGGGTCAATCTTTTAAAGTGTATGCTTCACTGAATGCAATTATTAATCATTTCCCTTCAGGAAAATGTTAAATTAAGTGTTAAAGTACAGATCTAAACAGTGTTAAGTGCCCAGAGCTACTGAGTTCATAGTTTCAGCTGTATTTCAGTGTGAGATAATTGACCTTCTACAATGCAAATGTATAGCTGGCACTGACTGGTACAAAATGACTCATCCTGTCTCAGTATTTTATCTCCTTGCTTTTTTTTATTTATTTTTTTCTGTGTCCATCCTCAGTTGCCATGAAGGTCTCTGTGGGTGTGCTTCAAATTGAGTCCTTAGGTTCCTACATTTTTAGTAAGCACACAGTTTTCAGGATGCTTTCCTCTGATAGGACACCAAATAATATGGTAAAGGCTTTTTTTTTTCCTAATGACTTTACTACCTTCTAAGACAGTTGAATTTATTGAGAAATAAAACTGTGGTTACAATTATTTAGATAAATGAATTAAATCCTCAAACCATATCAAAACCAAAAGGCACAAAACCAAAAGAGAAAGATGGTAACAGGTTGGTTTTTTTTTTTCTCACTGTGCTTATGTTACTAAAAAAGACCTGTAATATTCATTCTAGTGTTTTATTATTAAAGTGCTTTCTGTAATTACATTTTAATAAGTTGACTGACGTCACTAATTACAGATTATGGCTTTTCTGAAGCAATACCCAATTGCAGATGCCTTCTCAAAGTATCATGCTGATAACATTTAAACCAGAAAAGATACTGCTTGTTTGCTGATCAAAACCAGCAGATACAAAAAGAATTTACAGCAGAAAGGAGATAAGGTTTGTCCAACTGGTCTAAAGGATCTAAAGGATCTAAAGCAGTAGTGTCCATTATATTTACCTTAAGTGTAGTGTCTTTGTATATGTGTATGTGTGCACAAATGTTTACATAAACACAAATAAATATCTACAGCTCTCCAAGTACACACGTATGTGTTTATCTTTGTCCAACAAGTCTGAGAAAGAGAGCTGCTCTGTTACTATCAAAATATGCTAGCATGAATTTGCATTGTTATGTATCCCTGGCAGCATTTCACAGTGGAAGAAGTGTTGCTGAAAAACAGAGACTTCGAAAAGTGTGATTAGGAAAGAAAGAGTACTCTGGTGGGAAAGATTATGTTCTGAGCTTACAGGTTGAATTATTACTCTTTCACAAGACAGATAACTTCAGACAAGTCAGTTATCTTACACAGTGGCAGACAAATACTTTATGTGAAAAAATCCTTTTATCCCAGCTTACAAGAAACTTATAAAAATGTCTAATTCTTTTCCATGTGCAATGTGGTTTGTTTTTGGTTTTGGTCAATTTAAAGGCTTCATTATAAATATTGGTGTGGATTTTCTACACATAGAAATCTCAAGTATATTCCAGACCAAATTAAAAATACGAAAAACATCTTTCTACCCACAAAACCCCCTTGCTATAATAGTTTGAAAGGTAGCCACAGGAAGGGAGAGAGGTAGGAGCTAAAAACAATTCAGGATCTTTGTTTCTTCAGGTCAGAGTTGATACTTCAGACTCATTTTTGATATCTAGGTCCCAGCCATCTTAGTGAAAAACAGATTCTTACGTAATTAGTTATACAATACAGAAAGTCGCATCTGAAGGGACTGATCACAGTTATTTACATTGCCTGCTGCCACGTTGCCTTCCACACAAACAGCATAACAGCAGAAGTCCTGTTATTAATGGGACGTTATTGTCCTGACCTTAAGTCAGTGACCTCTCCTACAGAGAGAGCAGGAGCTTCAGCATGGGGCTCTGACATCAAAGACTGGGTTGTAGGACTGTAGAATCTCCTTCTCTAATGCAGTCATTTGATGTAGAAGAGTTCTGACAAATGACCTCCTTTAAGTCAATGACTTGAAATCCCATTTTTCTGTATGTAAGGTGGCTGCACTGATGACTAGAACAGCTGTGTGTTCCAGGCTTATTTCTACTCTCTGGTACTTACTCAGGTCTAGATACAAGGAATCAGTCCAAAGAAACCCAAATCAAATCCAGTAGATTCATGCAGAAAGTTCCAGTTTTGACAACAGGCATTTACGTATCAGGTGATATTCTGCTGAGGAATAATGGTGAACATATACAACCATTTTAATATTATTGAATGTTAAATGTGGATAGACTCCCCAGAAGAATCATAGAACCTGTGTTGGCAAAAGCACAGTCTACACAAGAGGGCCCAGCACTCTGTCCAACTGAATCTTAAAATGTCCAGTGTTGGAGAATCAACCACTTCTGTGGGGAGATTATTCTAATGGCTGATTGTTCTTACTGTGAAAAATTTTCATCCTGTGTCCATTAAGAATCTCTTCAGGAGTAACTTATACCCATTACCACTCATCTTTTCCATGTGACTCCTTGTAAAAATGGAGTCTCCATCTTCTTAGTTGCTACTATCCCTTAAATACAGAAACATGGTGCCACGGCTTCCCTGAGGTCTTTATTCAAGGCTGAACAAACCCAGCTCTCACCATTTCCTATTCTGGCATGCTTCCTGGTCCTTTTTTCTCCTCTGTGGCCCATGTCTGGAACCTCTCCAGCCCATTCACTTATTTTGTTTTTTTCTTTACAATGGGGACCAAAACTTAACACAGCATTTGAGGTGTGGGAGAGGCTCTGCAGGGAGAGATAATGACTTTTCCTCTCTTTGCTGGTGATGCTTTTATTGATGCAGCCCAGCATCCTGTTGGCTTCTTTGTTGCAGGATCACACTGTTCACTCACATTGTCCACCAGGGTGCCTTCTTTTAACTTTTATCTACCTTTTATTCCCCAGTTGGTGACATAATTTTGAGTTTGTGTTACAAGTCTTTGGTAGCTCACTCTATATATATTTCAAACATATTCTTATGGATTTGAACCTTGTTCAGGTAATGGTACCAACTTTTAAATGAAGGCTAACCTTCTTTTAGATTTCCAGATATTTTTAGCTGGCTATTTCTGTTAGGGCAAATTTAGAACCGTGCACCACCTCATATCTGCAAAAATTTGTTAATCACATAAGAAAGTAGTCCTGTACATTACTAAGTGACCCTATGAAGTGACAGTAAAACCATAATCCATTGTTGCAAGACATGATGAGAGGCTTGCAGCACTTCCATCAGTGAGAGAGAAACAAATGTTTTTCCAGGAATACAAGTTTTAGTTGCAGGTTCATGGCAACTGCTATCTTCAGGCTTTGGAAAACATTTATTTAAACATTCATTCTGCTTCTTGCTTTACTCCTGCCCTCATTCTCTTTTCTAGGATTTTGCAGAAGATACAACTTCTGGTGGAAAAGGGGAGCAAGGTGAGAGTGTTGGAGCACATGGCTGTTCCTGAGTACATTGCTCCAAAATCTCTACCCCCTTGAGCAAATGATCAGTTGGAAACCGCTCAACATGGCCATTGTACCTGGAATCTCTTCTCCTCAGCTTGTTTTAGCTTCTGGAGTGCATCTGTTTATATTTTTTCTACTTTGTTTTATGCTAAGACACTCAAGACATATTAATTTTTCTCAGAGAGAAAATAAGAATCTGTCTAATATACTGGGCTTCTGCCTATTTGAATTTCACTTCTAAAAAATAGAAGTGCAAAATTTGTTAAAATGTGCATTTGGAAAGCTCACAGACGAAGTTAATCCTATTTAATTTTACTCACATACCTCACCTTGAGTTCAGACTCTGTGTCCTTGCCTTGAAAGACCCTCAAAGTTTTGCCCCAAGCTATCTGTCTAACCTTATTCCCTATAGCATTTCTCTTCTTTTTGCCACCAACACCTGTCTTCATTTGTCCCCGATCACTTTCTCCAGGCTTTTTTCCATGCCTGTACATTCCAGCTTGCACTTCTTTGCCAAGTCACAGTCTTCCTTTCATTAAAGTCCATTAGCCAAAATAAAAGCAATACATTTCTTTCACCAGATTTAAAGTACGGAAAGACAAATGAAAAGCCCAGCCAAATCCTGGTCCGAAGTAATAAGCCAGTGTCCCATTTCCTTGGGTCAAAACTACTTGCTCAGGAATATGACCAGGCAGATAAAACTGCAGGACTTAGGAGATGATCCTTCTCACAAAAAGAAATTAGAGCAGATTTATTTAAAGTTTGCTGCAGTGCATAGTCAGCATCACACCAGTAAGTAATTTCAGTATTTAAGTGTTTTATGTGGCTGTCTTTTTAATATTATTTCCATGACCCCTACATAAAGGTATCAATGCAGCCTGCTGAAATTGCTGTTCAATGAGAACAGTAATTCTCATCTATCTTTAGCAACAGCTCATTAGCACAGAGCTAATGAGAGCTAGATTCTGCCATGAGGAAAGTTGACAAAACGGTAAAAACTTCACCAGGAAACTAGAGGATTTTCATGTGGCCTTAGGTTTAGTGTGCTTTAAATAGAGACCAGCGAAGCTTGAGTCTGATCTGTGCTTCTCCCTCAATCCGGGAAGCAGTTGGCACTGCTCCTTTTGCTGGAGTTGCTGGCTCCATTTCTGCTCCATATAAGGTTGCCCAGAGCTCATCCGCCAAGAATCTAGACATCTTGCAGCACTACCTGCTGTGGTTAATATCTGTCCCATGTGATCCTGTGTCTGATCCAGGTGCTGGAGAGGTGTTTCAATTTGTTTGAGTTCTTCCTAAAATGTAAACTTAATAGAAAGAAAAGGAAGGAAAAAAAGAAGTCAATCAAACAGAAAATTCTTAGCCTGAACTTTTTGAGCTGCTGAATTTGTGATTTTTAGTTGAGGTTGGATGTGGTCTCTGTTCGCTCTTTGCCGCTCTCTACTCAGGAAAACACCAGCAGTGGTGACAGAAAGGGCAGATCTCCATGTACCTCTACCCCATGGACGCAGGCAGGCTGTGTTGCACCCACTGCAAATGCTATCCAGGCACACTGCAGGGCTCACAACCTACTCTTTAAATTTTCATTTTTTTATTAATTATTTACTTATAAAAGTATCATGGCATTTAAAAACATGCTTCACTGAAAATCTATCCTAAACTTTATTCATTCTGAGATGCGAAAGTGGAAACATAATGCATAACCTTTAAAAGATTAAAAAATTTTTGTTGGGTTTCACTCAAGGAGACCCTCTTCCTCACATCTTAATACTGCAAAGTAGGTTGGCAGAGAAATAGAGGAAGCACTGCACCAGAAAGTTTGTTTTCTAATCCTTTGACAGGCATTCTATTTTTTTTCTTTCTCTAGTGTTCTAGAAAATAGACCAGAAAAAAAAAAATCTCAAACAATGTAAGTGCTAAACTTAGCACTGTCAGACAGTAAAAGATCAGAGCTGTGTGTTGTAGTCTGGACCTGGAACTGCTGGCAAAGATTTTCTAACTAACTCTGCTTAACAGCATGAAAAGATTCAAGACAAAACTAGGGTTTTTTTCTGTTTGCTTTTAAAAGTTGATTAACCTAGTGGTCATTAAATCTTTCACTATGAAGTGTCCTTTCAGAATAAAATGTTTATTTTCAACGTGAAAAAAAAAATCACTTTAAATCTTTTAAAAAAATCCCTTGACTTTTCTAGATTTGGATTGCCTATGTTACCTTTTAACCATACATAGGAAAGTTTCCTAGGAATTGTAGTGTTGTTTGCCAGTATTCCTTGAGGGATTTACAGGAATGCTCAGTTATTCCTGCCTCATCAATTATTTTCCTCACAGATTAAATTTTATTTATCTGTATAAAGATTTCTTCTTCTTTTCATGCTATTATCCATTTTCTCATTTGTCCTTATTTCTTGGTTCATTAAATGATCATGAAGAAAGCAACAGCTGTGCTGAAAGCAGCAGGGCTAGGGGGAAGAAGTACATTATTTTCCAGGTTTCTTACTAAAAATGGGAAGTAGGGAAAAAAGAGGCTGTCACTAAAAGAAAAAAACAGGAATTTTGCATTTCAAAAATGACTTGTTTTGTAAAGACCCAACATTATTGTCTGCACATATATAGAATAATTTTAACACAAATTACGTCAGCTTCTGGATTGATTTCAAGGGCATTTAAAAATGCCACACTTCTTTTAATTTTTCCATAGTGCTAGAATTTTTTATGATTATTCAGTCTGGGTCTAGCTGAAGTCAACTGACAAAGAACAATTTATTCTCAACAAATGGAAGACTTTTCAGCCTTTCAAATACCCAGTTCAAATGATAGCTTGCTAGCAAAGAAGTGCATGTTTCAAGGGCAGCTTAAATGGTGTCTGTAGTTCTGTCAAAATAAACAGAAATGTATAGCTGAAGTGTAAAGGATACTGGATAATGTTTGTTAATCAATGTTTAATCGTTACATGCATTCATTTTTTTAGTATTTATGTATAGGGAAAATTTACTTTTCTTCACTTTAGGTGGATGCCCTCATTGTTCCAATATCTGCTTGTTGCTTCTTGCTCTGAACCCTTCAAAAGAGTCTGTGTCCACGTTCTTAACTTCTACCCCTACCAGGTATTTATACACATGCATAAGATGCCCGTGATCTGTTATCTCTCCAGGCTGAACAATGCCATCTCTCTCAGCCTCTCTGTATTGCTCACATGCTCCAATACCTTCATCAACTTTGTGGCTCTTTGCTGGATTTTTCCCACTATGTCCAAGTTCTGCTTTTACCAGGAAGCTCAGGACTGGACTCAGCATTCCCCATGTGACCACTGTAGTGCTGAGGAGAGGCAAAGGGTCACAGTCTCAACCTCCAGGCAATGTGACTCTGTTCCTGATGCAGCCCTGGAGGGGCTGTTTGCCCTCCTTGCCACAAGGGCATATTGCAGGCTCATTGTCCATTCTGACCACCAGAGCCTTCTCTGCAAAGTTGCTTTCCAACCAGTCAGCAGTTGTGTTTCTTCAGGTTACTGACATCCCTCTGAATGTCAGCACAACCATGTGGCTCATCAGCCATTCCCCTCAGTTTTGTATCATCTGCAAATTTACCGAAGGTGCACTCTGTCCTGTGGTCCAGGTCATCAGGAAAGATAATGAAACATACTGTCCCCAGTATCTGCTGCTGGAATACACCATTAGTGCCTGGGTTCCTCTGAACTTCGTGTTCCTGATCACAACTCTTTGTGCCCAGCAGTTTTGACAGTTTTCAAAACTTGTCTAGCCTATATTTCGTCAATTTGTCAAGGAGGATTTTGTGGGATATACTGCTGTAAGCCCTTCCAAGGTCAAGACAAATCAACCCCCTCCCCCTGTATGCACCAACCCAGTCATCTCATTGCAGAAGTATTTTGGGTCCATACTGGCAATTCCCACTCACCCTCTTGTCTTTCATATGTTTGGAGATGGTTTCCTGGATTATTTACTCCATTACTTTTGCAGGGATCAAGATGAGGCTAACTGACCTGTAGCTCTGCCAATTGCCTTTCTGCCCTTCCTAAAGACAGGAGTGACATTTGCTGTCTTCCAGTATCAGAGGTCTCCAACATTTGCCATGACCGTTCAAAAATTAATGGAAGTGATTCTGCAATGACACCAAATATCCCTCTCACCCTTCCTTGGTGCGTTCCATCAGCTTCTGTGGATTTTACTTTGTTTAAATATTTCCTGAGCAGATTCCCTTCCACTGAGAATAAGTCTTTGCTGCGAATTTCCCCCTCTGTTCTTAGAACTCGTGAAGTCTTATCTTTGCTTCAGTAGACACTGAAGAAAAGAAGGCCTTGAGGTGCTGGACTTTTCCATGTCCTTTGTCAGCCTGAACCATCCAGCAGCTTGTGTTTTCTCTAGTCTTTTTTTGGCTTCTAGTGCACATGATGCTTACTTAATTTTCACTTTTACATTTCTGTCTTTCTTTACCTAAAAATCCACAAACAGGAAGAAAAAAAAAAGGGAAAAAAAAGAAAAAAGAAGTAGTATATATTAAATAACATACAAAATGTTGTAGTAAACCTTATATTAGCTCTTTTATGTATGATATGATATTAATGCACTAGCTTTACTCTGGATAATCCCTAATATTTGTAAAAATGTAGTTCTTTGCCCAACTATAATTTAGAACTGCGTGCTAAATCATATAGACTTCATATAGATGTAGAGAGAATTGTAAAATTCCTGAAATTATTTTTAAGTTGTTATACGACACAACCCCTTTTTCTTTTTTTAATATTAGTGCAAATGAAAGCATTGTATTGTTGTACTGTAAGCACATAATTTGACTTAGTAGTATCCAGGATCCCAGATACAGAGTCTCACGTAGCTTCTTAAAACAAAATAAGAGCTTTACTGACTCTAGTATAACATGTGTGCTTGGATGGTATAATTTAAGCAAGCAAATCACACATTTTGATATCTCCAATCAGAATTGTAAGGTTCTTGTTAGATACATTATGAATTTTATCTCAGACACAGCTTTCATAGTCAGTACCACATTCCACTCTCATCAATCTACTTTTCACATCCCCAACACTCTGTACACCGTTTATCCATTCTCATCTTTTACCCATAGTTCCTACTCAGTATGGTCTCTCTCTCTTTTTTCATCTCCACCTTTTTCCTCTTCTTCTTATGTGTTAACCCCTCATTTTCAGAGATAACAGCTCAACTCAAAAGGAAATTCTTTCCCTATGGAAAAGGAGGTAGAGAGATAACATAGGATTTCAACAGAAATGTTTACATTTCCATAAAGTTAAAGCAGCTCTCTTATCCAGTGTTCCATGTGCACAGTCATAATTAGTCTGATTTCCAAAGAATCCAGCAATATTTTACTTTCTTATACTTCCCTTGAAATCAAGGGAAGGAGACTGTTGGAGGGCTGTTTTATGTAACCATTTCCTAGAGTTTTCTCTGCCTATAGAGAGAAAATTTTTCAGTGAAGTATAATGATGTCAATTCAAATGCAATTTTGGCTGGAAATTTGTCCTTATTGAGAGTAGTTTCACTAGCAAATGGGAGGTTCTGTCTTTTCAGGACTTTCAGTGATGAAGTTGTTTATGACACAAGCACACCACTTTTTTTTTTTTGTTTGTTTCTTTGTTTCTTTTTAATGGGGGAAAATTTTCTCTGTGGTTGACTAAACTACTGAAATATTTGAGTCACATATTGCTAAAGTTTAATGAAGTAGGATATTATTTTCTCCCCTGCCTTCTTATACTCCTTGTTGTGCCTCATACAACTATGTTGATTGTTAGTGTTTTGTCATATACACAGTTTGCAATTCATTTTGCACAGAAGTTATTTTCTGCACAAAAAGCAAGAAATGAAAGATGAAGCTCTGTGTCCAGATTACTTGTTCTCAGCAGATGACGGACTGTTCAGAAGGTTTTCAGGAAATGGATGGTAGAATAGAAAAAATTATGTCATCTTTCCTAGAATGACTGAAATTGCATTTACAATGCTAAGAAGTTAGGACTGCCTTATGAGCTGGTGTAAATCATTACAAATCCTCCTTAGTCGAAGTAAAGTGAGGCTCTCACCCTTCTGACTGAGTGGCAGCATAATAATGAATTTCTACATCAGGTTGCAGTATTTAAAAAGAAAAAAAAAAAATATCAGTTGGATGAAGCGTTTCCATGGCATTTGAACTAACCAATACCTTTCAAAAGTCACTATCAAGGTGATGTGCCAAACCAGACTATAACAACCCATTTATAAATTAACTTGAATACACAGAGTGTGCCAGGACCAAATAAATTAATATAAGTTGATACATTTTCACCTTGACATAATGCCACAGGAAGGAAATAAAACAAAGTTAATCTTAAAATTAATTCAGGCCAGCCTACCAATTAATCAAGTGTAACATCAAATAGGCTTTTGGCCTCACACAGAGTATCCTGTTTCTTATCTAATTCTAAAAATAAATGTCCAATCACGTGCCTTCAATATCCAACAAGTGGATTAAAGGCAGATCCATTAATTTAGATGTAGATTGGAAGGCAAGACTCTAGAAGAAAGCCCAGGGTACCAGAAGGTCCTTTTTTGTACTCATTTTGCATCTTTTTACTGCCCTGTTGCAGTAACCTTAAGTCCTTTCCTTTCCCTTTTCACTAATTGTTTTATTCCCTCCTCTGTGTCAGTGTAAAGAATTAGAGCCGGGCCCAGATTTCACTGTAAAAGCAAAAAAATTATCTTGCTTCTGAATTCCCCACCTTCCAAACTAGGAACCCATTCTTGTGCCTCAGTATCCTTTCTATCCCCCTGCATACATCAACTCCCTTAGAGCAAAATCCCAACCCAGTTTCTTTTTCCTTTTTCCAACCATTCTGGTAAACTTTGTTACATTCTCTTTGCTCCCTTTCCTTCTCTTTCCTTGCAATTACCTTAAACTTCAGAAATTAGCTTGTACTTGTTACTATCCAGGGTGATAGCTGAGTTTTTCTATGAAGGGAGACAGCATCAAGAGGAGGGAGTAAGGTGTGAGACACAGGGGTCAAAACGTGATGCTTAAGCCATCAAACCATGGCTGTTCTTACTGTAAAATCAGTGAGCAGATGCCAACTGGAAATATGAGGAACAAGTACATTACACATTAGAAGAAATTTTGAAGTGTGAGAAGTCTGTATGGATCCATAAAAATGTTAATTTGTCAATGTTGAAACACATTCTTCTGAGGTAATATCTTGCTAATTTTTTAATAATCAAGACTGTGTGACTTAGTATGCATAACTCATTCCCTTCCACAGCACCTCAGTTTTGAATGTCTAGTAGAAGCATGTATTTTTACAGGAAAGAGAAATTATGATTATTTTACTGAAGATCAAGTGAAGGTAAACTTTGAACCTGGCTATGTTCTTCACTGTGATGTGTAAGTCTTGTAATATTTCATCATTAAGATACAGGTGTGTTGGAATTCCTGGCCCCTTTCTTCTCCAAGGCCAGGGCAAATGAAACTCAGGAGACGTTGGTTTTGAAGTCTCACTCTGAAGTTTATTACCCTTTTCTACAAACTCACAAGATGTGAGTTCTCTCTAACACATCGAGAAAGTGAGGCAAAATGGTGTCTGTTCAAGGCTGCTTAAGTCCCAGTTATCCAATAAACAGTTGACATCTATATCATTTATGCTTCCAATCCAATTGTGATCACCCAAAACCCGCAGTGTGAACCTCTTTCACCCAATTACAGAAAACCACCCAGACTAGGGAAGAAGGAAGAAGAAGGTGCAAAAAAGACAACTAATCCACGCCCAAAGTTCTTCATGTTGGCTCCCATATATCACCATACACTAAAATACCAAATCTAAGTTTTTCACCGTGTGAGATGCTCTCCAATGCTATCCAAACTCTATCCCCATGATCCCATACTATCATTCATTTTTGGAAGCCTGTTTTAAGGCCTCAGGTCAAATGCAGTGCTTCCCTGAAGTTCTGTGCCTGTCAGCACAGAATCCACGATTCTCAGCATCTAGAGTTCCCACACAGGTGAATAGTATCACCACACCTTACTTGCTTTTACTAAAGAAAAATACTGTTTTAAGAAAATTACTTCAATATCAATCAAAGAAAAAAAAAGTTAAATCATTCATAAAATGTATTCAAAGCTCATTCTTTTCCTTTTTCTTTAATGCTGGGCCCTAGAAGTTCTGTCATCTTTATTCAGTCTTTCATCTGCAGCTGAATTTGATGAGAGAAATAAGAAAAGAAGCTGTTTAAACCATAACCCTTAAATGAGTAAATCATTTTTACCCAATGCCTTAAGGCTTTATTTTTATAGCTAAAACATCCAACCCTTCAATTTTATTTTTGTTTTTTCAATTTACCAAGCAATTTACAGTATGCCACACAATCCAGGAGGCTTTCCAGCTGGCCACCTAAAGAGAAACACAGAGAGGTAACACTGTTTCTATAAGTACTATCATACCATGTAATATTTTGAAATACTGTTCATACATCAAGAATCTAAAGAGGACGTTGGCCATTGACCAAAAGTGGAAAGGAAAAATGTAGGTCTTATATGTGCATTCAAAAGGAAATAAACTAAACCCAGAAATAGTTATTTTCTCTACCTAGTAATTATACAAACACATCTTTTATTTATAAACGTGTTCTCTCCTTGACTCCTTGGAGTGCTACATAAATGCTCAGAACAAAAATGCTGGAAAGAGGCCAGATTGAAAAACAAAATGTCCATCAGAGGTAAAACAAACAAGAGTGGTGTACTTTAAATTAACATTGCTCTTCAATTCAAAAACTGAATTTGCACTCAGGAGTACAGATCTGCTTTATGGGCCTGCTTAGATTTTCACAGTTTCTTTTGCAACAATCTGTCTCATATTTGATCATAGAAGGCTAATTCTCAGGACCAGGTTATTTTACAAAGTTTATATCAACTTGCTATTAAAGGTAAACTGAGTATAAGTAAATTAGGGGTTGGGAATATACTATCCAGGGATTCCAGATAGGAAATCTTCACTGTTTGGGGCATTCTTGTTTGTATCCATGGGGATCTTTTTTTTTTTTTTTTTTTTTTTTTTTAATTAGCTGGGAATAAAGGTGAGAAAAGTTGGGAGGGTTGGAGGCAGCTTTCCCACCCATGGTAGAAAACTTACACTGACTCACTGCACAAGCCCCTTTCATGTGAGCTCCTCACCTCAGTGTGTTCCTTTAGGATGCTATTTGGTGTGCTCTGCTCAGGACCATGTGGCTTTACTGTTGTCTTGCTGGGACAGGAAGGGCTGAGCCCAGCAAATATCACAAGTTGAGAGTCAAGGACCAAGACCTGCTGAATACCCACAACATGCCAAACAGCTTCAGCTGGCTGTGATTAAATGCAAATTATAAATGGTGGCAAGGAAATGTGTGTGGCCAAGTCAGGTCAGTAATGCTTCCAGCCTCTCGACAACTTCAGCCATGAGTTGTGTTCCTCACAGGCATCATCTTAACGTCTAGAGGAAGTGTTCTCTTCCTCTATTTAAAAAGTCACAGTAGGAGGAATATCTAAAGGAATGCAGAAGACATGAGCTCTTCCCTGCTGGATGCAGGTGCCTTGGACTCCACAAGCTGTGGTTTCTTCCTTTTTCTTTCCTTGTTCCTTTTTCTGTAAATATTAAAGAGTGAAGGGCAGGCTTATGCCTCATCTATAGAGAATTTCCCCAGGGAGTGGCAGCCCAAGTTCAAACCTCTGTGTCAATTGTTAGATAATTACTTAGACAAAACAGAGCTGCTCCAGGAAGATAACTCTAAGCACTTCCTTAAAAAACAGAAAATCAGAGGGGAGAGAATATACAGAAAAGGGCAGGAAATTGGAATTTAAGACTGCAGCAAAGCAGTTCCACTGGATTTAAGGTGCCTGTGCCGAAGCCAAGCCCAGAGGCATCACTTAGCAGGCAGCTGTGTCCCTGCCCCTCCTGCAGAGGCAGCAGACGCGCTGCTGCCCGGCTCTGAGCGGGGAGACCCAGCGCCTGCAGCGGGGCAGCAGGAACACACACACCAGCGCTCACAGCTGGACAGGAGAGGGGACAACCTGGCACATCCCTGAATCCAGTCCTTAAGAGCAGATTTTAGTACAGGCCGGTGGGACCGAGGTTTTAATGACATTGATCTACAAAGACATGAGAAGCTCCCCCTGATGTCCTTTAACTTAAAGTAATTAGTTTTCTTAGAGAATTCAGGCTTTAACTACTGTTCCAGCTAGAGATAGGATGACTTTGTCAAAACTTTGTTAACCCGGTTTGCTTTTAATATTTTAGCAGTGTTACATGATTATTACTTTAAAAATGTCAAAGCTTCTCAAATATTATTTTTAAGAAGGAGAAACAAAACAAAAATCATAAAATTCTTTCCAGGATCAATGATTACAAGTAAATTGCATTTAGTTGTAGTAATTATTAAAGCTTTGGATTCTTACACTCAAAGACTAAAACACCATAGTCTGTTACAATTTCTCACAGAAAATATAGATTTTTTTTCTATCACTTTATATTTTGCTAGATCATCAAAGTGTTGGCTGTTATTTGGAGTCATCTTAAAACTTCCTAAATTCTATGTTTCTACCTCTTTTCTTTGAAATCACCATTATCAAGCTTAGCTGTCATAACTATATGACATATAAGTCTTTAAGCATCAAGGAATGATTAAATCTGTCAGTTGGTAATGTTGGTTTAAAGCATTGCTAAAACAGAACATCTGTAACACTTTCTTTAAAATATTGGAACTGAATTAATAAAAGGAGGTGGGGTCTTTATCCACCCAAAAGATGACAGAACAATATTTTGTGTAAGCTAAGATTACCCCCGTATGACGTGGGTAGTTAAATCAAACCTAATGAATTGTGAGCTAACATTTGAAAATCCAGTTAAGTTTTTTCCCATCAGAAGATTGCTCATAGTTAATTCAATCATTGTATCTTTTTTTTTTAGTTGTACATGTACTGGCATTAATTCTATATATTAGACAAACATTTTGCTGTGTTAGAATCAATGCATCATGTTCAGAAATTAATATGTAAAAAGAGGTACTCATCTATCCTCTTAGATGAGTTCACTTCAGATGAAAAGGCCGAGGCAAGTAATGCTATATTTGTGGGAGGAACAGTTTCTCATAATAACCTTTCATATTATAATTTTTTGTATCAGTTATGTGCTACTGGGTTTTGAAAAAGATTTTCAGGCAATGGTTACGCAGTTTTCACTGATTTATTGTTCAAGAAGATGGAGAATGATCTATGAATTTTTTCTATGTTTTTTACTATGTACAATATACAGTATTTAAGCAGTTCAAGAGTAGTTTAACTGAGTTATCTACCATTTATAATATAAATGTAGGTCATTGATTTTCAAATCCTCCATCAAGAGAGGCAATTGTTTTTTGTTATTCCATATCTCTTCACAGGATATTGATCAGTATGGTTGACCATGGTCCTCATGTGAGTCCACATCTTCAGGTTAGCTCTAAGACATTTGCCTTCATGCAGACAGCATGAAGCTTTATCCTTTTTCTTCTTACTTTTTCGACATCTTTTCTTTACCCTTTTTAAAAAATGTATTTTACCTGTGAAACAAAGCAATCTACTACAGCCACAAACTGTTGACTAATGTAGACATATGCTATAGTTTACATATACATTTTATATATATATATACACACACACACACTGCAATGAAACTTTTTTTATAAATTGCCTAAGATAAGATTAGAACCATACTGTGTTGGACGTGTTTTGGATTGTTAACTTTATTGTAACAGGAGATACATTAAAAATGGGAGCAGAATAGGTTGGACTATTTTTCATATTCGGTAGGCCACCCAGGGCTGGGTAAGTCTGGGGTGCTGAGGTCTTAGGCTGTAAGCTGTCTGGTGAAAATCCACTAAGGGATCCCACAGCTACTCTTGACAAAAGTGAGAGTTAACTCTGCCTTTGAAGTCTTGATGCATATGAGTTCACAGAGAGATCACAGAAATGGAAATAGTTGAAGAAATCTAGTAGGTTCAACCATAACAGCTGAAATGAAACACGAAAGATTACATGAAAGTAGAAACTACAGAAAGATAAAATCTGAATGCCCAAGTAACTATTTCTACTTTGATACAATATGTTTTCCAAGTTACTGTGAGGTCTTCATAGGTCTAGATAATGCAAAGTTGAAAGACTTTGGCTAGCATGGGACTGGACGTGGTTACAGAAAGAATGTCTCCAACAATTTCATCATGTTTCCATAACTTTTATCTTTTTAAATGTATAACTGTTTTTTAAATTAATTTTATTCATTAGATAATGAAAAAAAATCGTATTTCTGTATTTATTAATATTCAGCACTGAGTTTTGAAACATGCAGAATCCCAGGGCCAACTAAAAAATTACTGAAATTGTAAATCTGCATGCTTTATTTAGAATAATTGTCTCTATAAACTCGATCATTTTATCACAAAAACACCAGCTTTCCTAATTACTTATGGTATTTCTGGGTTCATATCAGGGGCTGTGGCATTTTACATACCGATTTTACATTGATTTCAAAATCAGATATTTGGTATTTATTGTACACAGAAAATAGAATTTCCTTCAGGAAAAACATAAAAATAACCTTTAGAGCTCACAATACACTTTAAAAATTCAGTACCACAGTGCTGAAATAATCCTGTGACCTAGCATCTAAACAGAGTGCCAAAAAACAATCCAAAGGCAATGTCATAGAAGGAGCATAACTTAAAACCAATTAAACTAACCACTGATTGTTCTTTTAACCTTTTTAGCAACTGTAAAATCAGATTTCTTTTTCTTTTCATAACTTTCCTGTTCATAATAAAACAAGGAACACAAGAGGCTCCTAAACAGATTAATGAGTCAGTATCTCTCTGCATTCTCAAGATCAAATCAAGTTTTAGACTTTAATATCCCTAGCAATCTTGAAGTAAATCTTTATTTGTCTCAAAGTAGAAGAAATTGTGATAGAAGTTTCTATCAAAGCTACATCCATACAAGCAAGCACAGGTTTGTCAACAGAACCGCAGTATTGTGTGAATCACGATACACAGTACCTGAATTGGTACATGATTTATGCCTGTAACTCATTTGAAGATTGGCTTTTCAGTTCATACGTCAGAAATCTATAAAAAGAAATGTAAATAAGCTTAGCAATGTACAATTTCATGGCATACTTAAGCATTTAGCTTCAGGTTTTAGTTAAGGTTAATCTCAATTAAGATTATAGATGCGGGTGTAGATATTTTACATAAATCATGGAAGTTTTCAATCAATGAAGAAGGGAAAAGTCATCTCATGAGGGTGCATACTGTTTTCATTACCCTGTGGGAGTATCTGTTTTTCTCCCTTGATTATAAAGGGAGCATAGATAACTGAAGTTTATGAAGTAACTAACTTTAGGATGATTAAAATGGTGAGAAACGGATCCAGCCCTTAGGGTCTTATAGCCTCTTGCACTAAGCATCAGTAGGCTTATATTGCATTCAGTCCCAAGAAGAACAATAAGAGCTGTGTCACATCATCTTCTTTTCTATATACCAGCCAGCACTTTGCCTTTGTGAATTACTGAGTACTGTTGAACTTAGGAAAACACAAGAAATGAAAGCTGTCAAGACAGTAGAAGAAACCAAAATGGACAGTCAGTCATTTTAAAACTGGATTGTTTTAATTTTATCTCAGTGCTCTGAAGAAAAAAGTCAAGAATGCAGGAATCAGAGACCAGTGTGGCAGAAGTTCTTTATTTTTTCATTTGGTTTTTAATGTACATACTATCATGATTTTCCCCTAACATAGAAACAGCTATATTTATGTTTGATGTGAAAACATCAGGGCAGGCCTTTCTATTTCAAAATGTTTAAATCCATCAAGAAGGGTATGTTTGGTACAGGTCCTTTTAAGATTTTTCTCAGAGTCTTGTAAAATGGAGAGCTATTACTGATACTATCTTTTCTTTGTATTGCAACATAAAAGTTCTTCTAAGAATGGAAAGAAAAATCTCTGTTGTAGTGACATGGTGTGGATGGTGAGATGCTGCTACGCCTCCCCGAAAGTGTCTCTTCTCAGGAAGCTGCTCAGGTGGGCACACCGACAGTCACTTAATCCCCCCCCCCCCCCCCCACGCACACACACCACGGATAGCTCAGTGAATGAAAGGCAGGAAAGGTCTTCTCTACAGCGTTCTAGCAGGGTTTATTGCAGCTGCACGCAGAAGGGATCCAGGGACAAAAGACAAGGATTAATGGAGTGTCCAGGGTAAAATGTGGGGTCAGGAGCCAATGGTCTGAGGGCACAGGGGCAGTACAAGGGCAGGGCAAAGGACAACAACCTATAGGGAATATGGGGGCGGACAATCAGTGATACAAAAACCAATGTGGAAGCAGCAAAATGAGAGCCCTCCAGAAGTGGGAGATGTATGAACAATAGAGGTGGGCAAGGCCAACGGGCCAGTGAGAAAAGCAAAACTGAGGCAGACTAACAGTGTTGCAGAGCACCATGGGGAAAACCTTTTTCTCTCACCCTAAGTGATGAAGCATTCTCAAAGCCTATGGTAGATTCCTCCAGGGCATTGCCCTGGAAGTTCCCCTGATAGGCTCAAGGGCTTCAACACTCTGTCATAATCCTTTCTGTAGCTTCACACCTCAAGGAGTTTCATGTCCTGATTTTGAACAAGTCCTATTTAGCTCATAAGTCATATTTCTTATGCTCAGTAAAGCACAGCACATGAACCCATACGTTAGTGTTGCTGAAGGTTTCCAGATTGACAACAGCAAAACTACTTAGTGCTACACAAGCAAATAACTGATCTGAGCTGCAGTTCAAGGCCAACTATCTCAATAGCTCTTCCTGGTGCAGAAACACACCATCGTTGTTTACCATCACAGTTCCAAGCTGTGTTCAATTACATTCCTGGGTGGCATTCAGCCAAGCACACATAAAATGGCAGTGTTTGTTAAGATATGCAAGTGCATTTAGAAATGCTAGAAAAGTTAACTTGCATCCTGAACTGCATGGGGTTGAAATCCATATCCTGGTAACCATCACATGGATGTATAAAAGTCTGTGATCCACTTTAGCATGGATAATTGAATCACTCTTTCCTTTTAAAGCGTCGGAGCACAAAAAGAATGGAGACAGTCTGTATGCTTTTAACTAATGCTCTAAATTTGGTCATCCAACCAATAAGGCTTGGACTCCCAGGTTTGAGAACTTTCTCATCCTTTATAATTGGCCTGGAACAGCAGAATAGAGTGTTTCTAAAGCTAAAAAAAGAGTGAATTACAGGAATGTCCATCTTTTGAGACATTATCATATATCATATATCTTTCTGTACAGTGAAATTCAAACCAAATGTTCTTCTTTCCTGGACAAGGCATATTTTCCCAAAATGCAAAGACTGGTGTTAGCTGATACCTATTTTGATAAACATGTAAAATAAATAACTTTGGCACATTAAAAGGCTTTTTAGAGACTGAAGGGGTCATATAATCATAGTTGTAATATTACATTTCTCTGAAGTAAATGGTTCACGTCTTCCACTTTAGTCTGTGCAGAAAATTTATGTCAGTTTAAGTGAACAGCTCATTCATTGCTGAAAGTAAAGTAAAGCTGAAATAAATGGCTAGTAAATTGTAATAGTCACTTATAGAAAGTAAGACAGACTTCTAAATGGAAAATATTTAGTTCCAAAAATATTCAGAAGATCAAGCGCCATAAGGTTAACTGCTTTACCAGGGGCTAATACAGTCAAGCCAACTCTGTTTCATGGTAACAGTATCATTGGTAGAGTAATTGAGATGTGTGACACAAGATGTAGATTTGAGCATTTTCTAACCATTATGATTTCTAGTTAAAGAGTTTTTCTTGAGGTTGTGCTGAGTTTTGCAGGACCTTAGCAGAAGAACAGAGGCAAAACTATTGCTCTGATTTTATAAACATGGACTCAAAATGGATCTGAATATCACTTACGGTGAAGCCTGTCTGATGTCCAGAGAATTGACATTTGGGATTCTAACTTAAATTGTTGTTCTGAAAATTCTGATGTGAAAGCTACACAACAGTCTTAGGTATTCATAAATATACATCTCTGTGGGCAAATAAAGGTGATAAATAGCTCTGTAAAAATAAGTAGCCAGGTTTATTGTCCATCACTAATCTGCTATTAGTTATTATCTTTTTTTTTTTTTCCCTCTCCCACAGGTCATCAGATTTATTCCCTATTCTGTCTTACTGCTACAATCGTTGATCAAGTGTAAATTCCTGGAAAATATGGTCCTATCAGACTCTTGTTTGTGGATCAGAATTTTGTGCTGAGACACATGCAGAGCCATGTTGCAGCGTGTGAAAGGAATACAGAGTTGAGCTGTAGAACAAAACCATCTGCTGTATGTTTACATGTTCTCCCACACACTAGAATCTAACAATACGGTGTGAATCAAATAAATGATAAACTGAAGTTAACAAACGTTTAGTTTACTAGTACCACAAAAAAATACATTGAAAACTGTAACTTTCTTATTAGTAAAGGCACTAAGCTGTAAATGCACATTCATGTCAAACACTTGGTCTAATGATCTAAGTAGCAGAAGATATATATAAAATTGAGGTCTCATTTTAAACATATTAGTGCTTTTTATGGGCATCATTTTTGAATATGTACCAATGTGTCTCAGATTGAAATTACATCTTGAAGACATTTTCTCTTAATGAATTAGCAACTCTACAAAGTTAATAATAATTAAATGTGAAATTACATATGCAGTGTTGTTGTTTCTAATTTCTATAACCATTTTTATACATAATTTTAATATGCACATACATAACATTTTTATACATACAATTACAGAAAATCTGGGTGGTTAACTAACCATGAAGTGGGTATGGTTCTTCAAACTGAACAATCAGTACTTCATAAGTAGGTGGCCTGTGGAGACATATTATCTTGACAGCCCCAAAGTCTAGCTGGCCTAAAAACCTCACTGTGGGATGTCACTGGTTTTCCAGCCTTAGACCTGCCATGGGCTTCACCTGCTTCACCTTCGAACTGCCCCCGACTGCTCACTGAAGCCAGTAGGTGTGTGCAGGCATGTGGCAGCCCACCAGGCTCTGGCTATGCCTGCCACCACAATCATAACATAATTATTGACACTGCCAATCTGCTCTTTCAGAGGGTCTCAAGATGGCCCTCAAAATGCACTGAAATCAGTACTGTAGCCAATATCTCCCAGCTGTGACATTTTCTGAGGGGTTCCAAAATACAGATGAGGATTTTTCTGTGTCATTTCTTTTTCCTCTGTCAGGATGTAGGTGTTTTCAAGCAATCAGGAAAATTTTTAGGTATTCAAAAGTGCATAGTGTCTCGTCAAAATTTAAAACTGTCAATATATCAAAGGAGAGCTGAAAATGTGATTAACATTTGAATAATCTGAGTCTGGCCTGTTTTAAAGGAAAGAAAAAATGAAGTTATTTTTCCCATGTTTCTAAATTTAATACTTTTGCAAAGTATACAGAAAAGAGCTGTGAATAAAATCAATTCAAAAATAAACTTAAATTTTCCATTATTTCCATGTTTTTTGAAGAAATACTAGTTTTTATAAACAAAAATAAAAATCCAGTGAAAACTTGTTTGTTTTCCAAAACATGTACATATTTCCTTAATGAGTACCAAGACAGAAGTATTCAGGAATACAACAGATTTTAAATCGGGCTATTAATGATGAATCAAAATTTAAAGGAACTATGGCATGGCTGAAGGTTATCTCCATTCAACCTTATCTCTGATAAAGTGATTAAATCTCTGACGTAAACTTTTAAATCTCCTTGAAAATTTAAAAGTTGAATAAGCATCAAGCTTCGTAAAAAACCTTACTCCTTATTTTCAGACAATTAATACCTTTTGAGTTAAAAATAACATTCTACACTTCAATTTCTCACTTTTCACACTAACAAAGTTTATCACCTCAAGAAGTGCTTGGCAAAAAATAATTCCTTTTACTTTATTACCAAAACTGAGAAATATAAAAAAAAATGTTCAGCTTTGCTGAATTTTTATACGACGATATAAACTAATATAAATATAAAATAATATAAATATAAAAATTCCAAGCTTCTGTAAGCCTCATCTTTCTGTATTATTGTAAATGTATTAGGAAAACAAAAAAGAAAACAAAGAAAAAACCAGGAATACAGTACTAATCTAAAGAAACTGATGCAGACCTGCCTATCCAAACAGGTGCTGTCCACTAACAATCTTTTTTTTCGAGGAGTTATGGTTTAAGCCCTTTGGGCAATAGACAGCCTTATTAGAGTGTTGCTCAAGATCCTTTTCTGTCCTAAAAATTTAAATCATGTATGTGCAAAATACTACATCGTGCTAACAGATTCATCCAGCTGAACCAATACCCATGCAATATAGATTTTATTCAGGCTTTACATGCAGTTGCTGTATTTCGGGATAGATGAACAGCTGGAAAAGCAGCAGGTTGCCACAGACATGTGAGGAAAAAAAAATTCAATTTTTTTAAAATTTTTTTTATTTTTTTATTACATACAGGGTGCAGCTCAGGTGCAATGCTACATGGGACGTCTGAACTTTAGGACCAGTAGGACAGAATGGGTCTTAGGACTGAGGACTGGCCCCTTAGGGCATGTGCTGTGAAATGTTATTGTCCATTTCATCAGCAAATTCTCACTATTTTTAGTAACCTCGTCTGGGTTATTCATGTGAAGAACGTGAGAGGCTATCACCCTAACTTGATTAGTTTGCACCTTCAAGGTAATTAGCTCCTTATGTTCCTTTGCTAGAGGCAATCTGTGTTATATTCCAGGCGGCTACACAGTTGTCTTCCCTTCTGTCCATACACCCTTTTAGGTTACTGAGGAAGGTAAATTGTGCAGTAGAATTATTGCTCCTCTGCTGCGTGGAGAAATAGGTTAATGAAAGTAAACTTTTGGCAAGGAACAGGAGGTATCTGAAGCACAAGTTAGAACAGCTGTGAGTCTGCTTACAGTTGTGTTTTTGAGATTTTGTTTGTGTGGATGGCTTTTTGTTTGTTTGTTTTTGTGGAGGGTCTACTTCTCATTTAAATTGGCTGAGAAACAGTATAAAATTATAGGTTGGTAAATATTAGAACTCAGTTTCAAGACCTAAGGATTTAGAGAGTTAGGACACTGCTTCTACTCGGGTTTTGACCTTGATAAAAAAAAAAATTACAAATTCACTTGCATAGCTGCATGTTTATTCTGCTGTACTCTGCAGAGTTTTTCACTTTATATCCTTCAGGTATGGAATGTTATAATGTAGTACTGAGGCTATTTGGAATAGTTGTGCTGTGGCAAAGAAGTAGAAAATTCTTGTTACAGTAAAAATTGTTGTAGGAGGGTCAGTTCATTTTGCTCTCAAGAGTAAGCAATGTGAGTAGGTCACCTATAGATGCATAAAGGAAGTTTTACAGCTATTATAGCAGTCATTGGGTTACAATATCTCAAAGATTACATTAAGAAGCAAATGAGGGAGTGCCTTCTGAAATGCTGTGATTTAATAAGATATCTCGAAGTGAGGTCATTCACACTGGGAATGATAACACCAGTAAATTAAAGGGAAGGTCACTTTTATGTAATGTTAATCATACAAATTCCTCAAATATGACTGTTATGGTAAGGCATTTTATGGGTCTTAGCATTCTATGTCCTTTATTTGTGTTAACATTGTAACGGAAAATCCATTCATATGTGAGAGCAGAAAAAGGTCATCTTCTACCTTTCTATTTTATTATTTAAGGGTTTGGGTGGCTTATCACATGTTGTATACCGCAGACTCCCTATGAAACATGTCTTACATGTAAAATGTCTTACAGGATATTTTCTTCATGAGATTGCCTTTCATAGTACAATCAGGTTTAAAAATGTAATATCTGAATTTGCTTTCAAAGTAAAAATATTTTTAAGGAAAAAATATTCAGTTCCCTGCCTGATTCTTATCCCATATTATGCCAAGTGGGCATAATGCATACATTCCTATAAACTGTTTTGAAAAGACCTTAAATCCTTGCAGTAATATTTCTATGGGGTTTCATTATGGAGCCAGTTATAAAACCAGCATGAAAATATAACTGTTCTATAAGGAATGATTGGAGAGCTTTTTTTTCCCCTAAGATTGTTTTGTTGATGTGACTACATAAGCACAGATGTTCTTCAAAATGCTGCAATAACATGGGAAGGACAAAAGCAATTTTAAACTACACTATTCATGCAAATTTTCTAGATTTTTTTTAATATATCTCTATGGATTTTTCACAGAGAACAGAAAGTCCAGGACACTATCAAATGTTTTGACAGTAGATTTTTAAATGGGAAGTCTTCTAGGAAAATTACTCAAGACACATATCTAAACACTGGTAGAGATCAAGTCTAAATTGCTGCATGTTTTTCACTGTTTTTCAAGAATGCAAAAGTATCTTTTTTATGTTGAGTGGAAAAATAGGATATCTCCACAGTCTAGATTTTTTTTTTCTCCTGAACTCTTAATGACAGTCATTTTTGTAGTACCCTGCAGAGTGTTAGGCAGTATATAAAAAACATGACCAGTTATTAGTGGTGCCATCGAAACAGAAGTGCTGCTGGAGTCAAGGCATTTCCAACATTTATGCTATCTGGAAATCTGGCCCTCGATTTTTGTCCTTAGGGAACTCATACTTTCAAACTAAAAAGACCACAACAAATGAGAGGGATAAATATGCCTACATCACAGAGGAAATTAAGGATTATAATAAAGCATCACAATTTACCACATGGCTTATTTAACAGTCCTGCAAGCTCATGCGAAAAAGTCATGATGGATTTTAAGATGTTTTTCCAAGGGTACATTTTTCTTATCACGGCAAGACACGCTGTTTAAATTGGCTTAAATATTTTTTCTTTAGATGTATGCAGTTCTTTTATTTTCAATCCTTTCTCTATTTTTTCTCGTAGTCTCAATTCCTTGTCTTCACTCAATTCCTTGTCCTCCTGTGCCCACCATTGTCTCTTTCCTCATATTACCTGAGGTGAAGGAGAAGGATGTCAGGGTAGGGAGCATGCCAAGGCTTTGCATTCACAGCCAGGAGAACCCACGGCTTCTCAAAAAGAGTACAAAGACCTGTCTGTGTCTCATGTCTGATATGAGCTATTGTAACACTTCATTTTCCTCTTCTTTATGTAAGAAAAGAGGTGTCAATAGTTTATTACATTATTTAATCATTAGGCATCATTCCAGAGGACCATGTCTTTTTTTTTTTTTTTTCCCCTCAGAAGTAATCAGTACAACCTTCTGCTGTAAATAGAAGGTATAAATTGGTGATTACAACTATTTTCCCTCACAGCAGAACAAATAATAAGGCATAAGTCTTTTCCACCTCTGTCCTCCTATTGGAAAAATAACAAGATGAGCCTTCAGGCTTCTGAGGTTATAAATCATCTAAATAGGAAACAAGACCCATGTTTTTCCTAATTTATCATATTGTCATTTATTATAGATACCCCTTCATCTAAACTCTCCTAGCACTCTATCTTGTTCATCTTCTTAAGGCAGCTCTCTCAATTGCTGTTTTGCATCTTACATTTTTGCATTTACTCATGGCTATTCTCACATCAACTTCCCCAACTTTGTCACTCCCACTACCCCCTCTCATCTTCTGCCTACTGCTCCAGTGTTTCCTTTCTGCCAGTCCCATCTCCATATTCTAGTCAAATAATACCTTAGAATACTTTCAGATACTAAATTGCTGTGCTGGAATGCATTTCTCATTACCTGTGCATTACCTGTCACAGCTTGAGTCACTCATCTCTGTTCTTTGTAGCTTTGTTTTCTTCTAGAGATGATTTTTCTTTTCTTTTTCACTAGGGAAAAATTTACTTAAATAATTTATTTAAAATCTGATTGTGTGAACAACTGAAGATTTAAATATAGAAGATTTCAAGATGATTGCTTGATTTTACTTCAGGTTACTGATAAACTGAGCTCCTCCATTTCTTACTGGAATTTTTCCAGAAAGATATTAAATTATTATCTTATGAATGCACAATCTTCTATTTTTGATTCTTGAAAAAAACTATACCAGGTCATCATCCATTTCTTAAAATGATGAAAATTTCTGACTAAAATCTGATATGTGATATGGTTAAATAATAAATGAGCTTGAATTTATTAAAAAAAATTCATAAATAAAAATTTCATAAATTTATTAAAAAGTTTCGTAAATTAGCTTGAATTTATTAAAAAAACCATGAAAGCTAAGACAATGAGTAAATTAATAGGTGTTATATTTGTCAAATCATTTCTCCAAGGAATATTAAAAATACTTTGAAATTTTAAACTTTTTGAATAGTGAGGGTCATTTCTAGTTGCAAGATTGAAACCTGAAAAAGAAATAAAATTAAAGTTCTCTCTTTCTCTGTGAAAATAAACAGCACAATCCTTAATGTCAAAAACTTACTTCCTAAATATGAGATATAATTAAATCAACTTTTTAAACTATTTTACAAATTATAATTCTTACCTATGTAATCTAAATATGTAATCTTATATTCTCTACCTATCTAGAAATCATTAAAAAGCACTGAAAGTAGCTTAGTATCAAAATACCATTTTTAAAATTCAAATATGTTCTCTTTGGTGCGTTGTACATTGAGAGCAAATGTTTTCAGGTTTTAGTGTTTGTTCTAATGTAAGGAAAAAAATGCATAAATGCTGCAGAACTAGGACAAATATGGGTCTATAAATAGCAATCAGTCTCAGTGAAGCACAGCAACTTAATCTCCATTTGCAGCTATTCTGAGCACAAAGTTAGGTTGAAGGACATGAAAGTTGTTTTGGTTCCCACTGTCTTCCCATCACTCCAAGTTGTCACTCCAAGCATTGCCCTGTTCTCTGCTGGTCTTGTACTTCTCTAATCTCTCAAATTTATCTCTCTATGTTTTTCTCATCCTTGACATCTCAGATTCTTACTTTCCTTCCTCTGATGCTCAACAGAGTAGAGTTCTCCTTGAAGTTTTGTCCTTCTCATCTACTGAAAACCAGATCTGTTATCCTTAGGCTTCTTGAAAGAAACACAGACAAAACACTTTTTTAAAGGGTAGAAATATCCTTATACTTGCTGAATCTTTTCAAAGAAGATGAAATAGGTTTAACTAGAAAAACAGCTGTTACTTTTTCCTAATCCTGCTAAACGAGGTAGAGCTTCTTTATGGCATATAGGAACAAAACATATAGGAGTATAATTGAATATAGAACAGATAGTATAGGAGTGTAATATATATAGTAGCACATAGGAGCATAAATTAAACTATGATTAGGAGCTGTTAGGTAGGCATTTCACCCTTGATCAATATAGCTCATATGAAGCTTCATATGAAGCTTCAGTCTTTTGGGGTTGAGTCACATCATTTATCAGAAAAACAGTAGCACAGAGTGGAAAGAAAAGGGGCCTCCTCAGAGCTGCTTTTTGTGTCATTCCAAACCTTTTTCTTGAAAGGTAGCAGAGCTTATTCTCAAAATAGAATTGGCAAGAGTTCTCAGCTTAGACCTCATAAACACTCTGATATCTCTCAGAGCTTAATACCCCTGAGAGTATGATTTAAGTCTTCTCTCTGAGGCAATTTGGCTTAGGATGTATGAACTAGTCTCTGGGGGATTTAGGATGATGCATTATTATTTTCCACAGTCACCTACACACCACCCTGAGGTAAGATGCTGATATGTCTAATGTCATAGAGGCAAGCAGTGCCAGAGCTAGGATTCAAATTGTTTCCCAGACATATTTCTGATCCCTTCTGGCGCAGGAGGCTGTCAGTCTCAAAGACTGTTACTCAAAGTGGTCAGAGCTCCACCAGTCACTAAGCAAGAGATTTCTGTATGCATTCTGTCAGAGGCAGATAAGGAGCCAACCAACATTAATGAAATCAGTGATACCCCACAGCTGGCACTGGTTTCTGCCTGGGATGGCAGGGATAGGAAGGGAGTGGGAGTAGGTTTCTCAGCATTCTGTAAATTCTGTTTTGGAACAATTTCTATGCTACATCTTGAACTGATGTTCTCTTCTGATGTTTTCAAGTCCAAGCACACTGAATAGTTTGGTGTGCAAGTGGGCATGACTAGACTGTCTGAAGATTGTCCTTCAGACAGAGTCTGGGCAGTCCGCTGAGCCTGCAAGGATTTGAGGAACCCCTGCACTCATCTATCCAGTGAAGGACAGACAAACTAACACTGCAGAAAACCAACTGCCCTTGTTCAAGGGAGAAAACTTTTACTTGGTTCCTGTTACATGCATCTAGAGCAGCAGATACCAACCTTACCTGCATCATAGAAAAGTCCTGGAGTACAAGATCAGCCTGATTTCTTATCTTGAAGTCCATGCTACTGCACAGAGGGAACTAAAATGATTGTGAGAACATGAAGGCATTATCCTTTCCAAGACACCACTACTTAATCTCTGTATTGTTGTTTCCTGGTTTGCTGGGGATTTTTACTGCACCTGCTTTAGGACTCAGGGCTGCTGGGTAGCCAGCAGTAGAAGAGAGCAGGCCTGCAGGAAGCAAAAGCACCCAGAATTAGAAAGCTGACAGAGAATGAAGACTTCACAGAGGCAGTTGCAGGGTTGAACACTGAGGAGAAAAGACCTCATCAGCTACAAGGTTTATAAAAGAGAAGTGTTGAGGAGACAGCATCTGAGAACAAGCTCACTGATTCAGATCTGAAAGAAAGTCATTAATTTATAACAGGTAATAAGCTTATTTCTTGCATTTTCTTCATGTAGGATCCTGGTTAGACACTGCTTTGCCCTAATCAAAGTAAGTTTTTTGTACCCACTATCTCTCACAACCCTTTACCCAGAACCCTTTGTAATGAGAATAAATGGGCTGAGAATGGGTGCACCTAATGCACCTCACCAATGTAAATGTTCATGTTGCCATGTTCTCAGTTTAACAGCATAGTCAAGAATTTTCAAAGCCTTGAGTAATGCTTTGATAGTAGTAGAATTCATCAGGGTTTTTTCTTCTATATGTATGTTCTTCTGCTCTTGTGGTCTTCCTGTAAGGAAACAGGCTCTAATTTGTATGCTGCTTCTGAAGCATGACCTTGGTGTGTCTTGTGTATTGATTAAGAAGAAAGTGATACCTGAGTGTTTCAGCTCTAACAGATCATTTCAGTATTATGTCCACTTTAAACAGCTTTAATTTTGTCTTTATATAAACATCACACCTCCAAATAGGGTTTTTTTGTCTGTCAGTGGAGTTTAGCCACACAGAACAGTTTGCAATTAGCTCATGTGCTGTTCTGGGGCTCTAAAGGCACTGCTGGCATATGCAAAGGACCTTTCAATCCCTGCCTTCACCTGTTCTGTCTGCCAGAAAAATTGGCTCTGCACACAGACATCATGTTCACTTTGTCACCTTCTCCTCCTCTTCCCTCTCAAGATCTCCTGGTCTGTGAAGGGGGAGCTGTGGTTTTGTCTTCTTTCTTGTACACCGTGTAGCAGTGGCAGATGAAAAAAATAATTGTAGATGAAGGTAAAGAAGCCCATGAGCTCTTCTCTCTGAAAGCCTTTGCTATGGCCCTTTTTCTTTCTTAAGGCCAGAACTCTATACTAATCCAAAAGAGGACTGCAGCTTCTAGATACAATCAAATCTTTACTAAATAACCTTCAGTCATTTCCACCATGAAATTCCTTTGCTTTTGAGTATTATTTTTGCTGTTTTTAAAAAATAACTCTGCTATACTGTCAATGACAGAATTTATTTCTGTTTAACCAGTTACCCTGAGTTTTGGAAGGAAAGGGTTATATGTGATCCCAAACATCACTCTGATGTAGTAAGTTGTCTTTGCTCTTCTTAGAGGCATTAATAGAGTGATTCTGGGTTGGGTGCAGTGTCCCTCTAGATGCACATGGAGGTACACACTGAGATAAATGACATCTGCAGTAAGGGAGCAGAGTCAGAGCTGCTGTTCTTGATGTGCTTATGTTGCTTGGAGCAGAGATAACTGAATAGAGGATATTAGTTTTGGTGTGTTATGAACCTGGGAAAGAGAAGGTTGAGGGAAGGAATGGGGGAGAAACCTGCTCATAAATGCCATTGTCCCCCAGATGTCGCAAATGTACAAGGGCATCCTAAAAGAACACTAATCCCGTGACTAGTCTTCAAGATTTTAGTGGGACCACTGATGCTCAAAATTAAACATGCCCTTAGGAGCGTGTCTTCATGGAGTAATGCTAAGAAGCAGCATTTCCCATTGGCTGCTGAGAGTCATCTCTTTCTCACCCTGTGTGCCTCCTGATCATGCAGAAAAATGCTTTCTGTGAAGCAATGATGTAATTCAATCTCATAAAAAAACAGCCCTTGAGAAAACAGCCACAACGATTTTACATCACACAAAAGTGATATATAACAACCTCATCAGTCAGCCTTTTCATTTTAATTTACATCCTCCTTTTGCTGCAACAGTGAGGATTTTAAGCTTTAAAATAAACTAAAAAGATGCTATATCAAATCATTGAAGGTGTCACTCACTCATTGCTAAAATATTGCTTTTATTTTGTCTTTTGAAAATACATAATGTAAAAAGGAATGAACAGCAGATTAATAAAGAGAATAAAGAAAGAAAAAAAACCATGAAGAGGAGAGAGGGTTATGTAAGGGAACCCTGTGCACCCCCTGAAATGTCCGTGCATCTGAGATATCAATCTGTCACAGGCACTATAGGCTGACCTTGTTCACTGGGTAAAGCTGAAATGGAAAATTGAACTGCAGCTTCGGGATCATAGGGGCAGCCAAAGGTCATCCGCCACTCAGGGGCTGCCAATGCATATTCCCTGCTGACTTTGTCTAATCCATGGCTAGCTGCTTTCAGTCACCTAGATAGGATCTTTAGGGCCTCCTTCAGGGAAACATCTTCCGGAGTAATTTTCTGCAAAATACTGTTTCTTTTGGGCACATCTTAGATGTTGTTTAAAATAATGAAAGGAAATAAAGTTATTTTTAACACTGAGCATGTTTTACCAATGTATAAAGACTGTGCCCTATCCTGAATTCCTGCTAAGGAGTAAATACACCATTACAAGCAGACTTGAGCAAAGAAGACACAGGATAAGGGCTTGAACTTTAAGTTTCCTTGTGCTGATCTCATCACTGCTCACAGAGCAATATGGCATCAAAATATCTAGCAGTGCTTTTCACAAAACTACGACGCAGTCCAGATGTAGATGTCTGATACCATTTTTATCAAGATATATGGATTTTTAAGAATTTTCCAGTACCAGTCTTATTTCCTCATTAAAGAGGATTCTATCAAAACAATATGAAAGAATAGAACTGTGACGTCAAATCTGCCCTAAGTGTAGACTGTTCATCTAGACAAGACATAAGTTATATATATATATAACCATGCCATTAAAGAAAGTAGAAAAACATGGTATCCAGCATTAGACACAGAGAGTTCCAGAGTTCCTTCCTCTGAGCACTGCAGCCTGTTAGAGGTTTATCCCCTCGTGCGTCAGAAGGACTTGCATCTTCATAAACTGAAACCACAGGCATACACACATACACACTTTTTTTTTCTCTCTTCCTATTTATACCCCTTCGATTCTTTGAAGTAAAAGGTCTGATCTTTTATTATATCAAGCATGAATGTATCTCCTATATTTAGCAACTTGAAAAAAACTCTTTGCACAGGTGCATCCTAAACCATTCTGCCTTCTAGCTATTGTTATCTATCCTAGTTTTCTTCTAAATTATATGGCATTGTGTTTCCTAGAGACATTTGGATGTTGTCTGTTTCTTATTTTGTTATTTCAAGTTAATTTTGAGTGTTTCTTTGATATCATAAATGTGTTGATGCTTCCTGCATATCCTGATTAGAATAATTTGTTTTTCATATTCCAGTATCTCTAGAGCCCTGTACTTCATGTAATCCTTTACATGTGTCTATTGCAAATGCAATACTACTATAAAATCAAAATAATAACCATGAATGTTTGCATTAAGTGCTATACACCTATGAATTGAACTTTAATTATTCACACCTCCCCAGCATATGGAAGGAAAATGGGGACATCTCTGTACTTGTAAAAACTTCTTAGCTTTGAAGTCTTTTGAAAGATATTTTTAGGTGAGGGCTCAGTTTCTGTCAGTCACAAGTATAAAAGGAAAGTGACTGTGCATGTGTTGTGTGTGTGCATGTGCATCAGTAAACAAACTTATTTAAGAGTTCTTAATTTCCCAGCAATATTGATTGCTCAGCTACTGATTATGAATTAGGATTGTCTGTCATGCAGAGAATATTCATTACTTCACAAAGATGCACAGACCTTTCATGACTCAAAATATCTGAATATCTGAAACTAGTTTGCATAACTTCATGAATTAACATAAATAACTCAGGACTGTTGTTTAATTATGATACAGGTATGATTTTGGAGTACACATTACTTAAAATGAAAATTTTTCAGCATAATAATAATTCTCAAGAAGAAGAAAAAAAGCAGTTCAATAAGTATTTCTGTTCTGGGGAAAACGCTAAATGCTCTCGTGACAGCGCGGTGTAAGGAAAAGCATTTTCTGCTTCAATTGTAACATGAGGTTAAACAGAAGCTACTGAAGTTAAATACTTTCAAGTTACCATCTGCAGTTACCTTTGTCTAAGAGCCTGGAAATCAAGGATCACTCTGGATTATTGCTAGTGATTTTTTATTTTCTTTGGAAAAACCAGAGAAATTCTATAAGCATGAAAGATAATTGCTGTTATATCATTATCTAAGGAGAGTAAATAAGCCAGCCTGGGGAAAAAATGATACAACAATAAATGGACCTCAGTTAAAAAAGTATTAACCAAGGTTAGTATAATAAAAGACAATCAGAAAGAGAAAAGAAAAACTATTTCCTTCAAACACAGTTTCATTTTAATAAGAAGAAAATGTCCTTTGATAAATATTGTTCATATTTTATATCAAAAATAATGTAAGACAAAGATTAATTTTTTTTTTTATTTTTACATGAAAAATGGGGAAATAAAAATTTACTAATTATCAAAATGGCTAAATAATAGCTAGATAACTAAATCATCATCTACATTTCAAACAAAAATGTAGAAGAAATCTGCTGTTCTGAAGAGGTCAATCTCCTTTTAGTTAGCATATAATGAATAAATATATATACATAAATATATATATATATAAAAGTTTTCATTTTACACAGAAATTATTTTACTGTTAAATGTTGAAATAAACTGTGCATTTTATGGGAAGTAAAGTGGCAAAATCCAAAAAAGGTCCTCAGACTTAATACACAGACCTGTATCAATCCAAAGGTAAACTCCTTCCATTACTTCAGTCTTTAGTGTTGATAAAATTCCCCAGTGGTCTTGTACCCATTTGAAAACTACATGAAGAATATTGATACAGAAAGAGTACAGGGGAATTTCATAAAGTGTTTGAGCTAGTGAAAAACAAAATATATGTTAAAAGACTGAGGCAGCTGTATGTATTCTCTTTATAAAATAAAACCTAAAGTAAAATTGTTCGTTACAGTACTGAGGTTGTGGGTAGCAGTCATTTATTCTGAACCACATTTGGACAAGAACTAACCTCAGGGAAGCCCTGAAATCTGTATTATGTAAGCAATAATGATTGCTGAGATTGTTTTGGGTTTATGAACTAGGAATTTATGAAAACTTGTATCTTGTCCAAGATTCCATCACAGAAAACAATTTCTAAGGCTAATACCTGGAAAACCTAGAAGACAATGCTGAATTCCAGATAGGGGTGAACTGTTCATTTTATTGGACATCATTAAAGAAAGAAAAAAATATTCCACATAGTTTAATTCCTTGAGTCTGAGATCTCATCATGTTTTACAAGGAAAAAAAAAAATCTGATTTAATTAAAAAAAAAAAAAAAAAAGTTTTCCTGAGAAATAGGAGACACACAGTGGAGATCCTCTTCTCAGGGTGAATGATGAGAGATTAACACAGGCCAGAGGGTGACACTTTGCTGGAAGTATTCAAATTGATACTTCTTACAAACATCAACACAGAATATAAATACATGTATAAATGTACAACACAGAAACCAGATACGACCTTTGTCTTAGATTAAACCTTTATCAAACTCTGCAACTAAGATATCTGAAACTTCTCTCTGTGTACTGGTATACAATAAAACATTTTTAGAACTTTATATAAATAGATCTCAGAATAGTTTACAAAAATATTGTCCTGGCATTAAAGATACATGTATTAATATAAACTCATTTTACATGAAGGGACACCAGGTGTGAGAGAAAATTAGTAGTTTTCCTAATGTCTTGGAGGAAGGCAATGACAAATGTGCGACTAAATAGCAGTCTTTTTAGTGATACTGATGTGTACTGCTGCTGCTGGCTGAAAATCCTATGTATTTGGCCACCACAACAAGGAAACTATGACTCATCCTCCTGACAAATTTGATTGTTTCCTTGATTTCCTCTGGTTAGTCAGAATTACAAATCATTTGTTTCTTAAACCAGTCCAAAACTGCACACACCACTTATGGACCTGCACCTTATTGCATTTATTATTTTCTCTTTCAAGAGGATTCAGTCCAATTCAAAGGTTACACTCTTTTTAGATAAATCTTCCAAATCAAATGTTTTTATATATGGCCTCTGATTTAGTTAAAGAAGTCATTTGGCAACCGTCCCTAAATATTGAATTAAAAGCCACTTGAAAATTGATAATCTCAATTGAACTCAAATAATAGGGTACTGTCCTGAAATTCTAGGACTAATGTTGAAATAAATTGGCATTAAATCACCATGACAAGCTTGTTTGTAGTTTCTGTGTCTCCCATTTAGACTGCGTTCTTGCCTTGAAAATATATATTGAAAGACATGGTAAGGTTTGTTTTTTAAGCAATTGAAATTGCTGAACATCAGATAGCAATAACTAACTTAGTGTAAATGTTTCAGTTTTAAAAGAAATCATTGTAAGTAGAGTAAGTCATACAGTGGAATTAAATATATTTTTTAAAGATAAAAATTATATTACTTTTACTATTGAAATACTGTTTGATTGTTTTATAAATAGTAGTATGGGCTGTAGAATAAATAATTGAAAATGGTCACTAATGTTGATGGTGAAAGATAAGGACTGTAATGATACTGTTAGAAGAAGAAAAAGGTGTACGTCCTTTTTTGCAATTGTTTTACTTTAAAAATCTCATTTCATGTTTATAATTGAAGTATCCATTTTAACATTAATGATAATGTCGAGACAACCCACAGAAGCTAAAAATTCAGGGAAATTTTGTCTGGCCAGTAAAAGTCTGTTTTGTTTTCTTCCTGACAATTGTAATGACAGATGCCTAGTATCAGCTGTAGCTGTATCTTCTCTTACCATACCTGCCAGCAGGAAGTGAGCTGTTCAAAAATTTACTAACAGCGGTATGATCAATGCGACATCATAATGAAACTTGGGAGAATATTAGAATAATATGTCAGACCAGGAACCATCATTTATGCAATGGCTTTAAGCAGAATATGGCGTTTTTCTAACTGAGAATACAGCAGGGTGGTTTGTTCCTCCAAGGATTGCTCATGTAACAGTGCAATCTTCTGATTTAAACCCTCACAAGCATGGCTGGAACAGCTTGTGGAATAAAGCACGTTGATTAAATAATTCAAAGTACTGTAGAGGGAAATGATGTGTAATCCCTGTTCTTGTAATAACTCTGCTTGAGATCAGGCAAGGTGGAGCATGGCAGCGGATAGAAATGCTCAGTCTATTAAGGCCCAGTGCTGGGAGGTGGAGAGCTGCTCTTGAAACTCTCACTGGAGTTGCAGTGCGTGAGCAACTCCCTGGAACAAGCTTTCACTTGCCAAATATAGACATAGAGCATTTTTGTTCAGGACATTTATATTAGTCTTCTCTGCATTCTATACATAGCTGCTCTTCCCTTTTATGGCTTGTTCTCTAAGGGGGGTATTCACACCATCTAACTCCTGGCATCTAACTTGGGGACCTAAATTAAGATTGTGGGCTCCACACTTAGTGTTGCTTCAACAGGCAATTCAGAGCTAGTTATCCCTAAATATCTGCTATTAAAAAAAGGTGACGATCAACTAGAGTAAATTGTAGTAGACAGTCTTTATTATTGTAGCAGAGATTATGTCAAAATGCCATTCCTGGATGAACATACACATTTTAATCAAGGTATAAAATCATAAATAGCAGGTGTCAAATACTGGAGACAGCTCACTTTGCTAAAGGTAGATTGATGGAAACATATGTGTGTAAATACATGCTTATTTATATGTTGTATGTCTGTGATAGTTAAGGTTTTACTGATTAACTTCTAAACACAAATTTTATTTCAGAACATAAAGTTTAAATCAGTGGTAGTATTGTAATTCTTTTTAGTTATTTTGCTGTATTTCTTAAGGCTACTCATCTTTTTAAATGCTTTCTTGTGTGTTTGGCCTTAAAAGTGTATTGTACACATCTTTTAACAAAAAAGCCATCACTGAGGCCAATGAGAGCTGCTGAAGTGCAGTGTCTCTAAAATTGGTCCACCTTTATAGAAACCATTAGGTTATGGGGTTTCTCATTACAAGTCTACATGCAGATCTACAGTTTATAATAAGCAGTGATAGTGAACTCTTGGCATGCATGAAAGAATTAGGACCCTGGATTGTCCTCAACAGCAGACAGACAAACAGAGCCCTGGGATCTACCTACTTCTTTTGTCTGCCAGGTGACAAGTGACAGCAAGGGGCTGGGGAGGCTCTGGGGAACAGCAGCTGAGGGCATGAGGGATGAGAGGGAATTTAGAGGCCAGATGGGCAAGGTAATGCACAAGAAATTAAAACAAACAAACAGGCCAACCAAACAAAAACCCAACCCAAAGAAAGCAAACACCCCCACCCCTGATATTTTGTAATTCTTATAAGTTGGGAACATAAAGCATGTTATATAAATATTAAGGTCAAAAGTTCTTATTGCTCTGATTTCAACCTTCTTACATGAACAGAAGAGGGTCACAAATAGGTAAGCAGTAGTTACTAAGGATGTCAGACTGGAAGAGATCTGGTGAATTTAAGTGGTCTGTGTCCCATCCTTTCTACTGAGATTTTTAAATGCAGAAATGAGAAACACTATGAGGTACTATTCTCACGCAGAGTCGCAGATGGTGGAGGTCAGAAGGGACCTTTGGAAGTCACTTGGTGCAAGCCCCTTTTTTAAAAAAGACCAGTTGCCCAGAACCATGTCCAGATAGCTAATTTCTCTGTGGATAAAGATGCCGCTATCTCTCTAGGCAAACTCTGCTGGTGCATGTTCACCCTCACAGATAAAAAGTCTTTGCTCATGTTCAAAGGGATCTTCCTGTCTTATAGGTTGTGCCCATTGCCTTGTGTCCTGTCTGTGGGCACCACTGGAAAGAGGCTGGCTCCATCTTCTTCCTTTCCTTGGATATTTCTACATATTTATGAGATCCCCACCAAGACTTCTTTTTTCCAGGCTAAACAGCTCCAGGTCCCTCAGCCTTTCCTCATATGAGAGGCGCTGCAGCCATCCTTGTGGCCCTTCAGAGGACTTTCTCTAGTAGCTCCATGTCTCCTGTCGTGGGGAGCTCAGAAGTGGACACAGCCACTGGTGTGGCCCTGCCAGTGCTGAGTAGCAGTTCACAAGAATGCTGTGAAGATAGGAATCTGAAAGATTATGAAGATATCCAGTACCCCAGTGATTGGAAAACAAAATAGATCACACAAATAAACACAGAAAGAATCTGAGCTAATGCAGTAAATTCAATCTTAATTATGTTGTTACATAAGCCTTGACTTTCAGAAGAGATTAACATTCCTTTAAAGCAGCATAAGTTTCTTCGGTCTCAGATTTTGCAAGTTTAAAAAGTAAAGTAGAGTTTTAAAAAATTCTGTGATGCAGAATAATGTTGACACACCCATGATTTATTCACGTTTTGAAGGTTTTCAAGAACATGGCAAAGATGTCGTTAGGATTTCTTGTTTCTCTTTAGAATGCCGGGAGAGGAATCCTGCCTCACTATGGATCTCTGTTGTATCTATTCCCTTACACAAAAGCCCTACAACCACTGCTCCTCCTTTATGTTCCTGTCCTGGACTGCTTCAGCTGGTCAAGCCAGCTGTGAATTTTCCCTCTCAAGCTATTTCTCTTGATGCTGCACCCATTGCCATCTTTCCACATTTCTGCTCTCCACCTTATGTCCCAAGAAACTGCTTGAGTTCCCCTTTCCAGTATGCACTGCTTACCAAAAGACTGATCAAACAACCTCTCCCTCTTGTTCTTCATTCCATGTGCCTTCCCTCTTGTTCTTTCAGTAACAGTCATTATGAAACAAACATGCAGCATGAAAACTGTTGACCAGTATTTTGGCCTCAAATTTTGCTAAAAATGCTAGAGTGTTAGAAAACTCACTACTATCATTGTACCAGAAACATGTATTTCTGCATATAGCCATATAAATTTCATATCTAAAACCTATATTATGATACAATAAATTCAAATATTCAGAGTATCTGGACAAATCTAGGTCACAAATGCAGAGAACAACTTAAAATCATCTGAATTTCATCAGGCAAATGAAATTACAAAAATTATTTGCCATTTTATGGGTATATTCTCTTTTAGAGTCACATCATGACATATATATTAAAAAGCAAATGGAAATAGAATATGTAGTATTTTTTCATGGTAAAATTTTAAATTTCAAGAAACAACCTCATGGGAAATAATATTTGATACAAGGAATAAAAGTTTAATTCAGTCATAGCTGATTATTTTCTATGTTTTGTAGATATTGACTTGGGATTCAAAGAGGGCCCATGCATTTGCTTTTTGGTGGGTTTTTTTGTTTGTTTGGGGGTTTTTTTGGGGTTTTTTGGGGGGGTTTTTTGTTTGGGTTTTTTTTGTTGGTTTTTTTTTTTGTTGTTTTGTTGTTGTTGTTGTTTTATTTTTTTTATTATTACTATTTAGTCACATATGTTCATTTGGGTACATTTGTCTTCTAAAATGCAAAAGGTTTTGTCACATCTGGCTACTCCAGAAAAGAACATCCCTAAATGATAAAAAGAAGAGTAAAAATCATAATGTGATTTAATACCAGTTTATTTATTTCAAATTTATTCAGGAATATAAAGGCAGGAACTACTATAAAGTGCTAAAATAAGTGTATCCTACAGAAATCTGTCTCAGTCATTGTGCAATACTGCCTTGCACAAATCTTCATTGTTTAAAATATCCTTAAATAAGGATTGATCAAATACTTAGTACTTCATAGATCTGTGTGGTCATCTGACTTTTGAATGAAACAGAGTTCTGTCTTTGCCACTCACAGCAAGGATTTCATTTGTGGACTTGTAGAGGAAAGTGGCTGCCTGAATCATCATGGATGATGTGATATCAAATACGCGTGGGAAAAACAACTGCCTAGAAATTTCTGAATCCAGAGTCTTATAATTGAGGTACAATATTCTTGCAATAGAAAAGGTATTTTCATTTCTATGTTACATCAGTATTTTTTGATAGACTGGGGCAAGGAGGGTCCATATCAGTCATTTAATGGAATTGATAGAGTAAATGATTTATTTTTCTTTGCTTCCCTAGTGCAACATTCTCTTTTCTGTACTAGTGGCATAGTGGTCTAGTGATCACTGAGACAAGAATGACAGTGAAGTGTTCAGCTCTACATTTACATATGTTAAGAATTTTTATGGGCCAAATTTTTCTCAGTGATGTTTATTTCTAGGGAGAATCTTCCTACTCAGTAGCTATTATGTAAATCTTCCTGGTTAATCATCACCTGACATTTTGGCTTGACTGATGGGCTGATGCCTTTGCTCAGCTGATGTCTGTAACTTTCCTTCTCAGTGTTACTGTGTTTGGACAACTTTTACCATGAACAAAGACACTGCAGGAAGGATGTACGCATTGGAAGAGTATAAAATAGTTATTTTTGGCTATTACGCACAACAGAAAATGTGGGTCCAAAAAAAATTTTAAAAAAAAGGGAGAATGAGTATTAACATGCTTACAATCCCCTGTAAATCATGCAGCGAGTCTGTGCTGGTCAGAACGCCTCCATTGCTAGTCCTCAGTGCTGCTGATATGCCATTTTTATGCCTTCTCATGTCGGTGTTTTTGTCTTGGAATCGTAGAGATGCCAACAATCCCCCTCTCAGCAAATGTACCTCTGCCTGTCAATTTACCCTTCTTTTCTAGCTCAGTACTTTTTCACAGCTCTTTCTCACAACTTAGCATTTTTCTCAGAAGTTTGAGGTGAGATTATACAACCATGTTATGTCAAAAGCAGTCCTCGATGAGAGGAACCCTAGGAGAGAGGTTATGCGCCAGTGACATTGGGAGATGGACACTCTCTACTGAGCAAAGCTTCTGTGTTTTTAAGTAGTAAGGATGGAGTGCTATTCATCCTGGACATACAATCGTCGAGTTTATGTGAAATTAAGATGGCCAAAGCCTCACCTTGCAATGGCTAAACTTTAGACTGAAGCTCCAAAGAAGGGGAGGAATGAAAGTAATAGTGTCTCTCAGCTTCCTCTCAAAACATTGCCCTCAGTGCACGATGTATTTCAGAACCCTCCATTTTTCTACAAACTCACCTCAAAGAATTTAACTATCACACATTTGAGCCTCCCCTTCTTAGGAGACTGGAAGACCATCTGCTCAGGTTTAGACAACACAGTAGTTAAAATGCTGGCATCCTTCCTGCTCTAGCACTTTCATGGCTGTTGCAATCAAAGGAGGCGAATAAGAGATAACACCTCCACGTGTGTGAGGTGAGGGAGGAATGCTGAACACCGACAACATGGTAATGAGTGGGAGAATGTGTAGATGGAGAAAGGAAAGAATTAGTTGCTGTAGCAGAATATCAAGTGAGAGGCAAATGAAAATAGTCTGTCCAAAAATGAAAGAAAAGGAATTCAAATTCCATAAAGAAAATGAGAAAGTGGAAAAATGGAATAGGTCAAAAAGAAATGGACTGAATGCTGTAACTGTGCCAGGGATTCTTCTGACGGGGTCCAGAGGGATGAGAGGTGTTCACCTAGAAGAACTGAAATGTCCTAAGAGGTCATATATTCTGCCTAGAAATGAAATGGGGGAAAAAAAAAGTAAGAAATAAAATGTCCTAGTATAAAATATTTGTACTATACCGTCATTATCATGCCAGAAGAGTAGGCTTTTTACATGCAGTATAATTCAAGATAAGAATAGATAGGCTAAGATGTGTATGTAGAAGAACATAGAGATGGGTATCAGAGATTTAAATCATCAGTGAATATACAGCAGGTAAAATTCACATCAGGCAGGCTGGATGCCATCTGTCTGTAGTAGTTTCAAGGCAAAACAAATGAGAGGCTCCAAGTCAGAGATACAATTTAATAGGAAAAAAAGAAAAAAAAGGAAAGAAAGTAAAATAAAATCAATGCAATAATACAAAAGACCACTGACAGAGTCAGAATACAACCTGAGCGTAGTGATGGAAGCAGTCCAGATGAGGTGGTCTTCCTGAAGCAGTGATCCTGTAGAAAAGTCTGGTAGCTCGGGTCCTCTGGGAATCCAGTGGGTAAGCGCCCCTCTGGTGTTCAGAGTCTCAGCTTATATCCAGGCTGGAATGCTTGGTTTCTCCCTCTGGGCGGAGCATCCCACAATGGGATGGTGAGTCATGTGATAAGGCCTGATGGGCCCATTAACAGGAGGTAGTCCAGGAGGGGGTTATCTGTGAGCTGTGTAGCAAAGGTGCTGATGGCCCATTAACAGAAGATAAGCCAGAGTGGAGGAGGCAGGGAGCCTCACCTGGTTTCAACAGTTCTTGAAGATGGTGATAGAATATACTTCAACCCAGGACATTATCCACCCCTTATTCTATTACCATCTACATCATCCCAAATCAATACCTTCCTTAAACTACACACACACACATATATATATATAATGAAATCCTACACACAGTTCTCACTTAAAATAAGGTCTCCTTGTGGTACACAGTGGGTGTCCCCATCCTTTTGCATCACCCACCAAGTATAACCAGGTCCTTGTGCAAAGACAACCCCACGGATGGGTTTGCCCTTGCCCGAGGTGGGATTAATCCAAACAGTCTTTCCTAACATACCTCTCATGTGTACCACAGGGACCCTATCTCCATCCACTGTATGCAAGGATTCAGACTGGGCAGGACCAGCTCGATTGATGGACCCTCGGGTATTGACCATCCAGGTGGCCTTCGCTAAGTTCAGTTCCCAATTTTTGAAGGTCCCTCCACCAAGTGCCTTAAGGGTAGTTTTAAGCAGTCCATTGCAGCGTTCCACCTTCCCGGCAGCTGGTGCATGGTATGGGATATGGTATATCCATTCGATTCCGTGTTCTCTGGCCCAAGTGCTTATGAGGCCATTCTTGAAATGAGTCCCGTTGTCTGACTCAATTCTCTCAGGGGTGCCATGTCTCCACAGGACCTGCTTTTCCAGGCCCAAGATGGTGTTCCGGGCAGTAGCATGAGGCACAGGGTAGGTCTCCAGCCATCCAGTGGTTGCTTCCACCATGGTGAGCACGTAGCGCTTGCCTTGGCGGGTTTGGGGAAGGGTGATGTAGTCAATTTGCCAGGCTTCCCCATACCTATACTTTGACCATCGTCCGCCATACCACAGAGGCTTCACTCGCTTGGCCTGTTTGATCGCAGCACAGGTCTCGCAGTCATGGATAGCCTGGGAGATGCTGTCCATAGTAATGTCCACCCCTCGGTCACGAGCCCATCGATATGTTGCATCTCTCCCTTGATGACCAGAGGCATCATGAGCCCAACGAGCTAGGAACAATTCTCCTTTGTGCTGCCAGTCTAGATCAACCTGAGATACTTTCACCTTGGCAGCTCGATCCACCTGCTCGTTGTTATGATGTTCTTCATTAGCCCGACTCTTGGGTACATGCGCATCCACGTGTCGAACCTTCACGGTCAGCCTTTCTACTCGGGTGGCGATGTCCTGCCAAATCTCAGCAGCCCAGATGGGTTTCCCTCTGCGCTGCCAGTTGGCCTTTCTCCAGCGGTCCAGCCATCCCCACAGAGCATTAGCTACCATCCATGAGTCAGTGTAGAGATAGAGCCTTGGCCACTTCTCTTGTTCAGCAATATCCAAAGCCAGCTGGACAGCTTTAAGCTCTGCGACCTGACTCGATCCACCTTCTCCCTCGGTAGCCTGTGCAACTCGTCGTGTGGGGCTCCATACAGCAGCTTTCCATTTCCGGTTAGCACCTACAATTCGGCAGGAACCGTCGGTGAAAAGGGCATATCGTCTCTCACTCTCTGGTAGCTCGTTATATGGTGGGGCTTCCTCGGCCCGTGTCACTTGCTCCTCCTCTTCTTCAGAGGATAATCCAAAGGTCTCACCTTCAGGCCAGTTTGTTATAATTTCCAGAATCCCAGGGCGATTCAGGTTTCCAATACGGGCGCGCTGTGTGATCAGGGCGATCCATTTGCTCCACGTGGTGTCGGTGGCGTGATGTGTGGTAGGAACCTTTCCCTTGAACATCCACCCCAGCACCGGTAGTCGAGGTGCCAGAAGCAGCTGTGCTTCAGTACCAATCACCTCTGAGGCAGCTTGGACTCCTTCATAGGCGGCTAAGATTTCCTTCTCTGTGGGAGTGTAGTTGGCTTCGGATCCTCTGTAGCTTCGGCTCCAGAATCCCAGTGGTCGTCCCCGAGTCTCACCCGGCACCTTCTGCCAAAGGCTCCATGACAGACCATGGCTCCCGGCTGCAGAGTAAAGCACATTCTTCACCTCTGATCCCGTCCTGACTGGGCCAAGGGCTACCGCATGAGCGATTTCCTGCTTGATCTGGGCGAAAGCTTGCTGCTGTTCTGGGCCCCAGTGGAAATCGTTCTTCTTGCGGGTGACCAGGTAGAGAGGGCTCACAATTTGGCTATACTCGGGAATGTGCATCCTCCAGAAACCTATGGCACCTAGGAAAGCTTGTGTTTCCTTCTTGTTGGTCGGTGGAGACATTGCAGTGATCTTATTGATGACTTCAGTGGGAATCTGACGCCGTCCATCTTGCCACTTCACTCCCAGGAACTGGATCTCTCGAGCAGGTCCCTTGACTTTGCTCCTCTTGATGGCGAAGCCGGCCTTCAGGAGAATCTGAATGATCTTCTCTCCCTTCTCAAAGACTTCTGTTGCGGTGTTTCCCCACACGATAATGTCGTCAATGTATTGCAGGTGTTCTGGAGCCTCACCCTTTTCCAGTGCAGCCTGGATCAGTCCATGGCAAATGGTGGGACTGTGCTTCCACCCCTGGGGCAGTCGGTTCCAGGTGTACTGCACGCCCCTCCAGGTGAAGGCAAACTGAGGCCTGCATTCTGCTGCCAGAGGAATGGAGAAAAAGGCATTTGCAATATCAATGGTCGCATACCATTTTGCTGCCTTGGATTCCAGCTCATACTGAAGCTCCAACATGTCTGGTACGGCAGCGCTCAGTGGTGGTGTGACTTCATTCAGGCCACGGTAATCCACTGTCAGTCTCCATTCTCCACTGGACTTACGCACGGGCCATATAGGGCTATTAAAGGGTGAACGAGCCTTGCTTACCACCCCTTGGCTCTCCAGCTCACGAATCATCTTATGGATGGGGACCACAGAGTCTCTGTCGGTGCGATATTGCCGACAGTGCACTGTTGCTCGGGCGATCGGCACCTGTTGTTCTTCAACTTTCAGTAGTCCCACAGCAGAGGGGTCGTCTGAGAGTCCAGGCAAGGTACTCAGTTGTCTGATGCCTTCTGTCTCTAGAGCAGCTATGCCAAAAACCCAGCGGTATCCTCTTGGGTCTTTGAAATACCCATTTCTGAGATAGTCTATGCCCAAAATGCATGGGGCCTCTGGACCAGTCACAATGGGGTGTTTCTGCCATTCTTTCCCAGTTAGACTTACTTCAGCTTCCAGTACAGTCAGCTCCTGGGATCCTCCTGTCACCCCAGAAATGGAAATGGGTTCTGCTCCCACGTACCTTGATGGCATCAGAGTACACTGAGCACCGGTATCAACCAGAGCCGTATATCTTTGTGGGTCAGATGTTCCAGGCCATCGGATCCACACAGTCCAGTAGATCCGATTGTCCCTTTCCTCTACCTGGCTAGAGGCAGGGCCCCCCTATTCCTGGTCATGGCATACATTGCTCTCTTCTTGTAAATATGTTTCTGAGGTTCCTTCAAGAGGATCAGTCATATCGCCATTCCTGTACCGTCTGGAGTTCTGTGCACGAGAGACCGGAGCAACATTGATTCTAGATGGGCTCTTTGTGGTAGGTGTTTCTCTTTTCAGTTCACGTACCCGGGCTGCTAAGGAGGAGGTGGGTTTTCCATCCCACTTCCTCATGTCTTCTCCATGCTCCCGAAGAAAAGACCAGAGGTTACCTCGGGGTGTGTATCCTCTCTCCCTGGCTGGGGAGCGCCTGCTCCTAATGGCAGAGACTCTCATTGGCTCTGGCTGGATATGGTAAATTTCTTCCTTAAGTTCTTTTTTCAGTTTCTGATGGCCTTCTTCAATCAAGTTCCGGACTTGCTCAGCCAGTCTTGTTTCCACAGATGAGACATGGGTACGAACTGGGGCAGTGACAGTGTCCTCGTAAATTCTTAGTTTATTAGCCAAGACACCTACCCTGTCCTCACCTTCCCTCCATTGCAGTGTTGCCAGGTAACGTGAGTACATCTCGGGTCCAAGCCGTGCAAATCTCAACCACATCCGTGATGTGCACTGGACACCATCTGGGTTTTTAGGAAATCTCTCATCTTCTGAAAAAATGATTTCCAACACAGCCAATTCCCTCAGGCATCGGATACCTTGTTCTATTGTGTTCCATTTTCCTTGGTGCACTTGGAGGTCTTCTTTACAAAGGTATCTATCCTTCACACTTGTTAGCAGTCGCTGCCAGAGGCTGAGAGGTTCTTGGCTTTTCCCAATCCCCTGGTCAATGACCACATCCCGGGACAACGATCCCAGTTGCCTGGCCTCACTTCCATCCAGAATGGTGTCATTGGCTGCAGCGTCCCAGATGCGGAGCAGCCAGGTCAGGATGGACTCGTTGGTCTGGCGGGTGAATTCCCTTCGCAGGTCACGCAGCTCACCCAGAGATAGAGAGCGAGTGATGATTTCTGGCTCTGTCTCTTCTGCTGATTGTGAAGGTCCTGCTGCACCCTCATCAGTCACTATGCGGACTGATTTGGTCCTTGATTTCTTCTTCTGAACGGGGGCAACTGCTACTGGTTTAGGCTGTTCCGGTTCGGTGATGGTTTGTGTGGAGATGCTGATGGCACCCTTAGTCCCTTTCTCCTCTGTGACAGTCTGCGTAGATGTGGACACTGTTGCCTCACTTTTGGCTTCTTTCTCCTCTGTGACGGTCTGTGTAGATGAGGACACTGTTGCCTTGCCTTTGGTTCCTTTCACCTCTGTGACACTCTGTGTAGACACTGATATCGTTGCTCTGCTTCTTTTTCCCTCTTCCTCTTCCTTCAGAACACGCTGTATCACACCATGTAGTGTTTTGATTCTAAGCATGGTGCGGGCCGTGCAGAGAAGACAAAGCAGGACTAACAACAACATCATGCTGTCCTTGGCATCCAGAGGGTATTCCATATTTTCAAAAACTGCTGTGTCATGCCTGAAAAGCTGGAAAAAATCATTCTTCACCCCTCCCCACAGGGGCTGGGTGAGATTGTTGAGGCCCCAGATGTAGCATCCTAGACCAGAACAAGAAAACAAAACTGGGTGTATATTCTGAATAATGTTCATTGCCTCAGAGTTTATCAAGCAATGGACATAATAGACTACTAAAGCAATTTTAGTACCATACCCTGGTCTACGCAGGAGCATTAAGACTGGCAGATAGTACCCCAGTTGTGGAAAAATATAGAGAGATAGATATAAGACACATGTAAGCATGTTGAGCATCATAGCGAACAGGTGTCTTCTTCAATACAAAATTGTAATTCTGACTTTTCTCAGTGCCTTGTGCCCCACGTTGGGCGCCAAAAATGTAGTAGTTTCAAGGCAAAACAAATGAGAGGCTCCAAGTCAGAGATACAATTTAATAGGAAAAAAAGAAAAAAAAGGAAAGAAAGTAAAATAAAATCAATGCAATAATACAAAAGACCACTGACAGAGTCAGAATACAACCTGAGCGTAGTGATGGAAGCAGTCCAGATGAGGTGGTCTTCCTGAAGCAGTGATCCTGTAGAAAAGTCTGGTAGCTCGGGTCCTCTGGGAATCCAGTGGGTAAGCGCCCCTCTGGTGTTCAGAGTCTCAGCTTATATCCAGGCTGGAATGCTTGGTTTCTCCCTCTGGGCGGAGCATCCCACAATGGGATGGTGAGTCATGTGATAAGGCCTGATGGGCCCATTAACAGGAGGTAGTCCAGGAGGGGGTTATCTGTGAGCTGTGTAGCAAAGGTGCTGATGGCCCATTAACAGAAGATAAGCCAGAGTGGAGGAGGCAGGGAGCCTCACCTGGTTTCAACAGTTCTTGAAGATGGTGATAGAATATACTTCAACCCAGGACACTGTCACAGTTACGTTTCCATGAGAGGGTAGGAAATAGATGTCAACAGATTCCTGGTTAAAACTATCTGTTTGTATATTCAAGAAAAATGTTCCTCTGCTATTATAATCCCCATTTCAGTTTACATTTCTTTGCATGTAGACAGTAGAAATACATCAGTATATCCTTAAGAAGCTTTGTGGCACAACAATAAAGGGTTCTGCTTTATTCTCAATACTGATTTATTAAGTTTCAAATCCTTTCTAAGGCAATTTCCTTTTTCTGACTAAAGAGTATGTTAATCAACTAGTCTCAAGCTCTGTTTCTTTCTCTGTGCACTAAACCTAATATTGAGGTTATCATTCTCCTTTAGTTCCAGGAGGAACAAAAATTTAAAATAAAGAGGGTTTTTTTAGATAAACTCCTCTACCTTTATGCAGGAATAGAAATAAGATAAATGCTGGAGAGCACTTTAGGGGACTAGTATCACAAATGTTTTATTAAAGCCATTAAGCATTTAGAGAAAACATTTTATTGTTTCTAGCTTTGTATTGTCAAAAAAAATATTCCAAATGACTGTGTTGCTGTAACAGGTTCCTATCCAGAAAGATCTTTTCTGTGAGCAAACAGTACTTTGATGATCTATGAATGAGGTGTTCTGGTGTGATACATGAATTAAATAATAAAATACTGCATTACTTTTGTGACAACATTCGGTTTCATCCTGTGCTATGTATTTTAATAGGAACTGTGTACACAACTTAAAGTAGAATAAAGCCAATTAAAATTAAGAAAAGGTTGTTTATGATGCCTATGTATTTTTACATTAAGTATCAGCCAATTCATGAGCCACACATTCTTCATTTTTTGTTTTCTGCCAACAACAAAAATTACTATAGCTTCTAATTTACTCTTTTAGTTAGGCAACAATATATTACAGGATACTTTCTTCAATACAGTAAACTCAGATCACCCCACTGGTTGCAACTATTGTAAGACAGAAACTGTGGATAGTTTAATTTAAAATTCCAAGTTTTCACTGAGAAGGAAAAAAAATTTTGCAAACCATTAGTACCAGGATAGCAGTATGTATTGCAAAAAAATGCTCCATGTTACTTTTTGTGTCTTTTTACTGTTAGTTTGACACCATCATTTATTCTGATAACCGTAAATATACACTCATGCCTAAAGATGGCACATCTTACATATTCTGGTTGACCACACAGTAATTTGGCTAATATATTTGTATATGAGGGTATATTTTATATGTATATAATTATTTATACATTCTGTATTCATCAGGTCGAGTGGGAGGTGTCCTTGTCCTTGGCAGAAGGGTTGGGACAAGGTGACTTTAAGGTCCCTTCCAAAGCTTAATGTTCTGTGATTCTGTGTAAGCATAATGCTTAGTGGTGTACTTGGATTCCACGTTACAGTTGTAGGATAAACTCTCCAAAACCATGGAAAATTCATGGTCTTCTGCAGTTATGGTCCAAACTTTTTTTAGATCTAGCAAGCAAACTTTAAAGAAGCAAAATCTGTGCTGTGGTGTAATTGCTGAAATGATAACTATAAGCCCAGTTTCATTGCTGTTTGGACCATAGTGTCATGTTCAGAATAGAGGCTCAGTATTCTCCATGGGAAGATGGATAATATTTTGAATGATACCACTGTACTAGTATCAACAACTTGTGGGCTCTTGACTGTCTTGGAAGGTACAAAATGTAAAAAACAAAGACTAAAATTAAAGTGTGTATATATATATATATATATACATATATATATAATTTTTTTAAGTCTAAAATTTACCAACTAAATTCAGAGCAGCTATAACACAAAAATGCACAGTAATTACAGCATAGAAGGGGGTTCATGTAATAGTATAATATTATGAAATGGGGCTATAAGACAAAGGAGAATGTTAGCACATCCCAGTATTCAGTAAATTCATAAAAGTAGAAATCAACACACATCTAAGTGGAAGAAAATTAAAACTACATGTCATGATTGACTACAAGATAAACAAAAATCAGCAACAACAAATGTTTGTTTAAAATTTTTGTTAACAAATGTTTGTTAAGAACAAGCATCTTTAATGGGAAAAAATTTAAAAGTAGCTTTAAATTGCATCCCATTTAATACAGTTTAGTACCAAGAAAAATAAATAACGCCTATTAATAAGAAAACAGTTTAAGCAAGTGATACACATGGAAGTTTTAGCAAACCTATATATACATTTTATTTTGTGCGGTCAAGTTCTTGCCTGATAAGATCTGGAAGATAACTGCTGTAAAAAGAAAAAAGGATTTTTTAAAAATTTTCTTGTGGAACAGAATCACTAAGTTGGAAGAGACCTTCAAGATTATTGAGTCCAACCCATGCCCAAACATCTCAACTAAACCATGGCACCCAGTGCCACATGTAGTCTTTCTTAAAACACATCCGGGAATGGTGACTCTACCACCTCCCCTGGCAGACTATTCCAGTACTTTATCACTCTTTCCATGAAACACTTTTTCTTAATATCCAACCTGTGTTTCCCTTGATGCAGCTTGAGACTGTGTCCTCTCATTCTGTCAGTTGCTGCCTGGAGAAAGAGACCAACCCTACCTGGCTACAACCAACTTTCAGGGAGTTGTAGAGAGTGATAAGGTCACTTCTGAGTCTGCTTTTCTCCAGGCTAAACACCCCCAGCTCCCTCAGTCGTTCCTCACAGGGTTTCTGTTCCAAGCCCCTCACCAGCCTCGTTGCCTCCTCTGGATGCACTCAAGTGTCTCAACATCCTTCCTAAACTGAGGGACAGAGCTGGACACAGCACACAAGGTGTGGTCTCACCAATGCTGAGTACAGGGGAAGAATGACCTCCCTGCTCCTGCTGGCCACACTATTCCTGATCCAGGCCAGGATGCCATTGGCCCTCTTGGCCACCAGGGCACAGCTGGCTCATGTTCAGCTGCTGTCACCAGTACCCCCAAGTTCCTTTCTGCCTGGGCACTGTCCAACCACTCCATCCCCAGCCTATAACGCTGCAGGGGGTTATTGTGGCCAAAATGCAGGACTTGGCACTTGGACTTATTAAACTTCATCCTATTGGACTCTGCCCATCCATCCAACTGTTCCAGGTCTCTTTGCGGAGCCCTCCAACCTTCCAACAGATCGACACATGCTCCCAGCTTAGTGTCATCTGCAAACTTACTAATGACAGATTCAATACCTTCATCCATGTCATCATTAAAAATATCGAACCTTTGATGTTGACTTTTTGCAGAATCATAGGAAGGCTAGGGTCAGAGGAAACCTTAAAGACCATTTAGTTCCTACTCCCCCCCTTGCCCCTCCACTATCATGTGCAGGGATGACTCCCGCTAGACCAGGTTGCTAAAGACCCCATCCACTCTGGCCTTGAAGACTTCAGTGGAGGGAGCAGCTACAACTCCTCTTCTTCTTGTCCAGGTTTTCATCCAGAAAATCCCCAAAGTCCTTCTCTGCAGGACTGCTCTCCATGAATTCTTCTCCCAGTCTGTACTCATGTCTGGGATTGACATGAGTATATCACTTATCATCAGGTTCTTGTAGGCCTACTTCTCAAGTGTGTCCATGTTCCTCTGGATGGTATGTGATCCTTCTGTTCTGTCAACTGCACTGCTCAGCTTCATGTTGTCTTCATGCCTGTGAGATTGATAAAGATACCAAAGAGCACCATTTCCAAGAAAGACCCCAAGGGACACCACTTATGAATCCTAAATCTGGATATAGAGCCATTGACCACAAATCTGGCTGCATCCATCTGGAACATTCCTTATTCACTGAGTAGTCCACCCTTCAAATCCATGTCCCTCTAATTTGGAGATAAGGATGTCATGTGGGACCATGTTGAGGGCTGAACTCCAGGTAGATGACATCAGTCCATCTTACTTTTTGAGTTGGCTTTTAACCACTTCACTTTGATTTTTCTTCAGGGTTCTGGGAAAGTTAGAACAGAAAATGGTGGGACAGGCTCTCTAAACATGATTGTTGGTTTCCAGCTGCAGTACATTAGCCTGGTGATTTGCCAGGTGATTTCTTGATCTCACATAAATATTAATATTTATGCTCTTATGGAACCACTGTGTACGTTTGATAGTTCGGATCATAAAACTGGTCATACCTGTGAGCATGGACAAGGTCATCCTATGTTTCATTCATTCTTTCTCCTCAGACTGAGTGAAATTAGTGTTAGGTTATTTCTTCACACTAAAGAAGATTCAAGCTTCTGTCATCTTTTTAAAATCTAAGGGTAAATTAGATTGCTAGGATTTGGTGTGGAGATGTCAGTTGAAATATGAGTAGCATCTTGATGATGCACAGTTTTGTATCATTCTGTTATATTAAATATTCTACTGACATCAGTCAGGACACTGATGAAAGAAAATTGCTTTTTCATGTCTGAAGGAGATAAAAAGTGAGGAGATAATGACGGCATGTGGGTATTTTGGCAGTCTTCCTAATCTAGAACATTTGCCAGACACTTGGACAATAAAAGAAAATAAATTATGCTTTCCTACATTTTCAGATGTTTTGAGAAAATCTAATGGAAACTTTCCCAAATAAAAAAGATGAAGTCTAAAGTTCTTCTTGTGAAATACCATGCGCTTTTCATATCTTTCCAGATCTGAAACTTAGTAGCATAGCTCATGCTTTTGCTATCTTTAGACAAGACTAGTTAAATATTTATTGTGGGTTAGACTGAAGAGATACTTGGTGAAGAACCCAGTGACAACTTCCTATTGAGAATATTAGACAGAAAAACTCCACAATCCACATATTGAATGATAATGTTGCCTTTAGTGACTAAAGAATTCAATCTCTCCCACTTGGAAGAAAACTTTCTTCTTTCTACAACTATTCTCTCATATTTAATTTCTTGTTCCTTTCTGCATTACAGGATACAGACAGATTCTATAGTTTAGGGAATTGTCTAATATGTAAATAATTGTCTATTACAGTGGTTTTCTTTAAATCCTTTTTAATAAAACAAACATACAGAGAAACAATTTAAAAAAATATCAACCATAAGCCCTGCAAAACATCATCTCCTTAAATTTCATCTACATTCAGGAAAATGTTTCTTCCATAGAAGCATATAATAGTTTTTAATTGCAAAATAGTATAATAAAGAATAGGGCAAGAGGCTTCAAACCATACAAAGGTCTTGTTCTTCCACAGCTCTTAGGATTCATGTGAAATTTTTTCCCCCATTGTCATGATTTAACTCCAGACAGCAATTCCAGGGATTCATCAAAGGAGTTGTCAGCTGTGATCCAGTAAGATGCATTTGTATGAAATGATCAGTGGAGCCTAGCTGCATCATTAGGACATGTCCATATGTACAGCAATAACCTAGGGAGGAGTCAGTATTAAATGTAGAAAGCCCACTGAAGATACTTACAGATAGAAATTTTGTGAATACTAACATTCCTTCTCCTGAACTAAAATATCATACTCTAGACAGTCCCATGATAATATCTGCTATAAATTCGTGCTATTTCTGCAAACAAAAACAAGCTAAAGTAAACTAAAAATACCTAGGCATCTCTAGATTCATAACTGAAGAAGAAAATCGCCACATTCCTGGAGTACTGAACCACACAACTCTGACCTAGTTCATTACTAGAAAAAAATAGTTTAAGTCAAATCCTGACAAACTAAAGCTATTAAGCAATTTCATCCTGCTTCATACTGCAGTTCAATTGTACCATAAAATCACAGCCACCACTTGCCAAGTCATTTCACCCTATCATAACGGCACAGCACGGGAGAACTGCAATTTCCAGCAATGGGCTGTCATCTGCTGCACTCCACCAAGCACACTCTGCTATACCATGTCCCTGGCTGGCTGCCAGGCTGCTTCAGCACTCCACAATACTCCACGTCCAGCTCATAACTCAGCCTTCTAGTATCAGGACACCATAATGGACATCATTGTGTAAAGAAGGATTTAGCACAGCTGTAACATGATGCAGTTGACACTCTCATTGTGATACATTACCTTATAAAACCAGGAACATCCAGAAGAGGAGAAATAGAATTGGCTGGCCAGATGAGAAGGCAGCCCTACTGTTCCCCAAACCTCTGTATCATATTAAGATATCAGATTTCAAACAGGGTTTTGGAAGCTGAAAAATGTAATACAACATTTCACATATATAAAACAGTACAAGATTCCTAGACCAAAGTCTGTCATGTCTTATACATGTATAGTACTATTGAATTTACTCTGTGTGATTAATGCCCAGCAGGTGTGCTAATTTCAGCAAAATGTTGTGTGTCAGGTTATGCAGCCCTCCACACAGGTTAAAGTGTCACACTGCATGGAGGAGACAAAATCCACAATGCACTGAGAAGTCTGTCTTGGTTCTCAATTCAGTTTGATGATCTAATGAACTCAAAAAAAGAGGCCCACCAGAAAGTAAACAAAACCCAACAAAACACATACTTCTTAATTCTGGTACATGTGAAGAATGAAAATGGAAAGTTATCAGCTGAAGAAAGCTGAAGACTACCTGACTGAGTTTATGGGCAATGAGGCTTAACTAAGCAATTGGCACCAAGACAACTAGATGGGGTTCTACAGTCTCATATATCCAGAATCATTACTAGCAGATGAGTGGCTCCAGCCTCCCTTTGGCATGGGTCTGGGTTTTACACTCTGCTTAATTTATCACGCTGGTTGACCTCTGAAGGACAGGACTAGGGTTTTCTTTTTGTCATCAGTGGAGTATGGGTAGGATTTCTACCTTTCTAAGAGTAAGGCCAGAACCTGCATGAGGTGGGTTGTTTCAAGGTGATGTCAGTGTTTCATACATACCACTGTTTCTGGGTTCCACAGATGATAGGGGAGTCATCCTCCCAAAGGGTGGGAAAAGGTGAAAAATGATGAATGCATTTCTGCAAGGATTAAGAGGAACCTGGTGAAGGCTATGATGTTCTTAGCTGGAAGTAATGAGGGAAAAATGGAGCATTCCTCTATTCTTAAGGAAGAACTGTGCAGACATATATTTATTATATCTTTTGAGAGCATGAGCCTCACTGGATTGAATGAATGTGGGAAGGACAAAGACATTCTGCATGTTCCCCTTAGGACCTTCAATGCATCTCTACTTGGAGTAGACATGGCAGCCTCCTATCTTTCTTCTCACACTTTAAGGACAATTCATACCTTTGTTTGACATTTGGTCTCCTAATGATTTTCAGCTGCTCCCAGTTCAGGATGTGACTAAAAGCTAAAATCTTATCTGGATGGGCAGCAGCATATTCAAGTCCATCCCCATAAACAGGTATATATTATAAAGCTTAGAGAGCTCTCAGGAGCCAGGTAGTCTATACAAAAGCAAAAAGCATTTTTATTAACAAGTGTTCATTTAAAGCAAATGAGTTTTGGCTTCAGGTAACCTCCAAATATTGATTCAAAGTGATATTGAAAAAGGATACTTAACTCAAAGTCTAGGCTTACATCCCATTGGTGAATAGTCTAAAACAGTCTTTTATAAGCAAAGAAATCATGTTATAAAATTCTGTCCTTTAGCTAGCATACACATTGAATTAGGGCACAAACTGGATGTCCCAGAATGTTAACAATATCTGTTGTAATGTATGGCACTCTTCTACTAACACAGGCCCTCCTAAATTTACAGTGTGACTATCATTTCTTGCACTTGTCAATTTGTGAGGTTTTTAGGAAGTTTATCAATACTCTGAATGAAGAAAATGTCCAACTAAAAATTCTAGATTGTATCTTAAAATAGTGGTTTCTAAAAATACCAAAATCATCTTTCTCCCTTCTGAGTCTTCCCAATATCTTCTACATGTTTTACATTTAGAAAGCATAATTTCCCCCTTCGAAATGCAAGTATGAATTTGTAGACGTTTAGACCTCATGCCTATTTCACGTACAAACTGAAAGTTAGACTGAATAGTGTAATTATAGCTGTCTCTGTATATTTTGTAAGAAGTTAAGCATTAGGCTATGATAAATGATGGTCAGTGTTGAAATCTAAAGGAATTCGGAAATATTCATCCAGGAAATGTTTATCATCCAGGTGATACATACTTAGCCAGATCCTGCAGTGTATGTTTGGATTTGCAGCTGTTAAAAGAAATAGTAAAAAAAGGTAATAAATTGTGTCTCTCTTGTTGTTGCTGCTGCTTACACTTTCAAACAGTATTTAAACAGCTAAAAAGCAAGACATTACATCCCCTCAATGGTCTGGGTAATTACTCTTCTTTATGTGGTCAGAGTTACTTATACTAAAGTAACTGCTATAACTGCTTTTACCAGGCAGGATAAGGAAAGACAGGAAAGAGAAATCGTATTTGTAAAGGATGGCTGAAAAGGATTGTTTTGAAATAAAGCATTGTATTTGGATGGCAGTTATTCCTGACATTTTACCATAATGGCCCTGGGATATGGAAAATAATTCCTTAGTTCTGTCAGGTGACAAGGAAGTCATGCTGATAGATGAGGAGTTGGCAGTTTCCACTAAACAAATGATTGTGCAAAAATCATGGACACTCCAGTTCCTTTAGATATTTGCTGTCAAGCTGAAGAGATCTTGATAGCAAGAGTTGTGGAACATACAGTTCAATTCCCTTCTTTGGTAAGCACAGAGGCACCTTTGTGCAAGGGAAATCTTTGTCAAGGACAAGTAGGAACAGAAAGAGAAAACTTAAAAGAACAACAACAGCAACAAACCAAAAAAAATATCGTGCAAATTTTATTAACCATCCTGTATCCTTTCATAGATGTAATATCGTATTGAGTTATAATTTACAATAATCCCTTTCATACTCATGCAGTATTCGTATATCAGAACATAGGAAATACTGTGAAATAAATTGTTCATCCTTAATAAAAGTAGAAAAAATCATTTGATGATCATACATATAAATGGATATTAAATATTATGCTATGTTATGAATATTAGGAAAATTTAAATAGCTACAGCTCTTGCTTCTTTCATGCAGTTGATTTGACTTTAATCTCCAAGAAATTCAGTTTGTAATACTGAATATGCATATTTGTAGAAAGTATATGACAGCAGCATCTGAAAACAGCCATTTAAGTTGTACACAGGATTAACAGAAGGGAAGTCTTAGAACAGAAAAAAATCTGAAATGTTTTCCTAATTTTCTTAATGAAAATGTGCACAAAAATAAAAAATAATATAGCAATATGAATAATAATGATTATATACCCAGATTATTGTTTGATTTCAACAGTTGGGCTTGTTTAAATAGATTTTCTTCTGTGTGTGCTATAGGGATTTCTGCCAGTAACATGATATTTAACACAATAATAAATTAGCAGAAAAAAATGAGAAGACAAAAAAGTAATACGGAGGTGGTTTCAACTACCCAAGGTAGCTAAAATTACAACTTTGGAATTGCAGAGGAATTCCAAAATACTGAGTGAATAGACAATAAAAACAAAGATTCAATTAAGTGATGGTAAGTGCAGAGTGATATAAAGAGAACTATCTCTAAACATCTATGTAGTGAAGTGATTTAAATGAACTTTTGCCACTCTGGAAAGAGTCATCATGAACAAATTTCTAAAAATATAGCTCAGAGATTAGAAGTCAACAAAACCAAAGTGGCATCATGTATTCATGTAGACGTAATGCTATGTATTTAGGTAGAATTTGAGAAGGAATACATAACATACCTGTACTGTATCTTTATTATGAATACTGCAAGTACCTATATATTTCCAAAAGATTGTCACATAAAAATTAGCATATAATTTAACTTGAAATCATTAGAACAGTTCAGAAAAGATATCATTAACTTAGTGTGATATTTTGAGCTGGACAAAGAAAATTTTGGAGAAGTTCTGGGGCTTGCTACAAAGAAGGCAGTACAAAACTATCTGGGAGGTCAACAAGTTTTATCGGAGACTATGAAAATATTTCGAATTGGCAAAGAGAAAAGATTGTGACTATTCATCTTGGAATAGGGACACAATAGTGATCTTGAAAATTATGAATGGCTTGATAATGAGGTAAAAAGATTTCTCTTAAGTCTTTTTGCATTAGAGGAATTAGGAAAAAAATGGTTAAAATATCAGGCAACAGATCTATATTGATCAAAGAAAAAGTGTTGCTTTCATCCAGTATGTGTGATTAGGAGATTGTTCATATACATTAGTTGAAACAATAATTAAATTAATGAAAAATATGTCTTAGGTTGGGCATCAATGCTTTTGATGCAATTTGTGTCTCAGGCTAGTTACTGCAGGAATCTGAAAGGATACACCAGAAGGAACACACTATTCATGTTCAATACTAGGCTGTTCTTACTGTGCATCTGCTCTTTTGCTTAAGCCTGTATTTTTGGCAGATGTCCAGGAAAGGCTAATGGGGTAAGAGGGACTTCATGACAATTTGCATGCTCATCTGAGATCAGGTTTCCTAAGAGTGGCTTATTTCAAAGAACTTGAAAGGTGCAACCATTAATTTATGTTTAATACTCTAGGTTTCCAAATTCTAGCGTAGTAGAAGAACAGATATACAGGCAATAAATTAAGGAACTGTTTTGTAATTACAATACATGACTTGCTGCAGGGCTGTTAAAGATGAACAATTTTCGATTTACTCTCACAGAAGAAAAAAACTTCTTGTTTTTCCAAAGAACCCATTGGCCACTAGTCTGGATGTAATGTAAGTGTTTAGACATAGCATAAAAGCTGCATTTTAATGCAGTTTGAGTTGAGTAAAGAATACTTATGTTCTTACATGGAAACCTTGTCTTGATTCAGTGCAAATATTCCTTGCAGTTTTATCAGATCAAGCCTTTTGCTTTCTCGCCTCTATAATTTCCAAACCCTACTTCTCAACCGTGCCTGTTTTAGCAGACGTGTTCTCTCAGTAAAGTGCTTACATTCTAATTAGTCAAATTCCATTCAATCCATTGCTACTTCAGAATATTAGAGTCTTAGCCATCTCAGCTGATCAGCCTCTAATTAGCAGGATGTTTGTGCTTGTAGTCTTCTGACAATTGGCAGCAATGCTTTTTGTCAACCATCATGCTTGTTAGGAGAACTTCAGCTCCATTTCCAACACAAGCACAAACATTAAGCGAATGTGAGGGGTTGGTAATCCACAGTTTATTGATAACCTTCCCATATTTGCATGCTGGGCATCCTGCCCTTGCTGCAGCCAGAAGTCTGGCAACCAAGGATCCCTAGCCCTTGCTGTATTCCCTGGGCGGATAAGCAAATGGGCATTCATATTGGGCCAAGAACTGTTGACACTTTGTTTCCAAACCAAACCATTATTGGGATACCATACTTTGACAGAAAATGGAGTTTGCGAGCATTTGTTCCAATGCAGGTAAATGCATTGCCAAGTGAATCAAATCAAGTCCTGTTGTCACCAAGAGGAACATAAACTGGGCACTCTTCATGGACAAGATAATAGCCTTCCTTCATTAAGCTGGTTTTAACCTTCCATCTTCAGCTCAGCTTGCACATCTTCCACACACGCTTACACAATTGTGAATTTTTGACCATAATAATGATCTATTATGCCCTGAGGAGAGGTTACCATTGTACTTTATATCTACCTCTTTCCTTTCACCATCTTGGAAATTACCCAGCTGCCAAAAAGGAAAAAGAATTCACGATCTGCAATTTTTTCTCCTAAAGTCATTTCAACGTCTGTCTGCTTTATCTTCATTCTGTGTCTTGCTCAGGTTCATAGGGTGGTAGAGATGTTTTGAAGGGAATTTTCATTTTCAAGCATAGAGAAGACTGGTAAGTATTTCCTCTTTCATCATAGCTCCTTATTACACATTCCCACCACCCCGGTGCCCCACATCTCCCCCTCTCCAGCCCAGCCTCTGGATATTCACTTACTTTCTCTCACCAATTTCATAATGACTCTTAATATACAATGCATCTCACTAATTTTGGTGTCCATAACATGCATATTTACATCTAGCTTAGATGTTACTCATGGTCAAGAGAAAATAGTATTCAGCAATGGATTTTTTTGCCAATCTCTCTCTCCTGGATAAGTCACAACTGTACCTCTGGATAACATTCCCCTCACTACCTACAAGGAGTTTAGATGGCTTGGTCTGTTTTAGACCATCTATATGGTAAATGTATAAATTTAGGTGGGAAGGATTTCACCTTCCCATATAAATTCTTTGATTCTTTTGGGTCTGGGTAGCAGAAAGAAATCATTTAAGTGAACAGTTAATTTTTACAGATGCAATATGGGATCTTTTGCTTGCAGTAGACATACATATGATCCCTCATAGCATGCCTGAAATGGGGAAGTTTCATTTAGGCTGCTAACATGAAAGTTTTCATTGTTACAAAATTGAATTTGTGCACTAGTAGTTTTGTTTATTAGCTTAATGTTCCACACCTTTAATCAGTGTTGTGTTTTTGATGGTGCTGTAAGAGTACAAATTTTTTCTCAATAAAATTCCCCAGAATAGACGGAGACTAGTTCAACATTTAGAGCCTGTGTTTTCCATGTAACTTTTCTACAAAGAGTGTTCATAGTATTTTTACTGAAAATGAGGATGAAGACATAAAGATGACATATATATATATATATATATATATATATATATACACACCGTTTTGGGGTTTTTTTTGAGAGTATATAGTGACAATGAATGCTGGTCTCTGGTCTGGTACTGCGTGTTTGTCTCAATCACTGGTACTGAGACCATTTTCTGTTGGGCTGTGTTCATTTGTCACCAAAATTCCAGAAAGGATTTCAAAATTAATGAGCTTCACTGAAATGATAAAGGAGCAATTAAATTAATGGAAAACATGCACAGAAAGAAAATGAAGGGTCTTAGTCCATTAATTCATACTTTGATCATAGAAATTCAAAGAAATTTGATAGCAGGGAGTATTTCAGTCCAGAAGAAAAAATTATGAAGATTAACAAATTTAAACGCTAAATAAGACTGCCTGACATTTGGATTTTTGGGGGTTTTTTGCTTGTTTGTCTCCTTTATGAATGTGAGTTATGGGCGCTGGTTGGATGTTCACCTGAAAACTTGCAAATGCTAAATTAAGACAACTCTTAAAAGGTCTTTTGATTCTCACTCTGCTGGTGAAAGTGCAAAGCCACAGAGATCTAACTTCAATCAAGACTTTTAGGTACCAAATTGTAAATGTGGGCATGAGTTGAGTTCATAGGAAGCCAGTCTGGTTGTTATTTTAACTGGATGTTTTCTAGATTACTTTTCACAGACATTTATTCAAATAGTCCAGAAAGCATCTTTAGAATGACTGAACAAAGTGTGTAGTTTATGTGATAGAATTTGAAATAATGAAATGAGATTCTCATTTTTTAAAATGCATCTATTTCCATCATGGCTACTGTAAATACCAGCAATAATAACAAGGCATAATCTAGATTAGTTGTGTCATTATATTAGGCAGGATATAGGACTAGATGTTCACAGTTTCCTCTTTTCCTTTTAAACTCATGAACATGCAGCGATTTTTTTTTTTATTTTAGGATAGTACTGTGTGACTGACAAAAAAAAAGTTCTATTGCAAAAATCGGATTAAATAAGAAATTAGTGCTTACTTCGTGTGTGGCGTTTCAATTGTATAATCCCAGTGGTTATTATCAAGGAGCACAGTTAGAAACTCAGCACGGAATTTAATTCTGAATAAGGTAATATATTAAGAATTTTTAAAGATCTTCAGTGTTCTTCTTTGTTTGGCTCAGAAATCTTATATTGCTCACAAATAATCATGATATTTAGTCAATTCTCATAATGATGTTGTAACAAAGAAGATTGCACTATTGTAGTGTTGCTGACACTGCTCTTGACTAGCTGCTGAAATAATTTATTCTTTCTTTGTTGCTGATTCAGTTTCTGGTACTTCTGCAGGTATCAAGGAGAAAAAGCTTAACTTTAGTGCCCGAAAGTCACAAGTGGTTGAATACTTGACATCCAAAGTGGAATTCTACAAAGAAACATTGATTTTACATTCTCTGTGACTACTTGAATACAACAAACTGAACTTGAGAACATTAATACTTAGTAATGAAACTAGAAAAAACAACTAGGAAAGTAGGCTGAAAAAGGTGTTTTGAATTCCCTTAGGAAGAGAAGGAACCCACATGTCCCTTAAAGGCTGCTTTAATACAGAAAAGACCACAGGGTTCTTTAAAAGTATAAAGAAATCTTAGCTGGAAATTGACCTTCTGTAAAGGTATCACCTTGGAGATAAAGATGTCACAGTCAGTGAAACAGTGACTGAAATTTGCCCTTAACTGCAGCTTCCCTTACCACCAGGAAACTTCAGGGAAAGGTCTTTTGAAATAGTGTGCTTAAAATGGGAATTTATAGCAGTCATAGACAAATGTATTCTTCTATGAGTAAAGCAAAAAGCAGCAAAGACAGAAATGAATTCATTTTGCTATTGAACTTCCATTTGTCCATTACATGCCCAGTGACGTTGTTCAGGCATCATATTCTCTAAATTGTTTCAAAATGGGGTTGCAGTCAAGCACTAACTTTCTTGGGTCACCATGACTCACCACTGCTCATATCCTTCCCTACTGTTACCCTTAACAGTTAAGGGATACTTCCCACCATTTCCCACTCATTATTCATAGAGGGGCCACATCCCACCCACACCCTCTCAACCACAGCAGCATCCTGTTCATGACACCAGTACAGGTGTTGTATCCCTGTCCTAAATAGAAGGGAACACCCAAGATTTGTAGATGCTTATGGCCAAAAAAGAATGTCAAAAGCCAGAAGCATCCAAAGCATCTCTCAAAGCTACACACTTGGCGTGGAAATCAATATGTGTTTTGCGCCTGTCTTTTAAAGGTGAGAGAAGTAAAAGAAGTTTCCCCTGTCAGGGAGCAAGTTTTCTCACTTCTCATGCAAATAACTTAGCATGAAAAGTTCATTTCCCTGGATCCTTCTATAAATGGATCAGAGGGTCTTGAGGGTCTTTAGTGTTCTTGATCCCCCAGTTCTGGATTGATCCTCAGTCCACAATTTATGCTTCTTGGCACCACACCTTCTTGTCCTTTATATTGGGTGGTTACCGTGGACCAGAATGGGGCAGTGGCCCCAAAAAGGTCCTATCCTACCTCTGTACAGCCACATCCTGTTTTAACTTGACCATTTGAATTAGCTACCAGTGTTTGAGACGTAGCAACTCATTAACTACTTACTGTGCAAGCTTCTACACTGGCAAAATGTTATATCTTCGGAGTCTGCTTAATGGTAATAATTTGCTGTTCATCCTCTCTTTTTACCTTTAACAAACACAATTTCTAATAGTATATTGTTTTTTCTTGACATCTGATACTGATTTTAGACTCTAGTACCTGAGAAACATGCTAGAGATTTTATAGCACAGATCAATAGCACAACGTATCTGTTACAGACCCAGATGCTTGAGTTTATTGTCAGATCTCCAATGTGAAGCAGTAACATCTCAGCAAAGGAGCGGGAGTTTGCTATTATATTGCACAAAGGTTCAGTGCATTCAGTAACTGCATCAGGAAATGTGAATAATGGTAATGAATTTTGCTCTGCAAAATGATTAGGTACATTATTGTGTGTTACTGAATACTTTTATAGAGGAATTTCTTTAGCTGGCATGAACACGCTCGTAGCTGGATGTGGTGGATTACCCAACACTGGGCATTTTCAAGATTCAGCTTTATGGAGTGCTGGGCTCATTCTAGGCTCTGCTTATTCTAGGCTGTGCTTTTGCCAGGAAAGGTTGAACCAGAAGTTTCTTGAGGTCACTTCCAACCTGATATTCTGTGGTTCTATGATTCAGTATTTTAAATATATTTCATCATTTAGATTCCACTAATTACTTAAAAGAAGGGAAAAGGGAACAAGCAAAAGTAATCAGTACATTTGGGATGAAACAATGAGCTTTACATATAATAAGATATACTACATAATGGTATCATTTGCTGTATTTTTATTTTAGAGTACCATAATTCTGCAATCCTTTTCCAAAGACAGTCACTGTACTTTGACCCAGCTGCAGATCACACAAGATTCAGAACTCGATCTATACGGAATCTGATGTATTGTATTATACCTTCTGTAATTATTTGTGTACAAATTTTAGGAGATAATCTGCACTTCACTCTGTAAATCCTCTAGATATTGAGCAGATATAGAGCATAGAAGAAAATGAATTATAACCTTTCATTTGTGGTGCTCAGTGTTTCATCTCTGTCATACCACTGTTATAAAGAAGACATGGTTATTAATCTCCAAATAATTTATCAGATGTGTGTTACACACTAAAATACATTTAACTGCTGTATAATCAGATTATGGTTTCATTATTGCACCAGTAGGAGCTGTTTTATTTCAGTTCTGTTAACAGCTCCTGTAAAATCAGACATCATAATTTCTCTCTTTTTTAAGTACATGATTTGTAAAAGAAAAAGAGCTCAATACAAACTCTTCTGAAAGATAATGCAGTCTTTAACTCAGGGTGTCTCATTAGTTGTCTGATGTGAGGGATGGATCTCACCACCTCAGGCATTATTTACACAGGATTTAATTTATGTATGGAACACAGTTCATCAAAGTGCTTCATGGATTTAAAATAAAATAAATTAAATAAAGCAGCACTAGATATTATATAAATAGCCAAAGGATAAAACAAAATGGTACAAAAAAAGTGAACCCCTTACAAATAAGTTCAGACCATACAAAAATGTCTTATTAAATGAACATATCTGTGGCAAAAGTTTAATGTTTAATTATGTTTATAAATCATAGCTCAATATCCAAATTCAATTCTATTTTAGAACTTTTTTTGCTGCTATTGGAATTTCAGAAGTGCAGTTTTTTATATTGATCTCCATAAACATACATAGCTGTAGCTGGCTTGCTTTTTTTTACTTCTTGTATTCTGTTTAAAAAACAATTATGAAACTGAATGATATAACAAAAAGCAGGGAAACAACAGTATGAAACAGCTTTGAAAATGTTAGAAAACTAAATTCTGTTCCCATGTAGTGCAGAAGTCATTGACTTTCCATTCACCCTAAGGTGCTTCGGGTTAGACATTTATTCAGACAAAATCAATTTGTTGAGTACTGTAACTGTCCAGAGACTCCTGGTAACTACCCGATTTCATGTTCAGTTCTGAGTTGTATGTAACTTTTTAACATATCCGTAAAATTATTTTCCAAGGTGTAAAATGACAAATAGAAGGAAGGAAACGCAGGCTAATAAAATAATGCAGTAAGTTTTAATTTTGTTATTCCAGATCAAAAAGCAGACTCCTTTACTAATTTTCCTCTGCTATTTCATCTCAAAACAAGAAACATTCTCTCCATCTACTTAGTACTGTTGAAGGATCAATACAGCATGTCAGTGCTTCACAATCTACCTGCCATACTCCTGAAAAAAGAGATCTCTATTTTCCTGTGACAGTCTGATTTTAAATGAGATAAAGGTGTTTGATCTTGGCAGATGAACAAATAAGTGCTATTTTTCTTGACTGGAATATAAATTATGACATATTAAAAGTGTGGAAAAGGGTTGCGTTAGGGTTTGTTTTTTGTTTGGGGGGAGGGTAGTTTTTAAGAAGGAGAAGAAGACACCAAAGATAAGGAAAGGGGAGGGGAGGGGAGGGGAGGGGAGGGGAGGGGAGGGGAGGGGAGGGGAGGGGAGGGGAGGGGAGGGGAGGGGAGGGGAGGGGAGGGGAGGGGAGGGGAGGGGAGGGGAGGGGAGGGGAGGGGAGGGGAGGAGAGGAGAGGAGAGGAGAGGAGAGGAGAGGAGAGGAGAGGAGAGGAGAGGAGAGGAGAGGAGAGGAGAGGAGAGGAGAGGAGAGGAGAGGAGAGGAGAGGAGAGGAGAGGAGAGGAGAGGAGAGGAGAGGAGAGGAGAGGAGAGGAGAGGAGAGGAGAGGAGAGGAGAGGAGAGGAGAGGAGAGGAGAGGAGAGGAGAGGAGAGGAGAGGAGAGGAGAGGAGAGGAGAGGAGAGGAGAGGAGAGGAGAGGAGAGAAATATTTTGGTGTGAAGTGACAATAATGTTTAGAATCAAGACAGCATTTCCTAGAAGTCTATAAAAAAATCTATCGAATTCTGTGAATACATATTCACAGAATACATAGAAAGTTTTTTAAAAGTCTGAAAACATTTTAGTGAAACATAAGAGACCATTTTCAGATATTTGTATCAATAATTTGTAAAAAAACTGTTACATTATTTTAGCTGGATATTAAAAAGAGAATGATCACAGTCTGTGTTACTTAAAAATATGAGATATATACTTTCTCCTTCATATGCCTGTGAACTAGGATTAAAGAGGGCTAAGATGGATCTCAGCCATTTGATACCTCCACCCCAGAGGTTATCCTGCAGAAAGATATGGAATGCAAAGATTCTGTTGCAGAACAAAATCCAGAAAAGGCAGCTTCCAGGTTACTCATCTGAGAGCTGCAAGCCACAGACTCTTGCTCCTCATGGCTGAAAAGGGAGATGAAAGGTCCTAATATTTTTTCTTTCAGTAATATTTGTGAAAAATGGATGTTTTGACAACTTTTGGATAACTGTGGTCTTTTTTTCAACCTGTTCAAAAAAAACCCCAGCAGAATCGTCTCTTAAAGCCATGTTTTATTAGAAAATAAACTGCAATGAGGTAACTCAAATATGGAAAGTTCTAGTAAGTCTGAAATAAAATGTCTATGGAACCTTCTTCCTCTTTACACGTATCTAATCACCTATGCCCACCGACTGCTTGGACAGCAAAACCTTTCACACCACCTCCTTAGAAGCCCAGAGAGACTTTCCTCTTGGGTCACCAGAGACTCATGGAGGAACCTGTGCTGTGGGCAGTGTGTGCCAGTGAACACTCCCGAAACTTGTCGTAAGTTGCCTCCAGGAAAGGAGCAATCCCTTGCATGTTTTAGTGCCTTCTTCCGAACCTAGGACAAAGAAAATGGGTAGCCACCTCCTCCTTGTTTATGGTTCTTTTAGAAAACGCTGTGCATGGCATATGGAGCAAGCAGAGGAAAAACTAATATAACAGATCTCATCTACCTAATTTGCAAGTCCCAGTTGACTAAAAATATTCTTGAGATCTCAAATGCAGAAAACAGTTTGGACCTGAGATAGTATAGGTTTCGTCATGCTTTTGAAATCTAAGATGTACCACTTGCATCGTTGCTCTGTGTTGCAATTCACAGCCTGGACATCAAAAAGCAAGCATGGTTTGGAAGCCCCTTATATTAACTGGTTAGGTGTTTGCTCACTGATGGCAGCCACACTGCTTTACAACAATGATCTTTCCCTACCTTCAATGGTAGCAGACAGCAGGATTTTCAGAACAGTTTATATTTCTTCATCCTCACAAAGAGTGATATGTGTACCCACTTTATTTATTTATATCTAAATGTCAATGTTTGAAATATCTGTTCCTATGTTCTAAAGTCAGAGGGTTGCAAATGGGATATTAGTAATGATGTAACAATTTTTTTAGATGCAAAAATTATAAATCACTCATTTCTACTTGTATGCACCACAGATCAACTAGGACACTTTTTCCAGCACTGCATTCATATCTCTCAGTTTTTCTCTATCACCTAAATTTCTGTTAAATCTCCAATATGTTCTGTGCTTCCAGTCATGTAGAAGTTGAATGCATCTTCCCACTGTACCACTTATTTGCCTTCCACTCTGAGATTTATTCAAAATTTTCATCATCTGTGCTCAGCAATACATTCCCCAATTGAATCAGAGAGTTTTGATTAAGTGTGCTTGTTGGGCAGTCATCTGACTCAATTAGCTCTAATTAGAAGATCTGTTTACTCACAAATATACTTTGCAGGTAGATCAAAACTCACATGACTGGCAGTGCACGTCAGGAAGTCTTATAAATCTTTTACCTTTATACTCAATGTCACTACACTAACATTCAAGACCTACCACGAGAATAAGAAACTTAAACCTTACCATACCCTTCATATAATTTTATTTTAAATATTGTGATGAACAGTGTTCCTTAATGGGTTTTGGATAATTAATCAGTATATTTTAGGCAGAATATTAGATCAAGAATAACCAGATTCATGTTCAGCAATCAGTGAATGTACAACGAATTGCACAACGCTTCAGTACAAATTGCTGCTACTTTCTCCCATTATAGGTTTGTCCATTATGGGATTTAGTACTCTGGGAAAACCATCTGGTAGTTTAAATGTACCAGAAGTTAAGAGACCACTCTTTTAATGGAAATACTACTTTTTAAAAACTATGTTTATTAAGTTATATAAATAATTCAAATCTTCTTTTCCTAAATATTATGCTAGCTGTTAAGAATCTGAATTTTTTTTCCATACTTCCACTGTGTAAATACTTCCTAGTAAAGGCTTCTCAAACAGCAGCCCAACCTAATTTCTGATGTGAAAGACATGACATCGACATACTAAGTCTTGTATTAGGTACACTCTTACCTTACAGTATATGAACAAGAAAGAAGTAGTTAAGAAAGGACTAAATGATATTTTGACTTTGGAATTCGTAAGAATAACCTATTGGGATTTTGTCAGCTCTGTATTTGCAGAAGGTTTGAAGCCACACTGTGGTTCCTTTCTCTTCCATAGGTCATTTGATCTCTGTAGCTCAGGCACAGGTCACTGCAATCAGCATGTGCAGCTGCTGAACCATGGAAACCCTCTTTCTTTCCTGTGACTTTCCTGCAACCACTCTTTTCACATAAACTGAATCTTAAAATGCCCTCTTTAGTTCCTGGCTCAATCAAAGCTTTTGGGAAAAGACAGCTGTTAAATACAGCAGATGTATGAGTAGAGGGGTGACATTCTCTGGTTTTCTGAATTGAACTAGAACAGACTTCTTAAAAATATAGTTCTAGCCAGATGTTCACTAATTTACTTTTTAATTTCATTGACATGTGTGGTCTCCAGAGAGTGATATGTATTGACATTTAGCGTCTAGTTACTTCCTTATTGATGGCAAGGCCAGTTGGCAGATATCATTCCCTTAAGAAATGCTAAGCAAATACTGCAAAACTTATTCATGAGCATTTATTTGAACTAAAAAAAAACCAACAAAAACAAAAACAAAACAAAACAAAAAAAACCCTCATAAACACTTGGCTGTGTCTGTGGCCCCAGTGGATTCCCTTTCTGCAAATATTCTAGCAAACAATTTTAAGAGGAGGCATGTTCACTGAATGGCCCAGCTGAGCAACTCATGCATATTCAAGAAATTATTTAAGCATATGCTTAACTTTGAACTTCAAATTGTATTGAGTCTCAGAAGGATTCAAGCACGTGCTTAAAATTCTGCTTGTGATTACTTACGTCAAGAAATTTGCTAAACTAAGTCCTGAGGTAAGACCATGTGAATTGACAGCTATCCAAAATCAGCTGATGCATGGTAATTTGCACAATCAGATCACTTTTGGTCTTGATAAAACCTTTGCATTGGAGTAAATTTGTCTCCTGAGGCTCTTAAAGCAACTATTGCTTAAAAAACTTGACATCAAGCTCTTAACATGCTTTACCTTAATCCACTCCTAAAGTATATGGTTATTCCTTGTAAATGAGGGATAAGAACACCTTATAGTTTTATAAGTAGACAGGCAACTGAGGTATAGCTATGTGAAATTACATTTCAAAGCACAAAAGTCCATGGATCCAATTTTTTTCCTTTTAGCTCCATTTCCATTGAGATACAGTGGAGCCTAGATAGCATAGTCATGGCTGGGGATTGCCACTTCTTTCCTTGGCTAGAAACAGAAAATATATAGAAGATATGTTTTTCATTTAGTGCAATTAGGGTGAATCTGAGCCTTAGTGTTATAGCACGAATTAAGAAGGTTCTTTGTTTAGGCACTATTCTATGACATCCAATTATGCTTGACATACATTGAAAATATATTCTTTGACCTTTGGCAATCACTTAAAATCCCAATAAAAGTTCTTGATGCTTTCAAATGGAGTTCATCTCTTTGTGCATAGATAAATTATTTTGTTTATTTCAAAACTATATGCTTCAAAGTAGTCAATTTCATTATTTTTTATAATGACCATCAAACTTGATTTTTTTATTCTGCAGGAGTTACCTGAGACACTATTCAGTTTGTCTATCTCTGATGGTTTGAATACAACTATTCCCCATTTTTTATTATGTTTATATTATCTACCCTAATATAATCTTCTGTCTTGACTTTGATAGTTTTCTGCCATATGAGGATGTCATCATTGGTTTATAACTCTTTAATATTGCTGGATAATTTAATTCATCATTAGATGTTGTAATAAACACTTGATAATGAACACTTTCCTTAATTGCTGAATTTATAGTGCCCCTCCTTCTCTTTTGAATTTCCTACCTCTGATAATCGGTTTTCCCTCAGTAGACTTTACAGAAAGCAGAGGAGAGAACATTTCTTAAATGAATGCAGGCAATAGATGTCAAAAAAAAGAAAAAAAAAAGACAAAAAAATCAATTGCTTGGGTTAGTTAAAATCTCCAAGTGTTCCAGTAATAATCAAACAATAATGATAAGAATTTTTAAAAGTTGTTCACGTACATTGCAATTGTTGTTTCTACTGCAAAAATTAAATCATTAGTCAAGTGCAAATCATTAGCCAAAATTGCAAGGCTTTCAAGATTTAATTTAAATGTTCCAATGTTTCTCAGAAAAGATAGAATAAGACCCTCATGCAAAGCCTGAAGTTTAGAAATCAATTCTCCCTATTTAAAACCACAATATGCAAAAATGAACTCAAAGGAAGCCTGAAAATCTGGTTGTTCATTAGAGTGGCTTCTTTATCTGCATGAACTAATGGCAGGTTCTTTAGGAGTTTCATTTGGTGGTATTTTCACTTCTTTTTCCCACAGTCATTTGAAAATAGGAAATGGTAGATCATGTTGACAAGTTGTCAATTACAGTTAAATAATGCTAGCATATGCCATTAAGTGCCCTAACTGAAACTACCACAACTCTTTTAAAATTTAACAATATGTGTCCTTAAGAGTGTGCTGATTTTTCTTAGTGCAGAAAACAAAAATAGAAGGAAGTATGAAACTGTGTTTTAAGGACTCTCTGTCATGACATGTGTGCATGAAATGCCTTGGGCAAAGAAAATTGAAACTATAGTTAATTTGGAATAGATAAATCGTATTTCACCCTGAATTGTAGTTGTTTTCTTTAAACTCTTATGGACAATATAGCGTACAAGTGGTCTGTTTGTGCCTCGTGTTGCATATATAGCCAAGAAAACGTGGAAAGAGTCACTGTCTTACCCTGGCACGGAAAACAGTGTTCTACATTAGGGGTCCATAGATGTCACAGATTCTGTCGAACATGTTCCTGAACAAGTATCACCAATTTCTATTGGAACAATTTGTAAGCTGTCAAGGCAGAGCGATGACTTAGTGAAGAGAGTCATTTTTATTTCCTTACATCAACCCAAATTCAGTAGTAGTCTTTGTTCTGGAAAAAGGGAGGAAAATGAATGTTTAACTCACTACAAATAATTCCTCAAATAGGACACATTAAGCCAATATCTTAGTTGTAATGACACTGAAACATATACATCATGACAACACTGACTTAACACAAATCGAGGGTTTTTTCTTACAGAAGCAGAAGTTTTAAGTCCATCAGGTACCAAAAAAGAAATGTGTAGGGGTTCTACCAGTTGGAAAACGCATTGGAAAGGATTGTAAATTGCTTTACATTACCTACATCCAGTGAAATATTTCTGAGTTGATTTTGTGTGGGAAATACAACCCTTAGTTGAATGGTAAATTATGGTATAACTGAAGTATTTGATTAGTCATTTTTCTTATTTAAATGTTTATCTGCATGTTTACATGGAATTCCTAAAACACAACATCCCACATACACTAACAAGTGATGTATGAAAAACAAAGAATTGAATAAGACTTCATCCACGGAAAGTGACAACACTCTTATATAAATATGATGCAGATGGCACCTAAAAAATCCCTGGAAGGAGTAGCTTCCAGGCCCTGCTGAACTGATAAATATTCACAATCATGGAGTGCAGCCTTACACTGATACACACTCCAGTAACAGATATCCATGCTTCTCTGGAAGGATTTTTGTGCTAAGATATTTGCAAAACAAAATTTTAGCCATGTAATTCAACTAAGTGTTATTACTGGATGTAATTCAACTCTTATTTTGGTCAACACTTAGGCGTCTTTTCAAGTTCAGCTTTGTTATATGGAATAAGCCTTAGGGAGACTTATAAGGAAATTTTCCTGCGATTGTGTCTGAGGGGGGAGTCCCTTTTTGGGTAGAAGACAGCAAGGCAAAAGGACTAGGGAGATTGTATTTGTTTGTTGTACATACTTGAAGAATAAGCACCTAACTTCTTTTCAGTGTTACTCACAGCTTAGGTTCATGTTGTTTTTATTTTGGTAATTAGTTGTTGACTTCAGTAATTTTTTTTTGCCTTCTATTTGTGCAATTGGTATAATTACATAATTACTGTAAATAGACACAAGCATGATGAGAATGTTTTGGATTCCTTGAAACTTTACAGAAATCATGTAATATATACTCAGTGCTAACTAAAATACTGTAATAGGAAAAATTCTTAAAATTGCATTATATTTTTAAATTAAAATTCCATTATATTTCTTTTATTTCATAGCTCAAAACTGTTCCTGTATTGCAGATTGCAAGATAAGTGCAAGATAAGGGCAATTCTTGCCACAGAATGTCCACCAATTTCTAGAAGCATGAAATGAGAAGGGTTCTCCCAGCTGCCTCTAAAGCAGGCAAAAATACCTACACAGAAATTCTTACATGGAAATATGCAGTGACCTCAAATTCCACATTTACTTCCACACCTGCTTAGTTTTCACCACTCCCAACATAGCATTATGTTACAATCTGCCTCTTAATGAAACAAAAGAATTGAGGGATGGATGGATGGATGGATGGATGGATGGATGGATGGATCCGGAGGGTAGACAGATAGAGAGACAGACAGACAGATAGACACACAGACAGACAGAGAGATAGATGATAGATAGATAGATAGATAGATAGATAGATAGATAGATAGTTATGTAGAAGTATAGGGCATTGGAAAGTAGGACTAAATGTCTTCATTTTCCTAATGGAAACCCTACAACTATAGTCCCTTTATGCTTAAGAAATTTTTAATATTGCTGGTTGCATGAAAAGTAGAAAGCCACAGTTATTCTGTGCTACAACAGGAGAGCTGGAGAAATTAAGGCTATCGGGACATCCTGAATTCCATGGAATTCAGCAAAGAGACAGCAAAGAGGCAGCAAAGAGTTTCATAAGCTGCTCTGCTAAGAACATTAACTGAACCCCAGAACAAGCAGCATTTTAGTCATTTGCAGACATCTCTAAGATTTTTTTTTCATTATAACTTCGAGAACCAGACTGAGGACCTTAGAGTAAAAAAATCTACAAATCCATAAAAGGGTTGTAGTCTTTTATTTGCCATCTCACTAGTCAGCTTTGCTCTGTGATAAAGATTGCAGTGGTAGCAGCACTTTGGGTCATTGTTAGCGGACCACGAGGAAACGATACAGTTGTGAAAATCTGTGGATACTTTGAGGAGTTTCCTTCCATTTTCTGCTTATTATAAGTCTAATATTTTGCAATCTGTTAAGAACAATCAGATTTTTTCAAGGAATTGTGCATCCAAGCATCTTAAGGGGAACTAAAATCTGAAAATCTTTCCCAAGATGTGACTGCTGAACATTAATATCTGACTTAATGAGATGTTGCACTGTGTCTATTAGATGGTGGTTTCTATTATAAGTAGCATCCAATGACATATCCTGAATCATATTAATACACACGAGAAATTCCATTCACACAAGGAAATTGATACTTAGCATGCTTATAATCATTATAATGTTCACTTTACCTAAGAATTCTCATCTATAAGGATATAAGAAAGGACAAAAAACGGTTTTTTTAATTGCTATGTCTGAATTGCTATTCTAAACTTTGAAACATTGTAACAGATAAAGGATCTATAAATCAGTGGGAGTTTGTCTCCTCATTTACTACTTCAAGTGTTAAATAGATGAGTAAAAGTGGAAGTCCTTTACCATTTATATTTTAATTTCCTTTTAAATGTTTGTGAGATTGTCTTTCTTCTGATTGAATATGATTTCTGTATCAGTCACTTTTTCAAGAATAGCATAATTAAGGGTAAGGTTCCATTACAGGTTGCAAGAATTTTTAGATAGTGTGGGAGAAAAAGAATAGCACACCTCCTGTAGATCATAGTTTCATTTCTGAATGCTTTCAATTAACCATTTCATAATTTTGTTAGTATTAGTAATTGAATATTTTGAGATGTGCAACTCTTTCAATTTATCCTAGATAGGAATTAATCCCACCATGGAGGAATTATATTTTTATTATGTGGAGTTCCTCAAATCTGCAACACATACAGCTACAACACCGGAGATAAAAAATGACAATGCATTTTACCCTTTTATGTGTGTTTTACATTTCAAAAACGTTGGGGTTAATTCAAGTCCTGCGTTGGGATGCTGAGTAACACCAGCTAGGGTTGTCATTTTTGCAGTGAGGCTCAACCAGTGCTTCCTGCTTGTCTCTCAGTTCTTCTGAAAGTTTGAGAAGGGTAGCAAATTTAGGAAGAGGCTAATTCTGGCACATTCGTCTTTACTTATGGCTTAAATAGTCCAGTTTTTTAATATTTAGTTTTATTGGGTTGTTTCAATGCAATTGCTGTTAAGTAGCTAATAGAGGGAATACACTGTAGACATCTGCAAGCATTTGAACAAGTGGGGTTGCACTTTACATCTCACATAATATTTCAAAAGTACCTCTAAAGAGAGGTGCTTTATGGTCAGCCTCTTTTCTTACACATAACAGGTGTATAACTCCCACTCACTTCTAAGTTAAGCTACCGAAAAAAGTAAATGATAATTTTCAATGGCAGAGGTCAGTGCATTTAAAATTCATGCCTTTTTTCTTCATATTTCAGAGGGAAATATCTTCATCACTGTTTCGCTTCTTGGATTTGGTAATTTCACCTTTTATTTGCTGCAGACACCAGCCAGCCTTGTCACCACTCTCTTCCCTGGGCTGTGGCTTTCCTCTTTGACCTCTAAGGTCCAGGAATGACACAGAGACTCCTGTCTTCCAGACGCTGTCAGATTCTCCAGTCACCATTTAAACCATAGCCCACCTCTGTCATGACTTTGGACTTTCCTTAAATACTGAAATGAAAAATACAGGAAATACCTATTTTATTTATTTCTGCCAAGAAACCAACTGGCAACAATTGCTGTTGAAAAAAATGGTGGCATAGATAATTATTGGTATGTTTTAACTTTCAAGTGCTTCAGAACCATGAAATTTTTATTTAGAATCAGCCTAAGTTAAGTATTATCTTATTGCAATTCAGTCTCTCCTTCTCAGCCGTTACCTTAACACATGTATTTGAAGCTTGATCCTGCTCAGAGGTTCTGTATGAGTGCATGGGGAATACTTTTGTGTCTATCTCTCCTAAATTAGTCATCACTGTGTTCTTGTGCCCAGGAATCAGTCATTGTCCAAAAACAACTTACAGGTGCAGGTCTAGTTTTCTATTTTCTCTGCTCAGCAGTACAGGGCTTGCCAAACAAGATTTTTAAAGGCACTGTGACATCTATCTCCCACTGATTTTGATGAGAGCAAAATGTCTATATAACTTGAATAATCTTGTTATAAATGACTGGCAAAATCCAATTTTCCAAAGTGACTTAAGCAGACTTAGGAACCTGGGAACTCAGACACACAATTAGGTTACTATCCTTCAACATGTAACCGTTCATCAGCTTAGCTTGAACTTCAATCATTTCAGGCAAGGCTAAACAACACTAACTTATATTTTCCACTGGCTAAGACTAAGTGCAGAAACATTTAAAACTTCCCACCTAATTCAGTATATCTTGTTAAATCATGGTAATACGGCAACATTCCTGGATGAATTTTATTTTTGAAAATCACCAGGATATGGAACTCTGATAGAGTAGTGGGGTTTTTATGGCAATATATTTTTTGCTGCATCTGCTTTTTGACATTGACAGTCCCTGTCTTTGCTCCAACCCTTTGGCACAAGGTGGCAGAGTATCCCCTTCACTATGTTGTGACTTAAGCTCATATGAGGCAGCTGTGTTTGCACCAAGAATTACAGCTTCTGTAACTCATCCCAAAATGTATTTTGTGTTATAACGTTGTAGTCCTTAATTAATTTGTGCAAGTACATCCCAGATATCTAAAGCTATTTCTATACCGAATAACAACTAGTGCACATATAAGCCAGCTTTACATTAACTGCAGTAGCAACAATGGAACTGTGGCAACATAATATTCACCGTGAAGCAATTGTTTTTTCCAATATGACTATTCCTACTCATTTATGTCTCTTTTTGTCACTATAGATTTGTACTTGAATTTGAAGCAATCAAGTCAATATTTACCCAGGTTCTCAAACAGATGAATTTTGTTTTGTAGTATGTACAGTAAAAGTATTTCCCAAGAGAGAAAATTAAAAATAAAGTACAAATACCAAAAATCGACACACCAAAGATCCATGTTGTCCAACATCATACATGCATCCATTACTTGGAGCAGAGTTTCAAAGTAGGATCAGTATGCTGTACTAGCTTCCATGGGATGCTGTTCAAAACTGTTGTTTATTTTGACCTGTCTAGAAACTGTATTTGATATTCTTCAGCTCTTTACCTTTAACAGTTTGATTCTAACTCTTTCCTCAAGGTTACAGAGGAAAATTGTGGTATAGAAAGGTCTGAATCTATTTTCTCGATTTCTGTCTTGTGACACAGACACAGAACCTGCTTTCTCTTGTATATATCAATTTAAACTATTTGGAATTCAGATGAGTTTGCCTTACTGCATTCCTAATTTGAATCAAGCTGGCTGGCAGTGAATACTTTTTCACTACTGAAGTATAGATACGATACAGTATTATGAGGGAAATATTGCAGTGAAGGCACTTAAATTTTCCAGAACACCTCTTATGTACCAGGATCACAGGTGTTCCTGTTCAGCTTGTATATATGCTTTATGCATTTGTTTTAATTTTGTGTTATCCCCAAGTAAACACTTTAAGTATGTGGGCTTCATTTCCAGACTATTAACTGGTTGCTATTTCTCCAGACAATTACCATGTCGTATTGATTACCAGTAATATCTTTCACCTCTGATGAAAAAATCTCTTGCGAAATATTGTCAATTTTTTGGTTGGCATAGAGAAATACAGGGATTATTACATTCCTGTGTTTTGCACCAAGATTCATCAAAATCTACCTTAGATTCCCTAAATGAAGGAAAGAGTTCTTCGTTTGAGTTGTTGGGGTTTTTTAAAGAACTTGTGGTGGTTTTTAAGCCTTTCATGTTAATAGCTAAATGTAAAAAATAATTTTTTTTCTCCAGCCAGACATTTGCCTCCTTAGATGTAATTTGCAAGTTCACTCCTTTTCTGTTTTCTGGCATATTCTGCTCTGAGTGACTCTTATCTGCAACTTTAGCATCATTTCAAGGAGCCAACAGCTCCTTCCTCAGTTCAGGATATTGGCCATTAAACTTTATTCAAGTAAGAATTGTTTTTTCCAATATGACTATTCCTACTCATTTATGTCTCTTTATGTCACTATAGATTTGTTCTTGATTGATAAACTGAGGTGACCTGTGAATTCAGAAACGCTCCCAATCTGTTAGAAGAAAAATTGTTCTTCTATATGTTGCATCATTTCATAAATCAATGTCTTTTTATTATTCCTTGTTTTTCATCAGCTGAAATAATTCTCACTGGTGGAAAATTTCTCTTGTAAAGCAGTTTTACATAAATACAGTTCTTAGCAATTGGTCTGTAATGATGTTGCTGCAGAAATAATTTCTCCATATGCCTTATTGGCTTTTTTCTCTTGACTTTTAAGGAAGACAAACAACAGAAATCAATGAAAGATTTTTGTTCTGTTTTGCTTTTAGTATTTTTTTTTCATTTAAAAACCCACAGTCCTAATATAGAAACATAAAGGCAAAATGCTGTGTAAAGACTGTATCTTGTGCTCAGAAGAAGATAGGGAAATTCTTTTAAGAAAAGACACACAAGGATTTTCCCTAAGTGCCCTAAAGTTTTGTCTATTACTAATATTAGACAATGAGAACTGGGCCTGTTCAGCCTTGTGAGGAGACAATGAGAGGGGACCCCATCACTGTCTAGGAGTATCTGAAGGGAGGGTGTCAAGGGGATGGAACCAGGCTCTGCCTGGTGGTGCCCAGCAATAGGGCAAGAGGAAAGGGACAGAAACTGATATGTGGGAAGTGACACTTAAATATGAAGAAGAACTTTACTGTGCAGTGACTGAGCACCGGAACAGGTTGCGCTGAGAGGCTGTGGAGTCTCCCTCACTGGAGATATTCCAGAACTGTCTGGACACAATCCTGTGCAATGAGCTCTGGGATGGCCCTGCTTGAGCAGGGAGGATGGACAGAAGATTCAGTATGGTCACTTCCAATCTTGCCCATTCTGTGATTCTGTAATACTTCTAATTATGTCCTAGACTCAGAAGCAGTAGCTATAAATTTAAGATCATTTGAGCTTATTTATTTCCTTCATGTAGTCAGAAATGATGCACAGATATTTTTTTAACCAGTTATATGCACTTCTCACAAGAATTGTCTTTAAAAGATAAAATATCATTCCAGATCATTGTGGCAAATTTTGAGTAATTCCTGGCAATATTTCAAATAAGCATTTGTGATTTATTTCTGTGTAGATGAAGCATTAGTAATACAGATATTAACAGCAAATATCAGACTCTTTATTACAAATGCGTTTAATACATTGCTTGTTAAAGAAATAGGTTTGCTTACTTTGACAGTTTTTTAAATTGAATCTATTTTTTTATTTCATTCATTCATCTTTGAGTTTTGACATCTACTGTCTTTCCATGAAGGCTTCAAGAAATGAGATGACCTTGCCAAAGATCAAGAGGTGTGTCTGGAAGAATTACATTATCTTGGAAGATGGATTTATGTGATCACTGTGTAAAATAGTACTTGTTCTGTAGTGATGGATGACAACACTGTCAGTATTGAATGATCATTAGAAATATTTATATGGCAGATCCTTTAAGGTAGTGGAAGATAGGTAAGAAAGAATAAATGCATATCAGGAAGACAACAGTTTCTATGTCTATGGAATCAGGGCTAATAGTTCTTGGCAACACCTTTAATTATTTTCTTTATGTTTGTCTCATTTCACAGGCACAAATTTAGTAAAAATGGCTCCAAAATAGCTTGTAGGGCCCACGAAGTTTATAGTGTAGATGATTACATTTACATATTTTGAAAGCAGTCAAGTTTAATGTTTTCAATTATAAATCCCTGCTTCTAATTTTTTTTTTTTTTTAGGTAGGGAGCATATTCATAAAGATGTACTAGAAAGATAAACATATTGTTGCTTATTGTTTTCTCAAAGTTTGTATCACAGACAGACTTTAAAAGAATATACATATTTTTTCATTTGTGACCCTGGCATTGAAGTTTTCTACTGCATTATTTACCATGCTGTGTTGATACATTAATGACTAAGTAACCTTTAGTAAATGATATGCTAGTATTTCAACTAGTTATAGTCATTAAAAATAGATGGTCATTAACATGGTAATTTAAGTACAAGGAGAACTGACGTTATTCTCAGATTTACCAGATTTCAGATCTCTATTAAAGAGAGCAATTCAGTAGTATTGCTCTTAATTTACTTTGATACAAGTGAAAACAAAATCACTTGGCCAGCCTGCTGGTGTATATAGTAACTGAAGACATACATGCACACTCAAACCGTCCCTATATCTATATTTAAATAAGAATTCATATACAGTATGAGTGGAATGATAACAGCTTGACAGAGTACAATTAGTATATTTTGTATATGAGCAATTGAATGGGAGCATGTTTAGTTAAGTTTCCTTCTATTTCTGTTGCATTATGAAAAATTTTGATTACACTGAAGTGCATTTTTGATTTTTTTGAGCAATGAAGCATGTTGTTCAGCAAGACTGTGTAGTTTCCATCCAAAAACTGTCTTCCCATTATCCTGGGTAGCTGGCTGCAGGTGGCCCTATGTGAGCAGAAGGGTTGAACCATCGAAGCCCAACTATTCCATGGTTCTGTGCTTCTGTGTCACCAGCTCTGAAAAGTATCCATGTAAAATGCGCTGAAATGTCTCCATGTAAAATGCAGTGTTACAGTTCTGATAATAGGTTGCATGTAGAAAAAAAAACATGGAAGAGTTAAGTGTTCATTAAGATGTACTGATTTCATGGTTTTGATGTAGTGAAATAAACAATGAGCCAGGTTTTTCAGGTTTTATGTTGGCATATTTGTGTACACCAGTAGTCACAGAACAGGTATTTTAGCCCATAAGAGGAAAAGTGCTAAAGCTACTTGTAGTATTTAACTAAATTTATCATTCCTTTCCTTGCTCTTATATTTAATGGGTGTTAATTATCAGTTCCTTTTAATTATACTTCATGGCCTTTGTCCTGGAGATTATCCAAAGAGTAGATCATTATGACATGCAATTTGGTGAAACAGTTTCCAGGCATTATGCCATCCTCAAGACCATGTGAAACAATTGTTATTAAAATTAAGAAAATATTAGTGTGCATATTTAGATTATAAATAACGGGAGAGAAATGGTTGACATTATTCCTTGGAGTGCTATTAATTTGATTTGGCTTTTACTGTAATTCTTAACCACTTCAAAATTAAGAGCATTGAGAACAGCAGTGTGTCAATTCTGTTGCTCCATTTGCTGACAGAAAGCACAATGGTTTCTTATCTTTCTCCATCTATTTTAAGTTCATGTGTAGGTGTAAAAAAAATTCTCACCCCACTGCTTTGGAAGGAGCTGTTAGGCAGGATTTGTCCTCAGAACAACATTACTTCTCAGCTGAGTGATTTAAACAGCGGAGGTGAAGTAAAACTGGCACGGGGTCTCACACAGGTCAGTGACATCAGTGAGGGACCAGTGGTAAAGACAGACAAATTCTTGAGCTGCTGGGCTGTGCTGAAATGCTTGGATAGCCACAGTCACTTGTGCACAGCTACCATGGCTACGTTCTAACATTTGGTGTTGGAGGCAGCTTACAGATGCTATCATATTTGTACAAAGGCAATAAATGTCTGTGTAGATACACCCAAATATAACATAAGTTAATTTAAGCCTTTTGGGAACCTTTTATAATTTTACAACTATGTTTTTGTAAGTATTTTTAAATCTTATTACTTGAAAAATCAGTCATGTAGAGAACGAGAGAAACTGACTCAGAGACTGATTCCACAAAGACTTGCTGAATGAATAATTTTAGTTTCCTGAGTTGACCCATTGCAAGCTTTGTGCAAATTCGTGCTGTAATGGGAAATGATTTTATGCTTTTAATGTTGTTTTTGCTTGTGTTAAAATGCATTCAACATAGCCACTACTTGAAACAAAACTATTCTTATGCTTGTGCAGTACTCCATTATACCACATAATAATCAGTATATTAAAATAAGATAATTTGACCTAGCTGTATCATGGAAACATATTTTAATGTCAACACCAAAGATTCTGTTTCTAATTAATAAAGTCCCTTTCCAGTAAACTATAAAGTTATCAACCTAAGCCAAAGACTTCTGGTTCTCTCTGTATAACACTGGGATTTACATACTTTAACAGTTTTTTCTTCTTCTTTCTCACTAGCCTTCGCTGAGATTTAAAAATGTCTAGCATTACTCTGTTATGTTTAGAAAACAATGTTATCAAAGTACATTCTATTTTTTCCTTCAAAAACAGAAGACCTATCTTTGAAATAGGCCTATAACGTAGCAATCTTGAACCTGAATTAAGCCAGCAATGTTCATTGTGATTTGACACTTTGTTAATTGTGATCACTTTTTAACAAATCTGTGGTTTTATTTATTATACAATTATCATTTTAAAAGTTAAAATGGCTTGGCTTATTCCTTTAGAACTTCTGTATTTTTTCAGAATACTGTCTTCCCTCAGTGCTCTACCTTTTTAAACCATTTTTAGACAAATTCTCAGATTTAAGAACTGACTTTATTCTCAGGGATTTCACATGTTAGAAATTTATATGGATTTAAAAAGCAGTTAGACATGGTCTTACACCATTCTTGTTGAATTAAATACATATGAAGTGTGTCTGTTCACTTTTCTCTTAAAGAATCCAAATCGGCATTTTACAATAACAAGCCCATGAGAAAAACAGCTCAGGGATAGTTTCTTTGTTTTTGTCATTCTGTACTTTGTTTTTTAGTGATCTAGATATATACCTCATAGGTTTCTTTCTCTTTTGATTGTGACAACACCTCATGGTTTTGTTTTATTTGTCTCTTTTGGACTATACTATTTCCTGCTTGTCTGTTTTTGAATCTTCATGCATAATTTTCAGGACAGTTTTCCCAGCAATTTTTCGCTGTAGTTAAAAAGTTCTTCTCGTTTTTTCACTCAGTTCAGTGGCAACCCAAAAAGATCTCTTTGCACCGAATAAATTTCACAATGAATATAGTGTGGATTTAGATCCATGCTATGGAGTAACATCTTCATAAACTGAAAACCGTCTAATCAGAGTTAGTGGTTTAGTAGTTTCAGTATTGCAAAGAACAGCTCCTACAAACTCAGGTCATTGTCCTAAGGGTTCATGGTAGTTTAAAGTAATAGTTTTTGCTTAATTATAATGATCCTTTCATGAACAGAATCTCATTTGTGTCAGCAGTCAAACGATTTTAATTTGGAAAGTTCATTGCAAATAAGTTGTGTTCTCTTGATTGGGGTAATTATACTCACTTAGTACATTAATGGCAAGGACTGCTCAGGCTTTTTAAAAACCTTCCAGCTCTCTGTAGAACAGTTATTGAAAGGAGTGGAAAGTATGCAGTTCTCTTTGATCACTTTAATGAACCTCAGTGTTTTTATTGTCTATTCACTTATATGCAAAGTGTAGTGCAACTGTGTATTAGCTACTAATTAGAGTTTTATTGAAGAAAAAACAACATAAAAGCAACCTAGGTCAGAATTAAGATTTTGAACAATATTGTTTCTAATGAATTTCAAACAGCAAAACAGATCTTTTTAATTACTTTGAAAAATGCATCTGCCTTATTGCAGAACTTTTGCTCTTAGTTGTTTTTATGTTTATAAGGATTTAAGTTTTGTCAAAAAGGCAGGTTAGATCACAGCCATTGTCACAACCTCTGCCAGCCCATGGGCAGCAACAAAAAGGGGACAAAACTCTGAGAACAACATGAAATTTTTATGTCTTTGTTGGCCTTAGTAGCAAAATTTACATTTACATTTCCATCAACAAATGTAACAGCATTGTAATAAACCTCTTAGGCAATGAATGGCCAGTGGCTACAAGTAAGGACTGAAGCTATTGAATGATACTACAATTCTATGGATTACATTTAGATAATTCTTTATTACTTTTATTCTGTATATTCATGGGATATAACATTGTAATGTGCATGAAATAAAATGCTCTTGTAATTCTGTTCCTGGTGCAGGTCCTTTATTTCCAGAAATGATTCAAGAGAAAGCGTAAGGAAGGAGATGGTGTTCTTACTAGCTGAACTGTTCATGGTGAAGTTCAATATGTGAAAAATAGCAAAGTATTATTACAAAGGTGTCTGAAAAACCAGATATTCAGGAGTTGGGGAAAATAACTGAAGAGTTACCTTCAGTCAAAAGAATGAAGAGACAGAGCCATAGTTAAAAAACAAGGCAAAAGTATGTGAAATAGCTTCATAGGCAGGGAAGTTTTTCCCAGAAGTGCCTCACCTCTTTGGAAACATGTTTGGAAACTTTAAGAAATAAGAAGAATGGCCATAGGAATTGGCTCCATAGATTAGAAAAAAATTACGGAGGGAACCTAAATATCACCCAAGCTTTGGAAAAGAGGATGTAATTTTTGGATGATGAACAAAGCTTACTTTAAAGCTTATATTGGGCTTCAATCATAAATAAGTGTGTATTTCTATATATTTTAAAACAAAATCTGAAGTTTTCCTTTTAAGAGAAGTGTTCCTATCCTTTAAGACAGTCATAGCAGAATGGGATTTTTATATGTATTCAAAGTTAGACATGTTTGGTTAACTGATCTTTGGTTTCTTAGGAGAGGCTGATTGACAGCTGGAGGGGAAAACTGAGAGTAATACTTAATCCTAGAAACAGGAAAGAGGTGGGAAATTAGGATTAATTTTTCGCTCGGACTTTTGATTGAAGCAGGCAGTGCAGTGGATACTTCCCAGCTTCCTGCAGTCAGCAGTGCAGCAGATGCAGGGATGTGAGGAAGGCAAATGCTGTCAGTGGAGTGGCTGTGCCCCACAAACAAAAGATTTCAACAACCTAAATAAAGCATATGCGTGGTACAGACATGTGATCCCTTTGTGTTACTTATTGATTTTTCACTTATCCACTGATAACTTCAGTACTTTCATTGGCAAGTGATCAGAATAGGCTGAGGGCGCAGATTTTGGTTTGATTTGTTTCTCTGAGAAACAATTCTTTTGTTCTCTGTCCTAACAGTTGGAATAAGTTGAACTTAGTTTTGGTCAAACAAAAAGTTCTAATAAAGTTCTACTAATTACTATTGTTACTTTGCCAAATATACTTTTTTTCCTTTTCATATATGAAGCAGCTTTGCTTTACTGAAGACATCGGTTTAGAAATTGATGTCATGTCAGCAATTGTACCTGGAGGTTTTTGAAAGAGGGCGTTAGAGGAGTGTTGGAAGTGACACTCTGCTCATTAACCCTGTGAGACTGCTGAATTGCAGAACAGATCATCTGCTAGTCAAGCTCCTTCCTCACAACTTTGAATTAGGGGAAAGTGATCGTACAGTTTTAGATTTTATGTTGCCTCTTTTGGCTCTTCAATTGACTCCCCTATATGAAACCAGAAATATTGCAGAACAATCCTCTCCTTTGATCACTACATCTTTCTGTTCCCATACAGAGCTCACTGTAATCAAGTTATGATTTTCTCAGTCTCTGTTACTTATTACCTTACATAATGCCACAGGATTCAGCAGAACATTTTCCATTGTCTTATGTGGATTTTGGATCACGCAAACAGAAGTCAGTCTGCTCCCAGGAATGATAATACTGTCTATTGATACCTTGAAAGCCTTCCTAGAATTGCATTTACACCAAGCAGTTTTTTTCTAAGGAAGATTATTCTTTTGTTAATTGCTTTTAGTCTAATGCATGTTTATCCCACATTCCTACAAACATTTGTGCAATGTGGTTCTGTCCACTCAGGGGCCTGAGCAATGTCCAGTCCATATCCCTCCCAAGCTGATGCATAAATGCTAAAGGGAAGATGAGAAACTAGAGGAGTCAGGGGACAGCAGCAGCTGGAAGAGGGAATGAGTTATGTCCCAGAATCGAAGCTAGCAGCACACTCTGTGCACAGCAGCAATTGTGTGGGGTCTGAGTGCTTTATCTTCTCAGGCACTCCCAGCTCTCATTTGCCACTGTCCTAAATTTCCCCAAGATTCACTGTAAAGTACTCACAGGTATTCTGATGAACCCATAACAGTAGTGCATTCTCAGCTTAAAGAAATCTGCCCTCAGGAACCACCCCTGCTCTTAGCGCATTGTTGATAAACAAAGTCGTTATTTTATCAGGTCTAGTATGCCAACATGGCATAATTCTGTCTAACCTTCAGAAATTAGAAAAGGTAGCAATTATACCCTTAAAAAGTCACTTTTGAATTGACTAATTAATCATTCATTGCCCGTGGCACTAATAAGTCATTAGTTGTGTAGTGGCTCATTATAAGGTGCAATATGTAGAAGGGCTCACTTATGCAACTCCTTGCTGAATGTTGATTAGGTTATTTATAGATAATGTGTGCTTGTTGTGATCAGTTATGATTTACATCTCTGTGAATGTGATTTTTAGTTTAAATGCAGCAAGGCAAAGGCTTATTTAAAACATCTGTACAGTTAAATATTGTAAAAGAAGTTGTTAGTACAATATCTCTTTCAATACTATATCCTCCAGAGTAAGGAATCTTTTGTCTTGCTACATTGAAATCTGTTCCCATTTTCTCTTTAGTTTTATTTTTCAATTGCTGTTCTGTCTACTTGAGTTATTCATGCTTCCTGAAGGAACTCTACGATATAAGAACTGAAGTATAATGCATATTGTAAACAGACTTTAATGCATGAATGCAGTTAAGTAGCATTATTCCAGTTTTATATGCCAATGTTCTAAAGGCTTCAAAAATACAATATGAAGTCAAAGTTACTGGATATATCAGCCTGTGTTTTGGAAATGCTATCTGAATTTAAAAGAGTTATGATTACCCCAAAGAAAGAGGAAGAAAAATGTTGGTGACAGAAATACTATGTGTCAGTGTTTGTCAATTAGAGTCACTGAAGTAATTTTCAATGTTTCCATCTTTATTTTTGCCTCAGAAACAGAATTTACAATTAAACAATTAAAAACATACATTTCTCTCTAAAATGAACGTAAGTAAAATGTAAAAACCAACTCTTCTCCACTTTAAAAGGTCTGCAGTAGACTTTATTCCAATACACATACACAGAAATCCCCTATCCCTACTGGATTAGGTCATCTCTAAGGACAGCATTATGCATCTGTGAAATAGTTGCTATGGCTTCAGCCAAAATCCCAGTCCTGTTAGCTAGTTGCGATGAAACCCTCTTTGATATATCCAGTCTCTTGTGGTTGAGTGACTTCCACACTCAGGCTGCCGCACTGAGGAAAGATGGGTTGGAAGGAGGCGGAGGAGGCAGAAATCTGAGGGGATTCCAAATACTCATTATGGAGATAAAAAAAAGCATGGAAGCAGCTTTGCAAATTGAGAAAGTATCCAAGTCAGACAGGAGTAAAAGATACTGGTACAGAAGTGGTATGGAACACCTCTGAGCAGGAATACTGATAATGGAGAAGCCAAGGACAGTGTTTCATAAATCTGGGACTACTGCTTTTCATTCGATCTTCACTGTACTTAGATCAGAACTGTAGTATCTTGAGAGATTTGAGCTTTATAAGAGTTGTTTGGGACTTGCTAATAAGAATCTGTCTTACAAAGGAGGAGGTATTAATGATATCCTTCTTGAAAAGAGTAAAAGATAGTGCATATCTTCGGGAAGAATTCACAGATACAGAAGAAGAGTGTATTAGCTTTGGATGTTTGCTGTCCTAAGAGAGGTTTGCTAGGATGATATATAACTACAAAAAAAGGGTTCTGTTCTTAAATGCAGCTGACCGACACTGAGGGTTCTTTGTCCCTTTTCCACTAAAGTGAGGGATAGCACCTTCACAAATAAGAAACAGGATGAGGTTCTGCCTTTTCTTCAGAAGTGCAATGTCCCACCATGGATACCCTTGGGAGACCATACCTGGAGGGTGAAAATTACCTCAGCAAAGAATACAGAGTCACCCAAAGAGTTCTGAAAGGCTGGGTAAGTGAGCCAGACAAGTATTGTAGATGAGTAAATCCCACCCTGATAGCCGTTTTCTCTCTCCTCAAAGTAGGGAGGGAACAAACTTCCATTTATAACATCAGCATTACTTTATGGGAAACTCCTATACACCCTGTGACTCCTAATGCACATTCAAGGCTGCTGTTAACAGCTTTCTTTGATAGTCACATAGGGTAAAAGGCTTCAGCTTCTGTGAATCAATATCTTACCATTTGTTCAGAGGCATCAAAGCCCTCCATGCCTTAGAGGAATTGGCTGGAAATGCTACAAAGAGCTTGGTGCAACTGAGGTCCACCAACATATGAAAGGCACACTTAAACCTACCTGATAAAATAGACTGCTTTAAGCATGAAAGAAACATTCATATAACAGCAAAGTAATCCAGTGAATGTAATCATGGCAGTTAATCACATGCTTATGATATATGGGTTAAGAGGGCTTCTGTATTAGGATCTGAGTTAGTTTCTTGGTTATCCCATAGAAGGGAAGATATAGTTTTGTTTTGATAATTTTGTAGTAGTCAGCTTCAATTCTCACTTGTAGAAATGCCCTTGTGAGCATTTTACTGTGAGTTAATAAAAGAATGAAAACTTCAATGGTCTGTATATAAATAACTAAATCAAAAGCACTATTTAAAAATCAAAGGAAAAATATTTCCTACTCCAGTTAAATTAAACTCAATTGAAACCTATTCAGTCACCTTCATAACTATTTAAATGGTGATTGTGCATTACTTACATGATCAAAGTCAATGCAATATTTATGCAATCAAAGTTAATGTTAAGACATATAATGATTTTACAAGATGAGCTGTGAATATAAATGAAAACTTAACAGAATTATTAAAGACGATAATGTTTGCATAGAGAAAAAATACTTTTTCAATAATAATGGTTTGTCTCTTTATCTCTAAGAGGACTTAGTACATTATTTATTTCATGAGAAAGCTTCCAAACGTCAGCTTGTGATTTGAGTTCTTGTACTGAATTTTTGAAATAGCAGCAGTAAAAAGGGTGTGGGTTTATTTTTAATAGAAAGATAGTTAGGTGGACAATTCTATCTTCAATGGTTTCTTCTCAAATCTGGAGTCCAATCCACCTGGGTCATTAAACTGAACACGAACGAAACAGACTTCTTAATTGTCCTCTTGCCTTTTAGATTTACATTCTGTATTGATGCCTGTTATGAAGTTGCCTTGTCTGAGTGAAAAAAATGGAGCCAAAAAGCCTGAGGGAGCTGTATATAACTTCCCCAGAGCCAAGGTCTGTGGTGGGTTTCCTCTTCCTGTACTTCGGGTAAACTCTTGCTCAGGTCCTGAGACAGCAGCCATCAGGGAGGGCTGAGCTCCTCCCATCAGGGCCAAGCATGAAGGTCCCGTGTCACACAGCAAACAGGGAAGAGATGTCATTGTGTCCAGCTTGTCAGCCTGCAGAAACGGGGAGGAATTTTCCACATCATTCTCTATCTTGTACTCACATGCCAAGGAAAGAAAACCAGATTTGCTTGGTTTTGAAATACAAGCGAGGAAGAAGCCACAAATGTGAAATCTCACTGAATGAAAACTTTGCAAAGATTTTGGATTCCAAACTTGCATGTGAGATTTAGAATATCAGAAAAATAAGGGTTTGTGTTCTTTCGTAGAAAGTTCAGAGGCTGTTTATCCATTCTGAAATAGTGATTATAGAAGAACACTTTAAATTTTCCTCATTATTTCTGTTAATTTTGATCTAGCTGCTCTAATTTCCTTTTGAATTTGTCCCAAAAGTCTACTTTTTAAATATCCCAAACATCCTTCACCAGTACTAGAATTATTTAGATCTGAGGTGCCTGAAAACCTTACCAAATATCAAAGAAAGAGATGTTTGCCTGAGTTGATGGTGGGCTTAACCATTCAGTACAAAGAGGCTCTCTGCTCATGATTACACATCACAGACAGAAACAATTAGCCTAGAAATTTTTGATCAGGATTTGTGTAGAACTGAGGTTGCTTTGTGACTAAAATAAGTGATGCGATTCAAAAGTAGTGGCGATTGAAATAGACTTTGTAATGCATGTTTAGATAATGAACTCTTAACAGCTGGGTTTCCATGACGTGGACCCATAATGTTGGTATATTTAAAGATACTTGACAATAGTAAGGGTGAAATGGGATTCTTAAATTCTGTGGAGTTGGTTGATGTGGTTTATTCATATATACAACTGTGTAGATAACATAGTGTTTTCTCATCACTTGTACCAATAATACTACAGCAAACCTTTTGCACATACATTTGTAATGCTACTTATGTATATTACAGTATTATACTGACAACAATTCTACTGTGCTCAGACAAAAGAAATAACAAGAGACTGTTCTATAACTGTGTAATATATGAACACCATAGTTATTTCCGGAGATTATCTTTGTCCTCATGCAAATTACTTATTTTGTGCCTACTTATAGTGTAACCTTTGAAATTAAATCGAAATTATGGAATGCCTTAAAGCCTGACTATCATGTACCAGCTGTCTCAGTCAGCTGGCTCGTCAGTCAATACAGACTGCAAATCACAGCTATATTTGATCTTGATTGGGGGACTATTTTGGGAATTGTGCCAGTGAACATTGAACAAGTTGTACTGAAGAGATCATACCCTTTGTAACTAGCGAAGACCACAGAAATAATCTCAGCCATACAAGGATGACTGGTGTTTAAAAAAAAAAAAAAAAAAAAAAAAAAAAGTGGCAGCCAAAAGCTTTCAAGGAAATTCCTGTAAGCAATCTGCAACATATTTTGTCTGCAAACATTCTGTCTTCCTGCTTTCCTTTTCCTTCATCCTGCTCCCCACCTTTTTTTTACTGCCTTTCCCAGATGTCTTGAAGCTCTTGCTGGCCAGCCACTGTCCTAGAACATGCCAAATGGACACTGTCTCCTTCCTTTTTAGCTGAAAATCTCTGGCAAAAAAATATTTTTTTATTCTTAGGGAAATCATTGATCACAAGCTGCTGCTGTCTATCGCATCACTGTAGGATTTTAATGTCACACTGGAAGCTTTGAGAGCTTTAGATATTATTTCTTCCTTTTGACTAATTTACTAAGCATACAGTAATATTAATTCATGTGCAGATCTCCATTAGGTTTTATTACCATAGACTAACTGTGTTTTCCTGGAGAAAATGTTTGGGGGAATTTTTTCAAATAAAATAAATCATGCAGGTGTTTTTTTTCCTACACATACATTCTCCCCATTTAAATGGTTCAGTTTCTGCCTCAATGAATAAAGCACCCTTTTTTCTATGGCCTTGACAAGGACAGTCACCTATCATAATGTATTTTGTTGCCAGGTTACTTTTTTAACCCTCATAAGCATTAAAAATATCTCTGTGGCTTTAGGACTGTTCAGATGCACCGAGCCACCCAGACTCATTTTTACCCCAACTGGTTCCCTCATGCTTTCAGCAGATTCTCCGGTATGCACTTCCATGATTTCATCCACAACCTAATGGTACATCCCATAAGTACTTGCCAACCCGCCTTGCTGTTTTCCTTCAAATCACAAATTCTGCCTTTCCTTTGCTGCAATGCTTACACACCCCCTGACAAAACTGTTGTCACTCACACTGAGTAACGCTACCTCAGCGTGCCTTTGCAGTCTGTCTGCCTGCACTTGCTGATGAGCAGTCTTAAATCTGAATTGCCTGCTGCTGTTCTTCTGTTTGCACGATCCCTAGTGCAGTGCACACAGGAACTCTGCCTGTTCTGCTTCAAGGCTTTTTACCTACAATGTAAAACAACAATAGAGTACCTAATACTTGGATTATCTTGCTAATAAGGGAAACAGAAGGACATATTATTGTAACGCCATTGTTTTCTTCTTAAATACTATGCTAGTCCTTTCTTTTCTGGGTCTGTTTGAAGAAAATCTCATTTTACCTTGAAGCAAATGAATTATTTTTCTTTAGAAGTTTTTCTATTGATAGGATTTACCGAATTTCTTTTTTTTACTCAAATATTCCATCTTCAGATTTTAACTCAAAATTTAGTATAGTGCTTTGAGGGGGATGAAATATAACATAATACACGGTCTTTGATCTCCATTTTCTCTGGGGGAAAAAAGGAGGAAAGAGGAAGAGCAGTCTTCACTGAGGAGGTGTGCATGTCTTCCTCGTTTCAAAAATATCATGCACTGAATCTCAGCTCCACATGTCTCTCAGAAAGCTGCTTGTTCATGGCACTTACCCAAGCTGCTTTCCTCATTGCTGAACTCAAAATGCTTTTGCACCCTGGCATGGTTTCAACTATGTCAGTTAAATCAGAAAGAGGGAGAGTCAGGCCAACAACAAAAACACCTTTCCTGGAGAGATATGATGTTGACCCAGAAATAACACTGAGCTGCCAGGACATCATTGCTACATTCAATTCAGTTTTTAATAGAGGGAGAATGATCTAGTGGTAGCTGTGCACATTCAGTCATTGTTGTGTCTCCTGCTGTCATGGTGTGTGCTTACTAGAAGATTTAAATAAGGAAAAGGAAAAATAATGTGCAGTATATTAAATGTTCTGCTTGCTGCGCTGAAAAATTGTAGACTGAAACATTTAATCACTGACAAGCATCATTCTTTTATTATAAATAATCCATATGGAAAGTAGATTGCTTGCAGTAGAATTTTTTTCTGACTTATTTTAACTATGCATTTTAATACATTTGGGTATAATAATAAAAATAATGCTTTGGTCTGCAAAAATGCAAATATTGAAGGACATTAAAGTCAAGGATTTTGCAGCGAAGGTTCAGAATAGATTCAAAAGGTGAAGAACTTGCCTTTTTTATTCAGGATTTACTTTAAAAAATTCTTCAGGTTGGCAACAAATTTCTCTTGCGTGATTTTTTTTTTTACATTATTATTGTTACAGTTGTGTGAGGTGTCAACAGGCTTTTCATTATGTCTATTATCTATAAAAAAACACAGAAATTATTTCAAATCATAAATGTAGTAAACATAAATGAGGTAACCAAGAAAATTATTCAATTAGCAAGGATTCATTTTGCTCTTTTGTACCCCAATAGTATTAGGTAATATTTCAGAAACATTCTTCTTTGGCCTAACTTTATTTTCAGTGCTATCATCTCAGCTCATAACCTTGCCCAAGATGCAAATGAACAGGAAAAATTACAAAGCCAAAGCTCAACAGAGTTTAATTGGCTATTTTGGTATTTGTATCTCCTAAAAAGTCATCAGCTCAAATTTTTATGGTAATCAAAAAGTGCATTTTCCATTTGTTAAATTATTAACCTACACTAAACTTACATTAAGTCAATTTAAATTTACAGCTTGAGTATCCATGTTGTCAGCAGTTAGTGTAGAAAAAGATGAAACCATTAAGTTCATATAGAAGTCTGAGTAAAAATCATTTATGTAATTACCTAATGGAATATTCTTGTTCCTCTCAGTCAATGGCCAAAAGTGGAAAATGCTAAGTCCTTCCTGAAGACAGTTGTTCCTTCTTTGTTATTCATAAACTCTGTCACACAGTTAAGACAGTGTTCGTGTGTTCTGATCATGTATGCATAGTCTTCATTTTAATTTACACAGCAAGAAAAGGAGTTTCTTTAATTTTCTCTTAAAACTCATCTTTGATAGGACAGTGAGACACATCTAACTGCAACGTGCATAAATTGATAAACATGTTGCTCTGGGATTTCCATATCACCATTTAAAATGGAACATGCACCTGATCTATATGGAGTTTAAGTTGAACCTGAACAGTGAGAATATATTTATTGGTCTACTTCAATCGTTCTGTGTCATTATGTATTACTAAAGATCTCAGAATTTGTCAAATACATTCATTAAACATGACACTTGCAAGGACAGAGTAGGGTTTTTCTTGTACTAGATTTCCACTGGGAACAGCATATTTCATGGTGAATTTTTCTTGATGAAGTGATAGTAGTGTTGAGCTATTTTTAAATGTATTTCCCAGTTTTCTACAGTGCTTCTAGTGATTGGAGACTATTGCAAATGTCACACCCCATAAAACTGAACTTTTAATGAGAGGAAATTAACCGATTCAGTACTGTTAGCAATATAATTTTAAAAGCTTTTAAGATGCTGATTCAAAAAACCTTTCATTAGGAGTCTATTTAACATACATAACTCTAATCTTCCTACATTAGGTTTCTAAATTGTCTAAGTATAGTCTCTAAAACATTTAGTATTTTACCTTCTTTGAAAATAAAAAAAAAAAGACAAAAAAGGACTTGTTCATGTAGGCTGCATCTACAGTATTTTGCTTTGCCTCTGTAAAAGCACATATGTTTGCCACACATTGTGTAGAATTAAATTGAATATTAATTTATATTTTTTAGCTTATGCATATGTTGTACCAGGTCTAATTTGTGAATTGCAAAATATTTTCACTGATCAGTTTTTTCCTTAAGAGATGGAGTATTCACAGTAAGACATTATTGGTGGAGAAAATGTACCAATGTATTGAACACTTGCTGCATAATCATTAAGAATTTTGTCATTTCAGAAATCACATCAAGCAGGGGGGGAATAAACACTCAGGTGGCTTCGTGATGTTTTGTATGGGTTCTGTATAACATAATAGTATTCAGGGTATACAGCCTTCGAGACATTGATTTTGTATGTCTGGCTGTCATACCATGTATTACCACTTTGTTGTCAGACCTTAGCTGAGAGGAGAAAGATAAACAGGACAAATAAGCATGAATGACGAGAGAAGAAATTTCCACACGAATACTTCCAGCAGATAACAGATTGTCCTCAGAAGCAGTGGTTAAACTACCAGGCAATGTTTGTGCAAGAACTGCATCTGTTTAATGTCCCAAAAATCTCCACACTTTCTGATAAGCATACTGATTCTCCCCGGTAATCAATATACCATTGAGAAATAACAGCCAACAAGGGAACATGACTAATAGTACCAACCCATGGCTGTTGCAACTGTGAATCCTTCTATAATAGCTGATAATTTGGGGTATCTGGAGACCAAGAATGATGTTTAACAAAACACACTAACTTTTTATGGCATTTTCCTATAGTACAGGCATCTCATACTTATACAGGAAGAAAAAAAGACCCTAATTATTAATAACTAATGATAAGAGCTAATCAAGTAATACATTCATTAATTTTATTCCATTTCCCTTGGCAATATCTCCAGCTCATTTATATTTGATTTACACGAAGCATAAATGAACCTTAAGGCCTGTATTAATTAAATAATATGAGGAACTTAAAAAATCAGAAAAAACAAAACTACATTATGATTACAAGTAAGAAATAACGTCATCTCAGTCTTTTCCTAATTCTTGTCGTACTATTAGGTTTCTGTACATTTGGGGTTAGGACAAAATAAATGACAGGCACAAAAATTCAAAATTTGGATCCTCTAATCCTTAACCTCCTGTGAAAGAAAGTTCTGCAGAACCTTCAGTTCTGATGCTGGACAGGCTTTCAAATTACTGAGGACCTTGTTCCTAATACCCAGTGATATTTATACACTGGAAAATCCCCCTGTCTGTTGTTGAATGGTGCCATCATAGGAATTTTCATGCTGTATTCCTCTCCCAAGCTCTTCTTATACATAGAATATTCGCCAGTAATTGGGATATCTTTTCTCAAATCTTTGCTTAGCCCAGGCAGGGAGAAGACCCAAACCAAACCACCCTACATGTAGGCTGGTCTCTACCCATTTGGCTAGAAAGTAATAGAAGGTGGCATGCTTCCAGTTTTCTTTCAAAATGCTATACATTTTACAGTTAAATAGATTTTTGCTGTGTTTTAAGGATGATCCAACCCCGAAAAACTTGTGAGCTATCATCCAGTCTGTATTTCCACTGGGGCTGTTGCTAGACAAGTTGGCATGAAAGCGACTGAAACAAGCCATGTGTATGGCTTGTAGTCACAAAAACATGGCTGCTTAGAAGTTTTTCTTGGTAGATATTTAATTGCCAGAGGTGGAACACTGTTTTTGATGTATGCACTTTGCACTTTGTTGTCAAAATGACATTTGGGTTCTAAGCTGCTGTGCAAATCCTAACCTTATAGTGCTAATGTTAACCTGAATCCATTTTTCCATGTCACTGTAAGTTCTTAAGGTTTACAAAGAGCTAATAAAGGAAGCAACTGAAGTGTCAATAAATTAAACACTCATTTGTTCTCTTTAAAGCCCATTATACTGTTAAAAATCTCCCTATGATAAAAGGAATTGTCAGTCTCAATTTGCACTATTTTATTCTTCTCTTTTAAACCACCATGCCTGCTCCTTCTGGATTTAGGTGTTTGCAACAGGGAAGTATACAAAGGAAATTGCTCTGTTTAACAAATTCCTTTGTAGTCCTTGTACAAATCATTTCTCCCTGGAATAAGACAAGATTCCTGGCAGTTGTCCTCTCAGAAATAAAGCAGCACCTCCATAATATTTCTTATTGCTCTTGAAGAAACATCCACTATGAAAGTTCTTGAAACATTCCTGGAATCAAGATTTCTGAAAATTCTTCTCAATCTTCATCAGCCATGTTAGGTGACTTAAACTGATTCTGAAAATAAAAGTGTTCCATCTGAATTCAACTACTGTGGAATACAAACTATCTGATAGAATATCAATGTTTTAAGGAGAAAAAAATCTAATTTATATTATCGGGAGAGGGTTATGTTAACATTAAGAAGTATGAATAACCAGTGACTACCTAATATTTTTTAAAATTCTCTAAAGAAGTTTACACCTGAGAAAAATTTTTGCTAAGTTAATGGTAGTTTTGATTGGAAGTGTGCAACCACTTGTGCCACAAGCATATGGTGCCACACTTCTAGAAGAAGCTTCATGCAAACATCATTTTGTAGGATCGTGTCTGTGTCTATAATATTAAAAGATTACACGCTGTAACCATTCTGTGGCCCTAAAATTTAAAGTCGTGGTGCAGCTCACATTCACACAACTAAATTTTTCTTCCCTCGTAGAATTGAGTGGAACACACCATTCCCTGCGCTGTCAGCTGGCACTCTGGGGGAGTCCTTGTGCTGGCACAGCCCACAGCTGAGCCAAGAACCGTGGCCACAGCTGGACAACACAGCTGGTCTGGGGCAGCTTCACCATGGCCACCTCAGGGCCCACTTTTGCTCAGTAGTAGAGATGTCACTCTGAAGCAAATTTTGTCCTCAAGCTATGCAACAGTAATTCTCTGTGTTTGGAAGGCTTGATGCAATATATTTAAAACCTGCACATCTCAATCCCAACACAGACATAGCACTAGAGTATTCTGGTAACGTTAATGTCTAATAAATGGGAAGGGAAGGACACATATGGTGCTCATCTTCTTTCATTTTACAGTCAAAGCACCATCATAAAAAGAAATTCTCATAGCCATGCAGACATAAAACCTTATAGACTCAAGATTGCATCACCAGACTTTGCACCATTCATGTACATGATTTTTTTTTTTCAATGAAAATTGTTTGCAAAATGGAGTAATGAATTCTAAGACTTTCATGCATTGAGGTCTCAATGAAGAATTAGACATAACCATGAACAGTATATATTTCTAGTTTTTAATTTTAGACTGAAGTTGACTTTTCCAGTTGTCGCTCAGTTAAAATAAATACTCTTAAGCCTTACAAATCTCACAGAGCTCAACAGAGAGCTGGGATAGCTTACATTAGCTAAGTTAGGTCTATAGTGAAAATAATCTGTTCTAAATTTTTCAAATATGTAAGAGATCATTTCAGATTCTTGCACACTTATTGTCTTCTCTAAACTAGCCTGTGATTGTGAGATCACAATCTCTCCTTACATGGATTTTTTTTCAAAGTTTTTTATCAAAAGAAAACAGGATTTGAATCTCTAGTAATGGAAAACAATTTTCTTAAGAAGATGGGAATTCTTTGCAGCACTTTATTTATTGAAAACACATAAGCACAAGGACTTCAGTGATACATAAGTTCTTCATATTCCTCTAGTAGAAATATCAAGGAGGTTGACAATTCTTGTTGTGATGTATACGTTGATCCACATTTTGATTTTTTCCAAATACCCCTCCTCAGATTGTTATGATGGGTCTTCTGAGCATTATGAAATAGTTCAAGCATCCAACCTGAAGCATAAAGCTGAATGCAGTTTTTGAATTAAGGTAAATTCTAATGATTTTTCTACCATATTGTTATATTATAACACAGCCTTGACCAGCAACAGCTACATGTTTGAACAGTTCCCCTCCAAGTTATATAAGGCAAAAGTGTCATGTAAGAGCTACAAGCTGCCAAAGTCATGACTTTTTCATTCATGTCCTGTGCAGTCACTTTTGAGTGTGTCTTTTAAAATTGATGGAATAGCTGGAGAGGCTAATTGTCCTGGCACGTTTTGGAAGATGTGCAGAGGAAGGGAGAAGTCTCTGACAAATGGTCCATCTGGTCAAAGGTTAGTGATGTGCTCATTCCAGTAACGTGTGAGATTAAATAAAGCATATGAATTAATACCCCTAATTAAGTGGCTGGGCTATCATGTACAGACCATATAGAGAGTTGCCTCTAAAAGCAGTATGCAACTATACATGTGTTCAGTTAGGATAAGTTTTGTTTACATCAAGGTGATGGGAATACCCTTGTGTGTCAAAACTTGTGAACTGCCTTCATTATGACACAAAGCAACACTTGCACACATCTTGAAGATTGCTAATCCTTTAGAATTAAGCAGTCTCTTGGGTCACTTAAACTCAGAGGCAGGTAGGTCTTTTACCTAAATGTTTAAAGACTCTTACCCCCTGTGAAAATCATAAATTTTCCAGTCATTCTGATAGTATTTTTTTCTCCTGAAGCAGATAATTGCTGCTGAGTGTAATAATTTTTGCTTCTTACTTTGAAAAGATAGCATAAGTATATGAGAAAAAGAAATCAACTACCTTTGGGGTAGGTTCTTATTTCTTCTCCACTGGTTTTCAGTGCTCAGATTTTTCTACATGTAAATTTTAAACACAACACTGGAATGCCTCCCAAAATTTAATTTCAGCTTGTGCTATTGGCAATCTGCTGTGTTTTGGCTAGTTAGATAAGTCATATGGCACTGTTTATGTTAAGTCATATAGCTTTCTTGGAATCAGGGAACATAAAATAGGACTGCATAACTATCAACAAGCTTGCTGTCATTATTTGTGATTACCTCAAAAATTAAGCTTAATCAGAAGTAAATAAGGAATAAAATTCAGAATATAAAAATGCATTAACTTCAGTGATGTATATGTGTTAAATCATTAATGTCAATAAGGTAAGTATCTTAAATGAGCATATTAACTTCCATTCTACATACAAAATTTGAACATGATGTGTTTTCTAGATTATTATGGTTGTAAAACATTACTGTTATTGGAACTATTTATCATTCAATGTATTTAATTATAAATATTTCATATTTATATATTGGGATTTCTTGTAATATAATATTGCAGATATGGCTACTTGTACCTAAAATCTTCCTTCCACTTGCACTTTCTTACTTCAGGTAACGTAATTACTATACAACAGAGGGGGTTTTACTCCTAAAATTAATTTGAAAACTTTATACCCCTCCCCTGATCAAAGTACTCAGAAGTATGTTCTAAACTAGGAAATAGTGTCAATGGAAACAAAAGTTGGCTTAGGTTAATAGTCTCTGGCTGCCACATTAATGCTGAGGCAGAGCCAAGACATTAATATTCAAAGTTGAAGACATTGATCTTATGACAGTGCTCTATTATGATGACTTCATTCTTATAATGTCAAGAAATTGATGAAGAGGCAACCATTTTATCAGATGAATTGTGCTGCAAGAGAGTGACAGGTGTTCAGGCTAATAGTATTCATTTGCTTCATCTTAAATTGACCTTATTTATCGAATCAGGTGTTAGATTAAATTTTCAAGTAAGTCACACTATTTGCAAATGGGACTCTTAATCATAATGTTAAGTGAAAGAAAAATGATAGTGGAATAAAAGATGAAAATGTTGGTCACCTCTTTCGTATTATAAAGGCATTCGGTCTTATTGCTGCATTATAAAAGAACTGTTTTAAGGTTTAGGGTTCATTTTATGTGCACTATGTAATTTACATCTAACTTCCACAACTGTGCTAAATGTATCAATTTTCTGTGCATCAATGGAGCAGTCAAAAATATCAATATGGTAATTAGAGAAACAGCTTATCTTAGATGAATTGTTGTTTAGACCATTAACTTCCATAACATGACATTGTGAAATTATACAGTCAACAAATAGTTTAATGTTGCAAAGTGTTCTAGAGCTTACCAATATGGTAAAAGATAGAAACTGAGGTTATTCAGAAAGGCAAAATATACCTATACTAATTCACTATTCTTCTTGATTACTACTCCTTTAATTTTTGTGAAAGGAGCATTATTTTTTAAACAAAGAAGAATGTTTTTTTACAGCCATGACATCCTTGTGCCCTAAAAGTAGGGGCTGCTTGTTTACAGTCCCACTGTGGCCAAAGGAGAAAGACTGACTCCACAGTGCAAATGAAGAGAAAGCTAGTAAAAGTGTTCTCCATCTTGCTCAGGAGAAGTCTATTTCTACCTCTAGAAACTACTGAGGAAATCTAGAATCTGTCTTCTTAAACAAAGCAGCCAAAATAGAATTACTTAAGACTTGTTTTTCACATATTTGAATTTCAAATTTTTTTCCTCAAATGGTGAGTTCGCTGTAGGAGCTTTAGTTCCTACAATGAAATTAGGACTTGGCAATACTCCCAATAGCCCATACCAGGTTTTAACTTCAGAGATGATATAGTTCAGAAAACTTTGTAAAGTACAGCTTTTGCAATATTTTTTTTTCCTTTTAATCCCTTAGGGGGAAGAGTTAATCTAATACACTGAAGTTTTAAAATCACATTACACTGTCAGAAGCACGTTTCTATTTCCTCAAGGCATTCTTTGTGAGATGTTAAATTCACTGTGAAGTTTAACATTTAGCCACTTGTTCTACATGACAAACGGAGATGGAAATTGTCATCAGGTCCTCAGAAATAGCATATTTGTACATTTTGAGGTTTTTTAGTAAGCAGACTAAAGAAACTGATCAATTTTTTTGTTCTTGGGTCACTTAAAGCTCTGGATTTTATGAAACTCTAAGAGCCTGTTTTGCTTTATTTGTATGAGGATACCTTAAATCACTATTTATCTTTAAGGACTCTTTGAGTTGCAATTTCTTTAATGCAAGTTTCATTTTAAAATATAATGGTTTTGCTTTCTAATAAAGAAAGAAAAAAGAGAGATTTAAAGAAAAAGAAAGAAGAAAAAAAAGAAATAGAAACAGAAAAAAAAGATAACAAATATAAAGCATGCAAAGTAAAAATAAGAAGCAGGAGAAAATCTCCAGAAAAAGGAGAGATAAGGGGTTTTAAACACATTGTTTTGTACGAAGAAAAATGATTATGTAGGTAACGTTGTAATGCAGGAAAAAAATCCAAAACAGCACATAGACAAATAACAGTAAAGCCATAGCAACAAATTTAAACTAGTTTAAAATAGTGCTTTCTATACTATTGTTATGCTTTTTAGTACTGCTTTAATGCAGTTAAAAGAGAACAGTATGAAACCTTCCTTCTTTAGACCTCAAGCAGAGTTTAGTTACTAAGTGTTATAAAGCCTGAATATAAAGACTGGTCGCAAGGCAAAGATGTTTTGTTGGAAACATAAGTCTTTGGCAATTCAAATAACAAAGAAAAAAAAGCTTCAAGCTGGAAGTTCTCATTCCCTTTGAAATTTAGGGATCCCTGCATTTTAAAGCTGAGGTGAAGTCTCCATATTCTCTCAGCAGCAAGAATGGAGGCAGCTTCTGGAAGCACCAGACCATCTGAAGGGCTTTTTGTTGCGCAAGACTCCTGCTGTTTTCCTGCTGCTGGCTGAATTCCTCCCTCTGGGGACAGCTGGGGCACACCTGTGACCTGCTGTCTGTAATTCCACTTGGTCCCCTACTGGTGCTGTAAGCTGGACTTCACTTAACACCTTTGTCTCTAACATCACTGGCATAGTATGGTAACAGTGGCAGCTGTGGAATCACTGGTACTGAACTTAGAATTTCTTTAAAGAGAAACAGGAACTTGCAGGTTTGCTCACAGAGCACTGTCTACTTCTTAGCACGTTCAGATTAAATTAGTATTATTTCAATAAGGTAAAGATTACACAGGTCCCCTCCTACAATACTAATTTTTAAAAAGTACGTTAACTACAGTCTGTATTTCCCACAGTTAAAGCATATGTTTCTGTTTTACATGGTAATTTGGGGTTTAGCAGTTGATCTCAAGAAAATTTTGCAGGTTCTACAAGAAAAATAGTTCTTAAAAAAAGCCCTAATAAAACCACTCAAGATATTGAGACTGCTATGAAAATTGGCACTGTACTATGTAATCCACATCTAAAGAAAAAAAAAAAAAAAAAACACTGCTAGTATAAAGGAGAAAATTAAGGTGAAAAATACTACTATGGCTTAGGTTTAAATTAATTTTTCATAGCACATGATTAGACTTGAATATCTGATCCTCTTCTATTAGGAAAATGAGTATGTGATTGATGAAAAGTGACCATTTTAATATACACCCCCCCCACCCCCCCCCCACCCCCAGATCATGGCAAGATACTTTTCTGGGTTCTCAGAATTATCTTCTGCCCCAAAGCATATTCATAAATCATTCAACGTTGATGTAAAAATGGCTGGTTTCCACAGAGGCCCTGGCTGGTTTCTGAGGCCCTGGAATGACACTGTAGAATATTTTATTAAATAAAACTTGTTACAGATTAATCAATCTGAAAAATGTAGGTCTTCATTCTAGAAGGAACACTGAAACGCTTGCTAGCATTGCGCAGACAGTGGACATGAATATCTATTCACAGGTTTCAAAGTAGTCTATGTTTATCACAAAGCTTCATTAACTTACCAACTAAACTTGGAAAAGTTAATAGAAAATCATTTGCTGAAAATCACTGCTATAGCATAATACCTGGACACACTGGGAGAGCCATAGTGTGAAGAAAAATCATAAGATCTTGAAGGAAATATTTCTTATTATTGTGATTGTACCAATGTTTTAAATAGCTTTGAGTCCTTTTTAGGAAAGAAGTCCTGGAATTTTATTTGTCTATTCATTTTCCAGAGTTTTCTAACTCCTTACATGGCAGTAATAATATCTCTCTCCCTAGACTGTTAGTATGGATGAGGATCTAGTGAACACTGTACACAAGGTTTTGTACAGTGTACACTACAAAACTCTTAGCAGCCTATCTATGGAGTTCCAGGAAAATAATCTGAATTCCACAGCTCTTCCACAATATGCACTATTGAGATCAAGAGGAACTTGTATTCTAGGATCAGGAAGAAACACTGCAGACTAAACTTCATTTCTTTACAGTCAGGAAAATATCACCAATTTCAAAGTGATTTTCAGAAGGATTAAAAAAAATAACAGCAACTTGCTAAAAAGCTCATAAACAGTAAGAAAAGTTGAATAAGAGAAAAAAACCTTCTGGAAAAAAAGAGAAGTGCATTGCAAAACAATAGCAAAGGATAAGAGTAAAAAAGAGTAATAATATGAGGACCAGAGAAGAATAGGGAAATCTAAGAGATGGCAGATAACAGAAAGCAGAAGTGAAAAACAAAACCAGATCAGGAAAATGCATCTGTCAACAAAAAAATCACAACTATTTCTCCAGTTATTTTATCTGCAAACATCTGTAGAAAAAAAAAAAAAGTTCTTATTTTACTGGTAGATAATGGGAACACAGAGTAACTAAACTCTTCTCAGTTCAGTTTCCTTTATGAACTGAACAGCATTTAGTGCAATGTAGCTTCCTGGCTGCAGTTCTTATGTGTTAGGGCACTGATTAAAGGAATGAAATTTAGCAAATGCCCCAAGGGGATCTGGAAAAGACTGAGTGACTGAAACCTTCTTTCCCAAATAAACCATGTAGTCATCTTGCAAGTGTAGTTGTGAACCAATGTATTAAAGCATCATCTGGAGAAATAGAAATTGTTACTGATAATTTTTTATACCAAAAGGGTATTTTATTACCTCACATTTCAGCTAACAAATCTTGCCAAAATTTAGAGAGCCTTTACTTGGGATTAAATTAAAATTGAAATTATTTTTATTTAAAGAAATTATTTCTCTACATTCAAAAGCAAAATTAGTTATTTTAATTTATAAATAGTATTTACAAATAATTCAGCATGGTAATAGTTGATATTAACTGAATAAGAAAAGAAGGAGTACTTTCAGGTCTGTAATTTTATTTTGCAGTAATGTCATAAACCATCTTTAATTTCTCTCTAAAGTCTTTCTATATATCTAATTTTCTCACGATTGCATCCTATTTATAAACTACATCCAACCACTAACAGTTTTCACATTTTTTGAAAGTAGCTTAATTTTACAGCCCACACTATTTCCTGATGTTATGTGTTAATAATATTCTTCAAATTTTTAACTGCAGGTCTGCATAATCCTTTTCAAAACATCCCAGAAGTAACCAGTTAATTATTTTGAAATTCATTCTATGTGTAGCAGGTACAAAACATGAGCAGTTTGCTCTGTAAGAGGAACACTTTTAATTCTTTTATATTCATTAGCATTTCAAAACCAAGTGAATCTTTGATATCTTTTCCCCCTCTTCCTCCTCTTTCCCCAGTAATTTGTTGGTATGGCACGCTCGCTAAAAGGAAGCCGAGCATTTGACTAAGAGCTTTCTTCAGAGTCTGGTTGTCTCTCCTGAATGCTGTTGCCTCACCCTTCTGAAAGGCTGGCCCTAAGTCAAGAAGCAATAACAAGGACCCAAAATTGCAGAAGAAACAAACTGCAAATGGGAACATGTGGAGTTTTTTTTCCTTGTAGCTGGTGTGGATGTAGTTGGGTGATGGTGAGAAAGAGGCTGGGAAGATAAAAGGCAGAGATGGAAGGACAGGAACAGTTTTGACAAGATCAGGACAATGCATCCGGTTTTAAAACATTGTGCTTCAAGAACTCAAGTTCTTTTCTCTTTAGAGAAATAAATAATTCAGCTGGAGGGAAATTTTATAGCACTTTTTCTTTTTAACTAAAATATCAAGTTTCCTTGCTGCACTCACATTAAATTCCCATTGTGATGATTTCTCATTAAAAAGAGTGGTATCCTAGCAGTTTTTCCTCAGAAGCAACAAATAGCAAAAGACATTTCTATGAGTGAACAGAAGCACACAATAGCAAAACACTATGTGATATTTTCTGAAAAAATACTGCAAATATTAAAAAGAGGGGAACCCTGACCTGCCTTTAAGTTCAAAGCCAGTTACATGCATTATTACTTTAATATCCAGATGTTTTCTGTTTTAATCAGATTTTGGTGATTTGATGCATTCTCTTAAGTGAAAGTCTGGAGAATTAAAAATCTGACACTGAGCTGCTTAAAACCTCAGCCCAGTTACTTGCCAGAAGAGTGACTAGAAACTTACTTTTAAAGATTTTAATTTTGCCTATCAGAAAAATAATTTTGTAGTTTCATGTCTTGTATATTTGGCGTTTATAGAAATTCTGAAAACTCAATTTTACAGAGTGTTGCTCCACTGAAAAGACATGGTAATGAATTTTAATAGCAAAATATATTAAAATATTTTTTTACATAAACAGATTATGACATGCATTTCTTGAGTTTCAAAAGGGAACTACCTGTCCCTGGCTTCAGCTGATCTTGAGGACAGCAATAACAGACAATCTCTGAAATACAATAGAGGTTATTTTGAAAAATTATAAATAAACATGTCTTTCCCTTTCTTTATCCTATGTATCTAATAATCCGGTTTAAAAAGATAGGCCTTATGATACACCTTGAATCTAACAGTGAACCAAAGAAAGGCAATGAATTTGGAAGTTGAGCCTTCCTCAAGGGCAGTTCCACTTGTTTGATAACAGAACAGGTCTGCTTCTAAAGTCAGTTGGGCATACACCACTGTTTGCAACTAATTTAGGATTCTGCTTTGTGACAGGTACTCCCCTTAAGTTTAACAAAGACTGCATTTCCAAAGGACCCATATAAACGTTTGAAAATTGTAGATACTTGGTTTAGTAAGAAGTATCTGATTAGTGAACAAGAGAGGAGCTACATTTAAAAATCAGGTTGTGGATAGAGAAGGGTCAGTAAACAATTTTTTATGCCTGGAAATTCTAAATCTGTATAGTTTTGTGCTGATCTTTTTTCTCTTTATGAGATATCATCCATTAAGTAATAAGGTGTGCAGTAGTATAGAAACTTGCATTCTAGAATCCTAAGTGTTCAACAGATTAATTAATGTCTCATCTTGGTAGCACAAAACTGAAAATTCTGAACAGAAAAGAAGGAATCTAGTAAATTCTAGAATTTCATTTGACTCAACATATGAATAGAGCTCCAAATCCTGTATATGAACCCTCTTGAATTTGAACACCCCTAGAAAGAGAACCATTTTCATTTTCCTTCAGCTTCCTGCACAGAAATATGGAAGTTGATTCCTGTTAAATATTTCCAGTGTTAATAAATTCTGAACAAATTTCCTGCCTCTTTTTAAGATTTATTTAATTTATTATCTTGAAAATTAGTCTCAAAGAAAATTAAATTTTATTTAAGGGCTTAAACTTTTTTTAGTAAAATGCAACTCTGTACAGCATCTCTTCCTTCCATGCTCTGTATAATTGTGCATTTCCAAAGGATTTTATGCAGTTCCATGCTTCAGAACTCAGGCACATAGACAATAGATAAGAGTTTTCCTAATGAATATCATATCTGTGGAAATCCTTCTTACCTTTCCTCTTTATGTGTCATTACGGCTGCTAGGAAGACTGACAGTATTACTCAGTTTGAGTTTCAATGGAAGCGTTATTTTTCCGGTTGTGAATTCTTAAAACACTTTTTTAGCACTGAAGCATCTAAAAAATGTTATCTGCATTCCTGCTGTATGATGAACCAGCACACACAGCTTGTCACGTAGTCATGAATGTAGTGTCTAGTACAGCACTTTCTAAATTGCAGTAATTAATTTTTCACTTAAATTCCATTACATTACAGCTACATCACTGCTGCTGTCGCAGTTACCTTCTATTGCTTCCTTTACAATTTATCAGGAGGACAGTCAAGAAGCCTCTTGCAGAATACTGTATTGGGCCATTTGTGATAAGGACAATTTAACGTGCTTCTCAACATTATGTAAGAACTCATTCTTCAGTATTTTGGCTGCTAGGAAAATATTTGCATATGAGACAATTTCTTAACTACATTATCTCTGTAAAAATTAAAAATAAAAAAAAAATTAAATACAATAAATAAAAGAATTCTGCATCTCTTTATGACTGTTCTCCAAACAAAACAGAACAAAACCCAAGCTGCATGCTGCTATTAAGTTTTTAAAGGAGAGTTCTTGCTCTGTCCTTGCTCAAATAACAGCCTTGCATGACAGCAAAATCACAGCAGCCAGTCTGTAAGCAAGAGCTTAATAATGTGTATTGTCCTGTGGTTTCTAATCTGTCATGGTTCAGATTAGTTTTAAGAACATATCAAAGTAATTACAATAGCATTCCTAGGATTTTTTTTATTCGTTTGCATACTGTTAAAATGCTTTAATTGGTTTCAGATATCTGTTGACATAAGTTAATTCAAATTTTTATGATGCTTCTAAGAATAGACTGAATTACCTTGTACATTTCTATAGTTAAGCAGAGGATGCTATATAGTGAATACCTGGAATTCTTATTTTGCAGCTCACTAGGCAAAAGCTTTGTATTACAGACACATGCACATATTGTCTGTGCACCTTAGAGGGTTGCATGTATTATGAATTAATAAAGAACAGTAGGGACTTATTTTGTATTGAAATGCCAGTTTGTGGCAAACTGCAAAATATAAACTAAAACCTTTTATGAAATCTCTAGTCTAACTTGCAGTTTCTGCTCCAGTCAAACTGTAGCATAATTTAAACAGAAAACTGGTGCAGTGCATTCAGTGGAATTTCCATTAAGATCTCTTCTATGACTGGGATGTTTATCTGGTGGGTAACTTTCCAGACAGTCCTGCTCTAGTGTCCCAAGTTAACAGCTTAGAAAAGAAACCCGGCAACAAAAGATTCTCACTTGTACTGCACATATTTCGTAAAAGTAGCATTGGGACTTCCCTAGGCTATAAATATAACCGGAGGATGAGTAGGGATAGCAGAATGCCAGTAAATTTCCCTTCCCTAGTCTCAGAGTACTAGGTTGTGCCATGGTGATAATTGAACCAGTACTAAAAAGGAACCTTTTAGATTTTTGGGATACTTAAATAGAAGTCATTCACATCCAAATTAATAACACCAAGCAAAATATTTGTAAGAAAATGCAAATCCACTTAAGATCTAAGGTTATTTTTGAAATTTTTGAGGCTAGATGTTTCTCTTTCAACAGAAACAGCTGCTAAGGCTGCTTGTTTTTAAAGCAAAAAATAGGAAAGCTTCTGAAAAACATGAAAAACACAATTCTTCAAAAGCATGCTTGTTTTCCCCAGAAAATAGGAAAATATGATCCACTCTCCCTTTCCTCCAGCCAAAAATCTGCAGCCCTTTGAAAATGGTGCTGTGCACTCTGATGCTCTTTCGGTCTGTGTGCAGGGTGGTCAGGTGTGACATGAGCCTCCCAGGGGTAGACAAATTTTTTGTGTTAGAAGGGACCTTAAAGATCATCTAATTCCAGCACCAGGAGGGGCACCCTCCACTAGACCAGGCTGCTCAGAGCCACATCCAACCTGGCCTTGAACACATCCAGGATGGGCCAGCCACAGCTTCTCTGGGCAACCTGTTCCAGTGCCTTACCACACTCACAACAAAGAATTGCTCCCAAGTATCCAATGTAAAACTACCCTCTGTCAGTTTTAAAGTCATCCCCTCTTGTCTTGTCACTACTTGCCCTTGTATAAAGTAGTTTTCTCTTAGGCTCCATTTAGGAACTGAAAGGAAAGGCTCCCTGGAGCCTTCCCTTCTCCAGTCCAAACAACCACAACTCTCTCAGCATGTCTTCATAGGAGAGATGCTCCAGCCCTCTGAGCATCTTCATGACCCTCCTTTGGCCTCGATATGGCAGATCCATATCTTTCTTATGCTGGGGTCCACAGAGCTAGATGCAGTTCTCCAGGTGGGGTCTCATGGGAGTAGAGGGGGAGACTCACCTACCTCGAGCTGCTGGTCCCATTTCATTGATACAGCCCAGGAAAGAGCTGGCTAGCTCAGGATATGGTTGGCAAGCAGGTAGAAAAGTCATTCTAAGGAGAATTTCAGATTATCTTAGAGAGGACCCTAGACCCCAGGAATGGAGGAAGAATCCCAGTGAGCTTCAGAGTCATCAATTTCAGAACCTGTTCTGCCATCTATTCCTGGAAGGTGGTATCCAAGGGTGAATGGAAGGGAGGCAACGAACAGCATTGCAGAACAGTCAATCCCAGATCTATCTTCCCAGGATAGATGTAGAAGAGTAGAAGTCTGCCAGACTCAGATCTCACCTGCTCCAATATGTGAATAGCTGCAACATCTGAGATTTGTGCTGATTGCAGGGGGCACAGCAGTCTGCAACTTGTTGAGCCACACTGAGCTCAAGGCTTTAACGTGTGGTGGATGTGTAGCTGTCAACTTACTTTTCCAGGAAGTTAGGGGGGTTAGCCTTTGAAAATGGGTAGAGAAGTCTCCTGCATTGAGGGATAGATATGAGGAAGACACCCTGCAAAGATATGCACTGCTAGCAGAATAAGCCACTGTAATTTTCAACATGAAATTGAACATGGCATCTTTTTAATAGCTTGAGCATGAGAAGTCTGGGGGATGAGTGCTGGGAGGCTGGTGTGTCACATGAAGACTGGTGATATACTCTAAAGGTCTTCAGAAAAGCTGAATGGTTCCATGAGACAATTTTTGGCATTTCATGGTCTTCAGATGCCTTTAACAGTCATCGAAATACTCTGAAGTGTGCTGCATTTAGAGAAACAGTGGCTGTTTCAAAGGGACTAATTATCAAATACACTGTTTTCCCTGAAGCTTGTTTCAGTTCATGATGCTCTTTGGGGACCAGGAGAACCTACACGTGAGGTTTAAATATAACTGCAGCCACATTCTTCAGGTTCTTCTTTGGGGAGTGAATGAAACTGCTTCAGAGAGGCAGGTGTATTCTCTTAGGACCAAACAGAGCATTTGAAGGGGAATAAGTACTTCTGCTGTCCTCTAAGTGTATTACAGCCCTGTTTCTTTTGCATTAGGGCTATTTTAGACACAGGAGCTGATAAGAAAAAAGTATTTAAACGTTTGTGGAAAGGCTTTATAGGAAAGTATTCTTTGTCATATTTTATTTTGGTCACTAAAACTCTGAATTTCAGGAAAATTTAAAGAGGACCTGAGACATTTATCCACACCATCTTATTGAGAGTTTAAGTAAGTAGCTTAAACTTAGTTTAAGTAGCTTTGGAATCAAGGTTACATAGACACAAGGCAAGCAGTAGCCCCAGGACATCCTTTGATCAACTATAATGATATCTGAAGAGATAGGGAAAAAATATAATGTTGATGGATCCAGCTTCACCATTTTCTTCAAGTTATTCTAGGTTCTTCATGGGTTATGAGTTTCAAAACTAAAGCTGAATTCTTCTATGTGAAATGTATCAGTCTAAAATATCTTAATAGAGAAAATAGGAGTGTGATTTCTAGCCATGTGAAGAAGACAGAGGAAAAATGAAATAAAATCTGTTGCTTTCTAATCCAGCTCCTTGCTGTGCTTCACAATCTTTATCATGCTCAAGTTTCTACAAGGCAATTAGGAAATTATTATCAAAAAGAATCATGTGCTGAAGCCATGTTATTTGGGTGTTCAGAACACAGCTTTATAATTAAATGCTGCTTGCACGTTATCTATGCAGTGTCCATCCTGTTAAGGTGAACAACTCAGAACAATTATAACAAAATGTTTAAATGTATCATATGAAAGTTCAAATGGATTCTGAAAAAAAGCAACTTGAAATTGTATTTGGGGGTTTTTTTCTGTTTTTCTTGTTCTAATGTTGAAGACAACTGTGTATTACTTTGTGATTTTAAGTTTTATAGGAAAAAAGTGAAATGCATCTTGAACAACAAAGTAATTTGAGTTTAATTTATGTACGTTTACTATAAGTACATTTACATTTTAAAAATATAATTCTTTTCAATATACAATGAAGAGAGTTTAGATTATAAGAATTTTATACAAAGCTTTAATACAAAAAAGTCTTCCTATTGTGAGGCTCTGATGTGATTTATTCTTGTTTTGAAGGCTCTAAAACAAATCATACTTTGGACTTTTTATCCTTCCTGACTGCTCTATGGGATGGCAGGGCTCTGTGTTCATTTCAACTGGATTATTTCATAATGACTGTTCAGTTCAAAAGATGAAAAGCGCTTACCAAAGTATTTCATTTTAAGGAATAATGCAGTAAAAATTAAATTATCTACTCGCAGCTAGAAGGAAACTTTTCAAACAAAAGGCAAATTTTGCTGTACTTAAGACACCCAGTACAATCCTGATCTTCCTGTGATCTGTGTAAATTAGGAGAAATTTCACTGCCTCTGAAGCTGCACAAGTTTGCAAGTTGTTTCAAGATCAGACTTATTATGATGAACAGTAACACATTAAAGTTAATGATGACATTTCACTTGACATTTGGTGGTTTATAGTTTCTCATGCAGACCATTCCAGATAGTCTGTATCAATGGATGTGGTAAAGGGTAAAGAAGACTCTAGGAATAGTGATACTTGTAAAGGTCATCATGATTTCTCTGCATATTGAAGAACATTTTTTTAAATGAAATGCAGTGTTATAGAACATCCTTTGGATAATGGGACCTACATAATTGCTGATATACTGTTTAGATTATGCTTTCCAGTGGGATGAATATTTGAGTGATACAGTTTTCCTCCCTAAACTGAGAGGCACTAGCTATCTTTCTGCTTATATTTTTCTATCTTTACATAAGCCATCACTTTCAATGCAAAGTCTCATTAAGTCCACCCTAAAAGTTGAAAAAAAACTAGTATCCCCTTCTTATTTTGAAAGCTGTGTTCAAATGCATCAAGCAGTTGAATTTTTGCTTGAAGTACCATATAGATAGCATTTAAATCTTAACATATACTGAGCCTGAACAAAATCTTATGTTTGGACTACATATAAACTAGTCTGGATACAAATCAATAGTCTATATCCTCTCTCTGATTACATTTCTGGAGGTGTGGCTGGCATAAAACAAAAATGCAGGCATTCCTGCCACATGCTAGGATTTCTTCTGGATACGTGACAGCACAAGGTTATGTAATTAAATTTCTTCTTCCGTAGTTTTTGTGTGATGGAAGAGAAAGAAAAAAGAGATAAAGTGTAGAGTACCAAAACAACCCATCAATTTCAAGCGTAATAAAGAATATTCCTTAACTAGTTTAGAAAGTGCCCTGGGTGAGTTATTCTCAAGGCAAAGAGGTAGCCTTGAGGACACAGAGTAGGTAAACCTGTACAGTGTTATCACTGAAGTAATTTTGAAGTGAAATCTACTGATCATTCTGAGGGATGAATAAGTCTCCCCTTTTTTTCCAGAGAAGTCCGCCTTGCAGACAGTAATGCAACAATCACAGCCAGGAGAGTTAGCAAGACTCTGACCCAATATTTATGTAAACTCAACTCATATTTCCAAATGAGCGTATCTTATTAAGGCCTAAGTATAGTGACTCAGCCATAGGATGTGGAATCCCCTCTTCTGAGTAAAAATCAGGTTTCCTTTTCTCTGGCAAGGTTTCAGTGTAAGATTGTATTTCTTTTTTCTTAGTTTTTCTGCTCTCATGTTGATCTTAAATCTTTCTGTAGAGGCTGCTGACAAGAATTCAGTGGTTAGTTACCCAGCCGTAGCATGTGACTTTGCATTGCTTCAGGGCCCATATTGCTGTATGTGAAATAAAATGCAAATTTCTCTCTTGTTAATATTATCACTAGTAGGTAAATTGTTAATCTGTGTAAGAACAGCAAATAACAACATGGAAAGGTCTTATTTCAGGCAGAAAGTTTGAACTAGGAAGGGTTGTGTGTATATTTTTTTCTTATTTTAAAGTTGAAGGACCTTGTAAAAAAGAAAAAAAAGTGATTGCACTGGGTGATTTTTCTAAAGGGAAATGTCAACACTATTGGTTGTTAACTCTGTAGTAAGAACAAAAAGTTTCTTCTTATCTCCAAAACTGCTGGAAATGCATTTCCTTAACTTTTTTATGATTACATGTTCCACTGAGTGTTACTTTTTGTTGAAGAAAGGAGCACAACTTGAGGACTTTGATCATTCTACTTTTACAGGATGATTACCATAGCCCATTCACAGGACTGTTAATATTGCTGTGCAAGCATGATCATGTTTTACCTCCTTTTCTGGGTTGCTACAATAATTTTCTCTGAATCTAAGTAAGTATGGTGAGGATTTCTTTTTCCCTTGTGTTGTTCCTCCTGCAAGAAGACAATTTCATGCCACAGTAACTCCATGAGGCCTTTGACTTTCCTGTTGCTTTCACTTGTTCTGATTATTCCTTGAGATGTGTAGGAGGACATGAGATGGACCTTTTCTCTACAATGTTTTACTGAAAAGAAAAGAGCATTAAGTTGCAGACTATCTAAAGACTTTTATGCACTTCAGTCTTTCATGTTGGACTGGGTTAATTACTGGGCATTCATCTCTTCAGCTGTTTATTTGCAGGATCTTTTTGCTTTCTCAACATTTAGACAGATTATGGGTAATTCTTCATGTGCGTTATCACATGACACTCCAGACTGTGACAAGCAAGTAATTCTATTACTTCCAAGTGCTCTTGCTGACAATTCCAATCTGCTTTTTGGCACATATTCCCAGGCCAACATCTATCTTTCTGCTTTGGTTTGCAATGTCAATTTTAAACTTCCAATTTTGTTTGCTTCTGGTTTACTTCCATATCATAGCTTACTAGTATTTCACTGAATATTGTAAATTCTATTACTCCCCACAGGTCTTTCTGTTTATTTAGGAGTTTTAGTCTAGGTAGGACCCAAAAAATAGTTTTATATTACTTAATGACTGTATAAAAGTAGTCACAATCATAATATTTTCAATGCCATTGTTTTGTACTATATTATGCTTTGTGTACTGTTATGCCTCTGAAGCTCTTCCCACAGAATTCTCCTGATTATAGATGGCAGCAGAGAAAAAAACAACTACCAAACTTGTAGATATTTTTGCTATAAATCTATTTACATGGGTGTTAAAACAACAGAGGTATTAGGGTAAGGATCAAAGTAGATTTCTTGCTTGTGACTTAGAATGTGCAAAAAAACTGTGGAAAATCAAATTCACTAATACTGTGTGTGGATATCAGAAATTAAGGCATTCTGGGTCTCAGCAACGGTGCTAATATTGTCTATGCTTGCATATTTATTCATTAGGAATTTGATTGTTGTTACATGCTATTGGAAGAATTATAATATGAAAATTGGTTACTTCCACTACCAATAAAGACTGCATTTTTAAAAGGAGCACAAGGCAAGAAGCCTTTGAACTGCATTTTTCTGAGAAACATTGGAGAGTTCTGTAGTATTCTTGATATTAAGTCCTGAGATTCCACTTTTTGTTTAAATACAGTATGGAAAATAAGTGTTACCGAACTAATTGTCAGATTAGTGTCTAAAAATCTAAATTTTACTGCAAGTTCCTGGCATACACGGATCTATAAAAAATGCTATTTAGAAGGCAAAAGCAACCCACTGTTCCATCTTAAAGGAAATGTGTCATGAAACAATTACACTTTAACATCTTTTCTAGGATTAGATACCACACTCAAAAACTGAAACTTGCCCTTGCATGATAAGACTGCTTCACTACATGTAACTACACTTAAGTATTTGAAACAGTAATTCCATCTAGTGACAGGTTACGTTGCACACAAATACATCTTTCAAAATAAAATAATTTTTAAGGTATTGATTTCTAGAAGAGACTATGTTTTTTTACAATTATTTCTAAATATCATACTTTTCTTTGTTCTGTCTGTTTGGGTTTTTCTAAACGTTGCTAAGACAATATGCGTCTTCATTTCTCTCGTGACTGAAGCATTTATGGAGACTTATTTATGGGTTAGGTACTGCCCTGAGCTGGTGGATTTGCTGTCCAGCTCAGGAGGGTAGAAACACACATTCTTACAGCCTAAGGGTCTGAGTTCATGGCTAACAAGAAATTCCACAAGGCTTCCTGAGAAGCATAAGTACCATCTTAGGGTAGGTACAGATAGGCACTATTTGTTGGTCACACCTTAAACCGGATGGCTTGTGGCATACATTTTCGTTCATCTAAAGCCTTTTTTTTTGAGATGGAGTACCATATGTTCATACAGAGGAAAAAAAAATGTTTTTTAATGATCTGAAATTTCTTGTTTAATGATCAGGTTGAGAACACTGAAAAAACAGTATAGGCATAAAATATATAAAATAAAAATTTCCCCAAATCTCTTAAAGACTTATCACAAGTGAAAAAAAAAAAAAAATCTTATTTCTTCTGGGCAGAACAGTCTGCAGTCTAATTTTTTTTAATTTAAAAGACTAGATTTCTTTTGCCCAAAATGATTATGTTTCTGCAAACATGCAAGGGGCCTTATCTGGGACTTCTGCAGTCTGTCTGTTGGTAATGGTGACATCAGGCACTTTTGTATAACTTCCCATAGCAAAAATATATTTCTGATAATCTGGCCCATTTGGGATCTAGACATTCTTCATGAGGGAACTCGATCTCATGGGTCCTTCATTATAGACCAAAATCTTGCTGCTATCTTCTGACTCAAGAGCAGTTTCAAGAGGGTGTTCTGTTTCCTAGATTCCAAGCTGCTGTAGGAGAAGTGGTCAGTTCAAAAGGTTCCTGGTTCCTTGTCCTAGTTTAGCTGTGTTAAGGGGAAAGTTTAGTATTTTCTACTACCTAATGCTGATGTCCCAGTATCCATTGGGCTGGTTGTGTATGAAAAGACACTCATTCTTCACAGTTATCTCTGTGGGGACTTTTGGGCAAAGGAGTCTTAGGTACTCCAGTTCTACAGCTGATCTCTGTTCCATGGAAAGCCTTCTGGAAAAACTACTGCCCACAGCACATTCATGATGACCGATGCTCTTACTAGAGCCCAGCTGCTATTGACAAGCACGTGAGGAAATGCCCACCACTCCTTCACCAAGCAGTAAGGAAGCAAGCCTGCTGAACTCCTGGCCAGGGTGTCTAGGGGTGCCTGGTTTGGTGCTGCTTCACCTCTGCACCCATCCGGCAGGACTAGCCAGTGCAAGAATGTTATGAGTAAGGACAGAGATTTGGGAGGAGGGGAACAGGGCTTTGTGGAAAGCAGTATGTAGTTGTGTGAGAATCATGTGAAGATGGAGACAGGAGACCTATGGGAACCAAAAGGCATTCTACTGAAGGAGTGTGGAGGCAGAAAAGACAATTCTGGCACAAGAAAGAAAAAGATCACTGTCCAAACACACAGCTACCCTTGGTTTCCACAGTTTTCCAGATTCTTCCCAGCCCTTGATTTCTTCCAACCATTCACACACCTCCTTTCCATTCTCTACCTGATTCAGACATCCACAATACCTCCAAAATTTGGCAAAAAAACTTCCAGTAACTATATTCCTTCCATGCCTTCTCCCTCCTCAGGCCTGGCCCCTTGCACCATCTCGCACTGTTAGAAAACCAGTGACAGCTCCAGATCATGTCTGACACCTCTCCCCTTTCCTTTGCCCAGGGCACAGCTGCCCAAACTCCCTGCAAGAATAAGGACACCTGCTCTTTAGGGAAGTAACAGTTTTGCCTACACCTGTGGACAGTGCAAATGTGCCAGCTCTCCCATGTGTCCCATTTAATCACCCAGTCCTGCCTCCTCCTCCTTGGAGAGGGCCATCCACTGAGACTTCCCTGTGCATGGCTGCCAGCTTGCAGCTCCCAGGCCCACAGCACACTCTCCTGGCATTGGGGAGGTCCCACAGCTCAAATTATCTCCTTTGGCCACATGGCACTGCAAGCAGGAGATGGCCTGTCAGTGGTACCTGGCACTCAAGTAAACAGCAATCGCATAGCAAGGGTTGAATGTTAAGATGAAATTTTATATTTTGTGTTAACGCTCATATAAAAGACAAGGACACACAAAATGCTGTCAGAATATTTTAATTTTCAAGAGATTTTTGCCTTTTGAAAGTAGTTTAGAGATCAGGGGCATTTTGCAATGACTACGTGAGTGTCTGAGCTCCTCTCCTCTGTGACCATTCTTCAACCCTGGGGAAAAAGGTGAAGATTTTTTTTCTGATTGATGGTAATAATGGGAGTTTTAAAACAGTATTTCTGCATGTCATTGTAAAACCTAGGCATATTCACCTTTGGCTCAGAGCTCAAATGAAGCAATAATAGATCTGGGTTAAATCCTGAGATTTCTGTCTTTGCATTTATATTATATTTTTAGTGCTAAGTATACTGTGTAAGTAATAGAAAATTAGTCTTCAGAAAATAGGAACTTCAGATGGTAAGTGAGGACAGGCAGACAAGTCTTAGGAGTCAAACTAGCACTTCTATGTGAAGGAAAGGTGACTGAAATTGAGAAAGGCTGGGGACTACCATCAAGCAGCAATGTCTTTTGCTGCCCTTGTGACAAGCTGCCCAAATATTATCAGTGATTCTGAAAAAAACCTCTGTTTACAGAAGCTGGATGGAGGCTTAGTTTATCCAGTGAATTCTCCCCAGACTGTTTGTTTTGAACAAACTCAGTCCAAGCCAGAGCTCCTCTTTCCTGACAATAGTTCCTATATCCTACCCCACCAAAGCATGAGTGGCTCCATCCAGCACTACAAGTCTCTGCAAATGGCTCCGTGATGAGGACCATGGGATCAGGCAGCAGGAATATTTTCTCTCTGTGGAGGTGGGATGCATTCTGCTACAGAAGGCAAGAGGGGAGAAGAGAGTAGAAACCATGGAAGAAAATAAAAGTGAGGAAATCTCATGGGCAGACACAGCAGTTTGGGGCAGATGGGGAAGTGAGGGAGCAGAGGCAGGGGAAACAGTAGTCATTAAGAAGGAAAGACGTGAATAAAGTCTGCAGGAAGAGATAGAGGTGATAGCAAAGTGAAAAATGAGAAGAATCAACATAATTGGAGTGTCCAGAGCAGAAGTTCAAGAGGGAGTTCCAGTGGATGAGTTCCAGTTTCACCCCACAGCCCTGATATCCCAGTCTGTGTAGTCTGGTGTGTTGCAACTTTTTTTTTTTTACTCTTTTTTATTTTTTTTTTTTTAATTTTCTTTTCTGAGTACAGAAGATTGGAACAAGCAGGAAAAAAAGTGCTCCCCCCGACTAAACACATAACTTCTCCATCCTGTCAGTGCCACCTTTTTCACCCTTTGCAGTGTTTTTCACTCTTCCTTTGCCCCGATTTCCAAAGCACCATTTAGTCCAGCCTTTCATCCCTGTAGACAGGCACGGAGCATCGCTGCATCAAGGTGGGCACAGGATCTCAGTGTGACTCTTGCTAAAGGGCTTCAGTTTCTGTTTGATATCAGCATCTTCTCTGGCTACAACAGTCTGCAAGCTGACCCTGAGAAAGAGGCAGCTTCTTTGAGCTCTTAAACTGCAGACCCTTCCCAGGATGTGCCTTACCACAATTTTTTAACTGTATTTGTTGCCCTGAATGAATGGTCACACACATGCACACTTGTCCAATTCATCCAATTCATCTAAATTCATGTTTAATATTGTACTAGATTAAATATGTAAATAAACCAGATTATAGCCAACACCAAAAGAGTACAATCCTGCTTGCATGAAATAGGAAAGGAATCTAATAATGAACTCCAGCCTTGGAGTGTACTAGGAATCAGGTTTCCTTCTAAGCTGTCATGAAGGATTTTTGGGGTTTGCCTTTGATATGAAAGGTGATGGGCTGACTCAGTAGGCTTTCCCTTCGTGATCATTTTTAGCTGACATCCACCTTTGCCTGAAGAACAGTAACCTGCTCAGCCACCTGAGATAGCCAATCTAGGGAGGTCTCAGTACCTGTTTCCTCCCCACACCATTTTCATGAACATGGATCCCGTTTTCCCTCCTGATTCTGTTCATGAATGAGCTCAAACTGCTGTTCAATGCAAGTGTAATAAACAGGTTTTATTCTCTGCTCCTTCTTTAGGGTTTTTTCCTAGTTTTCACTCCTGTTGTTTTTTTTTTTCGCGTGGCATTTTTCACTGGTGTAATCCTTCTGCCTTAAATGGCTTTCCCGTGAGATCACACTGCTCACTGTAATTTACAGTGTTTGTAAATTGCATACCATAAAAAGTCTTCATTCTATTACACCTCTCAAGTTCACAGGATTCAGATTGCTTTTAACATTTTAGAGAAACCATGCACCATCTGGGGCAAGGGCGTCAGACTGCTTTGTCTGAACCTGCTTCCCTCTTATTTATTCTCCATTTCATGCAACACTTCCCTGGTGTTTCGTATACTGGGAAAACAATCGTGATAAAAAAAAAAAATACTCAGAAGGTATGAAATGCCAAGATTAATTTTACTGTGGCAGTTTTAATCTCTTTCCCTTTTGCCCTGCATATTTATGAAGTTTATTAAAATCTTTGCTAATGCAGAGATTAACATTAGGTTCCTCACTGAGTACTCAAGCCCTCTCATTATGAATGAATAACTAAACTTAATCCTCCGAAAATCAAATAGAGCAAAAGTCAACACCCGTGTTGTGAATCTATAACATTGCCTCTTTACACAGTGCTTGATGTGTATTCAAGCCTTTACCCTCATTGATGCTCAAGACCTCAGACTTCAGGGTAAGTCGAGTACTTTACTAGCATAGATTTGTGCTTAGATTGAATATAACACAAAAGGCTATCTACAGTTTCTCTGTAAGTAGGCTTAGCCATATAACACACAAAGCTATCTACAGTCTGTCTACAGTTAAACCTACTCACACAAAGCTTATCACCCTCAGGAAACCATTATATTTTATTTTTTCTTGCCCCATGACTTTTCTCAAAAAACGGTAGAAGGAAGGTGAAGGACAATACTGATGAGTCTGCTACATGCATTTTGATGTTTTCTGTGGCCAGGAGATTCCATATATTTATTTTGGGACCAAACATAAATGCCAAACGCCAATCAACACCAAAACTGTTTATTTCATTGCTACTTGGCATGCCTTTAATAGAAAGCAAAGTCTGAGTCTAGTCACAAGAGTTAAATTGCTGTGTGAAAACCAAAGGATGCAAAAGAAAGCATAATAACATGAAAGTAGGATTGCTGGAACACTGAAAAATGAATGCCTTGTTAAAAAAAAAAAAAAAAAAAAGTTTATAGTTTTATCCTGATCTGTGTTGGCAACTCCCAGTACAAATGCTATAAATTCCCTTTTCCTATTTAGGGGTAGAGTTGAGGCACACACAGACCACAGCAGTAAGTTACTGACATCACTGCATACTTGTGGCTTTGAAAAAATTTGGCAAATTCACTCACAGTGTCATCAGTTTATCAGTTCTTCTAGACTCAACAGAGGTTATTAGTTATTGGGAAACTTTCCCACACTACCTTCTCCATGTACATCTTTCCTCTCCCCAGCCAGCTGTGTTTTTCTACCTAGACCTATAGATACATGTCATTCTCATTCAGACACACACCTCCAAAAATAACCCCACAAAAAGAGTCATTTATGTAGTAAAATTTTAGTAGAAAATTTTCAAGGTTTAAAATGTCTTTATTTTCTTTCAGATAAACTTATGAATGTATATTTATATGAAAGTATGCAAACAGAGAAAGTAAGTGTTCATGTGTGGGCAGTGTGTTTATCTGTACAGTGTGTTTTGTTCAAGATTGAGTACACAATTTGAATAGTCTAACGTAGTTTGTATGGCTTAAAAAATATCTGGTTTTGTATTCTATCCACTCTTCATCCTCATACCAATGAATAATCAACAAGGGATTAAATTAAAATCCAAACAACATCTCCTGCATGTGCTGGAAGAAGTCAATGCCTCATTCTGCAAGATGTGGATGTGACCTGCGTATGAACTTGGCACATTGAAAGCCTATGAGTTGAATAGTGATTTTTGTTTTTCCCGTGGTGGGCTCTATACAACTCCTACTAATGTCAGTGGGCCCCTATTCACTGACTTCAGTAGTGCTTTCAGAAGATTTTTAATCTCTTTGATTTTAATAGGTATGTGAAGAAATCAGAAACCTAAAGTTTGATCAGCTCTTTGATATGAAGTGTTTTGTACCCATGAAGTTAATTTACTATTTACAGAATTTAAATTCAGACCTCAAATAAATGTTATTTGCTGATACATAAACACAGTTTGACTGCTCGATGGTACAAAAATGTATTCAGTAAATCTGCTCTAGTCTTTACAATGGAGTGTTTTCTGAAAGTAGAAGTCTATTTCTTAACAATTGAAAAAGTCTTTCACAAAAAGAAAAGACAAGTGTTATCAATTTATTTGCTATGAGTCCTTTTAGAGATCCAGAAAACAATTTTAATATTTTTAAGCTTTTCCTTTATTTAAAAAAAGTATTATGCTAACTCAGTCTTAAGACTACAGAAAATCTGAACACATATATCTATTTATATCCACATCTCTTAAGTTAAAGCTTTAATATATTTTTTTACAAGGTGAAACTACTTAGAATACAAAGAATGTGAAAAAAAAGTTCATCTTAGTGACAAAATATCAAGAAATGGGTTAAATTGCCTGTTCAGTTTCATGGAAGACTCTGATTCTCTCTCCAGTTAATATCACTGACATGCAGGGCAATAAAAGTTAAACAATTGGATTGTAATGATTTATTCTCAAGTTCATATTCAGAGTTTCAGCCATGTGTCTGCCATTAATGTTAATAGGGGTTACACAGCAAAAGCCAATTTAATCAAGAACATTTTCCAGGCTTAGAAACCTGTCATATGACAGAACATGCATTTTTGTTTTACTAATGAGATTATGGTTTGCAGTAGAAATTCACTGTGTCTTAATGTGAGCAAAAAGAAGTAGGAGGAAGTGTACACAACAGATGCTGGGAAGATTGTTATTGCAGGGAATGTATTTTCACCACCATGCAGGTTTTTGCTGGATAATTTTCTTCCTAGTAGCTGGTAGAGTACTGTGCTTTGGATTTGTGATGAAAATAGTGTTTATAACCCAGGATTACAGAATTTCAGATTGGATAAATTTGGAAGGGTCCTACACACCGATGTTTGAGCTGTTGCTGAGCAGCGATTACATTAAGTCAAGGAATTTTCAGCTTCTCACACCACCCCACCAGTGAGGAGGCTGGGGATGCACAAGAAGCTGTGATGATGACCCAGAGATGGAGACATGACCCAAACAGGCAAAAGGTATATGGCATCATGCTCAGTACAGTAATTAGGGGGAAAGTTGGCCAGGGGCAGCTGCTCAAGGGACTGGCTGGACATCAGTCAGTGAGTGGTGAGCAATTGCATTGTGCTTGATTATTCTAATTCTTTTATCATTATTATTACTCCTTCTGTCTCTGTCCTAATAAATGGACTTTTTCTCAACCCACAAATTTTACTTTTTTTTTCCCAATTCCCTCCCCCATCCTACTGCAGGGGATGGGGAAAGAGTGAGCAGCTGTGTAGGGTTCAGCTACCTGCTGGTTAAACCATGACAACCACTAACAGCATGTCCTCCACACTTAACCCACAAAAATGCACTTGACAGGAAACAGGGCTCTGAAGCTGATGATTCAGACAAAGCTTAACACAACCAAATCTTTTGAGACTGATGTGCTCAGGTTAAAATTGTGCAAGGTCTTCCACATATTTGAGGTAGATTGAGAAACAGTCATTCTTTTAACAGAAGCAATCTTTCAGCTTTGTTTTTATTTGCTCTTTCATACTGTAAAAAAGCACCTCACTGGGGCTGCCTAATATGCAGGAAGACTTGAATTAGCTTTGTGGAATAGTATGAAGTCCTATCTCCTTCTTCCTTCTTGAGCTGCTCAGACTGGAGACCAGTTTTCTGTTATAAGCCAACAACTCAGTATGAACCCGGACTGCAGCAGTCGTGGCTGAAAGGGAACTGACCTGGACCAGAGCTAGGTGCATTGAAAGGGATGACTGGGTGCTAAGAGGGTTCCCAGATGATATTCCTCACCACCTTCTTAGAGCTGGTGCAGACAGGACTCATGGATGTTAGACATGATTACTCTTAAAAATTATCGCCTTGCTCAGAAACTTGAGGTGAGTTCCTAGCAATGGAGTGGAAAATGTGTGCATTCTTCACTTAGCAAAGCCACCTGGCAGCACAGAAAAAGAACTGTTGACAGGTCTGCTTCAGGTGGTAGACCTGGGACTGCAGGAGTTTTTGATCTTTGTTGCAGACAACTTTGAGGAAAAGGTGATACCAAAATATAGTCCCAGTTTTCCCTGAATTACATTTTGGAATGAAGTTTCCCTTGCAAAAAGTACTTCCTATCAAAGAGGGGAAAAAATACTATCTGTACCAAACAATTATTCCTGTATCCTTCTGTCCAAACTTCTAGATTTTTTTTTAATGTTTCACCTTACAATAGCAACCTTCAAATATTTGGATGTGGTTTCCAAATTGTTAATGCTACAAACTCTAAAATATTCCAAAGCTGAAGGAACATAAAATGCATGATACCATTTTTCTAAGCTGATAATCTAACTAATCCAATTTAATCAGCCAATAATATTTCCATAACGTTAAACAATTAACACGATATGCCAAGACCCCTTTTTCTCAAAGAAAAGAGAAAATGGAATGTAATGTTCCATTAACCTATCTTGGATATATTAAACTATGAAATTAACTGAAAAATGAGTGAATTTTCTTGTAAAGTCAGCAAGAGTTTCTTACAGTGTCAATCATGCTTTAATTCATAAATCCCTTTACTACATCCTGGAGCTGGTTGAAAACATTCACATGAATTTTAAGTAATATTAAGCATTAACTTTCTAGGTTCACTGTAGAAGATTATAGATTATATATAGACTATAGAAGATTAAACACAAGCTTATTTGATAGCTATAATCTTTTTAAAAAAGCAAAGGCTTATCATCTTTTCAGACTAATTAGAAAAAAAAATATCTGACAGGCTGATAAAACTTCCCTAAGTGTTTCCCTGTTTCGTTCTTTTCTTCCCCAACACCACACAAAAGTCTTCCAATCATTTTTTATCCTAGGTTATAACCAGATTCGTAAGCAAGCCCTTTTTATATGTAGCAGTAATACATGGTTGGAACCTCAAATACTGCAAAGTGTTGACTACACTTGTAACATTAACCAGGTGGCAATCACTGAACATTGTAGCTGAACAAGAACGCTCCACTGTCTCCCTAGAAGAGCCTTCCAAGAGTTGTGTTTTAAAGATAAAGAGCATTTTAATTGAATCAGAGAGCCTTCTCTCTTCAAAGTGCTGACAGAGGCCAATAGAGGCAACAATCAGATGTACAGTCCTTGCATTGATGAACAAACAAGCTGTACTCTGACTCTACAGCCTTCACCTCTGTGTTTACATAAAACATCTTTGAAGGTGTGATAAAACAGCAAAAAATCTCCCTGCATCCTCATTCACACTTCACACTGGTCTACATTTCACCAATTACAATTGTATAACTTTTGTAGCTTATCCTGGCATCACACAGAGTATCTCATCAGCGTTCCATCAATGTACTCTGTTTCTTGCTTTGCTGTCCTCTGCAGGTGAATGTCTGAGATAAGTCACATCCTTATATGTCCACAGTTAAAGGAATCTGTGCTCCTCTTTGCTGGCAGTCCAACAATGAGCATTGTCTTATTTTGTGCATCCGTTCAACAGCTCCTTGAAGAAATGCTGTGTTAGTATGTACACTTACTGATATCTAATATACATTTTAAAGGAAGGTTTAAGTCTCATTAAGTCTACTTGTAAAAAAACCCTGAACTGTACCTTATTAGGTAAAACTGAAAAGTTTTGCAGCACTATTCTGACACATCTCATGGCAGGGACTTCATAAATGAGCCTCTCAGCATATCTGGAAAGCTAAGAGATTTTCTGCCCACCCACTTCGGTCCAAAGCCCAGATGACCTGTCCACAAGTCCCTCAGAAGTTGGGGCTATGCAGCTGCCTGTGATGGCCCAAAAGGGTTCCTCAAAGCCAGCTAGGGAGATTATTCCACTGCTAGGGCTTCATTGCCTTTTTAGGAAATACTGCAAGATTTAGGCTATGTGGTAGTTAAACTAGTTACCCATAACTACTGATTTTAGGTTTTGCTATTACAGCTGTATCATCCCAGCTGGGACTGGGTTTTTTTCTTTCACCCAATGAATTTACAGTGCAGAGCTTCCACAGGTTGTGAAGGTTGATAATAAGCGTGAGAAATAGGAAGGCACTGAATGGAGTATTCCTCACCTCAGTATGGAGAAAGGCAAATATGCAGATATGTTCTTTTTTTTTTGAATTGCTGAGAAGTAAATCTTTAGAACTATAGCTTGTATCTTAGAACATAATCACTCACTCTCCTCTCCCTGTTTTAGTATCAGCATAAAGAAAATTGTGCAATAACACAGCAGGTGTTAAACATAATAATGTTCCACACTAGAAAAACCTTTGAGTAGTAACTAAATTAAGAGGAAATTGATGGAAAAGGTCTAACTGCTCTCCTGAACATCCAGATCTGAATGATGATAAAGAATGCTAGTTCATTCCTCCCATTTAGTTTAGGTAAATGAGTTTCTGGGATCTGACCCAATTATTCTATTTCATTTCTGGAGATAACTTGGAACATGTCTAGATATGAAGAGATGCCAAAACACCCTAACTGAGACATTCATTTTTAGTACTCAGCTTCTCTGTTGAGTAATTTGGTTTATACTATGCAGAGATCAGTAATTATTAGATCTCAGTGAGGAGCTCTCTACTTTTCTTTGAAATTCCCTTTGTGCCCCTTGTTGCATTTAGACCAGTGTGGACCTTTCTAAGGCTGAAAACTTGCCTTTTAGATTGTTTTGTGAATTTCATTCATACCCCCAGCTGTTCTGATTTTCAATTTACTGGTGCGAATAGGAGCTTTTCTACTGAGTGAAATCCTGCAAAATGTCTGAAACTGTCTGAGTTGCATATAGGCATCCCAAGCTTTCTCCATCTGTGTGATGGAGAAATAGGACTGGTAGTATTTTAACACGAAGAAAGAAACATTTCCTGTTCATAATACACCATCTTCCTTTACCTCAGATTGCCTCAAAGACTGGCCAGGGTCCATCCATTTGAAAAATGTGCAAGGAACTATCCAACTTCCTTACTGGTATGTTCCTGGAAATCTACATTGCTACAAGGTGATTGGAATAAATGCATGTGTATTGCTTATAATTGTATTGTGAATAGCTTCAAATATCTACAGATTTTTTTAAAATTCCTTTAAAAAACCTATTGGCTCCATATTCATTTATCTATCAATCCTTGGATTTGCTCCAGCTTTTTAATGTGTAGGTGGCAGCTATATACTTCACTCATTGGGAATTTACAAATGTCCTCTCATGCATAACATATGTTTACGATTTTACATGCTTTAGTATACTGGATGAACGTTGATTTTACTGCAAGGTAGGATTCTAGTACAACAAACCACTTTAGGAACGCAGCAAAATAGACAAATGAGTAGACATGAAGAATATAGGAATCTTGGTGGTTGATTCCACCTTCCTGAACAGTCCAGTATCACTAAATGCTGAATGATTTTATTAATTTCACAGTCACTTAAATATCCTTTTAAAAGGAAACTCTCATTTTATGGTGGTAAATTGTGTTTTAAAAATACTTAGATGGAGTTTCAATTGTGTAGCAAAACTGATTAGATGGTCAAAATTACCAAATAATAAAAAATTGGCGTGAAATTATCACCTTTTATTCTATATTTTGTGCCATGACAAAAAATCATGTTCTGTTTTTTCATTTTTGCAGGATCTTACAAATGTCTTTTTGAGTATCTAGTACACAGTATCTTGATCTACTAATGAAACAAACATCTTGCTATTCCAGGAATTGTTTTCTTGTTCTCTGTGTTCATAACTTTATAGCTTTTGTGTATGACAAAAATATCATTATGAGCTTTTTTTTTTAATGTCTAGTTAACAACTGCATTAGTTTTTATTTTTCACCTGTAGAACTGAGCAGAAATTTGCAGTAGTCTTTCAAAGAAATGCTGGAATCCCATTATGAATCAATCTCTGTATTACAGAATGAGGCTCATGTGTATACTTTAGTGAAGAATTCATGGAAGCAGAAAACTACCTGTTCTCCCCCAGGGTAATGAGGCTCTGGTGCCTCATTTGCTGTTGCTTATCACTCAAAGCATAGAATGAGGAAAGAGTAAAAAATATTGAATAGGCTGCAGAAGAAATAAGCACATCAGAAACTATTTCATCAGCACTGTATTGAGATGTTTAGCAGAGCTCTTACTTGGTCTTTCTACTCAGAAAAAAAGGCCACTGCAAAAAGATAATACCAGAGACACAACCTACTGTTAGATTTCTCTTGGCAAGTAAAAATAAACCTAACAAGCTGAAACAAGTATTTTTACAATGGAAAAGGAATGAACTAATGAATCTCAAAGTTGTATTGACATATGTATATTTATGCATGTTTCTTTCTTTATTTATTCCAAATTCATTCCATATATGCATATACATATGCATATGTAAATATGCTTGTTATTAGGAGGGGTACTGCTCCCCCTCTGGTAAATCTTATGTTCCTGGGGGAGCATGCATTTTTTAGCTGTGTTACAGCAGACTCAGGAGAATGGGCTGACTTCTCCTGAGATGGATATGTGAATTCTCAGAAGGCACACACAGATGTATGCAGAATACTTCCTAAAGACTGGCAGGTGCTATCCAAGTGCTGCTTTTGACTCAACTGGTGTTATTATAACTGACTATGATAATCATGACTAAAACAGGGAGCACAGACAGTCAATGTCCTTTAATGTGACACTGGAGCATTCATATCCAGTGTCAATATCCAGGGACAATAATTAACAGCGCAGGTGAGGATTTCACAGTACTAGCTATGGATCGATCACTGCCTTGATGACATGTAACATCTTGTCTGAAAATAGGTTTTTGCTAATTCAAGCTACAGAGAGAAAGTAGGAAGCAAGTAGGTATATTAATTATACCAGAATAAGGTTATGTAAGGGGAAAGAGACATATTTTATCCATGCATTTTTAGGACACCTTCGGTACAGACAGGAATAAGCAAGTTTTATGTGGCAGTTTGCAGAGACATGTTGACACAGATTAGGATGCAGAACGGGAATTTGCACAAACATCAGAGCACTCCACAAATACTAATAGAGAGCTCAAGGCAATAACAACCAGGCATGGATATCTTAGAGTTTTGGTTCTTTAATAATGGCTATTTTCTTATTTCTGATGTGATTTTATTGACTATGTTTCTGCCTGTACCTGAAGTGTGTCAATGGCTCATTCTCATTAGTGTTTTTCATGTCAGCCCACTATAATGTCATGCATGATGGCATTGTTGTTTAATAAGCCCCACAGTGTGAATACCTTGCCTGCTGTGGAAGGATGGTAAACAATCTTGCATCAAATTTATCTTGCTATGCAAAGCTCAGGCAGTAACCTATATGGTGTCCTTTTATAGGGCACTACCATTTTATTTTTTGCAGTTTTGGAAAAACAAGCAGGGCTGATGAATAGCAGATGGAACAGAGTATCAGAAATAGATATGAAAAATGAGAACCCAGTCAGAAAACTTAAAAATTAGTAAACTAATTTATCCAACAGAACTCCTGCAATATTTCCAGACTTTGTATAGATTCTTTATTTTTAACCTATGAAGAGTAGATGGTACAACAAAAATAAGTTATCTGGGACCAAGCAAGCCTGTGAAAATGACCTAGGCAACTAGAAATGGAAAAAAGGTGGTGTTTTCTAGTGTATCGTTCCGCTACTTATGACTGTTTCTGTACAGTACATTTTCTTATCACTTTTTTTAAAAATTCTATTTCTATGTAAATAGATTTAAAAATCCACCTTGGAAACCAGTGCAGCATCCAGTTAGAAAAAACAGACAGGTCTTTTCTATCTGATAACCTGTAAACTTGTAGTACATTAATATATACAGAGATCAGATAAACCGCATGCAATGCATACACACACAATTTAAATCTCCTGTCAGAAGGATATGAAACCACAGGTAAAAATGCTGTGTAAATATTTGATCCACACTTGTGGGCATGCAGTAATTTTATATTTGAATTTTCATTTAAAAAAAGAAATTCTATGAACAGTGTAGAAATGGTGAAATACGGCTCTTAAAGTAGCCATCAATGTTTAATCCTTAATAGTTAAGTCACTTTATAATTATTGTAGATGGCTATATAAGGCACAAAGTATGCAGCAGCTGTATCTAATTATACAATGATGCTATTTCAGTATCAAAATGTGTACATTACTAAGAACTTATTTTATGCTACCAATGTTACAGAGAAAGTAAACCAAACTGAATATTTAATAAACGTTTGGTTTGGCCCCATGTATTAGAACATAAATGCACTCTTACTTTATATATGTTTTCAGATATTTGTTGCAATGATGTGTGTGTCATTTTAGTGAGCAGTGCTGTAACATCAGTAAATCTGACTGGTTTTCTTCAAAATGTTTAACTGAAAGGATTAAATTTGTTTTCTGTTCTCTTGCAGTAGGGAATCCAGGTGTCTTACTTAGTTCTTTAAGTGAATCTGCCCTATTACAGCCTACCTAAGGATGCTCTGGTAAAAGTTTAATCCAAGGGCTGATGAAGCTCAGGATCACTCAGGTGTGATGTTGACCGTGGCTATTTGATAGCCAGATGGTTTCACAGAAAAGCCAGAGCACCCATTAAGAAACACTGGATGAACTCATTATAAGACTCAGTTCTTTACTTTCAGATCCAACCGTTATCATGACAAATTTGATTACATTTTACAGTGGGGGGCTTGGGCTTTGGGTTTATTTCATATTTTTCTGATTAATCATGCTGATTATTCAGATAGTTAGAAACATTGCTTTAAGACTAGGTTGACTCATAGTTTATATCCATTGGCCGTTTTTCTTATATGAATATTTTGTTTTAATAATTATTTAATCCTTCCAGTGTTTACCCTATTATGTTTTAGTGGCTTGGTTGTGTCCCCTCAGCTGCTTTTCTCTGCCAGAAATAAAAGGAACTGCCTCCTGATCTGTATGAGGCTCTGAACTCCATCCACCAGCCCAATAGCCCAGGTCTAGTTTTGTCTCTGAATTTGTCTTTTTTGGCACATAATCCTAACTGTGCACATGACCATGCCCAAATCACCTGTGACAGTGGCACGTCCTGTGTTCTTTTATTTAAACCAACTATTGACTATGTTTCAACACACGTGACAGCATTACCCAAATGCCTCTTGATAATAGTGTATCTACAAGATCTTCTCATTAGTCACCCCCAGGTGGTAAGGTGCTAGATCTTAGCAGAGTTTTCTGTCTCTTTTCCATAAGTGTATGTCTTGGCAAGCAGCATTATTGATTTTGATCTGTCCCAATGTAGGTTTGGACATGTGTCCCTATGTTGTCCTAGTTATTTCCTTGACAGTACTTCTCAACTTTCTATATTTCTTAACTTTCTATCACAATCAGCTACAGTGCAGCAGTGTAGCTCATTCAAATAAACCCCAGAATTAAAACCAACTAAACCAAACAATAAAGAATTTGGGGTATAAATCTTTCTTTTGAAAATCACTTAGTTAATTTCTGTAAAGGTACCAAAAGTACCCAAAGATGAACAAGTAATGGCATTTTAAAAATTTTTCTGACAGTCACTTCCCATCATTTGAAGACATATTAGGACTTGGTTTGCAAACAGTACCAATAGCTTGTAGCTCATTGGATATGGCTTTCCAAATAGTAGAAGTCATCAGTAAGAACATTTGTTCAACTCTGCTTACAGTTCTGACTGGGGAGAAACACAAATTTCCCATCCTGCCAAGAAATTTTGCGTCACACTAGGACGTTTTGGCTCATGTTACTGTCTCTTGTGCATCTTATTCTGAGAATCCCTGGGGAAAGCTTGTCTCAGGTAGGGTTCCACTAGATGTAAAACATAGAAATCCATCTGTTTATTTAGCCACTGATTTAATGCCTTCAAGATTTTTCTTTCTCTTTTGAAGCCCTTAAAACCATTCAAACCATGGATTACAATTTTAAAAAGTGAAAATATCAGTGTACAAGTGACAGCATTTTAATTTCTCATGCTTGGACTGGATTTGGTTCTTTGAGTCTGACCTGGGTTTCCTGGCTAAGGCATGGTCCTGTAGTACCTAACAAATGTCCATTCAATAAAGCTATAAAGAAATATTTTAAATGGTGATTGAAATTAACAGACTTGACTCTGCTCTTTCCAAGAAGTGTAAAAATCTGTTTCTTTCTGTCTACCATTTGCTAGATATCAGCATTTTCCATGCAGCCCATTATTAGACTGCTAAGAAGGATATGTCCATGCTCAGCTTAGTAAAGCTGATCCCTTTCCAGCATTTTGCTGAAGTGTGTCAAACTGTAGATAACAGTAGATAACAATTTAAGATTCAAGTTGTAAATTAGACTCAAACTTGGAAACAGGTGTAGGCCTAACCAACAAGGTCAGCATACCTGCACCATGCAGGAGACTGTGATGGCAGCCAGAAAGTTGATCAAAGCTAACAGGAAGTGGAGGGATGTCACTCCATCATGCCTACGTTGTACAGCTAGCTGTGATTAAACTGTTACACTTATCTTGCTAAACAGGTGATTCAGAAGTGTTGTGAGAATTGGACAGCACAGCATCTGAAAGAGGAAAAAGCAATTTAAAGATGAAATATTAAAGCTCAAAAATATACATTGAGGGTGTCAGTAAAAAATATCTGACAGAATGGGATTAGTTAATCTTTTATTATAAAACATAGTATCAAATCAAAAGTGATGAGGGGCAGAAAAAGCAAGAAGAAAGCATTTCAATTTAGACAAAGGAAAAGTGCTGTAGTAAAAATACTTCCTGGCCCAGGGTATTCTGCTCATTATTGATTACCTTAAACTAAGAAGGGAGAACGCCCCTTATTGTAGAGCATCATCTTAAGAAGAAATTTTTTTCTCTAGGATTTTGAGTGATTTTTTTTATCTTGTTACAAGTCTATTTGCAAAGAATACATATTATTTCATTCTTATGTAGCCATTCAGTTTAGTTTCTCATTTCCTGCTATACAGCAATCATTAAAACAGCAGTGGGGCATTGTCAGAGTGCCCTTTAGGTGAATGGATTTCTGTAGTATATCCCTATGTAACAGGGTACAACTCCATTCAGTTGATTTTAGGTATACAGGAATTTAAAACCAGATTAGCTGCATCCAGGAAATTTCACTGTTGTGTAGAAAGAAAACAGATAATAAAAATGCCATCACTTCAAGCATCCCATTGAAAGTTCTAAGCCACTTATAGTTCAAGCAAGAAATGTGACCCTAAGATTCACTAACACTAGCACTTACACACATAGGTCATGTAGGCTCCTCTGAAATGTCTATCCTATATGTACCTTGTAAGGAATTCTTCTATGACATTTGGCAATCTAAATTTTCTTCTCCTTTCCATAAATTTCTCATTCAGCAGGAGGGCTCTGATTGAGTCATAACTGAAGCATGCAGTAATTAACATTTCTTCAGTCATGTCTTTATGGTGGTTAATACGGTTGGAAACTTGCTTGTAAAAAATCTTATTCATCAGGTGTGCTGTTTCTAACCATTCAATCACCTGAGCTTATTCACATTTGCTTCTTTGAGTGGCAACAAGCACTGCCAGTGTAAACTCAATGCAACTATGAGACAGTGATCTGCTTCTATTTTGACTTGCAAATCATTTGCAAAATTGTTGCCTATTTAGAAAATTCTCTATTACAGTTTATTTGTCAGCCAATAATAACAGAACTCTAATAATTTTCTGATCAAGTGAAAAAGTTTTCCTTCTCTTTGTTTACAGAGCAAAAGTTGGTTTTGCTAACACTTCAAGGAAACACAAAATTGCACATGCCTTGCTTTCAAGAATAGGAACGTGTAATTCACGACATTTGCATATCTGCAAATGGTATCTCTAGAATTAATCATTTAACATTACTGCTAATTTTTTTATAAGACTATGCTGATCATGCTAGAGTGTGACATTCTTATTTAAAAAGCTTTACAGTCATGATAACCATCTTTCTAAGCTGTGTTGCAGAACTTGTGTGTTTCATTACATAAGTCCTCCCACCCTGCAAATGCAGAGAAAATCCATCTCTATGTACAGAACAACATAACAGAAACTAATTTGTCTTAGATTTTTCTTATTTTTTAAAAAAGACATTTGAATCTATTTTATGTAACCCACGTGGTGATGTTAAGATACTTTAAGCAATATCAATTAGTTAATAAACTCAGGGAACCTACTAGAGTCTAGTTTATTTGTCAAACCAGTACAGATCGTTCTGATTTACCAGGCTGTCTCAACACCTTGTGTTAGTCAGAAGATTGAATTCTGCATGCCAGTGTAACAACCCTTATGAGATGGATATACATAACTCTTGCGCTACAGAAGTAACTGCACCTTTCCTTACCTCTTCTCTGCCTACAATGTCCAATGTCAGAAGAAAATGTTATTCTAATCAGAGGTTTGGAGGGGAGATGAGAGAAAAGGAGATACCCTGCACCACCAATGCATTTGTGCATAGACATACCGATCCTTTCTCTTGCCCTTGTGTCAGAATTGCTGTGAGTTAATATATCTGACTAAGGCAAGGAACAGAAAGCTCTGTACACTGTTAACAGTCTCCTCAGTTCCTTCACCCCAAAATTATGCCTTTTGGGCAGGATGCAGGTCTGTTCTCCGTGAGGTTAGTATGCCCTTCATATATGTTCATTAATTTATTCAAAAAGGATTCTGCATTTTGTAAAGCTTTTACATGGCGAAGTCCCTCAGCAGTTGGGGTTTGCACAGCACACAAAGAAGGTGGTAAGCCAGTTCTGAGGTGAGTGATATTTCCTGACAGGGAAATAATACATTCATAATAGGGTTCAGTTTTAAGTGTTCACTTGGCTCAGGACCACAGGTCATTGAATGCCATTGTGGTGTATTTCTTAAAACAATCGCGTGCATCCTAACTTGATTACAGATGCATGCACTTTAATTTAAATGAAATATGCGGTCCTGAGTAAACAGTGTTATGTATAGGGAAGCTGATTTCTTAAAGAGCCAAAAGACTGTTATTTTAACCGCTAATTGATGTTTGACTCACTTGATAGATTTTAATGTTGTAAGAAGACTCCATTCCTGAAAATCTGATGTCAGCTGAATCCATCAAGTACTATATTCTGTTTATATCAAGTGTCCACATGGTTCATTTGAATTTTTTTTAAATATTATAATGTTAATATGTGATAACTTGAAAATGTGTCTCTCCTTAAAAAAAATTATTTGCCAAAAGTAAATTTGTCCGGTGTCCTACATCTTAAAATAAATCAAAAAACAATGGAAGTCACATTTTCCAATTTATTAATTATTATTGCATTTGCATGAATTTTACAAAGAAATATTTTCGAATTATGAAGAATGGTAGGGACAATAAGGATATTGCCAAATACAGGGAACTTTTTTGTCACTTTTAAATTCTGGAAGAGAGATTGATTTCCCTTTCAAGAAAAATGAAGTCTAGCTTTTAAAGACTCACAATCTGTGCCAGAGATAATGTCCTTAAGAGTAAGGGCTACACTATGTTCCATTTCTGCACAAGATGAATAAAAGGACAGAAGTGTGATAACTTCATCTTTTTACTTTGCAGCTCTGTGTTAACTGCCATGTGTTTTGAAAAGAAGTGGAGAACAAGGGAATGGGGCAAAATGAGTGAATAAAAGGTCTGGTGGAAATGGAGGTCTGGATTCATTGTGTTTGACTTCACTGAACCTCCTAAATTAGGAGGCAGGTAGCACTAGGTTGCTTTACAATCAGTGCATGGAGGCAGACACCTCTAGAAGGCAATTCAACCCACTTCAGTAAGTGATTTGGGACTTGCTCTCTTCATTCGATGTTGATACTGAGCTTGCCTGATCATGCCAAGACTGTGGAGCAGAACTCAAACTTCACCCAATGCCCTTGTGTAGTCATGGTGTTGAAAGCATATTGTGTACCTGCTTAGAAGTGAGTTGCAGCCTGGCTTGCAGAAGTGATCCAGTAAATACTGACAGGAAATAGATTCCATATGATTTGTTGCAACTGGTACTCATATGCAGTAGCCTATAACACAGAAGCAGTAGCTCATGAAGAAGTTCATATTATTTGAAGAGAAAAAGGAAATGGGCAAAAGGAAAAGGGAAAAGGGAAAAGCTAGGTTTTCTTTTCATTTGCATATTTTTAGTGTGTTTCTCTACATGGTCTGCTTAAAGAAATGCTTTCAGTAACACAAATCATGCCATTGACAAAATTATCTTTTTCATTCTTTTATTCTATTCTATTTTTATGGATTAAGTTTATCATCTATGTGCTCAGTCCAGAAATGAGACGAAAGAACCTTACTCTTTTTTTTTTTTTTTTGTGGTAATATTAAATATACATGTGTGCCACAGAGCAGCTGTGCATGATGAGGCAAAGTCTGAACTTTGTGCACATAAATAGGGTAACTAAATACAGAGTTTCTTCTTTTTATCAGTGTGGCATTAGATAAATTTACTTTTAATATTTCTCAGGTAACTTCCTGAAATACAAAACTTTCCTAATTTCTGTGTACTAGAAGCTAATGTGCAGTACAGCCATTAATCAAATTAGCATCATAGTAATTAGTTCACAGACTCTTACTGTTTTGCTAAAAGTAGGGAAACGAATAGTATTAACTGCTAACAGCCCACAAAAAGGACATGCAAAAATAAATAGAATGTGTTTCGTGAAACAGAGTCTAAAAGCATCCTTCTTTTCTCTTCTCTGATGACCCTGTCAAAGATCTCAGCTTGAGCCATCCTACATACTTGCTGGTAACATTGAACTCAGTTGTCTCTGTAGCTCACTTCATTTATTTGTTATTAGTGCATTTTTACAGTGGCAACTGCAAGGGCTCTGTTTAGGCTTAAAGGCCAGTGCTCCCACCGCAGGGAATTGTGTGACTGGTTCATACTTGATTGGATTGCTGGTTCACAGCAAATGGATTACTCTTAAAAAAGAACAGACCCATGTCAAGTATGTTTAAATGTAAAGAACGTTTATTTTGTAATATCATTGTTACTTTAGGTCCCATTTGAGAAAATAAATCTCTAAGAGTACTGCAAGGCCTTGGAGGGACTGGAAAATCATTTTTCTGTGAACTTCAAAAGAATCCTCAAAAGAGTTTAGGAAATTAGTCCCAACTACTCTGACATGATTCAGAGAAAGTTGTCATTAGGATAACTTATGGTTTGTTGAAAGCCACCAATATCTGCCAAGGCAATTTGAAAGTCTTTGAGAAAACATTAATGCACCCTGCAAAATGTTAAAATCTTGGCACAAAGGAAAGCAGAGGATAGTCATTTGTCAAGCTTCAGCTTCACTCTCTATTGGACATAATGAAGCATGCAACCTGCAGGAACAAGCCTAGGGTTTGTGCTACAGAACTTTGAAGCTGTATTCTGTTTCTCAAGTTGATCTTCCACACACACTTCCCATTACTGCCCAGCTGATGGTCCTTGTGATTTCTATGGACCACTACCCCAAAATTTTAAATGTCCTACAAAATTTAAGACCAGGAGTGATCTTGGATCACCCAATCTATCTGGCTATATCAAAAAAGCAAAATGAAAATTACCTACATTCAGATTTTTTCTTGGAGGTTTTGCCTAGCTTATTCTTTGATTTTCCACACATTCCTCTTCTGTAATATTTTGCCCAAAGCAAGATTAATTCTTAAATTCAAATTTCTTTTAATGTTAGACCTTGTTCACAAAATAGCCTGATATTAAAGTACCAAATTAACTGTGAGACAGACTTGGAAACGCTATATATATTTAAGAACTACAATTATATATCCTAAAATGAAAAGTTCTGAAAGATAAAAGTAAAGTTGCTCTGTAGTTATACTTCTTTGCAGATTGACAGGTGGAAAACTTTCTCACAAGTAAATTAAGTTCAAATGTCTTGGTCTGACTAAACTATCCAGCCTGAGATAAGAATGAGAGAAAATACAAGGTGACTTTACATTTTTCTCATACGGGGTAGATCTTGAAGCCATATGAAGACTAGGCAGTATCTAAAGTAAGAGGCACAGTAATGTACAGCCATGAGAATGGTTATTATATTTGTCATCTTTCAGTGCAAATTCCTCTAATTCTTTGATAAATCAAACAATAAATTCCTAATCATTAGATCTTATCTGTTGTGCCAGGAGTGGAAACATATACAGGCATAATAGAGCAAATTTGTGCCCTGAGATCATACCTCTTAGCAAGGTAAATTTCTCAAGAGACAAAGTCACTGTTTTTAACGAATCACCAGAGCAAAAGAAAACTGGAAAACAGCTTCACCAACCCTGCAGAATCCACCATTTTTCATCCTACTCAGCTAAAAACACTGTGTGCAAGAGGAGAAAAGGAGAAGTGCGACTGCTGAGTATTGCCTGTGAAATGATTGATATGTACTACTGTCCTTGACTGGATAACACATTTCCCCCTTAGTAAAATTTGGCCAAAAAGTTATAGCATGCAAAGAAATAGTGCATTTTTCCCAGCTCCCATAGAGTAGACCTGTCAACCCATAAGACTGGCCACTAGTGAGGAGTTTTCCTCCTTTTCCCAGGGTGGGAGCCCTGTTTCCTCTCTTTCTTTTTTTTTTTTTTCTCTTGTTCTACATGTTTTATCCCATTTTCTTCATGTGGGAATTCACATCTACAGAATTCCTGTGACTATTATATAAAAACAATGGTTTTCAGGATCTGCCCTGATGAATTCCATTTTTTCTGGCCTTATATTTTTGTGGATAAGCCATGATAATGTGTCCTGATCTGCCAGGTCCATAAATCAGTGGTAAGCGTTAAGGAGTGGCAAAATCCATTGGGCCTGAGGTCTCACAGGGTTTCCCCTTCCCTTTGACCAGGGCAGCTCTGAGTCCATAATATTTCCATGGCACCACAAATCAGGCACGCACACATACACAAACACACAAACATGTACAGGATGTTTTTCCTTGATCCTACCTCACCTATACACACTTATTCCTACCTACATTTGCACTATGCATCTTCAGTTTTGCATCTTGCAGATTTTACTGATCCAAGGATCAGTAAGTTTTTGTATTGTAAAGGCCAGTTTGGGGTGGACTACAGGAAGAGTAAGTTGACAGAAGCAGACAGAAAAATGTGTTGCACGTTTTTGTGCATATCCCAGAGGAAAATAAATCAAATCCTATTTATAAATGTTTAATTTAGACAAACACTTTCCAGAAATACGTAAAAAAATCTGCAGATCTAATGATAGCAGTCCTTTAGCAAAATTATCTGAGCAAGATGATTTGAGGTAATGAATGTGAAACAAAGTATTTCATGTCCATAGCTAGAGGGGCCTGCACATTAGAAGGCAGGTAATATTGTCATCTACATCTCATACTTTAGATCCCTAAAACCTTTCACATAACTAACACTGAAATGAACCTGTTAGTTCATGACAAATGGAAAGTGTTTAATTAGGAATTCTTGAAACTTGCCTTGTGAGTCATGTTTTGAAATTATTATTTTTACTCTCCTTTAAGTGGAAATGTACTTATGAAAAGTACTCTGAATACTAGTTTAGAGATAGTTTGGTTCTTTGCACAATAAACTCAAGACAAATAATGTATAGAACAGCTGGTGATGATTAATTTTTTATAGAGGACAGTAGTACTGGGAATATATTGAGCTGAGAAAGTAATACAAATGTTTGGTGAGGAGGCATATACTTAGGTTATTTCAAATGAAAACAAAGGGGTAAGCAAGATTAATGTTTTGGGGTTGATGATGTTATGTTCCCTCCTTCAGTTATAAATTATAGGAAAAAAAATAGATGGAAGCTGTTCCTCTTTCTTTAATATCTTCCTTACCTGTAGCTAATACAGTGATCTTGTTAGCTATTAAGAAAACATAGCATATTCCTCAGCTGTGCATTGCCTACTTTTGAGTTCATCTGGCCCACCAACAGGATACCTTGCAAGATTCAGACATTCCTGCATGGAGACTACAACATAAGAAATGCAAAAATATTGAGCTTCTATCTCATTATATTTAATAGGACTCCTTAAAATACTTGTGCTAAAGCTACTTCCATTTTAAGAGAGTAACAGAAAAGAATCTTGTTAGGGTTGTTTGTTTTACTAGCTAGCAGAATTCCTCAGTTATCAACCCAGCAGCTGGGAAAGTAGTATCCCTGTCTGAGGCTTGGTCTGGGGCTGCCTGGCTGGGGAGCAGCTCTGCAGACAAGGATGCGGGGGTCTCAGCAGAGGACAAGCTAAACAGAAGGCAGCTAAGAAAGCCAGCATTATTGTATTATGAACAGAATAGTCAGGAGACTGAGGGAAGTGACCTTCCCTCTGTACTCGGCAACTGCAGCACTGAGGAACTTTTTAGTATTCCATCCAGTGAGGGGAAAGACACTGATAAACTCCTACAAGTTCAGCAGACCAGTGATGCCTTAAGTTTTAGCTTTCATATTATCCAGATTCTGTACTGCATTAGTATGTAACTCTGAACTTCATAAAAAGTGTTAGCAAGTTCTCCTCACAGTTTAGTTAGACAAAACAATCCTTTTCCAGCCCAGAACCAATGACACTCTTACAGCTTCAGGCCCAAAAAGTATAAACAACAGCGAACTGAAGAGAGCAGACTGGGAGGATGGGACTTCATAACCTGAAGCTGTAATTGGACTATTAACCCCAATATGTAAATGGACCAAAACTTATAAAAGTGTGAAAATGTGTGATCCGTCATCCATCTTGGGTGTAGCCTCACCAGGCTCTTGTACTGCCCAAGGTGTATCCTTTGAAGGGCTTTTTAATAAATACCTACTTTATTCCTTTAACAATGTCTAACCTCTGTTCTAGGTAGCCTCTCAAGGCATCGCCAGCCACAAAGGTGGTCAAAGGACAGGACCGTTTGCCTTGTAAAGAGAAACTTCTGAGTAAAGAGTTTCTTCAGCCTCATAAATAAACGACTGAATAGCAGTTGTATGATATAACCTTCCCAACACGTGAAGGGAACTTACCAAAATAGGCAGAACCAAAAGATTCCTAGTAATGCATGGTGGGAGAATGAGGGACAGCAGACAAGTGGTGTCAAGAGAGGCTTAGGCTAGATATTAGTAACATTCAAATCCCATGGAGTACCGTGACTCCCACAGTCATGCAGTGGAGTAGGTTCCTGCTCTTACCTCACAGTGCAGTCTGTTTTCAGCAACCAGAAGGCCTAGAGGGCTGCTGGGGTCTCTTCCAAGCTGAATGGCCTGGAAATGAGCTGCACCTGCAGTGGTGGCAGTGCTGTGGTGTTAATTTTATTAACTGATGTTCTCACTATGATTTTTGACACTGGACAAAAGACTCACCAATCATGCATTTTTGATACTTCATAGCAACAAAAATATAAGATCCTAAATGGAGCAGAATTTCTAATTACACTATGCAAAGTGTTTAACTCTGCTAAAAAATGAAGCTACTCTAGGAAACATGGCAGCAACACTCTAAAAGCATAAACAAATTAATTCAGCAGTAGGGACTTTTCATGTTCTGTTTCAGTGGAAGAGCAATGCTCAGCACCATTCACTTCTGAATTCCTGTCCATTGAACCAAGGAACCTAGAAATGAATCAGATATAAACTTATCAGGCCAGTTTTTCAAACTGAATCAAGTGGGCCATTTCCTATTTACATTTTCAAACACCAAAAAATCGTCATTTGTAAGTGCATCTAAGAACTCAGTGCAGCCTCATGTCTTTTAAACCAAACATAATGACTTTGAACTAACAAAACTTACGCTGACTACTGAAAAGATTGATTTTTCTTTCTGAATATGTAATCTTCTGACTTCACATAAAAGGATTCCATTTACATCTTTTAAAATATTTATTTGGCAGCCATTGCTGAAACTCCTGAATGTTAATTAAGATGCTGTTTAAGGGCTGGAAAATATTTTCATTGTGTCACCTTATTTTTCTGTTGATTCCAAAAAAGAATGGGAACTAGGCAAATGTTGCAAAGTAAGATAGTGGGCACTCATCTAAAACCTATGTAAATCACGCATAATACCTCAGCCACTTTCAGCCTTTGCTACCTCAGCCATTTTCAGCCTTCCAGCCTCATGCAAGAGAGAGCAACAGAAAAATTCAATACTGATGCAATGTGATGAAGATGTGCATCTGGAGATGTGAACAATATGAAGACAGAATTAGAAGTACCCTAAGATCTCAGAATAAAAATATGAATTTCTTATTGTAATGGTCACAGAAAGAATTCTCAAGTGTCTTCTTATGTTACTCATATTACTTTTCAAGTACTAATTTATTAATTTTTATCACAAATTGTGTTATTCACACATGTACATCCTTTTGTTAAAAAGTTCATGGGTATTTTTAAAATTAATCTAAGATTTAAATACAAATAATATTTACATTTTCTGCTTTCATCTTTTGAAATTTCGAAAGCTTATCCATCTGAACAAGCTTTTTATGTGGATTTCTCTTGCACTGGGGCAAGACTTCTAATCTGTGAAAAAGAAACTACTAATGCTGTGTTTCTTTTTCATTCAGTTATAGCAATAAAATAAATAACCTCGATTTCTAACTGTTTTCTAAGGAAAAAAAAAAAGTTATCAGTACTGTTAATCAGTACTTTTTTGTTACTAATTATTGTAGACCAGTAGGTCAATGTATTGTTGACCTCTTACATAGCTGAAAAAAACTGACCTCTGGATTATTCCTGTTTTTATTTTAATTCTCTCTACGGGTACAGAAACATAAAGACCATACAATAAAATACCATTCAAAAAAATAATTAGGCATGATGTGTGAAATCCCATTATGAGCTTTGTAAATTGACCCTTTAAAATCAGCCCACTGACCGGGGGCCATCAAAACTGGTCTTGGGCCTGTTTTGATGTAAAATATTAATGCCTTATTTTAAACAAAGCCAAGTAACATCATCACTTAAGAATATAATTCTAAGTACATAGTTGTCCGGTTTTCATCTGTTTTTTCAAATCTTCATGAAAGCAGCACTGAGTCACCATATGCCAACCGTAAGTAGGGGCAGGAAGTGTCAAGTGGAGATTCACATTTAAGTTACACTTCTTTATTCTTAATATAAGCTCACTCAGTAGTGACTGACTGCAAAGGAAAGTGACAAGATGTTTTAAAAAAACTTCAGCAATCAATTACAAACAGGGCATTTAAATATCTCATTCAAAAGGGGGAGTAATTGCTCAAAATGTTAAAGAGCCCCCTCATCAGGTCTTAATTGTTGAAAAAAGTAAAATATTTACACTGTTTCTGTGATCTTATATAGCAATACAGATAACTGTAGGTAATAAATACCTTATCATATTACACAGCATCAAATGATTTAACACATCATTTGGACCTGATGAAGCAAATTGAGCTATTAAAGAAACACAGGAAAAACAGCAAAGCAAAGCAGTAGGTATTGATAACAGAATGTAATGCCCTTTCCAGAAAAAATTACTCAATCTGACACTCAGTTCCTATGTAGCTCATCTGACTTTATCGATATTCTCTCCTCATTTTAGTATGATATACTCATGTATCCCAAAAGAAAAATAGGGTAGTAGGAATCACAATCATAAAACTGAACTGGCCATCCCTTCTTGGTAAAGGCTGAAGTGGTTGGATGTAGACACCCTCAAAAACCCAGAATTACAATTCTTGCTATTGTATCTTAACCTTCTTTCCTTCTGCTGTTTCTCTTAATTATCAGTTTCCCACTGACAAGTGTCACCCTTGTCTGCCTTATAATCTAGCTTTCATCTACCTAAACTAGCTGAAGCATGATGAATGCTGTAGTCTTTTGATCTATCCATTCCTTGGCATATTTAGGTTAAAGTTTCCCAAAAAAAATCATTAATTTTACATGCCTGGACTCTTTCTTTTAGGTAACTGGGTGTTACATTTTGATAATCTCTGCCATATCTATAATCAAAGCTATAAAGTGTTGAGAACCAATAATATTAAACTTGTGTTTCAGATTGTCTCAGGAAATGACCTCCATGCTGAAAGATGGCAGTGAATCACATGATTCACTCAAACCCTAAGATTCACCTATAAAAATGTTTTTCACAGCCTTAGCATTCTCCTTCGGAAGAATAGGGTTTGTCCATAAAACTCTAATTGCTGTACTACTCTATCTAGACTTTAAACTTTTAAGTGTAACTTAGACAAATTAAGCAGTAAGCAGTACTATGCTGTTAAGACCACAAAGGAAAGCTTAATTAGTCTACAGTGGTTACTTACCTACTTACATGCTCATACTGGCATTCTTTTTATCAGTTCTGAGATTATCTATCATCTTTTCAGTGGGCTTCCAAACACCTTCCAATTTAGCAAAACTACAAAGCATAGAAACAACGTTAAATAGATTTGAAGACTCTACAGTGACAAAAAACCTCTGGCAGGCTCTCTGACTGGAAGCTGAATAAATCTGCTGAAGCTTTAAAGAGAAAAAACCACTACTGTAACATTCTGTTCCACACAACACTCCCACTCCCTTGCATGTGCCTGTCAGTAATATCATTTTTATAGCAATATTTTCTCTGGAGACAACTAGAAAAGTACCAGCTGTTTCCTTCCTTCTAACGATGTAAGAGTAATTTCATAACAATAAGTCCATCACTGACTGGCAGAAAGCAAATAAACTTGGCAGATCTGGACCTAATATTTGGACTGACAGAACAAAATGTTTCTATATATTTCAAGAATTTTCTAACATTTTCTTTGAAAAGAATTCCCTCTCTCAAAATTTTTCATTGTTCCTTTACATTTTCTAGAAAGGAAGAGGGGGTTGGGTGGGTGGTGTTTGGTTGGCTGGGGTTTTTGTTGTTTTATATCTGATTCCATAGCTTTTTTTGGCAAAGATGACTTTTACACTTAGCCAGCATCTGAATGTCATTACTGGAACTCACTCTAGTATATGTCTACCTAAGTGCTGTGTCTTCCACGGAAAGTGTTCTGATAGGACAATGCATCTTTTCACTTCTGTGATATTTTTGTAATAAAGAGATTTGATATTTCAACAGCATGATTTCCAGAAGTGCTAGTTATAATGCAGGAAGTGGATTGCTTACTCCATCAAAATACTTCTTTAAGTCTACACAGTCTCCAGTTTATTGCAAGTTATTATAATAGTTCCTCTGTTTTGTTCTTCACTTCTCTGGAAATAGGTTATGACTATTCCACATCAACTTTCCAACTGACGATCTCCTGTCTTGCATAATCAAAAATAGTTCATGCAGTGTAGTAGTTATATTGGAAACAAGACCCTGAAAACTCCACAGAATCACAAAATCACAGAACACCTGAATTTGGAAGGGACTTCTTGTCATCATCTAGCTTAGCTTTCCCTGTTCAAAGCAGGGTCAACCAGCTAGAACAAGTTGCTCAGGATATTTTATAATCCAGTTTTCAGCATTCATGGTGATAGAAACACCACAACTGTTTTGAATATGAAGAGGCTGAATTTTGCTCACTTCAAGATTTGCCTCCTTCTGGCTGTCAGAAAATGAACAAAACATTAATTCATTAAAATGATAAAAAAATATGGAGAACAAGCACAAATAGTTATGGAGAAATATATCTCGTGTTTTATATCTTCATGGTAAATAACTTTTTATTCAGCTGCACAACACCTAAAAGACAGTACCATTTCTGCCTCATGCCTGTGTATATGTGTGTGTGTGTGTGCATGCACAGATGTGCACATGCACATACATGAATGTAGACTTACCCTTCTATATTCGTGCATTTAGATGCATACAGTTCATTTATAAGAGTTTTCTAAGACAAACACACTGGAATTGTATGAAAAAGTAAAGTTTTAGACCTTAGAAAGATCATGAGTGAGAGAATTCATGGTCATAGGAAAACTTCATTGATTATGCTGCAGTTCAAATGCTGCATATTATGTGGCTGGACACTAACCATTAATAGTGTTGTTAATCCACTTGCCAATGAAAATGACCAAATAATAAATCCAGTCAACTATCCATGCTCTTTAATTTCTTCCTCAAATGTTTAGGTCAATTATTTATATCTGTTGTATCAACAGGGAATGTCTCGATCTATCAAAGGCACACTGACCCTATCTGTTGCCCCAAAAGATTTTCAAGAGGGTTGTAAATACTGTCCATTACAAACTGGACAGTAAAGACATAGGCAGTAGGCAAATTGGGAGATATCTGAAGCATAGGTGGACTTTGCAAGTGACCCTGAGCCTCCTGAATAGTGTTAATTGTGTAGGTCATCTCTCCAACATAAATTCAGTAGCCCTGGAAAATGTAAAAAAATAATAATAATCCCCTTTCCTTTAAAAAAATATATTAATATGCTAGTTATACTTGCCAGAAGCAGACTTTTAATATAACATCATGTGGCAGAATTTGAAATTAGGTGTGTATGACTGTTAATGATATAAGAGTGCTGCTAATTTCATCTGACAATTAAATCTGTAAATTATAAAATCTTTTGGCTTGGTGACCACATCAGCCCTAAGGAGCTACCATTTAAAAGAGATTATATGTATTGCCAACAACTGTTTCTAAAGCTGTTGACAGAATCATAATGCATGACCTAATATCCAAAGGTTTATCTCAAAATGTGATCAAGGTAATGTTTTTTATCCATTTTCACCTGGGTAGTGTTACAACAAATGTGGTTGATCAGAAAATGTGGTTAATGCAAGTATAAATAATGATTTCACAAATTTCATCTATTGACCAATTCCATATTCAAGGCTACTTAGTGTACTGATAATGCTTCCTCATCATAGTTAAGAATATTACCTTTGTTTCTAAACTGCAGGGCTCATCCAACTTTTAAACAGATATCAGGAACAAATTGAGTAGGGAGTTCCGTAATGTTTGAAACAAAATAAACTGGATTCTATTTGATAAAATTATTACCTGGAAGGTAGGATATAAAATCTGATGTAATGGAGACATAAACAGGGAAGATTTAAGTATCTTCTCATAACCTTTAGGAATATTTATACAGAATATTAAAGAAGCACCTTAAGGTATATTTTTCTTCCTAGAGCCTAATCAGATAAACTGATGCCAGCTGCAATTTGCCAGTAACTTGTGTTTCATAACTAGTTCTCCTCTCATAGTGATAACTTGAGAAATTCTTCTTGACTTGATCTGCTAGTGAGGGGCTACACATCTCCACAAAGTCAGAATTCTTCAGATATAAATGCTATAGGATATTGGATCAGACTAATGGTCCCTGACACTAAGGGGTCTCCATAGCCAACCTAGCACAGGATTTAAGGATTCTCCTTGTCAGAAGCCCCCGAGGACTGCACACCAAAAGCAAAAATGGTGAAAAGGAACATTAGCTAATCTAAAGCTTCTGCATGCTAGCATTGCTCAGCTCAGGCGTTGCACTCCAGGACTCTTACAGTAAAGGCACTTTGGAGACCCTCCAATGTGGCTTTTTGGGAGCAGTCTTGAACCCAAGACCTTTAATTCAAAGTAGGTCTGCATAATTTTTTTTTTTTTTTTTTTGGAAAGTGCTGGCTGAATTTCCTATCTCTGCTTTTCTCTGAATTGAATGCCATCAAGAACAAATGAAACCTGACTTCACAGTAAAGTATATGTATATAGTTTGGCAATGGAATTTTTTGCTCCAGTGTTAACCTCCAATTCACATATTTTTAACAGTAAAGGGTAATTACCTAATGCTAAAAGGGACCAAAACAATTTCATTCTTTAAAAAATCTTCTGTTGAATCTCTCTTTGAGACAGACAGACCTACTATCATTTAGCCTTCCACAACTGTGAATAAAGAAATAGAGAGAACTTTAATCTACACCAGTACCTGTTCCCTCTTTTTCAGTTACTCATATTCTAGCTACAAATCTACGGATGGATTTAATTTCAGCTAGGTAGAAATAGATAGAAATCAGCAAACACTTCATTCAAGGGAATTATCATTGCTTTTGTCAACCTTTGACCATATTTTACATTATTAAATCACACTGTACTTAGTAGGCTTTTTTTCCTCTTATGCCACCGAAGTAATCAATCCCTGTGTAAGAAAACCAGAAAATGAAACCCACTCTTATGTCTAATCTGAAACTGTTGTGCATGTGTCATTCCACTTTTCAGAAATCAAATTTAAATTACAGATACCTTAAACGTGTTTTCCTAATAACATGCTTTGCCATTGAAGATTGATTGTTTAGCAGTGTTTCAATTTTTCCCTTTTGGTACTTACAGTCTACCCTGTGGACTTTAAAAATTCTAGTAGTACGGTTAGCTTTCAATAAAATTTATTATCCTTTTTTAGGCTATGTATAAATACCTTAAATAAAACTTTGGCATCAACATCAAAGCAGTAAAATATGTCTTCTGTTCTCTCCAGCTTTTCCATATTTTATGTGTTTGATGTTAATGTGAATATGATACTCAAACTTAATAAATGTATGGCAAAGGGAAAAGTAAATGTCAATAAGCTTCATTGAACACTTTTATTAAATGCTTGTTATGTAAAAAGATCTCTTAAAGGTAAGAGGTGCCACCATTATGTAGTTCTGCAAGTTACAAATATCTTTATAATCCTCCATAGAATATGTTAAAGAAGGAAGTTATTCCTATATATTAATAAAAATCATTAATGTATTAATAATGCCTTTATTGCTGGAAGTTCTTTCCATTTTCGGCGTCTGACAGCCTTAAATTCTACATGCACTGTGTGCACAATTAATAAACTGATCCTAAAAAAGGGAAGTTTTACCTTTTCTATTTTGTTAAATCAAAACCTGCCATAATTGAAACATTTGCTAGTTGTTCTTGATATTTCCAATTAAATTCTAAGAGCTCTCTTAATGAAAGGACATGGTTTCTCTATATAAAGTTTCTGCACAATACACATAATCTGTGTATTAAGAAACTTTTTCTCTACATCATGTCTATGAAAAACAAAACCAACTAACCCTCATACAGTACCTCTTCCTAGGACTAGGATTCAGTTTTCTCTCCTAGAAGAGTGCTGCAGCAGACATGGAATATGCCATCAGCCTCTGTAAGTCAGATTCTGATCACTAGGAAAATTATTCCTGGGGCTGTAAACTCCATCCTTATGGTTCCTTCCCTTCATGGTTCTAATTCAAGTCCTTCAGTAGGGTAGCATCTGCAGGGAATTGGTTACCCTATACACAGGATCCAACTCCTTCAAATGTCACGTGGCTCTGGCTTAAAGGGTACTGGCTCCACAGCAGCCGGAGAAATGTTTCATTTCACACTTTGGAAAGCGCTGGAAATAGCAACAGTTGAGTAACTCTCAGTGCCTGCTGTGAGTCCTTGGTGACCCGAAGGGTCCCCTCAGCAGTAAAGGTAAGAGACAGGCTAAGAACCAGCACTCACACCTGCTCCCCCTCAGTGCTGTGCGCCTCAGGGCCGCAGTGGGCCCCAGCAGTCTCCGTGAATCCAGTCCAAGGTTTGAAATCACAAGGAGTTGGAGGGCTGCTTGGCAAGCATGCTGGATGACAGTTCCCTCGGTGATATATACCAGCTGTACTGATACTGTAGCTTTGAAACAGAGTATGTAGTTTCCCCTTCCACACTTCAACTTAGCTGGTGTAGGGCTTTGTGTCATGACCTGGTCACTAACTTTTGGAAGCACTTGATTGCCCTCTTCTTCATTTCCCTCATCCCTATTTCCCTCTTCCCACTTTGCATTACTCATTACTGCAAAATCAGCACAGGTAACCTAGGACTCAACGTTCTCTAAACTCTCTTATTTCTCTCATACAGTCTTATTTCTGTCATATAGTCTTATTTCTGTCTATTGTATGACCATTTTCTCCTTACAGCTGGAGCATAAATCTTGGCTGGAATTATCTGAGGTGCAAATTAGGGGAAAGTGTAATTTTAAAAAAATTTCATATTAAAATCTGTGTTCTGTCCTTCTATAGAAAAGATTGTCTGTGCATAATCATTACCTGTAGCAAAGCCAAAACTATGAAACACTCAAATATGGCTCCCTATTTAATGAACAGCTAAATTGCTTCAGCTTTGCCAGGGGGCACCTCTGAAAACAGCATTTACCATGGCCAGGTAGCACTCAGCCAATTCACATCTTCTTAGGTTTCCCTCTCAGTCCTTTTTTTGAACATCAATATTCATAGTGTTTTCCCTGGTCTGCTAAAAATCTTACCCTTCAAATGAAAGTGGAGAATTAAGAGATACCTCCTAAACTTCCTAATGTACCTGACTAGTCCTCAAAACAGTCCTGTTATCCTCCAGGAGTTTATGCAAGAGTGGATTGGCATGATTAGCTGTTCTTAACTGCCAGAGAGCGCATTTTAAATTCAGAATTAGCAACAATGCAAAAATTAGACTTTGATCCCCATGAATTTTAGTGGATATGAATTTTCATTTAAATAAATAATTAAATAATAAACATATAAAGAAAGAATTAAACACTTTAAAGAGAATTCAGGTGAACACACAAAGTGCACACATTGGTGATTCTGGAAGCTACCACTGCCTGAGCCCTGAAAACCATCCACACTTTGAACCAGCTTCCTGACTCAAGTCCTGCAGAGCTCAGAGGAGAGCTACAGAGTTGCCTCTGCCAGTCCCCACCAGCACCTTGATCCTGGCAAGACTGAACAGCTTGGTGTCCTCTGGCTCTGTTAGCTGAGAAGACAGGGGTCCTGCTGCCTTTCTCCGGGAGGGCTTTCCAGGTATAGGGAAGTCACATCTCACAGAATCATAAATCATTAAGGTTGGAAAATACCTCTGAGATCTGCAAGTTCAGCTATTAAGGTAACACTGCCAAGTCCACCACTAAACCAACCATGTCCCTAAGCCCTACATCCACAGTTCTAGGGACAGTGATTCCACCACTTCCCTGAGCAGCCTGTTCCTATGGCTGACCACTCTTTTAGTGATGAAATTTTTCCAATATGCAATCTAAACCTTTCCTGGCAGAAACTGAGGCCATTTCCACTTGGATTACTTGTTACCTGGAAGAAGAGGAGCGCAAACACTGTTTTCATAATCACTTCCTTTTAAAATTTGACTGAGTTGTGCTCTTTCACTCCTTAACTCCAGTCACAAATGGTTAACACACTCACAGGTTTTTAAGAGATGAAGCATTTATTGGTTCTCACCTTTTGGCTGCATCGATTATCTCCCATCTCCTGGGAGAGGATGTGAAGCAATGGTGGAACACAACACTGTTAGGCCTTTCTTTTCAGTTGGTGCTAGAGATTCATTCATTCATTCATTCATTCATTCATTCATTCATTCATTCATTCATTTACATATGGAGGGGATGTGACTAGCACATGAACAACTCTTGGGTCCCAAGCAGAAATCCCAGTTCCCAGGCTAACTCACAGCTGAATTGCTTCCTTTAGACTCCTCTGTAAATCTTCATGTTCTAAACAGCTTCTTCAACAGGAACAGAAAGACTGAATCACATCATTTTACCTCCTTCATATATGACAGTGCATTTCTACTTTTTGTTCACTATGAATGATTGTGCAAAAAATATAAAAATCCAAACTAGAAACTATGCACCTGCATTCAGGACAAGCTTCTGGGCCATCAGTCCTGCCTGGACAGAGCTACTTAACTGCAAGAGGAAACTGAAAATCTTCAAGATTCAGGATTTCCCTCCATTCATTTTTCTAAAAGCTATCTCTGGCCTTGGTTGGCTGCCTGGTTTGTGTCATGTTGGGGTGCATTATTCTCCCTATACACACTGCAAGTGTTAGACCTTGGGGCATACTGTCTTCTTGGATGCAACACTATCATGACAAAATTAGGTTGTGGGATCATACATTTCCTTTCTGATTTTAGTCTATAATGCTTACAAACTTCCCTGTAGCAAAATCTCAGTTTTCTCCCACATTATCCTTCTGTATCCTAGCTAAAGTTTTAGTTCCTGTGGCATGTCATAACATCAGCAAATAAGTGTAACTTTTTCAGTCAGTGATTGATGATACTAGTGGTTGACTTGAAGCACAGCACTGGGGTCTGCCTGTCAGAAGCTGAGTTCTGAGCATTTTCTGAAAAACAGATGTCTCAGTCTCTAACTACATCTCTGCTTTTCCCGTTTTTTGAGTCAAGCTTGACTGGCATGGGTGAACTCCCAGGCTCCCCAAAGTCAGCAGCAGTTCTGCCATTGATTTTGAATTGTCATATAAATCTTTGTCATGAGCATACAAAGTCAATGGAAAAGTCAGAATATGATGTCTACCTACCCAACATTCTCTGACTTTCTGTTCCTGTAATGTGTATTGAAGTTTGATTCCATTCTGATATTGAACTTCAAAATGAAGGTACTGTGAAAAAGTGAAAACTGAGAAGTGAGATGGAATTGGGAAGATTAGTTTACATAGTCACAAAATATAAGCAGAAAAGTCATTTAACCTATTTTCTCTGAGAAGTCGTCACTGTGTGCAATTTAGACTGTTTGCCTACTACTTTCTATTAACTTTAAACTAAATAGTTTTCTAATTTAGGAGATTGCCTTGAAGCCTCCTCCTAGCTTTCTAGTAATCTTGATCTTTTATTGGCTGCAGTACTTTGTGATATTCATTATACATTAATTTAAATTTGCATTTTTAGATTTCAGAAGTACATTCATATTAGCATTCCTTTTTACTAGAAAATGGTGGAATAATTAGCATAGAATATTTGATCTTATTAATAGAATTCATGTTTGGTCTTTTGAGGCAAAGCTCATAAAAGAAGTAATGAAAAAAACAGTAAAATATTACTCTCTGGTTATGTTTAAGACATTTTGGTTGGTGTATCCTTTTATGCTGCTTTATATTCATTTTATTAGAAATACATCCTTATCTGCCCTTTCATGTTAAGGGAATTTTTTGTTCTACCAGAACTGATAGTTTGAATATAAAAGTGGTAACTCTCCTTATAGTGTTCTAAAGGTAAAACTCAGGAATTTTTCCTTGCTAAGGTTATACCATGTTTCCTTCCGTAAAATTCTACAAAAGAAGCAAATTTCTTCAGCAAAGACCTAGAGGAATATACTGAGCCAAGTGACGTTTTATAAAACATATGCTGTCTCTCCCGTGCAGGCAATTGCCTTTCATTTGGGAGATAAGTAGAATTTGCTCCTCAGCAGTTAGTGTTTGAATCCAAGAGGGAAATGGACAGCATCCTCACAGTTTCTCACCAGGTGTTGGATAGACACATAATCTCAGGTTAGATAAAACAGGCAAAGGAAATCCTCTGATTGCTAGAGCTGGATTAAATGCAAATGGTGCGAAGTGCTTTTTAGAGGCAGTTCACCTGGTGAAGATGTTGGTGGATATATCCAGGATGGTGGCCATCTTACACAGCTGAGGCCATATGCCAAAAGGCTGTACTGTTATGGATGAGGTGGAACTCAGGGACTGGAGTGTAATGACTGCCAGGATGTGTTCCTGTGCTCAGGGAGTTCTGTGCAGGCTAATTCACACCATGGTGGCAGAAGCCTGGGTAAGCTGCCAGGGAGTGCACTGAGGAGCACTGATGTGCTGCATCCCTGCCACTCAGCTTCAGAGACAGTAACCTCTGGCAGCAGAAAGGGAGCAGGGAGTCACAGGGGAAATAACATCAACTACCAGAGTTGTTTCAGTAGCCTAGGACTGCCTATGGCCTGACACATTAATTAGTCTTGCTTCTGTATTTTCTGAGTGGTAGATTTTCAAAGAAAAATACATGTGAAAAAATATCCTTAAGCTTTTGATATAAGGAAAACATTTGGTTGACATGATTTCCTACTATTGTCTGCATGAGGAACTATCACAGCAGATGGGCAGTTCCAAGAGAGACTGTAGAGAAAACTGTTGGAGCTTGGAGCTGTTGTTCACTGGGCTCACTGGCACATAATGCTTCAGCCAGCTATGCTGATGATGGTCAGTAACTCCCAGAGAAACCACGGATGGAGGGGCACAGGGGTGTTTTCTGAAATGACTGCAGAAAGAACAAGAATAAAAAGTTCAATATAGACTTTGGTATGCACAGCAGCTCCCTCTCTATGGTCTAGGGTGCTTAAGTATAGATGGATGGGGAATCAGTTCTCCCCTTGTTCCTGACTGAAAAATAAAAGGATTTCAACTTTTGGTCTAGGAAGAAAGTCTGAATTTATTAAGCAAAAGATCTTCATAATGTCTTCTTCTATGGAGGAAACAGATTATGCTCTTGTTATATCAGTCCATGCTGGTCTGAAAGAATCCAGTTGTTGAGTTTGAAGAATAATACAGAAGGGAAGTCACTATGGAAATCAAGATTCTTCAACCAAGGTGATGTGCAAACTGAATAAGGCACCTCTGTGTTCTGTGGGAGCACTCTGCTACAGATTACAGCCTCCTATTAGACTTTCTGTTTTGACAGGCCCTGCTAAAGCTAAAACAGAGCTTCATGACTAAACTCTTTCAGATAAAATTCATTGTTAATATAGACTTCCAAACATTTTATTATTTCCCATTTGGCTGAAACATGATGGTCAAAAGTAGAACAGCTGCAGCTGGCAATCACATTTGACAATTTCCTTTCCCACCTCTGCCAGTAAAAAGAAAAATAGAATATAAAGCCAAAAAACACCCACTCTGTTACCTTAAGAAAAGTAGTTGGCAAAAAACATCCAACTTCACCAGAAACAGGAAAGAGATGGGTGGAATCATGTGATTACACACTGGAAGTTTGTATTTTTTGAAAGACTGAATATTTTGTTTACTTTAACCTATGAGAAACATTACCATTTCTTGGTCTTATAAATCTTCCGGGTTTTAATAATGGCTGAAAGACATCTCAGCTCTCTACTGAGACTAAAAATAGTCAGCTTGGTAGTTGGTTAGCTAGGTAGTCAGGCAGCTGCTCTGCTGTTAGGTTTGTTTCCACACTGCTGTAAAAAAAGGTACCTTTAGGGCTTCAGTTCTAAACTGGAACAGCTTGGTGAAAACCTGTTTCTATTTTCTGGCTCCAAACTCTCCTCATACTGTGCCAAAAGGTGTGTTCCATTGATAAATGTCAAATGGATATGCATGCCTCTGGATTTTTCATGGCTTTAAGTGCATTTTGAATTAAATTCTTCGTGACCAGCATAAGCAGACAATTGGAGTTAGAGTTTTACTTGTGTTTCACATTCCCATTTGAGCCTCTTTTATTGGTCAAACCAGATGCATACTGTAAAATAGATCAAAATAAGTGTGTTTTCAGCTAAAATTACTTTACCAGCCATGGTTTAAGGTTTTTAAGATACAGTTTTTTCAACAGCTTTAAATGAATACTTATTATCTTAGGGATTATGAACACTTATCAGCAATATTTGTTCTAAATGAAGCAAAATGACTGCTTTTTGGTGAACAGCAGATTTGCTCCAAAATAAGAAGAGCCTAGAACTATTCTCTAAATTAAGTTAAATCTAGCCAAACATAGAGGTCAAAAATGTTGAGAGGAATTTTCAAAAATATCTGGGGTTTTTTTCACCAGTTCTTAAAAATAAAGGTACTCTAACATGAATATTTTAACTGATCTATTATTTTAAAAAATAAAGGTTTCAAAACCTTTATACAACACAAAAACATTAACTAAATACTGCTATAGAATTTTTCTGGCTTATTTCAAATTATATATTACTTTCTTTTTCATCGTATCCAACTTTTCCAAATATAGTATCTCATTTCAATCAAAACCAATCTAGTTTTTGTCCACTAGGAAATGAAATCTACCCATTTCTAATTGTGATTTTAGAAACTCTCCCTGAATATATATTTTCTTTCATTTTAAGCATGAATGAACATGAATATGTCTATCTGAGATATTTCTATATATTTATGGGGAAAATTATATATATTATATGTATTATATAACTATAAATATATAAAACTCTATTTTTTTATTTTACAGTAAGAATACTTTCTAAATTCACTATACTGTATTTTTCTGCAGCTTGTCACTGAACTGCAACTACTTTTTATCAAAATGCATTGTCAGCTGTTTACAATGCAAAAATAGAAGAGGAATGATTTTTACCTTTGATGGCATAAATGAAGAATCATAGGCACGGTGAAAATTTCTGTATGAAGAATCTATGTAAGCAACTGGATCTATCAGGCGCTAGTCATTTATACACCAGCCCTTATTCAGGATTGCATTCCTAATTATGCCTTGAAAATAGATAATTATTATGCCAATGCAATTACTTCTTCCTTGAGAATGTGGCAGAAGCAGTACTGATACTAAGGTGTTTTGTTATAAAGCACATGCTTTGTGGAGAAATACTTCATATTTTTATATATCCTGAAAGAAATTGGTGGAAGTAACAGGAGAAAGGTTGTAGAGTCCCAATATTTAAAATTATGATTATTATTAAAATCTGACCAATACATAATGAATTTTAATTTTGTGCAAGAAAGGGATCACACTGTTGTTTCTACTGTGCCATTACTGTAGATTGTTCAAAAAGCATACCAGTATCTATCAGAGATTAGCTAAATGTTTGTGTCCAATATAACAATTCAAATAGAATTCACACTGCTCCAGTTTTAATAAATTTCATAACTGCAGTGATATGAGAAGCCAATGGGAAACCACATTTAATCCAGTAGTTTGATTTTGCCTAGCAAGATGAGTAGGATATGTTGATTGTGAACCTCCAAAGTATCATCTGAGTATTTTCTATAAGCTGAACATCACTCACTGTTCATAAAGGGAGAGTTCAGAAAAACTGTTTACTCCCCTTTAAAGTAATGGAGGTCAAGATTTTCCTAAACAAATTCTCAAGAGTTTCTTATCTCTATAATCTCCTGCCTGCCTTCAGTCTAAACATTTGTTAGCTTCCACTGGCAGATACCCAGGGGTAGGTGTGTGGTCTGAAAATCTGCTGGAGTCGAGTTTCCAGCAACATAAACTGCCTGTTGTTTCCTTTCCCTGTAAGGGCCTGAAAAAAGACAGCTTGGCTTGAAAAATTGGACTACAAGTGCCTGAGTGTACCCTGAGTATAACTAGAGATTTGGAACATGCACAGAAGCGCCTTCCCTGCAGAGCCCTGCCATGCTGAGAGGTGACCTTTCTCTTAGCATAAGATGGATGCAAAATGTGTTGTACTCTAACCAGAACTCCAAATTGAAGAGGTCATGCTAAGGGAAGAAGGGGAGATATTCATCTGGTATGGTTCAATATATATTAGCTGGATAGTATCTGTGCCAGGAGTACTCAGTGTAGCTCACATGTTTGTAATGGGTTCCTGGAAAAAGACTAATGACTAAATGACCTTAGCTGTACTTTAATCCCATAAATGGTTGTGCCTATTACATGCAACTTTCTCAGAAACAGCTTGCTTTCCTGAGCCCTGTCTGAGTATGCATTTCTTTTCTATTTTCCCTTTGTCTTTTGTAGGTCTTTTTCATTCTGTTGCTATTATACTCAAACCTCTTGTTATAAGCATCTTTCTCTGATATATAGCACATGCTAAATTTCATCTCGTATAGGCTACAATATATTACAACTCAAACAAATGTAATTTCTGTTTAAATGACATGTGACATCTTCAACAGCAACACATTTTCCAAGAAGTTTTTTTCAACCACATAAAATTAAAGCTTTTCTATTCCAGCTGTTATTACAAGAATACTTCCTAGCTACTTAAAAGATGTTAATTTCCTACCAGATTCATGACAGACCATAATTCAGATGAGTTCCTCAAACTGACACTGGCATTTCTGGTTCCAAGGGTGTGTCAATAACAAACACACATTCTCTAATGAACATTATTATAATAAGTGATTATTTTAATACATACTTACTATTATTTATCTCAAGGTATTATAGGAGCACTTTAAGCCAGGCTAGTATTCAATGAACTCTTGTACAAAATGGTAGCAAACAACAAATCTTGCCTCTTAAAATCTAAGGCTATAACAGAAATGCATTCAATTGTCTAAGAAGAATCCTTTTTAGAGAAGCACTTAGGTAAATAATATCACTATGTAAAAGTAGGTTCTTATAAAGGAATTATTTCTGGACTAAATCGCTGAAGTTATAAACCTTAGATAAAATCTTAATTTTTCTTGCACAGTTGGAATGATTCCTTTATTATTTGACAGTGCTCCATGTCTCTGTAAAAGGTACACGCATTTGAAAAAATTTAATGTAAGGGGTTGGTGATATCATGTCTGCCATTTTGCTTACTCCTATGAAAATCCCTGATTCAAATTCAAAATACAGAATAAAGTATAGATCACTTACATTAACCTATTCAGCTTCTTGATTAATAGAATTGTAAAGGTATAGTTCTGATCCTCTTATTTTATAATCCACAAAAGATTGTTTTTCTTGCCAATTTATTGTCAATTGACATAGTATTTTTATTTCTAAGTGTTTTTTTCTATAAGGTTCATCATTTGGTAAAGCATATTCCTTTAAATGAAAATTCAATTATTTTGCGTTTGTTATTTCATGGCATTATTCTGCTGAAGAACTTCACAGCACATTTATATTTTAAGTAACTAAACATTTGCATTTAATAGTTTTTGAAAGGCTTTTGAAAAGACTTCACAGTTAGTCTAATTAATAACAATGATATAGTGTGGATTTTATAGCAAATTAACTGTCCCGCTACAAGGCTGAACAACAATAACATAAAAGCTATGTTGTGTGCTTCATCCCAAAACTAACTTAGAGAGAAGAAATAGATTACAAATACAGAACATTAAATTATTCTTCCATAAATTAGGCTTTCTCCTAATTTACAAGTTTATATCAGAAGTATCTGTCTTAGTTAAAAACCACTCTAAGTATTACTTACAGAACAGAGAGGAGAGCAGAACAATAGTGTTAGCTTACATGTTTAAAAATACTAATCATATGTGTCTTTTTTATACTTTCATGGAACATATGCCTATAAACATCCATTGTACTCAATTTTCTCAAAAGAGCTTACAAAAGTTTGTAATCACTTTGTAGCACTTCTGCAAGCTAGAATTCCTATGTTGACAAAAAAAAATCAGAACCACAGAACAAGGTTTTCTTGGTATTTTCTGTTGTGTTCAGCAAAATTTGACTTCTAAATACCAGTCATTGAAGAGTTCCTTTTGTATTTTGTATTCAAAGCTTTTAAAAATAGAGACTACTGAGTTAAAATGCCCAAACCACTTTAATTCTTACTCACACAGAGGTGGAGGCAGAGGCATGCTGAGCACACATATTCCTTCCTCTTACTCCTTTCCATCTTCTTGTGAGAGCAAATAGAAGTGATGATTAACGTCCTGACTAATGGAAAAGGAAACAGGGAAATCCCAGGATAAATCCCAGTTGCTATGAGTAAAGCAAGGAGAAGAGCTCACCTATCTTAGGTGAGGTCAGGCCATTGCCTCTTGACACCTTCGTCAGAGAGAGGGACTGAGCAGGGACGTCCCAAGGGTGACAGGAAATCACAGCTTGAGATAGCAGTTGTTAAGCAGTTGGTAGGTAGATGCAGACTGTGATGACTTCACACATTGTCTTTTCAAACAGACTTGATAAAATATGTACTTTGAATTTTTTTTTGCTTTGGGTGCTCTAACAATGCAAAACTCCTTTGCATGGTATACCAAGCCATTTTTGCTATTCTAAATTGATGAAACTCCTCATTAAGTAATTTTATTATTATAGACTATTTTGCTGGTGCAACACTAGGAGAAGCACAACAGATTTAAGTCATAAAGCTTTCTTCATAATGTTTTTAAACAGGTTTTTTTCCTTGAGGGCATGAGGATAAGGTGTTGCATATGCATGCAGTTTTGTTGCCAGTAAAGATGAAATAAAATTAGTTAAGAACCTAGGGAATTCATAATTTTTATGGAACACTTTTACTATTCAAAAAAATACTACAGTAATATCATTTCGGTTCCCATTTATATTAATTGACTAACAGATTGTTTCATATGGGTTCTTTAAAAGATTTATTTTCCCAAAACTCATCCAACGCAAAGAGGGAGGCAGATGGAATATGCTATAATTGTGTGCTGCTCTGTTTTAAAACAGTCTGTTAACAGAAACCTCATAGGATTAACACAACCTCCAAATTTGCAGAGACCCCACAAAATTGCTTTAATATAAGAAGAGGTCATGGTGGACTAAGCAATATTTATGATTTGGTAACTTGTTCCAGATAAACCAAGAAGCCCGTGAAAGCATTCAGATGTTGATCCTGGCACAGTAGATGTGTTTTTTACAAAGTCTGTTCTCCCTAGTGTCCCTCTGCAGTAAATGGATTAAGAATCTCCTTCCAAGGACTAATCTCAACTATCCAAGATCCTATTCTCAATCCTTTGGCTTCTGCCTCTCAGAAAGACAGGGAAAATTTTAACAATCTTCGACTGAGAACTGTCCTATAAGGACTTACTTGTCTATTTAATATATAGATGGGAATTTAGAAAGGGTCAATTGGGCAGAAAGAAACATCCCTGCTCAGAATAGGTTACCAGAAAGAGCTTTGGTCCCTCAAAAACTAACTCAAATTAATTTTAACTACTGACTGTCCTTAGTGACTTCAGTTGTACTACATGTGTCATATTAAGTCATGCAGTTTTCTGCACCTTGTCTGAAGGGAATAAGAATCCAAGGTAGCTCTGCACACTAGAATGCAGAAAAAATGTAAAATATATTTTTAAATCAAATTAAATAGATAGTGTCATTGTTATAATTTCAAATTATAGGTGGATGCTTCTTCCCGTTCTTTTCTCTGTCTTTCTCTCCTTATTATCCATTGATGGTGGAATAGCAGAAACAGAAAGCATTAAGACAGTTCAGTCAGAGCCTGGTAGGGAAGGTCCAGATGTTGGAGAGCATAGAAGAACATGAGAAGTGGTTGTGAGAGGAACTTACCATCAGTGGTGGTACCATCACTGAAATGCAAGAAGCAGTAACTTATAATCAGGAGTAAGCAAAGGTTCGTGAAATAAACAGATGAGAATAAAAAAAAAAGGAGTGTTCTCTCCAGATGTGGTTTATGATATGGATAGCACATGGCTTAAAGGTCCTGATTCATTGTAGATCCGCTCTATGAAAATGTCATACTTTTTGTTTTGGTGAAATTCAAAATTTTTAATTTTCAAAATGCTTTTTACTTGCAAAATGTTTTCATGGGAGTATCTGACAAACATTTTTATTTCCAGCAGTTTCTTCTGCAAGCACATTTTTTCGAAAATCGATGTTTCTTTGAGTGAGTTAGTGAGGTTTTGGTTTTATTTTTCACTGGATAATAGTGGCTCTACTTTTGCTTAAAAGATTTGCGTATCTTAAGTGAATATTCTTTCATAAGGTACCTTTTTGTGGGTTGTGTAATGAACTGTGAGAGATAAGTGCAATTTCAAGTGAAATATCATCATTGCATAAATTTTACACATACATATTTTAAAACATCTAAGTATTCATTCATGAGTGTTAGTCAAGAAAATAAAATGTGTCTTCAGCAAGATAAAATACATAGTTTGGGAAAGAATTCAGGACTTGTACAATAAAAATGTCCTGAACCCCGCCTATGAAAAAATGTTTTAACTAAGAATTAATTTTCAACAATAATTTGACCTTTAAGGGTATTTCTTCTTAAGCAAGTATCATTGTGCTGAAAAAGCAAAAACCCAAACAGAATAAAAAACAGTGCAGTACACAGGGGCATTCTCAGATGAATACCTGGTGAGGAAATAGACGTGTTCAGAATTTTTCTGCGCATCAAGGTTATGCCATTAACTGGTGTCTCTTTTACTACCTCAGAGCATGCATTTTTCCACCCTAGAAGATTTCACACATGAATGGCAGTAACACATTCTGTAATTATCCTTCATCCTATGTCTTTGTCAGAATGTGTAATGCTGCAGTTTTTCACTATTTGAAACGGGGCAGGAATTTAAAATAGTTCAAATAAATTTTAACCATAACTGTTTTTTTCCCCAGAATTCTTAGACTTCATAGGAGCATATTTTAATTAAGGGACCTGGAAGAGGATAATTCATTAATAATGCTATTATTAATTATTGTTTTGAGAAGAAGCATAATTAGTTCAGAATTGTTCTGATTTTTTTCAAACTAAAGACTTTGGATTCAGTGGGTTAGTAGACAAAATACAGGATTCACCACTTTGAAAATCTGTACAAGAAATTTCAAGCAATTACCAAGAAATAAAGTTCTTAGTAACACTTAAACAAAATGCCTCTAATGATTTTGATGCTCTTATTGGCTCGTCTAGGTGGAGTGAATGCAAATCAATTTCAGTGATGACAGATAGACATGTAATAATCTTTCATAAAGGGGTTTTATACATGTCAGTTAGAACTGGAACCGATAACACAGATTGATGAAAATATAGTGGCTATTTCATCACCCAAAAAATTATGATCTTTTCAAAAATATATGATGGCACAAATACCACATCATTTAATTTTATCTTCCACATATAGTTGTTCCTCTGTTATTTCTCTATAAAGCATGATCACCTTCTTGTGGAAATATTTTGTAGCAGCTCAAGGTTTCACAACAGCTGTTCAATGGAAGATCTTTTCCTCCCTGTTTCTTGCAGACAACATACAGGAATTCCTGCAAAACTATTCTTGTGAGAAATATAAGATCATTCAAAAACATAATTGCCAGAGGTGAGCAGGACCAGAATTGGTCTTCTGGACTGATGTCATGTGGGATAACCGCAGATGTTTCATGATAACTCCTTCATTTATTCCCCCTTTTCAGAACTTTGCCAAAAATTGAAGTCACAGATACATGCAATTATTGTTTTCTATGGGAGCACCAGGGACCCCTGAGGACATCTGGGAAGAGTGCCCCATTCAGGGCCCATCCCCCTACTGGGACTATGGTATTTAAAGCCAGGAGCAAGTAAGTGAGCAGAGAAGTGTGTTCTCAGATCTGGTGCATTTCCAGGCTAGGACAAACCCTAACTCTGGCATCATTTGAAATACCTGCTGAGCTCCTTTCATCCTTTAACATCTTCCTGTTTCTTAGGTCTACTAGCAAAGGCTATATAAAAGTGAGCCTTCTAAACATGCCAGAAGTTTGGTTCCAGAGCTTCAGCATAACCTTCATTTGGAACAAGAGTGGCCCCTGGGCAGTTCTCCTCCAGCTTGCCAGTGACAGTTCCTTCTCTGATGAAAAAGCCTCTATAATTCAGAGGCTGAGGATAAAAGACTTAGTAAAATAGGGTTTTTTTCAGGTAGTTTCAGGCTGCTTTTTCTGGAAACAGAGAAAGAAAGGATAGTTTTTTCACGAGGGACGCACTATAAGCAGAGGCAGTAGATAAAACTGTCCCAGTAACAGAAGACCCTACCATTTAGCAAGAACCTCAGGATGACACTGTGCTGTGTGCCAACATCATTCTTGTCTCAGCAAATTGAAAAGGGCATACAAGAATGTAACGATTTTCAGGATACCTCCTCTCTACTGCTATAGCTCACTGAGGTAGCAGCTGCTGGAGGTTAACTTTGCACTGGCAGCACCTCACCCTGCCTGGCCCTCTTCCCACCCCTGAAAGAAAGGAAGAAAGAGAATAATGACGTGCATAAAATTTGAAACAGGTCACAAAAATCAAAAGAAGGCAAATACATCTTAAAAGTGTCCTAAGCCATTCCTTTCAGATATCTGATGAGAATGAAGGAGAACAAAAAACCAACAAAATTTATCTGCAAATTGAATTGGTTTAAAAAACACATAGTAAGATAGATGGGCTTTGATAGACTAAATTAAATAATACTTCAGCATAAACAGTACATGTCTCATAGGCTTGGGGAGTTACAGAGAACCTGAGCACAAAAAAAATTTGTCCCAAACTTATAAATACAGTAAATAGTTATCCTAAATATTATAATTTTAATAAATAAATACTAATGTTGTATAAGTGTCGATATTTTTAAAGTATCAATGCAATGTGATTGCTATTTCCTGCAATACATTCAATTATCCAGTATTTTAGGTTCAGTATTGGGTAGAGGTAATGGTCTCCTTGTAATGTTGGCAGCAGGTATTAATAAATACCAATTCTTGTTCAGTTTTACAATGTTTGAGGAGTAATGTAGAAGATGCACATGTCTCTGGTTAGTACCCCACTTTATGCCACCTTTGCATAATACATTTTAGCATAAGACTGCGGTGAAGAAGTGCATGCTTGTACCTGTTCTGTAAATAGCAATGAAAAGCAAGGCTGTCATTCAGAGATTCTTTAACAATTTATAAATTCACTTGAAAAGGAAACAAATCAAGAAACTAACGCAAGCACAATAAGCCCTGCCCTTCTTCATTACCAAAATATTCCAAATACTACTGCTTTCTAAGGGAAGTGCCTTGATGCACCACTTGGAGTTAAATAACAAAAAATGCTTTTCAGTTTTGCAGTTTCTTAAGCTTCAAAACTAAGCTGTATGAAAAACAAAGTGCACTTATGAACTAATGAAATATAAAATAGGGTGGGCAATTAAGAAGAAGAGAGCCTTAAAAAGCACTTACAGAGAATTCTACTGCCATTTTTAACTCTGCAACCCATGTTAGCTTCAGCAAATGAGAATTGCACGAGTCTGACAAGGGCACAATTTGTCATGCCATCTAAGCAACAGATTGTTCCTGAGAGCATTTTTTCCATTGCATAAGTACTTATTAAAGAGGGAACAAGGATTATTTCTGAAAAACTGTATCACAGCTATCACACAAGGGGAGTTTCATCAGCCCTGTTTTGAACAGCACATAGTGCAACAAACAATAATGGACTCCTTTCTTCTTCAGGATGTCCCTTTCTTCTGCATTTTTCTTAAAATAGGTGCTATTTCAATACATGAAGAAATTTATAGCATAATTAGATGGGCATCCAATAGGTCTGTTGCAGCCTTCTGAAAGATGGTTTCAGTGTGATCTTTCATTTCCTTTAAGTTTAGTCAAAAAGATATTTTCCAAAATCTGCCCGATGAATGTTGCCTTTCAGCATTTTTCAAAACGTGTGTGCAGTAAGGAGTGCTTCCTGATCTTTATTATGCCACCATCAACCCCATGAAAAGTGTGGAACTATGCCAGTATAAACCAGGCAAATTGGCTTTTAATATTTTCAAGTAAATAGGAACCAACTGACCTTTTCTGTGCCAAAGTTCTATTAATATCTTCATTTATCTGAGCTTACGCTGTAGCTTTTAATTGAATTGCACTGTGTTTTACAGGACACAGTACTTTCCTTCAGAATTTACAGTGTTACTGAACAATTAAATGAACTCCCCATATTTCATTGGGAATACATTCCTTTTTTTTGGTGAAGAGATACTGGAATGCACTGTTCATATCTCACAAAGAAGTTATTTTTAAGAAATATTTTGCTAGAAAATATGGTTACTTTATTATGCTTTACGTGTTTATGAGTTCAATTTATTTTGCTGGAAGTAAGACCTGTTCCAAAACATTATAGATAAGTTAAGAAATAAAAAATAACATGTTCCCTGACCAATGGATTACTTTTTTCCCTTGGAAATGCTAATGCATAGATATATTTGCCATGGTAACTGGACCATTTTAAATTTCACATACAGGCCTTTCTTCTCTTTGTTTCTGAATGTTTGAAAATATAATGAACCAGTAGGCTCACAAATGCTGAAGTTTTATAATGAAGGGCTTCTAAAAATTATTCCTGCAGTTTAGAACTGTCACAACCTGAAATTTCTCAAAAAGGAACAATGTCTGGAAACAATTAGTCTGAAACCATTCACTGGTCTCAGATTTCAAATGAGAAATCCTGGATACAGTAGAAAGTCAGGATTCATATGCATATTTTATCTCTGCTTATAATGGCACCAGTCTTGTGCTTGTATAACTGTTGATGAGCAGGCATGGAGCTGGTGTAACACTGTCCATTTAAGGAGTGTGTGGTAGTTTTCATTCCATGTGAAGCAGATTGTCTAAAATGTCCTTTAGATGCTCATGACCAAAACTTCGGTGAGTTCTTCTGATTACATAAGTTTTAGAAGATAGTACAATACAAAATATGTCCCACTGCCTTTAACGTAACCTGTATCTCTTAGGAAAAATTGGGACTTTACCCTGTCATACAGAAATATTGAGAAGCTTTATATTTGGGTACATGAAACAAATCATCAGTCCACATACTTTAAACAGGATTTTTGTGTGTATCTTGTCATGAGAATGTAATCATTAATTTGCTAGCCTTTTTTTGTTGAACTATTGCTACAATAAATGGCTTTTGTGAACAGAGACCAAGAATCCCCTCAGCTCCATTTTCTAAAAATAAGCCTTGTCTGTTAAGTGTACTCATTTAAATTTCATTACAATTCCTACACTTTGCTTGGAAACCATTATGATGATCTGACCATACCTGAAACAGAGCTAACATTTCAAGTTCTGTTGAAATAAATTCACTCCACTTACTCATAGCATATAGCTATGCTGACTTCACATGTAGACATAATTGGATTTATTTCTCTAAGAGTACATAAGAAAAACAAAATTACCAGGAAAATAGTTATTTTTATTTCATCCATTTGCTGTTGGGGTTTAAAAGTCTTCAAGTACCTGAAGCTGTGGCTGATTTTTCTGCTGAAGATAATGGGTCTGGGATTACACTCAGGCAAATATACGTGTGCAACCTCTTTATTTTGTAGAGAGTGTATTCCTCTGCTCTATCCCAATGGTGACAGACAATAAAAGCATTTATACTATGTTACTTCAAATATTTACTCATCACATAAGTTCAGAAAACACTTCACAAAATGGTGAAACCTTCTAACTCCTACTACCTTTTTATTCAACTTGTACGTATCTTCTTGTATTTGATGAAGCTCACCCCATATCTCACTAGTTTATAGGAATTTTTTTCTGCCTAGCCTTCATTGATTGTATGCTCTATTTTCTGTTGCTTTATTTTCGTTTTCTTCCTTTTTTTAAAACATTTCCTCAGCGCTGTTGCTAAATCTTTGCCACTCAGTTCTTTCAGTTTTTTATTTCCAAATCACATCTCTCTCGGTCAGCCAGCAACAGGCATCAACATCCTTCAACATTCTTTAATTATTGTGCTGAAAGTAGGCTAGAAATCTTTGTATGAAATTGAGCAGTGTTTCAAATTATAAAGTGAGACCTGAATCTGTGGATTTAGATCAATGCAATACCCCTGCATCATATCTCTTCTGTAGCAGTGTGAGAAATTACTGCCTCAAATTTGTGATTAATAAATGTAGCTCACAGTTTTGTTCTTGCTTGGGATTATATAATGCTGCCCAGAGAGAAAGGCAGTTACATTCCTCCCCCCGCTGCCAGCTCCTTCCCAGTTGTGCATTACAGAAATGAGAATAGTTCTTGATTTTTACCACTGTAAATGAGATCTAGGTTGAATTTATAGTTCCCTCATTTTTTCAAACTCCTCTTCAGTATTTAATTTTTTTCCCTCTAAATTTAGAAAGAGATTTTGATTCTAGCAGTATTTAAAGTGTTCATATGGGAGTTAGAATGGATAACAAGTTTAGGGAGTACATCTACAAAATCCTTCTTAAGTGATTCCACTGGACCAAAGACAGTAACTGCATTGAAAGACACTTCTAACAGAATCTAAACAATTTCAGCTTCACAATTTCAGCTCGGCTTTAAATGTCAAGGATTTGCTCTTCTCTTGTAGAACAAGTGTATAAAAAGTGTATGATCAAGATTTAGTCTTTAATTTCAGTTATGATTTACAATTCCTGCAGCAAGGGAGGATAAATTATTCCTCTGTGTTAGTTGCCTTTAATTTCTGGAAATTGGGAGTTATTGTCTTAAGTCCTGAAAGCCACATTTCGAGCCTGTTTTTATGAAAATCAGTAGGCAATTTACTTTTTAACTCCTCTGCATATAGCAAAACACAAAACAGAAAACTGGCAAAGGATTAGATCTTGAAATAAACAGAGAGAAAAAAGAAACTGGTTGCATTGGGTAAAAGGGACATATATAATGCAAGCAGGAAAAGTTTTGAGAGAGATTTAGGTTTTGACAACAAATTTGTACAAACTGTATGGAAGCTTTCACTATACAAAAGCTATTTCCTTAGCGTTGCCAGATTTTGTTGCAATGGGGAAAAATATGAAGCACATATAGTCTTTAAAAAAAATTATTCTTTACAGTGGAACTTACTGAGACAAAGTCATTATAGAACTTCTAAGGAAAAGATTAAAAACTTACTTTTTTTGTTTTTCTTTTAACAGAGCAATAGTTTTATCTTCAAAATCAACTAGAAGACTAAATTATTATGGTATCTGGCAAGTCAAAAATGTTTTCTGCTACTAGTTCTTTCAATAACATTTTGTAAAAGACACTCAATAAGCACACTGATGGCTAAAAGTAAGTTCTTAATTATGCAAGCACCTTAAATTTGCACAAAACAGTGCTACATCCAAGAGACAGTCCTCACCCCAGCCCTTTTTTTCCTCCTCCATGCCTCTGCTTCCATTGGGCTGGCAGTAGTATTTGGTCAAACATAGACCAAGTTGTAAAGTAATCTGGAAATTAAATGTTTGAACCTGAATCCATTCTCTGAGTCAGTTCACTGACTCAGTATCAGTATCTCCACGAAAGTGACTGGGGAGCTACAGCTTGAGGCAGGAGTATCACTCATATAAGAAGCTGCAGTGCCAGAAGGGTTGGTGCTTGTAGGGTCTGGAATACTCTGGGTGTCAGAGAGAGCTGGGAAATGGTTATAAAGAGGAACACCCCAGCAAGCTGGCTGTGAATACAAGGGTGATACCTCAGTTTGAAGTAGTGGTACCTGGCCATTCAAAGATGATTATGGAATTATTTGAGTTCCTCTGCATTAAGTTCCACAGCTCTTTAAGAGTTTATGAGCTTTTGCCAAAGGGGGAAGCCAAGCTGGCTGTGAAATTCCTGCAGCACTGCTCAGTGTGGTAAGAGGCCCCTAAGCCCAACACCAGAGTCAAATCCTGTGTGCATCCAAGGCATATTTAGCACACTGTACTGTGATAGTGTAGGGACAATTGGTGATTAACGGGTAGGTCTTTGGGTCACTGAAATGTACAAATGTACTTCATTTACACTGAAGGCAATCATAACTGAAGGAGGTGGAGAATCTGTTTCCCAAAGCTTAAGTTGTACTGGAAGTCAGATAATCAACTGTGTAATAGGGTAGGAAAATTCAAACTAAAGTAGTGTTTATTACAGGCTTGGTTTATTACACCTTGGTAACAGGTGTAGCTGCACTGTCATCTACAAGTGACAAAATCATGTCTACATTTCTAAAGAAGAGACCTATGCCATAAACCTTGCAAAAACTGGTAGTTAAGTAGCTTAATACACTGGAAAACAGAGCCTGTTTCCTACTCTGCATGTCAGTGAATGAACTGAGCAAACTGTATTTTAGGGGGGACAATAGAGGAAAGCTTGTCAGAAATATGAAATCACCAACTATTTTTGGCTTGAACTGGACAACATTGGATTTCTAGAGGAGAATAGTTATTTGCAAAGTGCTGAGTGAGGAGGTGCTAACCTAACAGGGCTGGTCCCAAGGGTGCCTGCAGGTGGCTTTGCAGCTAGAATTAAAAAAAAAATTCTCATGACAAACACACATGAGGGGCTATTTAGGTATAAACAGAAAATTACCTGCTGTGTTTCAAAGAATAATGAGCTCAGTAAGGCAAGGGGTAAATGGTGTTGTCTGTTATCTGGATGACATGCTTATAACTGGGAAAATTTCAGATAAATATTTATAAAACCTAGAGGAGGCCTGAAAGAAATTGCAAAGATGTGATTGCAAAGCTAACAAAGTATAGTGTGCTAATTTTTGTTGAATTTTTCCTCCTCCCATATACCCAAGCCAGGTAACATAGCATGTGGACAGAAAATTAAGGCTGCATATCTTCCAAAAGTTAAAATCCGGTATACATAGAATATAAATAGGGCCTTTAAGATCTCTTCAGGGTTGAGCTTTAGGGCCATGAGATGAGCTAGATGTTGCACGCTGTGGAGGGATAGCGGGAAGAGTCTGTTTGATGGACAGAGTGTTGTATATTCCAGAATACATTGTGGGATTTTATTTTTTAAATTATGGTTTTCTAGTTTTTGTTTCTTAAGAGTAAGGGTTGCTTCAGATGTTAGATGTCGAAGGTAGACCTTAGAATATTCTGCTGCTTAGCTAGGACTGTGGAATAGTCATTCCAACTGTAGCAACTTTGTTTGGTGTCCTATCTGTTCTTAAGAAAAAAAATGAAATGGCTGTAGACAGAATAAAACGGGTTTTTGTGGAAGCAAAAAAGAAATTGAATAGTTCAATTTACATTAAAATGACACATTTTCCATAACAATAGTATGCTATTCCTCTCTTCCAGGAACTGAGCCACAGCTTCAGACACATACAAATCTAGGGTTCAAAACATACTAGATTCCCTTCCACAATATTAGCAAAAGGTGGGGGAAATTGCTAAGAAAAGTATTCAGATTTGGGATTATTAAATTCCATGCAGAAAAAGATTTTTCCAGTTCACAACAAAATCACTAAGGGTTGGTAAAAATACTTCAAAGATGTACGTTCCCCATCTGGTGACAGTGAAGAGCCTGGATCTTACCAGATCATTTTAAAGACTGTCAGAGAGATGTGCTAATCTGGAGTTTCTGTCCCAGCTTCCATTTGTTCAAAAAAAGTGTTCATTGACAAAGAAATGCTTCAGTTACTAAATGACCTCTTTATTGCAGTTATAAATACTGCCCTATAAATAGGAAAAGCCCCTGTACCAGTTAAGAAAATTACTTTTACATGCTGACTAACTTCATCACATAACAAAAGGGAAACATTATTCTTTCTAATTCAGGAGATTGAATTAACCGTGGAAAATATTGTCTGAGGACTAAATGTAATAATACCAATAGATCTACAACAAGTGTGCAAAATAGGTTTAAATGGGAAATAAAAATGAAGAAAGAAGTTAATTTAGAGAGCAGATGAAGAAATCCATACATGGAAAAGGCAAGGAGCAGATCTGGACAGCCATCAGGAGATGGCACCTTATTAACAAAACAGTATCATGTCACCTGTGACAGAAACCAAATGGTTGAACACAGATTCCTCAAGGAAGTACTCTGCAAAATTGGCCAAGCAATGGAGACATGATCTCTCAGTGCCCAGAACATGGGGTCAGTGATATTTGCACCTGAAAAATGTTTGACGAGGTGTTTTATTCTTACAAATGTCATGTCACAGAAATGTCTATGATTTTATTCTGGATTAATTTCAGACATTATTCCTACCAAAATGCAGTAAAGGTCCAGCTTTGAATGTGTTACCAAAGCAATTGGGGAAGACACATAGATAGGATTAGAGGAAAGTTGGAGAAACCCATAAGGTGACAGCCAATATTTCTTGTTAGCACCAGGTTTGCCCTACCACCTCCAGCTCAAAAGACTTATTTTAAATGGTTGCTCTACATTCCATTTTCTGAAAACAAAAGTCAGCCAAGACCACTTGAAAATGGCAAGTGTGCTATCCAAATGTTTCACAGCCTTGATTCCACAGCAACACAAAGCAGAGTGGGAGGAATAGAGAAAAGGTTTAGGAAATTTGTGGGTAGACTTCAGTGGTATATTAGGGAAATGGAGAAGATAAAGATAAAAAAAAGGCCAGCTGTACTAGATAGGATCTTAGTTACATGGCATAAACCTGGAAGTAAATTGAAATGATCAGTTTTCATTGACTGGAGAAAAAGAAGATAATAAGAGAAAGAACACAAAAATCTGAATTAAAAGGAGCCAAAAACAATGCCTCTAGGTGAAATTCTAATAAACTGAGAACCTTCAATTGTATTTGCTTGCCTTGATCATACAGCCCTAATTGCAAAAAATTTTCAGGCTTTCACGAGACCAGCATTATATTTTGATTGGTTTCGTATTGAAATTATTTACAAAATTTACAAGGAATACTGTTCAGTAGATTTTTTTTTTCCTTTTTAATAATGTGATATGGCTCCTAGTTCCATGGATTTGCTTATTTCCTTTTCTCAGGATAGGGCATTTTAAGTCCATACATGATTGAGCAGGTTTCAGTTTCAGCTATGATTTAAGCTTCTGCAGTAACAAAGGTTATGTTGTTCTCGCTGTTTTTTTCCACTTTCTTGGCAGTGTTTTGCAGATGAAAAGTAATGTGATGTTCATTATATGCCTTTATCAAGGAGTGCTGGAATTTTTTATTTCATATCCCAGCACACAGCAAAAATGTAACACAAAGCTAGAAGGAATACACAGGACCTCATGCTGTAGCTCTGATGGTAGAGTCACAAAACTATTTTACTCCAAATTTTTTTTAAAAAAAATCTTCTTTAAATTATTCTTGACGTGGATCTTGTCCGAGGCTTTTAAGGATACAAGTCAGCTGTGGGGAGCTAAAGCCATGGGAAGGCAGCTGTAACCTCACCTTCTTTGTTGAAATTATTTGATCCACCATAAAAAGAAATAACTTGCAACTGAGATTATGGAAAGATCCAGAATCCTCCATTCATAACTTCATGCCTTCTAAACTAAGGGAATAATCCATTCCTTCAGTGCAAAAAATTGCGCTCCCTCTTTACCAAAAATAGGGTCAGTCTGGAGCAAGTAAAAGTTATGTTACACATCCTTGCATTCACCCCAGTGAACCTCAGCTGTTGTCTACAACAACAATTTTCAGAAAGCAGTGCCTGCCTGCAGTTCAACGATTGTTCTTTTTCCCCATAGAAATACTTTTTGGTTAAAGCAGTCAGGCTAACATATGCATTCCTTTCAAAAAGAAAACATGCTCTCCGCAGTGTTCAGGTAGGCAGTCAACCAGGCATGAAGCTGGAAATACTCAGACATAGACAGAGCAAGTGCAGGCAAATGCAACCTTGAGTTACTGGGGAAAAAGAAGTTAAAGAGGTTGAGGGGGGGTGAGGGGCATAGGTCAGATCTCAGATCAGCTCCTACTATTTTTATTTTTTTTTAAACACTCTCAACGTGTTTCCAGTAAAAGGTAATTGAGTCATCCCAGCACCAACAGCGTTTTCTGTGGCCAGAGGAAGCAGTCACAGCATCACTGTATAACACTGTGCAGTTCTACAGTGACCCCTGCCCCTCAAACGTGTGTGCACACAGGTGGTCTGCACAGGCACAGGCTGGAGTAGCACTGAGGATCGACCTGGATCTTTGCTGAATTGAGCTGCCTCACAAAGGCAGCTGAATGACCCTTCTTCTTCTGAAAATTCATTGAAAAGGAAAAGATTCATTTCATTCTTCTGAAGATTCATTGGAAGGGAAATAGAGTATTCGTCTTTTAATAGGGAGCAGGCAGGGTATGATGGGAGCACCTGGATAGACGGGAGTAGATTGGCCCAGATGAAAGTAAGGGCAGATTCATGGACCACCACTGTAGTGCCAGCCTGGGGTCTGCTCAGCCTCGAGCAGCAAGCAGTTTTATATCTCTTGAGTCTTACAGATCTCTGACCAGTAATGGCTTTTGAGGATAGAGGGAAGAGGGTGAACCATTGATTTTGGCACTGTCCATGTCCCAAGGTAGTAGAGAGGCTGAATTTTTTCATAATTCCATTTTCCTCAAGAAACCAAGTCTGTTGAAAGAAATTATGGAAGGACCTGCACAGACAGTGTGGGCAGCCTTTCACATATTTAAGGTTTAGAGAGAGAAAAAAAAAATTTAAAAAAAAAATTCCTACTCATGGGCAGAAAAGCCAATGTGAAAAAAAGAAAAAAGAGGTCTGCCAAATGAGCTTGTTCATCAGCAAATTAAAATTATACATTTGACTGAATGCCATGGCAGCCTAGTTCTCCTCAGAGTGACACTTCAGTATCCATGTTTTCTTTCAAATACCTGCTTTTATATCAAGTTGGTTCAGTATATCAGTCAAAATAAAATATTTATTTCTGGCAGACCTAAAAACTCATTTTGAGATTTGAAAATCTAGTTGAAATCTCTTTGGTTTGTATTACGTATAAATTACATTACCTCTCTCTTTCTTTTGCTTATCTCTTAATGCTGAATAATTCTTATCACAGACTTTGTGCATCCCTCTGGTTTTCTGAAACAGGAAGAAAATAAATATATCTCTTCTTTTCCTCCCAAGCCCTGAGATGAAACTGCTTGTCTCTGTTTATTTGCTTGTGTTTGTACGTATTTATGTGATACGGGGCAAATGTGTCTCGTGCATGTGTAAACAAATTATAGAGAGAAAATAAGCTGAGTGTTATCTTTTGTTCTGAAAGCTTTTAGAATAATGTAGATATTCTTATCTTGTGCAGAAGAGGGCATGATAATGTCCATTATCCTCTGAAAGTTTTGTTGCCTACACACAGCAGCCTGTTGTTCTGTTGTTTCAGAGGACCATGAATGTTATCAAAGACAGCAGTTAGCACAGGGAATGCATTTTCTCAGAAGGCATATTTTGAAATTTAAAAATTTAGTCAAATGTCCTGATGATAATTAATGGGAAGCCAGAACAGAGAAACAAGGCAGCAGTTTAATGGAACAGAGGGCCAAAAAAACAGCTATAACCCATGCAAACCTGAGGCCTAACTGTAAAGTGTCAGCTCATAGTCAGGGTTGGAGACAATTTCTGCTGGTTCATTTGTGATTGTCTGATCAGTAAGTGAGAGTTTATAGCATCTGTTCTATTTAGTGAGTGCTAATTTAGAGCTGAGCCTGTAATGGCCTTTTGTTTTGATGAGTGGTTATCATCAAATGAGGTGTTGAAAACCTTTGCTGCCATCCAGTTAAGGCAGGTTTCTGACCCACCGAAAATGGCCCTGGCTGTTCTCCTGTCTTCCAAGACTAATTTTTATGTGCATTGAATTGGACAGGAAAATGCCTGTTTCAGTTCTTTCAGACTTTTTATTCTTTCACAACCCAGAGATCATAAGGCCACCCCATGTGAGGGTGTTGATCTCTGAGCTTTGTTCTCAGGGGCAGGGAAGCAACAAAGAGACAAGCTGTTCAGAAGTATTTGTCAAGCTGTTGTTTAGCCAATAGTTTCAATCATTCTGAATGACTCTGAAAAGAATCTAGACCACTCTCCTACAGGATATTTCTGATCTATTTTTTGTTCATCTTAACCCTTTCCATAGATGCTCACAGTTATACCAGTTTGGAGCAAAAGTGAACAGAGCACAGTGAGAAGTGTCAGCATAGAGTCTACTTGTCATCAGCTGCTGTAATGCAGAGCTGTGATATTCCAGATGCAAATGCACCAACTGCTTTAGTGCCCACAGTCACTTGAGAGGCAATGGGCAGCCTCAGTGCTGCAGCAAGGCAACAGTTCAGCTGGGACAATCCACCTGATGCTGGTAAGCTCAGTCCTTACTGCACTGATTTCAGGGCTCACCGCTGTGTTCCCCTGTGTTGGGTTTACATGGCAAGATTTTGATGAGTTGAAGAATAGCTTCAGGTTGGCTTCTTTGGGAAGACACCAGAAGCGACCTCCGTGTCAGGGACAGCCAATTTCACCTAGCTCCAAAGCAGACACTTATTGCCAAAAGCTAAGCCCATCAGTGATGCTGGTGATGCCTCCGTGATAATTTCAGAAAGAGTAAAACATGCTCTGCAGCATCAGTGATGGATACGAGTGAGAAAAAGGTGAGAGAGACAGCCTTGCAGGCACCCAGATCAGTGTAGAAGGATGGGGAGAAGGTGATTCAGGCACCAGAGCAGAGATTCCTCTGCAGCCCGTGATGAAGACTATGATGAAGTAGCTGTGCCCCTGCAGCCCATGGAGGCCCACAGGGGAGCAGAGATACACCTGCAGCCTCTGGAGGACCTTAAGCCAGAGCAGACAGAGATGCTCTGAAGGCAGCTACAGCTCATGTAGAGCCCATGGAGGAGCAGCCTCCTGGCAGCAGCCATGAATTATGGGGAACTCATGCTGGGACTGTTCCTGAAGGACATTACCATCATGGAAAGAACCGATACTGGAACAGCTCTTGATGAGGGACCCCATGCTAGAGCTAGGAAACAGTGGGAGGAGGAAAGAGTAGCAGAGACAAAGCATTATGGATTCACCACAACCATTTCCAATCCTCCTGCACTGCTCCGGGTGAGAGAAATGGAAGAGTCATAAGTCTCTCTGCCCTATCTTGGCCTATCAGCTTTTTCATCATTATTTCATCTGTTGAGGAGAGGGAGCAGACTTTTTATTGCAAACACTTGCAACATCCACTAGGGCAGAGATTTCTTAAGAGAAAATACACTAAAGCCTTTTATACACAGTGTAAATAAGTGTAGATATAAAGAATATATTGAGCTAAAGCAAAGCTGAAAAAGGCCTGAAATTAAATGAAAAAATAAAATCAAAGGGAATTCAGTAATTCATTTTAAAATGCTGCTCATGAATTGAGAACTTTTCACATCATCTGCTTTGTTTTAGAATCTCACTAGGAAAGTTAGCCTGGAGCAATCAAAAATGGGGTAAAAATTCACAAATGCTAGTAGCCCAAACAGTATTTCAGCAGTTTCTGACTGCTAAACTGTTTATACTTTTGGGGAGGAGGGAGGGAGGGAGTGGGAGGAAGGTGTCAAAGAAAAGGAAGATAAACAGAATTGGAAAGGACTACCATACCTGGAGTACATCTCATGGTACTTCACCCCAAGGAGAGTGCTGAGAGTCCACCTGCAGTTTAAGACCTACTGGCTCATTATGTACTCACAGAATTGTAGAAAAAATGCTGTTGGAGGTCATCTGGTCCAGTCTGCTTAAAACAGGGCTAACTTTGAAGTCAGGTCACAATGTTCATACCCTTTCCAGACAAATTCCAAACGTATCCAAGGACAAAGACTCCACATGTCGGTGGCCCTCTGCCAGTATCCCTTGCAACAGGAAGTCCAAAATCAAACACAGTACACCTGAGGAGATTTTACAATTACCCAATACTGGTCCACAGTAATGTTACTCATCCTGATGGCTAAACTCCTGCTATATGTTTAAGAACATACTGTCCAGTTTGCCCTGCCAGAAATGCAGGCTCTTCTCTGCAAAGGCCCTTTTGCCTGTAAAGAACACAACAAAACCCACACAGTAAGCTTTTTCCTTATCCTTTGACTCTCAGTCACATACACAATCAGCAGTGGGCTCTCATTTCCTTGATGCTCCTTCTTCTACCAAAGTTCTGATAGAGTACTATAGAGGGAGTTTGGTACCACATTCCCATGGCCTGTTATATTGTCCCACTCAAGTGTTGTTGGGTTGTTGTTTTCAGTAGTCTCCATGCCACAGAGGACAGAGTGAATGTACCCTAGGGAAGCATGTCCCATTTCACATGATAAGCACAGGGTAGTCCCCTTGTAGAGGCTTTAATAGCACCCTGTCATACATCATACAACTTTTTGGTGAAAATACTGCCTGGATTTGCTAGACCGAAGATGCATTGACTATGTGTCTCTATCCAAGGGATACACGAACCGATCCAACCTGTAGTCTCACCTTCTGCAGAGCTCTGCTCCTGCTGGCCCCAGAAGTCATCATGATATTCCTTACACCAAAATGGGTGGCACATCCGTATTCCTACCGGATATGACAAGAAGCTATTAAGAAGTCTCATTTGGTGTCTTTCAGCCCACATAATGGTTTTTCATATCTCAGGAGCTGGTTCTGGGTCCTTTTCATCAAATGAGTAGCATCTCAGATCATGAAAGAAATTCCATTGCATTATATTTTCAGCCTAGAATAATTGCTCCAAAAACTTAAGAAGTGGTATTGGTTTTTACTATGGCATTTTTGGCTGGAAGAAATCATTTGAGCTGAGCACTGAACATATAGGCTGCTCTTCTAAGTGAAATGGTCCTTTATACTATGTCCTATTTTAAATGTAATTTTGGCAAGAGGAATAAAAATAAAGTATTTCAATGTCTGGAAAACACATAACTCACATATATAATTTTCTGTTGACTTTGTTAACATCAATTTGCAGAAACAATTTTTTTTTCTGCTTCAGTAAATATTCAGCCCTGGATTTAGCTGTTTTGTGGGTGTTGTAGTTGTTTTCTCAGGCTAATAGAGATCAGAGACCTGTGAAATGCTCAGTAAGATACCTCACAGTAGAGAGTTTCCAGTCTGGTGTGTTAAATAGGTTTGAGCAGTTTCTCTATATTATTTAGCACATACTAATATAAAACATGAGTATGAACTGATTTACAGATTATCCTTTAGGGCAGAATCATAAAAATGTATAGGCATATAAAATCAAAAGGAAAGGGAGAAGAGACTGTGTATCTTAATAAACTAAGTGCATGAAATTGAAGTATATATTCCATTGCTTAAGACAGAGTAATAAGAAAAATTGTAATAAAAAAGAATTAGAATATCTTTAGACTAGAAATGACCTGTCAGCCTCATCTGTAAACCAAAAACAAAGTCAAAAGTATCATTTCAAACACCAAAAAACAAAGATGTTATTTATTAAACTCCCTAAAATTCTGCCCATATGTGATTAATGCTCTTCCACATGAGCAGCACACATGTACTGATAAGTAAGCACAGCCAAATAAAGAGAAAGAAAAAGAGCAAGTAAAATGTTCTGTGCATATAAAGGGAAAAGACAGGTTTTATTGCTCTGAGTATTTACTGATCTGCTGAGAAGAAATGCTTTTGATTTTGACATTTGGAAAGGGAGTATGAGGAACATCTAAAGATCACCATCATAGGTCTCTGAGCCTCTTCATCGCTCCTGAGAACATAAAAATATGGGCTGAAATTAATTTCTTCTGCTTTTTAGCTCTCCACAGTTAAAGCACTTGACTTTACCTAGGCTCTCAGATGATCATGAGAAAGATGTTACCCTGAAGTCTTTGGAAATGGGTCAACTATGCATTAAGAATTGAGAGCTCTCTGATTCAGATTCCTCCAGTAGCTTTCTAGAGGAAGGTGAGATGAATCCAGGAGAAGGACTGTGCAAACATATATTATGTCTCTCACCATTCTTACTATGACAAGGATATTCCTATCACAAACAACGTTCTCAAAACTCAGATAAGTAACAGTATAAAATTTAACTTTTATTTCGGTCTCATCTCCCATTTCTGTAAGTTCTGCTAAGGTTTTTGGAGCACAGACACTGCCTTCATCTCTGTCTATAAATACACATTAGTAGCCTTGCACTGGTAATAAATCCTCATCATCAGCAGGGAGCTTTTTTTGCTGTAGTACTGAGAGACTACCAATGACAGAGGTTGGCTTTCAGACTTAAGTTCATTTTTTTTTTTCCTGTGGTACTGCCCATTGATTTCAGTGGGAATTCATTGGTGTACATGAGGTTAGAATTTAGTCTACGGTGTTCACAAAGTGATGTGCCACAGCAAGACTTTTTGTTTCACCACCTTGGAGTATGTCTTCATTAAAGACCTCTATTTTGGTTCCCTGTCAAAATGGTTACAAAACTCTACTTAATAAATGGCATGTTTTTATGTTAGAAGTCAAAGAAAACTGTCTCTGGAACTTAAAAAAACACTCATTACACAAACTTGTAAATGTTGGTCATTAAGGAATTATTCTTCCAGTAAAGTTCAAGTCAGAAGAAGTTTCTTATAATACTTAAGACCATTTTTTACATTTAAATCCTGAAAACTCATGTGCAGATTGTTTTTGAAGAAAACAGGTTGTTATCAGTAGTTTTAGCCCTAATCCACCTCCTGTCAATTTGAAAGAGTATTAAGGGGTCTAATCCTGCTCTTCCTAATTCAATGAATAAGCTCAGACAGACATGCAAGGACAAATACATTGCCTTTATATTGACTTCAGCAGAGAAAATATCCCTCTCTTTCTTCTTAAGGTCCTCTTGCCCTCCTCATGTACCACAGATAAGATCTGAAATGGGGGTTTAGAACATTATTTATAGAAATGGCCAAAAAATCTGTGTTAGACTTCCATGACCGCTACCCTAAGACCTTGACAGACCCGGGTACCAAAAATAGCATCCATGACTCTGTAACAATGGGATTTTTACTCCTACAAAGCAAAACTGTTTGTCTGCAGAAGAAGGAGAGAAATATTTTAATGAAGTCTCCTCTGCTAAGTGTTCTTTTTTTATGGTGCCACTCAGCTTTGTCAAGAGCTGCTCTGTAGCCCTAATGCACTTCTTGCGTAACAGCTCAGCTTAGTAGAAAGGGCTAGATATAATGCAGTAGATGACCTCCACATATTCAACCCTTTTATGGGAATAGAATAAAATAAGTATCAATGTAATTACAGCTGACATGTCCAAAAGATTTTTAGAACAACAGCATTTATTACACTTGTTGGTTTACGTCACATTCTGATTTATTTTTCAAGTAATATGTTATATAGGTTTATAAACTACTTAAGGTGGAGGGGTTTTTTAAAGGATTAAATAAATCTTCTCAATCCCTTATCTACAAGCTAAAATGCATCAATTACTTGGACTGGCACAAAGTTTTGATTGTCTTCAGTGTTTCTCCAGCACTATTTAAGGCTTACTCTTCTTATTGCAGCAAACATTTGTACTAACAGGAATTTGGCTCCACTGTGTCATAACTACACTGATGGACTCTGTGTTTCAGGAAATCTATCCCCACTGACTGCTTTTGTTTTTATTGCTCATTTTTCATAGTTGCATAATTATTATGGCAGAAGGATAGAATGGATGCAGATGAGCTGAGTTAATGTTTTATAGTCAACCACACCCTAAAATCTGGTCCATATTGTCTGTAGACTATCCTTTACTCAGAGCAGAAGCAGTGCCCCTCTCCCTGTGGGACACCAGCAGCAGTGAGTAGAAATATGCTGGAGGTACAGCCACTGGGTTGCATGTCTCTTCTGCCCACCCTGTGAGCTGGTGGATGAAATCCAGTCCTGGGGTCTCTGCCAGACAACATTGAGTTGAAGCTGATAAATCTCTGTAAAAGGTGACCAACATGTCCACGTGTTTCCCTCACCTAACCTTCACAGCACTTAATCATTGAGCAGGGGGACCAAATGCATGGCTGTCCTCATAGGCACATGAATAATCCCTGAGGAAAAGGAACTGTGCCCCCAGACACCTCTTTCTTCTTTTGCCTCAGGCTCTTTGTTCTTCTCTGTGAGGTTATTCTGATGGTACACATATGGTGACACACATATTTCTATGAACACAGGATCCCAAAGCCTTTAAGCCATGATCCTACAAACGAAAATTTGAGTTCCACTGACTGGACAGTAGTTCTTATGACTGGGAGGATCAGAGATTAGCAGACAGATGGAACCTTTTTAGGCTGGAGAAGGGAGGGGGGAAAACAAAAGTGGCATAATATAAAATCAGAGGGAAAAAATACTGCTCAGCTGTGTTCTGAATTATTGGCACAGATGGAAATTGCTGCATTACTCCCTAAGAAGCTTCTATTAATTTTGTCTTTTATTTTCTTTCCTGTGAGAGTTGACCTCCTGCAGACTTTTTCTCCATTCCTTCCAACACTTTCTGAAAAAGAACAGGCCAGTGATATACCTGCATGCCTATTTAATAAAGACATAATGTTGATGATAGAACATAGAGATCTTCTAGCTCCTAAGGCAAATGCATTTGGTGGTTAATGCTGATGAGCACATTAAGAAAGGAAAGGCCTGGAGAGAGCTTGAATTGCTATCTGACTTATGAGCCTGTAATCGCACAGTTTTGAGTAAAAAGAAAGGAAACATCTCCTAATATTTATAACCAAAATTTGCCCTACTTTGAAAGCAGTGAAATGTAGTTTAATGGCTTTTTCACTGTTTAACACCCAGAACTGATCTGTTCTCTCCAGCACAAGTAACTCGGAGATCTCACATTCTAAAGTTTACCAGTGGGGTGAAAGATGATTAAAATGAGTCAGAGAAAAGCTAGAAAATATGACAAGAGTCACAGTAAAAGGACCACATGGTTAGTCAGTCTCATACTCTTGAATAATTATACTCTTTCTATGGAAAGTATTTTTAGTTCAGTTTTTGTAGTGCTAGAAGAAATCCTAAGTATGGAAATTAAAAGAATGAGATTGTGCATCTTGGCAGAGGTTGTGGTAATGTAGCAGATTCATGTTCTTCCCATAAGAAGAATCCTTGCAACTGTAGCTAGGGGTGAAAGACAGCATCAAGGAGAACCTCTGGTCTGGTACCAGGTGGAGTTAAGCAGAGTACAAGAGACCAGTGCAGCTGTGAGAGCATAGCATATTCTGTAGAGGCAGGGGAGGTCTCCTGCAGAAGATAAAAATTATTATGAATCGTGCTAATTACCTCATTAAGTAATGTGCCTTATTATCACAAGAAGTAGAATTACTATCAGCATTGGTGGGGTCTCCTTTGCAATCAGATATAGATTGTGAGCCAGATTGCAAGCATCAGACACTTTGAGCTGAAAGTGGATACTGAAAAAGCCCTCTGGCATAAGTGAAACTGTAGTTGCAAGTAATGAGGTTAGAATATAGCCCTAATCAGTCATTGGAAACTATACTGCACTTGAAAATATTACTTTTGAAGACACTACTCTTAAAGAAAATTCAACATCTGTGATTTTTACTTTGTTGAATCTCTGGGCTATAAGTAGGTTTAAGAGCCCTTGCAATCATGAGACACCAACTACCATTTCCCACAGGAGAACAGAAGTCACTTCTGGAGATAAGTGTATGCAACACAGCACAACATCCACAGCAGTGACATAAAGCCATACCTGTCACTCTTCTGCCTCTGTACCATGTAACAGCTGAAGGCAAACAGCTCATTTCTTCACTCATTCCCTAGACACACAAATTCTGTACAGAGGTGAAAATTGGTGGGAACCCAGGGGGCAGTTGTCAGGCAGTTCATGGAGAAGTAATGCTTTGAGGTATGTAATCTGTTTCCATCAGGAGTGCAGCATTAGCACTCTTCTCCCAGGATTCCTGCTCAAGCACCAAAGCTGTGCAGTTGCAATGTGGGCACAAATAGGAAAGTACCTACAGTAAGTCAAGGAGAAAAGGAAGGAGAACGGTGCTCAACACACTGAAAACAAGAAACACAACAGCAGAAAAGGACAGAAGACCTGCTATATAAAGGTCTCTAGAAAGTGATTTATACTGGGTGAGAAGCAAAACTAATTGAAAATGCATAAAAAGGAAAGAGTTTGGCATTCCTCATTAAACCATGTCTGTTGTCGTAGAGATAAAAGAAACACAGTTTGAACCAAAAGGTTGAATAAAAATTGAAAATCCAAGGACAAATTTTTCAGTGAATGGCGCAGACAAAATTAAGTATGAGAACTTCTAGATATTCGTTAGAGTTCCCAATGGATTTTGACATACAGAAAGATAAAGACATCAAATATAGTTATACTTGGAGACAGGTAGAGACTCGTAGGTTATTCTTTGATGCCGCTGTGGATGTTAAGGTCAAGCTGGAGAGAGTGGCTCAGGAAATAATCTTTCAGCTGTGGCAAGAGTGCTGGTCAGGAGGAACTTTACTTGCTTGTTATTGTCTACATGTAGGGGTCCAAAAACACAGCCTGCAGGGCCAAGATAAATGATCTCCAATATATTGCTTTTGTAGTGCTCTCAATTGACCATGTAATTCTAAAGGTTCACAGTAGGTCAAAGCAAGCTGGTGCATAGTTCAAAATGCTCAGGAATCACTGATTTGGGTAATTCACTGCAGGGGATGGATAAGCAGAAGGAACCCTTATTTACAGCACAGGAATCTCTACCGAAAAAGCAATTTCTGTAGTGCTTTCAGGCTGATGTTTGAAACACCACAGCATTTCTCTGAGCATGACACACAACTTTTGGAAAGGCAAAGAATTACAGCAGAGGCATAATATTAATGATTCAGAAAGTCTTGTGTCACAACCCTGAGCACTGCAGTATCTAATTACTAGGCATAAGAGTTTGCACACAGGCTGTGCCAAATAATGACAAGAGAATTAGACACCTAAAAATGGAGTTCGCCCTCTGGGGAAGGTCAGTGTAAGCCAATTGGTGGGAAAAAAGCCAAAGTAGTGCTGTGAGACTGAATCCCTAGTCCCTCACAGAATCAGTATCCATGTTACAAGGAGGGCTACATTCTGTAGAAAAATATACTGAGCCACCATATTAAGTAAAACAGAATTGTCTTTCAAAACCTGAAGAAGGGAGAGGATAGAATAAGGCTTTCCTTCCAAAAACTAGGGAAGAAGTGGAGGTGCTTCTTCTGAGTTCCAGCCTTGGTGTTCAGTGCAGTCAAACCATCTGTTGGATAGCTGGGATCAGAAAGTTTTCATACATGAGGGATTTGACTCTTCATGAAAGCTCCAGCCTCTAAAGACATTACTCACTCTTGATGGATAGTGTTTTCTTCATGTTGAAATTCAAAAATGAAAATTAATTAGGAAAAAAAAATATAAGACTTGTAGCTAGGGTTTGATTATTTAATTAAACCAGGCTTGGACTGTTGAATGTTCATAAGCATTTTGTGAAATACAGGCTGCTCAGGAGGAGATTGAGAAAATCCCTTTCCAGCATTCCCTCTTGTCTGATTTCTTGGCAACACATGTAGGGAATATGTATTTGCATCACTCTGGGAAAGAAGTCTCATGTGACCTTCCAAAACCCTTCTGTTTACCATTGGCATCCGACAATTTTTCTACAAAGCTTCAAACTTTTTAATGAATACTGAAACTTTACAGTTTGCATTTTAAAATGTAATGAAATTACATTTAGGGGTCCAGAAGCTCAATTTCTGAGCAATCGATGAGAAAATTCACGGTTTATGAGCAATCTCTAAAAAGTTAGATTTTGAAAACGAAGTTTTTAAATGGTGTATACAAGACAAAAGGAAACATTTCTTTAAAATTGGAAAAAAAAACCACATGGAAAATTTATTTCTTTGCTACTTGTGAAAAGAATTGTAGTGGTCAGCATTATGAAGCTTTATGCCTGAATGACTGAGAGGATTGGTAGTGAAATACAGAACCTCTCAGTCATGGGACATGAATTCAAATAGGAATGGGGTTAGTAGTGACAGAAAGTCATTACTGTGTCATTGCAGTGTGCTAATGTTCAGAGATTCATTGGTGGCTTGAGTCCAATTACTAGCACACAAGAGGTCACATTACAAAATGCACTACCAAAACTGGCAGAGGCAGACCCATTTCTGCTCTTTGTAACATTCTGTTACATTGCCACATCCAAAGATATCCCTTCAAATTTGTGTCAAGACTCAGAGCCCGTGTGGTTAAGCAGTCAAGCTCCACGCTGCACAATTTGATGAAGAGAGAACATCTGAAACCATTGATTTGATAATTCAATTTGTAATTGTGGTAGTTGCAAATTTCCCTATTTAAATTACATAAACCATGCAGCACCAAGCTTTTACAGCCTGCAGAGGCAGTGACTGGTGCCTAGTAGGGTGAGGGTTAAGCCGTCCCTGGGCAGAGTAGCTCATACAGGCTCTTGGTTTCTTTGCAAGAAAGGGGATATAATGATGCTCAGCCGAAGCTGATTACTTTGCCAGGCTATAGCATCACCTCCTTCTTTCAAGATTTGGAGTGATTTAGCACTGATGGAAAGCTGAATTGTGCAGAGCCTTGTGTGAACTCAGAAGAGGCTTTTGTTTTACTAGACTAGAAGTACATGAGTTGTTCTGATCCTCCTGGACTTGCCTGAGCAAATTCAGGAATCTCTGAAAGTTGGAAAAGAGAAAAAAAAGATTGTTAGACCAAGAGAGAAATTAGTAAATGGTCCATTGCAGCTGATATGTTTTCTCAACTATATTCTAAATAGGGAGGCATGTCAAAAAAAAGGCCTTGAAAAAGGAAGAGTTGAATTTCTGATGCAAAATAACAGTATATATTCTCAGAAAAATTACTCTTCTGACTACTAGCTAGAAAGGGACACTACAACACTGGACTGTGATAAACATTTTGTGCACAAAAGATTTAGAATTATTTATTATTACTATTACTATATTTATTATTACTTTAGAGGGAAAGTTCTTAGTCTTACCTAAGTGTGTATCTGTAATATAAAAAGTATAGTGTATAATATATAATCAGATATAATTTATTATGTGTGTGTGTGTGTATATAAAAATATGAGTACTTTTTACGCTTGGTTGAACAGATTTCAAGTAGGCATTAGAGAAAAAATAAGGGAAGTATTCAATATTTGGCAGAGATCCCTAGAGACTTAGGCCAGTAGCTGTGTCACACTGACAAAAGCTATTTCATGTTTTTCTGCCTGAAGGAATATAAAAATAATACAGATCCATTGGTGGCTGTGTTGGCAAGCAAAAAATTAGCTTGGCCTAATTGGCCAGTGCTGAATGTGACACAAAAGCCTATTTTCAAGGGAGGTGAAAATATATGAAGCGAAACAAGTAAAAAATAGAAAGTTGGGAGGATGAATATTTTTAAAAAGAAGGCAATAATTTTATTTATTATTTCAAAACATTTTAAAATATTTCTTCTATGAGTATTTTGACATACTAAATTTGTGTTGTCGAATGGGACATTTATTGAAGAAGAACCAGGATGTTTTTAAGTTGGAAGGTGTGCCAATGAGCAAAATGAAACCTGTATTGCAGTCTGGGAACTTTACAGAATCACAGAATCACCAAGGTTGGAAGAGACTTTCAAGATCATCTAGTCCAACCATCAACCTGGCAACACCATAACCACCCCTAAACCATATTCTCAAATGCCACACCCAGACACTTCTTGAATACTTCCAGAGGTGGTCACTTTACCACCTCCCTGGGAAACTTATTCCAATGCCTAACCACTCTTTTCAGTGACTCTTTTTTTTTTTTTTTTTTTAATCTAATCTGAACTTCCCCTGGTGCAATGTGAGGCCATTTCCTCTCATCTTTTCACTTGAGACAAGGCAGAAGGGGCCGACCCCCATCTGGCTATGACTGCCTTTCAGGGAGTTGTAGAGAGCAATGCCATCCCCTCTGAGCCTCCTCCCTCTAGACTGAACAACCCCAGCTCCCTCAGCCCCTCCTCAGGTCCTCCAGCCCCTTCACTACCTTCTTTGTTCCATCTCTGACTTGCTCCAGCACTGTTGCTCCTGAATGAGGGGCTCAGAACTGGACACAGGACTTGAGGTGTGGCCTCACCAGTGCTGAGTATGGACAGACAATACTTTCCCTCCTGGCCACACTATTTTTCCCTCCTGGCCACACTATCCTGGCTGGATACAAGCCAGGATGCCATTGGCCTTCTTGGCAACCTGGGCACAAGCTGGCTCATTTTCAGCCAGTTGTAACCACTGACTGCAAGTCCTTTTCTGTTGGGCAACATTCCAGCCCCTCTGCCCCCAGCCTGTAGCTCTGCATGGGGTGGTTGTGACCAAAGTTCAGGATGGTGCACTTGGCCTTGTTGAATCACACTCCTTGCACACACACTCTTTTGACTCAATGCCCCAGTGCCCTGAAGTCCCTTTTGATTGCTTCAGGACTAATTTCTTCAATTTCATCACTACAGACCTGACAACTAATAGAGGGTAATAGTCAGAGGGTTGTAACAGATCAGGGAGTTTCTTAGTAATATCCCTTACCTGCGCCCCAAGTAGGCAGCAAACTTCCCTGTGGGAAGGGTCCTGCTGAGAAAAAAAAAGGAGTTGCAAACTTGCTGGGAATCATCCCTGCCTAGATCTTGTTTTGCCCATTAGAGTGCTGAACAGCATGAAGGCCAGCAGTGGCTAAAATGTCTTGTCAGTCAGAGTTTTACTTAAACCTGGGAGCAGCTGGATTTGATTCCCAAGTGCAATCAGCTCACAGATCTCAGTGCTGTGCCCAGTAGCTGTCACAAAAAGAGGCATGGCTGTCCTTGCAAACTTTCACAGTGCTTTTTAGTGTTAATGTGATTTATACTTGGAGCAGTTTTACCTGATAGCTAATATATACTCAAGAGAAATTTAGGATTGAATTGGCAGATCAATGCTTTGTTTTGAATTTGCTGCTATTTAGCACAAGTATTGAAACGAAAAGGAAAAATATAGGAGAAATGAATTGCATAACATTTTCAGTAATTATTCTGGGATGAACGCTGGGCCCAGAATATACCTAACCACACAATTAATAGGAAAACTCTCTCTCTCTGCTGGAACAAGGTGACACATCAAAACATACCCCTGGGCTTCAGAAAGTGCATTTGAATCTGCACCAAAATCTGTGCTTCACAGCTCAATCCTAATTTTAGTCATGATGCTGAAAAATTTTACCAAATGGCATGTTCCTAGAAGGACTCAGAAGTGTGTTGTGTTGTCATGTACTCATGAGACATCTGAGGGAACAGAGGGTGCCCATGGCCAGGTGAGGGAGATTAGATGGGTGTTATTTATCAGTTGCCTTGGAACTGTTTCCCAGGAAGAATGTGTCAAACTCTAGTCCATCCTGCTGAGAATCAATGGAGCCTGCAACTGGGCTCTCTGTACAGCAACCCTTGGTGTAGTCAGTACACCTCCCACTGCTCCTGTTTACCACCAGTACTGAGGGGTCTTTATCAGTCATTACTGGGCACCATGGCCAGACCCTTGCTTGAAGGTATTGCCCATCTTTTACCTCTAACCTTTGAAGTGAAGAATGGCTGGAGATGGTGCTACTTTTGAAGGTGAGGCTTTTTGTAGCCAGATGTTCAAGTTGTTTCCAGTTAATGTATCAGACAGGAACTGTTGGAAATACTTAATACTCTATTTTATTTGTATCAATTTATTTAAAATTATGAGCCTTTGGGATTGGTGTCCATTCTTCCTGGTTCATATTTGTTCATTTGTCCATGAGATATAAAACACTGTCTCTTAACATTATATTGCTTTTTAACTTAGTTCTCCCAAAAAAGGATTTTCTGAAAGAACAAAGGGAGGGAAAAAAAAAAAACACCCAAAGAAACCCAAAAGCAAAAATTCATGTCTATAGGACAAACAAAAATTTGTCTTAACCGAAATGTTGGTACAAATATAGGGGTGAATTTTCCTTGTCTGGTTAGCACAGGTGCTGGCTGAGCCATGCCATTTCAATGATTATTTTGTACAAATTATGTGATGACAGTCATCAAAACACCTGTACTATGCCAGAATCCCAACTTTTCCTCTCTCAGTGGTAGATATTTGGGAAGCAAGGCAAATTTAATCAGCTCCCACCAATAAAGACTTGGACAGAGAAATAACAAGGGTGGGAAATCACACATTAACATTGTGAATAATAATGGCTCATTGTCCAAGTCCAGACCAGAAATGTAAGCTATTCTGAACTGGTCTGTACCTCTTTTTAGAAAACCCTGTGCTGTTCTAATCTTGTTTTCCTGCAAACAGTGTAAAAAAATACAGGAAATTCGAAAAAGGGCGAAAAGTATGATCCAATATAGGTAGCAGTTTCTGTATGAACCCGGTAGGACTTGTCAGCCTAGGAAAAAGATAAGTTAAGTAGGTATGAAAACACAAGAGGCAGGAGGACGGTGGCTGGAGAATATCACCAGATGCTTTTTTGAATACAAGAACCTGGCAGGGGGCATCACATGGAACAAGGAAATGCATCCGGAAAAGTCAAAAGGACACTCACCAAGGAACTGCCGGTGTTGTGAATGCCAGAAATATGCACAGATTTAAAAGCTCAAAATAAAACCCATGGAAGTGCAACCGTCTAAGAATAACTAACTAACTAAAAAAACAAAACAAAACAAAACAAAATAAAAAAAAAAAAATGAGTTGGTACTTCAGTTGTTGGTAACTGGTTGAAGGATGGAAGATCATTCAATGATATCATCATGTATATTTAGCTGATTCTTTTTCCCTATATGGTTGTTTGCTTCAGGTTACATTTTGGAGACTGAATATTAGGGTAGGTGAAGTTTCAGTCTCAACTACTCAACTATTACTGGCATTTTGTGTTCATTTATAAGCTACGAAAGAGTTGGTCAGTTCATCCTATATATGTGTTTCTGTGTGGCTTCATGTCCTGACAAAAGAACTATTAGAAAATTAGGTCCTAACTAAGTAATACAAGTCATTGATTTTTAGGCACAAAAACCCTGGAACATTTTCTCTTTGTGAAGTAAGCAAAGATCAAATTGTCTTTTTTTTTCCTTCTTAGTTACTTTTGACTTCACAAAAAATTGAATGAAAAAAATTATGTGTCTGCATCAGACCCTAGAAAATACATATTTGAGTAACACTGGAAAAGTATATTCTTCCTGTAATACTTTGTACCATCTTATAAAATAACATCTAGCCAGGCATTTATTCTCCACTCATCACTGTGGTCTCTTAAAGACTTAGAATTCCAAAGTAATACAACAAAGTAATAAATTCATTCAATGTTAATCAGATATTGTATTCTTAGGAGTAAAGATCATTTTAAGAAATTAAATTATTTTTACTTATATCTGACTCATTCTTTCAAACCTGGCTCATTTCACATTCACATACAGTAGTGTTTTAAAAACAGAATTAGCTCCCAAATTGTAACTGTACAGGCTGAATCCTAAAGGCAACACAGTTGAAATGCTTATTTAGAAATTCCACTTAAAATTATTACCAGTAGCAATTTATATTATCTGTTGTTGAATGTAATGTAGAAATAAATGGCTAATTAGTGTCAACTCACCAGCATTTAGTTACCAAGCAGCTTGAAGGCTCTAGAGAACAGGTTTATAAGAATCTACAGCATTCTCTTTAGACAAGGACCCCATTTAGCAATTGTCAAATGTAATTTGACATATCTATAGTATTGCTTTATGTATAAAACTTCTTTTTGTTCTCTAGAATGGTTAGCTTCTATATTTTTACTGATGGTCTTTTTTTAAGTGATCTCAAAGTTAAAGTGGTTAACTGATATTTGCTCCTTTGCAACGTACGTACTTAGTCCTAGAGCTAGTCTACTAGTTCTGAAGGGAGCTAATGGAGATTGTTTTATTCACATGCCCATGAGAGCACAAAGGCAGGGCTTAACAAGTCACTCATCCTTTGCAGAGTGTGTGGCAGTCTAGCTGATTAATTTTATTGCTGACATACAGTCTTCCATCCACTAAACTAAGCGAAAAATCCCAGTGAATAACATAGCAGATCTCTCAGGAGAGCATCTCCATCACAAAAACCACTTCTGGAAGACTCAGTTCTGAGTTACTCGATAATGGAACATGATGTCTACATCACTTTAAACAAATATGGCGTTTGGAAACACAAGCTTTCTCTTCAGAAACATTCTGCAGTGATTGCCACAGTGTCAGTGTCACCTTCAGGCAGGAGATGGCTTGGGCACTGGCAGGGACATGTAGACTGAGAGCACGGGCACTTGCCACAGAATCCTAGTTCTGTGTGAAGCTCCCTTTGCCTGCAAATTCTACAGAAGGCACATTTTCACCTGTGCTTGTGGGCGATGGCCAGTGTATTGTGAGAACCACCATGATTTAGGAAACACTTGAAAAGGCAGCTTGCAAGTTTTATATCAAGAACAGTTGTAGTGCTATGTTGCTTTTCTTATCCTTATGAAGTGCTGAATCCATTCAGAAACATTCTCTTTTTTCCTAAAAACAAACATGCTTATTTTTGCTCCTGAAGTCTGGAGGAAAAAGCCAAACAGAAATGCCATTTCAGTAGTATGTCTGTGACTGTAATGTTGCTGATGGGAGTCAGCTGAGCTCTATCTCTAATAGCTTAAAAATCCCCCATGCAGGATGCAGCAGTCATCACACTTCTGTGATGATTTGCTCAGGAGCAGGTAGGATATGAAGTTTTCTTTTCAGTGAGAAAGAGATAACAACAAAAGAAATCTTTTACCTCTTTGAATTTAATATTGTATGGTAAAGGAAAACAGAAGGAATTTGGTTATCTGTAACTTGATCTGGATTTCAAGAAGCTGGGAGTGTTTCCTTGGCCAAGCCTTTTAATTTTTCCAAGCAAAAGCTCTTGTGTTTTGACCTCTAAGTACTAAAGTCCACTGTGCAAATCTGTTTAAGCAAAAACCCTGGTGCACGTACAAAACAAAACAACAAAAACCTCAACCGTCCTCCCCCTCAAATCCCCTGACTTTTATTAGAAATTCTGTATTTCATGAACTGCTAACCCAGCCTGGTGCAGGGACACTATTTTAATTCTCTTGCACTGCAGGCTGAAAAGCCCAGGGAGCACTACCACTTCTGAGGAGAAGATGTGGTTTTCATCATTCATGAATGATCTTACTGGGCAACACTCGAAGGAACGTTTGTGGATCCAGAGGGGACCATGTCCGTCATGACTAGGCAGAAGAGAGAGCTATTGCAGCAGAGGGCCCAGCACAGTAGCAAAAGAATCCATGAAGATTATTTGCAATTCCATTTTTGCAATTCCATGCAGAATCTTCCTAGGCTGGAATGAAATTTGAATTAATCTATGTAATGTTGTTCCACACCTCATACAACCAGCAACATTTTGCATTATTAGAAACTGCTGTTCAAAAATCATTGGGCTATTTTCAGACTTAGCCAAAACCAGGACAGCAAGTCAGATTCACCAGGATTATTGTTTGGTAGTGCCAGAGAGGATGGGAATTGCTTTTCCTGCCTACTCTCCTATACTAGGATGTAAACGTGTGCCCAAGTGGGTGGCTGGCAGTTTAAATTCATGGGCCAGTGAGCAGCTGTATAATCTTCTCTGAGTGTCTCACCACAGCAGCCTCTGGGGCTTTTCCTGGAGGAGAGGAAAGAACCATTAGCTGGGACAGGAGACAAGAGAGCAGATGCATCGTCATCCCACCCAAGTGGTTAAAGCACTGATGCTGCGCAGAGCAAGCGAGCAGCTGCAGGGCAGGAGGAGAGCCCTGGAAAGGAAGGACACTCTTCTTTTAATCAACTCCTGTACAAAAGTCATGATCTCTGCCTGGATGACCCACTGAATCTACTGGGAAATGAGATTTGTCCCCCATATATGAAAAGATAAGAGCTGTGCTGGCTTCTACAAAGATTGTTTAGTTTCCATGGATCTCATACTATTTCCATTGTTCTTTGTTCATAAATTCCCTTGCTTTTAAAATAAGTATTACCAAGTTAATTTTAATGTCTTTGCATCTATTTTACAATTCCATTATTTTCTGACAAGTTTTACATGTTTGAAAACAAAAAAAAGGTTACTAGCTTTCCTTTTCAGCAAATAATATGGGAGCAGACAACAGACCTCAATCAATGTAATAATTCTTTAAAGAATGTAAATTAATTCGAAAGAGGTGGAAGAGAGCATATGTATCTGTAACACGCATTTTAAATTGTCTATGCATTTGCATTTGGTTTTAATGGCGTTTACGCCCTCTAGTGTCAGAAAACCCTATCATAGTGAGGGTTTTATTAATCTTACCCGTGCCCCTCAGTCTCAGCCTTAAGTATTTAGGCTTCGCAAAAATGCAAATGCTGGATTTATTCTTCCTATATATGTCCTCCAGTTTTACAGATTTGGTACGCTTGAGCGTGTTTTGACCCAAAGTGAGCTATTTCAAATATTAATTTCTGATGTAACACACACAAAAAATATGCTAAATTACAATTTCTGTCACTATTTATTTTGACATCCAAAATACACTTATTTTTCACTTGGAAAAAAAAATTACTCCTGTGTTCAAACAAACAAACAGGAGTGAAATCAGCAGCATTGTCCCTCTCATTTGTTAAGATTATTAAAGAAAAAATACATTCCCTCTCACATCAAGGAAAAATGGCCAAAAAGTATGATTCATTTTCAGTTATAATTTGGACCTTTGACTTATGAAATATTTCATCTTACAGCCATCAAAAACTGGGTTTTGTTAGATTCAGGAATAAGATGGATAGGTGATGATGCTACAAATAGAGCCTGTGTTGTCTGAGATTTCTTGAGTTATGGGTATGCAACACCAGCTATATTCCACTCATCAGTTAGAAAAGCAGTAATGTGTTGGCAGGTGGATGTCCGTGGGTAAGATCTGACATGGCACTGCTGAGATTACTGGCTGGGCATTAGCAACCCCAAATACATTTGTGTTTCTCAAGCTCCTGCAAGAGCTCCATCTTCTGTGTGTGATTCAAGCTGCATTTCGTTCCCCCCGGTCTGTCATACAAAGTGCTACATCACACCCCTGTGACTCACATCAACACTCTGAAAGTTACAGTATTTGCAAAATGAAGGAATCCCCTGGCTTGCTGTCTGTCTTGCAATATGGAGTCAAACATGCAGAAGTGGTCTGTCACCTGATGAATACAAACAACTGAGACAAACATACATGCCTTTAAATCCATCCATCCAGTCCATCCATCCATCCATTAGTGACACTGTGTCACAGTGTCACTTAGTGAAGAGATGTCCATGGACTGCAATAGCAGATCTGGCCTGTCTGGACTACATCTAGGGAAACCTAAGCATTAGTTTGATCATGTTATTTCTGACTTGTGATTTGATAAAACTTGATTGACACACCTAGTTTGTCATAGCCTTTTTCCTTCCCTTTTACCTGAAGTAGAATGCACCTGGTCGATATCAGGGATCAGTATGAAGCCTCTTTTTCTTCATTCACCCAGAACATAAAATACTGGGATGACATTTCTGACATTACAAAATTAGATTGTCAGTACAAATCACAAGTGTCCAAAGACTGGCTTGATCTTTGGCTACAATAATAGACATATGCAGAACAGACCAAATGCAAAGCTATGAAAAGACTGCAACCAGGGGGAAAAAAGCAAATAAAGGAGAACATATTTGCAGTTCTAGCCTGAAAAAAGTGAGACAAGCGGAGTAGCACTAGATAAAACCTTAAAATAGTTCCCTTTTGAAAAGGGAGTCTGTGAAAATTGCTTGATAAGATTCTACATTTGTTGTGTCTCTATGGCTGAAGAAACCAGATTTTCTGCAGGATTTAGAATTTGTTTTAGAGATCAAGTATAAATTTTCCGCTTTGAAATACTAGCACCTGAAAAATTCCCTGCCATCTGAAAATGGAGTTAAACTCTTTTTTTAGTTTAGAATTTCCGAAGAATAAAACAATTGCAGCTGGGGTTATAGAAGGAATTTTCCCTTCATTTTATATCATCCATTTCCATTGGTGGAATGGATGATATAAAATGGATGTTCAGTGATATATGAGGTATAACTAAATGTAATGTTTATTTCAGGAGGAGAAACTTCATTAGCAATTCTGATCATGACTACACTAGACTAAAATCTGTGTCACTGTCCCAGAGGAGAGCAAGGCTAACCAGGGCAAACATAGCAAAACCTCTGTTTTGTCACAAAAGTAACCAAATATGTTTCTCACCCTATGAGAATTAGGAAGATTAATTTCTTTGAAGTAATTTTTTCTGACCATAATTTTATTTAAACAACTCCAACACAGTGGTTAGGAACAGGAGAAAAACTAATTATGTAAGAATTATTAATGATGCAAAAGGCATTACTAGCAATAAAGAACAGACAAGCGACATTACCTTTGGAAAATGTCACTGTATTACAACTGATGCAAACTAAAAACGAAAAGTAACCAAAAGCAAATTATTTTAAAGTAAGCAGTGTATGCATCTGCATGACATTTTGTCCAGAAAGTAAGAAAAACATTGCAAAATACCTTCTTGTGTCAAACAATCCTATTTTTTTTTTATTTCACTCTGTAACACTAAAATATTATGAAAAGGCATCTGCTTAAATTCATGGTTAGGTCCATACATAAACACTGAAATGCTAAAGACAGATGAGCTTGCGCTTCCTGTCACATCTCCTAAAGCTTCAGTCTGCTCTTGATTCATATAATTATAGTGTCACATTATCAACAGGATGAACTATATCCCTCAGCAATTTCAAACTGAATTAATTAGAGCCAGATATGCCTTCTGTCCACAGCTGCCATCAGTGACAATGGAAGCTTATTGGGGTTTCAGCAGTTTAGCATTTCAAGTGATAAGCACCTAAATATAGGTTTAGGGATCTCATTTAAGAGATCTAATTTAAGAGATCTAGTACTGAGCAGGTGTAAATTTTGCATTTCAAAATCTGGTTGTGGCACGTTTCTGTTTACACAGCTTGATCCAATAAATGAAAATACTTGTATCTGTAAGAATGAAGTAAAACTAATGAACAGTGTAAAACAGAAATGTTTACCAGTGATTTGATCCTAGGTCTTCTCCACAAAGCTCACAACCCTGGCCCTATGCCTACTGCTTTTCTATTGTTCTGCCTGGAAAAATTTGGGTTGGTGAGGTGTTGGGGATCCCATTTTTCAAAAAGACCTTGAAAGGTCATTTATCCACTTCCTTGCCCAAAGAAAAGAACAGCTGGTCATGCATACAGTTGATAGTTAGCTCAGGCTTTAAGAAGAGATAAGCACCAAAAATGTCTATGTTGTGGGGTGCAAATGTTGATGTGAAGGAAAGCATGACATCCTTTCTAGTATTTTTCCAGTTTTTAGATATCTTTAATTAAGACCAGTTATATTATTCATGTAAAAGATAGATTCTATTAAATGATGTATTTTTCATGCAATCTTGCCATTTCACTAAATGAGAAATGAATAGCATTCAAATTCTGAGCTAAGTATGTGGGGGGGGAATATTGGCAGAAATATTAATTACATTATTCATGTGAATATTTTACACTTGGGTATGCTTAGTAAAGCAACCAAATATTTATTTAACACAACATAATCTATGCCAATAGTCTAAGACTTGGTCATCTATATTATATCTGCCTGCATGACAACTTATTTGAATATTTATGTTCAACACTTTCCTCATGTCTTACGAAATGCAAACCATTCATCTTCACCTCCTTTTGACATGAGCTGAGCTCTCATTGCTGGAAGGTGTCCTCTAACTTCACATAGTTTCTCCATTGTCCTCACCCTTTTATCCATCCCTCATGATTAGGTACACAGTTTGGACACTGACTTGAAGACTTCCCCCTTCTTCTCTATCATTTTTCCAGTTCCTGCTGAACAGACAGGGTTTTCTTTTCCCAGATAGTATTTTCTAAACATTCTTCCCCTGCAGTTTTATTTCTTAACTTCTCTTGTGTTAAGAGTTTATAAAGTCTTTGTAATAGGGAATCTCTCTTTTCACAAGCATACTAAACTCACATGCTAAAATCAATGTTTAATAATAACTTAAAATCCAATAAAGTTAAAAACTGAGTGGTACTTAAAAGTAATTCATCTTTTTATTAAACTCCGTAGTATTTAATTACATACTTGTCCCCTATAGGATATAGCAAAATGCAAAGAGCTAAAATCTTTTAATAGGTTGTCACTGGAGTGCCTTTAAATACATCAGCAACACTTTGTTCTTACCTGCTGGACAGAACAATATCCAATATCATAAAGAAAGGTGGTAGCTTTAGTAATTCTGAGCACTGCCCGGATTACAGTTACAATTTGGTTGCTTGCTTGCGTGTGGCTTGAGGTTTTCATGCTTGCTTTCACCTAGACCATAGAAAGGACATCTGGATCTCAGCTACTCCAGCTTCTCATGTCAACAAGAAGTTAGGTCAGCCATGCTTCTGTCTAGCCAAGTTGAAAAAATACAATGATAAAAAGTCCATGATCTCCTGGGAAGCCTGTTGCAAAAATGTGTCACACTGCTAAATTAAAGTACTACATCAGCTTGAGACAACAGATTATTCAGTTTAGTATCTGATTTACCAAGTAGTCTCTCTCAGATCTTGCCAATGAAATTGATGAGTTCTTTCAACAAATAAACAGCGTAAGGACTGAACTTCAACACTGATTTATTTTTTTTTTAGCAAGGTTATTCTCTCTCCATTGCAATAGAGGTGGCCTGGGAAGAGCACAACAGGTAAAACATGGTTTACCTGCTCCCATTTTGACAGACAGGAGACCCAAAATTTGTTTCAAAATAAAATTATTTGTGCACAACAATGGGCATGCTGTATATGTAAGAATATGTGTAAAAGCATTATCTATATTCAGCAAGTATTATTTGCAAGAGAAGTAATATATATTGTGCAATTAATTAATTGTAAAACTAAATTATTAGAAGAGATTTTCTCTTTACTAAGCCTTTTGTTTTCTTTAACCTAGGTATGGTGACATGGTGCCAAAGACAATAGCTGGCAAGATTTTTGGTTCAATATGCTCCCTGAGTGGGGTCTTGGTCATTGCTCTGCCAGTTCCTGTAATTGTCTCCAACTTCAGCCGTATTTACCACCAGAATCAACGAGCAGACAAGCGCAGGGCACAAAAGGTGAGCTTCTAACTTTTCCCCCTTATGTTGTTGAACAACAGATTAAATGTGATTTTCTATATGCTGTGTGACATTGTAGAATGAATTTCTTAGCAAGAGGACCACTATATGTATGTGCTGCATGCCTAACCCATGTCCTAGATGCAAATACTGTCTTATTTTTAGTGAGGAAAAAAGTGAGGAAAAAACCCCAACACAAACCAAACCGGTTCATTCATCTTTTCTGTCAAAATGTACAGACCTATTATTTTGGTAATTCATCCCACTTGTTAGACTAGATCTAGGATTTTTAGACAATAGCTGCAGTCTCACCCACTGAAGATTCTTCTGTGCTTTTTCAGGCAGACTTTCTTTCTACCACAGTCTTCTGAAGAAGAAAAAAAAAAAAAAAAGACCAAACAAACAAGCAAAACCCTCAAACTTAATGATTTCTAACATCTCTGCTAACAGATTGCTTCAGTAATCCAGGTTTAGTTAAAGTCCCAGATTCAGTCTCAGGGGGAATCTGACTGTTGGGGAACTTGTCTCCTCAGCTCTATTTTGCTTAAAAGTCTTCAGATAAACAGCTCAATCAGGTAAAAAATGAAAGTAAAAGTCTGTTTCTCCAGCTTCCTTGATTTGCTGAGTCTCTCGCTAAATAGCCACAAGACCTACAAGAGCACTGTTTCCCTTCCTGACACATATGGACAAGGTCAGCAGCTGGGAAGAGATTTATCAGGAGTGATGCAGCCAAGCCTGGAAAGTCACTTTCATCTCCACATCACTGCCACTGCACTTGTTCTAATCCACTTCTCTGAATTCTGAAGTGCCAGAGAGCTCAAAGAAGTGACCCATTGTTACCTGAAGCCCTGTTGTGGGAGCTGAGATGCCTTACCTTCCTCTCCTCTGAGGATGGCAACCAGAAGGCTTCAGATGCCACATAGGTTGCATGGTTGCCAAGGCCAAGGTGTCACCACTTGGGCTTTTTGTGGACCCCTGGCTTCTCTTCAGAGGTCCTGAGTCTCCAGTGATCTCAGGAGAGCAGGATCATTGCTGGGGGAAGTGTGCAGGCAGACCATAGCTGGGGATTGCATTTATAGACCAGGGAACACAGGCAGTTGCAGGCTGCATCTGCTCCATATCGACAACAGCACCACAGTCAGACACAAAAAGTTTGTGTTTGTCTCTGGCCACCTTTTTTACTGATTTCTTCATTACAAAACAAAACAAACAAAAACCCACCACAAACAAACAAACAAATAAACCCCCCAAAAACACAATCAAAACAAAAAACCAAAACAAAACCAAAAACACAAACAAACAAAACCCCTCCAAACCCAAAATCAGTGAAGTAAATGTATGCAGTGAGATACCATTCTCAGAATATCTTATAATCAGGAGAAACAGAGGTACATGGCCAAGAAATTCAGGTCCAGGTGGAAGATACAGCACCCTTCAATAGCCACATCTTGGAAAAATGCTGTCAGTTGAGGAAAATGGCTATAAAAAGAAACCAGGTATATTACAAGAATGTCATACCTCTCTAGGGACCTGATCTGAAACATAGGCTACTTCAGAGATCCAAATCCCATACTTCATGTATCTACCAATTCCACCCACTCTTCTGCATGCTGTTTTGGCCCACAGCCTAACTCCAGCTGGGTGCTCCCCTCTTTCACAGCTGACTTCATGTCACTTCTACACTACCTTGGTTTTTTCAAGAACCTTTCTACTTCTTTTTGTGGAATGGCAGCAGAGAAACAACTGTATCTCAGCCAGAACACAGTGCTCCTGACTGTGCCCCCAAGCACTGTTGCCATCATGGGTAATAGATCTGCTCAATCCCAACAATCGTTGTGCCTGTTCTGAGCTTTCATATTAGCTGCAGACACAACCATTTCAGATAGAAACTGTCTCCTACTGCATGTTACAAAGCAGAGATTTCTAGGCCTGCTTTACATTTGTGTCATGGTTCAACCCAGCCAGCATCCAAGCCCCATGCAGCTGCTCACTCACTCCCCCGCCAGCAGGACCAGGGAGAGAACTGGAAGCATAAAAACACAGCCCCACACCAGCCACTGTGAAGAAAATTAACTCTACCTCAGCCAAAACCAGCACAATTTGTCAGTGAAAAAGAAATGGACACTAGAAAATATCTCACAAAAGTTTGATTGGTAGACTGGCTGCTATTCCCCATAATCTCTTCCTGAACAGAAACTGCTTGAGTTACTAAGTGACTTTTTCTCCATGCAAAACAGTGAGCTCATTGTAAGTTTCAAACAGGAACACAAAGTGATGAATGGCAATCCTGCTAAGCGTTTTTTCCTCTGCTCCCCAGAACAATGCCAACAGCAAGGATGAGAGATGTCTTCTGACTGTGACTATGCCCTTCTTGCTTTGGAGAAAATGGCTTTGAGGTCTGATTAACTTAGCACTGGATGTGTGTTTCATTAATATTTCCTATTGCAGAGCTAATCCCCTTCAATCTAAAATGACTGAGATGTTGGACTGAATATTGTTCTAAAAACCAAAAATCAACAAAAACACTTCATGGGTACTTTATAGTCCATATTTAGCCATGAAATATAGCCTTGCATTTCACAGGGGGTTTCTACTGCATTGTAAAAGAATATTCAGGCAAAAAGGTCACATTATTGAAGTTTGAAATTCCTTCTTCATTCAGTACAATAGAGGCTTTACACCGTTTTCTAAAATAAATGTTTCCCTAGGCACTGAACTTATTTCTGTCCCCTGAGGCTGAAGAACATAAGCTTAAAAGAAGGTGCTGCTTCATGGAGAGTAGCACAAACCCCTGCAGGCAATGGTACCTCCTCCTGGCAACAACAGCTTCCACTGGACTGAGACAGCTGTACCTTTGAATTGTGCAGCTTTACCAATATCTCACACAAAAGTTTAAAGACTTCAGAAATGGCAAGACACTCGGGCTGGAGGGAAACTCAAGAGAAGGTGCATTGCTGAGGAGTTGAAATCTAGTTCCAGAAGGACTGACAATTTACAGCAGAAAAATATTGTCGCTTACATTAGGATTGTTAAGAGCCATGCAACCATCATTTTATGCATTTACTGAGTTCTGCACAGTTATTCAAGATTAGATAATTCCACTTGTTTCTCTTTGGCAAAAAGGCACTGCACATTAATACTTGGGAGAAGATGGGAGAACTTTATTTATAAACCATTGCATTTTGAATGCATTTTAAAGGAAGCTCCTGCTTCCAATCATAAAAATACATTGCTGTAATTACCATGAAATCCCACTCTGTAATACAGAAAATGTTGGCAGGATAGGCCAGCTTTCTGCTGCAGTACAGGAAACCCCTTGCAATCAAAAAAACAAAAAGGGGGGGGGGGGGGGGGGAAGAAAAGAAAAATCATCTGTGCTTATCAAAACATTGTTTTCTATCAGATGGTAAGGCCCAAGGATCTGGCCTATCCTGACAAGAAATGGATGAATAAATAATCCAAACTAGACATTGAAATTCAGGGCATAACTAATTATGCCCTGGAGTCTTACTGTGCCTTCTTCTCAAGCAGTTTTATCAGTACTGAGAGAGTTTTGAAGAATGCTATTTGTGGAGCTTTTCTCAGCTAGAGACAACTTCAAGAGGTTGTTATTTTGGTTGCCCATTAACTTTGGGCAAAGTTAATGACGGTTGTCTTGTCATGTATAAAGGCAAGGAAAGGAGGGGAAATGAAGGGAAAGGGGAAATGGGAAGGGAGAGGGTGGAAGGGGAAAGGGGAGGGGGGAAGGGGGAGGGGAAGGGAAGGAACAGGGAAGGAACAAGAAATGTTTAGGCATGGTTCTATATGATTTCCTACTCTGTATGTGATAGGTAGCAAGGGCTAAGGACACTCACAATGTCATATTCACTGATGACTACCAGCCCAAGGAAGAACAGGAGGAGGCAGGGCTTCCTTCTTGGAATGGGTATCTGGCCACTCCATGGCAGCTTGGACCCAAAGGTCCATCCCAGCACACTGCAGCAGCAATTATGATTATAACGTCCTTCATATCCTGAATGAAGTATCCCTTCCTATGTGGATTTTCTGTTTTCCATAAATGTCTTTCTGTAGAAGGGCAAGAGCCATGTGTCCTCTTGGCCAACAAGTGCCTAAGTGCAGGTACAGTACTGTTCATTCCCTGAGGAACAAAAGAGCCTTAAAAGTTGCCCAAGCAGTTTCTGCCTAGTGCTTGATGCCTCAACAGAGCAGCCAAACAACCATTGTCAGCTCCAAAACTTGACTTTAGACATAAAATTCAGTCTGAATGCAAATATGGTCTTCTACTTTCAAAATAAAGCAAAATATATCCTGAAGATTGACTTGGCTTTGCTATTTATTACTTGTACATGATGAATTTATCTGTCAAGTTACAAATAATCAGTTACTAACTAATTATAAATAGCTCTAGGATAAACTGCAACAACAAGTGCTTAACAGCATCTGGCGGTCTAGAACTGAGTATTTCCAGTAGGAAACCCTGCTAGCCATTTTGACTTCTTTATATGAGACAAGCTATTAATATCAGAAGTATTGCAGAAACATAACTACCAGTAACTTATACGGGATTTTTGAGTTTAGCAAAAAAAAAAAAAAAATCATGTAGAACTCATGTTTATTGAACAATAATTTGAATAGATTGTGAAAGTAAGGCACCATTCAAGAAATGTATGAACTTTATTTAATTCCATATCCATTAACGTGCAAAGTAGACAGCATTTTCTTCTGTATTACATACTGATGTCATGTAAATTATTGTCAGCTAATATGAAATCAATCATTTGCAATTACTAAAAATCAGAAAATCAGAGCATTAAATGTGGGCATGTTTTTTTTCACTTAAACACATAGGGTGGATTTATGAAAGACCAAAAAAAAAAATTATATAAACAAAAGTGTAACTGATTTTTTTGGACAATATTCGCCCTTGCTCTAGGAGCCACAGTGTTGTGGTTCAGCACAGGCAGGCAGATAAAGGCCACCCTGCTGCTCACTCTCTCTCCTCCCCAGAAGGATGAGGTGAAAATCAGAAAGGTAAAAGTGCAAAAATTTGTGAGTAGGGATAAAGACAGTCTAATCTTTTTAGAACTAAGGGAAAGAAATCACCAGAAAGGGAGGAAGTGAAGCAAATTCAGGGGTAAAACGTGATACAAAAGAACACAATTGCTCAGCACCAAGCCTGTCCCAGAGGAAGGGCAGACCCTGCCAGTCCCCACCAGCATCCAGCTTTATTGCTGAGCATGATACCATATGGTGTGCAATAACTCTCGGGTCTGCTGGGGTCAGCTATCCCATCCCCTATTTGTCTACCCCCAGCCTCACCAGTGGGACATTTGGAGGAGCAGAAAAGGCCTTGGCTCCCTGCAAGCACTGTGCAGCAATAACTAAATGTCCCTGAATTATAAACACTCTTTTCAGCACAAATCCAAAACACAGCCCCATACCAGCTCCTGTGAAGAAAACCAGCTCTGACCTGACCAAAAGCTGTGCACACAGAATGACTGTGAAGGAATTTTAATATTTTAAATGTACAAAATTATTAAACAATAACAACTAAAAGATAAATAATTACTAACTTTTGAGTTTTCATAGTAAGACAATTATGTGCCCTGGAGAGCAGCAGGAGACAACAGGAGTTAAGTACTAAATTACCTGGGCTACCCTGGCTTCTTTCATAGCAAGTTGAAGAGAATCTTGCCAGAAATGATTCCACAATAAGTCCTGTTCTAAAGTCTTCCTGATAAAATCATGTTTAAAATAGCTGAACAGCTGAGGGCATCTGAGTGTTAAAAGCTGGATGTTGTAAATACCCCACAGTGCTACATTTAGCACTACTTGAAAGCTCATGAAAATGAATGTTTGTATTTCTAAAACCAACAGTGCTAACTGTTGTTGAGTAACAGTGAATTCCCTTTGTGAGGTTTCTATGAATGTAGCCATAGACAGGGATCCAAATCTATGTTGTAAAATTTGAAGCTAGAAAAAAGAAAGACATGCATTTAAAAGAGAAATTCAGTGCAAATACAAGGGATGTGGCAAAAATTAGAGCTGGTCATCAAGTTCTTGGGAAGATGGAGATGAGATGATTAGGGTGGAATTTCATTAAAATATGTAAAAGAACTATATTTCATCTACATCTGTTTAGTCCTAGACCATGTAAAAATTACCAGAGTTTCAGACTTAGGAAATCTTCATAGCAAAGATATCACCTACTTCAGGAGAACTTAATACCTTTTATTTTTTTTTTCCCCCTAGATATTCTGTGAAAGAGAAGAATTAGGAAGGGCTTTGCAGTGGTTCAAAGGGGCAGTTGTGACTCCCATTCTGTTATAGATTACAGAAAATGCAGACTAAAGGAAAATGCACAGTTTTCTGATGTCATCACATTATTTCGATGCCTTTCATGGGAGTTCTATCCCCAGAGCACAGCCCTTAAAATCCTGTGGATGACATGAGCTTTTAATGATGCTTTGATAAGAAATGTGAGAAGTCACTAGACTGCTCATGCTACAGGCTCAAATATAAATCAGGCAGAAGCACTGAAAATAAATCTTATCACTTTAACAGATTTGTAAACACCTCCAGTTTCTGCAGTATTTTCTGTAAGCTGAAGTATAAACATGGAGGCCACAATATCTGCTTCCTCTCTTGGTAACAGATTTACTGTCTTCTCTTTCGTAAATGATATAAATTCAGGCCATCTGAATGAGTCTCAGCTAGAAAGATGTACACTATTACTTTCTAGTTCACAAAAGCTTTCTAAGATGCAATAAATTCATACTTGCAGAGCAATTTTAAATCTTCACACAGAAAGTACAACCTCCATATTATACGTGTCACAGCACTTTGATATATTAAGATAGTCTGATGGACTGTTATGTTTTTCATATTTCTTTATTAAACAATTCTGCACCATAATTATTACTTCAATCACTAAAGAGAAAATGAATATGCATGCTAAAAGGAAAAGCAGAACTAATGTATGTTAAACGTGTGTTCATTAAATCTAATGAATCTCCCTGCATAAAGAGCAAACTGAAAAATATCCCAGCTAAAATATTTGTGACTGAAATAATTTATTTCTGGGACTCCACGCTGCATCCTCTAAAGGCATTTCCAAAGCATCTCAAGCTCCTAAGACTAGACTTTTATCAATTTATGAACATAACCAAGTGCACTTGTCCCAGCCTGTGACTATTCTGTGGTGCAGGTAAAACCCCTTCCCCCACCCTGCAACCCAGTACACTGGGGTTGCATCACTGGAGTACCACTTTGAAAACAACCTATTTTCTGCCTGCCCAAGGGGCTTTTTAATTGCACTCCGTGAGGACTGAGCCCTAACTACGCTGGTAGCCTTGGATGTGCCACCTGAGAGCCCAAATGAGCCAGGAGGGTGGGAGCTGTAACAGTTTCCCACACTGGTTGCTCCTGAGGACCCCAGGCCAAGTAATTGGGGATCTTTTCTCCTTAAACTAAAATAAGATGTACTTAAATAAGTGCACTTATTTAAAAAGTAAGATGCATTCTTTGCATTGCTGGAAAAGCTGTGCTCACCAAAAAAAGCCAATAAACAAATGTGTTACCTTAAAATGGGCAATATATCACAAAATCAATCAACAGCCTCTCATGTGAGCTTTTTGGCTCAAGGATGTACACATGCAGAGCATTACTTTATTTTCTTTCAGAACAATTAAATGATTATAAATGCATGACATAGCGTAAGCCAGATTTCACCATGTTAGCTGTTAGCTGTCAGCTGTCATAAATTTTTTGGCTTGTTGTTAAGAAGATCTGTGAGTTTGAGGCTGTGAATGCAAAGAAATGTGGTGTTGAGCCATTCCTCTAAGTCAGTTAATTAATTAATTAATCATGCCAGACAGATCTGGTGGCTGCAGTGACCAGGCTGCATCCCTCTACAAACACATATTGACATTTAATGTCACAGAAATTTGGGGAAGGTGGAAAAATACTCTCTATTTTTTAAAAATGTCAATTGAGTAAATATCAGTTATGAAAATCCCTATTAATACATCAAAGTTGGATTTTCAAGTCCTTCACTGTATCTCCTTCTGTGCTTCAGCAGCCATTTAATTCCAGAGGCTGCTGGGGATTTGGCTTTTGGAATCAGAAATCTAACCAAGAAGATAAACCCAGATTCTGTCTTATAAATGTAACCAGCCACAGAAAATACAGAACCAGTCCTAGTAATCCCATAAAAGCTTCTGTTTTCCACATTAATGGTTGAGAGGGTCCATTCTTCATGCTTTCCACTAATTCTGTTGTAAAAAATTCAGGGGATGCAAAATGTCTGGACACTCATGACCCTCATTCTAGTCTGGATGAAAGTCACCTTCACAAGCAAGGAGACTCACCTGAGAAATCACAAATTTCTCTCAGTAATTGATACCCGCAGTCTCTGAAATATCAGGTTGTGAACAGTCTATGACCAAATATGATAAGTACTGAGTCTGGTTATACTGACAGACATGAAGTAGGTGGAGGCCGGTCAGGAGTGGTGTCTTTCTCTGTCTTGGGACTGGTGCCCTTCAATATGCTCATCAGTGACACCAGCAGTGAGATCAGGCGACCCTCAGCAAGTTTGCCAATGACACAAAGGTGAGCAATGCAGTTGACAAAACAGAAGGCAGAGCTGCCATCCAGAGGGACCTGGACAAATTTGAGAAGTAAACCCATGAGAACTTTATGAAAATCAAAAAATTCAAGTGCAAGATGCTTGTCAGGACAATTCCACATATGAGTATAGGCTGGCAGAGGTAGTAATTATGAGCAGTCCTGTGGAGAAGAACCTGGAAGTCCTCATGGATGAAGAACTGAACATGAGCCATCACTGCACACTCACAGCTGGGAAAGCCAAGTCTGTCCTGGGCTGCATCAAAAGCAGCATGGCCAGCAGGGCAAGGGAGGTGGTTCTCCCACTCTGCTCTGGCCTGGTGAGACCCCACCTGGAGTACCGCATCCAGCTCTGGAGTCCTCAGCACAAGAAAGATATGGACCTGTTAGAGCAGGTCCAGAGGAGGGCCACAGAGATAAACCAAGGGCTGGAACATCTCTCCTACAAAGACGGGCTGAGAGACCTGGTGGTGTCTCCCTCCAGGAAGACTTTAGAGCAGCTTTCCAGCACCTAAAAGGGACTTACAAGAAGGAGGGAGAGGGACTTCTTATACAGGCAGATAGTGACACGACAAGGTACAGTGGTTTTAAATTGAAAGAGAGCAGGTTTATATTAGATGTTTTAAGGGGGTGGTGAGGTACAGGCCCTGAGCAACCTTATGTAGTCATGGCATCTCTGCCCATGGTGGGGGTTTGGAACTAGATGACCATTAAGGCTCCTTCCAACCCAAACCATTCTGTGAATCTAAAATGGCCTGGCAAATATTCAGGAACTTAGCTGGGAGACAGCATAAAAGCACAATCACATTTTGGTACTCCAAAAACCCAGAAGACTCTGAGAAACCCACTCATACATGTCACAATATTACTTTTTTTCTGAACCATTTATTTCCCTTTAAAGAGATTTCCACTGCAGTAGCAACTGAAACAGATGTCCATGTTTCTGCCCCAAAAGATGTAAGGAGTAGCAATTGCAGCAATGCAAAAAAAAAAGGCAGCACTTCCATACTGATCTGTCTAATCCCTTCTCCACAGTCTCTGTTCTTAATAGCTGATCCATGCAAACCAGAAAAAACTTCTATCCTATGCATTTTAAATGGGAAGATGTGGGAATACACAAGACAGAGTAAGACAGATTTAATTAGCATAGCTAGTTTGATGATTAGGATGCCATGGCAGGGACAAACAGAACGTTGAGATTACAAAAAGATGGGATTAAATCTGTTTATGGGAAGAGGAGGGATTCAGTCAACCCCCCTATGAGAAAGATGATGTAAAATGTTTAAGTTGCTTGTATAATCTTTTAACGTATTTATTGCAGTAGAAATTATTAACCTCCCTGAAATGGTATATAAGCTCTTGGAAAACCTGAGTAAAATCAAATTCTGATCACCAAATCAGTATTCCCGTCTCTCCAGCAATCGCCGATAGGAAGACACTTGTGATTTGCTCCACCTGGAGGATGGATGCAGTGCCATCTGTCAGTCACTGTGAGACTGGTATTCATAAGCAGCTGATTCCAATTAGCAGTTTTAGATAAACAGGATAATGGCTCTGAGTACAAATGACACTCTTCATTTTGTGTATTTACGCAGAAAGCCAGGCTGGCTCGAATCCGCGCGGCAAAGAGTGGGAGTGCTAATGCCTACATGCAGAGCAAACGCAATGGCTTGCTGAGTAACCAGCTGCAGCAGGTAATGTTTGTGTTCCCTCCACCTCTGGAGTAACCACTTAATGATAGCACAGCAGTAGGTTATCCTACTTATCACCAGGGCAAGGCCCCTTGGGGCCTTGGGCAATGTTACCTTGAGAGGTAGATTAAGGAAGGATAAACTGGACAATTACACTGTTAAAGGAAGCTTGTGAGAATCGATGGTGGGGTATTAAGAGATGAGGGAAATGTCCGGATGGAAATGCTGGATTCAATGCAACCCACGTTTTTGGAGTTAGATCCTGTAGAAGAACTCATTAAGGAAAGTAGAGAGCATTTGCCTCTTAGGAGGTGGGTTGGATTTATCCCACTTGGCTTTAAACTGGTAGAACATGGGTGACAAAACCAGGTTTCATCATCAGTAAAGGAAAAGGCAGCTTTTGAATACTGTTTGCACAGAGGGGTGTTGCAAAGTGCTCCCTCGAAGCACCTACTTGGGTTTAAGGAGAATCTCGGTGATTAACTCAAGTATATTGTAAGCTAATGTTACCTAAAGCAAATTCCCTGCTCACCCCTGCCAAGGAAGCCAGGACCAGCAGCTGGGACTGGGATCCACAGTGACCCACGCTGCTGGGAGACAGCCCCTTGGCTGCTCAAAGCTGAGAACGACTGCAGACAGAGTGGGTTTTAATCCCTGCCATTTTCTGGCATTTAGGCTATTCCCTGAGGGATACAGGAAGGCTTTTATTCCTCTATGCTCTTTCTGTTCAATGCGTATTAAACAGCCGGATACTTTAACCTATAGCCAGAAGAGGAGGAAGTGGCTGTCCATCCATCTGTCCTGTCTAGCACAAAAGATGAGCAGTCAGTGCCCTTGTTTCCTCTTCTGCTTGAAAGAACTCAAATATTTGAATTAAAAAGACACCAAATAGCTTAATTATCATGCAGATTTCAAATATCCCAAGGTTTAATTTTATTCTTTTCTATTATCCGTCTTCCTCCCCTATTTGGTTTTTTGCTTTCTAGTGAATAATTATGAAAGCAATTAATAAACAGTGGATGCTTTCTACTTAATTCTTCATTCTATGTCAGTAACATTTGCTATATGCTTTCTAAACCCAGTAGATTGGAATCACTGATATGAATTTTTGTGTAAGCAGCAATACCACAAATTCTTTAGCGCTATGAAATGATCCTGGGAGGACAACTATTTTTAGTTTTCTTCAAATAAAGCACATTCTCAGGAAAAACGAATATTTTACTGTAACTTAAACTGATTAAAATTTTAAGCATGTGTTTATCCAACATTAAAAGTTTATGTGTTGATTGCACTTGTAAATTCTACTATTTTATCCATGCATAAAATACCTAAGATGAAAACATTTAAAAGGAGGTGCAAGGGAAGGAAAGAAAATAGTTTGATTTTTTTAAAAAAAGCAAAAGAAAATTAAGGTGCAAAATAATACTTGTTATACTTTGTAGATGAATCACTGCAGTCGTGCTACCATGTACAATCCAGATTAGTTCTGATCAAATATTTGGATAAGAACCCTCTTGTTCAAAACTGAGAATAATACAGTGTTCTATGTATCAACAGTCCTCCAATGAAGAAGAACAGGCCTTTGTTGGCAAATCTGGCTCTTCCTTTGAAACACAGCACCACCACCTGCTTCACTGCCTGGAAAAAACTACGGTAAGAAAAGAGAACTGTGTTTTCCTGTGTATTGCAACACCAGCCTAGTTCTCAATGTTTTCAGTTATCTCTTCTAATTAATGAGCCTTTATATTAAAGTAGTTAGCTGGAAAAAAAAGCCATTTTATCTTATTTTAAGGGGTTATACCCAATGCATATAAATAACAGAGAGATACTGCTTCTGCTATATTTGATGGCGATCACTATCTTTCTGCTTTTTCTCAAAAACAAAAAAAAAAAAACAAAACAAAACAAAACAAAACAAAAAACAAAACAAAAAACACAAAAAAAACCCAAAACCAAACACCCCCCTCAAAACAAACAAACAAAAAGATGTAAAATATTTCCCACAACAAACATTGCTGAATTTTGATTAATGAAAACCTGATATATATATGTGTGTGTGTGTGTGAAATCCTTTTGACAGCGTTTCTTTGAAATAAAAGGGCCCAGTTGTTACATCACTTAGCAATACATTGCCTATTTGCTTGTTGCGCTTATGTCTCCTCCATTCTTGCTTTAGAAGTATTAATTTTATAAAATATGTTGTAGGACAGAACACCTCACTTCCTATTCAGAGCATGCTGTGGTTTCTTTTGGTATGATTCTTGCCGGGTCCTTTTGAAACATTTTTGAGACATTTTGTACCAGAACCTGAAAATAGTAATTTGCCTTTAAAATTTTTCCACTGTTGAACATTGCAAACATATTTTAAAATCTGACTAATAACCACAGGTCTTGTCAAATTGTCATATAAATCATGGGAAAAAAATTCTATTCACCTCCTGAAGTTTCACCTTTCCTCTAATCATAATGGTGGAATCTGTAAAACTTCCAATTTTTTGAATTCTATAAAGCAAGTATTATCTTGTTTCTTGAATCTACATTCTTTATTCCTTCTGTTGGGTCCTGCTACTGGCCCTGAGTTCCTATGATAAATTAACACAAAAATATATGCGGCAGTTCTAAGTTGTATTCTGGAGAAGATGCATTCCTAAAATTTTAGTGGGAACTTGACATATTAGGCCCCAGCATTTGGAATCCGGCAAGTTTCTGGTTCACTGTATAACAGAAAGGGTGGCGTGTCTTCTTAAGGCTCTCACCATCCTTTGTGGTATTAGCATCATGATACTGAGAAAACTCATGTTTTCTCTTTTCTGTCACTGAAAAGTCAGTAGGACAAGATCTCACCCACCCTCAGAAAGGCAGAGTGGGCAAAGTTATGGAATTACATTAATAATAAAACTAATTGCACTAGAAATTATATTTTACAAATTACTTTTAGCTAATTAAGGAACAGTTAATTAATAAGTATAATAAATCAATTAACTTGTGCCATTATAGCACTTCGAAATGTCTCCACTCTATATTAAAAGTCCAGTCGATAAAACTCTTTAATCATTGCTCCATAAAAGTTTTAGGAAGCACAAAATTATTTTTAATCAGAAAAATAACAGAGTTCTCGGCAAACATACTGCAAGCCCCTGAACATAATCTCACAAGAGCAGTTAGGTTATTTTTCTCTCTGAATTTTATGTCTACTGTGTGATCATGTTCAAAATCAATTGTGACTGACATATGCCTTATAAAAGTCATTTGTCAAGCAAGTTTTTTTTCCCTCATCACTTGAAATTTGCATTCTTCAACACCTCTTAATTCACACAAACTTATGTCTGAGTGAAGAAAAACAGAAGAAATGGAAATAAAAATGTTATGCCCACAAAGGTATTTCCATTTGTCGCAAATGCTTGGCCAGAGTTTTTACTCTCTTTACTTTGTTCACATATTTTATATTGGCCCCATATGGCAATTCTGAAAAACATCAGCACCTTTCCAATTAGAGCAAAATATTTTAGGGGAAAAATAATTTAGCTCATTCTAATACACAAAAATGCATCAGGGTGACAAATTTGACCTGAGACTGAGTGTAAAACAATTCAAAAAATGCTCCTTAAACAATTCCCCTAAAATATTTTTGGGATACACAGCAGTATTAATTCCAGCAGCAAATGGAAAGAGTTCTCTTGAAAAAGGAGGCTTTCTCAAACTGCGTGCAAACAAATCTCAATCTCTGCTTAGTTTTAAATGAGTATAAAAACTTCTCCCACTCTGCTGCATCTCCTCCTCTCCCTTGCCTCCATAAGCAACACCTCTATTTCACACTCTTTTGCACACTTAGAAAATGTGGAGATTGTGGCTGGGTGTGAAATAATGTAAACTGGCTATTTGAGTGAACTTGGATTCATCTTTGCGACCACCCTACAAAGCTACTGTCTTTGCTGGGATAAAGTGAAGACTGCATGAATAAAGAAGACTCCATTTAACTAAAATGCTTAGTTCTCTTAACTGCTTTTTGATACATCCGTCTACAGTAATTAGGAACTTTTTGGATACTTTTACATAACTATCTCATCTCCTCTAATCAAAATTTTTATTTCTTTAAATATTTTTCTTTTAGATAGATGCATACCTCAAAAATGATTTTTCAGATCCTGATTTCTAACATGTAATTCAAAAGGAAGTCTTATAAACTTTTATGGAAAATATTTATGAATTTTTTTATATTATAGTTCAATATAATAAACCTTATTTATTTTCAATTGACATTTAGAGTGTTTACATAAGCACCCAATTGCATTTTATTAATAAACATAATCCTCTATTTTGTGGCACTTCAAAGATTATACAGATACTTATAATGCAAACTACATTACAACCACATGGTGTTTTGCAAAATAATTTGGATTAACATTTTCTTGTTAATTTTGTTCCAGTGTTTACATTTGTATTGGTATTCAGCCCAGACTAATATGGGCTAAACACTATAATCAAGAATAAGCTAACTTTCCCCGTTTATTCAGTTGTGTCAATTTCAGCCGTTAAACAATCATGATTAATATGTTCACTTCAATTATCTTTCTGTGTGTGCTTTGTCCCTTTGTTGGATTCCTCTGGGCTAGAACCATGAGTTTGTGGACGAGCAACTCTACGAAGAGAGCTGTATGGAGGTTTCCACAGTGAACAGGCCCCCGAGCCACAGCCCCTCTCTGTCATCCCAGCAAGGCGTGACCAGCACTTGCTGCTCCCGCAGGCACAAAAAGACGTACCGCATCCCCAACACCACCGTCAGCGGCAGCCGCCCCGGCAGCGTGCAGGAGCTCAGCACCATCCAGATCCGATGTGTGGAGAGGACGCCTCTGTCTAACAGGTACTTCATGTGCATCAGCACACCCAGAGCTGAGGCCCCTGGCTTTGTTAGGGAAGAGACGCAAAGGTGTTGTGGCCTCCACAGGCAGGCGGTGAGGCTAAAGAGGAGAGTCCAATACTCATCTAAAAATGGGTACTGCTACTGAAATATTCTGGGCTTCCTTTGCTTAAAGCTTGATCCAAAATAATAGAATAGTTCCTGTCGCTGTCCATTTCTGCCCTCTCAGACCCTCCTCACAAACTACCGTGCCCTATTTGCAGCAAACAGCATCCAGGGACCCCAAATAAAATAGAGCACCAAATACTGTATCCCATGGCCAAGTGTATAAGAAGAAAAATTTCACATAGAAAAATGTCCAATTCAGATACATGAGATGAACAAGTGCTCTGTCTGGCCCTTTTTGGTTCAGAAGCGTAAGTAATGAGACTTCCTTGCATTTCTGCAGAGCAGAGAAATAAAACTGATTCCCGAAGTCCTAAGCGTAATAGCCATAAGGAAGACTCTTCTAAATAAAAAAATATGAAATGGATAAGAAAAATGTATTTTCTAGTTTGAGGAGTTATTACAAAAGTGAGGGAAGTGCAGTTTAAGAGTCTGTAATTTACTGGATGTTCCTGTACACTCAAAAGTAAAGTATTTGGCTTTCACATATATCTAAATATCACCTCTGAAAAAACAGCAAAGGTCTCAGGAGACGCAGAAGTATTTTCTCACACATGCCACCCTTTAATAAAGAAGTATTTTCAGTACAAGTTGCTATAGAGATTATCTTGTTAAGATACATTTTGAGTAGTTTCCTTTGTATAGTTAAGATACATTTTGAGTAGCTTCCTTTGCATAGTTACTATGTTTAGATTTCACTTCCATGAACAATCCAACAGCTTGGAACTCTTGGAACTACTGAAGTTTTTCAGCTGTTTTGCAATTAAACCTCCTGGCCAGCACAAAGCTCCAGTCTATCTTAGTTTTTCAGGAAATACTCTGCCTGGATCCATTCTTTTTTGCTAGAGGACTTGCCTGCACCATACCTCCACGCACTATGTATACAAAAACAAAAAGCACCAACTTTGTGCTAAAAAACAAAAACACAAACACAGAATGGCAGCTTCACCTTGAAATACTCTGAGTTTTTCAAGTCTTTTACAATGGGGAGGTACTACAGCAACCCCATGAACATATTAACAGAAACTTAATTAGTGCATATAATAGAGCGCCTTACTATTGAGGAAACAATAGACACAGAACCACTAGGGTTGGAAAAGTCCTCCAAGATCACTGAAGGCAACAATTAACCTGGCACCACCAGGTTCACCACTAAACGACATTTCCAAGAGCCACAGCTACATTCTGTTGAACATTTCCAAGAGCAGTGATTAAATCACTTCTGGCAGCCTGTTCCAATGTCTGACAGCCATTTCAGTGAAGAAACTGTTCCTACTACCCAAATGTTCTTAAATAAGCATGGCATTGAGGAATATGCAGGAGACTTGGACTGGCCCTTAGTTTCCACTTTCCTGCATAGTAAGCAACTTGGCTGTGCTAATTTTCCAATGCTTCCCCTGTTCAGAAACACAGGTGATTTGCTGAGAAGCACTGAAATGGTGGGAAGGAAGGGAGAATGGGATGTGGACAGGAGCATAGCCATGGACCACCAGCTGGCTGGGGTACAGAGAAGTGGGGTGGTGCTGCTCTGTAGTTAGAGCTCTCCAGTGGGGCAGTATAGAGATGGCTGGCTGAGGGAATGGAATCAGGCTCGAGAAGTTTGTGGACTTTCATTCTTCACGGATTTTTGTTTCTTCCTCCAGCCGTTCCAGCTTAAATGCCAAAGTGGAAGAGTGCGTTAAACTAAACTGTGAGCAGCCTTATGTCACTACAGCAATAATCAGCATCCCAACACCTCCAGTCACCACACCTGAAGGAGACGATAGGCCAGACTCTCCCGAGTATTCGGGAGGAAACATTGTCAGAGTATCTGCATTATAAAACAAGGAATTATTTATAAATTAGCATAAAGACCACTTGCAAGCTGAGCTTGAGCAGTGAAAAACGAGTCATGAGGAATGAGAGAGCTGACAAAGACAACGCCCCTTGACGAGTATGACAGTGGCTGCAGAACAAGAGGTTCAGGAGAAACAAACTTTGTGGGGTTTGGTGTCATAGGGTGTGAACCAAAAGGAGTTTCTTACCCCCGTCTGAACTGACGCGCGGTGGAATCTTCTGTGACCATCCTGACTTTACTATATGAGCACAATGAAATGTCCCCATTGATGCTTCTTCTTATCATGAAAGCTCTTTTTAGAAAAAAAAACACAAATGAAAAAATAGAAACCTGTGTTCCTGCTGAATGCAAAACAACAAGAAACATTTTGATAACATGTCTTTTTTTCCCTGTTAATAAACCACAAATTTGTTGAAGGACTGTCAAAAAATGAACGAAAAAATGCTCATATGAAATATGTTTGTACTGACTGAAAGAACTACAACCATAATGCATGCTGAAATTATTTGAAGCTGTGATCTCAGTTTACTTTTGTTGTTTTTCAGATTAGGCATGATAAAATAATACTGTAGAAAGGGGCATTTCCGTGCACTTACAACAAGCTGATTGTTAATGTTCCATGGTAGTTGTACAAATAACTTCCCTTTGAAAAATGCAGTATTTCTTACTCAAACACTCATTAGTGAACTAAAGGTGTTCAGTTAGTACAATATTTACTATTGTTTTATCTTGCTTCCTAGGTACTGTTACAACTGCAATAAGTCATTGTACACCTGTTGTATCAGGAATCAGGATTATTTTTTTTAAGGTATTTTACACAACTTCATCTACACTATACATTTCTAATGGCAAATATTTAAATAATCTTACAGCGAAACTGTACGTCACAAATTGCTGTTCAGTCATTGCTCCTTTTGTTCATTGTTCTCTATTTCTCTGACACTTTGTTGCCCACTCCCACATAACTGTATCATTTGGGATTTCAAGGATACTGATGAATCAACAGTCCATTCTTCCATAGACAACTTGTCTACTCCTGTATTTTCAGAACAAACTTCTGGTCACAGTTTACTGCTACAGGAGCAATCCTATTTGAATTCAAATTACCACAAAGTTGTTTTGGGGATCAGCTAACACTTGTCTCCAAATGTTCCTTTCTTACATTCTGCAGCATCCAGAGTATTAGCTACACTGGAAGACATTGAAAGACACTCAGTAAAAATGATGACTAAATTCTTTTTGTAATTATCTGTAAACTTGCATCTTAAAATTTGTTTGAGAATTTATATTGTGTGAAAAATATTCAATTACCTAAGAACAACAATAGAATAAAGGATTGAATCCCAAAGCTATAAAAATATAATTGATTTCAATTGGAATTTGCCAACATGGGCAGGCCTAAAAGCTAATATTAAGGCTTTACAAGTTAAGGCTTCTTGGCTTAATTTATAAAAGACATTGATTTTATCAGAACCTTCTCGATACAAAAGTGTAGTTTTTCTTAATGAGAGTACATTAGATGTATCATAATGCTTCTTATATTCATGACATACCATACATCATATACATCAAATATACACAGAATATGTGCATATCAATACATACATATATACATCAAAAACACTGGATCAGAAATAATTGCATGTCTGCAAAATAAAATATGCATATAAATCAAAACGCTCAGTGCATTAGATGCCATTACAATAAATGATTAACACAGTTATTTAATAGTTTGAGTAGTGTATGTTTCAGTATAGTATTTGCTAGCATTCTACTGACCTGAAAATTTACATTAAAATACCCACTAAAAACTGAAACTTGCTGATGATACACCTTTTCTTGCACACAAATACTGGTCTTTCTCTCTACCTGTCAACAGTGAAGAGTAGATGATAGACTATCATGCTACAGTATATACACCAAAATACAGCATCACATATTAGAATTAAACTGCAAGTAAAAAGAGTAGATAATGCCATTTATCCCTCTTTTATCTTATCATTTACTTATTCTGAAGTTAATGCATTCATGGTTAATTTGCAATTAACTTCCCAACTTTTTTTTCAAATCAGAAGGATTTACTCATTGTAAACTGAGCTTCTCAATCTCTTTCAAACATCAGAGAGCAGAAGCACAGGCTGTGCTCTGAGCCAGATGAAGGGTGCTCCTTCTGAACAACCCTGCCCCAGTCCATTACCCAGCATCGCTCTCTCTTCCACCCTGCAGCAGATCTGCTGAAGCTGGTAGGTTACATAAACTTTAATGAATTTAAAGGAGAGGCAGAACACATTAGAGTTTTTACTTGCATCCTACTTTTACGCATGGTTACTGATACTTGGTCCCCACCTTTTGCCAAACAGTTATTAATACAAAAACTGCCTTGATATCAGCAAACTGCTACAACTTCTTTATGTCACATGGTACTTCATGACTAGTTATATCAGCTAAATAGTGCAAAGGGGCAGTTGCTAAATCTACTTTGGTACAGACTACACACAACCCAGGAAACCTACTGACTCCATCATGTGTCTTTTAAAAGTTCTTTATTCTCCTGTTCATAGGCACTAGAAAAAACGCACTACAGCAATACACTTGCATAACAGTTATACCCCTGAAGCAACTTCTGTTTTCATTTTTAAAATGCAGCTTAAGAGGTAATTTAGTAAGATTTTTCAGAATTCCAGTCCTGTCTCCTATTTCCATATGTCACGCGCAAAACCATTAATTTATTCTGAATTTGGGAAATACATATTTTTTTGGTGTTTTAGGTGATTTAAATGCTGTTTTGGTAGTGAATGACTGTTGATGACTGTGTAAAATGCATCTGTACTGTACATGAAATGTAATTATTTCTGTGTATCATACAAAGAAACCAAGGTTGTTGTTTTGACAATTTTGTTTGACAGTCATATATCGTATTTCAGAAGGCAGCATAACACACGTGTTATGCTGAAAAATAGACATTTGAGGAATATTTAAATAAAACATCTGCATGCTTGAATGGGTCAACCTGGTTTTGCAATAACTTATTCATGATTTTTTTTTCCCTCTAATAATTTGGAAGGAACACTTAATCTGAAGTCAGCAAATGTCCTAGACAGTAATTCCAGGCAAGATATGAATGTATCTAAACCAAACTAGAAGTCATCAAGACCAGGATGCCACAGCTCCACTACACAGAGTTGCCCTTCTCCTCAGGGACCAGCCATCACCTTTCCCTTCCCAGCCTGAAGCAGCAGAGGAAACTGGAGCATTATTTCCAGCAGTATGAATTCTACCTCTTTATCTGTACTTTAAAAAATGTCCCTTATGTACATCCAAAAACCAAACAGCTCTGCTGAACTTCTCAACTCACAGAGTCTCCTCATACCTGGTATTTAATTCCCTTGATAAAGTATTAGTGAACAGAGAAGACCAAACTCTTTTTGTAGCATTAGAGTGGGTAACAACACACCATGGATCACTAATAAAGGGCAACTAGGGTGCAGATGATGCCGATCAGTACTGGCACATGTTGCCTCTGCGAAGAGCTCACTGCTCTGGGTGGTGGGGAAAGATGAAAGTAACACCTGTTTGTGAACCATCCCGGAGCATTTTTGAGAACAACTGTCCCCTCATAAAATGGCTACAGAAGACAAACTAAAAACGTACACTTTACATTTTGAAGTCGTGGATGTACTCTTGGTGGAAGCACACTGACTACTGAGAGAAGGCTGTTACAGCAAGAGAAAGCTTTCATAGCCTCAGCTGCTACAGAGAGAAGGGGGGGGCCTTCAGAGAGGAAGATGATCCGGAGGAGGACAAATTACTGAAGCCACAGGATCATTAAATTTTGGGTAGGGAGGGTGCTTAGGAGGTCATAAGCTCTCTTTGCTGCATCTGTGGCCCACCAGACCTTTATTTTACAACTGACATGGGGAATATTTTATAACTGTCACCTGTTTTAGAGGAGCCATCAGCTGATGGTATATATAAACATGTGGCTAAAAAAATGTCAGGAATGAACACTATATATATAGATTGGCAATGTCCAGAAGATATATGGAATTATTCAGACAGCTTACCTGCATGTATCATCTAGTTGTCTACATTTTTACAGTATCTATGCACAACAACTGAAGTAGGGCAGTGCTGAATAAAAAGGAAGCAAATGTATAAAAAATCTCAAAGGTTTGGGACATCACATTTTTTTTAACAGGAAGTAGTCAATCATACACAAGTTGGAAAGTTTTAGATACAAATAGCATTTTGCATTAATTTAATGCAAGGTTTGTGGTGGGCTGACAACACTGGCAGGATGCCAGATGTCCATGAAAGCCACTCTATCAGTTACCTTCTCAGCTGGGCAGGGAAGAGAAAATATTACAAAATAATTTATTGTGCATTGGGATAAAGGCAGCGAGAGATCATCACTAACTGCTGCTATATGAAAAACAGACTTCACTTGGTGCAATTAGTTTATTACCAATCAAATCCAAATAGGGTAATAAAAAATAAAACACCTTTCCCCCATCCTTCCCTTCTGCCCAAGTTCAACTTTATTCCTGAATTCTCCACCTCCTCCTCAGACATGCAGGGAGGCAGGAAATGGGGTCTGTGGTCAGTTCATCATGTTTTTTCTGATACACCTTCCTAATCCCAGGAAGGGCTCCTCACACTCTTTACCTCCTCCAGTATGGGGTCCCTTCCATGGGAGATGGTTCTCTACAAACTTCTCCAAGGAGAGTCCTTCCCGTGGACTGCAGTTCTTCAAGAACTGCTCCAGTGTGGGTTCCCCACAGGATCACACACACCTGTCAGCAGACCTGCTCCAGCGTGGGCTCTGCTCTCCACAGGTCCTGCCAGAAGCCTGCTCTGGTGAGGGCTCTGCACAGGATCACAGCTTCCTTCAGTCACCCACCTGCTCTGGTGTGGGGCTCCCCACGGGCTGCAGGTGGATCTCTGCTCCCACATGGACCACCACAGGCCGTAGGGACACAGCTGCTGCACCATGGGCTGCACCATGGGCTGCAGGGGAATCTCTGCTCTGGTGCCTGGAGTACCTCCTACCCTTCCTTCTTCACTGAGCCTGGTGCCTGCAGAGCTGTTCCTCTCACTCCTCTCTCCAGCTGTACTTGCTGTTGCTGCAACCACTTTTTCTGCTTCTTAAATAGCTATCCTAGAGGGGTTACCAGTGTCACCTGCTGCCTTGGCCAGCAGCAGGTCCATGCTGGAGCTGGTTGGCTCTGGTGTTGTCAGACACAGGGGAAGCTTCTCAGCTACTCCCTGAAATCATCCCATAGCCTCCCCATTACCGTGCCATGCAAACCCTTAGTATTTCAATGTCGTAACACTTCAATAATCCACTTTTCTGCATAGCTTACAGCATCACAGAATACTCTGAGCTGGAAGGGACACACCAGGATCAAATCCAACTCTTAAGTGAATGGCCCATATGGGGATTGAGCTTGCAACCTTAGCATTATTAGCACCATGCTCTGAGACCAAATACAATGCTTTTACAATAAAAACTTTAAAAGCTATTTATAAATTCCTTCCTCCACTATATTTAACTATCTAGTTGCTGTGACCAATAGCCTATCTTTTTATTCATTCTTTATATAGTCCCTTATATTCATATATGCTTCTACAAAATGAAAAGCTATAAAGAAGAAAATACAGCTCCTTCCTTTCAAAAATCTTGCCATACAACCTGTTGGCAAATGAATCAATACCTTATCAAGGACCAGAAGTAGTGATTTTTCCCTCCTAAAAGCATGTTCAACCCCACAGAAACAGGCACAGTCTCATGGAGTCAGTATAGTCACTGGGCTGAACACAAAACTTGGTGCTGCAGGAAGTGACCCATTTTTCTGATACAGTTGCATCCTTGAGTGCTCTGTGAAAAATGTTAAGGAGCATCTCTAGTTGTTTGCTGCAAGAAAGATTTACTTCATTACCCTTCATGCTGCAGAGAACAAAAATCACACCATCCTTCTCCAAGTACTCCTGTAAAACTAAGGAAAAAAAAAAAAAGAGGAAGCAGTTTTCACTGCCTTAAGTATCTCTAAATGTTCCTGTCTTGCCAAGCAACCTCTCTCCTACATAGATCCTAAAGCTGTACAGGAAAAGAGCAGGCTCACCGTAACCTAGTCAAATAATTTTAAGGTGCTTTGAAGAAGCCCTAGAAAAACAGGCATCTCATACCATGAACAGTCAAAGAAAAAAAAATCTTCAAGTGTTCCAATTTACAGATGAGACCTATTTCTGCAAATGTGGTTAAATACTCAAAATAGAAAGGTATTTTCTCAGAGTGCAGACTAGCTCAAGTAGCCAAGCCCAAGTGAGGTTTTTCTGACTGCAAATGTTCATTGTTGTGGAGGTCCATAAATACTGCTTTGGGAGGTTGGTTCTGTGTCAAGGAAGGTCACCCCAAAGGAATCCCTCTGCTGTTAAAGAAACCTGACTACACCTGAAGGCAGTGCTTAACTCATCACCCAGACAGCCTAACACCAAACAACCTGGGCTCTAACTATCTCTAAATCCCAACACATTCCCCTAGCTTGGTTTGCCATATTTGTTCCTTGATGAGCTCTAACCTGGACACTAGATACACAGGGAATCCCCATGACAGTCTGAACAGTCCTTGTATGGAAAACCTAGGAGTATTTGAAGTATGGCTAAGGGAGCTTCCACAGACACTCCTTGGGTAAAACTTTAAGGGCTGAGGTTTCCTGGAAAAAGGGAATTTTGTATTTCTTTCTACATTACTTAAGTAAAATTCCCTACATTCAGCAGTAATTCACTGCCAAATGTAGCTGTGTACATGTAATCTATAATCAAGAATTCCACAACTGTGGTTTGTACAGACTTTTTTTTCTTAAACAAGGGCAAATGACGACTCAATGCAGTTTGCAGCAAGCACCACTGGTCTCTGCAGCACTCTGAATCCTGGAGTTGCTCTACACGCAGACTTTGTTAGGCACCTGCTCCCTGTCTACACAGGAACCTCACCCCCAGCTACAGCAATGCTGCCCAGGCTGAGCAGAGGGAGGGGTGGAACTTGGCTGTACCTGTGCAGTAACACCAGGCCAAGGCTTCCCAAGCAGAACATACGAAAGGATTCCTGCCAAAAATACTCTAAGCAAAATTTTGGGATGGTTTCTCCTTTTATCTTTTTTTACCTCCCAAAATAAGTATTAGCATCTATAGAAGTACAAAAGCAGAAAGATAATCTTGCTCACAATAGTACCCTTGAAATAATTACACCCACAAGCAGAATGCTAAAAAGCCAACAGCCCACACAACTGAAGAGCTTAATTTCATAAGCCCTTAAGAAGTCTTCTCAGAAGCAATTATTTTAAAAAAAAAAAAAAATCACACTAACATTGCAGTTTCTGCACAACAGTAAGTGGAATGAGTAAAGAAAAGTCAAATTAATTCACGCTAGCAGGAGGACCCTCCCAATGCCCATCTAAAGCACTCCCACCGTAGGACTAAAAAAAAAAAAGCCATTACGGAATTTGAGACAAAAGTAATTTTATTGTATACCAAATCACACCTCACTTTCTTTTTTCTTTTACAAATTCCAAAACAAATGAAAGAATTTTTAAAATGTAATATTATGTGAAAAGCCCATTTGCCACGAACTACTATACTCAGTGGAACAAATATATATTTCAAGAGCGTGGCCAATTGTAAAAATAATCCTATGACATAGACGTTGCTCATAAAAATACAGTAAAATGCACTTTCCCCACCTCAATAAATACATTTTAATCTGTTTCCGGCTGGCATTTTAAGCCACCACGGAGCTCTTAATGAAGCAGTCACCAAAGTAAAATTTTTCCTCAGGTACTTTTACAATTATTGCAATAGCATCCAGAACTGTAAGCGTTTTTCTTGCAGTCTTTTGTTTCTAGTTTCAGGGAAATCATGGACAGGAGAAAAGATTTATCTATAAAAATGTGCTACTCCCATATTGATTCCCATTTTGGAAAGAATGTTTAAGGTTTTCTTCCTTTTTACTAGGAAACAGTCCACAGAACAAACTATTTGAAAGAAGAATTCTCCAGAAAACTAAAGTCTATTGTCCATAGCTATAGTTTCGTTTTCAATCCCTGTTTAATATATTTAAAATTTTAAAAATCATTATGTTAGATAAAAATAGAAGTTTTAGAACATCTTTAAGAACAAAAGCTAAGATAAAAGTCTTGTTAGAAAAAAGAAAATCTCGCCCTTTTTACAAATCTTGCAAATTTTTATATCCAAGTACTAACTTGAATTGTAGCTCTGCTTTCCATGCACACATGAAAACACAAAATTATACATACATAGATCCCTGATTAAGACATTTTCCAAATGGCTTATTAAAAGTCAATTTCAGCTGAAGTCACATTTTGTTTGCTCAAAGCACAGTTGTTTCTTCAGAAGATGAGTATTTCTCTTCCTTACCCACGATGCTTCCTTCCAGGTTCAGTCTACCTGTGATTGAGTCAGTGTTTTACACTTCACACAGCTTGTGACAATGAGTATTACTGTGCCCAACTGAATGAGTGCCTTTTAAAAACCAACATACAAAATCAACTCTTTTTTGCAGCTGAGGACATGGCTAAGGGGCTGACAATAGGCTTATCTTTCTTTGCTGGTCTCCTTCACTTCCATTCATTAGCTGGTTTCTGACACATAAGAAGACTGGTATATTTGGTATATTTGATGGAACAGAACAAAAGTAACAACAAAACAAAAAATCCTCTGTGACTTCGCAGATTCATTGCATCACTTATAGCTCTTCCATTTCAAAATGCGTATTAAAGCTGTTTGCCATGGATGCATGTTCAAAGATCCTGGTCAGGCTTGGTTTCAGTAGCTCCATGGAACGACATGACAGCTCCTGCGAGGTATCACTCTTCAGTGCTATGATCTGATCTGCTCTGGGATCCCTTCTGTCATAGTACAGAGCCCACAGCAAAGTAATAGTGAGGATCATAGCCAGGATCTGCGTTACTCCAATAGAGATTCCTAGAAATCTCAGCACTTGCAACTGCTTCGTCCCCCTCAAAAATGTGTACATTTTTTTACCACATCCCTATAAAACAAAAATAGATTAAAAAACAGTCAGTAATATTCGGGTTGCAGTTCCAAAGGCTTAGCTCATCCATACCCACTGCTGTCTTTCCTGGCTCCCAAGAATCTCTCTCTCACTTCCTTCAAACAATACTTTGCAAATTATTTTGCCTACTTTTTAACTGCTTCCACGATGCCCACTTTAAGTTTTCTCATACACAGAGACTTTACTGCAAGGATCTGTGCTACTTTTCAATTCAATTTCAGAAATCACTCAAACTTGATCTGAATTCCTATCAACTCTCACTAATTGCTAAAGAAACTCAACTGGTTTTGTGAAGGTTTAAAAAGCCATTAAAGTCCACTTTATCATCTTGTTTCTCTCCTTAAATTGAAGATCTTCAAAGTTGTCTATTATTTTAAGCTCTTTTAGACGTTTTCTACAGATAATACTACACTCTGAAGCTGAAACAGTACTGTAGGAAAGATCTGTGGACCTGCATAACCTCATCAGAAAACATCCCGTGAAAACTATGTTACAATGTTCTAAGTTGATATTCACAGAAATGGAATTTAGCTCTTTCCAAACCTCCAATGCAGGCTCTACAGTTTGCTTACATGGCCAACTAACTACCACATAAGGCTTCAGAAAAGCTCCCAAGTCCTTGCAAGGCTGCATGGATCCACAAAGAGACAGCAGCTTTGGAACCAGTGGCTAACAGTGCAAACACAAGTTACAATGCTCGTGGCTCAGTAAGGGCAATGCCTGTCTTAGAGACGATAAACCATGAAGAGAGGGGCCTCTGCTACTCTGCATGATGCTTATTCTCTATTCTAAGCTTTGCAGGGTTTCAACTGCAGGTAGCACAATTATCAAAGCAACATAAATATCAAGGGGAAATTCAGAGTAACAAACTGGATGGGCACTGGTCCCGGAAGCAGACATCAGGAACCCATCAAAATAGGCACTGTCTTGAGAATGTTATTCTTTGCATTTACATCCTCGCTTCATTTTTCTTTTGGCTTTTCTAAGAAAATAAAGCAATTGATCAAAGTGATGGAATCTGAAGACAGGACATGATAAATAACACTTTTCAATCACACTTAAATTCCCAAAGCAAATTTCCCCAAAGCCAATTTCAAATGCTACAGTCCTAAATGTATGTGATGAAAGGTCCAATTTTTGCCACACACAAAATTCACACTGCAGTCAATCTTTAATTTTCATTAAGGATCTAAATAAAATTAATGTACTCCATGATAATTGTACCAGAATAAATTACAGGATATCAATGTCTTTGCTCATTTCACTGTTTCATTTTCTAAACAGCAGCAAAGACACAGAAAAGGAGAAAGTATGCATTCCTTGAAATTTCAAAAGAAAAAAAAACCAACACTGTAGCAAAAGCAATGTAATTGGACTTGAGGTGGGGGACAAAAACTCAAGTTGGCATCTTCTTTTCTTCAACTGGAAGGCAGTTGTAGTTACACCATTTCCCAATTTTTTGTTAATTACAGAGAAACTGGCTGCATTGTAATACTTTTGATAACTTAAACAGATGAAGGTGCATGCTGGTCACAATTTAAAAATGTTTCACCACAGCAATATTCAAACTCAGTTCATTTGTTGCCTAGAGAAAACACCCACTAGCAGAGAGCAGTAACATTAATGCCTACATCTCCTGCAGTACCCAGACACATAACTGAGACAGATTATGCCCGATCTAGGTGGACTGTTTTCCTCCATTTAATGATATTCTTAGAGCTCTCCTCTAATACACATTCAAAATCAGTTTCAAAACTGAGAAAAAACAGCCAGCCCTGTTAACACCACATTCATGCATTTTATTTCTGCTTATGTGACACTTTCATAATTGGTAGTCTGCAATTAAACAGTACATAAATACACTTCTCCCTGCAAAAGTTTGTCACTAAATGGGGAAGAGCTCTCGACAAATCAAATAAAGTATAAAATCTTGAAGCAATCACTCAGAACAATCAGCTTCAGATTCCTACAAAGCTTCAGATTAAAGGCCTGATTCATTCACTTTATACTTTCAGTCTTGAAATGGAAAAAAGCATGCATTTCTTATTTAGCATATATAACTGATTTACTTCATCACAGAATAAGAACCTGAACTAAGGTACTTCACTGAGGAGAAAAGATAAGCCATCACAAACTCAACTAATCTTTTGTATACTCAAATTCTGAGTATACTCAAAAGCATATTAAAGCAAATTGTAAAACTAAATATTGAAACAAACCAAAATTAAAACAGAATTAATTTAATTAAAATGAATTTTGAGTATACTCAAAATTATGCCAGAAACCAAAATAAAATATTGAACATGCAAGTTTGATTTTTTTTTTTTTTTTAAGATATCAACCCCCACCACACATTATATCTACACGGAAGTTCACGATCACAAGATGGTCAGAGCTCCTCTTGTTCTCAGACCACAACAAACCTCCAAGGCCACATCAACATCTTCACACTTCCCCCACTACCAAACTCTTTCTAAGGTCAGTCTGTTCATAAAACTGCACCAAAGGTGAAGCTCATCAAAATAAAAGCAATTCAAGAAATTGAAAAATAACTTTCAATATCCAACAGGGAAAATATGATTCCTGCCAGAATTACTTTCAAGCAGAACTGTAATTCACCTTTCTTTTTGCTAAAATTAAATTGTGAAGGATTCCAGCTTAGACTATAGAAAGTTTTGAGTTCCCAGAAAAAAAATCACAGCACAGCTACAAAAAACCACATTTATCAGTCCCAGACAAACCAAACTGCAGTTTTCTGAAGTACTACAAAGAATTTTTCTGAAGTACCAGAATGGACTTGCCAAATATTTACATAAATCAATTTTAGGCTAGTGAAGCTAATCTTATCGGACTCCCTCTCAAACCACAAGACTATGCAAGTTTGGCTTGAATCACTTTCTAACAAGGCTTTTTTCCTTCAGTTCTCCAAAGCAGAAGTTAGGCAGATTAGTCTTGGAAGTGTAAGTTGGTTTTGCATAATACCGATAAACTTATTAGCAAGTATACTGTAAGAGTCTGAGAGACACCCCACAGGCAAGCACCATGGAAAGAAACATTTTGCCAACAAAATATTATACATATCTCAAAGAGAAATGAAGTATTTTTGTGGCTGATACTACCAAACACAGCCTGTCCCTTTTTGGAATGGGTTCTGCAGTAGAGAACCAAAAATAAATTTTTGCTAAGTGCTGAATCCATCCAAAATGCTCTGCGGTACAATAGGGGAAGAATGTGCCCTTCAGATTTCTTTAGAAAAAGAAGCCAAGCACCCTTTCTTTTATGAAGTGGGTCTTAACACAGCCCTTATGTCCTACATAATCATCATCTTTGGCTATTAATTTTCTCCAAATAGAACCAAAAGAACTTGAACATATTAAGTGCTCAGAGAACCATTTTCCTGGAATATGGCACGGGCATTAAATGTTAGCAAAAGAGGTGACACAAGAAAACCTTGCACTTTGGACACTACATTCCAATGTCTAATAATTCTCAGAAATTTTTGAGCTTCCTGTGCTCAAAGAGCAGTTTTTCATTGAGTGACACTGCTTACACACTCCTGCCTTTTCAGTCAGGGGGCAAATGAATGTTCTACAGTTCTACTATACTCCTTGGAGGCTCTGTACAACAGATTTGTCTGTATGGTATTAACAGCAGCAACAGTATTACAAAAAGCAACCATTATTGCAGAGTGAGCCACAATTTCTAGTTTTTCAAAATGTGTGACTGGCAGGCCCCAGAAGAAGCCTGAATGGCCTTCTCATTCAGGGACTGACACTTCTAAAGCATAACCACTGCTGTCAGTGCTGGGAGCCTTGCCAGAAGGCGAGAGAGGGTCTACAAGGAGCTGGTGGAAAAAAACCAACCTCTGCCACTGTTTTTAAGGTTCCTAGCATAGACTGGCCTTCCGAGGCACTTGCCTTTTGGCAGCTCTATCCTCCTTCTTCCTAGTGGAAGTATACAGCCTCCTAGGATGGATGCCTCAAAGTCCAGATTAGATTAAATAATGTCTGTTCATAGAGTCAATATCACACAAATTCATTTCCCCAAAACTTGACTGTTTCCTGGCAATAGCTAATATTCAGATCTGTCTGCTTCAGAGGTGTTGCTCCCTAGCTCCTAAACAAGAGCTATGCAATAGTTTCTTGTAAGAACGGGTTTTAAACAGCCTCCGAGACTGGGAAAAAATAAAACCGTATTTTGGGTACTCTTCCATAATGCAGAGCTACACCATCCACTGAAGAAACATTCATGCTGAAGCATCTCAAAGCATGATTCTAAGGCCCATCCTCCTTCCTACGCATCCTGTATTACTCTAAAAGCAATCCAGTGAAGAATGCACCTCTTCTCAGATCCTCACAACTATGTGATTGAGCCAAGCTTTCTGTCTGCCGTTGGACTACTTGGACTGTTGATCATTCTGCTGTTACCGAATGTACAATTATAGGTCTTCAGAGATCTACTGGCATAAAAGAATGGTGGCTAACAGAGTAGTTTTCAGACAAAGGTGACTTTAGACAATATTTGTGAGAACAGAGTTTTAGTAAAGAGCATATTTACTTGTTTTTATAATTTTAACCCTAAAAACAATCATATCTCACTACCATGATGATCTCCCTTACCCACTTCGAGTCCAAACAAGTCCTTGCCTTAAGGCTTTTTTTGTAATTATTTTTGAATGATCATACTGTAATGTAGAAAGAGTATTTTCACAAGTTTCTATGCACGCTCAGAGTACAACAACTGAATTATCTGTCTCCTGACATGAGACCTGTTAACAAGAGAGCTCTCATCTTCCAAAGGAAGTCTCACAAGCATCCCTCACTGTACTTTTCACTAAAGTACTCTTCCACTTACCCTGCAGTAGCTTGATGGGATGGAGCCTGAACATTATGTCACACCTGATTTACAACTTTTGGACTGGAACAAATTTGAACTCCAACCTAACCAATATAAAACAAAGTCTTCAAAGTTTAACCACATCTCAGGTTTTAACTGCATTCCCACTAACTCATCTCACTTCCAGGTAAGGATGGCTGGGTGGGTCTGTTCTTCTTTCTTTCCTCTCTCTGCTTCAGCATTAGCAAGTAATAATCATAAACATTTTCCATAAACACAATTACTCTAGAAAAAAATTACTCTATTGCACTGCATATGATGATTTTGGAAAATTACTGGATCAGGAAGAATGTACAAAACCTTCCAATATATCCTTTTTTTTCTCCTTACCTCCTGATAAAGATCACTGAGATCCTCGTGATGTGCCTGCTTAGAGCATCCTGGGAACTCTCTGACACAACAGGAGTCAGGTGGCCAGTCCAATTCTGTCATTTCCAGCCAGTCTGTGAAGTACACCACGCCACAACATTTAAACTGCAAAGGAAGGATTAGCCAAGATCAGCAATAATGATGATACTTCTTCAATAGGTAAATCAGATCATCAAAAAACCTAATGAAGTTTCTAATATCAACTTTCAAAATATTTTACATAGAACTAAAAACATCTATGAGTGCTTCCCCGTACCTTGTTTTGCTGTACTTTGACAGAAAAGCGACATGAAAAATGTAATGTAGTGACCAATGAACACTTCAGAAACAGCCAACAATACTGCTCCGTCCTTTAAATGCCAACTGCTTCCTCAAAGGATGCTTCACAGAAATTGTCCTGTCTCTGGATTCTTCTATCCTTACTACAAGGAACTACCAAAATTTCATGCCAAAATGGGGACTAATGAACAAGCACACCTGTGGCTAAAAGGAGTAGCAGAAAAAGGTTGTACTAGTGAGGACTATTCTTGCAAGGGGACAACTACAGACACATTTGCTGAAAACAGTAAAAGCACAGATTTACCTGAATATAGAAAAAAAAAATAAAAGAGTAAGCAAAAATGTATAGGAATCACAAAAGCTGAAAGGAAAACTGAAAATGGAAGGAAGGGGTATCACATTAAAATAAATACTACAACAGAATCAACCATAAAAATAAGAAGTTTGGCTGCAAAGCAGACGAGCTGTAATTGGCTATAAAACCCACCAGGACCAACAACCTGTCATCTTCTCTGCAAAACACACCCTGAGATTTAAAGCCACATGACCAGTTTCCCACATTAGCAGCTGCTTTCACACAGAAAGGGTGAAGCAGCTACATTAGATTTGATTTGGCACTGGATGTGGACTTGACATGACTGAAAAGATGCTTTGCTGCAGAAACAAGATGCTACCTTTATCTGCCTGAACATTCTCCAGGACCAGCCTAAGTGTAAGTAATTCCCTGAGTCCTTTGATCCACAGGCTTGGGAACACAGCTGCTCCTCTTTACCCACTTCAGAGCCAGGGTTCTCCTGTACTCCACGTTCACAATCAAGCAGATCAGTGCCCCGACATGCTGGCACACACTGTGCCTTTAATTCATCAGTCCTCTTAAAAATCTCACTTCTCCGGTCTTTACCACAGCTCTTATGTCTCAGTTTCTATTGGTTTGTTACTCAAATTCCTCCCAGCACTGGACTTCAGGGAAAGCTCAAGCTTTTGGCTCCTCATTGCAATTGCAAAGACCACCTCATTAAACACCCTTTTCTTACTCTTGTATCTTTTCTTCCCCCACTCAGTTCTTCTTTCCTGACTTCAGCTGACCCTTTCCATCTTCCTTAGCATAGTCACAACTTTGATACTAGACCAGCAAGAGGACTGGGGTAGAACACATTTCCCATCTCCCTCAGATGTTAAAAGACACACAAGAAAGAACACCAAGCTGATCAGGGCTGAACCTCTGGTAACAGAACTGTAATTACAATTCTGCTGACTGAAGAAGGGCCATTCAGACAGTGCTTATTCAGACATAAAGCACATACCAGGCTCATATATCCAGCATCTAAACCATGAGTAGATGGAATATAAATGAGAGCCCACCAATTAAGTAGAAACAGTAAAAGAGCTTTCTCAGTTCCCCAAATCATTCATCGAGTCACAGATGCCATAAGAAGAATCTTAAAACTTATTCTAACTTCTAAATGAAATTCTTCTCCCCTACAAAAATTAAGGCTTAGTTGAAGTTTTATTACTAATAGTCATCTTATAGCCGGCCATTATGATACAACTACAACAAGAAGGAGAGGAGGCAATATTTAATTTAATTAACCTATACATTTAAACCAAGATACAATACCAGCTCTATTCAAGGCAAATTGATTTGAGACCATTTGATTATATCATCTCAGGTACAGAACAGACATAAATACTCTACCTGCATATTAAGAATTACTCAGTTTCACAGAGCACTCAGATGGCGGGTGCAGGGGACTGGGTGGGGGGGGGCGCAGGAGGGAGGGATGGGGATGCTGGTGTGTAACCTCTTTCTTTCAGATTTTAGTATAAATACAGACTAACCAAGTGCTGCCAGGAAATGTTTAAATAAACAGGAAATCTGTGCAACAATGATACATTTCAACATTTCAACAAGGGCAGCACAATGACAGGCATTCAAAGAGTTCTCTTCCTGCACGTGAGTTATATTTGGAATTAATGGGTTTTACCTTGGGCGATTTCATGTTTCTGTAACATAAGACTTCATTCTATAAAAACAGTTCTGAATTTTAGTAGGCTAAAGGGCAAAGCTGTGAATACACAAGGAAGCTTTTCGGTTTGTTTCCCACCCCCCAGTCAAAGGAAATAAAAACCTCATCACTTTCACAAACCTCGGCCAAAGAGACAGTGTTGGCATCATTTTGGAAACTTCCTTTCCCATTCCTTTTCAGCTAAACATATCTTAACCATGACAGCTCCATGAAAGGAAACTAACAGAGCCTATGGGAAGGGGAGCACAGTTCAATATTAAAACAACATATAGACACAGTCATTTTACTTTACCTGAAGATTTTTAATTTTACATACATCATATCCTTTAATGTTATAGTAATCCTAAAAGGTATTGGTGTCCTAACCTTACTGAAAAAGGATATGAGAATGTTAGCAATTTAAATGAATTTATTAACATTCTGGTTTTGGTGTTTAAGTACCTTTAGGGCCTACAAAAACCAAAGAACTGGGTCTCAAGTGATGTTAAAAGACAGAATCACTACACATGTTTCATATGAAATGAACTTACATTTATTTGCCTATTCCTTTAAAACGAGACCTTTTCCTTTGTCAGGCAAACAACACTCACTGAGCAGGCACTACTTTAGTCCATGAATTAACTATCATCTTACCTCCCTCTGGAAGAAGTTCCAAGCATGGGTCAGCCACTGGTACCGAGGTAGGCCGTAATTGGTCATCCTGGCTTTCAGCGTGATCATATCAGACCACTGCACTGGCACCTGGAACAAGGAGAGAGAAGTGACTCACAGAGTGGATGAGTTGGCTTGCGGCTCCAAACCCACAGGTTCCATCTATACTGGGATCTTTCCAGTGCAACAACTAAAATAACTATGTATACAAACAAAACAGGAAAACAAGTGTTGCAATTTTTATGATACTAATACTTTACAAGCCTTTCTTAAAATATCAAGGAGAAGTTATTTTCCTTTCCTTACAAATTAGCGTACACTGAAACACAGTCACATTTTGGAGAGATTCAGGGATGACTTGGTATAATTTATTTATATCATTACCAGATTTTTTACTCGGCATAAAACTTGAGCTGAGTCCCATCCAAGTCATCAGGGATGGTATTTGTCTGCCCTAGTTTAGGTATCCCCCTGGTGTTGTCTTAGATAATAGAAATAAACAGGCAGCCAAATGGGGAAAATCATCTCAAGATAAATAATTTAAACAGAGCAGATGAATCCTTCCCTTGAAGTCTCAAATCCACTGTCTAAGGTGAAAAACTTTGATTTAAATGTCTAACTTCTACGTATGTAAAATTAATTGAGATGAATTCTCAATTCCCTGGAGTTTTTTCAGTCATTTTCTGGCTTTGTCTGGAGTCCTGCAAGCAGGTATCCTGAATGAACTCCATTACAGTAACTTGCCGAAACACACTCACAGCCTTGTGAAAAATCTTTTCTTCTGATAGGATTCCTGAAATATTTTTCTTTCAACTGTGACAACTGAGAAGTGAAGTGCTGGTGCACTCCGTTGCCTGAATATGACACCTCAGGTAGCAATCTGATGCAATCAAACAGAGGCAAGTGCTATGGCACCTGGTATACAGTGAAGTTATGAGTTAAAATCAAAACCTCACTTCAATTCAGCAGCACAAGTTTCAGTGTGCCAAAACAAAACAAGGATCTGAAGACTGCAGTCACCACTCTATGTCACCACACACCATCCATGCTGAGTTTTGCCTTGTCTCCACCAGCCTTAATAGTCGTGGTGAAAGAAACCACAACTGCAATATCAGCTGTCACTCGCATGGGAGGGGAGCCCAGCTCCTCAAGCAGCCATGACTTTACTCTCCTATTCAATTTGAAGCTAACAGTAAAGGCATTCTGTAAATAGCAACAAATGTTATCTAAGAAAAGAAAATTTGCACAGTACTTCCCAAGGAACCTGATCTTCATTGTGCTAGATGCTCTGCAAAAATATAGAGCCAATCACTGACTGCCTGAACCCATAACACAAATAGGAACATTTGATAACATTCCATTACCACTGCTAAGTTATACTACATTTTTGATGCCCTAGTAAAGCTTCATATTGTTAATGTATTAATAAGGTCCCAAAAATTTAACATGCCTTTCACTTAGCAGATTTTTGCATTGAACTCATGATGGTTCACATGAAAAATACGTTTCCAGTAAAGTACTAAAAATACGTAAAAGCATTATCACAAAATATTTCTATCAAAAACATTTACGTGGGCCACTATAACCAATTAGTTTACTTTTGTACTAAATGTATTTCGCTTTCCTCTGCATTATAAGCTAGCACTCTGCTTTCTTTGGATAATATTTGATAGTGCTGCAATTAAGCTTGTATTTGCTAGACTATTTTTTTATTAATTCATTTGAGTTAAACACATTCTAAGGTTACGTCTGCAACAGAATACATCCAACTTCTTTAGGAAATCAATGGAAAGCAGGAAAAAAATACCCAAGAAATGAGAGAAGGAAATTAAAAGCAAAGCAAAACAATCTAAACCTCACTGTAGGAAAGCAATTTGAATGCTGGAGCTAAGGAGGGATTTCAGAATCTGTGTGTTTGCTTCAAGAATGCCAACAGGTAAAACTGCACTGGCAATAGGTACCCTGATGTAGCTATTAAGTATCTTCCTGTCAGATCATATACACAGTAGTGCACAGTAATACATGATTGAGGTGCATTTGTTTGACTACACACCAATACTCACATGTAGAGAAACAAAATCTAGAGATGCTGTTCTGATTTCAACCTTCAAGTTCTATAAAGCTCAGTCTGCCACTGAGATCTAATTACTCATTATTATTTTTCTAATGACTATCAAAGTTTGATCAATGCCTAAATAAGCCAAGGACTCACACTGGCTTTTCAATCTTGTGGGTGGAATAAATTAGTCATGAGGCACACTACATGCTGAGAGCTATCATGAGCTGCAAGGAAAGCTGTTTATGCAAGGACTCTTAGAGCAACTTGTCCACATACCAAGGAAAGCGCATATTGGATCAGCAGAGGCAGTTGTGCCTCAGTGACATTTCTGACAACATCACCCACACTACACTACACACCCACCTACACTAATGTCAACTGATCTCTGAAACCCACCAGGGGCTCATGTGATTTAATGCTACTCTGAAACCAGTATGACATCAAGACAACTCTATGGTTATAAGAAGGAATTGTCTTATCTTTATTGAGTAGGAGGAAGCACATTATAGGGAATGACCTGCACAGGTATGGAAGAATCACTAAAAAAGAACTGCTCTCTTCAAGACTGCCACATTCCCTATGGATCTCAGCAGCAAGAAACCCACCTCATCACACGAAGAGCAGTAGTGTTAGGACAAAGGGAATAGTAAGAAGTCAGATGGAAAGAGAAAACAACAAAAAAACAACAACCAAAAAGACCTAACCCAAACCAGTATTTCAGGAGATGAGGAATTAAATAATACATATATATTATATAGGGAGAGATGAAAAGAGACAAAAAAAGCAAAAAAAGAGCAACTGTGTTTGCTGTGACCCACTGCAGAAGCTACAGACATGGAATCCAGTGCTGCTTACTTTAGCAAAGGGCTGAACAGACAACCATGTTTTCTTCTGATGGAAACAGCATGACCAGTGACATAACATATGGCAGAGCTATGCCAGCCTTTATCAAACTGTCCTAGGTTTGGGTTTCAGTAGCATAGCAGATAACCAAATGCTTGGGGGTCAGACTAAAACACACCATAAATTCAGGTTTTCTAACTAGATAGTGAGGGCTGAAAACTCATATTCCAGTGCTGTGAACGGTATGTTATTTCAGGCAGTTTCCACTGACAGGAATTTTGTGGAACAGTGGATGTTAGCTGTAACAGTCATCCTTGGCAAAACCCCTGCAGAGGGCAGCTGTGCCCATAACATGAAGAATGCCTCTTGTCTGTATTCCAAATTTTGAAATGAATCAACGCAAGCTGACATTTAAAGTAAAGGAATAGCCTTAATCTCTATTATATTAGAACAGCTCTCTGGAATCTGTACTGCAAGGGAATGAATTCTGATGCAAAGTCCTGCTATGTAACTTCAGACTTCAAATCTGCCAAAAATTCCTTTGGTCCAAGTACTGTGTAATTACCAAGAAAGCTACCTCACATCTTACTGCAATATAATTGTCATTCACTGTTGGAAAGACCATTATATTGGGCATATCTTGGCAGTTGAGAGAAAAATATTTATCCCTCTATTCACAAAAATGTACCAGCCTGAGTAAAGACGTAAGGATATAGCAGCCAGCAGTTTGATTTCAGTTTAATTTGCTCAACACTTATCTATTTTCTTACATAATGGTTACAGGTCCTCAGTTTGAAAATTAAAGGTTGGTGCAGTTATAAAAACTGGACAGAGATAAAACCTCTTCACAAGTTTACAGAAGAGTGTCTTATAGTCAAGACATGTTTTGCTTAAAACTGGCATTTATAGCTTGTGGAGGCTGTGTGCAGATTTTAGCAGACAGTAAGTCATCTATGGAAAGAACATGCTGTCTGTTTACAATGTAGTATGCTCTTTAAAACACAAAGAACTTTTGGGACAAAATCCCTTCAAATTCTCTCATCTCTTCTCCCAAAGTCCTTACTTAAGCCTGAAGTTCATAATTCATCCTCAAAAATACCAAAGATATCAGTGAGAACCTGCCTGAGCAAGACTTAATGAAAAATTAAGTTCTTAAATAGTGGGGGGGAGGGGGGGGGGGGGGGGGGGCACAGGGCGAGATCAAGGATTTGGCTCTCAAATATAAAGGGGGTAGGGAGAAACCCAGATTGGGCCTTCCAGAGAGACAAGCTCTCCCAGGAGAATTCTCTGTTTAAAATGAAGGCAATCAATTGAAATTAAACTGTCAGAATAACGAAGAGATAAACACTACAGCAATTAGAAAACAGCTAGCTAATGGAAAACTTAGATTTCTTCTGCTGAAAAAATGCAGCCCCCTTTTCTGACTCACCGTTATTTCCTGCTCGTAGGTCCAAACACCACAGGCCAGTTCAACGCAGAATATTACAAGCAAGCTTCCAAAATACTGCAGAAAACAGAATGGTCTTAACCATTTTTTATCCTCTTTGAAATTAAAAAAAAAAAAAACAAACCACCTTTTCAAAGTTTAATATTGTTAAGGTTTTTTTTCAAAGTTAAAGAACACCTGAAATTATTACTAAAATATCACATTATTTAAGACGTGGAAACAGAAATACATTTTTGTAAACCAAAATATGAAAGATTCAGGCAGCAAACTTCATAAAAGCTAAGATCATGGGACATTTCTTTCTTGAAAACTACATTCTTATCAAAGCAATTTAGGTATATGAGGTCAGGTCTAACTGTGCAAATATTTAGAGATTAATTGAAATATCTTTTACTATTAGAAGGTGTAACCCTTGAACTATTTAAAAAAAAGGAAATACAAGTGTAAATGAAGAAGTACAGACCTTGGTAATGATGCTTAAGAAAAACTGGTTGCTGCAATTAAAAAGAGAGGGAGTATCTTCTATATAGCATCAACAAACCCCTTCTGAACTGCAGGATAAAGCTACATGGAACTTTAGGCTGTTTTAACTAGTGTTCCCTATTAAAAATAACCCTTTATCTTTTATTTAAAGCAAAGGTATACTCTCATTCATTCTTGACTCCACACTTTATTCTGTGTCAGTGGACCGAGCTTCCCTTTGTTCTCAGTACACAAGACTTTAAAGCTACAATCTTCATGCATTTTAATTTTATTTGAAAATCAAAGAAACACGATCACAATATAAAATAGAATAGAATAAATATATAAATAAATTCCATCGGTAGGATATATGCCAAATGGCTTTTAATTTAGTTATTTCATTCTGAAATCTATTTAGGACAAAAAGCATGTACTTACGGTAAGTGATTTTTTTTTCTATTAATGGGTAAATAAGATGTATTTACTCAGTTTAAAACAGAGTATTCCATAAATGTTAGGCTTTAACAGTCATCTATGTAACAACTTTCTCACTCATCTGGTCTGGAACTGAGTAACACAGAGCTACCTTGGCAGCTACTGGTCTTGCCTTAATCTCTATCTGCTCCCCAAATCTAACTCCCTGAATTAGGCATTGTAGATGCACACAGAGAGATATATGAAGTGTGTGTAAAAATATTCATGTAAATTTTCAGAAGAAACTTGTATCTATACCCTCCCCCTGCAAAGGCCTATCCAATAAAGACGGTACTGAAAGAAATATTCCTGTTTCACTAGTCTTCCTCATGTTACATTGCATCTTTACAGTCATTACAGCAGAACAACACACTGCATTTCCATAAAAATCAACCCTGGAAGCACACACAGAGCTCCAGTACAGCTCTTCAAAACTCAAAATGTTCATCCTCCAAAGGTCCAAAAGAGGAAAAACATGAGTCACACCTTTCAAGAACAATGGTGCCTTCTCTAAAAAAAAACTCATGAGCTTCTATGCAATGTATCTACTAGGCTACAGTGCCTAGTAGATATGCAAAGGGTTCTTTAAAAAAAAAATACACATGGAAATCTACTTTTCTGAGTATTCACTTTGAAAGCAGGAAAGAGTACCACATGCTTTTGTGCCACATGCTCTTTTAATTAATAATTATAAATAAAAATGTTTAAGGGCATTATGACTAATACCAACATTTTTGAGAGGGAGAACAACTAAATGTTTCAACGGAAAGTGTATTTCACTTCTCAGCTGTCAAAAAAAATTTCAGTGGGTTCATACTCCAACTGAGTAACAAGTTTGGGACTGCCTGCCATCCCTGAATCTTATAAAAAAGTCACCAACTGTGGTGGAAGTGATACATCTGGGGGTGTACATATCCCATTCTCTGCAAAACTCTTTATTTGCAGTTCTTTGTAACATTTAATTCGTTCATCAAGCTTAACATTTGAAACTTTCTCATCCTTCTCAGTGTGTAAGTTAACAGTGTTTGTGGCAGTAGTAGGAGACAGAGGAGCCAAACCCAATATTTTCTCCCATTATTGAATACAGCCCAAGACAGAAAACTATTTAGCCAGATTCACTCATAAACCACTTCTGGCACTGCCAGGGACGCAGCATTCCTGAGTATCTACATCTAGACATAGCAGGGCACTGCAGAATCAAGCTTTCTGTCCTGAGAAAGCCCTTCTCTGTCCATAACATAAAAGAGAAAACAGTGAGTTTACACACATGAAAGGCCATGCTCTGAATTGAGTGACTGCAGGCACACTGAACTTCCACACAGGAGGTTGTTTCTCTCTGCTACTGATGGGGAGTATTATACCTCTCTCTGTGTAATGGTTTGCAAAACAAATATTTCTTATGTAAGTTTTTTTGGGGACAGAAAATCCTCTAACCATTATTTAAATGTATTACTCCCAATTTCCCACAGGAGTCTGAATGCTAAATGCATCTTCCTGCACTTCCACGCTTCTGGTTCTTGCCAGAAACAGGGACTTGGTTTTGAAGGAGGCTTAACATTTCTTCCTGTGGGCTGAGTAGCTACATGTCATAAAAATGAGTAACTCACTGAGGAGCCCAGTTGTGTATCACACTCAAAACTGCACCAGGAGGTCCCTGATAGTCCTTCTACAGAACATCTCCCAAGGAGTATTCTTGACCATTGCTGAGATATTTTCTACTGTTTCTTTGTTTCTTTCTTTTTTTCTTTTCTTGGCAGAGAGGGGGTAAGAAGGGGAAAGAATATAACGGAGTGAACAGCTTTGCAAAGACATCTACAAGCTATGATAAAAGCATAGTTGTGATTGTTTTAAGAACCTGAGACCCTTTACAAGGCAAATCCTACAGACTTTTAACATTTCCCTTTTATAGGCAATTGCTAATCACTATCATTCTCTCCTTAGTCTGACTATGTGAAGTAATCAGAAAATTGGAGTGGTGCCTTAATCCTTTTACAAACCCATCAGTTTCACTGAAGGATTTCCTCCAGCAAAACTGTGAAAAACCTAAAATGTTGCTTCCTTGAGAGAAGCTGAATGACTGAAATGCTGGCAGAAAACACTCTTCAGAGAGTAATAAATCAAAGTAAAAATACTTGCCAACTTAAAAATAAATAAAGCATTAGCCATTTACTGCTCCATACATCATGCTTGTGGCCAAGATACTCAACTTAGCATCCCTTCACTGTAAAATGGATGTTGTCAGCAGGAGCTGGTCTCCTGCAAGCTCCTTGTTAAGCCTGCTCTACCACAGGACACAGACTGGAAGGAGGGAGAAGAAAGGGAGGCAGCAGCTCTGTAAAGCAGTAGTTTTCCAACAGGAACATTTCATCTAATACCTGGAACACTGCACAAGCACTTGGATTTGTAGCACTGACAGACTGCAAAGGCTTAAACAACTCTGTTTCCAGTTCATCACTCCTGAAAGAGAGGCAAAGGACCTGGGGGCTCAGGAGAATCATGTTCTCCTGCCTTTCTTGTGCAAGAGACTAAACATTCAAGAAGTAGGAATAGAAACAGTGTCATTACTGTGAAAACCAGTTTCAGAGATGTGAAGAGGCATGAAGGGCCAAGGAAAGATAGTAAAGATACTCGGTACATAATCACTAGACCCTGTTCTGCTGGAATACTCTTCAAGTGGTACAGTTGTCAAAGTGACCACAGTCAATATTCAAATCCTGAAACCTCCAATGCAGAAACCACACACAACAACAGCACGGAATCCCAACACTGAAATACCACCTACTAGTGCAGAGATGCTACCAGCTTATACTCACCTACTGCAACTTGTAACACCCTCCATAGAGCTCTTGCTCCTGGACAAGTCAAATAACCCCAAGTTCACATCTACATGGAATTCATATATAAGACAGAAAAGACAGGGGGATAGTGAATGTAAATCCCGTTATGACGAATTTCAGCCACAGAAGGGAGGTAACCATTCAAGTAAAGACAAAAACCAAAAACAAAACAGAGCCAACACCTACCAAACCAAAACACAGGGACTAGTATTGAACAATTGTATAATTTGTCCTAATTCAAATACTTATCTGCACATCAGAACCTGATAAAGCAGTAAAAAACATACATTCAGATATGTATTAAAGATCAGTCATTAAAACCTATTTTTATAAAGATCTGTATATGCTGTATAAATTTAATCCAAAATTTTAGTCTGAATAAAATTTCTGCACACCACAGTAGCACCCCACAAGAGGGTACAAGCCCCATGTATGCCAGTGCTTCATACATGGAGCATATATGTCCTGACATATGCGCAAAATGTCTTCCTATCTCTCCATCTAAGGCTAAAAACTAAGAACTAAATTACAAAATTAGTTTATCCTAAGTAAATTATGACAGGTTTTTTTGGTATTAAATTTGTTCTACCAAATTAAGCTAATGTCCACCACCATCAAATATATTCCAGAAACGTATTTCTTTCTTGATCATCTCAATCACCTAGATAAAAACACAAAAATAGCAAATGCAAGCACAAAATCACTATTACTGAATCTAAGGCATTTTACATTTGTTTAAAATGTGGTTTTTTTCCAACAACTCTCATTCTGTTCAGAGAGTAATAGCAAAGACCATACACATTTAGCGTCTCCCAACATAAAATCTCTCCATCATGGCTTTCCAACCTGCAGAGTACAGGATTTTTTGTTGCAATTGTGGGCAGCTTAGGGAAGGATGTAAAGCATGAAGTAATCTTTTGCAGACTTGTAATATAAAACTGTTACTGTAGTTCTAGAGATTTTGTGTTGAATATCCCATATGATACCTGCTATTAATAACCTAATGTAATTTGTCTATGCTTTTCAGGCAATAGGTGAATTTCTGTTACTAACATGGCAACAGGATGATGGAGAACACCAGGAAAACACAGTACATGGAGCGAGATTTTAAATTCTTCTCTGAGATTTTTTCACAGCAGAAATATTGAATTCTAACTACATTTAGCAAAGGAAAACTTGAGTTCAAACTCTAGTGCCCTACAGTAGTTTCCTTCAGTGCAACAGCCAGGGCAATGTCAACAGCCAGTGCCCTACTTCAGCCACCATGATGATCCCACTGGCACAGAAACACAACCTGCATGACTGTCCTCTTGAGGATGCCCTTCTGAACCCTGTGCGAACATTGTGTCAGAAACAAAGCTAAGACCAGGAATTCTAATAGAAATTTGGTGACTTGGGATATTTAGTAATCAAGTCACTATGGCACTCTGCTGCCAAGCAACTCAAGCAGGTAAGAGCTGCCGTACTACAAAGCTGAATGTACCCATATATATTCTGGAAATGATGAGTTTTTTCCAGTTGTTTTTTCACTCTGCCACTGAGTGAAAAAACTGGCTTCAGTAATTTGTTGCCAATGACCGATGAAACGCGGCATCAGCAAGCAGCTGATACATATATAACACTCATACCAGTGACTGTTTTGTTGGCAATTTGCAAGTGTGATTTGGAAGCAAGAGCTATGAATGTGAACAGAGACAGGGTTCTGTGCCAACTCAAATCTCATCAGAACTAGAAAGGTACAAGAATGGTTTAGTTTATCTTTTCCTCACTCAGACCTCCTTGGTTTTGTGTTGCATCATGCTCTTCTGTTCTGACAGCTTCCTAGTTAACTACTCTCAACCTGAGGAGACTTCATCATCTATTAATAAATCCCTAGAGAACAAATACATCCCAACACACAACATAGTCAAAATACTGACTTCCTAAGCCCACTTCCAGCCAGTGAGAAAGCAAGAATGCATTCTGTATATGAAAGCAAATGGCAGTGGCAGGCAGGAGCTAACTACTGGACCCAGAAGTTGCAATATAGTGCAGAAATGAGAGAGCATGGGGACCTTTCAGAGACCCTCTTCCACAAGACTGTAGAAATCCTGACTTTTCTGAGCAAATGCACCTTTCTTTAAAGGTGTACTTATTAAGGAATCATCATTCACATCACTTGTCTTTTATTTCATAAACAGCTTTTTTTTCAATCTTTACTACCCTCCTCCCAAACACTCTTCTCCCAGAAGATATAAAACCCATTTTCCCCACCTCAGACTCAAGAAAAAACCAAGGCCTTATGCCAGAGCAAAGAGTAGCTGATCAACAACTCTATTCTCCTCAGACTTGCTGTCTCACACTGCTGTCTTGAGCAACTTGTTCCATGTGGCATTAGAGGTGAAGAAAGCTCTGGAAAGGGCAGGAGCTGAAGGAAATTCCAGGAGGGCAGCTGCAGAATGAAACCTTACCATAACCTCTAAAAGACCAGAGAATATGGTATGTAAAGCAAATGCCAGCAGATTTTCAGAGTTATGCATAGCATTTATAAATGGCTAACAGCCTAAGAGCATCAGCCTTGATCTTCTAAGATGCAAGCCATCCAAACATCTCTCTGCCCCCTGGGAAACCTCAGATGACCACCACCACCGGATCACCAACAGGAATCAGAACTGTTCTGTGTAAAACGTAACAAGTCCTTCCTCCTTCAATAACTAAGAAGCTACGGTTCCTGTTATTTTTGTCAGTTTACAAGCTAACAAGGTTATTTTAATGATTAATCCAGCTATCTTTTTGAAAAATGGAGCAAACCCTCATTAAATGGAGGCAGACAAGCTGCATGGAAAACTGACATCCTGTTTATCCACTTCAGCAGCACACATTTTCCCCTGCCTCCCTCCCCTGCACCCTCAGCCCTGCCCTTTAGGAATTAACAGTCCATTAGTCATCTTGATTTTAAATTTGGTTTATTTGCTTGACAACACAGAAATTTGTGAGAGGCAGCCAAAAGTCAACAGGGAAATGAGCTGAAACCATCAACTTGCAACATAAGCTACAGAATGTTATCCAGTTCTTCAAAATAAATACATTTCACAAAAAAAGGATCGACTATCTCCATTATCTTAGATTTTGTTTCCCAGAGCACAAAATTTTATCAAAATGTCTCAAAGTCTATCTTTCCAAAGTACACCTCTCTTTTGTAAAACTTTGTAAGTAATTTTTAATTTTTTTGTTATGGCAACAAACATTCTAGTTTTTAAAGCTATGTATACAAGTTCTTTTTACTAAGCCATCTGTTTTTTTAAAAACTAAATAGAATTATTTATGAATGGTTAGATTTTTGTTCACAACCCTGATTCTTCTGTGGGATAGTCTTCACCAGTTGTAAATTTCTGCTTTAATAGTTATCTTTGATTATATATGTAAACTAGTATTACTTTGGAAATAAGCATCTACACATTTAAAATAATTATTAGGATTTATTTGCTAAGGGTTCAATTATCTCACATCAGTGAACTTCCCAAAAAAAGGGTTATTGCAAGGTCATGGTAAACTGTTAAACAGGACATGTGTGAAGACATTAGACCATGATTTTCTCAAGACTTGTCACATTCCTTTTCCCCTTTTTCTTCCCCTATTTCATAAGATTTATATCAAAACCTAAAGTTTCCTATTCTGCATAGATTTTTCAAAAAACAGCCTCCTTCATTTGTCTACCTGCTCTTTATTTTCTGCCAAGAAAATTCACACCATAAAAATGTTTCCTTGGTCAAGAAAACCCTTTTTCCTTGTAAAATAGACCCATCTGGTGCTGATACACAACTCTGCTTCAGCATGCCCCAAGACACTTCAAACAATCAACATTTTGATTGAAGAAATGCTCTTATGATCTAAAATCTACACTGCAGCCCCCATGGACACAGCAAAGTGCCTTAGTGGTTGGGTATGATTCAACAAGAAAAAGATCAATTTACCTGACAGGACATGCACTCCATACTCAGTTTGTGGCAGCAAGAATGCAGCTGAACAACAGCAGCAAGGCATACACCACCAGTGGGACTGGGCTGTGTCTCAGACAAGACACAGAGATTTGGCTAGGCTTTGTGGATTCATATATTCCTTCCTCACTCTTAGGAACCTCTGCCATTTCCTGTTCATTTCAGCAGAGAAAAAAACGTGGGCAAACAAGCAATGAGAAAGGAGCTGGAAAGTACAGAGGGGAAAAAAAACCCCAAAAAAACAATCACACTATGGCAGCAAGACCATATATTATCTCAGCAGCTCCCCATCTTTTCTCAGCCAAGATGAAGCAGCCTTCATTCCCATTCTGGAATCACTCAAAACTCTCTACCCTTCAACAAGCCCAGTGCCTCGATCAGATCAGTCCCTGTCTTTTCTATAGTTTTGTGGTACCCACATCCATCACTTCACCAACCCTTTTACTAATGTCTTCCCTCCTCTTTTGACCTGGGAACATTATCCCAGAGCTCCTTTCAGTTCTGGTGCTGTTTCGTTCTCTTCTACTGCCCTGGGTATCAATGAGTTTCAAGAACTTGGAGGGAAGCAGCAGTAACAAGCAGGAATAAGGAAAAACAGGAACAAGGAAGAAAGGAGCCACAAGGCTTGCTCCAAAAGGATCATGAGGCCAAAGACAGTGACACCCAGTGAAATGAACCTTCAGGGATTAAGTCCCCAGGAACAAAGTAGTCACCTCCCATCAGATGAGCCTGAAAGCACAGCATGCAGTAAAAAGCGTGGCACAGGAGTCCAGGCGGCACGAGTCATGCAGAAAACACTGGAACCATGAAATGACTACTGTCAATAGATATTTACCTTTCAGCACTCTTTCCTAACTAAAGCATGTGTCTCTTTCCTAAAGCATGAGCAAATGTCTCTTCACTATCAAAGAAATATACAGAAAAGAATTAAAATTTATGGCCTTCTAATGGCACTATTCAACGTTGCTGTCCTAAGTCAAAGGCATTTCCCTGAACTGCCCTCAAGAAGCCAGACAGTTCTTGTTACTTGGAGTTGCTGGATAATGGCACCAAATAGTGCTGCATTGCCTCTGCAGCACTGCTGAGCATTCAAGGCAGCTGCTCAGTGCCTGGATGAAAGCAGCAGATCATCACCATGATCACAGCAAACATTTGGATTTAAGTCAAGTACTTGCAAGAAGACCTGGACATTCCCCCCAGTTCAATTCCTGTCATGCTCCCCCACGCTGCTCAAACACACAGCTGCTCTTACTCGCTGTGTGTTCTGCAGGCAGCATCTTCATGGCTACACAACTCCCAGTATCCCACACGGCCAAGCGATTCATGTCTCCTCGGTAGGCTCCCCCTCCCACTTAAGGAAATTTGGCACTGTTTCAAAGCAGTTGCCTTTGAAAAAGTCTTTTAAGGACATACACAGCAAGGATTTATTTATGTCAGGGAAGACAAGGTCAACAAAATACACCATGCAGATAGAGAGGTTGGCATTGAACCCCAGATCAATGTACTCCCCTCCACAGAGATGGGAGCCCTACAGAGTGCACACTTTCCTGCAAACCCTGGCTTAGCTCTGTGGCGACACTGTGCCATCACCAAAATCCATCTCAAAATCGAACAACTTGTTTGAACCTTAAAAATCCTGATCTAAATAGTAAAGACACTTGCCTTCCATTTCAAGGCAAGAAGATGTATAGTAATTAGTACAGGCACCATCTCCAGCAGTTTACCTTTGAATTCAAAGTTAGAAATACGGAAAGAACAAAAAAATTCATTTTTTTGAGAAAGTTGCTCATATTTGAAACTACAGGGGTATCATAAAAATTGGTGAACTTGAAGTGTATTTTCTCTTACCAGTGGAACATCAAATAAGCAGCTCTTCAGAATGCAAGCTAAATGTCCAGCCTCTCAGTTACTCACTGGCTATCTGAAACAGAGGTTTAGCAGAGTGCTGGCTTCTCATCAAAACTGAACTACAGTATTATAAACACATTTAAACCAGTCTTTCAAACAAGGTAGGCCAACCTGTCTTGTGAATTTCTGTCTTCTTCCCACTCAGACCATACTTGTAAATGGGCTGTTGATAAAAGTCACAAAATACAAACTCAGTCTGTCCAGCTTAATAATAAACTGCACAGTTTTACACCAAGTATGTTTGTTAGTTGTTTCTTCCCTTCAATGCTTGGTATATAAAAAATTTAGAAATACTTCTGGTTGGTAAATAACAATTCCAGTGCCAAATGTTAGTACAAGGTATTGGAGCAGCTGTAACTGTGCTAAGAGTCCACGTGGATAGGAACGAATACCCTCTATTACTACAGAGCAAACAACCTATACTATGTATTACTGCAGAAACACCTGCTGCCACAAAAAGGGGAAAAAAAACAGACAACAAAATTTGTTATCACTAAAGTCTCATATTAATTCCTGCCAACTGTAGTCGTAAGTACTACAGAACAGTTGATGCTGTGGTACTGTAAAGCAGCTAACATTTCACATAGAGTAAGAATGCCTTCTAGGAAGAAAACATTAGCAGTTACTGGTATCTTGCAATATAGCAGATGTCCAAATTTAATCACCCTTATCACCCCTGCATCCACATGGACTGAAGTGGGTACCTGTGTATAGAAGAATTTGCCGCAAGTGGTGATACAGTCAACAGTATCTCAGCATTCTTTAGAGAGACTTCACAGAAACCACGAGTTTAATGATGGTTTGTCTGGTTGTGTTTCAACTCAATACATCATTTAGTCTACCAGGGTGCAATTTATAACCAGGTTCCACCACAACTGAATTAATAGGCTGTTTAACCACACACCAACAGGGTCTAACAAAGTTTAGCTCTGAGGAATATCTATTACTCTGTCAATTACTGACAAAAATCAGTAGCAGGATTTGCCCCGCTGACCATCAAACATTTCTAACAGTTTTCCCCTTTGTGAAAACATACACAGACAAATTTGAATCCTGTGCTGCTGGAATGTTCTGCAGTTACAGAAAAGTCATGGTTAAAAATACAAGAACTTGCAATGAAAATTTCAGCCAGGAAGTATTTTACAGTAGGATTTTCATAAAGCTCTTCTTGTAAAGCAACAGTGCTTATTTTTGTTATTTTAATGAAACAAGAACTCAAAAAAAAACCCAAAAAAAGCCCCAAACAAACAAAAAACAAAAACCAAAAACCCAAAAAGCAAACAAACAAAAAACCCCAACAACAACCAAATAAAAGACCAATCAAAGAAAGAAACCAATCAACCAAACAACAACAAAAAAAACCCGAAAAAATCCACCAAAAAAAAAAAAACCAAACCATCACACATCCTTAGGGTTACTATTATTAAAGAATATATGCACTTTGTAAGGTTTTGGGGTTTTTTCAGTTAGGCAATGTGCACGAAAACCTTTGAAAATAATCCAAAACAGAACCTTAGAAGAAGACAGGCAGAGTATTTTTTTTTCAAATCCAGAACCAATCTTGTTGAAAGAACTGTGCCAACCACCATAAAACCAGGGCTCTACTTAGCCAACCTTGCACTTTTCATGCATTGAAGCCAGCGACTTGGAAGAGCTCAGATCTTCACTTTAAGCTGGCATCACACCTACTTCTACATGAGGATGTTGGTCAATCACACACACACAAAAAAATATTATAGAAACTGAAGGTAGACATGGACTCCTTAGACCAACTACCCTTCAGGACATACTTCTGAAATAATTAAAATAAAATGATCATAGTTTTAAAATGCTGGTTCTACAAAAGTCCAGAGCAGTCCTCAGAAGACTTAGGTTTTACATTTTCTTACTATTAAGCTGGGCAAACATGAGTTTGATGCATACTTATGTCTCCCTGTGAAGACAGAAAGGTTTCAAGCACTTAAATGCAAGACAAAATTCCAAAAACAAATGAAAATGATTATGTATTCAAATGTATTAAAACTGAACACTCTACCTATTTTACTGTCTTTACACATTATTACACTTTCCAAAAACCCATTTCAATTAACATCAGCACTAGCACTGAGCATGCTGCCAGGAACGTCAAGACTTGTCTCCAAATATCTGTGCATGCCATCATTATGGCTTTCATGTACTTCAAAAAGAAGACTAAAAGCATGACTGAAGAGATTGTTAATGTTTTACATTAAGGTTTTTTTTCATTTAGTTCATCTGCTTGAACAAAAGCTCATTTTGTTGATCCATCAGTTTTCTGATTAGTCTGATGAATGAAGCATTGACTTATGTCTGCATACTTCTGTATGGTATACCATAACTGCATTCATTTAACAATCAGAGACAATGACACACTTAGGAAGATATAATTTTGTTTTGCTTATCAGATTTTTTTAGCAAGAGCAAATCTCAAGCTCCTGAAAATGAAATATGGCAACATAAAATGATAGAAATGTCTTGCTCTGATTTAGTGTAACTTGACTGTCTAAACACACTTCAAATGATTTATTTCCAGATGGTACTAAAGGCTATAAATTATTTCTTCTTTTCACTTGCAGTGTAAATAAACCAAAGGCCAGAACTAGTTTTAACCTCCTTATCTCTTGAAATAGTGAGGTGTGGTTTTTTTAAGTTTATACCAAAAGTAATATTTTCTTTCCCCAGATACTACGTGGCATTGATCTGCTTCATATAGTTGTTTTTACCTTTTAATTAATTTAATTAGTATTAAAAACTACCACCACTACAAAATAAAGAACACATTATGAAAGTAATCTTATACTCTTTCCATTGCTTTAAACATTACAAAGATCTAGAAATAAAAAATGCATGATTATTCTGTTACTCTAACATGTTCAGATTTAAATGAGAGATTTCCCCAACAATATTGGTTTGGAAGAATAATCTTCACATTGCATACAAACTGAACAAAATATCCAAAACGAGAAACAGCACTGCCCTCTTGCAACTGAGGGACACTTCTGTTCCAGACATTCAGCTGGAAATATCAAATAAAGCTTTCTCCAACCCTCTCAAATAATAATTTAAAAAAAGAGACATTTTAATACAAAACCCCAGTACAGTTTTGCAACTGTTTACTCCGCAGTTAGAATATTTCTATTATTGAAAAGCAAAGGTTCCATAAATCTCAGCCAATTTCTTATGGTGTTTTACAGACATTTTGTACAAAATCTGTGAGGTGTCATATACTTAAGCCTGCATGGATCCACAAGAAAAATTCAACTGAATGCACTCTTGTGAGAACCCAACATATACTGCAGTGAAAAAACAGCAGGAGCCCAAGTCTACTTGTAGTCTGGATATTCTCAAGAGCTGAAGGGCTCTATCTGTCCACTTTCTCCTACTGCAATTACAGTAGTCAAGTCTGATCCACCTCTTTCCCATCCATTGCTTCCACTCCCTTGGACCTAGAGAGTGCTTGGACCTAGAGAGTGCTTATCCTCAAGTCAAAAAGCAGAGTCCAATTATGCAATGAGCTACAGCACTTCTAATGCTGAATTTTTTAATGCTCTTTTTTATGCTACTTTTAAGGGGCATACAGATACATGGGACTCTTGGATTTCAGGACTGCCAACAGTCTAAAAATTTTAACTCCAAACCTTTAAGATTTATGTGAACTTGATGGGCTTTTGTTGGAGCGGCATTTTTTTTGGTTGACTGTTTTTTTAATTATCCTCTAATTCACTGACTTCCAGACAAAGTATATGGTGTTTGGCCCCCTTGGCAGTCAAAGCTACATCACAGTTGAACTGTACACAAAGCCTTGTGCAGGACAGACTACTACATTTCAGCTGCTGTCAGCTCAGTCATATACTCTCCAAATGAAGGAAAGATGGGTACTTCGAATTTATTTTCAAACTAGCTTGCAACCAAATGCAACTGCAAAATTCCACATCCATGTAAGAGAAGACAAAGCTTCTGAACATACTCAGAATTAATTTTAGTCAGCTACAAGTGCTGTTACTTTACACACACAGTCAACAATGGAATAAAGCAAAGCCTATGTTAGGAAGCTATTGCATAGCTAGGAGTCAAAACAGTAGCATATGGGTTTATTTCAGAGTACGCAGACTCACGCCCCTATAATTATTAGTACTGAAGAGGTTTTTTCCTTTCAGCAATTCCTCTACTAAATGAAGTGAATTTTTGAAACTGAGACACTGCTTGTCTTTTAGTCACAGCATAATGCAATCTAGGCAATAAATAATTTCCTACTGCGTGCTTTGCAATTACAATTCTTCACTGATACTGTAATTCAACAGGGTAAAAAAATATAATCAGTATTTATCTAGTGCCTGTGGATTAAAACCTAACACACCTGAAACAAAACAGAAGTTATGAAACATACCCAGACAAGAAGTAACAGATTTCTTTTCACCGTTCCACAGTATCCCAGCATTCCAACTATGATGAGAAAACAGCAGACTGCAATCATAACCGGGTGGACCACAGGAAAGTAAGTCAAAATGACAGCCTCCTCCACCCTAAAAATCAACCAGAACAATAATCAAAAAAGCACAATCAAAAAAAAAAATACAAAAGAAAAAAAATACAGTCATTAAGAAGAAAATGGTTGATTAGCAGATGCATTCTTTCCAGCACCTTACACAAAAATCTCTTCAACATGGTTTTAAAGTCAAATGCTGCATTTGGGTACGACAAGTTGCATTGTCCAAAACCTCTCAGGAGTGAAGGTAATCTTCCTGCCCTGCACTTGCACAGTATGCAGCACAAAGAGGCCCTGCTCTATCACCAGGGCTCATAAGCATTGCTGTAATAAAATTAATAGAATTTCTAAATCTCTAGACTGAATTAAGTATTCAAAACTAAACAGTAATATAATCTGATTACACGTTGTCAACAAGCCAAAAATTGATCCCTGACAGAAGAGAAAAGCACAGGATTGAAATGCTATCGTTTCCCTTTTTCTAATTTCAACTGATGCCTGAAACTGTGGCAAAAAAAATGCACCTTCCAATAAAACAATGATTAGTTTAACTGAAAGATTCTCAATTCTACAAATCCTAATTAAGAAGCTTACCACACAGAATGAACATCATCTATCCCAATCAGTAACCCACACATATTAAAAGTTTAACTAAAGCTTTACCTTGTTTCTGCAGTTAAAGTGAGAACATTATTCAGGTAGTCTCTCAGCCAAGCAGAAACACCTAATATGCTGATGGACATCAACTAAAAAGAAAACATTAAGTTATTCATCGTGTGCTTAATGCAAATTGCAAGATCATTCATAATATAAGTAGAGGATCAATCATCACTAACATCTTTCATGCATTCATTTATTTGAACAACATACTGTCTCCAAAACTGCACTTCTGTGTGCTTAGAATTGGTTTGTTGCCCAAGTATTAGAGTGCCAGTGACAATAATCTTTTCCACCCAGTGATGCTACTGCTGGCTCCTATCCCACCAAGGCACAACATCCACAGAAACAACAGGGAGGGCTTACACTGCTAAAATCAGTGACTCTTCAGGGCTCACAAGTGATACATATCAGTCTGCATGAAACCAAGAAGCCATGCTCAGTACACAGCTAGTGAAGAAAAATCTGATACAACAGTCCTGATACTCAAGAGAGGAGATTTATCTTTGGGTTAAATTTAGAAGAATCTGATTCTCTTGCTCATTCAGACAGAGTCACACCATGTACACTGTCTCAGTTTCCTGAACCATAAAATGAAAATAAAACTAACTGCATTTCAATTATAAACCATATAAAGCATTTAGGTACCTAACATGTCAGGCACTTCGTAGGCATAAAGCCACTACACTTTCACCAGGACTGCTCCCACAACAAGTAAATCCCCAAGACTGAGCCCACCTAGAATTGCCACCACCTCAGCAGACATGGATTTCTGTCACCTGATGCCATCGTACACTTTAGCACATCTGGAACTTACCAGAAGCACTGCCCTCTGATTTCCTTGAGAAGCCAAACCCAAACAACACATTTAGAACCTGCCACACTGTGACAGCACCAGCGCTGCTGCTGCCGTAGCAGAGGTACTGCTAGAGGACAAGGCACTTCTCACTCAGTTTCATGGGGGCACCCAGGCCTGAACCACAGAAGACACAGGACCTCAGAAGCACCAAGCACCACTGTCTAGCTGGGGGAGGAAGTCCTAAGTATGCTGACTCCCCTGAATACTTCTGTCTTCATCAACTGCATAGGGGTGTGACAGAACACATCAGCATTATACTTACTGTTTCTTAAATCAGTAAGTGCAAATCTCTCCTGGACTCAACATCTAGCTTCTCACACACCTTCATATTTCCCTGACATTGTTTTGAAGAACAAGTTAAGAGGTTCAAACCTAACAGGAAAAGTCACTCTGTGGCCTTATTGGCTTCTTAGCCTGCAACATGCCTACAGCAGATTACTTTAACTTTTCACAGAAGTCCCAGCAGCTATCCCAGAGCTTCTTCCTGCTTTTCAGATCTGATGCACAAAGTAAAGGCATTGCCCTGGTTCTGAGTGCTGCCAGCAGGAGCTGGGTGCTCGGCATGCTGCAGGCATACTCCTGGAAGCTAGTGCATGCTACATGTCTACTACATTCACTCATGTTCTTTACACTCTGTGGGATCTGTTTTGGCTGGTGAAACAGTAACAGTAAAGAACATTTTCTATTGTCTTTTTTTCAGGAAGCTGCAGGAACAAGGAAAACAAAATGACTGGAATCTCCTCCTAAATTAACTCCTCCCACCTATCTCCTAAGAAAGCATCAGGCAAACATACCACACAAGCAGTCAAAAACACTACAGAGGTAAAGCAAACCACAAGCAGCCAGCCTACTTTCTCCTTGTCAAAAGCAATACAAAACATTTTTAACCCTCCACATCTCCCTGAAAGGCCTGTTGATACCCAAAGAAAAGCATTAGCTCACACATCCACTCTGTTTATGGTAAAATATTTAAGATATTTAAGATACAACCCAATTTGGTTACTTCGTTTTACAACAGTGGTATTTACAACAGTAGAAGTGAGAAGTCCATCAAAACACTGCTCAGTAACTTTTAGTAAGAGCCAGATGGTCCTGCTACAAAAACAGTACCAGAAAACTGATTGCTTTCTAAATAATATTCTTCCTCACATACCAGACTGGTGGACTGCCTACTCCTTGCCGTCCATTAGGCACTTTCAGGCTGCACAAATTTCCTTTCTGCTGTCAGCATGCAGCAACACATTGTACACAGCCATGAGAGGTGGTGCATTGCGAGGAAAGCAAAATTGCTCTTTCAGCAGAAGTAAGATTTGGCAGTACACTGAAGCATACAGGTTACTCAGACAACAGGGAGATCACAGTGCAACCAGGTAAAAGGCAAAGGGGATAGAAAGGACTTCCTGGAGACCAAAAGTACTGAGCAGAGTCCTGTCACTGAGAGAATCATCCAGTTTGCTAGAAGGAAAGGATTTGCATGCAAAGGCAAATCAGGAAGGACAAGAAATTTCATTTCTGTTCCTTCTGCCTAAATTGAGTCTTTTCTACCTAGATACGTATTTCTGCCCACATAAAATCCATGTGGATAATCCATACTCTAGGCAGATAGATCACCATGTGGAGGCCAACCAACGGCTGTGTGACTTCTAAAGAAATGCTTAACAACCACATCCGAGAATGTGACTCCCTCTTCATTTATGAACAGCAACTGGAAGAAAAGGACTGCTTCCTTTAACCTAGGAAACAACCTTCACCAGTAATGTAACTACATGAACACCATTTCAGTTCATAAGAGCAAACTCTCTATGAAAGGCCTCTTGCATAATTCAGAAAGATTTTAGCCATTTAGATTCCCCCTGGCTATTCTCGTTTAAAATAAATAACTAACAATTACTACTGTTTCTTGCTGATGCAAATTACATGCAAGAACATTCCACCTATAAAGCCTGTGAAAGCCAGGCTACTGCTCATCCACACACCTACCCTGTGCCTGCATGATCTCACCACCATTAACTGCTTCAGGTGTTACTGACTTCTGCTACTCTTAAAATGCACAAGAGCTAGGTCAGCATGACTCTGAAAAAAGTGCAAGCACATTGCCTTACCTTGCTGCTACACAGATGTCACAGGTTACCTGTGCAACACTCTCCTGCCAATCAAATTCCTAGTGAGGCACCTTTGGGCACCATATTTTCAAGAAAGTCCAAAGTAAATTATTACTCTGAATGACCTGAAAGCCAGAGTGCTTTGACACACTTCATTCACAGGCATGAAAGTCAGTAACAGTGCCCACCTGGGGTGCCAGAAAGGGGTCAGCAAAGTGAAGGCAAATATTCAAGAGGCCCCTCTTGAAAAAAAAGAGGCCTGTGAAAGATCAAATTGGTAACTCAAAATAGCAATTCAGCAATAAGTTGATTACAAAAGGTATATTTCACAGCACATAAGCCAGCAAGCACTTGGTAGCTCTTCACTAACAGAAGAGAATGATGGGGAAAACGTTGCACCCCCTCTGATCAGAAGTGAGCCTCAGGGCAACAACATCCTGACAAATGAAAGATGCTTTTGCAACACCAGACTGTCCTGCATAATGACTGATGTTTATTTTAGTGACAAAAGATTAACAAGTATTAGGTCCCATCCATCAATCCACTTGCTCACCTGTTCCATAGCCACTAGAATGAGAATGACAACAAGAACACAACACACATGTCTGGCCTCCACAGCCTCCTGCTGACTCAACGTGCAGATGTGCTCCCCTGTAAAAGCACTAAACGTCCTCAAGTGCCAGATGGCATCAAGAAAGCTCCAGGCAGCCATCACTTCACAACACCTACAGCACATGCAGATCTTCAGCCAGCAGCACAGGAAGTCCATCAACACACGCAGCACAACTGAGTCCAGGCACTCAGCAGGCAGAAGCAGTTAACAGCCTCCCCAAAAACCTTGGTATGCATCCAAACCTACCAGCAAGTATCAAGCAGACACATCACTGCAATTCACTGTCAAGTGATTTTCAAGGAGTCATGGGCAGGAGCAAGGTCCTGATTACAGCTACTGTTGATTCATTTGAAGGATGGTAAAATGGTGGCCCCAAAAAACTGGCAGTCCCTAACTTCACACATTGCTTTGTAACTAATTTACATGCAAAATACAGTTAAAATCTGTATCAAGCAATCACATGAAAAAACACATGTTTATGACAAATAAAACTGCTACAATAATTCTCACATTAGCAGTAACATTATTTCACCAAAAAGTTTTCATTCAAGCTTCTCTGATGACAGCCAGTCTGCTGTGCTGTAAATATAGTACGCTAGTATGCAGTAAAAAATGTTTATTTGTTGCAGCTGGCTGCACAAGTCACTATGGGTTTAATTCTGAACTGTCACAGTATGTTGTATAGCCATCAACATGACACTGACGAGTTCACAATGATGCCTACTGTAATACCCTATTTTAAATATATTTTCACAGTGATTGAACATAGGTAATAAATTCTATTTTTATATATGAGCAATATGCATGCCATAATATATTAAATTTTCCAATGAATTTCTAATGTAAAGTTTTTAAAGCTTCTAAAGTTTTCTCAGACAACTGAATTACAATATCCAACAACAGACTTCAGCTATTAGGAGCAATCATTTCCAAGCATAGTTTAAATTGTCTTTGCAACTCTCTTACGTAAATTAATGAAAACATAAAATCATCTGCAATTCATAAAGTATATACTTTAAGCCGTTATTTTGAAAGTTCTACACCCAGTGTCTCTGAGGCCATACCTAAACTGGAAAATAAATCTGCATTTCCAATTAATAAATGAACAGAGACTTCTGGCTTTAAGGGAGCAAGTCCAATTGATCTTGATATATCCACACCTATGTTCATCCTTTCATCATTTTTTTTTCATTCAAACATTCTAACACATTCATTTTACTTTTGCTCAAATTTGAGAAAGGACTTTTTTAACTATTAAGTCAGAGGAAAGATTAGAAGTATCCTCCATAGCAAAAATCACACATGATCATTTTATTCTAACAGATGGGGTAAAAAATTTTACGCCACACTCTGATCTACATAATGAAACACTGACAAGCTGCACTATAGTGCTATACAACAACTTGCTTTGCATGAAAAGGTTTCTGGTTACAAGGAAATTACTTCCAAGATATGACAACATTCATCAGAATATGTCCCACAATTTTAGCTAAAAAAAAAAAACAAAAACCCAAAAAAAACCCACAAAAAAAACAAACCCCAAAACACAAAATAAACCTTGTGAAAATCTTCCTGTTAAAATCGATTTGGGTAATCTGAGGTATGACTTACCCTTAGCCAGGGACAAGGTCACGAGCAGGCTGCAATGCTTTTACAGGATTTTCACTATTAGGTCCAATATTCAGATCATTGAACAAACACAGATAACTGAGATTCATGGATAAACAGACAGCTATAGTTTTTGGGACAGAGGGACATAAGGGTTGGGGGGGGGGGGGGGAAGAGGCCTTATGTTTCTGTATTATCTGGCAAAACCATTTAAACGTTTAGAGAAAGAAGAATTGCCTACAAAAAAAGGGAAATCTCCTATTTCCTAAAAAAGCACTTTTTATTCTATAGATATTCCAACATTTCTTTTTAGCTACAAGGTTATGCCTTGGTCCTCTCCCACATCAGCAAACAGCTGAAGCACGTTCATGTTTGCACTTTGAATCTGGATTTGCTTGCACAGCTGCAACAGTGAGTTAGCAACCTGCTCCACATTTGGCACGGGCCGGAACTCCCACACTTTGTAGTAAGGCAAGTGCTGGAGGAGCACTGACAGGCTGCTAAGAGGTCACCCTCCTGGGGAACATGAGCCAGTTTTTCAGCAGGTGGCTGTTGAAGGTGCCCAGAGGAAGCAGAGCAGAAAGAACAAGAATCCATGCATGCAAACAAGGCTGAGGTGCAGTTCTACCGTGTGTCAGAACCACATCAACCTCTAGGCCGCGTAGCACAAGGGTACATTAAAAGCAAAGAGTGATAAAGAAGTGCATGTATTTCTTCAACCACCCTCTCTACAACTACTCAGGCACTGCACTTATTGTTAGGACATGACTTGTGCCATTTTTCCCTCAAAGTAACCATCTCTCTGTCAAGACATCTTTTGCTTTGGGGGGTAACAGGCATGTGCTGCTCATCACAGGTAATCCACAGTAATGCTCACACCTCAAGTATCCCAATCCATATCACAATCCACACATCACCATCAACATGATTTGCCTTCACATACACACAATATACTCTCAATTACGTTTCTCTAAGAGTTTGCTTTTATTCATGGACAGTAGTCAATCTCAGAGATGCAGGCAAATTATTTTTAAACTCAGCATATATATATACACATATATATATATATGTATATATACATATATACACACAATATATATAATAGTATATATATGTATACACTTAAAATTGTGTATATATATATATATATATACACATATACACACTTTAAAAGACCATGTGTTTCCTATGATCCAGAATCCATGTGATTCCTATGTTTCCAGAAACTCATCCAGTAATTCACAGTTGATCCGCTGCTCAGGGTGAGCCGTATCATCTACAGAGATACTTGGAATAAAAGGTTATATAGAGGTAGACATACAGTTGACTTATGGCTGAACTCTACTTTGTTAGGACATATTCTGGTAATGTAACAATATGGTATAAATATTACAGCCTAAACGCACCAAAAAGTAAGAGATATGTCAAATACCAGAATTAAAAATACTTCTGGTCCTTTAGAACTCCTCCTCTGTTGAAAGCATTCCTTTAAAAAGACAGCATATTCCCACAGAAGCCACAGTTATTTTCTTTATATAAAGGATGTACAATTAAAAGCTGATTTTCTTAGCAATCTCTAAAGTCAGAGTATTTTAGCCTGAAACACAGTTTACAGTGCTACAGGTACCTGGCCAGGCAGTGGTCATTCCAATGGATATCACTTGCCACTTAAAACATTGATCCAAACTTTTCATTCTAACTATCTACAAATCCCACCAACAAGAGTGGAAGTCAAAATGCAGGAGAAAAAACCTTTATGCAGAATCTGGTTTCACCAGAAGGCAGGATAGACTGATTTCTTTCTTGTGTCACAACGGATTTGAAAAATAAAGCAAAAAAATTACATTATTCAACACATGCATTTGAACTTGGAGAAAACTGAAAATAAAATATCCCTGCTTCCAACCATCTTTAGTTACGTCCTAGCACAACACTCATATTCACTTGCTCTGAGTTCTCTATTAGTACACATAGGCAAAACTAGAAGACTTAAGTGTGCAAAGTACTCAAATGGAAAACTAAGTGGAAATTTCCTCCACTTTCATTTTATGTGATTTTTTAAAAAACTTTGTTCACAAACACAAGCTCGAGATAGATGCAAACAATTTCCACTGCCTGCCAGAAGCGTTTATTGGCTGCAATCACCCAAGTGAAATTAGACGGTACTGCTGAAGGAAAGTTTAAACACTGTTCAACAGAAACAGCATATCTTTGGGCAAAAAAAAGCTCCTGAGGTGAAAGAAAAGTGGCAACATTGCTGTCTTGGCTCAAACATCCACTGACACTATTAATCACCAGTTAAGAGATCCTTACCACCTGCAACACAGTCAACTGCAACTTACAACCTTGATTTGTCCGCAGCACTACAGTACAGTCATCCTCAATTACAAGCCACACAACAACAGCTGCTCCTGCCTCACATGCTCACCGGGGGGGGGGGGGGGGGGGGGGGGAATAAATAAAAAGTTGGCAGTTTTCTCAAGACAGAAAGTCCATACAAACTTTTTACAGATTCATGCACTCTTCCTGCCACGTTATACTTTGCTTTTCTTCAAAACAACTGAGAAAATTGATAAAATTATTGTGCTGCTTTTAGTTGCATTTACTATCACTATCTCGTTCATCTATTTCAACTATTAATAACTTTCTTTAAAGAACATACACGGCTAAGCTGCAAAGGAAAGTAGAACACTCCTGTACATCTCAAAACTACTGCTTTGCTTAATCTCCTACTAGTGTAAGCAGCCAGGAGGCTGAATTTTCCCTGTATTCAGCACCATTTGCTAGCTCCTGTTCTAGCACAACCCACAGGGGATACTCAAACTCCAGTATCTCCAGTGATATGTCTGTGCCATTATTACAGGCTGACCATGCTCTGTGATGGAAGGTCTGCCTAGTACAAATGCTTGCAAAGGTGGTTGGTCCAGGAAAATGACCACAGCAAAATACTAAACAATGGCAGCACTGCAAAGTGTGGCAAAGAGGGATTCTGTGAGGACGACTTATACAGTGCTCAAAATGAATGAGGATACTCAAGTTACACCCAAGACTGCTACTGAGCTGGGACAGTGACAGGAGCTTGCCAATCCAGTAAAGCCCCACGAGAAGGAAAACCCTGCAGTCTCATAAACTGCATAAAATAGTGTTTGTAGAGCTAACAAAACAAAATTTCTCCAAGTCCTGACACACACTATCTAGATATAACAAAGACCAGTATTGTCCCTAAGAACAGAAAACTAGGAAGCAGTAGGAACACGTCTTCCCTCAAGAGCTACTAAGACAGGCTGCTTAGCAAAGCACTAAGTCTCGACCACAAAACACCAAATCATACATTTTTGGAGGTCTACTCTTTTATTAGACTGCCCAGAATTTAATATACTGGAAATAGCAGTGTTACAGAACATAGAATCAAGTTGGATCCCTCAGTCTTGCAAATTACGCTAAGAAGTGATGACCATTTATGTATACATGAGGATAGCAAAAGAATGAAACTAGATGTTAACTGCAAGATTTAGTCTGAAGGATATTCCCTGTCCAGGACACTGTCAAAAAAAACCACTGCCAACAAAAAATTGGAAGACTGAGGATGTCCTGAAACTGCAACTTCCACTGCTATGAATGAGACATCTTGCAGTCAGATGTACGCTTCAACTGACCATGAAAAAAGCATCCAGAAAGGTATCATCAGGTCTATGACCAGCATCAGTAACTTAATCAACAGTTAGAGCGCTGACTATGAATTTACTTTCCATCTTATAGAAAGAAAATCCTTCTTCAAGTTGCAGGTCCTGAAGTACCAATTCACTCACTTCCACAAAACCAGTGTTTTTCTGCAGCAGTAAAGGCAGTACATTTACTGGTCCATTGTAAAACAGGATGAACCACTACAATAGAGCCTTGGGCTTTCAGCTGATTGCTTATGATTATTTACAACTAAGCAGACTTTAGGTCAAAAGTCACAGAAAGCATTATGAACAACACTTCCTGCCTGTCTCCCTCTCATGCACACACAGGTACATCACAGTTCATCAGCTGAGCTCAGTAAAAAAAAGTTTCTTTCCAAACAGAGCAGACAATGAAGAAGCTACAAGGATAGCAGAGTGACTGATAAAGTCCTCTCACTTCTCTGCTTTTGTAGGCACAGAAAACAAACAAATACTGCAGACAGCAGTGTTTAGCAGCCACTATCTGCATCTTCAGTTTCTCAGCAGTATTCATGATCAGACTAGCCACTTGTGTTATCTGAGGGAGCTTCATATGCACTAGTCTCTCCTCACCAAGCTGACAATGACAAATGCAGAAGTCCCATCACACACACACTGGGACAGCTGCACATAAGACTTACTTTGAAGCTTACTTCAGATGTTCTTTTCTAAAAGCTTGACAGTCTGACCTTACCAGACAGTGTCCACTGACTCCTGCACAGTTTTATTCAGGACTTCAAAGGCTTCATGCACCCAACTTGAACAAAGCAATCCTTTTGGCACAAGAACTACCAGTCTGTTCCGCATGCTTTTTAACAGTTTTCTCTCTCAATCATATTCTGATTTCCACCTAGTTTTCAATAACCATGGGAGTTCATCTCAATTCCAAAGCCCCTGCCGTGGCCAGGGACAGCTTTCACTAGTACAGGTTACTCAAAGCTTGAACACTTCAAGGGATGAGGCAGACAAAATTTCTCTGAGCAACGTGTTCCAGTGACTCGTTGGTACCACAGTTAGAATTTCTTCCTTGATAACATGCAACGTAAACCTACTCTATTTCAGTCTGTCACTACATGCTCTAGTAAATAGTCCCTCTCTATCTTCCTTGTAGGCACCCCTCAGGTACTGGAAGGCCACAAACAGGTCACCCCAAAGCCTTCTCTTTCCCAGGCTGAAAAATCCCAATCCTCTCTGCCTTTCCTCACAGAAGAGGTGCCCCACTCCTCCAACCATCTTGCTCGAACCCTCCTCAGAACCCACCCCAACAGGTCAATGTCCTTCCTGTGTTGGGGATCCTAGAGCTGGATGCAGGTGGAAAAAAATACAGATATAAACTAGGTTTGGTCCCAGCCCATATATTATTCCTGCATCATTCAACTGTACAGCACCTTAGGAGCAAGCCCTTATGAACAGGTGTGCAAGGTCACCTCTTTTGTTGTCTTACCCTTACCATGCACAAATGTCACCTATTCATGTGGAAGACATTACATTTGTTGCAAATGAGGGAGCACTCCGAAAACATCCATCCTGCTGTTTCTTCAGAGCTCCAAAAGTTTAAGGAACAAGAGTTGATCACTCGTGCTGACAGTGAGAAACCCTGCTGCTATAAATACAGCTTTGACTGAAATCCTCAAAACAAAAGGAGGGGTCCTGCCTGCCACTTAGGATCTGTCCACTGAATGCAACAAAATGACTCTGGGCAGACTACTGAAGTATCTGAGAGAGCTTGGAGTTCATCTGGGGTCACAGGATGCTCTGAAATTCACCCACCCAAGAAGCCACCCGTAAATATTCCCCTCTTTACATACTACAGGTACACCAATTCCCACGAGTAACCCCAATTCAATTTTACTTCCCACTCGTTTCCAAAGACATTTCCCCCCGCCAGGAAAATGCACTCCCGTGCGGGAGCTGCCTGGCACGGGGCCAAGGGCACCAGGGCGGCACCTCCCGTCCCCGGCCGGGGTCGGACAGGCCGGGGCCGTGCCCGCCCTGCGCCTCCGGGACGGCACCTGCCCGCGCCCGGCCCGCCCCGCGTCGCTGCACTCACCCAGAAGAGCAGGTTGAGGGCGTACAACAGGCAGCGCAGGCACTTCACCGAGTCCTCCCTGGCCATGGCGAGCCCCCGCGGGACACAGCCCCATCCTCTCACCACATCCTCCCTCCCGATGCCGAGCCGCCGGCACTCTGCAGGGGAAGATGGGGAGAGGGGTGGGCGAGTCCGCCTTACAGAGGGACCAGCGCGCAGGTGGAGGCGGCGGAGCCGTGCCGAGCCCGGACCGGCCGCGCCCCGCGGAGACCCCCGGCAGGCTCCCTTCCCCTCCCGCCCCGCCCGGAGACAGCGAGGGGCGAGCTGTTCTCAGAAAAATAATAAATCCGCGGGCAGGCAGAAGCCGCGGGCTACCCCGGCGGCACAGCGGAGCTGAGCTGAGGGCAGCGGCGGCACGGCCCGAGGACGCCAGCTCCCTCTCTGCTCAGGATGGACGCGCTGCCCTGGGAAGGGAGGGCGGCCGCGGGACAGCGGCCACTTACCGCCCGGACGCCTCCCGCACTCACTTGCTCCGGCGAGGACTCATGGGGCCGGGGCGCGGCAGCGCAGCGCGCAGCCGGGGCGCCCATGCCCTGCGGCGGGCGGGGGGGAAAGTCCGGTCCCGCGGAAAGTCCGGCCGGCCCGGCCCCGCGGCTGCCCCGGCCCCTCCGCCCCGCCCGCAGCGCTCCGCCAGCCCGCGGCACCCGCACGCCGCGCATGCGCGGCCCCCCGCCCAGTCCTAGCGCCGCCGTCAGCGCGATCCCGGAGCGGCCGGCCCACGGCGGGACCGTGCCCCGGTTCCCGGGCAGGGCTGTACCCCCGGCGGGACCGTGCCGCTGACTCCCCGGCGGGGCTGTGCCTCCGGCGGGGCTGTGCCCCCGGTTCCCGGGCACGGCCGTGCCCCCTGCTCCCGGGCAGGGCTGTACCCCCGGCAAGGCCGTGCCCCCGGTTCCCGGGCAAGGCCGTGCCCCCGGCGGGGCTGTGCCACTGGCAGACACGCTCGTGCCCTGTACCCTCGTTGTGGCGGGGCTTCGGAGCTGGTGGCCTTTTTTCCTGCAGGGGAGATGGTAAGCAATGGGCTGACTGGAGTTGAATGACACGAAACCCCCTCTCGTGACACGTTGGCCCAGGGTGATGGGCCGTATGAAACATGTTTTCAGTGCTTCACAGGCATTTCACAAGGTTCCAGCGTCTGCGCCGGAAATTAAACTCCGCCAACATTAAACCTGAATCTGATCATTAACACCTCAGCACCCACTCCCTCTGCTAAACATCAAATTTAGAAAAGGAACCATATTGGAGAGATACTATTCCAGAAATGGTCAAAATCTGTGGTTATTTGGGAAAATGGACGTTGACTTGTCCCGTAATGTGCGTGGAACTTAGAGATGATACAACTGAGCTGAAAAAATCATCCTTCCTCTGAAATGCATTAGTGTGTGTGCATCTGGTGGTCAGGGTAGCAATTCTATAGAATCACAGGATAGGTTGGAACCTTGCAGCTCATCTAGTTCCAGCATCCTCTGAAAGGTGTTCTGCCCCTCTGGAGTAAATGCCTTTCACCAGTTCTCTCAGAGCTCCATCCAGCCTGGCCTTGAACACCTTCAGGGATGGGACTTCACAGTTTCGATGGGCAACCTGTTCCAGTGTTTCACCACCTTCACAGTAATGAATGTTTTCCCCAATATCCAAGCTAAACCTACTCTATTTCATTGTTACTGATGTCTGTATTGTTACAATATGTTTATATACACATATTTCAAGATTAAGAATTATAGTTTAAAACTCAGTTACATGCAAAATAGTAACAAATTTTCCATTAATACATGTAAGGGTGTTGCAGTGCCACCATCACAAAAATTAGAAGAAAATATACTGAAAAATATTTCTTAACTAGAACAGGAAAATACACTTGAGTTCATGATATATAAAGATTGTTTTAACAACTGCTAGTTGAAGCTGAGAAAGAGGAAAAAAGAATGCAATGGATAAAGTCTAGCTCTTGTAAGGCCAAAGAAAAAAATCTGTTTCTTGAAGAAAAAATGTCTTGGAAAAAACCACACAAAGTCCAGGCATTAAAATGATTATCACTGAAGCTGCTGTTGGAATCTCAATTCAGTATTAATTTCACTGAGTCATGCCATTGAACTGTGGTGAACTGGGGCAGACAGACTCTTCAGGTGTATTTGCTCCTCCTTAAAAAGAAAGTTAAATGGACACGGAAAGACATAAAATCCCATGCAACAGGGATTTTATGACAAATTTATATAAGTGAAAATTGTAGTAAAATTGAAAACAGTTAAGAATATTGGAGAAATATGGTGTGTGAAGATGTTTCCACCTTGAAATTTGCTAAGCTCTAAGCGCTATTTTGATCCTCTTTGAAATCATGAGCCTATCTGGGAAATGCAGTATCCACATTTAAAATCTTCAGTGAACGTTGATAATTACATACCTAAATAAGGCAAATTGAGCTACAACAGATACTGTTAAAAGGTGACATTGTACATTCATTCTGCTGTTTACATACCATTCATTCTTTTTATTACTACAGACTTCACATGAACACAGTCAGTTAGACAGATCTTGAACAGGTATGGCATTTCCAGTGAACCTATGCCAGTTTACAAAAACAGTGTCAGTTTACAACTGAGCTCCAGCCTTGCCTAAGAATAATCCAATCTGATCTAAACCAACATAAAAGTAACTGAGGTTGTGTTTGTGTTATTGATTGTTCCTGAGAAGACAGCAAATTGCTTGAGCAAAATTTTATAAAAAATGCACTACAAAATATTGTTATCTTACACTCACTGATTTCTCTTTAAACATGCCTAAAATAGCATATAAGAAGTTCTCTTACTCATTTCAGATATTTTTTGGCTTAGTGTAAAACTGTTCCAAAAATGTGGTAAGGAAATTAAGGAAAAAGAAAACCAGTCTCTTAGACATCTTACATACTAAAAATCCTAGTAAAAATGGCACTTCAAGATTTTTTGTCTCTGAGTTTTCACTTGTTGAGGTCTTTGGTCATAAGACACTCTCAGACTAATTTTTTTTAAAATTCTGCTGCAACTACTTCATCACAAATATAAAGAGGCTCCCTTAGTTGGTTAAACAATTTTTCTGTCATTTTATTGTTAGCTAAATCATTAGCTGTCCAAAAGAGATTTTGCTCAAAATTTAAAGAAAACAGGTCCTAATTATGAATGTCTGCTAAACTCTATAGGGGCAAGAGCTGGGTCTCTTTGGAATACTTTCTACTAGGCTGTCAAATTTTGTGATATTTCCGTGATGTCAGCACTGGGAAAGAAATACACAGGCAGTTCCCATACATTCTAAAGAGTAAGCCATTTATTTAGGGCAAGGCAAGAGAGTATTTTTTACAAACAGAAGTGTAATGGTGAAGCTCTTTATAAGTTTATGAAATATGTGTTTGCTGTTAGCAAGTAATGCTTATTTAATGCACAGAGCCTTATGAACATGGAAAGCATTGTGGATTGGTATTTTTTGCTTGGATTCTCTGATGCCTAATAAAATACAATCTGAGAAGCTTTCTTTTTTGTCACAGGACATCCATAATAGCTTTCTAATATGACTTCTCTAGACCTAAATAAAATGTTCATGATACAGTCTTTCCATCAATGACAGAAGAGGGAATTCAATTAACTCTAAGAATCTCTTTCCTCTACTTACCCACCTATTTTAATTTGATGTATGGAAACTTAATATCTGTAAGTTAGCTCCTCTTTGTCAAATGTGCTTGAAATTAACCATCAGGTTCAAAAGCTATTAGAAGAGTGTGGTTTGACAGATATTTAGTGTGCATGAATACAACAGTATGGTTTTCTAAGCTGTTCCTCATCAGGAAATCTGAATAAAAGAGCAGTGATTATTAAAGACTCCTGTCCAGCACATGGCTGAATGTGTCTTTAAATTAAACTATGTGATCAAGTGAAATAGCATTAGGCATGCATGTAAATTTATAGCTGATAATTACCTGTTAATATTTGGCAGGAAACTTCATCACTGAAAAAGCAATTAGTTAAATAATGATCTTTTATATGCCACCATAACATTTAAAATTACTCAGACGAGCAGTGAATGGAGGAACATACACATGGATGTACTTTGGCACATATTTGTTTTAATTCTGTGATGTATCTACTACTCAGCTTGGTCTACTCCAATGAACAAATTGTTCATGGACAGGTTTATTTCCAAGATTCTAGTTTTTAGCTATAAATGTCTTTGGTGGCACCATGGCAGTTCTTAATGAGTTAATTTTTTTTTTTTCCCAGCCACATTGTCTGTTAGACGTGAAAATTCTGTGAACCCTTTAATTTCCATGGTATTTGTAAAGTTTCAAGGATACTTAAGTCATTCCTTTTTACAAACAGCTTTTTAATTCCAAGTCCCTGCCAGGTATAGCCTGGGCAGGCAAGTTCTGTAACTGTCTTGTCTGCAATGAGTAATCTGCATGACTGACTGTGCCAACATTGAACTCAGGATGGATTTCTGTAGCTGGTGGCTTGTCAGTGTCTCAGGTAGGCATCTCATCACTTGGTCTTGCTTTCTCAGTCTTTTGCTGGATTATAATGATACTCTGTACTTTGGTCTTATGTGCTTAGCGTAGCTCTTTCTCAGCTTTGCTCCAGATCCGTCTACTCTTTAGCCTCGACTCAGACTTACTTAATTTCCTTTCCTTTGTTCCTTGAGCTGTTTTTTCTAGAAGCCTCATCACTCTGTTTTTCTTCTGCTCTTTGCTTGGTACCTTTCTTAACTTCTCTGGGGTCTCTTTTGCCTTGGTTTTAAACTTGGTTCTTGTCTGGTCATCAGCACTGGTTATGACTGTCTGCCCAATGAGTACACCTCTCTAATGACAAGTTGAATGTCAAGGGCAGGATGAAGGTTTGCTTAGAAACAAAAAATTATCAGAAACAAACATCTTCAAAATGGAAAATGTTCTAGTTGGCTCAGGAATAGCCTGTCTTATAAATGCATGTTTGCAACAGAACCCAGCATTGCTACCATGAGGTAAAAGTTCCCTCCTTTCTTCTGAAACAAAGGCATCAAAAGGCACCAACTTTTTCCTGTCTCAAGAGCTTGGTTTTACCTGAACATGTAAACAACAGTCTGGAATAAGGCAGAATTTGAAATTAATAAAATACAGATTAACAGGATTAAGTAATTAAAGCCACAGTCTTGAAAATACTTTGGTTTGGGCTCTTGAAAATGACCTTCTCTGCTTTCTAGCTAAGCAACTTTCCTGATCTCTCTGAACTGAAATTACACCTCAGCAGGTTTTTTTTCTGGGATCTAGATGAATAAATCCCTGAGCAACATGGTCTGACTTCAGAGCTGGTCCCTTCAAACCCAGGTTACTCTCTAAACCTGTGTTTCTTCCTATTTTCTTTCTTTCTCCTGTCCTGGCCATCAGTATCCCTCTAGAATCTCCTCATGGCCACACTTTGACTGGAGAGCAATGTACTCCTTCTTGCTTAACTAGAGGACAGCAGCAGCAGTGACAAGGCAAACAAGTGTCCTTATGTTGAAGACCCCAGGACTGTATGTGATGCTATGGATGAGGTCTCATCAGAGCAAAGTAGTGGGGCAGAATCCCCACCCTCAACTTGCTGCCCACACACCTTTTGATACCATCCAGGATACATTTTGGCTTTCTGGGCTGCAAGCGTACACTGCCAGGTAATGCCGAGTTTCTTGTCCACCAGCACACCAAAGACCTTCTTCTCAGGGCTGCTCTCAATTTATTCTCTTCCCAGCCTCTGTTTATGATTGTGATTTCCCCAAACCAAGTGCAGGACCTTCCATTTGGCCTTGCTGAACTTCATGAGGTTTGCATAGGCCCATCTCTGAAGTCTCCCAAGTTTCAGTTTCTTAATCCACACTTCCTTTTCAGGCACAACAGGGGATTTTTACATGACCAAAGAGCACATTTTATTATCTGCGATGTGTCAACAGTACTGCTAGTTATCAAGCTTGCTAACACTTCTTATCATAAAACCCTGGTGCTGTGGGGAAATATAAAGGACATCCCATCACTAGAGAGTAACTGCTTTGGAGAACTGTAGTCAGTCTCCACTGCAAAGTTCCTGTGTGGCAACTTTCTTTAATCACATTTTTCCCAGGCGGTTATTTTGTTCTCTCTTTTCATTGTCCAGCTTAAGATCTCACAGGCTGATTCAGAGAAATGCTAAACATTCACAACTGTATCTGAAGCTACTGGGAACTGCCCTTTAAAAATATGAAATGTAACTTATTGTGAACTACTCAGATGGATTAGCTTGAATTCTCAGATACTTGTGTTGTACAGCTTGAATTTCCCAGATGTAGGGAAGAGATGATAAACCTATGTTCTTTCAGAAAAATGTGGAGGAATGTTTGTGAAACACGTGTGCTATGAGAGTCACAAAACAGGCCAGCAGGAAATGTAGGGCTGTTCTAACAGCTAAAACACTTAGTAATGGATAGTATATAGACCTCATGCTGAATGAGGCTAAAAGAATATACTAAAAAGCTCATTCTTTTGCATAATGGACCAAGGACCAAGGAGAAAAATGCGCATGATTGTATAACTAAAGCTGGTGTCATAATTTAATAAGGGAATAAAGATTCACCAACATCTTTAACTCTGACACTTCCTTTTTTTTCAGTGTTTGATAAATTATCTCTTCGGGCAGTTTTTCTTTGGGAAGGTGCATATGAAATATGTTTTATAGAAGAGTCTCTTGCCAGCTAAGGTGAATATGCTGCTCTGCACATAGCTGCCTTTTGGTCACATGTTACATCTTATTGTTCCATCTAACTAAACTGGCACTCAGAGCTAACAGGATTCAGAGCTCAAGTCTGATTAAGAATTAGCAGTGAACCTACTAGTTGTGATGAAATCAAATCTGATGTTACTTTATTAATCACCAGTTTTCTTGCAGCCTTACAAGGAAGGGATTCTTTCCATTTGTTTCACCTTCTTCCTTTTTCTCATTGTCCTTCTTAATCTCCACTTTTTTCCTTCTCCTCATCTACTTATCTACTCTGCTGCTAAATCTATTTTTCCTTTTTAGTTTCAATATCTTGTCCAGATTCTTTTCTGCATTGAGATTGTTAATCCAGGATACATATAAAAAAATGTCTGAGCTGAGGCTGTTTCTGGATCACTGTCATGGTTTAGGAAAATTATTCTCCAGTTTAGTACACCCCCCTAAAAAGACCATACGCTGCTCCCTTTCTGCCCGCCCCATTCCCCCCCCCACCTCCTTCCCCAATGGCAGGCCTAAAAGACAAAGATTGAGATAAGAACAACTTACTGGAAACAGCAATGAGATAAGAAAATGAACAGTAACAGCAAAATACTAATAACAAAATGTGTAAGAAATGAAAACACAGAGAAACCCCCAACAAGAAACGAGTACTGAACCATTCCACACATCTGCCATGTTTTCTCCACGCAAAGGTACCCCTTCTCCTGGGAAGCAAGGGTCCCTTTCCCCTGCCCGGGTAATGACATGGGGTGGTACTGAATAACAGTAGGGTCTGGCCACACATCTTCCCAACTACTGCAAAAATTTAACCCTGTCCTGGCTGAAACCACAGCAATCACACCAAAGTCTTCTGATGGCAGAGCCTGAACCAACAGAACCTGAGATGCCTTAACAGAAATAGTTTTCCCTTCTCCTTGGATCTGAAAGCCCCCCTGGCTGGCTCACAGTTCCCATGAAAATTGCTGCTGAAACTGTCATTGGAGGCTTGAGTGAGATGCAGGTGAAAGCAGGACACAAAAATGACAAATAAGTAGAAATTAACAGACATTAAGAGTAGGTAAGACAAGGGAGAATGTAAAAATCTGGAGAATGATAGAGGGATGTTCAGGCTTGAAAAAACAAGAAAACATCTTGCATGAAGAACTATATAATACTTTGCTATTATTACAAAGTCTGGCAGGAAGTATGAAACAGAAATGCTTTAGATTGACGTCCTTCATAGAAGGAAAGAAAAGCAAGTTGTGTGGCTACAATTTTATTCTAATTCTAATAAATTTTGGGGTTTTTTTCCATATCAGAAGACACAGATTTTAACATGGCTTTTTAACTCTGATGTGTGGTTACTGAATCTCTACAGGAAAAAAAAGGTATACACCTGCCAAAATGATTATCTATAAAATAATAATAATAATAATAAAATTATAAAAGGCATGGCAAGTCTTTATGAGAAGGATAAGTCACCTTTTCTTTTATGGAGTATCTTAAATTGTCAAATGGCAGGTTTTAATTGAATTTCTATGTGAAAGAAGTGAACATATTTAGGTATCTAAGCTAAAACTGTTTTTCTCCACAGAATGATGAGTGAGACCAGGGTTACTACCATATTTTTCCTTCACGTTGTAATCAGTCTCACATTTCAATATGAAGCACTGCATGTATGAGTTATTAGGCTAGTATCATGAGAGTCATCAAGTAATTAGCTTTCATTTCAGTTAGAATCCGGAATGATATTTCATGGGACATTGGATGACTGTGACTTCCTTGATATTTTCTTCTACTTCCTTCAGGTTATCTGAAGTAGGTTGCTTGTGCCCTAAATCTGAGCCATCTCTGTGCTAGTGCTTTGTAAGTAGTGTTCTGCATAGGCTCTGATTTTTCCATGAAGCCTCTATATCCTTGCTGCAAGACAAACAGCTTTACTTCATAAATACATACAGCAGAAATATTGTACAGCTTCATCTGAACACAAAACCTCATTATATTCTAAAGTACTTGTAATTCTCAAGTATTTTGAATTTTAAGTAGGCAGCTGAGAATGTATGGCATTTTTTTGGTTAAAATTCCACCACAATGAGTCTCTTTATATTACCTTCCCTAAATGTAGCCCATTTTTCAAGGGCCAATTGGCTGCTTGTCATGTAAACAATGTGTTATTGAAATGTTGATGCATTACTCTCACGGACAACACTGTGCTGAGGGACTGAGGAATGATGCTGGATTTGCAATGCAGACATAAACATGCAGAACTGGCCTGCCACTCAGTAGTGCAGGACATCATCAGTTCTTGTGCCACCACTCTTTGGCACTGACATGGCTGAACACAGCTACATCATCCACCACATAAGACAGATATACTGGGCACAAGCAGGGGTACAGAACTGTTGTACAACTTTAGTATAACATCCTAGCAATGCTAGAATGAATGGAAATTGACTTTGTAGGCAACTCTGAAAAATAGAGAGCCAAATACCTTGAAGCTCAATTTTGTGCAACACTAAAACACCATTATTAAAGAGAATTGTCTGCTCTGAGCTAACATATCCATGACTTGGACACTTACCTGCTGCCATTTATCCATTATTTTCCATGGAAGATGTTAAAATGGCATTACAGTCCCAGGGGATTGCTTATCAAAGAACTTACTTCACTACTACATCACTGGGATGTTTTTGATAGCTATGACATGTTTTAATTTGAATTGTCTTCTCTGTTTGCACCACACTAGTATGTATCAGCTCTTTCAGGATCAAAGGATATCTTACTGCACTTCAGAAACTCATTAAATCTGTATTTGTAAATAAAGCATTTGTTCCACAGCACTAGGTGTCCTTGAACCACTACAATGAACAGCTCTGCAGGACATGTCCTAAATGTACTCAAGGCTCCAGTGAATAATGAAAATGGGACTTCTCTATTAAGTGTCCTGGGAACAACTTGTTATGGCCTATAAAGCAATAGAAAAAGCACACACAGTGGTATTCCCAGAGCTGAAACACAAATCTAATTAGACTCCCATAAAATGTCTTATTCAAGACTGAAAAATTGCTAACTGATCACAAAATTTGCTTTACAGATTAATAGGCTAGTTTAATAGCTATAGTTCTCACTGTGTATGAACTACTTCTTTATGCACTTTGCTGTACAGGTATTAATTACTTTGACTTTTATGTAATACATGTTTCTATTGCTGCTATTTTTGCAAATGAGAACTGCCTCAGGCAATCTTTTTAGCCTGTGTTTTCCTTTTTTTTTTTAATGAATGAAAAAGAAGTCAATCTGTTTTTAAAGTTAGAATTCATCTTCGGGTTTCTCAGCAGCTGAGTACCTAGACTAGTATTCATGCTTCCTAATTATTGAAAAATATTTAATTCAATCCAGTAAGACACTAAAATTAGAAGCACAACAAATTTTACATGTAGCAGTATTTTAGGCACAAAACTGATTAAAATAGTAATAGACCTTTTGGGGATGCTTCTGGGGACATCTTGGATTTATAAGGAGTTACAGGACCTAGGAGATAAGCAAAAAGAACTTCATCTGTGTCTTATCATAACAACACCTTCTTTGTACTGGTGCTACAATGATTAGTGCTGGCCACGGCCTTGCACTGAGCACCAAGAATATACTTTCCAGTTTCTGGAACTTAGGATGGCAGTTTTCATTGCAGAATGTTCAACCGTTTTCATAAAAAATCTTCTATTGCCTATAAAATACATTTCCTAAATAGTAACTAACTACAGGATAATGGATTTTTTTATATGGCTCTTTAAACTAATGAGTCCACACTTGTGTCAAAATCTAATGCCACATGTTATGTTTGACTATTAGTAAGCCAAGAGAAGCACAGAACATTTTTTTGAGAGGGAAAAGCTTCACTGGCAACAAATTTTGAGAAGACTAGAGGTAAAGGGAAGTGGAACTACAATTTCAACAATTTCAACAGTAGAATAATACATTTTAATTTTTTAATGATGAAGGAAGAGAGCAATCACTTCAGAAAAAAAAATCTGAAAAAGCATGTTAAAGGTAGTCATTGCATTTCTTGCCAAAATATCCATTCAGTGTAATTTTCTCTTCATTAAAGCCCTGATCAGTCTAGATGACCATCCAAACTATTTTTGACCAAACCACCACTGTTTCCAACATGTTTACTGGCTTTATGTTGGCCTTTCATGAGTGACCATGACTTTTCAGTACTCTCTTTCAGGCTTCTTTCATGTATACTTGTGTTACTCTGTGCCATGTTTCCCCTCTTCTCTTTCGTACCTATAAATCTATTTTTATGCTTCCCCCAATGTTATCATCAACAATTTCTTTTCATTTTCTGTATCCTGAATTCTGCTAGACGGATCTTACAACAACTTAGAGATTCTAACAGTAAGCTTCTCTATTTTTCTTTTATTTCTCATATTGACAGTTCTTATGTTCTCTGTCTTTATTTTTTCAGAAGGTTAGATAATTCTTTAATTTTCCACTAAGCACTCCTCAGTAAAACTTGGCTTCTACCACCTGATGTAAGAGAACTCACCTCCTAAAAATTCCTGTCTTTCTATATCTGCCCATTTTCAGTCTTTGCACACTGGTGTCTTCCTTCTCTGAAGCCGTGAGATTATTAAGTTGCAGCTGGAGCTGAGCGGGATTTTTTCAAACCATTATATATAAGGTGTTAAGAACATACTTTACGTAGCTACACAGAAAAAAAAGTAACATTCCCTGCTGTCCAAATAATAAAATAAAAGTTTAGGTGGCTGAACAACAAAAATGGGAGTTAAATTTGACATGATCCTAGTTTAAATGTGTATCTGATTATTTACAGTTGTGTTGGTGTTTTTCCATGCTATTGTCAGTCTTCAATATAACCTATACATTTACCAGCGACATGTTCTACTCCTAAACTTTGACGCTTTCTCATCATTGTTTGTTTTTCTTTTCTGAACCTGAGAGCATGAAGGTTTAAGAATGTTTTTTTTAGTTCTGTTATCTGGTCACTAACCTTGAGTGAGACAATTTTATGAAAGTAATAATCTGAATTGTTAGTGAAGTTTATATTCTTTGTGAACAGCACTATATCTTGTAAATTTTCTTTTTTCTTTCCAGAAAACTTTATAATACAAATAATGAAATGAAAGCTCTTTCATATGATGAAATTTATATTCAGTGAAGGAAGCATCCTTTGATAGCAGTCTGAAAGCGATAGAGCAGTGGCCATGCTCACCTGACAAGTAACAGGTTCCGTGCTACCTTGGGTGCCCTCTCAAATTAACCATTTTTTACCATAACTTTCTTCCACAAAACACAGTGTGACACCAGTGATGGACTTTTTATGGGATCACTGTTACTTATGCAGAGTCTTAAGTAGTAAATTCTCCACTGGGAGAGATTTGCCTCACACTATCTTATGAAGATATGTAGAAAAAGTACATATATGCTTTCTGTCTTACTTTACTGTTTTCTATACAATTAATGACAGGAATGAAAGTGTTTTATTACTAAAACAGGATGGCAATGATTGAAAAGTTGTGCAAGTGAAGCTTATCATCCTTCAATCCACAGATTTTTTATGCTTCATGTTCACTACATGCTGTAAAATACTTGGGACATATGGAAAAATTGAAGGTCATTAAGATAAAGCTATTACGAAGCCTGATTTTGTCATCCAATATTGTTGTGTCCATGGTAAGTCCTTACATCACATGGGACCGGTGTATACGATGCAGTACTTTCTTAAAGTTGCACAAATACTAATATGAAAGGCAAACTTCTGTGTCTTTCATTAATGTGAAGTATTTTATTTCTATTATAATAACAGAATTTTCCATAATTCACTAGGTATTTAAGATGTGACGTAAACACGCTATTATTTATAAGGAAAAAACATGTAATATTTAAAGATGGAAAAAAAAGGTTTTATGAGAAAGGAGGACAGCAGTGGGTTAAAGGGACAGCTGGTGTGTGTATGTTACCCGATATGGGAGTTCTGCTCTCTGTTACTATTTTGTCACTGCTGTAGTAAGGCAGTAAATGATAGCCACTAGTAATTCACTGAATAAGGCACGTGTCTTGTCCAGCTGTATCCATGCCTTCAGCCTTTCTGTGAACACACTAAAGAACAGTCTCTACAGAAAATCGCTCAGTCCTCACCAGAGGTGAGGAGGTTAGCAGGGTTCTACAGAAATTACTTTAAAACTAACAGAACTGATATGAATCACAGAATCACTAGGTTGGAAGACACCTCCAAGATCATTGAGTCCAACCTATGCCCTAACAGCTCAACCAGATTATGGCACATCCAGTCTTTTTTTAAACACATCCAGGGATGGTGACTCCACCACCTCCCCAGACAGACCATTCCAGTACTTTATCACTCATTCCGTGAAAAACTTTTTCCTAATATCCAACCTGTATTTCCCTCGGCGCATCTTGAGACTGTCCTCTCAGTCTGTCAGCTCTGCCTGGAGAAAGAGACTAGCCCTAACCTGACTACAGCCACCTTCCAGGGAGTTGTAGAAAGTGATAAGGTCACCTCTGAGTCTGCTTTTCTCCAGGCTAAACACCCCCAGCTCCCTCAGTCGTTCCTCACAGGGTTTGTGTTCCAAGCCCCTCACCAGCCTCGTTGCCTCCTCTGGACGTGCTCAAGTGTCTCAACATCCTTCCTAAACTGAGGGACAGAGCTGGACACAGCACTCAAGGTGTGGTCTCACCAGTGCTGAGTACAGGGGAAGAATGACCTCCCTGCTCCTGCTGGCCACACTATTCCTGATCCAGGCCAGGGTGCCTTGGCCTTCTTGGCCACCAGGGCACACTGCTGGCTCATGTTCACCTGCTGTCACCAGTACCCCCAGGTCCCCTTCTGCCTGGGCACCGTCCAGCCACACTGTCTCCAGCCTATAATGTTGCAGGGGGTTATTGTGGCCAAAATGCAGGACTTGGCACTTGGACTTATTAAACTTCATCCTATTGGACTCTGCCCATCCATCCAACTGTTCCAGGTCTCTCTGCAGAGCCCTCCTACCTTCCAACGGATCGACACACACTCCCAGCTTAGTGTCATCTGCAAACTTACTAATGACAGATTCAATATCCTCATCCATGTCATCAATAAAATATTGAACAGACCGGTCCCAGCACAGATCCCTGAGGGACACCACTGGTGACTGTCCCCAGCTGGATGCAGCACTGTTCACCACCACTCTCTGGGCCCGGCCATGCAGCCAGTTCTTAACCCAGCAAAGAGTGCTCCTGTCCAAGCCCCAGGCTGCCAGCTTTTTCAGGAGAGTGCTGAGGGAGACAGTGTCAAAAGCCTTGCTGAAGTCCAAATAGACAGTATCCACAGCTTTCCTGCATCCACCAGGCAGGTTACCTGGTGATAAAAGGAGACCAGATTGGTCAAACATGACCTACCCCTCCTAAACCTGTGCTGGCTGGGTCTGATACCCTGGCCATCCTGTAAGTGCTGCATAATGACACGCAGTATAAACTGTTCCATTATCTTACTGGATAAAGTGTGCGTCTTTTTTATTTTTTGACATTATCTCACAAGATTATATAATGTGACTATTACTTCCTCATGTGAGCTTTAAGATAAATTATTAAAATACAACAAAGTTATAACATTCCATTAAATTCCATAGCTTACCTTTACAATGTTCTCTTTGCTCATTTTCAACTGAGTCATATAAAAATTTTGTATAGAACCACACAGATGTCTTCACAGAAAATATGCAGTCTTTTCCGATCTCTTCCAATTTCTGAATTTATAAGTCTAAATTGTGCCAACTGAAATTAATTATGCAGGGACAGATAATGAAAAATAATATTATGAACAAGTGCTGAGTACCACTGCTAAAACAGCACATGTATATATACATGTGCATTCAGACACACATATATATACATATATGGAGTGGACGTGTGTTTGGAAGGGCGTGATTAAAACTCAGTTCTGAGTGAGCGATTAAAGCTGAACTCATCATCAAATCTCAACAGTTGTCCTGGATTCATATATGCTGGTTCTGAACTAAAAATCATAAAATATACTTATTCTTAATAGCGAATAAGTTCTCACATCTTTGAGACACGCAGCAGACACAAAGTACCTCCAGACTGTACTCAAATTGTATGTGACACTATATACAAGGGCATTTAGCTCTGACTACTATGAATTTTTGCAGGACCCTGTAACGTCTTTGAAGACTGATGTGACCTGCACTTGTCTTCTTTTAAACAGTTTGATGTGACCATATTGCTTGCTGCCTATTTAAGAAAATGTGCCTATATTTTTGAAAGAAAATACCAAGGAATGACTATACATTAGTTTTATGCAGTTAACAGTGATTGAAAATAGAAAGGGTTACATGGACAGTAAACAAAAACCTGTATAGATGTATTTCAATTTTAGGTATCTATATAATAACTTTCAGTCCTGGCATGATAATTTAATCTTCTTTCCATTCTGTTCTAGCTTGTTCCAAACACTGTCCCATTTGGCACAGAAACTTCTAGTTCTCTGTTGGAAACCAAATATTTTTCTTTCCGGGGCAGACATTCCTCAGTCAAGTTCAACAAAGTGGCCCACAAGGGACCATCCCTGTTGTCCAAGCTAGCAAGATCCATTTATGAGCCAGCATCAGTAAATAAAGAAGGCAAGCTACAGCTGTCCTCCAGCACTTGAGGTCACTGAGCAATTCCAAAACCACAAGTCAGCGATTTAATGGAATTTCCCATTCAGACAATTACGGCACGTTTGACCATATCACAACACAGAATGCTGGAATCTTAGTGCATTCCCACAACAACAACAACAACAGCAGCACCACAGAAAAACAAACAAACAAACAAACAAACAAACTGTTGTGAATCAGGTTTTTCTATCTGGCATCTCTCTTTTTTTTTTTTTCCCCCACAATTCTGTAATTGAGTACAGAGAGATTCAGAGAGAGAAATTCTTTGAGTATGAATTATCATGCACTTTCTAATGAACACTGCAGCCTACAATAAATCATGTATCTGGTAAGAGCCAAGGCCATTGTATGAAAGAAGAGCACGCAACAGTGGCAAGGACAGGTGGCAGGCAGGGCCCATGAGAAACCAGCCCTCTGAAAGAGCATGGTGACAAGAAAGTAATTCCCATGAGCAGTCAGAATGTGCTCTAATTGGAAGGGTTAGCTGTGAACCCTGCCAGTCACATGGTTGAGTAGAGATAAGGAAATAAAAGTAGAAAATGAGTACTTCTTGGTGGGAGGAGTGTGCTTGTATTCTGGTACTACTTATAGGGTACTGCACTATATGAGAAATATGATAGAGGTCATTTTAGATTAAAAAAACAGGTATAATTGATTATCCAGCCATTGCACATCACCACACAGAAAATTAATGCATTGCTCTGAGGTGTAATATTTATTCAAATATAAGACCATATGAATTTTAAAAAGCAATTATAAAACACTACAATCTATTCTTGCAAATTACATGTTGTAATTTTAGCTCTAGACAACAATGACAAATTACAATCCTCATTTCAAGCATATGAGATGCATTACATAATGCAGATCTATAGTGTTTTGAACCATTAATCATCATCGTCTGGAAGCACTGTTTGTGTTGATCCTATTTACAAAAGAAAATAACTGCTAAGACTTACTGTTTTAGGCTTTTCTTTATCCACTAAGTATTCTTTAGAAGGAATCATTTAAAATCTGAATTTGCATTTAGCCTCAAAATGGGGAAACAGCCCTGACATAATTGCAGCAAAGAAAGGTTGACATACACAGTAAAAAAAAAATTAAGAGCTATTTCTCTCTTCACTAAACATTTATCTCCTATTACAATATTAGCATTATTGAAGCATGTGTTGAATTACAACATTGTGTCACCTGATAGTTTTAAAATTATACCTTAGGCACATAATCTAAGAGCCACTGAATTTTTCTCAAAAATTTGTAAAACATTGTCTTGGAAGATATATGAAGTCACACTTTCTGCCAATTTTTTCAAGAAAGATTCTCCCTTTTCTGTGTAAAGAATATTGTCAATCATGGAGTACCAGATTTCACTGCTAACCAAAGTAATTCTTATTCTTAATTGTATCAGAATATAAATATAATAATAGTCAAACTGAAATAAGTTTTTAATGATTTGTAACATTTTTATTTAAGTCTGTTCCCTGTTGATAAAAGATACTCAATATCAGGTTAGACTGGGAAATGAGGGATTTTTTATTCTGTAAAACTTTTTAGGTTTCTTAAATGCTCCTTGTCTTTATTAAATGTCACTAAACACTTGCAATTTAATGAATGCACAGGTAATAGCCTGATAATAAGAGGAATTTACCTGGGATGTGAAAGGCTCGGATTCAGTCTGCAGGTCTGCCATTTCTTCCTGTCCCAGAAATATGCTCCAGACACCAGGAAATCAACCCTACAGTGGTTTTTCTAGAGATGGATTATGATTTTCTGTATTTGTATATTTTGTTCAAATTCTCTGCAACAAAGCTCAGTACCCAGCATCACAATCAAATATTGCACTAGCTCCATTGTGGTTTCTCTCACACAAGGGAGATCAAGAAGAAAAAAATCTCAGGGCCAACACCTAAATCAGACAGAAGACACTTGTGAGTTTGTTGCTTAGCTCCCAGGAGTTTCATGACCACAAGGCTATTACCTATTATGCCTCTCACTCTCTAGAGTATTGCATTTCAGTAAAGGCCTTGTTGAAGTACTTAGGTTCTTGCAAGCATGTTAGTTTATACTGAGTATTTTGCAGCTAAAAAACTGTTTCATTGAAGAATTCCCAATCAACTGCATTCCCAAGTGTTTTGCATTAATCTTTAAGGGCAGAGACACATAGAAGAGCAAAGCAGATCTGAGGTTTGTAACTAAGTGGAATATAATTTTTATTAACAGAAAAACAATAGTAGCTCTTCATTTTCAAATTGAATTGATATTAAAAATACAGTGATTTTAGTACTTCCCTTATAAACTATTGATAGATAATTATCAATAAGGAGTTATTCCCATTTAAAAATATGTTCCCTTGCCACATTAGCTTAGAGTTTTTTATAAAATCAACTTGTGGCCTCCTGCAAAGTAGCTATCTTTACTGGTAAAGCCCTTATTTCTTATAACTTCTGGGATACAAACAAATTTAATAGATAAAACATATGCAAATATAAAAGACAGTTCTGGAACAACATGCATTTTGATGAGAGGTAAAAAATTTCTCAGTTAGAAGCTCTTTATCAAAATTAACTCTTTTGTTAGTAAGATCATCTTCATTTTAGAAAAGCTGTGGCATTCCTGTCATTTGCTACCCTGAAAACAGGCTGTTCATTGCAACTATTATTATGCCAGTGAAGTCTGAAGTGACTGTGACTGTGTAATTCTCTTCATATTTTGTTGAAATACAATACTGACACATAGAAAGGCAAACTCTCCATGTTCACTAAAAAATATTGAAGGCTTAAGACTTAGATTTGTCTTTCGGAAAGAAACACATCAGAATAATGGAGATGTTTGAAAACTTGGAACAAGAGCAGTCCTTCTAAAATGGACTGCAATGACACTTTCTGCCTCTTCTGCTTTCACAGTGCATTTTCAAACAACCCTGTGCATGCTTACATTAGGGATTTTGGCATACATGCAAAAATGAGGTAATTTGTCACATCATTCAGTATGTGCTGATTATAAACCTTTAGAACTCATCTAAAAATATGGTAAGGTTACTCCCCCAGTACATGAGATGAAAAACAAATTAGGTATTAACTTAGCCTGTCATCACCTTTTATTCTTTATTTCTGTAGGAACTAACATGACAGGGTTCACCATGTGTGGGACCATGAATATGCATTTCAGAACAAAAATAATAAACCATAACAACTTTAAAGTATGCTGATGCAAGCCAGTAAGGAATAGGATTAGTTCATTTGTAAACTAAGCTATACTTCTAATTGTAATGCAAATTTGACCAAGGATATATAAAATAGGTATATTTTGATCAAATGAAGTTTAAAAAAATCAGACAACAGAAGTCAATAGGACTGTTGGAGAGGAACTTCTGTGCTCTCCAAGTTGTCTGTAATTTCAACAGTTATATACAGCTGCATTAAATAATTATCAGCTAAGTTAGCTTCCCCAGAAAGAGTACTTCCTCTATCTTTGAAGTGTAACTGCTACAATGTTATTACCACCTTGAATACATATGGTAATAAAAATTCAAGGAACTCGATTGTTCTCCCTTTTTTGCCCCAAGTATTGCCTTACATTATCAAACCAAAGATGTAGACTCAGGCTAAAATGCAGAATATCTTCTCTCCCTGGTAAGAAGTTAGGGTATTTGCCTTCGGTGACAAGGACTGTCCTGTCCTGCAACTCAGCTCTGAGTCTGAACTCCAGTTTCTCTAGTGTCTCAGTCTCTGCACAGCTCTTGAAACCATGAAAGAGGTGATTCCCGGGTTATCCTCATGCATCTGACAGTGTAAGCCCAGTGGCAGTGAAGATTCATGCCTGCCCTCAAAGTCTGCATCCTCTCCTGAGTCAGCTGTGCTATTTCAGTCAATCATAATGTCATCATTTTGGCAAATTTCTCAGTTACTTCCTTCCCCTGCTGCCACTTGCAACTTTGTGAATTTGCTCCAGGGACAAAGAAGGCTACAAAAGCCCAAATTTGAGTGGAGAGTAACACAACTGCATTGTCACCTCCTAAATGTGTGCTCTGAGCACAAGACTGTTCAGCTCTTTTTGTTTGTTTGGTTGGTTGGTTTTTTTGTTTTGGGGGTGGGGTTTTTTGTTTGTTTGTTTTTGTTTTGTTTTGTTTTTTACCTGCTCCATCTGTAGACCTCAATTCTCAGAGGACACAACTTCTGAGCAGCACAGGGCATAGATGGTGTCATATCCCACATTCTTCTGTGCCACTCATGGCATACCAGAAACTTACAGCATTTCTTGGTGGAAACTAGTAGATTTGAGCCAGTTCCAGCCACAAGCATGTGCTGGCTTCATGGAAAAAAATACATGTATAAATCTCAAAAGAAAAAGGCTTTCATTAGAGATTAAAGGCATTTGAAATGTCAAATTTTACTTGAAGTGTTTAAGTAATTATTAAGATAATCACTTTCCAACTTACTGTCACATGGTCCTGCATTCAGGATGGCAGGAAAATCAAAAAATAAACCTGGACCTTCTGTGAGCAGCAAAACTGCTTATGTTGGTTCCTTGTGCATAACTTATGTTCATCATCAGCAGATTTTGTTATGGTTTGGGTACTCATTGCTTTTGAGTAGATCTTCCTGAGTCTAATACATGGAAGGTTCATATTGCAATCTTCTCCTCAGTGAAAGTGAGAAAAAAAATTCAAAACAAAACTATTAGCAGCAGACAAGCATCTAATAAGTACACAATTAATCTCTAAAAGAACACTTCTTTTTTCAGTTAGGTTGAAATTAGTCAATTCAACAGAGTAAGGGCAGAATGAAAAAACAGATAAAGAAGTATTCACACAAACATATGGATTGCTCATGTAAGCTTTATTTCCTTAGAAGTCAGGATAAAACATTTCAGTGATTAATATATAAACAGCAATTGCTCATATCCTGCAGATTTTCAGGAAATAACTGAAATCTGCAAGCAAATTTAACTGAGTCTGTAGCAGATAAAATTAACTATAAGATGGAGATATAATTGCCTGTGCCTGTACACAAAGTCAAGCTGAAAGATAAATGGCAGTTCCATTTTCCTGTTGACTGTTAAAGCAAATTAATTATCTGGGGTCATGGATTTTCTTTCAGAAACAGGAATGTGAATCTCAGAATCCAAGAGAGTTTGTAATAAGAAGAAAAGGAAACTGATTTCTCAAGAGAGATTACCATACACAATATTCCTGGGCCAAATTTGCCCTTTTGAGGGATTGTTTCACGGAAGTGTGAAGTTCCTGCATAGTGCTGCACTAGACTAGGGTAACATTATGTACTTAAAACTCTGACACAGCTTTTTCCTAGGATCCAGCTTTGGATGGAGTTTCCCATTACATAAAGTTGATTGCTCAGAAAAAAATACGATCATGCTGTAATCCTTACACAGTACTCAGTCTCAAGACAATTCAGTTATTTAACTAATGTCCTCCAATAGCCATGGTGTGCAGTACAGCAGGAATGATAGTTATTTCCTGCAGAGGCAGAGTGAGGCTGTGGGCGATGCCCCTGCAGCAGCAGAAAGGGTGGAATTTGGGAGATGGTGGAGTCCATAGCAGCTGGGAGGGACAGCTGGACTGCAAAACTGGGTGGACTGGAAAGAATGGAAAAAACAGCTGCAACAGCAGAAAAATAGCAGGCAACAAACAGGATGCGAGGAGGAATTACAGAAAAATAGTTGAAAGCATGTGAGGAGACCAGCAGGCCTGATACTGACACTGGCAGCCAGAGCTGCTGGGAACGCTGCGATCCTCAACACATGCTTGCAGCAGTGCACCGTGGTGAATGGATTCCGGCCTGCCACACAGGGCTGCTGGAGTGTAGCAGGAGCAAGTGCCAAAGAAAAGCAAACTGCTCGTTTCTGGTAGTTTAAGAGCTACCCAGGCTTGCAGTTTTATGTAGGCTCTGGTGGATGCCACTTAGCTGCCACTGTATCTTAAAGTTCTTCTGTGGGAGCCCACAGATGTACATGTGCAACCTCCATGTGCCACAGGCAGGGAGGCTCCCTTGTGAGAAACCAAAGCACAGGAACCTACCAGCAGTAGCTGAGACCTGGAATATCAGTCTAGGGATGGGCTAGGTAGGTCTTTCTTGATTTTTTTAAATAATATCATTAGAATTTTGTCCTTCTTGAAAACAAAGAAATAAAACATAAGGACTGTAAGTCCAGAAACACTGTATTAAGTCAAAAGTCAGAGTACTGAATATGGAACTGTGAAAATCCCAAATGGGTACAGAAAACTCCAGAAATCATACAGCTCAGAAGATAGAATGGATTTGGAAGGAAGAAGGAAAGGGTGGTATCAACAGATAGACAGCAGATGCGACATGAAGTTGAAAATGATGGAGTTAAATGTGTAAAACAGCTCTCTCTACACATGGGAAGAGAGAGAATAAATTAGAATAGGAAAAGGACATTACAGAGATATGGAATGGGTAAGTGCAGAAGAGAGGGAGATTTGAAAATCTTAACCCCCATCTGAGAAGTGTACATCAGAACATAAATTTATGTTTTTAATCAGCTTTTTTTCTCCTGTCAGTTGAAAACTACTGAAACCTAAGCAAGCAATTAGCTTTAGGTAGATTACAGGGCATCTATAATATTCCTTTATGCCATCACTCCATCATAGTGATGAAACATGATTTATGTGAAACATTTGCTGGAGAAATGCCATCAACATTAATAACATTATATAAACAGGAGAAAACAGCAGCTCCTGTGGCCTCCCTTTGCCTCCTGTGCTAAGCAGCTCTGTAGTTGCAAATGAGTTTTTTGAGCAATGTTGATTGTAATTCACAAATTGAATTTCTTTTTACCTTAAGTTCACAGCTGGTGTTTAGTTCTTTTTCACTGTATTTGCATTCCAACAAACAGTCATTAATCCCTGTTTCCTAATCAGGAGCTGTTTTAATTAGGCTGTTCTAAAACTTGAGTTAATCAATAGAGTTAATTCTTTGCATTTATTAACAACGGGAAGTTTTCTATTGTAAAAACAGTTTCTTTTTTATGGTCTGTTGGCTTATCACTTCTTAAATGTCAACTTAAACTCAGTGCCATTGGTATGTCATGATAAACAGCACTTACACAAGCAATCCTACTGAAGTTGGCGTGGCTAGTCATTTAACTATACAACACGAATTATTATGGGCAGAAATGAAAAATATGAGCTTCTTCATTTGTCTAAGAAATACTGAAGACTACAGGTAGATAAAGAAGTTCCTGTTTTCTTTTCAATAAATAGTGAACAAATTGAATTGTGTTTTTATTTGTAGTTTACCCTAAAATCCCCTGCCATACCTTACTGTAAAGTACTACAGTGAACAGTTTTTTGAGCAGGGGGAACAAACATAAACAGGGGGAACTCCAAACCTTGAAGACAGCAGCTAGCCCCACTACTACTTTGTCATTCTGCTAGCATAGCTAAGTTTCATTTTCCTGTTTCACTAATAGACACAAGGCACACGCCATTACTAATGGAGATGACTGAGACACAACCGCAAGAGCTGTGTTCCTGGTCTGGGCATCACAACACACATAGAATACCTTGGCACAGTAGGCCTTGTTGAGAATTTTGCTTGCTATCCCCAAGCTTGCAAAGATGAGAGGAGGAGAAAGTCCCAATGTCCCAATGTCTGTGCTGTGCTGGGATTTTGGTCATGAGGCAAATGGCAGGGACTTACTGTATGATCGCATTTCAGTTGTGGTTCTAATAGTGGTGTCTTTGTTTACAGTACTGTTCTTAGACTTCAGCTGCATGAAATGTGCTCCCAAACGTGTCTACAACTTTTTTTTTTTTTAAATTCATTAAAACTACAGCTAAGCATAAAAGAAAGTGATGCAATCAATTCAGATTTCCCCTAAATTCACCTAGCTTTTCTCGTAATGAATGTAGAATGTTATTTTGCTGTGCTTTTGCATGGATTAAGTTCTCTTGCTACATCAAACCCTTTCACTTCAGTAAGTGCAGGCATTTACCTTCCCACAAAGGTTCAATCTTGTCTTTTACATATCAGACTGGGGCCAAGCAATTTCTCACACAAAACTTTAAAAATACTGTTATGCCCACACTAGTGTGTCAGAAGTTGTACAGGAAAGTGATCTATATGAGCAATAATATAGAGATTCTTTCCACTAAGGCTAACTGAGCTTAATGACCATCTAAAATCTGTTCTCATTTCTATGTCTGAGAGTAGTTGATATTTCTGGTTTGGCAGTGCAGACTACATGGCCGATGATGGAGGAGTATGGAAAATGAGCACACTGATGCAGCACTTTTTTCACAAAGTTGAAAAGTTATTGAGAGTTTACTGCTACTTTTCTTTTGAAAAATAACAATACTATTGTTATTTTTCATTGTCCCCCATCTTTAATGACAATGGAATTAAAGCCCCTCAACTTGCTTGCTGTACCGTGTGTATCCAACACATTTCTACCATCGGTCTTCATAAAGGCTATATACAAAATGTATGCTTCACTTCCCAAAATTCAGTCATCTTTAACTACCACTCACAATACATGAACTTCAGGTATGAGAAAAGTACCATTTCCATAGGTCCTGACCCTCAAAAACATCCCATGCAACTTTACTCATACTTGGCTTAAGCATACATTTCCTTTTTGCTTGGATACATCTGACATGGAAACAAAAGGCACGGTGGAGAGTAAATCTCATCTGCTACGCAATTCTTATGCTCCTATGCTTATATCTGACATTCTGATAATATTGCAAGCCCCAAAAATTTCTTTCCCCAGGCAGAAAAACATGTCTGGATAAATGCACCAGTCCGCGCTTAAAGCAGTTAAGTAACAGCAATAGAAGAGGGATGAAAAACTTTTTGGGGGAATGAAACTGTGTGAAAAACCCCAGCCCCAGAAGTGAAAAATTCACGTAAAAGTGATTTACTGAAAGGAGAGTTGTAACTGAATGGCAATCAATGCTGTCAGCCGATATTGGTTTTGCACTCTGAACAACAGTTCTAAAGCCCACAATTCTAAAGCCCACGTACGTGTTTCTTCTCTGCTAAGACTGTCCGTACTTGTGACCTGTGCTGAACAGAGCAGCTTTTTTACCTCGTGCCGTGAGAGTTCACGGACTGAAGCAATTTCATTAGTTTTGTAATTTCTTACACTTTTAACAAACCATTGCCGGCTGTGAGCATTTAGAACAACGGACAAACGAAAGCCTCGGGACTGAGTCAAGAGGCTGCAAGTTTTCCCTTTCCGTTCGCCTGACTTGCGGCGCTGTGGTCGCGTCGGAGACGCTCCGGAGGGCCGAAATCTGCTCCCTTAGAAGAGTCCCGCGGCCCCTGTGAAGCAGGAATGTCCCTCGGACCGCGGGAATGGCCCCAGGATCGCGGAATGGCCCCAGGATCGCTGAACGGCCCCGGACCGCGGACCAGCCGGAACGACAATGCCTAGCGGGACGCGCAACCTCCCACCGCCTCGCCCACCGGACTACGCTTCCCGTGAGGCCGCGCGGCAGAGCGCGGGCCGCGGTGTGCGTCAGCGGCGCGAGCAGCCAATCGCGGCGCGGCCGGGGCGAGCGCCGACCGCCGCCAATGTTGTTTTCGCTGAGTCGAGGCGCTGGTGTTGTTGGCGGCGGCGCCATATTGGAAGGGACGAGCGCCCGCTCTCGAGCAGCCCCTGGGCGCGGGCCCGGCCGCCGCCATGCTGTACCTGGAGGACTATCTGGAGAGTGAGTGTGTGCGCGGCGGGGGCGCCGGGCGCCGGGGACGGCCGGTGCGGGGAAGCCGGGGGAAGCCGCGGAGAGGAAGGCGGCGCCCCCCCCTCCCCCACGGCAGCGAGTGACTGACTGGCTCCCTCCCTCCCCCCTCTCTCCCGTTCCCCCGTGTCCCCGCAGTGATCGAGCAGCTTCCCATGGATCTGCGCGACAGGTTCACCGAGATGCGCGAGATGGACCTGCAGGTGCAGAGTACGTGAGTCCCGCCCCCTCCGCCTCCGCCCGCCCCCTCCGCGCCCGCCCCGCTCCGCCCCGCGGGCACCGGCCCCACCGCCGCGCCCCCGCCGCAGGGCGGGAGGGGCGGGAAGGCCGAACAGGGGAGGAAGGAAGGAAGGAAGGAGGCGAAGCGGCGTCGCTCCGGCCCGCGGCAGCAGCTCCGCCCGCTCCCCCGCGCTGCTCCGAGGCGGTCGCGCCCCCTCCCCGGGCCTGCCCCGGCTCTCCGGCACCGCCGCTCGGGCCCGGGGGCGTCTCGTCGTCTCCCGCGGGCGAAGGCTCTGCCGAGCCGCCGCGACGAGGCGATGGGCGGGGCGCACGCCCCTGGTGCTGTCGCAGCAGCCCCCGACCCGCCCCAAGCCCCCGCCCGCCGGGCCTCGGCGCAGGCAGCGCCTTAGCGGAGCTGCGTTCCTGGGCTTGTGCTGCTCCCAAAGGCGTTTTCGGTGGCACGTCCCAAACTCTTTAGATTTTTGATCCCTAAGAGCAGTGATGGTGGTTTGGAACATGAGTTATGTCCCACTCCTTCCAGTAGGCAGCGGCATGCTTTCCCTGAAACTTTCCAGCCAGCTTCCTAATAACAGTATATGGGAAGGTGCTATTTGCTCGGCCCGTTGTGCCCTTGCTGACACGCAACCAAATATGCTTTATAAATATACTTTCGCTTTTATACAAATTATATTTTATATAAATGTCTACTTTTGTATAAATATAGATATTATACAAAATATATTTATAAATATATTTCAGGTTTCTTTGTAGATCACTTTGTATCTCTCTGCTTGTATCCTGGTGTAATACACTGCCTTAGGCTGTTTTCAGGATGCATTGCCATTTCATCTTTCCTAATGCAATCTCATCTGGGACTTTAGCTGTCCTGTAACATCCTGGGTAGCTGTTGCAGTCATTTAACACACAATTTATATGGTTATCTATAACTGTGATCCAAAAGTATTAATGAAACTGCTACTGCACAAAAGATGACAGCTATCATCAATATGGAAGGGCCAGGCTATTGTAAAGGAGAATGAGAGAAAGAGCAGCGATTGAAATAACAAGGGAATACTGTATAGGAATACAAAATGCGGCACTAAGTGGCAATAGTTTTATAATACTTGAAAGTGCTTTCCGTTGGATGTTTACATCAGTGGACCCAGCAGGTCTGTTTAACAGGCCATACTGACACATGTAGAATTGTCTATAGGACTTTTTTGTATACTGTGATCTAAATATTGTCTTGGGTTCAGTGCTTAAAGTTGTGGGAACGGTCATGGCTCCTTCTGGGAGATAGCACCTCTGAAGCCGCTGTCACCAGGGAGCATCATGAGAGCAAGTGAGCAGCTCCCTGACTTGCATAGTTTGGAACAAGTTCACAAATTTTATTTCCGTTCCATAAGAAGGCAAAGAAGATAGTAGGTTGGGGTTTTTTTAGGTATGTTTAAGAACTGAGACAGCTAGCAATGCCAAGACAGCAATTGTCATTTCCTCTGCTTTAACTGAAAATGGCAAATAACATTCCATGTTGTATTACTGGAAGTAGTAAATGACAGTGAATATTGTATACTAGGACCAATCTTAGGTATAGAGAAAAATTTTCTCAGACCTTAGTACTTCTGTAATTCTTGTTTAATTATTGGCAGGGTATCCAAAGGCATTTATGAAACTTCTGGATTAGCACCTCTTTAGCATCACTTGCCCAACTGCCTGATGAGCACTGCATGCAAACCTGGAGGTGGTTTGGTGTCTCAGAAGTACTTGAAAACAGTACTTTAATGAGTGATGTTGTCCCAGAAATCTACATGATTTGTAATTCAATAATACCTCTGCTGCACTGCTTTAGTGTCATTGTTGACTTTGTATTTTGTCCTGTTTGCATCAAATTGACTTCTAATGAGGCAGCTGCTGCAGTTTCTAGTTGGAAGAAATAATAAACCTATCAACAGTATATTCTGAGATTGCTGTGGAAAAAGCAAAGATCATCTGAGTTGGGACTTGACTCTTGAGGTTAAACTGAGCTCCACATGAAGCATAAAATGTGTTTCTCTGTTTAAGTTAAAATCATGGATTATCAGTTTTCATGGTAAAATGTCAAGATGTGGTAAAAGGACTTCTCTTAGAAGTTTTGGCAACTCTCTTGGGAAATTTGATCTAAGAAATTAGTATCTCAGAATATAATATCATGAGAAAAATGGATGAACTTGAGTGTAGCAGAGAGAACTTTCCATATAATTTGAAAGATCTGGCCTGCACTCGCCTTTGTCTTTTCTGCTCTTTCAGGAGAAGAGACCAAGTTTCTTTGGAGATTTTCCCCTAGGCAGTTTCACACAGACTGATAACATGTCGTCAATAAAAAGTGAAGAGGGAAGATACTTTTTATCATTTCTTCTTTATGGAGCCACTAGAATAACTAACACTTAAGGTGCTTGTGTTCTAGGAGATAGAACATTTTGTCTGTTTGCTTTTTGGACCAAATTAGATTCATTTGGTCAAAGAATAAAGATTTTAGAAGCCTCCAAATAAAGTGTGTGCTTCTTGTTTGCCTCTCAGGCTTCTTAATCTTCTCTACATGGTGCAAGTGGAAAATGCTCATTGTTCAGGTTCTAGCACTTTAGCCTGTTTTATTACAAAACTGTTTGACTGCTTTGTTTGTCTGGGTCTTAAAGTTGATGTGAACTTATGTCACAACTGTTGCGGCTTGGGATTAATGGTGCTCTGTCCAGTCAGTTGTTAGGTTCCTGTTGAGTTTGATGCTGAATGTTCCCAGCATAATGAAGATTGATGAATATTTTTGCTCATTTACTATGAATGATTTTTGGTTATTTATGTAAACAGTTAGTTCTAGCTGTGCATTTTCACAGAGTTGAGAAGACCCTTGGCCTCTTGGATTTTAAGGGTAAATTATATATAGGTATTCATGAGCTTCTTGAACTAATTAATTAATTTACATTTTACTTTGGCAGTTTTAATATGATCCAGTTTTAATGGTGGTTTCTGGAAGATTTCTTAGGTGTGTTGCAGCCAGAGCCTGAAGTTTGTAGATGATTTGTGCATTGTCCTATTTAATTTAAAACTGATAGCTGGACAATGTCACTGAGAATGCTGGGAAAAAAACCTCGGTACTGTCATCTATCCTGGCAAGGCTGTCCAAGCTAGTTTGATTGAGGCAGCTGCATATTTTTGGAAATATGCAAGCTGTTGAGTGCACAAGTGTCCAGCTGTTGAAATAGAAAACTCAGTGGGAGAAGGGTGGAGGGGAAAGGGAAGAGAATCCCTGTTCCTGTCTCAATAAACAGTGAAAAAAATAACTTGTGGTTGACATTTTCCTTTCTAGAGATAGTTAATGTTAGAAAATGGGTGGTTTTATTTTTTCCCCCCTTACAATATTTCTCCACTTCATGGAATTGAGAATCCTGTCCAAATAATACTTCATTAGTGCATTTACTCCTCAGGGGGTGGAGGGAATAGTTTATGAGTGCTTTCAGTTTGCCCCGAGCCTTCCTAGCAAACAATGGAGAGGCCCTGGACTTAAAGGCAGTGACTTTGCTCTTCAGTTGGTCTACCTTTTTGAGACACTAATTTTTTTCAATTATTTGGTTTTGTATTTGACTGTTTCTCTTAGGAGAACATTTTGTTTCCTGCTCAGTTTGTAACTGGCTAGAATGTTCCAAAGTCAGCAGTCTAGAGCCCTGGGTGAGGAGTTTGGGTCGTGCTTTAAGTCACTACCACTGCTCTTAGGGACAAAAAACCTTTAGAACTTGGAGTCCTGCCTGTCCCATGCTGGAGAGCACAAGAACCTTGATGAGAATCCTACCAGAATGCAATTCTGCTTCTTGGAAATTAAGGTAAATATTTCCCTCCGCTGTCCACTGTTGCTTGGTTGTTTTGTTTTTTCCTTTTTTTTCTCTCTAATAGTTTGCACCTCAGTCCTGTCAACTTTGTTTGAGAAAAAAATTTCCCCTTATTTTCTAATGTTTGTGTACATGAGAAGATAACATTTGTCTCAATCTTTTCCTATGCTACAGATGCAATGGATCAGCTTGAGCAGAGGGTAAATGAATTTTTTATGAATGCAAAGAAAAACAAACCTGAATGGAGAGAAGAACAAATGACATCAATCAAAAAAGTAAGGACATCACAGGAGTGGGTCAGATTTTTTTTTTTTGCAAACTAATACAACCTTAGGAAAAAATGGTTTATGATTGATGGGAGATTTAAGTGTTCAGAACTGTACCTTCCCTTGGGCTTTCATAGAGGTGGATGGAACTACCTTGGAGGAGAAAAGTGAGTGAAAGGGGGTTTTGATCAAGAATTTCTCTCAAGTTTGACTGAGCACTTGCTAGCATTTAAAAAAAATGTAATCCTGAAATGGTGAGGAAGCCTGGTACTAAATTTTGAGCTCCGATTTTTTGCTTCTGTTTGTGTGACATGAAGTTGCCCAAGTTAATTTGCTTTCTTTTAGAAGATACTTTTTATGCTTAGATTCATAATTTCCTGTGAATTTCTGCCTATGTCCTTCTACACATTATACATGTGGTCTATGTATCTTGAGAGAGGGAGGAATAAGGACATGAATATGGATGTGTTCTGTGTTATCCTTCAATACCTGAGCATTGGTGGTGGTACCGTTAGCAATGTAGTCCATCATATTGTCAGGAGAAACTCCTTTGTAGTCTCCTACAGTGGCAACTTCAGCCCCGAATTTAGGGTTTTCTTCTTTAATTAATGCAAGTAGATTTTTAAATTCTAAAAAAGAAAAAGGTCAGAGCTCTGACTTGACTAGAATAAATGAAAAATTTGCTTTTGACTTGAGTTGAATCAAAATTTCAAGTAGTTTTCACATATGATACTATTCAGTAGAAACTGAGAATTAAAAGGCAGTAAAGTCTGTTCAAATCTAAAGTGAAAGTATTTGAAAACATACCTTTAACAAAAAAAAAAGGTTTTTTCTGTGAATTTTCATTGGTTAGAGGAGACTTCTGGATTGTTTTAGTCAAATTATTTAGAATGCACTTATGAGTTAGAGAAACTTATTTTAAAGTAATTTAAAAGATATGCAATATCATCTCTGTTTAACTTGAATACTGGAAGGGCCTCTCCACTGAGTACTTCAGCATCATTTTGAAGAACAGTAGGATTTGTGGTAGTCCTGAAGTAAAAGACATGATCTTACTTGAAGTCCATAACATGATGCTGTGTAATATAAAATAAATCTAAGATTGTTTCATTTCCTGTAGCATTTCTTGCAGAAATCTAAATATCATTCTAGTAGGAAGTGTCCCTATCTTGTAATTTGGCTTTTTCTAACAAAGAGAAAATAAAATGAAATATATTGTATCTCTCATTTAAAATTTAGATGATTGTTGTTTATAGTAAAATTCCACAGTCTTTCTGAAAACTGACTTGAATTTTTCCTTTTGACATATTTTGTTCTTCATAACAATAGCTTAAATTTACTGCAATTAATTCAGTTACATTCATAATTTTTAAAAATTTTTCTTCATAACAGGATTATTATAAGGCTTTGGAAGATGCAGATGAAAAAGTGCAACTGGCTAATCAAATATATGATCTGGTAAGTGGGCATAAGACTTGTGGTGAATTACCTGAATTTATGCTGTAGGAGGTTTCTAAGTGTTTTGATAAGCTGTGCTGCCTTTACTTTTATATCATCTACATACAGATGTTTTTCTGATGAAAGAAAAATTTAATATTTTATTGACTTTCAAGAATTTTGGGGTTTTGGGTATTAAGTGTTACTTAAATGTAAAATAGAGAAACAGTATTAGAAATCATAATGTTTTAATGCATGGTTTTGGCCTGGTTTAGAAGACTGGTTGAGAGAATCTGTTGGGATGCAGTGTTGAGGAGTCCAGGAAAGCTGGACATTCTTCAAGAAAGAAATCTTAAATGTATAGGAGCAGCCCATCCCAATGTGCTTAAAGAGAAGCCAGCAGGAAAGAAGACCAGCCTGGCTAAATATAGAGCTTTGGCTTCAATTTGGGGAAAAAAACAGAGTGTATCACCTTGGGAAGAATGTGCAGGCAACTTGGGAGGGCTGCAAGGATTTTATGAGGTTATGTGGGGAGATAATTTGAAGGGCCAAAATCCAAGTAGAACTTTATCTGGTTACTGCTTTGAAAGACAAAAATATTTTTAAAAATACATCAGCAATAAAAGAAGGGCTGTGGAAAATCTCCATCCTTTTACTGGATACAGAGGTAAACATAGTGATGGAGGATGAAGACAGGGCAGAGGTACTTAATGCCTTCATTACCACAGTTTTCAATAACAAGACCAGTTGTTCTCAGGGTACCCAGCCCCCTGAGCTGGAAGAAGTGGGTGGGGAGCAGAATGAAGACCCCGTAATTCAAGGGAGGTCAGCAACCTGCTGTGCCACTTAGACACACACAAGTCTAGGGCTGTGATGGGATCCACCCCACGGCATTGAGGGAGATGGTGGAAGAGGTCACTGAGCCACTGCTGGCTGTTTACCAGAGGTCTCAATTGACTGGAAATTAGCAAATGTAATGCCCATGTACAAGAAGGGTCAGAAAGAGCATCTAAGGAAGTAAGGGCCTGTTGGCCTGACCTCAGTGCAGAGGAAGGTCATGGAGCAGGTCATCCTGAGTGTCATGACACAGCACAAGCAGGACAACCAGGGGATCAGGCCCAGGCAGCATGAGTTTAGGAAAGGCAGGTCTTGCTTGAATGACCTGATCTTTAATGATGAAGTGACCTGCTAAGTACATGAGGGAAAGGCTGTGGATGTTGCCTACCTGGACTTTAGTAAAGCCTTTGACACTGTTTCCTACAGCACTCTCCTGGAAGAACTGCCTGGTTGTGCCTTGGGCAGGTGCACTATTCATGGGGTAAAAAATTGGATAGATGGCCAGACCCAGAGAGGGGTGGCACATGATTTAAAGTATAAAGTTTAAGTATATATATTTTACATTTCTCAAGAGAACAGAAACTGCAAGTCAGACTACACTCAAATATAGAAGACATAAAACAACTGCTTTAGTTTCACTGCAACTAGACAAAAATTTGGTCTAGAAGTCAGAACTTCCCCTTCTCTTTTGCTTATTTGATAACTGGAAAAACCTCCCAGTTTTTAATAAAGATGGGTAAAATTTGCTGTATGATTACAGATGTAGAAAGCATTTTGAATGTAGTGTTTCTTTTCATGATAGTGTGTTGAGAATTTTTTTGGTTAATTTTTAATACCCAAGAGCACATCATAGTTTGCTGAAACAGACAGGAGTCTCCCCTTTCAGTTAAGACTCAGTACACAGCGAATTTACTGGTGTTTGTAGTGGCACAAAAATTGCACACACAGTTCAGAACTTGCAATTTCTCCAAAGCAGCCTAATTTCTACTAAAGTCCATGTCATATACTGTTCTTTCTCTTCCCCTTTGTGTTTGCATAACCAGAGCACCTCTAAGTCTTCTTCATCTTTATTTCTGAAAAGAATTGTCTTGGAGCTTTGCCTATGCTATTTTGTTGTTAACAGCAGTGTCTCTGCTGAGTGAGGGAAGTACAGGGGATCAAAAAGATCACTTTTGTGCATTATTGTGCTTAGTGCTGCATGGCACAAAATTGCTGGAAGGGAAATACTTAGCAAGCCTGAGATTAAGGACGTAGATATTTATGTTCCAGAAGTGGATGCTATTTATTTTTGCTTTGTCTAACAAACAGGTAGACCGTCATTTGAGAAAATTGGACCAGGAACTCGCTAAATTTAAAATGGAACTTGAAGCAGATAATGCTGGAATTACAGAAATATTAGAGAGACGTAAGTATGCATTATTTTCTTTAGGAACTTGAGACACTTTCTGTCCATTTGCAAAATTAAAGTATTGTACACTTGTAAGTGGCTGCCAGTATTTTCACCTTTTTTAACCCAATTTGCATCAGTGAGTCTCAAATTTTAGTTTCCACCTCAATTTATAGCAGTGGAATCAAAATACAACTAAGTAAAATAATTTTTTCACACAACTGTTGTCCTTATGAATTGCTACGGTAAGATACATAATTTTTTAAACTGTTTTTAATGACTGTAGGTATTCAGCCAATTACTTTGGCCTAAGCATGCCACCTACCCAGTTGTAAGGGTACCATTTCTTCCTTGAACTGGTTGCCACCAAACTAAGGAGGGTCATTATTTTAGTTTTCCATGTACTTGATGGTTTTCTTTTCTAAAGGGGTGAGAATGGGTTGTTATGTAAAGGGCCAGTGAAGAAACAGCATTTTAGGTAACAAACCTGCATGTTAAATATAACCATATAGTACTCTAGTATTCAGGATGTGAATAAAAATGTAAAGTTACAGCATTTTTTGGCAGCTTGGTAGAAGGATCTGGATTTTCTGTACTTACCAGCACTTAGACATAAAATTCAAATGTGATTGTGATAAATGTCTAAGTTGATTTAACTACTGTGATTATGGAGGCAGTGGCTGTCCTCATAGCGAAATACAGTGAAAATTGACTCAAGTCACTTGGGGATATTAGGAATATGTATTCTTTCTTGGAACTTTTTGTTGCTCTGTTCTATAAGCTTGGAATTTGGGCTATTTTATTTGAAATTGCTATTACAAATAACAGGCACAAAAAAGACAACTCTAAATTAAATGCTATTAATTAACTAGCAATTACAGAAAAGGACTAGTTTAGTTTAGTTTAGTTTAGTTTAAATCCCAGCTGGTTTTAGAATGTGATGCTACTTTCTGTTGAACCATGTGTTTGGAGAGGTTGCTAGATAGGATTTCAAGAATGCAAAACAGAGAAGTACTAGACTGCATGTTGGATCTTTAAGGTTTGTTTGGTTTGAGGGTTTTGTTTCTTTGTTTTTATTTAAAACTAGAAATAGGAGGCTCTTTAACATTTTTAGCTTTCAGAGTAAATACATATGGTTGAAGTCCCACCAGAGGGCAGCCTTTGGGCAAGTTCATCACATGATTGAACTTCGCTTAGCCAAAATAGCTCCTTATGTTTTGATCCTCTTCTAAATAATTATATTTAAACTTTTGCAATACTTAGATATTACTCATATACTCATGTATTTCAGTGCTTTTTGAAAGCACTGGAAGAGGTAAGGAAATGCTGAAGCTACAGATTTTGAAAAATGAATGTGAATTGCTTTCTTGTTTTGTCTTCTGTGTAAATGTAAGTTGGTAGGTATTGCAACTACTTCCAGATCTTTTTATTAGAGATTGATGGACAGAATACAAAATTATTGTTCTAAATTTATAGTCAAAGTCTCTCCTATGATGTGATTATTTAGCTTCATCTTACAAGAAATGTTATTCTTCGACAGAGACTTCAATTTATGCCCGTCTGACTTTTTCCTTTTTTGGGGGGGGGAGGGTGGGGGTGGGGTTTGTTGGTTTTGCGGGGGTTTTTGTTTTTATTTGTATTGTAGCTGTGTGTATTTTGAATATTAAGAAAATCTGGATGATGATCTGCAGCCCTTTCTTTTGAATGTTAAATCATCTTGAAAGATGAAACTGCTGTTTCTTGAGTTTTGACTGAATGTGACAAGGTGGACTCAGGGGGACAAGATGCCTTGTTTATACAGTTTACATTGTTCAGTCTTCAGTTCATATTGGTGTAGATTGTCAGTACTTTTGGTGCAGCCGTTCTGCAACTCATTTGAGTAAGTGGCATGTTGAGGGCAATGTTGTTGGTTCTTATTTGCCTTGATTTTAAGTTCTTGATTTCAGCAGTTTGACAGTAGCAGTCACCAAGTTTTATTTGAGAACTAATCTCACTGGCTCCTGGTTGTACTGTAGAAAGGGTTTCAACTCCAGCAAAAATTCTTCTGATTAAAATAAATACAACCGCATTGTGATTTGGTTCATATTTTAAAGATTCCTTTAGTATGTAAAAGTTAAAACAGTACCAACTCTCAATTTTCGTGTCCTTCTTACCTCCCTCTTAGGGTCTCTGGAGCTGGATACACCAGCACAGCCTGTGAATAACCATCACTCCCATTCTCACACACCAGTAGAGAGTAAGTATTTGAAACTTATAAAGATGGCCACTTTTTATGTTTCCTTTGGTTTTTTTGTTGAGTAGTATCAGGAAAAAGATGGTTCAGAACTTTTTTCCTTCCATCATTTCAGGGAGAAAACAAAGCATAATAAATGCTAATAATGTCTGTTAAGAAGTGCAAGAATGAAATAGGTTTTGCTGGTGGGAATTAGTTGAAAGTGCTAGCAAAATTTGACTTTCAAGCTGAATAGATATTACATTAAGTTCCCTTCATTTATTTCATTTAGAAAGGAAACACAATCCATCTTCCCACCATAGTACAACAGATCATGTTCCTGAAAAGAAGTTTAAATCTGAAGCTCTTCTATCTACCCTGACTTCAGATGCTTCTAAAGAAAATACACCAGGTAATCCTGATTGTCTTTAATTTCATTGCTTTTTAATCCGAATAAGAGAAACCTAATTGTATTTATGAGTTAGTCTTTTGAAATCACAGAATCATGGACTGTGTAAGGTTGGAAGGGACCCCAGTGGGTCATCTGGTGTAGCCTCCCTGTTCAAGCAGGGTCATCCTAGAGCACATTGCACAGGATTGTGTCCAGACATTTCTTGAATATCTCCAGTGAAGGAGACTCCACAGCGTCTCTGGGCCACCACTTCCTATGCAACCTGTCCTGTGTGTGGCCACCTGCACAGTAAAGGAGTTCTTCCTTACATTCAGTTGGAACTTCCTGTGCATCAGGTTCTGCCCATTGCCCTTTGTCCTATTGCTGGGCACCACCAAGCAGAGCCTGGTTCCATCCCCTTGACACCCTCCCTTCAGATACTCCTAGACAGTGATGGGGTGCCCTCTCAGTCATCTCTTCTCAAGGCTGAAGAGGTCCAGCTCCCTCAGCCTCTCCTCTTAAGTGAGGTTCTCCAGTACTTTAATAATCTTTTTTTCATTCGACTGGACCCACTCCAGGAACTCCATGTCTCCTGTACTGAGGAGCCCAGAATGGGACACAACACTCCACATGCAGCTTTGCTAGGGCTGAGTAGAGGGTCAGGATCACCTCCCTCAACCTGCTGGCAGTGCTCGTCCTAATGCACCCCAGGACACCATTGGCCTTCTTAGCCCCCAGAGGACACTGCTGGCTAAGGGACAGTTTGTTGTCCACCAGGACCCTCAGATCCTTTTCCACAGGGTGGCTTTTCAGCAGGTCAGCCCACAGCCTGTACTGTTGCTGGGGTGATTCCTCTCCAGGTGCACTGCACTTCCCTTTGTGGAATTTCTAGACCCTGTGCCATCGATAATGACCTTCTGGGATCTGCCATTCAGCCAGTCCTCAATCCGAGGCTGATATCCTTTCCCCTGGCATTTTCAGTCACTTGAAACATGAGAAATTGCAGGCATTCTTCTCATCTGTGTTGTCCATGAAGTGTGTCTGCTCTGTTGTCATTTAACAGCTGTATGATGGCTGTTTCTTTTTATTTACACTTCGAGGAAAGTAACAGTACAGTTCCATTTAGCCAGTAGTAGAACTACATGAGATCAATGTATTATTTTTGGAAAAAATGCATACAACAATTTCCAAAGTAAGGGAAAAGAATTTTCACACCCTTTTTTTTAAGAGTTGGTCGGAAAATAAAATTCTTTCATGTGTTGTCCATGTCAAAAGTCTTTTTGAATAGTGACTACAAAAAACTAAACCTTTCTGTCTATTCTCAATATTAAGGTGTTTTATAGTTTCTTTTCTGAAAATAAAAGACTAAAGAGTTACAGTAAGTCAACTACCTCAGTAAAGTTTGTTAGTTTTAAGTAGTTCCAGTCATTTCTATTTCAATTTTCTTTTGAAGAAACTTCACATGAGGCTGCAAATAAAATGTAGCTAAATTTGAGCAGCTGTCATTCTGCAGATGACCCTGGAAATTGTGTTCTATTAAAACTGATCTGTAGTTTTTGGAATTAAGATTGTTGAAAGTTTTACTTCAGTTTTACTTTATGTATAGGTACATAATCATTCTTACCCTCTTCTTGAGGATTATTGTAGTGAGAATTGTTTCAATATAGGCATAGGTATAGCAGCTGCATCTCTTCTTCCATAGCTGAGTATCGTAGTGAGAGCGGTCTTTCTAAAAGGACTCCTTGCACATGAAGATAGATAGGGAACAAACTTCTTTTACTTTTTCTCCCATAAACAAATACTGGCTGTGTCTAATTACTTTTAAAATCTTTTTTCCAAATGATTAAACTAGTCTGATGCGTAAACAGAGTTCCTACTCTTTCACTGGTTGTCATATAACTCTTCTTAAAATGCAAAGGAATTTAGTTTCATTTTGAATTTCATAAATGTGTTCTATTCATCAAGGGTGTCGAAACAGTAATTCATCATCCTCTTCAAACAATGCATACAATACAAACTCTTCTCAACCATTGGCATCATATAACCTGGGCTCATTATCTTCAGGATCCGGGGCCGGTGCAATTACCATGGCAGCAGCTCAAGCAGTGCAAGCCACGGCACAGGTAATGTCAAAATATTCTTGTCATTCTGCCATCCCCTTAAGGAAGAAAGGCTAGTGACTGCTTTTTTTCTTTTTTTTTTTTTTTTTTAAATCTGAATTCCCATGCTCACTCACTTTCAGCTGATGTGATTCAGTTCTTATGTTAGAATTTTATTAATATGCAACAGTTTCATCCTGTATAAGTGGCTTAAAGGGACAGCTTATTTTCTAACTTTTCCTGGAGGATATTCTTACACATTTAATTGCCTTCTGTACATAATTTCTTTAACAAGGTAACAAGTGAACTTGTGCATATCATAAAGTAGCAGCCTTAATAAGAGCTTTACTGTGTAATCTGATACAGTATCAGTATTCCTTTCAGATGAAGGAAGGAAGACGAACGTCCAGTCTAAAAGCCAGCTATGAAGCATTTAAGAACAATGATTTTCAGCTTGGAAGAGAATTTTCATTGTCCAGAGATTCAGCTGGGTATTCGTCATCAGCTCTGGCATCTACATTAACTCAGACGTTAAGTTCATCAACTACAGATTCACGAAGTGGCAGAAAAAGCAAGTAGGTTTTCTTACTTGTTGACTGCAATTATAACTTTTAAGACAGCTGAGCTTTCTTTGAAAAGGTCATGAGCCATATTAGAAATGCATTGTATTTATTATCTGTGGGGAGGAATCAGCAGAAGGTGGTTACTGCCTGTTGGCCTTTTTTTGTTCAGGGCTGTGTTCTTTAGTCCTCCCGCTTCTTTTTTTTAAGCAAACTCACTCCATTGATTTGCTTTTTTATCTGAGATATAATCAGGTTTCTTCCCTCGTTTTTCTGTATTTCGGAGAGATTTGATCTAACAGCAAATGTTGGAAAATACTGTGCAATGATTTGTAGATGGTTTTGAAATAATCTGGAGATCTGTTTGATGTCAAGTTTACTTGAAACTGGCACTTTCTAGTGACTGACTGTCTGGAACAGAGAATGAATTTTATTTCTGATTGAAATGAAGTTTTAAAACATTTTTAACAACACAGTGTCACAGTCAACACAGTCAACAATCAGAACTTGCACTTGAAAGAATTTGTTTCAAAATGCCCCTCCTTCTAAATTCACTTGAGTGTTTTTCTTCATTCAAATTTGTCTGTGTTCACAACTCAGTTAATAATGCTGTTTTAGAAGCATTTTTCATCTGTGAATATCTTGGGTGTCAGGTCTGACCTATAAGCAAAATCAGAGAAATTTTATTCTGGCACCATTCCTATGGAATGATTGCTGATGCTTGAGTGGAGATTAACAGAGAATTGGTCGTCTTCAAAATTGTTATCTATTGTACATGACATATGATATTATTTATATGTAAATTCCTGTTTTATTGGTAATTATTTTTATAAGGACTTGACACCAAGACTGTTGATGGAAAACTTTGTGAAGAAAAGCATTTGTTAAAGCCACTTGAAAGTTTAGAGCTGTTAAATTCCATTGATTAGAACTGTGTTTCTTGCACTTGTAAGCTGGTATGACTTGTTTCCTTTTCCAAGAGCATTCAGTGGGTGCATTCCAGTGCTTGCAGTGGTTGAATGAAATGTGAATGATAGCTTTGGGATTTACATACTGCAGTATTTCAGAGTCAACAAAGTACTTGTTTAATGATTCTTTCACTTGTCAAAAAATAAGTAATGTATGCTATTTTTTTACTTTTTTTTTTTTACTCTTCAGAAACAACAACAAATCCTCAAGTCAGCAGTCCTCCTCATCATCTTCTTCTTCCTCTCTATCATCATGTTCTTCTTCATCTGCACTGGCACAAGAACTGTCTCAGCAAACAGCAGTAATACCAGAGTCTGATTCTAATAGCCAGGTTGATTGGACCTATGATCCAAATGAGCCACGTTACTGTATTTGTAATCAGGTAAGGATGGCCTCCAAATTGAAATACAACTGCAGGTGCTGTTTGATGTAGCTGAAATTCCTTCTCTGAATGCTAATTTTGAAAAAAACTATATTTTTATTCTTGAACTTCTGATCTGTTTTTATTTACTTGCTGGTGATGTGAATAATTAACTGTTGAAGCTAAAAATAGTCAATCTTTTTTAGTGATGTGATATCCTTGGAGAGTTTTAAATCTGGTAATGGAGACTTCAGGAATAATTAAATTAAAAATTGAGGGGATTCACAGTGAATTCAGTTTTTTATCCAGTCTGAAATATGCAGACGTATCTTCTTTTGCATAAACAGTTTTTGAAAATGAATTCACTGTGAACATGATGGTGTTTGGATTGTGTAACAAAAGTAAAATGAAAATGTTGTTACTGCTATTGATGGAAAAAACTCCTCAAAGGAAGAAATTCAAATGTTGGCCCTTTCAAAATGTTAATTGCTAAGGGTTTTTGTTTTTTTTCTTATTTTACTAGGTGTCCTATGGTGAAATGGTAGGCTGTGATAACCAAGATGTAAGTAACAAAGTTCAAAAGATTCATGAGAGGCTTGTGCATATAATTATTGCTTGTAGGAGTTGCTTTTTTTTTTAATTTGTTTTCGGATAGAATTTTTTAGAGGAAAGTGCATATGATTTGAACCATCCTTCAGGAAACTTCTCATCTCTCCACACAGCTCAGGTTCTTTTAGAAATCTTCAGCCTTTGCTAGGTTGAAAAATGCCCTGCTTCAAATATCCTTGATTTCTGTGAATTTTCAGCTATTTCACTACTAAGAGTTGTCCTTTTCAAATAAAGTTTTCAAAGAACAGTTGAATATAATAATGTATTTACTGAGATAACTGCATTTAAACAGAAGTGATAAGATTACTTTGTCAGACTAAGTATTTCAAAGCACAACATACTTATTTTGCTCTGTAATGTGAGTCCATATATGACTCCTAGAACTTTTATCATTTTGCTTAGTGTACTGAGTGTATGTTGCAGATCCTCCCCTCTCCTTGTTTTGTGACTTGTGTGAAATGCAGAATCTATGCTTTCCACTCACGTTTCATTTTCATAGAATTGTATTTGTGATAGGCATTTTGAAAAAATCTCCCAGTCCAAACCCTCTCTTTTAACTTTTTTTATAGTGCCCCATTGAGTGGTTCCACTATGGATGTGTTGGACTGACAGAAGCACCGAAAGGGAAATGGTACTGTCCACAGTGTACAGCTGCAATGAAGAGAAGAGGCAGTAGACATAAATAAGTTTCTTCATCTGGAAAACAATTGCTTATTAAAGGTTTTATAAAGGACTTGGGAGGAGAGGGGCAACTCTCACCACACTTCCTTGCAACCACTGAAGAGTAACATAGCAATCATAGAATGGTATGGTTGGAAAGGACCATCAAGATCTTCTAGTTCCAGCCCCCAGTCATAAGATCTTGAACTATTGGTTTTGCTAAGTTGTATTTTAACATTGTAGGTAAATTATTTATGCACCTTGATGTGCTACAGATACTATTCCAGTGAGCCTTGGATTCTTCCAGTGGCCAACATATGCAGACATTTGTACTATCAAACCATTTTCTCTGAGCAGTGGGCATTCTACAATTACTCAATCTTCCAAAAATTCCAATAAGTCAAGATTTTAAATGTATGTTTTATATACAACAGATATATTCTGCTGCATGTACTGTACTCAAGAGCTGTTATGTAACACTATGTATATTAATAGTGCAAAAAGTCAGTGCTTCTGAAAGGAAAAAAGAGACAGTGGTTTTTAAAATGCCTTTATAGCTTTGGTTCTTTATGAAACTTAATTCAGCAGGCTGAAGAAAATGGTTCTTGTATACAGCGGGCTGTTGTCCTCTAGGGTACTTGAGTATGTAAAAACAAAAAAAAAAATGCTGTAGAATAAAACAAACTTGTGCCATTAGTCTTTATATGTTTCTGCTCCAGAGAAGGCAGGGGCCATAAGAAGAAAAAAAGGTGTTAAAGTGATGATAAATTTTTATACCAAATGTGTTTATTTTTCTGTGCAAGTAATCCTTAAAATTTGAATTGTATTAGGTGTAAAATAAAAGAATCTCAACTCCTCAGATTAATGTGTTCTGTACATTTATCAAAAAAAGGTCTGTGGCTGAAATGGTTTCACAAACAAATTTCCTTTTCTTTTTTTCCTATGGCTCTTTAATGCAGCAGCACTAAACAGAAAGATGGGGTTTATGCCTATTTTTTCCTTCCTCCTCCTTTCCACTATTAAAAAAAATATGCTTTCCCTTTGGAATAAAGATTTTACTTCAGCCCTGGGTTAGGCTGAAAGACTATGGTTGTCAAATGATAGCTTTCCAGACCCATGAACAGAAGAGAGGGAGAGAGAAGCAGTGTTCCATTGCCAGATAATGGGTAGTGTCAAGGAAATAAAAACAGGTAGGTCCATTAGTAATAAGAGTATGTGCAGAGAATGAAACCAGGCTTCTGTCACAGCATGTTTTTTCAAAATGAAAAAAGTAGGCATTTAAAGTCCATGAACTCATGAAAAGTAGATGTGTAAGAAGGGAAATGTGATTATGGATGATAAATAGACTTTGGCAAAAGAATAGGATAGAGGTTGGTGAAAATAAACAGCAAGGAGCAGTTAACTAAGGTTTCCTTGAAGCTGGGAATTCAACCCGCTCTGTATATATTTCTGTGGAAATCTCAGTCTGAAAAAACCACTTGAAGACTAGAATATCTGGTTTTAAGTGAGGCTGTTGAGACAGTGGAGATAACAAAGTGTTTGTTCTGTGGGAAACTGGTGCCATGCTATAAACTGCAATTAAATAAGCAACTAGTAATCTAGACTCTCCTTACACTGAATGTTTGTCCCAAGGACTACAAACTAAGTTCCTTGAGAATTAAGACTGTATGCAGCAAAATCTCTCACTCTGCTGGGAAGAAGTGCAATACCTATGTCAAAGATGTAGAACAATAAAACCTGTACATACTTTTGTTTTCTAAACAGGAAGCCTGGAAGGAAAAGCCTACAGGTCAGGAGGTGATTAGACTGTAAAAGCATTGAGCAGTGTGAGAGAGTTCATGCCTCATGGTCAGTGGAGTTGCTGAACACTTCCCCGAGTAGATAAGTACAGGTGCAAAGTCTTTCATTAATGCTTCTTTAAAAACAGTGATGCACTGGTTGAACAGTGGTAATCCCTTGATAAGGACATCCACACTGCTGTTTGCAAAATAGAATAATAAAGAGTAAAGGAATAAATCAGCAATATCCCCAACATGCACTGCTAAAGAAGAGCAGGACTCTGCTGCACAAGAGTTACATAAGAGATCATTTAAACAGGCCTAAATAGTAACACAATGTTTGTGTGTGTGCTGTTTTCTCAAAAAAAATCCCAAAAATGGAAAGTGCTAAAAGCATCAGACCAATCTCATGACAGACTGCCTGATGAAGTGGAAAATGTTTTTCAACATTTTGCTAAAATAATGTAAATATAAAATAATATATAAAATAATACTTGAAACTCACTTTACTTGCTGCTGAGTCCTCTGAAGTAGCTATTACTATGTAGGAAAGTGATTTTGAAGTTATCTAGTAATTGTATGGAAACCTCAGCTCACTGTTCAGCAGCAGGTCACCTAAGTGCTGAGAATGACTCGGTAGGAGATAAAAAACAAAACAGAAAACAGTTTTACACGGTGTAAATTGATGGTGCAGTTAGGTCAATGCAGTGTAAAATTCTGGTCTGCTCTGTTACAAAAAGACAGTAAAGCTAGGAAAATTGGAGGGTCAAAGCTGTATAATGACAACACAGCTGAGAAGCAGATTAGTTGTCTGGGATTCTTCTGGATGGGAAAGACGCTGCTTCATGAGGACATAACAAGGATCTGTAAATTCAGAAGTGATGTGGAAAAGGTGTGTGTTTTGATAGAAGTAGTTATATGGAGGTAGCCAGTCCAAAATTAAAAAATGAACAACATTTTTTTCACATGTGGCATGCTTACATACAAAATGGGACATACAGCTAAGATACTTAGATCAGAAACTCACTGAAGATTGATCAGAAGTCAAAATAGTGTAATGAGGGAAGTGTTCCCGGCTGCCTCTGACAGTCGTAAAATCTCTGCCACTCACTGAATGCTATTTGATACCAGACACAATGTTAGGCAACCTTCAGCATTAGGCAGTGCAGTTTCTTTTAGTTCCACATCAACGTTCCAGCATTTGGGTGAACTTTTAGGATGAGGGGTATTTGTAGTACCACAAACTGAGCACCAAAGTACTAAGCACTATAAAGGAACAAAACATTGTCTATTCCTCATAAAAGAGTATTGTCTGTGTGCACTGGTGAGCTGTAACTTTTGTTTATTCTAGATCTGAAATGAAAAAGGGAGAGGAAGTACATTAATGGATACTAATCTGAAAATCCCACTAGGTTGTCTCTCTGAATAGCATGGGACAATTTGCATTCTTCTTTACCAAACTTTGCAAAATGTTATTCACACACAGTAAAGATCAGAAATTCTGAGGTTTGTTTCACTTTTCTGGTCTGCCTCACCAGGGAGGTACTTTCCACTGTGAGTTGGCTGTTCTTGGCAAGTTTTTTTCATTTCCCTCCTCATTCTGCTGGAATGTCTAGACCATGCATTTTTCAACAGAGGTGGCCTTTACCTTGACAGCATAGGGTTCAATTTTTTTAGACTAAAATCTCTGAGAAACAGAATTGCAAGAGGAATAAGGCTCTGAGTTTTTATACTCTCTTCCGGGTATACATGAATAAAGTTAGGCCACACCATATGAACACAGCTCCTTCAGTTTTGTTACTCCTCCCTGGTTTAACTAAAATGCTCTGAGAATAATGTAACTAAAAGGAGAAAATGTCATGCTTCAGTGTATCTATACCAATTTACAGTAATATTCCTCTTAGCACTTTCAAATCCATATCTTGCTTTTATACTCATATAGTACTCAATAAAGACAAACAGCAGCTTTTTCCTCTAGATAAATCTGGTATTTCAGAGCTATTTGAGAATGCAAAAGTTGTCAACAAGCTGCATGACTACTACTTTCAGGCTTGTCCTTCCATAGGTCTTATATTTTAAATCCCCCAGTAATTTCCCACATTAGTTCATTATCAATTTAAAGTCTTTATTATAAAAATTACTTTAACTGCATGCTGTGTTTTCTTTTTATAGGAATAGGAATAGGAATAATTCCCTTATTCAGTCCTGAAAAAAACATCCTGAAGGTATTGAAAAGAAAAACAGAATAGAGAAATACTTGCCTCATGACTGTACAATAGATCTATCTAATGCAGTAGAAAACTATGAAAATTCGGATCCACAACTGTGTTAATATTTTTAAAGACCTAATACCTATTTGTGCCTTGTACCTTACATTATGAAGATTCCTGTGTATTGTGGCAGCTCTCTTCCTTTCTGAATACTTATTTATCAGTGTTATAGTCATTGAATCAAATCTGTCTGCCCATACCTATGAAACTGGCTACTGTCAATTAGAAAAAGTTTAATCAAGTTAAACAGAATGAGGGGATTAGATGCAGTTGTTCAGCTACAATTTTTATATATTTAAAAATATCAAAATTTTGAGAAATATTTGTTGCTGAACATATTTAGTTGACAGTTAACTTGGTTTTCCTATTTAAGGTGGTATTAAGCCTTTTCTTCTAGAAGAATAAATCATAGTTACACTGTATTTGCACACATGAGATTAGTGAAACAGAAATAGGGAGAAATGTGAAGATAATTTTATATTTCTTCTGCCTGCAAAGTTTTAGCCTTATAATTTAAAAGCAAGTTTTATGATTTGTTTTCAGAAAAGGACATGTGGGATAGATGTTTAGATAAACTTTCTATGTGTTAGTGTAGTTGAGTGCTGGAAGAGGTTCAGGAAGTGCTATGGAATTAGGGAATTCTTTTTTGTTAGAAATGCAGGAATAGTTTTCCCCGTGTTAATAAAAGAAATTTTGTTTACAGCTCTGTTATCTTTTATTTTGGTGAGATTAAAATTTCATTGTTACGAGGGGTTGGTGTGTAAAAATAAGTGCTCATAATATTTAAAAATTGTTCTAATAAATGTTCAGTTATGTAGCTTGCTTGAAAATATGACAAGCTGGAGTGTTTCTGCTGTGATGAATTCAGTTGGAAATGCTCTTCTTGATTTAAATTTTTTAAAAGTGTGTTTAATCTCTGTGTTTTGTTATTTGGGGCTAGATTAATTGCAAGCTTTTAAAGAAAGCACATTCTATAGATTGAAGGATTAGCTGATAGTGGAATGAACTGGCCATAAAAATATGTGTTCCTTAGTCAGGTCTGGAAAATTAAACAGTTCAGTAGTACTGACCAACCCCTTATTTTAATTTAGGAAGGCATCCCTTACATTTCCCAGGGATTTTGCTACTCGTCTAATACTATTGGAATGGCTAAGGAACTGAGTAATAAGCAGAAGTTAAGGTAGGAGTTACTTTAACATTGCCCTAAAAATTAAAATTGTGTACTAATCATTTTAATCCAGATCAAAAATGTTCTTAGGCAAAGACTTACAACTTAGATGGTTTTGCACACTGAAGAGACGATTTCAGAAGTAATGATTACCTTGGAGAGTGTCACTTACATAAGAACGTCTCTTCTGCCCGTCTCTTCTATAACACTGTTGGTTGCTCTTGTAAGACATAAATACAATCTAAAATACACACTGGGTAAACACCTCGAAGTTTTAGCCCAGGACAGGAAAATGAAAGATGAATCTCAAAAACAGAAAAGAGATGAAAATCCAAATGTATGGTCTTTTGGTTAGTATCAGCATTCCAATGCTGAAGTGCTTTTCACTTCGAAAGTGCTTTTGAAACACTTACCCAGAGTTATTTACTTAAAGACTTCTATTAAGAGGGTGAAAGGAATGTACTGAAAATGTCTCTCTCTGGAGGCTGACAAGCCTTATAATATAAAAGATTCTAAGTTTTTCTCTTCCCTATTGTTTGAACCTGAAGCAGTGATATTTAAACTCATGAAGGAAAGAGACACCAAAACATATTGTTCCTAACTACATCATCATATTATAAAATTGTAACCTGATTTCCTATTTAGCAAATGATAGTGTGATTTTAAATCAATCCCAAAAATTTTCTGTAATTCTCTCTCTCTCTCTCTCTCTCTCTTTTAAAACAAGCGAATTAGTTATCAGCCTTATACACATTTTATTAATTTTCGGTGTTGGCACTACCTGGTTTTACATTATTTTCCAAAACAAAGAGTCTCTTTAATATGCTTTAGTTTTAAAAGTTCATCAAAACATAGTTATACAGAAATAGTGATTTAATAAAAAAAATGTATTAGGAGGTTATTCAGCTACTTCATATTGTATTTCAGAGTCATTCTGATTTGATTATATTTTAACTTTTTTCAGAATCAAATCCTAAGTACCTCTAGTCAAAAGATTAAAAAATATAACAAAACAACCCACAAAAGAAACAGGCTCCAACAAACCAGTAATGAGACAAAGAGCAAAAATGCTTTTATTCAATTTTCAGCCCCTCTAGACAATCCAAATTATGTGTGAAATATTGAAAAATGACAGCAAAACATTTTAGATCTTTCAGATCTGAGAAATGTCTTAGTTAAATCTTGGTTTTTCAACAGACCTTTGCCTGGAATGCTAGTTTTATACATGACCTGTTTAACGAAGTGGTCAAGATCACTCACTGAGAGTGTGATGTTCAGCCTTCTCCCAGCTGTTCCACAGCGGTTCCCCATGATGTCCCTCCCCAGTTTCAGCTTTCAAGCCCATTAGGCGTGTTTTGTGCAAGCTGTGCAGCCCATGAGGCCAGAACTGAGAGGCAGTGTAGTGACTCTACATGGGGCAGGACACAAAGAACTCATCAGACCTCACACCAGCTGCAACACAGATGTTCTGTGTGGCCTCCTTCACTCCATTTATTCAGGCCACCTGGCTTTGTAAGATGTAAAAATGGTTAAATCTAATTTTCAGCTTTACTTTGAGAAATGTCATGTTGAGAAGGTTGTCAAAAGTCAGTGCGTAAAAGATGTAATGTACTTAAGGGTATTTCTAAAGTAACTTCTGTGCCACAGTGGTTGCTGTTATCTTGTTCTGCAGCAATCATGCTGTGGCAGCTGGACTTGTGAGAGAAGCTGTACTGTTATAATCAGATAGAGAAGTTAAGAAATATACTTTTACTTCTTTTCCTGCCTATCCATAAGAAAAACAAAACAGCATATCTTGCATCTTCACATATTCTACTCACTTGTACAATAATTTCTCATATACATTCACAATATGTGGAGTGCCCCAGGTGACACATTTCTGTGCTGGTTTATTATATATTCTGGCAGCACCATGAAAATGCAACAAACTGTTATAAACTGTTATATACTCTGGCATATATAATAATGTCTGGCCTTGATGGCGTTAGTTAAATCTATGGGTGCCTTGAGAGGCACAGTTGAGCATTTAGTCAATATTTCTGTGTAATGTGGCTGTCTTAAAACTCTTCTTGCTAACAGAAGAGCTCTGTTAAACAAATATCCATTAGTACAAAGCCTTTTGATGGGAAAAAATCAAGTTCTTGTTTCCTTGTGCCTAAAACATCGTTACATCCTCTAAACTCAGTGGAGGCCATGATGTGGTTTAACTTTTATGTTTGCATGAGTATTTACTGTACTGGGATGAACAAAAATGTAACAACCAAAATGTCTGAAATGATTGGCACCTGTTAAAACTGGTCCAAAACTACAGAGCTTGTTTGTCAAGCCTGCTGGTGGCAGGCACTCCATCTGCACCAGCACAGACTAAATCATCTAGAGGACAGCACAAACAGCTGTAGGTACCTGAGAGAATTACACCCTTGTGTAATGGACACAACAGAGGTGACAAAATTTGTTTATAGGAGACTTTCATTTGTTTCCTTGCTGCAAAGGAGCATCAGAGGACCACTGAACCTAGAAGATACTGGGATAGTCATGCAAAAGTCTTGAGTGGTCTCAGCAAAGCTATCACTTTGTTAAAGAAAGAGAGGATATTCATTATCATATAAGCAGTGAAAAGGAAGAAAGGCAGCCAAAGACAAGGAGACAGAATCAGACACAATTTAGGGGATGAATTGGAAGATGAGTGTTTATGGAATGAGGAGTCTAATTGAATTTTTCTATTGCCTCTTCTTAAACTGAGTTTACTTGAAACCAACACTGCTTCTGAGAGGCAGCTGTGTAAAAACAGTGCGTGGGGATGAGTGGCATGAATTCTTGGGTGACCTTGGCTTTCTTCATATTTGGACTGGATTGGGTCCACTAATGGTGTAGAACAGGAGCAAAAAAAAAATAAGCACACCACTAGTCTTGGCTACCTACATAATAAAGCCAGGATAAGTGAAAAAAGGGAACATGCAAATGAAATACTTAGTTTACACAGAAGAGAAGGAAAGATCTTGTGACAGGACCTGGAGGACTACGACATTTCAATTCTACATTTGGAGTTTATTGAAACAGAAACTAGAACAACTGACTTTACAAACAATCAAAACACAGAATGTTAAACACTACAATTAAAAACATTTGTAAATGCTTCTCTTCCCTATCCAAAATGCCTTCAACTGAATTATCCTTTTTTTCATATTTGTTGCTCTTGTTCAAACAATTCCATGGCTGGCTTGTATCATGCATTCCCACTGCATAGGCTGCTATTTAGGATACACCCTGCTCTCACTCTGGAGGTCTGATTGAGGAATTGATCTTTCCCCTTGGCAGTAGCCTCCAAACTGGTATACCCACCTGTTGCTCTCCCCATCTCCTTCTCATGGGGGCTTTTCTGACCTGGTGCTAAGGGAGGAGGACACAGGTCAGGTGTGGGGCAGGTGTTCCCATACATGCAACAGGTGGTGAGGAATAGGGATACCCTCATTGCAGACATCATTTGAGCAGGCATGGAGTCGCTAGGACAGAGTCAATGACACTGGTATTCTTGTGTTCCTTCCACTCCCATTGGTCATTTTGATAACATTTTCATTGGAATACATGCAGCTAGAAAAGACTGCAAGGAAAATACTACTGTGCACTTAAAGCACTACTTTGCACTTCAGAGCCCTTCTGCAGGTACAAAGCAGTGAAGAGCTCTGCTTGCAACTGAAGTGCATGAGAAAGTAGAAGAGTATTTAAGGAAATGCCTTTTATATAATAAAGCCAGAAAATGTAACTGAAAGACAGTAAGAAGGATCAAGATCACCCAAGCAAAGAGATTATTCACTGTGTTAAAATAAGAGAATGATCTTGAGAGACAACAGAGATACAATTAGAAAAAATTTGTAGGAAGAGGAAGACCTGAGAATGGAAGTTCAAATACTTTAACCTGAAGTGTGAAGAAGAAGGGGACCATCACGATGCCAGAGAATTTATGTGGAGCATCACAAAATAAAATAATTACTTAAAGTAAAAAAGAACACAGATGCTGTCAGAGGTCATGAGGTATTTCACTTTCTTCCGTGTTCTTGCAGCCTATCTGGGCACTTTTTGATTACCACTGATTTTTATCCATTTCTCAGCAGTAACCAGTGAGTCTGAGCAATCAAACTGGCTAAAAAAATCCATAAATCTGTTATCTCTGAATAACTGCTTCAAGGGGATTATTTCAGCAAATAACTGTAGACAGGGAGAAGCAAAGAATTTGCTGATTGATTTCTTCCTCATGACATTCAAATTTGCCTTTTAAGCAGGAACCAGTATATTAATAAGACTTTCGTCTTCAAATGCTTTCCTGTATCCTCATGTCAAGCAACTTGCTGTGTTATTAACATACATAGATACCTCTGTTTCACTGTAACCCTTCTGCCAAAAAACAATAGTGAAGAACATGGCTGAGATACAGAGATGCCTCTGAACAAAAAACACAGTTGGCCCAGATTCTACCTAAGCTTTAGGGAAGCTGGTAGTTTGGTAATCTGATGAGCTGAGTATTGAGCTTTGACACTGCCTAAAAAGTCCTGTTCCTTTCTTCTATTTGCATCCTCTTCCAATACTGTTGTCCTGCTGCTTAACCTGTACCAGTACAGGGGCCCACTGGACCTCTCCAACTGTCAATTCAGTTCCCTCACATGGCAGAAAACAGCCCAGCTGTGTACTTTTTTGTGAAAGATCTAATGAGCAGCACCATCAGGTAGGAAGAGAGGAAGGGAAAGAGCAGGAGCAAAGGTAAGGAAAGGGCCAGATTCTGCACTTGGGATAGGGCTACCCTGCATGTACGGACAGACTGAGGAATGAGATACTGGAAAGCAGCGCTGCAGAAAGGGACATGGGGGTCCTGGTTGCTGACAAGTTGAATTTTAGTGCCCTGGCAGCCAGGAGAGCCCCCCATGTCCTAGGGTGCATCAGGCACAGCATCACAGCTGGGCAAGGGAGGGGATTGTCCCACTGCTCTGCACTGGGGCAGCCCCACCTCAAGTGCTGGGGGCATTTCTGGGTGCCATAATGTAAGGAAGATATAAAGCTATGAGACAGTGCCCAAAGGAGGGCCACAAGGAAGGTGAAGAGCCTTGAGGGAAAGCAGCTGAAGTAATTTGGTCTGTTCAGCCTGGAGGAGACTGAGGTGAGATCTCATCACAGTCTTCAACTTCCTCATGAAGGGAAGAGGAGGGGCAGACACTCCAGTGACCAATGAGAAGACTTGAAGGAATGGCCTGAAGTTGTGTCAGGGGAGGTTTAGGTTGGATATTATGAAAAGGTTCTTCACCCAGAGGGTGGTTGGGCACTGAAACAGGCTCCCCTGGGCAACGGTCACAGCACCAGCCAAACAGCTCAAGAAGCATTTGGGCAATGCTCTCAGGCATTGCACCTCAGGGTGTGACTCCTGGGGATGGTGCTGTGCAGGGCCAGGAGTTGGATTCAATGATGCTTATGGGTACCTTCCAACACAGCATATTCTGTGATTCTGTGATTTTCTGCTTGCCTGCTTTCACTGTGACTAAAATCAGAGAGCTGATCTTAAGATTAAGACATGAATCTTAGTTCTCTGGAGCTGAGCAAAATCACATTATCACTAACATTTACAGGGTTCCGTGAATGGGACAAGGAGAGAGAACATGGGCTTTTACTATGCTGGGATTGATTTTAACTTCAGGGGTATCAAACCTTCCAATGTGCAGAACAATAATGTATTTTTCTTGTTTTCTTCATTTTGTTCTGGTTTTTCATTCTGTTCTTCCCCGTTCACTGCTTATAATGGGACCACACAAAGGATTAAAGACACTACAAATCTAATTGCAGTCTGGATTGAATTTAAGGAAAAATAAAAATCAGAGAGGGTGCAACTGAGCTGGTTTTCCTACACAGCTTAACCAGATGCTTTGCTTGAATATTTACAGTGTTATTAAGGCCTATTCTTCCTGAAGCTTTTAACTCATTTTTGAAGTTAGTGAGAATTTATGGCCTTTGGCACAATTTTTAGGATGCTAGAAAATAAAAAAGAAATTAAAGAGTTGAGCATAAAAAAATGAAAATTGCATGCAGGTTTGCTCTGTGAAGATGACAGATGATTACAAGCACTTGACTATCAGTTAATTTAGAAATTATCAGTTTGCACTTATTTTTCATGTGATCTCATTTATCAGAGAAATGGTCGCTAGAATACTATGCTTTGAAATTTGAAACTTTCTCCAGAAAAAGAGCAATTGTGAAAAGGTTTTTTTAAAACATATTTTCTTTTTGGCAGCCTCTCTCTAGTGAAATTATTGATGCTAAATGGTTTTCTTATATCAAGACTTCATCTTACAAGCTTATAGCTACACTTAATTTATGGTTTATGTTAGATCTCTGGGTGAAGTTAAGCATGCATAAGACATATGTATTCAGCTGACCTTAAAATCCTGATAACTTTCTGTGCCTAATATTTTCTCCTTGCTCTTGGCAATTATGTTTCCAGGTTACTGTTTAGATCATGGAAATTATTTTTCAGTGGTCATTAGCTTTCACCACTGAACAAACATGGAGACTCCTGTAAAATGGAGCTGTGTGTGTATGAGCCGAGTTGCTTAAAACCCCAGCAAGATGATGAACAATGAACATTATATGTCTGCATGGCACCTTGGTTAAGTCCTCTCAAATGCCAGTCTCTGGTAATTTTAGCAAGTCTTGTGACTTTCCTCTCACCTTTTCTGTGTCAGGGTAGCTTTAAACACTTTTAGTCTATTGCAGATGATGCAGATGGAAGTGGGATTCTGTCTGCAAGCACTGGAAATCACTTCTGACAGTCATGGCTTGCTGCTCTTGGCAAAGATGATCCCTGCATGACCTTGCTTCATGCTGAGCAGAACAGTAGTTGGCTGCTATAGGGAGCAGCCAGGCAAGAAGTCCTGAGTGAGAGGGAGAAATAGGAAGAGGTAAACAGACTAGAGAGCCCTTAATCCATGCAATAGGAGCAGCCACTGGAAGGAATGGGTCAGAGAATCTCAAACAAGAAATCAATACTTGGCTTGTTTTGTATTTCAGAAAGAGGAGATTTATACCTTTCTGCTAGAATTTCTGAAATATGCAATATACCTATGAATATAAATATTTAGCTGGATAGTTCTGATCTTAACAACAGTTATTTCAATATCATATACTGAAGAATCTTCCTTGTGAATTTGAGGCCCATATCCACTTATATCCATTTCCTAAATGACTAGTTAATCCCAGGGGAATTAGTCCCCATATGCAATAGTCCTAACTTAATTTCTGAAGTGTCAGAATGGGGCCAGGTAAATCAGCAGACATGTAAGCCCAGAGATGTAGTGGGATCCTGACTCAAAAGATAACAGGAATCATATTCATTGCATTCTAGCTGTGACTGAGGAAAGTATTTACATCTTAAAAAACAGGCATTACATGCTACTGTCATGAAAAGAAACCACAAATTATAGAGAAAAATCCCCTCACTGCTCAAAACATCTGGGGAAAGCAGATGGATAGAGAGCTGATTCCCAGGAATATGCAGGAGGCAGAATGATCCACCTCCCCTCTTCTGGTACCTTCTTCATCTGCTGTCCTGAAGTTTTGAGACCCGTGAATGGTTTCGGGGTTGCAGGAAGACTCTGAGACGTTGGGGAAAATGTGAGATTAAAGACTCCACTTAAATGCCTGAAAGGGGAACATGACGTTGGGCTGGAGGGAGAGCATGATTGCTTGCTGTGCTGAAGGTAACTGAGGGAGCAGGGGGTGGGGACAGAGAAGATTACTTTGTTCTAGTGTGGGATTCTCCAAGGAGGTATGAGCTCCACATTATGAAGCAACCATTAAGCCAAATCTTTATAAAATGGTTTTAATCAAGTCTTCTAGGAATAGCCCATAAAACTCTGACTAAAATACCCTCACTAGGAATGTGAGAGAAGCTGATAACCATGCAAATGCCACCCACACAGCTGGTGGTTGTGGGCCCAGAAATCAGGGCATGCCAAAATCTGCAGGACAATACCTTCTAACAATAAAGCAAGTCTCCTCTTCTGTTGATGGCATCACTGTGGCTCCCAGGTAGGCTGGCCAGTAGTGTCTCTGCAATCCTCCTTTGAGTGTAGCAGCTCCCTAAATATCCCTCTCCACTGGATGGAAGAGACCTACCCCACAGAGAGCTGCAGGGAGTACCCATGGTTTTTGGATGTCCTCTAGCCAGATTTGTTGGCTTGCTAGAGGTTTTGCTGCACAGGCTGGCTGGAGCAGGGTATGAACTGGTGTGAACTGGTATGCTGGGAAGGAGGGAGAACAAGCAGCATCTTTTCAGAGCGCAAAGATGGGAGTTCCTCTGTGGTTTATAAGCATCTATCACAGCAGGGTACAGGAAGTTGGAGCAGTCTCTTCTTGCTTAGGAGTCTAATTTAAGTAACTACAATCCCAGACATAAAACTAAAATGCAGTATGTGTGACCACTGAGGTCCTGCATGAAGTATTCAATCACTTGGATGGCATGTTTCTTTGTCTGCAAACTGATATGTTGAGTTAGGGGAAAAAAAAAAAAAAAGGAATTTTAAAGCTGAATAAAAATCAGCACTTAAAAAAAATATATGGTCTATCCTTCCTTGCTGTTTATAGGCCTCTAATTTGGTAGTGCTGCTGCAGCTGCCAAACTGTAGATGGGCTCAAAGTTATTGTAATAACATTCATTTCTTATATTATGAGGCAGTGTAGGAAGATCTGTCTTTTCAAAAATCGTTAACTAAGGATGGAAGATAAAATAGATTACTTATAAACAAATATTTTTAGCTAAAAGAATCTGATTATATTAGAAGTTCTGGTCTATAAATATAACAGAGTTTGTGAACTGTTCCCATCTGTCTTGTCCCTGTCCTGTGTCAGTAGGGGGAAGTAGTAACTAAGACCTTCTGTGGCTTAGATACTAAGTGCTTTTATCAGAGTATTTTTGTTCACCCTCCTTTCTGCCTTTTGACATCAGCAAGAAGTTTTATTTATATTCTGCTATGAGATATTATATCTACTACGGAAAATTACTGACAACTGCTTTGTCAGTGACGCTTATGTCCAAGTAAATCTGCTTAGTTTACAACACTTTTTTGTTAATCTGGATTAAAATACTGCAGGTGCTTCACCCTGAAAGATATTAATATTGTTTCAATTAGGCTAATCACTGCAACAGCAGTTTTCTAAAAATTGCAGTGATGGTGGCTTCGAGGCATGCAGTGTAAGCTAGGACACCTCTCATTCCCCATCCAAACCTCAGGCTCTCTCCAAACCCTGTTCCTGCTCCGAGCAGAGCCAGTTTAGCTCCACCCTCTGAGCAGTCCAGCCCTTATTTATATGAAGTCTGTGGTCCAACTGGCTTCAGATGGCGTGTGTTATGTGCGTGTGCCTGCCTCCTGAGTGTGTGAGACGAGCTGGGATCATGAGCCAGGGTTGTTCCAAGTGGTTTTAATCAGCAGCCCATTAGAGGAGAACGGAAAACTTCAAACAGGGTAAGAACCAAGTAAGTAAACCTAACTTTGAACTTGCAATCTGGACAAAACAAATGCAAATGAAAATCTTCATAGTCTGTCAGTTTTTAGACAAATTATCACTTTTAAGAGAAAGCTGTGCTTTCTAACAGGAAGGAGGAAATTTAAAAGGACTGGAATGAAGGATACTGTAAAAACAAAGTGGGAATTGAAAATGCAAGAGAGAAAAAACAGCAAACGATTGTTCACAAAGTTGGTACACTCTCTTACTTTTTTCAGCTGTGGACGGGACATGTTAAGCTTTAACCTCTTGCCTTCTTCAGTACTGTTGTCTCACTGAGGAAGTAGTTCCTTTTGCAAAGGGGGTGAAGATTTCTGCTCCTCACCTGTCTGCTGGCAGGTTAGTTTTCCTGAGAGCATGTAGTGGAAGAGCTCTCCACGGCTCCTTGCAGGATGCCCCATGGCATGCTGCTGTTTGCTGCTGCTCATTTGTTGTTTTTTCACAGGTTGTTCCAGTAACTCCATGGGAAGGTGATCCCCAAACCTCTGCTTCTCTGGAACTTGTAACTTCTTGCCTGGCACCAGGAAAACACTTAGCAGCAGAAATGGGAAAATTCATGCTAGTTTTGGGTAAAGTGTGCCTCTGACTTTTTTTACCCTGACGTGGCTACTTGGACTGCATCTGCAATGTGGCAAAGGGCAAAGTGAGGTCGGCAAAGAGGCCATGGTTTGTGGGCAAGTCCCCAGATGCCGCAGGCTTTGTCACCCTCGTCCCTTCCTTCTGGCCTTAGTGGTGGCCCTCTGTCTGTTCTGCCAAACCCTGACTCCTATCATGACCAGCAGCATTCTTTCAGCAGTTGTTAATGGGATTGCACCCAACAAACTGACTAAAACACAGCAAGGAAGATATAAGGAGGTCTCCCCAAGCACCATGCACTGCTTCCTCCCTGGCAGCAATTCAGAGACAGTGAAAAAGGTAAGTCAGCTGGAGCAGAGTGCTGAGCAATAATTAGCAAAGCGAGGGATAGCAAGTCTGGCAGGATCATCTGAGTCCAGCTAAAATTAGCCTAAGTTTGGAAGTCTGGGATCTGTATACAAACAAATGGGTGATCTAATGACAGCGGCATATGCACAAGCACATTCCCATTACCAGCTCCTCAGTGTGCTGTTATGAACACAGGAATCCTAAAATCTTCAACTGAAACATTGCATTGCACTGTGATTCCAGCAAGATTTCAGTTTGCTGCACAGACCATGCTTTATTTTGGCTTTGGGAATTGGTTTAGAGGCTTTACAGTACAGGCACGTAAATCAGGAGCCAGTGGGGTTTCACAGAAGTGACTGAGGCTGTTAATTGGCACAGGGACTGCAGCTGCCCTGTATTAAAGTTATCTGCTCGTCAGCTCTGAACTTTACTGGGATTCTGCTGAGAAGCTGAATTTAACTGCATTTGAGAAACAAAAGAATAGTTTCAAATCATGTTATATATGCTGGAATCTCTGTCTCACAAATTTTACTTTGTCCATCGATTACCTGACTTCATGTTTATTTTGTATAGGGTTCCTAGGATGGGTGTTTAAATCTAACAAATTGAGACGCTGTTATTTTTGTTGGAAAATCTAGTTGGTTAAATGGTCTCCAGACTGAGGTAGTTATTTTTACTCTGGAATCTGTGATCAGCACTAGCACAAATGTTTAAGGTTTCCTTCAGTCCTATAGAGGAGCTGAAAGAGTATATTATAGAGTCCTACAATGGTGCAGCAGATACCACACTGTGAAATTATCATTATGCTAACATTTTATATAGAACTGTGGCAGAACTGTAAAAAATTTGTGACCTCACAAATTATGGACAGCAACCACATAAAGCAGTTCCAATATTAAAAAAAAAAAAAAAACAAAAAAAACCAAAAAACCACCAAAAAACCCAAAAAACCCAGGCTGCTTCTTTGATTAGACAGTTCATAGTCTAAAAGGTCAGCAATATTGATTTTAGGAGAGCAGCTGTAAAGTGCATCTTCTGCAACAATCAGAAACAGATATGGGGAATAATTGTGGCATGAACTCTTTAACCTTAACTCTTAAAATACTGGTGTTTTTTCTTATAGTACATGCAGCATTTGTCAATTTTTATATTTTAATACACTAGGTACCCAGATTCAGATCTGATCTGCAATATGACATAAATAATTTAAATTTAAAGGGAAATAAGCACAGCTGACATATGCTGGTTGCATTGTGTTACATTTACAGGAACAGTCCATTCCTTTTTTTACTCATTGCTATTATAATGGCAAAGAACATTTCATACCTTGGGCTGTTTAATATCTGTAAGAACTGGTGAAATAATGGCAAAGTTTTCCTAGTATGCTGTTTGGCTGAAAATATCTGTAGTATCTTCTTTTGCAAATTGCCTGAGAAAAAAATGCAGATTGACATGGAACTTGGTGTGCTGGCCAATTGAAACGAGAAGAAAGCTTTTGTTTTTACAACATGCTGTACTTACTGCTCTCCAGCATACGTGGTTGGATGTGACTATCACATGCACATGCTGGACCTGTAGTACAGATGTGTGTATATTAACCCTTATAGGTATGTTTTCCAGGGCTGTGCTACCTTAACACATTCCTTTTCAAGTTTTTAAGACCACCCATAGCTGGCTCCCTGTTTGTCTTGAATTTTTCCTCTAGAACATGATGAACAAAATGTCTTGCACATGTTGGGATGTTACTCTAAGTTGGTCTCCGTTTCCCAGCTTTCTCTGCTGGTTGTGTAGGCTGAATAATAACCTCAGAGAACAGAAAAGACAAACATTGCCAAAAATCTCTACCACTCTGCTTTGAAAGTGTGTTCTTGAACTGTGTGTTTGCATCCACTGCTTATTCAGATAGCTGAACTGTTATCTGGCTTGATTTTATTGGGCACTCAGTAACATCTAAGACAGATGTCACTGTTGAAACTCTACACTGTTTTATTTTACTGTCACGTGCTTACTGACAGGAGACAATTTGGAAACAACTTCTCATTAAAGCTCTGGTAAAAATCTTCATGTATGAACCTGAAAAAATACTTTAAAATACAGTTATTCACAGTTGCAATTAAGTAGTCATACATGTATTCTTATTCAATAAATAGTCCAGGAAGAAAATTTAAATGCATTAAAAAAAGGATCTATTATATAGTTAAACAGTGACTTAAAGCAAACACTGCATCATGTCTTATGAAATCAAAGTTCATCAATAAATTTTAAGGAAAATAATACACCGCTGGAGATAATATTTTTAGGTAGCACATAATGTTTATGGTTTTGAGCGATAGCATGTCACACTGCAGATTCTCTTCTGGGTAGGGGCAGGTTTTGTTTGCTTCCTTCAGAAAAACAACCAGTACTGTGTTGAGCCTGTTGTGAGAATTTGATTCTTTATTGTTATTAGAGGGGCAAAATCCCCCTCCAAAATCTAATAATTTCTTCATTCACAGTATACATAGCACTAAGTGCCTCAAAAAAACCCACCAAACCAAAATACACAAAAAAACCCTGGCATCTTTTTTATAAGCCATTTGTTGGAAGCAGAGAAAGAGATCTTAGGAGAAGTCCAGCTTTGCCAATGTATTTCTGATGTCAACATTCACCTCATTTTGGAAGTTACAGTGGTAGTGTGGAAGTAGAAGACATGTGTGGAAGACGCATGGGGATGGACATTGTCAATTACATCTGTAAACGTGTCTTTAACTATACGGGATGGAGCCCTTCCTCTTGGGCACATAGTGCAAGCTGTCTTTTTTAAATTGCAAAAATGCAGATTTCATTCACAACCTGGAAAACCAGACAGAGCTCATAGTACTCCTCTCTTGTATCACATGGTTTTAAAAACTGCTGGAGATCTTGTCCTGAAGTTTTAAATTCACAGGAACAAAGGTTAACATTTTCTAGTTCAAAATTAATATCTGAAATATGAAAAATAGAAGGCTTATTTCTGATTTTCCAGCATTAAAGGCAGTAAAGAGTGATATCACATCTAGCAGCAAGCTGTCTGCAGGTTTAGCAGGGCACTCTTACCTCCTAAATGAAATGTATATATACATGTTTGTGAATATATATAGTAGGCAGAGGAGCTGGTGCTGTAGCATCAAAACTGCAACAGGTATAAGGAAGAAAAAAAGCCCTCTGTGTAGTTTGCCTAGCACGGTATTGTGCCAGAAATACTTTTAGTACCAGCCCGTTCATTGCACTTATCTTAAATAATTTAGCTCTGCTTCTCAGCCAGTTTTGAGAAGAGCTTATTATCTGGTTAAGCTGTGCTTCCACTCTCAGAATTAATTCAGCCAGAGGCAATTTAGATGTCTCTGCATATAAGTAATTTTGCCCAGGTAGATGGTGTACCTCTGCTGGGTAGAAGGAATATAGACAGTACTGCTTTTAGGAAGGCAGATACCTGGTGTTCAGTTGGTTTCCCAGTCAGAGAAGACCCAAAAACACTGTTCCTTTTGTTCTTAAAAGGCCCAGTTCCCAAGTCATTAAGCTTTACATCCAGGTTGAAATTGTGGTTCACCATACTGGCAGTGGGATTTTCTGTCTGGTCCTGGAAAGCAAAACTCTCTCTTTAAAGTCCTTATTTCTTCCACAGCTAGATAAAAAAAAGAGGAGGAAATTATTAATCACCTTTTATAGTGATAGGCACTATCACCTCCTGTGATAGGCACTTTTTTTGGCATACTAGCTTTCCAGTCATTGTGAATGTATTTAAACAAAACAAACAAACAAAATTAAAGTTCTAAATTGCGTTCTGAAGGAGATTATTTCACGAATACCCAATAGACTTTTGCTTCAAATCCCCTGGCCATTTAGGCCAACTGATGTCTGGCTAAAGACTAAAGCTGAAGTCTTCCTTTCAAGGCCCTGAACCTGCCACTTACATTTTGTGTAAAAGATGTATCTCAAAGAGGAACTATATTGAAGTGAACAAACAGGAAAGATAAGAAAAGGTTTTTTATGGCTTCATTCTGAACAAATAGGATAGCATATAATTTCCTAGGAGTGGACAGTATGAAAGATCCAAGATAACAACAACCTGATGTGGCCATATCCGAAAGATACTATGTAGAAAAAGAAGGGGAAAAAAAGAAAAAAAAAAAAAAAGAGAAACATCATGGTTTAGTCTTAACCAATGTCTAGAGGAAGATCAGTTGAACATCTTGCATAAGTTATTGGCCCAGGCATCTATATTTGAAAATTGGCAGTGCAATTACTGAAAAGCTGAGAAAATGTTACTAGAACATTAGAACACTGGATATCCAGAGTGGAGTTCTCCTCTCTTTACTTGAGTGCTTCACTCTGTCAGAGGCAGAAAGCTAGACTTCACAGTTAATAGAAATTACTGCACCTAATGCAAAATTCATCAATAATGCAAACATTTAAAACAAATCTAGGGAATTTCATCATCTAAAGTCACGTCTCCTTTTCTACTGTCTTTTTTTGTTTGTTTTTTAATGGAATATGCCCACTTCAGACAGAATAAGCAGTCAACAAAGAAGATAGGAGCAGTCTGTTAGGGAAGAAGGCACGGGGAAAGGAAGCCGATGTAGGAGAGTAGGGAACTACAGCTGCGAAGTAATAGTAACCTCAGAAAGTACAGCAGAGGTTGTGTACAGAGACGGCTGAATTCATGCAAGGGGAGAGAAAGGGAGATGAGAATGGAAATGGAGAGAAAAGAAGACAAAGCTAATGCGACCTTTTGAAATGTAAATATCTGAAAAAGGAGAATTGAAGCTGGATGATAGAATGAGATGACTTTTGCTGTTATGCAGAATGTAGTGTGGTGAGAGCTCTGGATAGAAAAGATTACGCATAATAAGATTTGATACATTTTTAAAGTAAATTTAACTAAAAAGCTTTTTTATAGAATAAATAGGGGGATGAGAACTTTTCACAAAAGAACAAAGAACTTTGTATGAAACCTGTTGCAACTACAAAGCAATCCACATAGGAGGGTATAGTATCAGTGACTGATTTCCTTGGAATGATACCACATTCACATTGTGCCCTATGAAACCAGGACATTTGTTTTCCCCTTTTATAATGTAAAATGAAACGGCACTAAGGAAACAACTATTTTAACTGAGCAGATAGGTAGAGATATTCTGATGATAAAGGGCAAGGCTATTGTGGTAGCAGTCAGGAAAGAGGGGCAGGGTGGAGACTTTGCAGGAAGGGGACTTTGAGAAGGAGGAGCAAATGGAGGCAGAATCTCACACATTACTTCACTGCGACTTCCTCCAAAAGGAGGTGTTTTGATAAGTGGTAGGATTGGCTGTTGGAACTCTGGAAGCTGAAAATTTCAGGCTTTCTGTGCTAAAAGGCGCTGACCCTCAAGCAAGTACTACCTTTGACTTGAAGCTGTGGAACAGGCTTCCGAAATTGAGTGATAGCACTGGGGTTATGAGTGTGTAGTTTTAATAGTATTGTGTGATCTCACAGGGTGAAAAACTTATGATTTAAGGTTTTAGTATATTGTAATATATATGGGGCAATATGGAGGATTTAAGGTGTTGTCTAAGTCCTTCTTCATCTTCTTCTTCTTCTTGGTTTCGGGTGTTTTTTTCTAATTGGGTGAAAAAGGTCCACATTGCAGATCTTAAGTGGTCAATTATTGGGTTAAAAATATAAATAATATAGGTGTCATCTCGTTATTGGATAGTTTATGCTTAAATAAGCTTGGAAAGAGTTAGAGACACCTCCATTTACCGTCTTGTTATTTAGAGCTCACAATTCATGAGACTGTACTATAGATAAGAATTAGTAAACATTGAGTCCGAACACAAAAACTGCAACTCCCACTCCTGGCTCTAACATGAAGAAAAGAAGATAAAAAACGTCACAACTGGCTCATTGTCTGTTCTGAAGACAGGCCATTGGTACCATGTACTACATGCAGGCATAAAGCAAAAAGCATTTTGATAAAGTAGCTCTGTACTTCCTGCTTAGTGTTGGTGATTACTGTGCAAATAACTCCAGTTTTGCTCTTGGATTTATAAAGTTATCAGAAGACAGCCCTCAAGGAAATGCCAATAATCTAATTGCTTGTTCTGTATTTATCCACCAAACAATTCAAAGCAGAATTACATTCCAGCCATTTAATTCTACAAGTCCTTTCTGATTAGGAAATTCAACAGAACATAAAGCAAGCACATTTAAATATCCTCCAGAAAGACAGAAGGAAATTAACTTTTCTCTTACTTCTTGATACAGCAGCTATGCAGACTTTTAAATATAATGGTAGTATGAACAACTTCTTATTTCTATGGACTTTTATACAAACAAAAGGAACTTAGAAGTCATATTTGGAGCTAATAAACATCTGCACAGACCCATAAATCAGTGGCCGGGGGCATTAGAACCACATGCTAAGTTTTTATTATCACTCTTCTTATTGATGCTGTTCAAGAATAGTACAGTATTTTCTGGGAGTCCCATTCATGTACTTTTTGTAATGTTGTTCTGCTAGGTGGTATTTAGCAGCAAAAGTAGATGCTGACTTCCTTTGCTAGCTAAGTGGGAATTTAAACTGTTCACTGCCTGTGAATATTGCTAATAGTGCTGGCCTTTTTTTGATAAGGCCTGTTTTCCTTTGTGGTATTGTTGTTGCACTCTGCATTCATGCAAAGGCCTTTTGGTTTGCACAGTGGCTCACAGATTTCTTTTGCAGCTGCTCAGTATCTGCACGAAGCAGTGGGGTTAAAGTAAGCTGCAGTCAAGTTATCTGAAGCTACTGGACCAAGTCTCTGACAGTCTTGGCTAGCTCAGTGAGAAAAGTGGCTGCTTGTAATCAACACAGGGACTAATGACACCAGAACTGGGTAGCTGAAAAATGATTCACAGTTTTTGAGTTCTTTCCTGAGAGAAGCTTAGGCTGACATGAGTTGGGCCATTATGTTAGGACAGAGAATTTTGTTTCTGCAGTTGAAGTGATGGTCAGTGAAATTCTATGGCAACCATTCAAACTGTATATTTGCTTCTTTTCCAGGCATAGACAATGCATCAATATTTATGGAATTATGTAATATTTTTGGAATCTGAAACAACTGCCAAGGAACTGTTTTGTTCTCTTCAACTTGAAATATCGTCAGTATTTTCTTCTTGGCCAAAACAGAAACAGTAATTGTACATCATAAGATTAGTTACTGACCAAATTCTAGAGTTTTGGAACAATCCAGAAATTCTGTACAATAGAGGAAAGCTTCAGAGACTAGCAGAATCAATTATATCCTTATACATTCATAACCTAGAATTGGATATATCAGTTTCAAGGGAAAAGCCAAAACATTTTCTTTTTAATACAGAACTTCACAGCTCCCTGGAAGTTGCAGACAGACTGAACTAAGAATTGCAACTCTGAAAATGGATGTCTATTTTCAGTTGCACAAGGATGGTTACATAATTCTTCAGCTTTCATATTATATAAACTCGACCTTTTATCTTGTTTGTTGAGACATCAAAGGAGTATACATTTGATACAATTTTTTAAAAAAAAAATTTAATAAATTTTAATGGGGCTCAATTTGTTTTGTGTTTTTCATGTTATTCTGTAAACTGAAATCAAAATTACAAAATTCATTTTTATGCATTTTTATTTACTTTACAGCCCATTCTGGTTTGTTTGGACCAGTTGTTAAGGCTGTGGATCATCTGTGTTACAGCCAATTGCACTAAAATGAGATCAGTGACTCAGCTAAGTGCAGTATTTTTTAAGCTGTAAGAGCAGATATATCATGTCAAAGCTGACATAGGGTCTCATGCAAAATCACATGGAAAATCTCAACCTTGCTGTAAAGCCTCATTAATTTCTGTGGAGACAAACACACCATTTTCTAGGTATGACATAGGCTGCAGATGTTCTTACCAATCTCTTTCATGTAAGATACATTGAATCTGTAGTAAACTGACCTGCTAACAAATAGTCTGAGTCTTCAAACTGATGAAGAGCTAAAAAAATGACTGGGACAAAGGAACATTTGACCATTTACCAATTATTCTCAAATTTTTAAAATGTTATGGATCCGTGTGTGTGTGTGTGTGTGAGTCTGTTGGACATTAAAATCATAGGAATGCCAAAAAAATCAGAACCATAAAACTTGGAAATATGTGAACAGCTTATTTTCATCTATTGTACGCCACTTCTCTTGTACTAACTTTCTGCCCAGACCTCATTTTTATGATTGAGAAACATTTTATGAAAACCAGCAGACTCTTTAAATATATAAATATGACTGTTATTGCTGTAATATTGGAAATTATGAAAAACATTTACTAGTAACTAGATCAGCATGTCCAGTGATGCAAGGCATTTTGTATAAAGCTTTGGAAAAAAGTATGGAATCACTTGCTACAAGCATGCAGCTGGACAGATTTTAAAAAAAAAATTCTGTGTAGCTGACAACCCACCCTGCGCTGTACTGGCTTGGCAAACAAACAGGACACGTTGCATCGTATAACCTGGACTGCAAATAGCTATGAAAGGACAGGGCAGAGAAAATAATTTTGGCAACACTAAGCATAGATCTCAAGCAAGTACCCTAAAAGGTGTGGAGATGCTTCATATTATTTAATAGTACCAGATTAGACATCAGGTCAAGCTGGTAAATTTAGGCTCCTGAATTGCGTCTATGTCCCAGAGACGGCGTTGCGGGCTCTTTGGGAAGCTGGTGGATAAAAGTGCCTGTACCCAGCGCCTGTACTCAGGGCCCGGGCGGCGGGCAGGGGGCTGGGGCACACAGCAGCGTGTCCCTGCTCGCTCCCTCCCAGCACTGCGCCAGCAGCCTCGCCGGCTTTTGCGTGTGTCCGAAGCGAGTGTCCCGAGAAAAGCACCCGCAGCAGCTGGTGCTGTGCTCTGTGTGTGAGGGCTGTCGCAAGCGCTCTGATCACCCAGCCCGGGGACGGCCCGGTGGGAGCCGGACGCCGCGTGGGCCCCGTGGAGCCGCTCGGGGTCATTTCCTTTGTGTTTTGTGGAAATGACCCAGGTCGCTGCCACTGCCTGAACTTCCTTATTTTTTTTTTTTTTTCCTCCTATGCTGCTATCAGTGATCTGTTGAATATTCGTCACTGCCAAACCAGAGCCTTGTAAACATTGCAGCCCTTCCCCAGAGACCTGAGGAAGACGTCTTCCGCATGTAGGCTGACGCTGCGGCGGGATCTTCCCTGGCACATCCCGCTGCAGGCAGGCGGGCTCAGCCCCTGGGCGCGCCTCGGGGCCGGTTTGCTCCTGTCCTTTGTGCCTCGTCCCTCGGGCCCGGGATTCCACGAAGAAAGGTGTGTTTTCGTGGTATAACAGAAGTGTGGTAATTGTTAGTGAGGATGGGGGCACACAAAGTGCCGGCATATCCAAGGCAGGACCCTCGCCCCAGACCGGGCTGGGGGAGACGGGAGCGGGAGAAGCCATAATCGCCAGCAAAAATGGAACAGGAGCAGAGACACGTCCTGGTCTGCAGCCCCCTGTACTCCTCACATGTCCTCAGTTCACCCTGCTGCGCTGGCCCCTGCAGCACACGTGGGATGGAAAATGGATTTTCTTGCAAAATAAAGCAAGAGGTGTCTCTATCTTCTGAGCTTCTTCCACGGTGCAAGTGAAATGGAAAGCAGGAAGTATTTGGCTGGAATGCCTGGAAGAGAAGGGAGAGAGAGCACGAGAGGGGGGCTGGGACAAGGTCTGGATTTAGGAACAGGGAGGGAGGGAGGGAAGTGGGGAGGAAGGGCTGCCAGCAGCTGCTGGCGCTGCAAGAGAACAGGAAATAGAGATGATAAGAGGAGAGGAAGGAGGGGCAAAGGCAGAAGGGGACAAGAGTGACGTTGCTGCGGTGGGCAAGGGCCGTCTGAGACTCTAACACTGTGTTTGCCACTTGATTAATGTGTTTTTAAAGTTCTGGGATGTCAGGAACGCTGTCAAACAGGTGACCTAACACAGTTCCTATGACTTCACCTTGTGGTATGCATGCTCTCTCTGACCAGCAAGTGATCAACCTTTACTTACTGCATATCTCAGTTTCTAGTCTAGTTTTGGGTTGCACATTTAGCAAATGTGGAAGACTCTGATAGTGTTGTGTTGAGATTTTTTCAGGGTCCCTTCATCAATAATGCTAATGCTTTCCGTGGGCAATGACTGCTCTGGAGCAAAAGACCATTTGATGTTAGAAGCTATGGGCTCTGAAATAGATTGTGCTCTTTACTGCTGCAGAAGAGCTTACACTTCACCCAAGCACAATGTAAAACTGCAGCCCATACTCCGGGAATACACTAATGAGAAGAGTGACTTTAGCACTAGATGCCAGGCCTATAAACAACTGGACACATCTTGAATGACATTTATTTGTATCAAAGTGTCTGTCTCTTTTCAGTGTAGTCTACTGTGCAAGAAATGGTGGTGACTTGTTTGTGTAATGCTTCATATCTCCAGTGATAAGCTTACTAAAATTAGAAGTTATGGAATAACTTAGTTTTTAAACTGCTGACAGCTGTCAGGTTGAAATTCACAAACTTGCAAAGAACTAATTTCATGTCCTGAATTTAATCCCTGCTGGTATATTTCAATCTTAAAGACAAATATCTTTCACCAAAATAAAGTGTTGGTTTTTAATGGTGTTTTTATTGCAAAAGAACAGCTAGACTCTTGCAGATAGTAGTGTCCTAATTCCCAAATGGAGCATCCTATTTTTATTATTTCACTGAGGTTTGAACAGCAAGGGGTTTTTTTTGGTTTTGGGGGGTTTTTGTTTGTTTATTTGTGGGTCTTTTTTTGTTGGAGGGGTGGGGGGTGGTGGTGGCTACCAGGGTGGCTTCTGTGAGAAACCGCCAGAAGCTTCCCCCATGTCCCACAGAGTCAATGCCAGCCAGCTCCAAGACAGACCTGCCGCTGGCCAGTGTTGAGCCCATCAGTGATGGTTGTAGCAACTCTAACAAATTTAAACAAATTTTAAAAGGGAGAAAAAGTGACTGTGCAACTGCAACCAGAGAGAGGAGTGTGCATATATGAGAGGAACAACTCTGCAGACACCTGGTCAGTGAAGAAAGAGGGGGAGGAGGTGCTTCAGGCACCAGAGCAGAGAGTTGCTTGCAGAGTGTGATGAAGGCTGTCCCCTGCAGTCCACAGTGGAGTAGAGATCCACCAGCAGGCCATGGAGTACCCATGCTGGGGCAGTCTGTTCCTGAAGGTCTGGGCCATGTGGAAGAGGCCCACACTGGAACAGTCTGAAGAGTTGCGGCCTAATTGAAGAATTAGGAAGAAGTCACGTTGGAGAAGTTCATGAAGGACTGTCTCCAGTGGGAGGAACCCCACACTGAAGCAGGGGAAGAGTGTGAGGAGTCCTCCCGCTGAGGAGGAAGGAGCAGCAGAGACAATGTGTGATGAACTGACCAAGCCCCCAGTCCCAGCCTCCCTTCTCCACTGAGGGAGAGGTAGAGAATTTGGGAGGGAAGTTGAACCTGGGAAGAAGGAGGGTGGGGGGGAGTGGGAGTAAGGTGTATTGAGATTTGGTTCTATTTCTGATTATCTCACTATAATTACATTTATTATCAAACTAATCAGTTTCCTCAAGCTGCATCTGTTTTTCCTGTGACAGTAATCAATAAATGATCTCTCCCGATTCTGATCTCTACCCACAAGACTTTCAGAGTATTTTTCTCTCTGTCCAGTTGGAAAGGGGAGTGGAAAGGGTGGCTTTGGGTGGGTGCCTGGCTTCCAGACAGGCTTAACCCACCATATTTATTTAAGAAATAAAATATCCCCCTTGCCCAAATATCTGATGGCAACAGTCCAGTGATTTGCCCTTTTCTGAAACTAATGTCATGATTGCACTATGACTGTGTTTTTGGGGTGTCTCTTTTACATTTTTTTTTCAAGAAGCTCATACCCCAGGGTAGATACAGAGGAAGGGTTTTCTCTAGATGCCATTATCCATAGGCGCTAAGTGGTAGATAATTCAAGTGTTCCTTAGGATTCATTGGAGACATCAGATCTCTTTCCACTTGCTCTTATATATGTCTCCCTGCCAGTCCTCCTATGGGCTAGATCGTGTTGGACTAATGAGGCAATGAAGGGCTGACAAGGTTACATTTAACTTTCTAGAGCACAGTAATTTCCAATTCTGTTTAGGATTCCTGTGTATGATTTTACCCCAGTACTCTTCTTACTTTTCATAATAATGCTGCATAGCTGTAGTGGTTTGAAAGCAAAACAAATGAGAGGCTCTAAGTCAGAGATACAATAGGAAAAAAGAAAAGAAAGTAAACTAGAATAGATGCAATAATACAAAAGACCACTGACAGAGTCAGAATACAACTTGAGCAGAGTGATGGAAGCAGTCCAGATGAGGTGGTCTTCCTGAAGCAGTGATCCTGTAGAAAGGTCTGGTAGCTCGGGTCCTCTGGGAATCCAGTGGGTAAGCGCCCCTCTGGTGTTCAGCGTCTCAGCATATATCCAGGCTGGAATGCTTGGTTCCTCCCTCTGAGCAGAGCATCTCACAGTGGGATGGTGAGTCATGTGATAAGGCCTGATGGGCCCATTAACAGGAGGTAGTCCAGGAGGGGGTTATCTGTGAGTCGTGTGGCAAAGGTGCTGATGGGCCCATTAACAGAAGATAAGCCAGAGTGGAGGAGGCAGGGAGCACTGCTTCACCTGGTTTCAACAGTTCATGAAGATGGTGATAGAATATACTTCAACCTAAGACAAGAGCACAACTCAGATACCTGCACTTGCCATCTGCATAAGACCTGCATTCCTTGAAAGAGTTCACATGGGACCTACCAAGGCCTCTCTGTTTAGGTGACTGCAGCCACAGTCAAAGTCAGATGGCAATTGCTGTTACTAGCTCACCAGAGCAGCCCAAATTTCAGGAAAAGTTGTTTCCACAAAAGGAAGAACATGGTTTAAAGGTCCTTGAGTGCTAACCAGAGCTTTCAAACTTTTGTAGTATCAGTTCAAAATGAAGAGAGAAAAAATGGAGGGGCAGACAAAATGAAATTTATGGTCTGAAGTCCATGATATAAAGAGAATTCTTAATTATACTAGAACTATTTTCACTGTTGTCATAGTAACTTACTAGCTTCTTTTTGTGAAAAACAACTGTATTTTATACTGCTGAGGAGTGTCCTATCCTTCAACCATTGTCTTTGCACTGTGTTTGCTGTAGATCGATGCCTCCATTCTCCAGTACTTCGGAAGCCACACAAGAAGGGCAGTTCTCTATGCACCTCCTGCTCACCATGAAACTGACCGTCAGCTCTGTCAGCGCATCCTGGCAAAACATGGATATACAGTCACAGTCCTTGAGAACAGGAAACTGGTAGAAGATCTGAAGCATGAGGGCCCTTATCACAGTAAGAATAATTGGACTTAGTTAATTTGTTAATTACTAAGTGTGATCACTAAATGTGGAATTTGATCCAGCATTTTTCCACAAACATAAAGCAAATAAACTCTGTTAAAAGTAAAGGTAGAAGCCAAATTCTAGCCCTTCTCAGCTAGATAATTTTCCACAGTTAGGTGATTCTTCCATTAGCTATATCCTTCTGTAAAAAAAATGCAGCAGAGTAGTTCATCATAGTCTTTGCAACTAAATCAGATCAGTTTGGTTCCTGATGACTTCTCATTCCAACTTCATCAATATAATTGAGGGCTTTTCAATAGAATGTTTCATAACAAAACACATACCTGCTACATTTGTTTCCTTATAATTTTCTCTCCTAAAGAAAACTTGTATCTGTGGAGGGTTTTTTTCCTCTAGTAATGTTTTGATTGTTCTGTAAACTTGCTTAAGAACACAATATAGGACAAGTACATTTTGCACTTGATGCTGAATCTGGGATAGATTACTGTTGGTTCTCAGTTCCTCTTGAAATTTGATCCTCACTTCAAGTAGAGCACTGAAGAATCCTGATCCCTTGCACAAAGGACTTAATTATAGCTTAATTGTGTAGAGTTACACTCTGCTTGATAGAGAAGCTTGGGCACCAGTTAGATATATGATGACCATGTTTGAGTGTTCTTGGGACACCTCAGAGGTATGAACTGAAACTGTGATGCCAGTTTGGTCTTGGAAGTCAATTCAGGAAATGGAAGGCTTTGAAACAGATACACAGGCTACTATTCTGTCAAAAGGAAATTTGTTGTGCTAAAGGGAGTACTGTTTGCATCACTCAGCCTTGCAATACACTTCTGGAGCTACCAGAGAGCTCAGGTTTGCTTTGAGTTTTAACCAAACCAGATAATTTCATAGATGAAGACTACAGTTACTTATCATGCTTGAGATTACTCAAAATTCCATCACTAATTTCAAGTTTCTCTAAGAAACTTTCTTGAAAATGAGGTACATCTGGTTTTCTTTGGCAGGCTGTACCAAGAAGTAGTCAATTGTCTTCATCTCACTTTTACTTTAATCTAGTTTTATAGTGAACTTGTAGCCACTGCTTGTCTTGAGTACTTTCCATCTCAGAGTGATAAGACACATCATGTCTGCAGGCTTTGCTAATGTCAGATGGGCTACAGAGAAAAGTTGTAATCTCTGGGCACCATGTGTACCATCTCTGTGAAATGCTTTTGTTTCAAATGGCCAAGGATGTGGGTATGCCAAATTCAGTTTCAACTTACTTAAAAAAAAGAAAAAAAAAGGCCTGTACTAGTCATTTTCCTACAGCGCTGAGTTCAGATTGAAGTTCTCCTGTATGGTTTTTACACTCCAAATATTGCCTCTGCAGAAATGAGCTTAACTGTGGATATTTATACTTTGCAGGCTAGAATCAGTACTTCCTGTAGTATTTTTCCAGTAATAATAAAAAAAAATAATAAAAAGGTCAGGTATTTTCCAGGAACATCCTGCAGCTTCCAGCAGATGTCAGATTACGTAAAATGTCAAGTGCTTGCCAACTTAAGGCAAAGAGTAAGACTCTACTAATTCCATTTCATGGCAGCATAAATCTGTCTTTAACTATTCTCTGTTATGTAAGTACCTAGCTTTAAGGTTATGTTTTAAAAACAAGAAGTAAGTAATAGAGCATATCTACATACCTACCCAACGATCTTTTCTTACAGCTAAGCAAATTACACTCTAAGTTAATTTTCTTACCCAGTTGATGATGGGGTTTACTCTTCTGGATGGGATAGTGCTCCTTATTTTGGAGAAGGGCATTTTGAGCTATTCTTTGGCATAATATTTTTCTAATAGCAGTGTTATAAGTTATTTAAAATAAGCTCTTTAGGCCTCAGTTAAAATATATAGATAATGAACTGAGGAACACAGAGTATGAGTGCTGTGAAAAATCTATAAAAAGGGTAATTTCTTATTACTTGGTATAATTTAGCAGCTCTGTCGGGTGCTTTTATTTGTGTGCAGTCTTTCTTACTTGTGTATCTTACAAAGTTCACTCTAAATTTGAAAGGATTTTTTTGTTTTAAATGGCTGAGAGCCAAGACTCTAGCTGGAGTCATATATGGAAAAAAATTCACCACAAAACATTCCTAACTTTTTTTTTGTGCTGGCCTGCTAAGAATTTTGGGACCAGTTCTGCTGCTGTTTGAAACCCAAATGTGACAGCTCTGCACATTGATCTTCCAAGGAAGATCCTCAGCACCTGGGCTGCAGCACTGTGTTGAGTTCATTGCTGTCAGAGAGAAGCATCAGGGGAATAGTTTTCTTCAGTGGAAATTTTTCACTTCTTACCAACCAGCCAAAACCATTTTGAGTCTTGGTAACTGGAAAACAGTTGGTTAAAAAGGAAAAGCATAGGGTTTTGTTTTTTTGTTTTTTTGTTTTAATCATGGCAAAGAGACTGTGGTCTATGGGTTTACTATGAAAAATCCATACAGATATGCTTTTCAGTAAAAGATAAATTATTCAAACCCCTAATTTTTCACTGAAAAATAGCTGTGTCAGTAAATTCTCAAGCAGTGCTGCTTGAACAAAAAGTAGTTGTGCTTTCACCATTCCTTAGCAATTAAACCCACATGGAGGGAAAAATCCGTGGACTGATGATACCTGTGCCTGCTCTGAGCTCTTTGAGACTTCCTTTTTCAGCAGCCCTAAATGAGCCAGTTTGCTGTAAGTTTAACATGTCTCTTAGTCTGCTGCTGGGATGGAGATAGAGAAGTGGAACTGTGTTAGAATTGTGTTGGTTGCAAACGATGGAATAGTCAGATTTTGCAGAGAGCTGGGATTACCACCTTGGGAAATCTGTTTTAACATGGTCAGTATCTCCAGTAAATATCTGTGGTAAATCCATTTTGAAGTAAGCAGTTCAAAAGAAGATGCTGATGAGCAAACAGCTCATCATAACAGCTGATAAGAAAGGCATCAGGTTGCACTGGCCAGCACACCTACAAATGGCACATTTGTTTGGTTTGCCAGGTTGTGTGATTGGCCTTCCCTTCCCTTCCCTTCCCTTCCCTTCCCTTCCCTTCCCTTCCCTTCCCTTCCCTTCCCTTCCCTTCCCTTCCCTTCCCTTCCCTTCCCTTCCCTTCCCTTCCCTTCCCTTCCCTTCCCTTCCCTTCCCTTCCCTTCCCTTCCCTTCCCTTCCCTTCCCTTCCCTTCCCTTCCCTTCCCTTCCCTTCCCTTCCCTTCCCTTCCCTTCCCTTCCCTTCCCTTCCCTTCCCTTCCCTTCCCTTCCCTTCCCTTCCCTTCCCTTCCCTTCCCTTCCCTTCCCTTCGTTTATAAAATGTAAAAATCTACCTCTCCTCTGGAACAAGATATGCCTTTTCCATAGACTTGGAGGGGGTTGAATTTGGTGTCACAATCTCGTGGAAAATAATAAAAAGGATCAGAAGGAAGAGTGTGAAATCCCTACACTTCCAGGCTTTCTCAGGCGACATTTGCCATACTGAGCTCTACAAGCCTCCGAGCTTCCTTGCCTCAGCCCAGGACAGAGCTGTGTTTTTCTACCAGAGATGAGTGGGATGAGCCACCTGGCTTTTGAGCCCCCTTAGATTCTCCCAGAGTGGCAAATAGCAGAGAAGAGCTTGCCAGATATTTTCCAGTGTCTTCTGCCTTCTTCCCTATTCTTCCAGCCCGAGAAGCTCTTAACTCTGTTACCACAGTAAAGATTAACAGGATGTGTGTGTCCCTATGACTCTGTGCTACCCTGCCAACATTTTCACATTTTTAAAAGGAAGGTTTTATCTCAGAAATTTGTTTCACTAATAGGCATTTCTGCCCTTCAAAAATAATGTTCCCTAGTTACTGCCTGTTGCCTGAATCTTTTCCTGAATTCCATACTTTGTCCAGATGACATCTTCAAAGATAAGTAAACTAGTTATATCTTTCCTTACGAAGCCATCAGTTTTTCTGTCCTTTGCTGAATGTGCCTGCCTCATTAGTCTTTGGTGACCCTCCCTTAACAGGCATTTCCTTAATTTCTCAATTCTTCACCTTTACTAATAGTTAAGCAAATCTGAGCAAACTTCAGGCTGCAAGAAATGTGTGCAGCTGTATGTTAAAAATCTAAAATTTTAATTCTTTCTGCAATAACGTGCAAAATTCTGTCATTACCACTAGCTCTTGGAATGGAAAAGATTGTGCTTAAGCTCAATGGTAGCCCATCAGCTTGGCCATGGAAAAAAGCACATGTATTCAGGCTCCTGACAAACTGAGTGCAGCATAACGCTATGTGCTCCCTGCTGTTCCTATTTTTAGAATACTGCAGTTAAGTATTTAAACTTTACTATTATCTCTTTTTGCAGTTTGAGTGACATCCATTGAAGATTAAAATTTAGCCATGCCATTAGAAAGATCACTGCAGTACAAATATTAATTTGGGTTAGGATTTTTTTTGTGTGATTTATTGTTCCATTAGATAACTATTGAACCCATCCTAGCCTTGTTCAATATTTAGCTTTTCTGTCAATTTCCACAGAAATCAATATTATTTCATGTCCTATTCATTTTCCTGACATTGTTAAGTAGGGATCATATACTACATAGATACTTACATTTACATATATTGCAAAGAATATTAGATCTGAAGTTATATCCTCTTTTCTGACATTATCAATACACGCTGAATTCTGTTCTGTTTTCTACCATTTAAAGAACATGCTGTGTTTAAATACTTGGCTGTGTAAACTAAGCCCTGGTTCCAGCATCTAACTATGAGGATGATCTGGCTTTTTGCAGATGTGGGAGTAGTGCTTGGGTGGAGCTGGACCAGTAACAGGAAGGGTTGATTGAGGCAACAGACCCAAGGGAGCAAACCTGAGCCAATCTTGGCCTTTCTCTTTATGTGCTTGGATCAAGAGATCTGTCTGGTATTTAAAGTGGCACTACTTAAGTATTACAGCAAGGAGTAAATACCCTCTCACTGATAAAGCCACCTGAATATATTCAGGCATAACTCATTTTGCTGTAAAATGGTGGTTTGAGAATTATGTTATTATGGAAGATAAGGCCTCTGCTGCCCCCCTCTTGGCTCTCTGCAGAGAGTTCTGTTGCTTCTTTGTACTCAGTGGTGGTCACTCCCTGTGAAACTGGTGCTTGGAGGATGTCAGGGAACATGAAGCTGCAGGACATGTTCACAGGTGTTCACAGATGTGGAGTGGTGCTAGCTGCAAAGTTTTCTGTCTCTCTATATATTGCATGACTGAAGAAGCAGCTGGGAACAGATGAAAGAAAATTCTCATTTGATTTTCTCCAAAAGCAATTTTCCAAGTCAGTCTTTGTCAGTTTTTCATTTTGGTTTGTTGGGTATCCTTTGGAAAAATGACTTTTTAAAGAAAATTTCCTTTTTTTTTTATGGAAGAAAATTACTCAGTTCACTTTACTTCAACAGTTGGAGTTACAAGGCCAGAAAATGTTGTCACATCACTTAGAGATGGAGAAAACTAGGATAGAAACTGTGAGTCACTGTCAGAATTAGGATGAAATGCATGCTCTTTGCTGTATATCTTTGTGTTATTTCTTTAGCATATTGTATCACATCTCACTATTCATACTCACTGTTCATGCTTTTCACCAGAGGCTAAATAGGAAAATTATCAGCTTAATTGCTGACATCTGGCCAGCGCAAGGTAGGAACTAGCAGAAGTGCTCCTTGGTAAGTGCAGCCAGTAACAGTTTCCTCAGAGCTGCTAATTAGTCTTGAGAATAAACTACAGCCATAGGTTTCAGAGGCCCCCAGGGCCATGGCTGGTGACTGTCAGACATCCCTTTTTTATTTTCCAAGACATACCATATCAACAAAACTAGTGAAAATGAGAGAAGGTGGTAGAGACAAGAGGACACAGTCATGCTCTTTCTTCAATGAGTGTGAAGACTGGTATGTTTGGGAAAACAGAGGTACTTGTTAACACAAAGTGTTAACAAATTCTGCTGCCAAGGAAAAAAAGAACAATCTGTTCTTCATGCATGTAGGAATCAGGGCATGAAGTACTACAACAAAGTTGTTATTAGGAAATCTGTTTTGGGAGTAAATCTAGTGAAGTAATCAAATAGATTCCCTGGAGCTATGGGCATTCAATCTTAGATGTCTTGAAATATTAGGTAAAGAGATTTTATTGGGTGTAGTCAGTCCCCTGGTGGGGTAACATGATGGTCTCACAGACTTCTTGGAGTACATGACTAGCCTTGAGAAAATCAGGCAGACAAAAAACTGAAGAGAGAAAATGGTGATTTCTCCAGGAGATGGAGAGACTTCAGGTATGAATCAGCTGTGATGACTGAGGGCTTGGGGGAACAAACAATATGTAGTTTACAGCATCTTCTTAAAGTTCAAAATATTCTCAAAACCCCCAAAATTTGTGAGAATATATTCCTGACGAGAGTGGGGAAATGGGAAGGGAGCAAAAATCAGTCATGCTTAGATAATAGCCAGCTGAACTTTGAGAAAGTAGAAAGCAAGTAACATATGGTGAAATTGGGATGTTTTTCATGGGATGACACGTAAAATAAGCTCTAAGAGAACCACATTTTCTCCCTTAGTGAGTGTCTTTCTATGGAGTTAGAAATACATCAACAAGAGTCGAAAATATTAGTTTTAAGTTTTTTCTTTCTTTTTTTTTTTAATTTTTTTCAGAATGAAGTTAGGAGGAGCCCCTACTTGATGTTTGTTTCAACCTCAGACAAGTTTCCATGAAATCCAACTAACTTTAGCAAACAATTATAAAGACTAAAGGCCCCAAGGAAAATTTCTTCTGTGTTCTGTAAACATCTGGTTGCCATTTTCAATTACAAGGACCAACCCACTGAAGGAAGCAGTTTAGTTTTTTTGGAGCAGAAATGGGACACTGGGGTTTTTGTTCTTTTTCATAGTGGAGAGTAAAGGAAATGTCAGGAATAGAGAGGTCACTAGATGCTCAGCTTTTATAAATATAAAAGTCTCTGAGAAAATTAAAGTAAATTGAAATCAGGTTCTGAAAGTGTAAACAACCCTGTGGAGGTAAGGTTAAATAAGCAGGACTGGAGATCCTAGCATGCCAGCAAAAGCACAAGATCATTCTGTCATAAGTAAGTAATTTAAAATACTGTGTAAAATAGTAACGGTGAAGCTAGCTACAGAAATATTTTGTGGGTTACCATACAAATACGTATGTATATTCAAACCTAGCAGATGTAACTTCTCTTCCCAAAATCCTTTTGGTTAACTGTTGGTAGAAATACATAACCAACAGTATACAAAACTGGTTGGTTTTCTAATGCAGAATATATGTCATGTGAGTCCTGAGCTAAGTTTTGACAAATAAAACACATTTTAGAAACACTTCTTGGTATGTTGTTAAACAAGGAGCTTCCTAGACAAGCTAAATATGTAGCAATGTGATCCTCAGAGCATACTGAGTTACAAACATGTAAGAGATTTAATGTGCTTCCAAACCATGGAAGTTCATTTAGATTTGGGAAGGAAAAGCATACCAGAAACATATGTTATCTTGATCACTTTTTAGTTTTGGTTTTAGCAATTAATCTCATGCTGCATACATCATTGGTTTCAGTACAAGATGTAAGTTTCTGACATACAGAAATGAATTCTGCTCTCTAATGTGATGCTGTGGTTTTGTGTTAGAAAATCGTATATTTTTCTGAACAATAGGTATTCTTCTTCCTAATTACTAGCAGAACATGTTCATGCTTTGCAGAAGAGCACACAAATGATTTCTTTGTATTACTAAAATAAATCCTCTGTAAGATTGAATTGAATCCTCTGTTTTAAATGCACTCTTTTCATTTAGAAAGTGAAATTCTTTGTTTGTTTATAACAAAAGTATAAGGACATTGAGCTCTGCCAGGTAAAACCAAAATATAGCATTTAGTCCTAAATGTACCAAACATATCTTTCTCTGATTGTTCTATTTAGTTCTTTAAACAGAACATACAGTCCAGTGGAGAGTGGTATTTAAGGGGCTGACTTAGAGATTACAATAATTAAAATGATACACAGTGAGCTAAAATTAAAACTTTACTGGAATAAATTAGGTCATGTTAACAGAATCTGAAAAACACCAGTGTCTAGGAAGATCCACACGTTGGCCAAAGGAAAGCACCAATGTGCACAGCTACTGAAATTAAATAAATACAAGGGATTTAGGCATCAGTATATCCACTTTTTATATGCTATATGCTAGTAACATGCAGATCCTGTAAAAGAGTTTGAGGCAATTTTTATAACTGTACATATCAGATAAGAATGTAACAGCATATAATTGCTTTTCAAAGTATTTTTAAAGTGCTTCTCTTTAAGAAATGAATCCTGGCTCTGATAGGGCTCAAGCAGAGACTCTGGTTTATAAATATATATGTCTGTTCCTAAATGTCAGATAATTGTTTGCTAATATAGGTGCTGGGAGAATGTTGGTCAGTCTAGCCAGAAGCCTGTCACCATCCTGTCAGAGCACTCTGTAAGGGTTAGGAGTGCTCAGTGATTTGGCTGTTGGAAGCTGTGGACCCTTTTTGATGCAGTCACTGGCTCTGAGCCCTGGTCAGCTGTGAGAAGTGTGCTGCTGCCTTTCATCACTGTGCTCCCATTTTAGGTAGTGGCATTATATACCACTGAAACAAAAACTTTTTTTTGCCTTTTTTTTTTCTTTTTTTTTTTCTTTTTTTTTTTTTTTACTTTGGCTGCCATGACTTTTATTGGTTCAGGCAGCAAAAAGCTTATATACTGTGTAGGCCTTCATTGTAATTTGCAGCCAGCCCACGCCATTCCTAAGTTCAGATTCCAACTTTCTCCAGCTGCATCCAATTTCAGCTGACAGCTCTTTTTAATGCTGCATCCCAAAGCCACCCCAAACATCAAAAGTGCAGTAGCCACCCACAGTTTAGAACGTTTCTGAAAATTTCACACAACATAGTGTTGTTACACTGGCTTATCTTTCATCAAAAGGGAACCTTTTCTTCATGAGGGGAATGATTATTCTAGCCTTCTGATGTTCATTGTACTACCTCAGACTTGATTTTTCAATGTAATATTGAATATTATTTACCCAGCCCCTGAGGTTGTCCGTTTGGAGGTTATCCTAGTTTTAACAGATGTCAAAGAGAATAGAGGCTCCTCTGATATACTCAGAAATTGAAACTATTCCTCAGTTTCAAGTTAGTCATGAGAACCTTCAGATTTTTGGAAAAAATCATTTCATACAGAAAATTATTACTAAAAGTGACACCCTCCCTTTGATTAAAAAGGAAACCCCCCACATATCATGAATTTCTATCATTTCTGGCAGGCATGTTTCCTTACAAAACAATGCCCATTTTTCACAACAGAAAAGCAAAATATTGAAGGGATTTGGATTAAAAAGTAACAATGGATTAGGATTTGAGCAACTATAACTGGTAGCAGGATTGAAAAAATATAGTCTTAACATATTTCCTCAATGATGCCTCACATAAATAAAATACAGTCCTAATCTGATAGAGGGAAGCACAGAGGAGCTGAGTGGTAAGCACTTTGGAAAGTTTGAACCATATTGTTCAAGTCGTAATGTGTTTCTATAACAAGATTATTGTTGTAATGACTTTGTTTCTGACATTTGTGGTAATGCTTTCAAAAATAAATATTTAGCTATAAAAAAGAATTTTCAGTTTTAATTTATAGCAACTACTACAAGTATACATATAGGGAGAGCTTACAGAGTGTTCTGTGTTTTGTAAATGCAAGAGGAATCTGGTAGAACTACAGTTATTTTAGATCTGATAAAATAGAGCTCAGTTGATCTGTTTATTGAAGAAGGACTTTTGGTGCACTATGGAGAAGTTAAACAACATAATTTTTTGTTTACTGGAAAGAAAACCAGTTCACTACAGGTTTTTTGGTGTTGTGTTTTTTTTTGTTTTGTTTTTTTTGTTTTTTTTTTTTTTTTGTTTTTTTTTTGCAAAAGGTAAAATAGAAAACATATCAGCCTACCAAAGTGCTGTTCAACAGGCTGATAGACAAAATAAGAACAAGATCCAGCTGTTTTGGAGCAAATCAAGAAGCATTTGTCTGTCTAAATGGGAATAGACATTTAAATATTTATTCCCATTTGGCTTCAGCAAGTGTAAAAAAAAAACCTCACTCACTTCAGGTTTCATAGCCACAAAGAGGCCAAGTATCAGTGGAGCCTGTCTAGAAGTCATTCTTCAGCAAAAAATAATTTTCCATTAAGATGAGGCTGAAGTCAAGGACTTTAACTACATAGATTTTGACATGTCAGCCCTATTTTCCCTAGGAATGTAGTGTTAGGGCTTTAAAAAAGCTCTGAGGCTAGAAAAAAAAAAAGGAAGTATTCAGGAAAGCTCAGAATGTAACTGTAAACTAGTTAGGTTGCCTTTTTTATGACAGGATGATATGTGAAGTAGGAGAAAGCATCAGGTTTTCTTCTTCCTTTACCCAGCTCCATGGCACATATGATTTACACCCCAGATGTTGCACTACACTTTTTTTTTTACAAATCTAACATTGTGAGGATATTTGTTGATCTTCAAAAGTGAGGTCTGATATCGGCAAGTGAGAGATGGGGACATTCCAAGTTCTGATCAGAAGTTAAATGTATTGATCGTACAAGGGGTTCACATAGGGTTTTTCTTGTATAGCACTTATATAGGGTTCTATTTTTGGTAACAATTCTCATTGGTTGTACATTCTTTATGACATAAGTTACTTGGTAGTCATTACAAAGTTTCACAGCATGTTTCTTGGTCACTTCTACCCCAGGAAGCCTTTATCTGTGTCTGTCTCCCATGGTTTCTGCTTGTTCAGGCCTAAGATACCAGGCTCCTTTATCAGTTCTGTTATAGTCTCTGTTTCAATCCCCATAGTCTGACCCTACATTTCTTTAAAATGTTTGCAGAGATAATTTTAAGATCTACTTTAGAGTTCATGTTTTATGGATGCCCTGCATGGCAGTCCAGATATCTATCATGGACTTCCACTACCCCATGGCACACCAGGTGAGTAGAAGTGAAAGGCAGCGTAGAGTGATACATGGAAAACAGTGTCTGTGAATGACAACTAGAAACCCTTACATTAGGCATGACTTATTTATTGCATCACTGTCTTTTGCAGTTTTGTCTAACTCATAAATAAAATGGATCAATTCCCTAGTTCTAAGGACAAGTGATGCAGTATGGCTCATGTCCATGTATATAAACTCTTTTCCCCTGACTGAGGGTGGCCTGCTTTTTGCTGAGTTTTAGGAACTGTCACTGGCTTATGCTGTCTCCTGGGGCATTGCATGGCCACCCAGGGAGAAGAAAACAAACACAGTAGATGATTGCAGGCCAGTGGTTGAGCCTGACACTGTTTATAGTAGCCATTGCCTGTATTCCCAAGCTTCTTTTTTTCAGTATTGTTTCATGTATCCTGGGTATTACAGAATCTGGCACATTAATAAGGAATGGTGTAAGTGCCTGAGTGCTCCAATTGCAGTGATCAAGGTCTGTGATTTGGATCTTAAGATATGGGGGTTTGTTTCTTGCTTATGTGATCAAACATTTTTGTTTTAACTTTGTAATTGGTGTTCTTATTTATTGTAATTAGAATGAGACAGGACATTAGTCAAATAAACCCATTTACTCCTTAGCTGTGTATCCTGATGCTGCCAGATATCCATGGAAGGGAAGAGGCTATTTTCTCAAGTCTAGCTCAGTTTCTACCTTTTAAAGTCAATGATGAATTCTCATTAGCACCATTATTCAGAGGGCTTCTCAGCTCAGGTACCTCATGTTCTGTTGCAAAGGGTGGGAGTGGTAGAAATGTTGGTGTGAAATGCAGGATGGAAAGTAATCACAAGCTGGCAATTTGGTTTCCTTGGGCAGAACTCCTCCTCCCTAGGAACTACTTTCAAATTGAATCTTCTTTCCAGCCACCAGCTCCTTCTGTTTGTTGCATGTGCCTTTCTAAAAGCCTAGACTCTTCCTTATAAAAGTAGCAGGATCTGCAGGTTTTGCAATAGTCTAGTGGGGAAGGTGCCTCAGTACCACTTGTTCTTGTTGTGTACACACTCATCCAGGTTAGGATGCGCTTCCACAAGGTGTTTTGGGGCTCCTGTTCACTCATCATGTTCAGCACTGTGGTGGAGTCTCCCCAGGGATGTCTTGCGGGTACCAGGGCAGAAGCTTGTGTCTCTTTGATGGGGTTACTGGAATTACCGCACCCAGCATTGTGCATCTGTGCCATTTTGTGTGTGTGTGCATGTGCATAAGAGAGAAGAGTATTTTGTGGGCAGATCTCCTTCCTGTGATATCCCTGGAAGCAGCTGAAGCAGGGTGCTATTTGAATTCTCCAACCTGCTGCAGTTCCTCTGGGCTCCATTGTGCAGCCCTATATGTCTCAGCCTCTTCCCACATGCACATTCTCTCCTTCCAGTTTTCACCTGGTTCTTCATGCCAATCAACTCTCAGTAGCCTAATATTTCTCAATCTGGCTTTTTTGTCAGGCAGTTTCCTTCTCTACCTCACAGAAGGTTAGAAAACACCTACACAGATGGATTTATCTGAGCTTTGGTGGATCTGTGATATCTGTGTTTAACTAGGTACCAAGAACTTCTATCCCACTGAGGGTTAAGTCTATGTCCCACAATGTGTAGGTGAGAAACATATATAGCAGCTTTGCCTGTTGTATCTTATGTTGTGTATTAAATACAAATAAAGTAAGAATTCCAGCATTCAGGAGCAGTTGGGGTTGTAAGTTATTTTGGCTTGCATACAAGAAGAGCATACCATATTGGATCATTAGCCGTTTTTGGTTTCACTGAGGCTTGCTGTGCAGGAAATACCCACGTGTGCAGAACATTCCACAGTAATCTGAATATTCGTCCAAAGCATGGTGTGTAAGCACAGAAGTGGAATGACAGGCTTGAGTGTTTGAATTGCCCCAATGTGTTTTTCATTGGGTCAGAACTGCATCTTTTCCTTTTATTTGCTATTGAACTCTACTTCTGCTCAGAAAGTATTTTGACAGCATATTTTCATACCTTGAGTTGACAGGTTATGCCATGATAAAACCTGTAGGTTGTTAGAGTTGCAATCTATAATACAACTCAGTGGAGAATTATTCTTATCCTGACAATCTTTCCTGGATAGGCTGAGAACCATCTAATGCACCTGCCTTACAATACTGCAGTATCCTTCTCCCCATGTCAGACTAATGCAATTTTTGAATACATTTTTATTTCCAGTATTCTGCACATTCTTTGGTTGCACAGAAAAATATATGGATGTAGTTTAATGATACTGCAATTTAATTTTCTTTTTTGCTACCTTTTGTTGTCTTACTGGCAGTTATCTGCAAATTGAAAACCCAACTTTAAAACATTTGCTACAGGTCTGAAAATGCTTTTTTGATTGTCTGTTATAGTATGGTAATTTATTGATTTAAGAAGGGATTGTTAATCTATTGCATGACTAAGTCAAGCATTACCTCTGTTTTTATGAGGGGCACTGCAAACAACTTCAAATGCCTATTTCACTTCCCAAATTCTGAACTCAGATGTAGTTGTGCATTAATTCTTGCAAAGGGCAATGTTTTGTGCTAAGCTACGCAAGGGCAGATGAACTGTCCTTGTAATTGAACTGGTTCCATTTGGTTCACACCAGCCTCTCCTCAACAAAGAATGCTTTCTTTGGCACTTCAGATCCTCTTAGGGAGCAGTTGAGCAAAAAAGAAAAAAAAAAAATCCTGATCGTTCTCAAGAGGAGTGAGTAGTGACTGTCCTCAGGATTCCTTCAGCCTTTCCCTGGCAGCTACACAGCAACTGCACAAAGTATTTTGTGAATGAATTGACTGTGTCCAACCATCTCAGCTTCAGTAGGGTAGGGTATTTTTTTACACTTAAAACACTCCACTGCAATTAATGTGACAATAGATTTTAGCCTAATTTGTCCAGATAAGCTAGTGATTATGAGGCTATATGTTATGGCAGAGTTCAGTCAGTCTGAACACTCTGAAACAGTAGGAAGATTTGCATATGGAGAGGTGAATAGCTGCTTTCTAAAATAGTTCAGAATACATCAGAAGCCTCAGCATCTTGTCCTGTGCTATCGCTCATGTGGACTGATCATTTCTTCATTGTTGTTGTAGTGAGTCCACATTAGTAATAGCTCATGACCATCAAGGGCCACACCAAAACAGAAGTTAAAATTCTTCCAATAACTACTGTTTTAAGGAGAAAATTCCTGAACACCTAGGTGTGAGACATTCCTTTAGGGAAGATCTTACAGATCAAACAGTGAAATCAAAAACTTGCAAGAGGATATGTCATTAACAAAGAAAAACTTTTCAGTTCAACAAGGAGCATTCTGATATTTGCACAACAAGGCAGCCAAACTGCTGTAACCAGAAATAGGCTTCAAAGGATATTTTCCGCTGGAGTGCCATCCATGAAGCCTCAGATCTTCAGAGGTGTAGAATTCCCACAGCCCCAGACCCCGTCATACAGCCTGCCTGATGCTGCTGCCCTCTGAGGTGCTGAAGAGCATAAAATTCAGCCTAGAATCCAGAGGCAGTCAGTGAGGCAGAAGTTCTGTCTTTCAGACATTGGTTAGTTCTTCCACTTTAAACTCCTGGCTAAAAAACTATTGGCTCTTATAAATGGACTACATGGCAGGGCTGAAGTAGGATTAAAGTAGGATTTGTGCATAAGCAGCTACTTTCATAAATACATGCTTCCTCACCCAGCTTGGTACAATCTGTGCTCCCTCCATTACCATACAGGAGCAGAGGAGGTTGACTTTTTTTTCCTTGTATACTGTGAGGACTCATGACTCACAAAGCTAAAATTTACATTCAACTAAAACTTCTCTTTTACAGATCAGGTTTACAACATGCTATAAATATAACTGAATACAGTTGAATGCATCAATATGTAAACAATAACTTTTCCTGAAAATCTTCTCTTTACATCCATGCAGCTTAGAGGTGCCTGAAAATATATTTCAAGTAGAGTTGACATGAGTTTCTCTTAAAAAAGGATCCTGTACAAATCTCAGGATCTCCCTTAGCAGGGGTTCTTTAGCCTCCTGAGAGTAAGGTATTCCAGTATTTAATACGTGTGTTTAGAAACTGTTCTTTATGTACTCTTTGCTGCAAATTAAAATGCTTACTCTGTATGTTGTCTCCAGTGATTACAGAGACAGCTGATTTTGGATGGGTAAAAATTTATTCTGTGGTGTTGTGGTTTAACCCCAGCCATCAGCAAAGCATCACCCAGCTGCTTGCTCATCTCCCCCTAGTGGGATGAGGGAGACAATCAGAAGGGTAAAAGTGAGGAAACTCATTAATTGAGATAAAGACAGTTTAATATGGAATGGAATGGAAAACGTGTGTCTGCAAGCAAAGAAAAGCAAGGAATTAATTCACCAGTTCCCCCGAGCAGACAGGTGTTCAGCCATCCCCAGGACAGGAGCTTCAAAATGGATGGAACCACACCGTGAGTTGGGCAGACAAATGCCATCACTGTGAATGTGCATTTCTTCTGCCCACTCCCTTCTTTCTTCCCAACAAGCTTTTGTTGTTGAGCACAGCATCATATGGTAGAGTATCCTTTTGGCCAGCTGGGGTCAGCTGTCCTGGCTGTGTCCCCTTCCAGACTCATGCCCATCCCATTTGCAGGTCAGAGTGAGACATCATGAAGGCACTGCCACTCAGAAATAGTTAAAGCAGTGGTGTGTTGTAAACCAAATCAAAAAGACATCACTGTGTGAGTTGGTAGACAAAGGATTTACTCTATCCAAGTCAGCCCATGTAGAAGGTCTTCCAAAATCTATCTCCTTTTTCTAACCCTCTACTGAAACCATGTTTTCCAAATCTGAGGAACAGTGTTACTGGAAAGTTATGACCAATACAAAATGAAGCAGAAGGATTAACCCCTGATCATTGTTACCACTGTAGCCCTCATAAACATGTTTCTACAATTCTTGATGTCTGAAGGGCTATTATTTAGAATTCTGTGGGGAATTGTCATGGAATAAATTAGAACTGAAATTTTAAAGGTGTGGATTCAACTCTTTCAGCATCAATAAATACTTGCCAACAGCTGAAAAGTTATTTATATTTTCTTTGTTTGTTGGTTTGTTGGGGTTTTTTTTGGCAACAGTATTGTATTGTTAGTTCATATGCAGTTTATAAATTTAGTCCTTCTCTGCAGTAATGCTTTATGGCAAATTGTACCTCTCCATTTGATTTCTTCTGATGAACTATGGCACTTTAAACTTGTTTTGAATTTCCTTGGGTTGAATTTAGACCAATTATCAGAATTACTTTGAATTCTAAACATGCTTTGCAAAGTCCTTATACTCCTTTTCAACTTGATGTCACTTGCTATTTATAAATGCACTTATTATTCTATCATTCAATTTGTTACCAAAAAAAGTTGATCAGAACTGAATGTACAGTGGAGTATCTTTTGAAGTTCTGCTCCAAAAAAATCCACTTTGATAGTGGATGTGACTTCATTTTTTTTCAAATAGCTGTGCAATCACCTCATAGGTGTGTTATATGGAAACAATGTCTAAAGACTTACTAAAGTCAAATTGTTTCATTGCTAATATTTGCTTTGTTCACTAAATCAGTTACTCTGATTTCTGTTTACTGGATCAGTTACTCTGTCACAAGAAAGGAGACTACTTTTATGTAATATGTTCTTGACAAACAAATGCTGGCTGTTTCTTGTTGTCTTCTTTTCCTCTAGTGCTCATAAACTGATCACTTTCAAGGTAGTGGTGTGAGCAAATGCAAAATTGCAAATTGACTTGAGATTAAAATAAAAATAAATCCAAGGTTTTGTTGTTTGTTTGTTTTTTAATTTCTCAGAATGAATGAAATACAGGAAGATAAACATGAAAGATGAAAATTTTATTTGATTTTCAAAGTTCTTTCCTTTCAAAATTCAGGATGGATACTTTGATACTGCAAAATGAAATTTCAGTGGTAATGAAATGAAACTTAGTAATTTGATTAAGTTAAATAATATATGCCTGAGAGATTAAAAATTCCAGAGGTGTGTTCATCTAACAGTTTTCCTGCAAAATTTAGCCTTCAATACCATAACTCATGGGGAGAAGGAGATTATGTCAAAGACTGGAATAAAATCACTTTACTTTAGAAATCACCTTCAGAAATTCTTGAAGTTTATTTATAAACTTGAAACTCCATCAAATCCTACACTTCTCATTTGGTTTCTGTTAACTTCGGTCTATTATATCAGTATACAAAAACTCTCTGCAGAATGTTATTACAGAAAAAGTTAAATATTTTTATTGGTGTCTGCACTGCTATTGTCTCTGCTGCTAAAAAACATGTTTGTTTTTCTCCCTAGACTATTATCTTTTATATTATTTTTCCACATTAACTATTTTAATTATTTCAAATGATAAATCAGTGTCAAAGCCAATGAAAACAGTGCCATCTCATTGAAAATTAGAATTTCTGCATTACATCAAATTTCAGTTGAAAGTTATTTCTCTCTGAATTGAATAGCATGTTCTTTGTCTCATTCCGAATAAAAGGTGATCACATCAGATTTCAGTCAAATTGTGCTGTACTACTATTAATTGAAGTAGAAACTTGGGTTGATATTCTCTACGTAAACATGAGATACACTTTGCAGGTACAAATACTTTTTGAGATGGGACTGGATGACAAAGACCTACAGGAGAGGAGAGGCTAAGAGCTGGCAAAAGACAGGTTAATAAAAGGATCGTGCTGCCAGCATGTATCAACTTAAAGCTCACTTTGCCTGCATAGTTAGATATAATTCTGCAGGTGACCATTCCTTGTGTATGCAAGTCCTTAATTAACAGGCTGAACTAGACTATCTTGTTTAGAAAAGATATTCAGAGAGCAGAAGAACATCCAATTGCATATTCTCATCTTGTTACCACTCTTTTGCTTGTCCAAGTGCAAAATGATAAAAAGAGTAAAGAGTATCTCCATGAGGTGTGATTTCATACTGTCCAACTAATCTATGGCTCCCATGTGCTGAGTCCACTGGTTTGCTGAATAAAGCAAACAGGATTTCCATAACTAGAGACAAAGTTATGGAAATAACTTTTTCTGTGGGAAAAGATTCATGCAAATTGCTAGTAATTAAATTGTTCAGATATGAAGCATTCTTTTTAGCCTTCCCCCTCTGTAAAAGCCTGCTTCTGGTTTGAAGCCTGTGGAAAACCAGCAAAACAGTGTGTACGTTGAAAATGGAATATTATGGATGGTATTAAAGCTTCTTCATATAAGTCTCTAGAAACATTTTGAAACATGAGCCCTTCCATGCGGATGATGTTTATTATTACTGTTACTTTTTGTTCTTTTGTTGGAGAATGGTTTAGGTCACATGTATCTTGCTTTACTTTAAAAATAAGTTCTGTGAAAGGGATCTTTGGTCCTTTGCATGGCCTGTGTGATGTTGTTGGAATACTAATAACAGTAGCACTCTTTTCCTGAGATATAGCTTTTTTTTTCTGAGATGTATTTATTATTATCTGCTACTACTATCTCATATTATTAAATATGCAGAAAGAAGACAGACTGTTGGTTTCCTGATCATAGATGTTAATTTTCCACAAAAAGTTAAGCTCTGGAAGGAGTAACATGGACAAATTTGAGGCAAAATGGTTTCCTAGAGGAGCCTGTTCTAGAAATAAATAGCTGTTGTAACACATGACCCTTTTGTTTTTGTTTTCCAATAATGTTTTTTCAGGTATAGTTTATGAGGAATATATTGATACATTTAAATAGAAGTCACACTACTCTGTCAGCCTGAATCTGAGAGACAGCACTAGGTGTATGCTGTTTTTCTAATAGGAAGTCTCCTGACTTCTATAAATAGACATGTTTCAGTTCTGATTGTTCTGTACTGAAATAACTGGCTAGAGGTTTAATTACTGTGAATAGAAAACACAAGTAATGGCAGGCATTCAAGTTCTCTTGAGCTGTTCTACTTCCTGGGCACTGGCTTAGAAGCACACCAGATCTGAGGGTACATTTTCCTTTTCTTCCCTTAGGTACATTCATATTGATCACTCTGATGTGTCCTAAAGGCAAATACACAGTGCAGCATATTCTCTGGAGTCAGGGATCAAATTCTTCCCAGGGCAGGATGTGTCACAATAAACAAGGGAAGGAAATGAACTGCTTCTGAGAAATGGAGTTCCCTCCAGCTCCCTTTCAATTTGCACACAACTAGGCATTGTGATTTATATGTAATTATAATGATTTATTCAAAGGTGTTTACTAGTCAGAGGCATAACAACTTGCTTATCTGATAATTACATAGCTGGTGAGGTCATTGTGTAGGTTGTTGGCACTGCCAAATTTTTGCACTAAAATGACGTATTTGCTTGTACATTTCTTTAATGCTTCGTTTGTTTGCTATCTGTGACATTTTTATCTACCTGCAGGGCTTTTTTTGTTGTTGTTGTTTCTTTCACAAAGAAGCATGTAGGAAATCTGTCTTGCCTAAATTTCATATACCCTAATTAGTTTTATACCATAATACTGGTTCTCATAATGTGAAATTGAAGAACTTGTTACAGTAATAAATGCAGTGTAACTGAAAATTGATCTCTTCAGCTTTGTCACACTGCTTATAAACATAAAAAAGTGATAGTTACTTTCAGAGTCCTGGATCCATTCTACACAATCAGTTCATTACTGTACTTAACATAAATTGAGTGTTAAATCTCCTGAAGTGGTATCTTTACCCTGCTTGACATTTGTAATCATGATTGGGATAGGAAAAAAACAAAGTCTGGAGAAAGAAAGAAAGGAAATAAATAAAATAAATACCTCTGTGGGCCATCAGTGGGACAAAATTCAGGGAGTAATCTAATAAAATTAAGAAGGTATCACAGATGGATAGCACAAAATGGAATAAAATACATGTAATCTTCCCAACCTTGGGAAAAAGAACCAACCAGTCCCTGCAGCTATTCTGCAGGGAGGTTTGAGACTTGATTCTATACCCTTGGATGCTGTACTGCTTCTTTGACTGCCCTTTCTATTTGTAAGTTCATTATTACTGATTGTCTTCCTGTCAATGAAATAATTTACCCTTTATTGAACATACTCAAGGTGTTCTCAATAGACGTAATAATTCTGTTGTGAGCTGCCACCATCTCTAACTGGTCCAGGTAGCAAAGGCTGTATACAGAAGAAAACAAATTACCATGTGAGGAAGCTGACCAAGCTTATTTGAAGCATTTCTACACCACATCACATGCTGAGATTTGAGCAAGTTCAAGACCTATTTGTATCTTCAGGTCAGCTTTGCCCCAGGAAGGAAGCATCACATTAGCTCGGAAGCTTGCAATCTAATTCCACTTGTACACCAGTTCTAGAACTGGCAGTCTGGTGTCTAATATTTAGGAATCCACTACAGCAAAACTCCTGCTGTTCGCAATAGCATGACCAGTAATACTTACTGTAAAATTTACTTCCCATTAAAGAAACACCTCAGAAGATCACACTGCATGTACTGGAAACGTGTTATAAGCATGCATGTTGAGGAGTCCAGAAAAAAAAATAACAACTTAAAGCAGCATCATGTTGCCAAACTTTTTAATTTCTGAATGTAAACCAGGTCAAACAGCAGGGTTTGGACATCAGTAGGCAGGTAAAACAGGAAACTCCCACTGTGAAACACCTAAATATAGTTCCAAGGCTTGAACTCTGGTAGTAAATATGTCTTTTATCCTTCTGCCACCCGTAGCTGTTCGTGTTATTAGCTCTCCAATAGTTTGCTGTTCTTCAGGATTTTGCTCTAAGTATTTTTTACGCTAATAAGAATTGCATGATATTTTCTTTCTCAAAGTGCTTCTTTTCTTTTCTTTCCGGATAGGTGGTATGAACCCTTGGGATCTTTTCATCTGCTTATCTTCCAAAAAAAATGGTGGTACTGGCTGCTTTCAAACAGAAGATTTGCGTAACTTAGAGCTTTTCCAGAAGGTATGAGATTATTGTGTTGTCCTTTGTGGGAATGGAAGGATAGGCCAGATTTTCAGCCCTCACTCACAAAAAGAGAAGTATCAAATGTTTGTTTTATACTGCAGCAGCATGGTTTAGCAGAAATGAAGTTTTTTCATGTTTTCTATTTACTGAGAAATGCTTGTCAGGTACCAACATTTCATTATTTTTTATATCACACCCAGGTATCTAAAGCAGTTTATCATTTGAACATAGTATGTTAGTTTTGTTGTAAGTATTTACAACAATGTAAATACTGAAAATCATTACAACTCAGTGTCAAGTTTCCCTTTTCTCAAGCTGGTGCTTTTGCAGTCTTGATCACCTTCAACCAGCATGTCTGACTGCAAAAGTGTCTACAAGGGAGATTATTTAAGCAATTTTGCCTGTTGGAAAAGGGATTTTAGAAATGGTGAGAAACAATTAGAAAACACATGCAGTATTTCAGAATGATAGTATAAGCAGAAGATGGAGATGGATGAACTTTGGCCTCATATAACATCTGAGTTTCACCTAATTAATTCCTTCTTTGTAAGCATAATTGTGGCACTTCTCCAAACAGTGACAATGCTCCTTAAATCGATAATGTGTAATCTGGACCAGGGGCTTCAAGGGAGTTCCTTGCTCTGGCACTGCAACCTGCTTCCTCGTGGTCCAAAGCATCAGTAGTACCAATTATCTTGGTATTTTCAGGATTGCTTTTTGTATTTTTTCTCACATGATCAGGTTGTGGGCACACTTTAGGTTACTTGGATTTGTAATTTCTATGTAAACACCTGACCTGTTGATAAAAATACATGAGTGATATAAACTGAAGTCTTTGATAAACTGTGACCAAACTACGGGTACAGTTTGACTTGTATTTCAAGTGAAATAGCACAGATAATAATGGCAAGACTCTAAATTATTGACTCCAGCTTGAGGGTCTGAGAGAAGTGAAGCTGCTTTTAAAAGGTGCCTCTGGTGATACAAAAAACCACTGGTGTCCACAGAAGTCAGAGCTTTGAGCATATACACTGGGGTTCCCTGGGATAGGATGCCATATCAAAGTGTATGAAAAGTGAAATTTTTATGGTAGTTATCATTTGCTAGAAATACACATGCTTTGAATATGCTCAGATAAAGCACCCCAGGCTTCTGCAAACTGCTTTTTTCTCATTCTGCCTGTATTACCGTATCTGAGCCTCTAATGCTGTGCAATATAATAATCCTGACAGCATGCTGCAATGTCCAGATGTGTCACACGTGAATAACTGAGACACAAGGTGATCAAAGGAATTGTCCAAGTTCTCTCAGGAAGTCTGCAGCAGAGCAGAGACTTAAACCAGATGGCACATTCCTCTGGAAAACTTTAAATATTGAACTAACATGACTTGCTGCTGGCATGTCCATACCGAAATGCAACACAGTGTTTTGCTGCAAAGCCTGCCTGTGATTTAGCCACATTAGCTTACTACTGATCCCAAGCACAGCAATTCAAGAGGCATAGGGTATTTCCATGCAGAGAGAGACAGTGGTTGGTAACTGGACAGAACAGAGAAGCTGCAGAGACTGAAAAGGGTACAGGGAATGGATCAACACTCAGCAGCCAGAGGGAGAGATATAGGCCTAAAATTTTGCATTATTGTGGACATGGGGGAAGAGTCCACACCATAACTTCATTATTCCAACATTGCAGGGAGGGCAAAGTTATAATTTCCTCTTGACACTGATGGGAGTTTTGCACATGAGGTGTCTCTGATAAATTAAACCCAAACCCATTGAAAGCATTTTCCATTGAAGAAAAAAGAATTTTTTTTTTTTTTTTTTTTTTTTTTTTTTTTTTTTTTTTTTTTTTTTTTTGTAGTTAAATCATTAAAGCTTCTCTTTTTATGTTCAGGTAAACCTGCTTCCAGAAATCCAGCATTTTCTTTGCAGAAAAGAGGGATTATGCCAGATAACAAAAGCCTTTTCAGGTAATCTGATTTCTTCAAATCTGTGTATGTGATGATCATCTTTTAATAGTTGTCACAGGACGTTTCTGGAATGAGACTGTCAAGCTTACAATTCCATTTTGTTTTTAGTCATGAATGCATAGAGGGGAAAAAATGAAAATTGATAATCTATTTTAAACACACTTAAATACAGATTACAATAAAACAGTATCTTTCCAGGTAAAGATATTACATTGTTCAGATGTTGCATATTGCAGAAATAATTTGACTGTGTCTTTTTTTGGACTGTTTTGTGTTAATATAGTGTATTGGTATTTGCATTTTTGTGCCCTGGGTTTGGTGTAATATGTTTGTTCAACTTTACAAAAATGTTGTGGCATGGAGAAGGAGTCAGAGTTTGGTTCCCATCCAGACATAATTAACTGATAAAAAGCCTTTATTGTATATTAAGATCATCAACCAGAAAAGTTTAAAGGTTATGGGCGAGTTTCCAAAGAATTCTAATTTACCATGAGTAAAATTCATCTTTGAATAGAAACTGGAAAAAAATTGTTCTGCACTGTATTAGGTCTATTTAAACTTCCCTCTCTTTCCCCTTTTTATATATATGTATATGCTAAATTTAACACAGAAGGAAAGGATTCATTTCATCTCATTTAACCATTTAGGAATTAGGTATCTTCTGAAAGCAGTATTCTAATCTTCCATTTAAGAGACAGACACACCTAAAAATGCTACTTCCTTTTATCTTAAAAGATGTATTTAAAATAGGTGGATTGAATTAGTCTCTGCAGGTTCCTGCTACCCAATTATGTCACACCGCTGCCTAGAGAAATTTGTAACCCTGTTCCTGTTGTAACAGATGGCCTTCAAAAAACCTTGGTTCACCCTGCTACTTGAAGAAAGACCAATTGCAGTGGTTTTATTATTTTACTACAACATAACCACAAACACAAGAGGCATTTACTACACAAAGAGCTTTCTCTTTAAAATATGTGCATTTTCACTGCCGTCAATAAACATGGTACAAGCCACTTCGTATACAACCCTTCTATTAAGCTGTTCAGTGTTTTCTCCTGTACTGGGTTAACATGGCAAGCTTTTGATAGTGGGGGGCCACAGGAGTGGCTTTTGTGAGAAGTTGCCAGAAGCTTCCCTTAAGTCCAGCAGAACCCATGCAAGCCAGCTCCAAGATGGATTTGCTGCTGGCCAAAGCCAAGCCCATTAAAAGTGGTGGTAGCACCTCTGGGATTACATACTTAAGAAGGGAAATAAAACAATTGCACAACAGCACCTGGAGAGATTTGCGAAGGAGCAGGAAGGAGGTGCTCCAGGCACCAGAGCAGAGATTCACCTGCAGCCCGTGGTATGTCAGCTGTGCCTCTGTACCATGGAGGTACATGGGGGAGCAGAGATCCACCTGGAACCCATGGAGCACCCAGTGCCAGGAGAGGTGGATGCCTGAAGAAAGGTGTGACCCTGTGGGAAGGCCCCTGGCAGGAGAGAGGAGCCCATGCTAGACCAGTGTGTTCCTGAAGGCTGCACTCCATGGGAGGGACCCACACTGGAGCAGTTCATGAAGAACTGCAGCCTGTGGGAAGGACTCTCCTTAGAGAAGTTCACAGAGGACTGTCTTCTGGGCAAAGGGGTCCCATGCTGGAGTGTGAGGAGTCCTCCCACTGAGGAGAAGGTAGTGGCAGAGGCAATGTGTGATGAACTGACCACAGCTCCCATTCCCCTCTCCCTGCATCACTGCAGGGAGGAGGTAGTGACTCAGGAGTAAAATTGAGCCTGGAAAGAAGGGAGTGATGGAGGGAAACTGGTTTTGATTTAGTTTTATTCCTTACTATCCTACTCTGTTTTGATTGGTAATAAATTCAATTAATATTTACACATTTTTTCCCTGTGATGGTAATTAATGAGTGATCTCTCCCTATCCGGACTCACAACTCATAACAGTTTCTCTTGCCTGTCCAACTGAGTGATAGAGAGGCTTTGGTGGGCACCTGGCATATAACCAGGGTCAACCTACCACATCTTGTCTTCAGGGAAGGGTCATTTGTAAGCATCTTATTCCTTACTTTATTTTTATTGCTTTCCTGGCAAAGAGAAAAGGCCTTGTGACTGATGTTGAAATACCATTGAAATCAAGGTAATTTGTGTGCTTTGCAGCAGGGCTCCCACAAAGCAAAGGAGGATTATTCTAGCACTCTGCTGAAGAACTATCATACAGAAAAAGACCCATCCCTCACTTTTCTGTTACCAATAAGAAAGGTTTTGAACCTAAATTAGCTGAAATATTTTAAAGTAAAAATTTAAAAAATTAAAAAATTTCTGTCTGTTTAATCTAGGTATCTTCATGTTAGCATGTGACCTAGGGCTGAAATAGCTATTTCAACACAAGGTTCTCATGACATGCCCAGCATGCCCAGTAGAATGGGCAGATTTGGCACAGGATCCATTTCCTTTTGGTCAAGCAACTAGAGGTTCAGAGGTATATTCTGTGTTATCCTAGATGGCAATAGATGTCTATTTGTGGATGCTGAATTTAAACACTTGGTATTTAGAGTAAGCAAGCCCAAAAGAGCCTTTATTTTCAGCATAATTCAGGGTTAGCTGAAGTGGTTCACACTGATTGTATAGACTACACTGATGTACACTGACAGGAATAGGAACTTAGACTGTGGTACGCAGTGGGGTCATCTCTGTATAGACCAGACCTTGGTTTCAGCCCATGAATTAATCCCATTCAGTGTCACTGGATATGTGACGTGTAATTTAGAATGAATGGAACTCACCCATAAAAGGTGAGATTAGAGTAAGAAGGGTAAATAATTTGATTTCAGGTTCAGTGGACAAAAAGGCATAAGTTAGAGCAAACTGGTCTAGAGGTGAGGTTTCGGATACTCCCCCTTCCATTTATCTGATAAAGCCAGCTCTTTCCACTTTCTTTTGCTTGCATTCTCCAACAGATCTCTATTTCAACAACAGCAGAGTTGCCAATTAGCAGGATTTGTGTGATCCTCAATTTTGAAATTATTCACAGAAAGAACAGTTCTCATCAGTATTTCCTCCACAGAACAGTACGTTTCCTTTCAAATCAGTCATGTGCTTTCACTCTTGTGTGTTTGAGTCAACAGAGTTTCTCTGCAATTCCTGTTAAAGAGGATCAGTTGGTTTGTTATTACTGTCATTTAGTCAGCCAAGGAGCCAAGCAATTTCCTGTAGAAGTGAAAACACAAAGAATTATGTTCTCTAATTAAAGACATAGTAAGTTGTAGAAAGAAACACCAGGCAGCATGGCTGAGAAAATGGGATTACTGGATTTACTGTGGCTATGACTGTGTTGATGCTGGTGGGCAGCGGTAAAGTGGTTTGGGGTTTTTTAATGTTATTTTTATTTGTTGTTGTGCAACTCTTAAACTGCTAGACTTTGTATTTAAGACAGCATGCCCATTCTCATACCCCTGTTCTATAGGAAAGAAAATTATTTATACAAAATATCAGGCCAGTGCTTGTTTCTTTACTCTTTCTCTTTAATGGAAAATGTGTTTGAAATTCTGACATTTTGTATAGCTTCTATTTCTATGGGGTGGGGGGAAATAATGCATATACCAGTGATGACTGCTTTTTAGGGAGAAGAGCTGGGAAGAGAAAAAGTTAGGAAAATCAGTCTGGAAGAAGACTAGAGGAGCAAAAAGGTTAAAAATACATGCTGTGTGTGGATAAATTGGATTACCATTGAGAACGGTGTTGCTGGGAGATGGGCATGTGGATTGGTGGCAGTGGATTTGTGATGACGCATAAGAATAGTAACAGATCTTAGAATCAACATGGAAGGCTACTTGCTGTACAGTCTGAGAAGATTGTTAGAACTTCTGCTTTTGCAGGGCAATTGGCCCAGTTTTTACTCAAGTGCCTGATGTCTACTCACTATATGTGGGAGTTGGGCCTTAAGAAGGTTCTGATATAGCTAATGGATAACCAAGGAAGGTTCCTGGCATTTATTGCTTAGGTCAGCAAAAGCTTCCGTAGTTGTAGTGGTCTGGAAATTAAATCTTCCTGCAAATGACCTGGACCTAGAAGCTCTCTGATGTTGGAGAATGACTGTGAAAGAGATTTCAGGTGGTCATACCTGGTAACCCACCATATGTGGGTTTTGGGACTGAGCTTGGCTGCCTCCTGGAACTACTCCCAGCCAAGAAATGGAGAGGACTAAAGTCCGCAATGTGAGCAGAATTGCCCAGATTCAGAATGGGCACAGGAAAGGCATCCTGATGCATGTACAACAAATATTATATTTGACAGGTTTTTCCTGGGAAGGTAATGGAACTGCTTATAGCATTGCCTCTCTAATTTTCCTGTTCCCTAAGGAATCCAAACTAGTTTGTCTTTCCATGTAAGCATTTGTCTCATTTCATCGCTTCCAGTGCCCAGCCTATGCATGCATAGCTGTTTTCTCTACCCATGCAAATCACTGATCCTTTTTTTAAAGTAATATTTTTGCCGTATGCCTTCCTTCTGTGTTTCTGTTTATTAGTGTCACTAGTGCAGAGACTTTATGAGTGCCTGACAGCCTTGTGTGCTCCCATGGTCTCCTGATGGGCTGGCCAGCAGCATTAATCACACAGAAGGTCTTGGGATGGGCATGAGCCTAATGAAATTGTTGTGGAGGGAGAGCCAAGATAGTCCAGCTGTATGACTGTGCTCCCATTCTGTGATTTGTTTATGATCTCGTGCTAACCCTGTGCTAGCTTTCTTCTCCTGCTCCCTGTCCCCAGTGTCCTTGGGTTACTCTGGAATCACCGTGAAAGGTTATGACCTGAGGGTAGGAAGCAAGACTCCGTGAAGCCTCCTGTGGAAGAGAGAAGTTATAGATCAAATGTATTTTCTGTTGTAACAATTCGATATCTCTGAGACAGGAACTTGATATTTTATAGGGGGATGCATTTCTTTTGGCAGCTGGCCATTATAAATATTTGCACACCAGTTTTGATCAGGTTTGTGCCTATTACCTTTCTGCTACTGAAGTTAATGAGAGCCTCAAGAGTGGCCAATAAAACCAGCATCTGATTTTTCCAGTTAATTTGATTATAAACTATGTGGGGCAGGAATTTCATTGGTTTTACAGCAGTGTCAAATCGCAGCTAGATAAGAAGAGCAACATAACAGCAAATATTAATAGTTTGAAAAGAATAAAGCAGCTAAATTAAGTTAATTAGTTGTCCTATAATCTTCTATATTCTACCCTGTCACTAGTACAGAATTGTGGCTCTAATCATGCAACACTCAGCCAGCATTTTCACTGTGTTGCGTTTTCCAAAGTTTTATAGCTTATCTGTGTAATTAAGTTCCAGTATGAAGGGTGCACATAGAAGAAGTGGCCCTTCTGAAAAATATTGGAAAAAAACCCATACCTCTAACTCTTAAGATGCTTTAGGAATGAAGAAACAAACACTATACTTAGTATTGTAAATACTGTTTTTCAAGCACCTGCCAAAACAGAGAGGCAAAAACATGGTAAGTGAATAAGCTAAACTGAAGCTGTATTTGCTGATATTTTTAAAGGGAAAAATAAACAGCATCATACAAATGTAGCACTGTTATAATTTTATCTTTTTAACTCTGAAACTTCACAATGAATTTAAGAGCATTTCAACCCACAGTTTAACCTCTAGATCTGCTTTACTATAAAAGTGTTTGGTTTTTAATACTAAACATATTTAGGATAGTTTAAACTTCCAGAAATGACAAGTCATTTGACATTTCTCCATTCTAGATATCCAGAGTGTGTTGCTTTGAGATTAAGTGTATTACAGAGGGTAGGATTACTGCATTTTTTAATGTGAAAAGCTTTTAACAGCATCTGAATCAGTAGTCAGCAGTAGGCAGGATATTGGAATTGCATCAATGTTGACATCAGAAGTAAAGCTTGTAATGCATATCAAGACCTTCACATATTTAGTTTCAAGCAAGAAACCATATTCCAGTGAACTCAATGCAAATTTTTCCAGGACTTCACAGGGGGCCAGGACTGTCTCTCGTGTTTCTAGTTTCCTTCGAATATTCATCATCTACTTTGAGTTTCACAGCCACACTTTTCTAAATGCATAGGTCATGAAACTGAGTGGTAAAGGTTCTCTCTCTTTCTTTAGCAACCTCAGGGCATAATGTGTAAGCCACAGTACATTAGTAGTCTTTGTTTCACTATTTTCATCCAAAAATCAAATAGGTAACCGGAGGCAATTGAATGGGATAGGTCTGCTTTCTGTGACAAGTCTCAAGGCACGTAGTGGCAGTTGTTCAAGTGAAATCATCCATCCTCCAAAATCAACACTGAAAAATGGAAAAAAATTGCATTTTCAGTGCTTATTGCTTTCACAGTTATGCAGCTCAGAGTTGCTGTACCTGATTGAGCCAAAGATTACTAGGCTTTATTTTGATCAAAATTCCTTGTCCTGGAGGACTCAGAAGTCTGCCTAAGAATCTGTTAAAGCTTTTTAGGCATCTCCTGATGTGGAGCAATCTTTGCAGCTGTTAAACACACCTTTCCAACCTACAGAGGCTGGAAAATTGCCCAGCTGTGAAATCTAGAAGAGGACCAGGTTGTAGCAGTACAGTTTTCCTGGTCTGTATCACATGGGAGCTCTTTGTGCTCCAGCAGCCCACACCAGTAAGGAAAATGGATGATCCCAGAACAGAATGCAATATGGACATAACTCACTGAGGTGCCCTATCAGAATGCAAACCTGCAAGGCTGACAGAGAGGACCTATTATCAGTAGTTCCTGGATATTGTACTGTAGAAACTGCTGAAAAATGACATGAGGTGCCATTCCCTTTACTTTTTCATGTCAGAGAATTGAGGCTCCTGCTAGAAACAGGATGAAAACACCCCTGTGAAAATCTAGGAAGACGTTCATAAGGCTTCTATGCAGATGGAAAGGCTGCTGTACAGTTTCAGCATCAAGGTACTTTAAGGTTCTAAAGCAATGTTTTTCCTGCTAAAAAGAAAAGCAATCAGATGAATACCTTGCAACTACAAATGTGCTGAGTTTGCAATTTTATTTTATGAAAGAAATTAACGATGTGTTGGGCTCAAAGCAAAGCCCAGTTCTTCAGTTACATTTCATTCCATCTCTAGCTTTGTGCTTCATTTAGCAACTAGGAGCTCCCAAGGTGACTCAATAACTCTTGGAATGTTTGTAACAGATCTGACAGTTGATGGGCACTTGAGAAACAAAATTACCTTTTTTTCACAGTCAGTAGTCTTAATTGTTCCTTGCTCCATGTTTGAAGTGTATAAAATATAGTCTGTTTGATCTTGTACAAAGTAAGAAATTAACTAAAATACCCATATCATAACCTCCCTTCTAACATCAAAGGATACTATTGAAAGAAACATAAAGAAGTGGACACATTCTCATTCATCTTCTGTTTCTTTTTCTTTCAACCAAATGTGACTTAGTTCAGGGTATTCTTCTGCTGAATTCCTTGCCTTTGCAGATCACCAGATGTTCGTGTTAACCTAAGTGTTCCATTTACCACCAAACCAGGTGGCTGCAGCCTGGCTTTGCTCCAGGAATTCTTAATTTGTCCAAATGTACTTCTAGCTATTGGTAAACCTTTTGCTCAGCCACACGTTGTAACTCTTAAATCAGCTATTCTTTATTGTGTATCTCATGTTACACTTCAGAACTCTGAGCCAAAGACAAGTAAATAAGCTGTGAGCCTGAGATGGGAGGAGAAGGAGGAAGAAGTCATAGCTGTGTAAAACACTTGAAAAGCCTCATTAGATGTCAGTGAGATTGCTGCATTAGGTATGAGTTGTCACTGTCAACTGATCTGTTTGACTGTTGTATTTTGAGATATTGCAGTACAGAATAGTATCTGCCGCCATTTCATGTGACAAAGAGGTGCTTATTTTTTTTGATCTAGAGGTGTTGACTTGCTTTGGAGGATTTTGTACTTCCTTTTTACATATGCCATGCAGCTGTTCTTATGTTTCAGGTCTGTGTTTTACCTGCTGCTGTGGTTAATGTGTGAATTCAGGTGAGAACATATAGTGGCCTCCTTACTCATCAGCATGGCCTCACAGTGAACACCCTAGGAAGCAGTAAACTGGTGTTGTTGGTGTTTTCAACAGTACCATTCCAGAGATGTCAGCATCAGAAACCTTCTTCAAGCCACAATTTCAAGGAAATGAAATTCTGTGGTTTTTTCAAAGTGAAAGCAGGTGTCCAGCCATAGGGCCTTTGCTTTACACTGGAGCATCAAAAATGGCAGCAGCAAAAAGTACTTGTGGCAAAGCCTGCAGCTGCTCCTCAGGAAAAGCATCACTATGTATAACATTTCCATTAATGCATAGCCAGTGTAAAATGAAAAATGATCTTCTTTTGTTTATTTTTTTCTCTGATCTTTAGAGTCTGCTACAAAAATTCCAATTTACAAATTACAAATAATAAGATTTGAATTTTTGAAAGAGAGCATGTAGTCGGGACATGGTATTAGGATGCTGCAACTCTTTCTAACTTGGTTTCTCAAGCTGCCTGACACATCAACCGCCGAGCCTGTTTCACCTCTTCCACTATAAAATGTTGATGTTTTTTATGTACTTCAAGAGGATTGCTTAATTAACAACAGCTTGTAGAGTGATTTCAAGATGGAAAAACATGGCAATTACTGCAAACAGTAAAGGCACTGCAGGCTAATTTTCATTGATGATAAAGTTGATTAACAAATACATAGCTCTAATAAACACTGTTACTGCTTTTGAGTGCAGAAGCAGGTGAAGAGTTGCCATGAGAACAGTTGCAGCTGAGTGTGCTCAGTTCAACGCTACTGATGTCTCTTTATTATTATGATAATTTTGTTCATTGATTACTAGGAGTGGATTTACCAAAGTGAGGGTCTGTCACTCCCTCCTAACTTTGCCTGATGGCGTACATGCTCTGTGTCATCTCAAAGGAGTAAGCACCTAGTGACAGCCTCACTTCTTCTTAGAGCCCTCTTGTGTTGGGCTGTCTCCCAGGGGAATGCCAACACAAAACCAATAAAAGGGTGTAAGGCACCATACGAACAATATGCTCCATAGAAGAGGCATAATTTATGAGCATTGCCCTTGTTTAGTTTTCAATGCTAATTATCAGCACCCTGAAATTTGTTTAACATGGCAGGTGATTTTTTGTTTGGCTGGTTGGGGGTTTTTTTGGTTTGGTTTTGTTTTGTTTTGTTTTTTTGGTTTTGTTTTTTTTGGGGGGGCGGGGAGCAGTTGTTAGGGTTTTTTTGGTTTTTTTGTTGATTTTGTGGCTGTTGTTTGGGTTTTTTTGAGGCATTTTGCAATTACTTAGGGCAATACTAAGGATCTTCTACCCAATAGTTGGAGAATTCCAGGACAGTGGTATTTTCCATCTGTCCCTACGCATTTGTTTTAGTTTGTTATACCCAGCTCCAGGAAATGGTCCACTGCATAGTAACAAATTAATTAATGTCAAAGTAATTTTTTTTCTTTCCCTGAAACAGCTAAAACTCTCATTTAAGAGGGATAACTACAGATACACAAACCTTATGTCATTATTTTCAAACTCTGTCCTGTGAATTGCTACTTGTTGCTTTAGCAGCACAAATAGAAACATGTTTTTAAAGGGAAAAGACACACTGCTTTCTCTTGAGTAATGATCTGTACTGCTCTTCTCTGCCATATTTTTATTTTCAGTAAAATTATTACTTTCTTTTAAATAGCTAAAGTGGTGCATTGGAGTAGCAATGGGACCATTGCTAATTGCCATGGTGAAATGCCATTGCCTATCTACAGGGCAGAAATTGCCATAGTAAAATGGCTTTGTGTCTTACATCAAGTCAGATATGGAAAAAAAATACAACTTGATTTTGCAGATCTGGTTCCTATGCATATTCAGAAGCAAGTCTGCTAAATAAATTACTCAATGGGAGTTTACTGTCTTCCTCCTGTCGTCACCAGTAGGCAGAGCAGTCTGCTTTTGTTGCTGTACCATCAAAAAACAGGTAGTCACAGGTAAAATTCAAATCAGTTGTAATGCATAACACAACAGAAAGATGTCAGTGTGAATATAATTTAAGCATGACGTGTTCTATTAAATAACTGCCTGGTTTTGATTATTAGAGCCTTTAATCCTGCTAAATGGTGCATGTAAGCCAGAGGATCAGATTGTTCTAGATCCCAGTTGAGACTGGAAGGTTGAGCCGAGCTGATCTGATGAACAGCCAGTAAATACAGACAATCACAATGTCATTTTAATAGGCTCTCTGGGAAAATGAATAGTTTTTTCTTTAAATGTCTGTTTACAGCTCATCACCAGGAACACAACTTCAGTTTTATTTTTCATCTCATGTACCAAAGTGGGGAGTGTATGCTTTTAAAAAAGAAGCTCTACAAATAAATTCATAACGTAGCACAATGCAGTACATCATTAAAAAGAAAAGTAATATGGTTTGGGTATAATTTGAACAGCTTGATTTTTTTCCTGACCATTACTTAAGAACTTGAAATATGAGGTGTGTTCGAGTTAATGAAAACTACCCTACATGAAATAATGACACAACATGAAGTCTTTGTGCCTTTTTTATCAAGCACGGTAAAAGCAGAAAATACATGCCACCCCTTGACTGATCTCACATCACAATATTTTGATTACTATTAATAGTCACATGCCTCAATAAGCTTGAGAACTGTGACACATCACTCCTGCTCCCACTGTGTTTGGTGGCAGAACAAAGACTCCCATAGGTTTCAGTACCTGCAAATTGTAGCCTTAATGGTGAACATAGAAACGAGGATATGTGCTTATTTATTGAGTTTTTATTACAGTGGCAAAGTCCCTTGGTCCTTAGTCAAAGAAATTTCTTATCCCCATTATTTGCAATTAATGCTCCACGAGAAACTAAGTTTTGGTATTCTGTATTTGGAAATCAACTATTTCATTTTTTTTTTCTAGAAGGAAAAAGGGGATGCTTTTTGTATGCTGTATTGCTGCACTCATCTCTAAAGTGGGAGCTGCAGCTAAGCCTTTCAGCCTGCAGCTTGCAGTTGGAAGGGGGTGCTTGGTGAGGGTGAAACTCTTTGCTAGCAGATCCAGACAGGTTTATTGTCTCAGCGTTTGTTATTTTACATTTTCATCTGATGTTGGTAGCTCCTCTCTGTCTATTGTGTTTTATACATTTAATCCTTAGCAGCAGGAGTCCACCCCTGCTTTCAATGCTCTATTGACTTCCTTTCTCGTCTCCTTGGTATTTTTCAGACCAGCAGCTCCCACTTGTCACCCCAGACTGTTCTGATCAGCCTGAACTGTCAAGGGCCAGCACTGCAAGAAATGTGTTCCAGGGCAGCACAGTCACTGAGCAGGCACATGCCTCCCATCTGCAGCACTGGTGGAAGCAGAGCATGAGCACAAACCTGTAAGTTAATGATAACCTACCCTCAGAAGCTGCCAGTGCTTCAGCATGCAGTTATTTGGGAGTCAAGGATGCAGAATGCAGCAAAAGAGGAGACCACAGCAGATGGAGCACTTGGATGTGTTGCATCTCATACTTGCAGAATGTTTGTTTCTGTATTAGCCAGGTTTGCACATGTTTTGGGTATAAACCCAAACATGTATAAACCTCCTTATGTTGAGGCATTGAAGCACCTCAAAGGATGAATACAGACCCAGAGACACCCCATAACCTTTAGGTCTCATGGTGGCTGAGCTGTTTCCTGCTCCTATCCCTCCTTTGCCCCTATTACAGACACATATATGTAGTCCTTTGCACAGGGATCCTCCCTTAAGGTGAAGAACCAAGAAGTACTTGATAATTTGTTATCAAGTGCTTTTTCCTACATCACACTGTTTCACAAATTTTATGTTCTGAAGACCTGCTATTCTGCGGAGGGAAGAAAAAGTTGTCTTTAAGATAGATGTTATTAGACTTACTTAACAGATAGTAAAGTTGAGGTACAGAAAGGCCACATATTGCCAAAAATTACACAGAAATGGAAGAAGGGCCCCTTGTCTTTTACCAGTAATCATTCTTAGAGACCCATAATTTCTGTAGTCATCTTCCCATTGAATTCTCTATGAGGTAAATTGGTACTCAGAGATTTTAACAGACAGATTAATAATGCTATTGTGAACATGCACAAGTATAGCTCAGATTTCCCCAAGTAATGAGCTTTTAAATAACAGGTTTTTTCTTGGGTTTGCTTTTTGTCTTTTCTGTTTCTATAGCTGACTCTCTTTGTGTGTACTATGGGAGCTGTAGGCCAGTTTATAGAGAGCTGTGTCTCTTCTTAAACAAAGTTGCTTGCAGAATTCTTAGGTTTAACTGATTTATTATGGGTTATCTAGGTATCCTAGTCTTTCATAATATTTGGGATGATTGTATATGGCTTTCATTCGGGGAAGTATGCAGCACCACATGTTTCTGTCCCTCAACTACAGAAGAAAGTGCTAACAATAGTGCAGTCTTTCCATACGGTTGGGTGGGGGTGCTCTTCTGAATTCACTACAAATCAGCATTAAATAGGATACCTTGACTATGCATTTCTGTTAAGATACTTGGATTTCTTTAATGTTTAATTTAGTCTTGATGTAATCTTTCACTCTAAATATCCTGGATGTGTAACAATTAATTATTCCCACAATGCAGTTACCCATATGTACTCTCAAACATCACCCCCTCCAAATATGGTTGCTTACTGAGTTTGGAAACTAAGAGTTAAAAATGTTGAAATCAGTCAAATGATTCTCTGTAAAGCTTGGTTACAGCCTACTTTATTTAATCTACGTGGTTGCTTAACTTGGGGGAAAAAGGGCTAATTTTCTATTTCTCCTAATTTCACTATTTCACTATTTTCTTATAGCTCATTTGCAAAAGAACTGTATTAATGCTACATATTTTTATCACTTTCCAGGAATCAAGTATCAGCTACATCAGACCACAAGCACATCCTTAAAGCTCAAGACCTTTCTGTAATCATCAAAGCATATGTGCTTGTGACATCCTTAACACCTCTGCGGGCATTCATTCATTCAACCACCACTGTCTGGCATCCACCCAAGAAGAAGCATTTTACCATAAAGGTAAAACATTTGATTTCCTCAGTTTTTCATCTTTCAGGCAAAGTACATAGAAAACTAGAGAATATCTTTCTTCTCTTTCACCCCTTCTTTATTAGCAGCCTACAGCCTACAGTGAATACTCTTCTAATGTACAGTTTTCATTTCTCAGAACAAGGGGAGTTTGCTTCTTGAAGCAGGAAAGCATTGCCCTGTGCACTGGGGGCCTGGGATTTGCATGTCTCCAAGCCCATTTTTATTGGTGACATTTTACAGCAATTGCAAGGTCAGAGTTTTCTCTAAAGCACAGCAGTCTGGGTGCTGCCGTGCAGTAGCAACTCTTACTGGGATATTGACAGTGTTGTGAAAAGGGAAAGTAAATATTTAAAACAGTTTGTTTAGATTTCTTTTTTAGGTGCAGTGAAACAGACTGGAGGAGGGTCAGGGCACTTCTAAATAAGGGGAAGGAAGTATACCATGGATAGAGTAGTTCCCCCATGGTCTCAATTTTATGAAGAAGGACGTTTCATATGTGCTGTCGATTAATTCTGGACATCTCCAAGTGCATGGAGATACACCTCTCTCTCAACATCTTGCTTGCTCAGCAGGCCCATGGATTTGCAAATATGCCTTCCCATTCTTTTCTTCTAGCAGGGGACTGTGTTTGTAACACATCAGGTTTTTGTGAAGAAGCTACAGTTGTGCCATTGCCTCTTCCCTTTTGAAGAATTACGGTCGCAATGCGACAGTGATTTCTTGAGGTCACATAGATCAGTTCCTGCAGCAGCTGTTAAAGGATGGGTGTGCTTTGCCCACGTAGCCTTCTTGGGGTGGGAGCAGGTCACGGCTTTGGATCAGTCTGGGTGTTGTGGTATCACTGTCAGCACTGTTGATGATATCAGCCATTTGGTACATTGAACAATTTTAGCTCTCACCAAATGGAGTGCCTAGTTTAAGCTCATTATCTAATTCTAGTCATTGGAGAAACAGACACCTCTAGAGAAAAAATCATCCCACTTAATTTAGACGCCAGTTTTGGAATGAGTTTCCTGGTGAAAGTGTTTGCTTCCTTCTATGGGCTATGACATTCTTCAAGAACGTGCCAAATTCTGGATTGCCAAAATTAGGTGAGCTGAATCTACTTCTCTCTTCCCCCCACTTAAGCTGTGGAAGCTCATGGAGATATATTACTTTGCAATGTATTTTCCTCCATTTACATTTATGAAGAGTAATGTTCACTTGCTTTCAAACCCTGGGATTCAGTTTTGGTTTATGTTTATTAAAATAGCACAATATCCAGCAGCATCACTGTTGCAGCTGAAGTAGGGACTACTTTAAAGGCTAGCAGTCATTAATAATTGTGATATGGCTCTGAAAAACAATTCCCACTGAGGGAAGTCTGCTGAGCAGGGTGCCAGCCACCATTTACAGAGCACTTTGGCAGCTGAAGAAGCAATAAAAATGATAGATGGAAGTAGCAGTGCTTCTACAGTGGTTCCAATCTGTTTACTGCTGTTGTGGTGTTATGCCTTCCATAGCTTCACACAAACTAATCAGAATTGTGAAAAATACACAAAAGATAGGCACCTTTTGTGAAAGAAAGCACATTTGTAGTGATGTAGATATTGAAATGCAAATTAAAAAAATTATGGAGAATGGGGTGTGTAAGGCTGCCTCTCAGTACAGTGTGCCCTGTAAAGAAGGGGGCAGGGAGCTTCCAGGAGAATGGAGACACTGGGAATTCATAGAGTGGCTAGAAAGCACTACTGGGAAAATCATATGGAGGGTCTGGGCTTGATGCAGAGGCAATGGACAGGTCACCCATCAGAAAATACTTGGGAGAAGGTAGGAATTCAGCCACTGATATCCTTTGTTAAGAGATTTTGTCAAGTTTCTCAAAAACTTCATGGAGCCCTCCATCACTAGCCAGTGTGACATACAGTGCCAGGAGAGTCATCTGTCCAGAAGTAGCCAGTGGAGCAATGCATGCTTGTACCAGCCAAGGAGCCTGGTCCAGAAAGCTCCTAAGCTTCAAGTTTCTGTCAGCTCTATTGTATAGGATGGAATTTGCCATGTTTTGAAGCTTCAACCTGCCAATAGTCAATACAGACAGAATCTCCAAGACCTGTTTTTCCACTGATTGACACAATACCCATCAGGGACCCAACATGCCTAGAGGGGAGACTTTAGTCTGGAAAAGTTTTCCAGTACTTTTCTGCAACTGACTGATTTTTTTTTTTTTTTTTTTTTTTTTAATGCAGAGACGAGAATCATTTTGATTATCTGCTTTCAGTAATGTTACACCATAATTTGGAGACCTCCTCAGTGTGTATTGACCTCTGGTCAGGAAATTTTTTCTCATAACAGTATAATTACAACATGTAATGTGGGATATATGAAAGAGGGTTTTTTTAAAAAAATGGAGATGGGGTAGCTATATATCAGTGTTTGAGAGAAACTGTGTAAAGAAAAATCAGGAATTTCATTAAATAATACTGCATTCCCCACTGCCTTTTTGTTAGTAAACTATTGTAAATTATTTTTGCAATGCATATTTTCTTTTTATAGTCATAGTGGCATGGCATCAGAATGATTCCTTGAATAAGCATTGGTCAAATGGAAGTTCAGGAAGAGTTCAAGTGTGTTTTTCTCACCAGCTGCCAGGTTTTCTCTGTGTTATACATATTTTAGTATTTCATTTCAGAAAGCAAAAGAAGGTAAATCCTGAGCTGGCATGAGGATTTTGTGTGCAGTCAAGGGGTAACAAAAGTGTGACCCCAGATTTGGGCCCAGCATGGGAAGATGCAAGAGATGCAGGGGAGAGAATGGCTTTCTGCCACACAGATGTTTAGATATGAGCCTTGTGTAATAGCCCTACTTCGAGGAGAGTTGGAAACTGCTTATTTAGACCATCTGCGTGTTGAAAAATTATTAATAAAATAGAAGCTTTGTATTTTGCATATTGTACCAATTAAGGGGTCTCTGTCAATGTATGCAATAATTCCTTTTGTGTTAATTGACATTATGTATGTGTATTGAGAAGAATGCTGAGCCCTGAATAATTATCTCTTTTATAGAAGCCAGTGTGCAAACCAGTAATTTATTATTAATTATTTCAAGGCTTAACACACTGTGAAATGCTTCCTTTGCCCTGCCGTTAACCTTTCCCAACCTGATCCCAGTGCTTTATGAAGGGATGCACTTTTGTAGACAGAAGTACCACATCCTACGTCATCAGGGAAGGCTCTTCTGTGCTGTCAGCAACTTCCCATGGCCCGTGCTATGGCTCATCATCCTTTTGCTCATCCAAAATAGACAGGCGTCTCCTGGACTTGAATTCCTTGACTGGTGTTCTTGCACAACCCTTGATGCGCTCAGATGAAACTCTGTTCTTAAGTAATTTTCCAGTTGTGAAGTGCAGTAAGTATAATTTATTAAAGCAGTTTGCTGTTAAGCTTGCTGTGGTGTGAGTCACTGTAACTGTCACCTAAACTCTTTTTGTGTATTAAACATTTGGAAACTTGTTTCCAAATAAAGATTTTTTTCCCCCCCTACTTAACATACATACAAATAAAACTGGACCCTCACCTTTACAGGAAATCCATCTTTTAATCTGACGTGCCGTTCTGGCGGCGAGACGAGAGTGGTGGAAATTAAGTTACAGTATTGCCCTCAAGTGGCCAGCTTTGGTACTACTTGAAGTATTAGCCACGCGTATTTAAAGTGAGAAAGAATGCAAACATACATACAAAGAGCAACATGCTTGCAAACAGCGGAAAGGCTTGGGATTTTTTTCCCTTTGTTTTATGTTTATTTGTTTGTTTTCTGTTTTAATTTCATATCGTTGCCCTGTCACTTACAGGAGCAAACACACAAGAAAAATTGCCATGAATTCTAAATCAATTAGGTTGCAGGGTTATGTGGGACTAAAATTAAATTTCTTCATTGGGTTCTGTTGGAATGCTGTAATGCTGTTCTTTCTGGAAGACTGAGCATAATATAAATGTCATCTCTGTTTTCCTTCCTAATGGTATGTATAATTTCTCTTTTCACTGATATAAGAAATGGAAGTCTTTCTGGACTGGGGGAGATCAAAGACATGCTTAGTCTGAAACTCCATTTGTGGCAGTCAAGAGAGCATCATGAAACCATGTAACAGGACAGACATAAAGTGGTAGTGGTCCCTAGGCAGACTATATCTATTTCTGGTAACCTGTGGGGTTAGAAACACAAAACTGGAAGTGGAATATATGACGATGTTTAATATGGTCCAGTGGGCTTTTACACGTGCAATCCTCTACTAGATTTTTAAATTCATGAATGCTTTTGGTCTTAGCAAAGTCTTTAAACAATGATACTGTACAGACTATTTATGTGTTGGTTGAAAAAGAGTATTTGCTTTAAAACTTTAGCAAAGTCAAATATGACTTGATTTTGTATTCTCAATTCTTGTCTTAAAGAATAAGAAATCCTTCCTTCTTTGTCTTCTTCATCTGTCATTTGTCTTCTTCAACTTGTCAGGCAGTGCACAAATAATATTCTTTCTCCAGTTCTCTTTCTGATTTTCTCATTCTGAACATCCCTATTTAGCTATGTAAGAGCTTGAGACTGATTGTCCTCTACAACATGTGGATATGTCATAAGTTTTTACACTATAATCCTGGCCCTTAGCACTCTGGTATTTTTCTAGTTCACATATCCTCTTGCTTTGGCTGTTCAATCCAGTCAGCTCTTTAAGCATGCCTTTCTGTGGCTTCCAGCTTTCCTAGACCTGCCTCCTATTATCTTGATTCTTCTCATCTTTCCTTTTTTTGAAATCCAGCTTCCCTTAGTCAAGCTGATACGCTTTTTGTTCTCACAGCAACCTGGGAAATACTGTTGGTAAATTTCCTTTACTATCCCTCTAAGAAGTCAGGGCTGAGTTGGGAAACCATTCTCAGCTCAGTCTCAGTCAAAAGGCCCAATTTCGTGGTTGCTGAATCTGGTCAGTGGTTTTTAGCTTTTGGACTTAGTCTTAGCAGCAAGGAACTTTAGAGAAAAGAAACCTTTCTAGATGACCTTTTCTTCTCCATGTAACTAAGTTATGGAAGTGTTAATGGGCAAGATATTGGGGGGTTTTGTGAACAATTTTTTTACCTGGACAATTTAATATAATCTTTTTTAAAATCTTATGTAATGAAAAATATATACAGAAGTGGGAAATTTACTGTAAAAAACAGTTGAACACTAATGTGATTTCCCTTTTTATCAAGTGCCATGTTAGAGCTGCAGAGAAAGGGCACATCAGAACAATAAATAAGGAGTAGAATAAGCAGATCTACCTGAAGCTAGTGCAATAAAATTATGACAAATTACTGAACTTTTTTCTCTGTGTTTTATTCTGGAACCATTGGTACATGGTTCATGGGTACATTTTTGTCCCATTACATGGCCTTTGACTATTTCTATATGCTCTGGTCAGTGGAAAGGTCCACCCATGCTAGAAAATATTGCAAATAAGAGCAATAAAGCAGAAAATGTTGGAAATAGCTTTATTGCTAAGTCTCTTTCTTCCTGGCCTTCTGTGTGGGATTACTTTTAGACATGTTAGATATTCAGATACTACCATAAATATAATCAAGAAGATTATTGTTTGTGTGTAAACCAGTATTTTTATATCTATGAACAACTACTTATGCCCAAAAGTATTTGGACCTGGTGAAGAAATTTCACCAAAGATTGATCCAGTATGAGGAATGAATGTACAAAATTGAACTGAGAGGATAAAGCCTATGTTGAAAGTATTAGAGATTTATTGAATTATTCAAGCTATTTTCAAGAAGAGGCAATTACTGTAAGACCTGGAGAGCCTGAAGATCCAGCTGATCAGAAAGAGTGCAACAGCTCCAGTACGTAGCAGAACAACCTGGAGAGGATTCCATTTGCTACTTCATAAAGGGTAATTTCTTGAAACCAAAGGTCATGCTTTCACCCCTCAGTCTTTCAACTTTCAACCCTTACTTTCAACGCTTATCCTGATAACTTTGTCCGCCATGTCATTTTGAAGGCTACTACTGGGAACAAGCAAGGTCTTTCAAAATGGATTCATACAAATACTGTAAAGTAGGATGTTCTAAATCCCAAAATGTAAACCTCAAAATTGCATTGAATTACTTGGTAGTGGTCTCTTTTCTTCTACCTCCTTTCCTCTGAGGTAGGTTCAGAGCTCATCTATGCCTCCAAAGGAGGGTTACTGTTACAGAAAAAACATAGGAGTTCACATTGTTTAACCAAACCCAGAAGTGTCTAACTGATGATATACAATCAACTGGCAGCCAGTAATTATAATATACCTCCTATCAATTTCAGTATCAGAAGAGATAAATCATGATACCAGACATTTAAAACACTTCATTGAACTTTGCACATTTCTAAACATCCTTCTGTAAATACTCTCTGAAGCTCTAGTGGCATCTGCTCATTCACCCATGTTTATCCAGCCTCTATCTCACAGGCAACACAGGTTACAGACACAGTCCTGCTCTCCTGGGGTGCAGCTTCCCTTCTTTTGTGCACCTCTGCTTGGAGAAGTAGGGGCCCCTGCTCTGTGGGTGCCCATTTCACATGTACCCACACAGGACCTGTGCCCATCTTTACATCCCAGTATTCCCTGAAGTCTAGACAGAAGCTATGGTGCCAGCAGGCTGATTTGTGCCAGTGTCTGACCAGGTTTTGGCTGCTGCTTTCTCCACCCTGAGTCTCTCCCCTGCTGCAAATTTTCATGCTCCTTTTCTATTATTTCCCAAGCTGACTACTGCTCTGTTTCAAAAGTCACTTTCTAATTTCCTTGTTACTGTTTAACCTTGCTGATGGTCACATTCCTCTTTATCATGGTAAGTTTGGTCAAACATCATCCCAGAAAGTTCTGCATATTCCAGGCACACAGGTGGTGTCCGTGGGCAGGCTGTATGCGCACTGCAGTGGTAGATCTCCTATCTGTCTTCAGTGTCTCACTTGGATTCCCCAGGGGAACCAAACAATTTTAGATTGCAATTAATGTTTACTGTTTTGAGACATCTGCCTTACGATGGCATAAATTATGTTTTTCAAGCATCTGTGTTCTGCAGTGAGGTGTAAAGGGAACCTAGACATTTAACTTGTACATAGACATAAGCCGTTTAGTCTTCTGGATTGGGATTCCTCTACAATAATGGCACCTGAATGAATTGTCTTCATGTGTCTCTGAACACTTGTTACAATCAACAGAGAACTAATCAGTGCAGTCAGTAAAAGAAGGTGTTCTAAGTTTGCATTTATGGCCATTCCCTGTGTTAGTTTAGGAAAATCTTTTTTGTTTGTTTCATCAGGAGGCAAGATTGTTTAGGATTGAGCTAGAAGGCAGTCTTAGAACGATCACTACAGTTTGGTTTTATACCCTTTCTCAGGGCAATCCTCAGCTGACCATCTAGGTAACTGCCCCAGGCTGCCCCAGCAGCTCTCCTGAGAAATTAATTTACAAAAAAGGTGCCCGAGGAAAATCTTCTTGAGGGAATTACTACAGCAATCATAACATTCAGCCCAGTGAGTGTCACACTCGTCCACTCTTCTTCAGACTCCATGACTCTTTGCATGAAGCCTGAAAATCAGAATTCCTGTGTCAATTAAATTGCATTTTTTCAATGTGTCAGACCTTTTCCTGATGATTCAGTGTATTTTTGAGAAGCCAGAGGGATCTATGTCGTTGAGATTATAAGGCTAATTTTAATGACTGCAGATTTTAAAAACTGGATGTCAAAATGGGTTTTAAAAAAGCATCATAAAATTAAAATTGAGTTGGCCTTTTTTTTTTCAATGACTTTTCCTAAAGCAAGAGTAAGTTATTGAGCAGTGAAAGGTCAATGAGTTTAAATTAATCTAAAGAGTATTTCTAGTTCATTCTGCCTTTCCAGAAAATGTATACTTGATCCATGTAATTTGAGTGCATTTGCACACTTCTGTAAGGCATTACGTAAATATGTGGAACATACGTCCAAGTGTATGAGTCCTGCATTTGGATGAACACCTTCAAGCTTCTGAGAAGTCTTGCAATTCTATATATAATGGTGTCATTGTATAAAATAAATGTGCATGTCTGCATTTAGTCTTACAGTCTACTAAAATTTCAAACCTATTTCTCTGCTTAAAAATTAGCCAGCCAGAGGTCAGCTTTCTCCAAGAATAGGTTCCTGTAATTGCCAGCAGTATTTCCTGCTCTATCCTCTTTAAATTGTTCGACACTTCTCTTAATCACACTCTATCAATGGTGAGGGTGCATTTTGCTGGACAGGCAGTCTGTCTCCTCTGAAAGTGAGAGGATTAGCATCAGTGGTGGTCTTCAGCTCTTTTGTATTTTGCAGTTGAACACAGTATATGTTTATATACTTTTATTCACTCAGAAGGACATGAGATTGCTGCAGATTTCACATGTCACTGCCTTTAATCCATACACTTTAAATTTTTCTTATTTGTTGCTCTAAAGCCTGTGGAATCTGTTGGAGTGAAACCTAACCTGAACTTGTTTAAATAGAATCTTTTAATAAATTGGAATTTAACCTGAAGTATTCATCTCATCTCTGATGGTCCTGAACCAGCCTGACTAAATATTTATTTTCAGTCATTGGCTTAGAATAAACATTGGTGTAAAACCTGATATCCTTTAATGAGAGCCTGTTGTGCAATGTTTCTTTCCTAGGCTGGCTAAGGAGAGCTGTAACTAAAATGCAGTTTCTTGGAGATGCCAGTTTTATTTAATGCCTGTTCTGGTGGCAACAGTTGACTATTACAGCCAACAGTATGCTCTGAGTACCAGTAGGGCAAGCCGGCCTGTCTTCATCAATTGTTACTAGAAATGTATGCATTATGTATCCTTTGCATTAAAGTGCTTGGGAACTGATTGATGGTGAGGGAGGAAATGAGCTAATGATGGTCTTGCTGTTCATTCCAGTAATCCCCTTCTCTCCTTATAAAACTTTTCAACTCCTTATGTTGCCTGTGCAGCACAATAGCACATCTTCTCACTTAGTCCTTCAGTACCCACTGGAGATTTAGGAAGTTAGAGAAATGGTGCAAGCCAGAGTAGTAGGGTTGTAAGTTATGTGCAGAATCTGGCAGAGGTGATGGAAATAATTGCAAAATTCAGCTGAAGAACCACCTTGGTCAGATGGGCCTTCATTTTAATTTTTTCTTTATTTCACATGAACAGTTTATTCAACTGTTTTTTTCCTGAACAAGGAACTGAAGTGGAACAACTTCACTTGGAGTTGAATCTGAATCAGAACTGATTTGAAAAATGTGGGGCTTCTTGTTCTTGATCTTTGTACTGCTCTGTGGGAGAAGCACAGCTTTAGTGATCTTAGATTTTGGGAAACAAGGACTCCTCAGCCTGTTTTGGAGATGAAATAAAGTGTCATGTGAGGAGATGGACAATCTCTAAATAATGTATCCAGGGCTCCTTTGCCCAGTAGGCTCATGGGACTGCAGTACATATGACAAACATTCTACAGTATAGAAATACAGTGTGATTTAATTCAAGATTTCAGCATCATGCAAATATCCAAAGAACAGAGTTAAGGCTATATGTTTAACCTTTGCTTTACCATTTCCTGCAGTCAGAAGTTTAATTTTATAACTTCAGCCATATATATTGTTGCCATTTTTTCCATACTGACATTTCAAATAGCTCTACTAAAAAGATGAAAAAAAGTCTCAGGCACTATAAACCTTCAGCACATATCTGTGCATGGGTCACAATTCTTTTAGTCAGTAAAACTTGTAGAAGTAAAGGCAGACCAAATTCCTACCCTTCAGTTATTTACCAGCACAACTTGGATGGAGTTAGTGAAATTGAGGAGAGCAAAAAGCAGAGGATCAATGTTAGCTGCATATTCAAGTATCTCTCGTGGCTGGCTGTAAGCAATGTTACAGTATTTTTTAAAAGGGAAATTAAAAAGTGCTTATTACGTTTAACTGCAGTATGCTACCTGAAGAAACTGAAAGCCATTCATCTGTGCCAGTGCAGACCAGTGTGCTTGAAAGCATTCGTACTCGCAAAGAGAGACTCCAAAACTGTCTAGAAAATTCTGTGGACTAGAGTAGAGAGTAGTATGCTGTAAGTTCTGGTGTCAGCACAGTGAATGAATCATAGCACATCACCAAGAACTAGCATTGTATGCAGAGACCCTTACTGGGTCTATTCCTGTTCAACATCTTTGTTGAATGTCTGGATGGTTGGGCAGAGTATATACTCAGCAAGTTTACTGATGACAGAAAACTGGGAGGAGTGGCTGATACAGCAGAAGATCATCCTGCCACCCAGAAGGACCTCAGCAGACTGGAGATAAAGGCTGACAAGGACCTCATGCAATTCAGCACGGGGAAGTGCAAAGTCATGAACCTGGGAAAGAACAGCCTCAGGCACCAGCATAAGCTGGAGGCCAGTGGCTGGAAAACATCTTGTGGGAAACTAGGACATTTAGTTGACCATCAGCCAGCAGTCTTCCCTTGTGGCACACCTCTCTAGTTGTCCAATTCTACACTCTCCAGTACAGGAGAGATGAGGAGAAAGTCCAGAGAGTGGGGACAATAAGGTGATTAAGAGTCTGCAGCATTCCTTATATGAGGAAATTCTGAAAGAGCTGGGATTGTTTAGCCTGGAGAAACTTCTCAGGGGCCAGAGGGATGTCAACGAAGTGTGTAATAGCTGAAGGGAGGCTGTAAAGGAGACAAAGTCCCTTTTCAGTGGTGCCTAGCAACAGAACAGAAGGCAATGGCCATAAATTGAAACATGGCATGTTCCTTCTGAGCATCAGAAAACACTTTTACTTTGAGGGTGACCAGGCACTGGCACAAATTGCCCGGAGAAGTTGTGGAAATCTTTATCCTTGGAGGTAGTCAAAGGCTTTCTGGACACAATTCTGGGCAACTGACTGTAGATGACCCTGCTTAAGCAGGGGCGTTGGACCAGATGACCTCCAGAACTCCCTGTGGTTCTGTGATCATGCTTTGGAGCCAAAATATCACATTAAGCTTTTTTGCAGACTTTTACCAAGCTCAGGCTTGGGCAACCCATCTGCTGTGGATACTTGTTCATGGCTGTAGCAGTCCAAGGCAGATAGAGAGGTGCCAAGCATATCAGTCCTCAGGAGGGTTGCCTACAGAAGCCTACACATTTCCATCTTGCTACCCCACTGGGGCATGTATAAGTGGGTGATAATAGAAAATATATACTGGCATTTCTAAATAAATGTAGTAGAGAAATTCCCAGAAGTAATCAGAAAAATTTCCTTTCTTAATGTTAATACAAAATGTGTTCTGCATATACTTTACATGCTTTATTTTTGAAGATAGTAATTTTTTGCTATGTGAAAGTGTCTCTTCGCTAATATAATTCTACTAAATTATCTAACAGTTTTACATAGTTCAGGCCCTAATTGGTTTCTGTGCTGTATGATAACTCTAATGGAGATATGGTTCAAAGGCAGCCCCTTTCTTAGCACCGAGGACTCTGATACTACAAAACCTGCCTATGTCCCGCTCTTCACTGGGTCTCTGTGCTGCTCCCATTGTTTCCCTGAATCTCTGTCTGAAGTGATGATGGGGGTGAATTTGCCTGAGCGATGAAAGCACCTGAGGACAGTGCTGTGCAGGCCAGTAAATATGCGATTGGGAAGATTCATGAGTCTAAAAACCACAGCATATGCAGAGTTCAGTCAAAACACAGGCTGCAGTGGTTGATAATTTTTCCTACTTCTTTCTTCTATATTCTATTTAAAGCTTGTTGTCATGGGGTACGGATTTGTAGTCAAGGTCAAGTGGGATAGCCCTTGGCACAGTGTGTTAAGGAAAGAGAAGGCTTTGACTTTGAGTGTGCTTTTACCCATTGATGAAGATACAAGCATTTGTGAGTCTGTTTGCCTAAAACCAGTGACAGCAAAAGGTTTTATCAAAGTAAGCTCAGATTCTGAGCAGTATTGTTAAAAACCATTAATACAGATTTTGTTTCTTATTTGTAAATAAAAGGTAATTCTATAGTAATATGCTGTGTGGAGCTTTTCATTGCACTTTATTGTACAAATGAGTAAGAATTGAAGGTGATATTCCAAAGCAATTTTTCTATCAGCCTTTTAATTTATGATTTTAAGCAATGATTTATTCTTAATGCTCAAAAATGTATGTATTCTCTTTCACAGCTGCAAAGGTTTTTTGAGATATTCTTCAGAAACAGTTCTCCCCAACAAGCCTTCAACAACATGAAGGAGGCTATAAGCAAACTTCTACTTATAACTGAGGTCTTCAGCAAATCATCTGCCTCAGGACGAAATTCTTTCAATCAGTAAGTGACTTGCAGTAGTCATTGTAATGCTGGTGTCAAGATAGCTCCTTGGAACAGAATAAAAATTGCAGAGAATACAAGAATCTTAAAATAAAAACTTCCCATCTCTTTCATAGTTCTTTATAAAGTAAGGTTACACTGCATTTAAAGAGTACAGCTCTTCAATATCCACAGTGTTTCTAGTTTGTGAAAAGGTCATGATGAGTACTTAGGACCAGATGCTGTCCTAATGAAGTGTTTCAGGCAGCACAAATGAACAGAAATCACTCACAATTGAGCTAGTCCTAACATATGTAAAGCTGTGTTTCCTTTCAGTGAGCATTCTGTCATATGTCAAGTATTTAATGCTAGAGTAGCCCAGATTGTTCAGAGCTGGCTCTAGTAGGCAGCCTGAACAAGAGACACTGTAAAACACTTTATAAAGTGTATGTTGTAAATACACCTAGGCACCAACAATCACATTTCTGTGTCTAATCACTACTATTAGTGTTATAATTCTTACACATAAATCAACCTCAATTATGTAATATTTTTACTAAATAAAATTAATATTTGTTTTATGTATGTTATGTCCCATCCCTGACATTTTTATGATAAGTACAAAATAAGTTACTATTTATTAAATTTATGTGTTTAAGCTGTTTTGAGAACCAGGTGCTTTAGTAGCAGTAATGTAAAGATCATTTGACTTACATAGGTTGGGAATAAAGCTTATATTGTGAGTAGAGAGGGTAGCAAGGAGGGGAGGAGTGTAATGATGAAGCTATTTTGACAGTGGTCCAAAACCTCTTTTTTACCAATGAAATGAATTGTCTTGTTTGTGTAACACAAGACTTGCTTATAACTCCTGGGCCATGCCTCCAAACATCCCCATAGCTGCAGCAGAGCTCTTTGGCTTCAGTGAGCCTGGAGTGTTTCATCATCTCTTCCCTTTGAAATACCTTCAAAGCTTTTGCAGGGCCTGATTCACTCTCCTCCAAAGGCATTTCTTCCTTCAGCATAATTCACTTCCCTCTTTCAATCATTAAAAACACTTTTATATAGCACTATTTTCATCACCTCACAATCTGACTCCTTCCATGTTTAATGCTGCTGGCTCTTCTCAGAAATTTATTTAGTCTGTATCACACGTTGTTTCTTGACCTAAATGTGTATGTTTTCCTGCATGTATTCTCTGGACCTGTGTGTGTATTGAATTTTACTGTGTATAGGGACATGCTTCAATGGTGGACTTGGCAGTGCTAGGTTGATGGTTGGAAACAATGATCTTAAAGGTCTTTTCCAACCTAAATTATTCTATGATTCTATATTTCACAACAGTACCTAACCTCACTGAAACTGATTTATTTTATACTGTATTTCAGATGCAGCCAGTGTTTTCAAATGCTAACCTTTGACATTGGATTCACCATGTCCATACACCCAGTAGTTCTTAAGGTAAGAAAAATGCACAAATCATTGCTTGACTCAAAAAAATTACACCAAGGACACAGCAGAAGACCTTCTTTGATAGGTACCCTCAAATGTTTAAGAAATGTACTTTAATATTAATTTTGGCTTGTTGTGGAGAGTTTCTGTAGAAGAAACCAGTTTTTAAGAGTCAGAGTTCCTGTGATGAAATTCACCAGACCATCAAAATGTGCAAACTTTTTAGTTTACGTTACAAGACTAACTATTACCCCAAATGAATATCAGTGAAACAAAATCCATAAGAAGCATTGCATGAAAGTGGAGTTAAGTTTCAAACTTGACAGAATGAAGACAAATGGAGGAAGTTAAAAAACCACAATTGGCTTTTAATACAAATTAAAGTTCTACATAAATTGGATTGTACTTTTTCATTTCATCACCTGCTTGGACTCCAGTGTGCTGCCTTATTCCTGGATGATCCACAAGGCCCTTAAAACTAGGACACCTGTGCCAGTTTTTGTACCAGTCCTTCCTCAGAACAACCTCTCCTGAAACAGTATTGCTTTCCAGCTGTTCTCATTACCTCATGTATACATATGAATATGCATATGCCTAGGTAAAATGTAAAATATTTCTTTATATTTATGACATACAAATATTAACAAAAATTAGTTAATTTATCCCCACTTCAAATCTGTTCTGTTCAAGGGTCTAGTAATAACAGTGCAGTCAATCTCTGCATTCTTCAGAAAAAAATATCCTTTAAACACATAGGAAAAATGCACATATGAAAGGAAGTTTGCAGAATTTAAAATCCATGAAGACAGTATTTTTTAATTAGTCTGAGATGACCTATTTAGCTAGTAAAAGAAATGTGATATGTTGTAACAATTCAGGAATTGTATACCAGGCTGAAAAAAATTATCCCAGAAGAGCTTAAAAAACTAAACATGAAACATGATGTTTACCTGCCTGTGTAGAAGTTTCAACCATTATCCATTATTCATAAATTTATAGTAAATGTATAGTATAAGTATATAGGATTTAGTAGTTTCTTCTGAAAAAACAAATGACTCTAGAAAATAGCTGTTGATAATTAAAGCAACATTGACTTTGAATCTTATAACTTGGAAATTATAGTATGCGCACAGCCTATTCATGATGTTATATTTGTTTTCATGCTAAAATAATGGTTTAGTCATATTTCATAACCATGAATTTGTTCATTGTGTTTATATATTGTAAAACTTATACTTTCATCCGTAGTAACAGACGTTCTGTAGTAACACTTAGCAAATGAGTTTTTCAAAAGTTATTTTAACATACAATCTGACATTTTATATTTTTAATCAAATTTCCAATCAAATATAGAAAAAGAAGCTTTTCACATGTATCTGCAATACTGCAGTCTGTCCACTGGAGGACAGCAAACATTGTGGTATGGAGTTGGGACAGAAAATGTGGCACATCATTTGTTGTTTTCTAATCGTGTCAGTTTGTGTGGTTATTACCTTTTTTTAAAGTTCCAGGTTAGTATTTATTGCTATGAGAAGACTGGAATTGTTTTTAAAACTATAATTTTTTATAATTTTTCATAACTTTTTCCAACAGGTGCATGAATACTTTGACTTTCAAGTTGAAAATGTATTGACTATTCAGGACCAAATTTCCAAAGAACTTCTTTTTGAAGATACATTTAAATTTCTCTTATCTAATGAATCCTCAACATCCAGTTTCATAGAAGCTCTGCAAAAAATGTATGGATCATCTATGAGCAAGGTAGTTCATTCCAACTTTTTTCTTATTATTATTTGAAAATATTTAATTTTAAATTGTATGCCTCTGAAATTGTTGGTGCCAACTTATAGAATGAAGATTTTTTAAAATCAAAACCATCTTTTATTGTATTCTGGGGAGTAAAACTGTAATTATATTGAACAATTGAATTTTCTTTTGTAAAATTCCTACTCTCAAAATATGTGATTTTCCAAAATACTGTGCATGAAAGATATATTTAAAGCTTCAAAAAATAATTTTCCCACTATTTTTAAAATGTTCTTTTTTTTTTTAATATACAGATTTGTATTTTCACAATTCCATCCAGAATTGGTTAACTCATGCATGAAGATCCGTGAGCACCGGAATTAAATTTTGTTTCTTACAACTTTGTGTCTTATTCTCAATGCAAGATCCAGTTCCAATTTTTTGGTTTTTGTTGGTTTTTTTTTTTTTGCACTTATAGAATCTGCGTAAATTTTGATTCATTAGCAAAAACCATTTCTGACAAGCTGAGATCTTTTTTAGCAATATTTCTCTCAGTCTGGGAACTTTTAAGGATGCATTTCTGTTGAGTCCACTGCTTGAAAGACTTACAGGGACTAGATTATCCAGGCAACTTCTGCCTCTTGGACAGATGTGGTTAAAACAGGGTCATGGGTTCTAAATTTACGTCAGGATAAAGTAGAAAGGTGCAGACATCCAGACATGTTGTGATGTGATTACCCAGCCCATGTTCCAGAGACCAGTATTTTCTAGGGGTTCATTTCTACAAAGCTAGGGCTTTATTCCAGACTAAAAAATGGGATGAGCTACCGAGGAGCTGGCTGGCTGAGGCTAGGGCTTGGTGAGAGATGCTGTAACTTGTTCTTCTGATCAGTGAAGGGATTGGAGTCTTTTGAAAGCACATTGCTTTCCACGTGGTTTCACCGGAACTTGCTGCCCTTTCCTTCACAGGATGGAACGTACAACAGAGAAGATGAGCAGTGTTTCTCTTTGGAAGAGATAAATTCAGTGACTACTTTCATAAAAGAGCTGAAGAGTCTTGGGCAATTTGAGCTGGTAAAATAAACAGGGTTTTGTTTTATTGGATGTATATTTTTTGTAAATCTCATAACAGTTCTTCATTACCATTCTCTGCTGTCTCTAGCACATGTAATTAGGCTGAGTGGGCAGGGAAGCCACGAGATAGAGGTAACACTGATTTTACTTTGGTGGATCATTTGAATTTAATTTAAAATAGAAAAAAAAAATACAGCAGAGTATTTGAGCTGAGCATCCACTGCAAAGGACAGCTAAAGCAGAAATAGAGACCAGAAAATAGAAGGAAAGGAAAAGAAGGAAAACAATGTAGATGACTAATGAGGGGGGTAAGAAAACAGGATGATAACAAAGTAAAGAAGGAGTGAGTGGAATGACTAAAGAAAGAATTCGATATTCAATATTCAGATCATGACCAGAGAGTAGATGTAGATGAAAAACTGGGAAAAAAAAGAAGAAAGGAGGTGGAATATGTTACGTTTTCTTCTTCACGCTTTGAATTAATTTTTGAAGAACACAGACCGAGGAATAAGAATCAGTGTCTGTGAATAGGCATAGTTAATGAGGGAAATGGTGACTATTCAGAAAATAAAGGGTCTGCAACTGAATCTGTTGTCCAGAAAGGGTGCATGATATCAGGATTCCTATGAGACTTCCTGGATAACTGTTAGGGATGGAGACCGATGACACTTTCTAAAGAAGCATTGAGTTTAATAGATCTGGAATTCATGCAATCATCTTTGTTGGAAGAGGTCCAGAAGGATCATCAAGTCCAACTCTTAAGTGAATGGCCAATACAGGGAATTGAACCTATAACCTTGGCATTATTAGCTTCCCACTCTGACCAACTGAGATAACCTCAGGGCCAGTTCAGAGGCAGAGGAGATCAACTTCCACATCAATACTGGTAATCCTGATTTGCACGTCTGGGCATGACAGTCCTTTTCTAAGTATGTAGGAAAGAGCATTAATATATATAACCAGCCCTATGCTGTATATGCTGTCTTCTGATCGTTTTTCACATCTTTGCACTCTACAAATATTGTACTGTGTTGTCTCAAATCAGTTTCTTTCTTCTCAGCTTTTCCCTTCTTCTGCACCCAAGATCCAAATGTTGCTGCGTGACCTTTATCAAATGGTTGACCCAATGAGGCGACTTACTTCAGTCCTGTCTGTGCACTGGTTGCTTTCCAGTGTCCTTCAACAGTTCCAGTTCATGAATAAAGAGGCACATATAAATCTTTCGGAGTGGTAAGATAACTATTATATATGTTGAGGGTAGTTTCTCAAGTTATATAGTTGCAGTATCTGCAGCAACCATCGTAAAACTTAATCCTTTAGTAGATGCAGGTGTACTTGCAACCCTTGAGATGAAGGTCCATCATCCCATATGGAGCCCTGTCAGCCATTCTGCCATTAGAACTGTAGCTAGGTTTCTAAATAGAACAAGTTTTGCCTCTCTATCTAATATGAAGGACTCTAGATTGAAAATAATTCAGAACTATCGTTAAGGTTTTTTTTAAGAAAGATTAATTAGGCGTATTTTTTCAAAACAACTGTAAACTCTAAATTAGGAATGTTTCCCAGGGTTTAGACTGCCCTAATTTATGCACCAATTAAAAGCAAAACTGTAAAGAAAATGGAAATTTTCAGGTGAAGATTTTTCCAAAAGAATTAATAATTTTGATTGGCTCCAAATTTTCTGTCCAACAAGAGATAGGTCAGAACATAATATCTGAGAACCAAATTTCAACTCCTTGTGAAAAGATGGAAAAAAATGCTACAATTGCAAGGTTAGATCCACTGAACTTTTGGCAAGAAGTTTTAACTTTCATGAGGACAACAAAGAGGAAAGAAAGGAGAGAACAAGGGAACAAGAGAGGGTGGGTGGGGAGAAGGAAGGAGGGAAGGAGGGAAGGAAGGAGGGAAGGAAGGAGGGAAGGAGGGAAGGAGGGAGGGAAGGAGGGAAGGAGGGAAGGAAGGAAGGAAGGAAGGAAGGAAGGAAGGAAGGAAGGAAGGAAGGAAGGAAGGAAGGAAGGAAGGAAGGAAGGAAGGAAGGAAGGAAGGAAGGAAGGAAGGAAGGAAGGAAGGAAGGAAGGAAGGAAGGAAGGAAGGAGGGAAGGAGGGAGGGAGGGAGGGAGGGAGGGAGGGAGGGAGGGAGGGAGGGAGGGAAGGAGGGAAGGAAGGAAGGAAGGAAGGAAGGAAGGAAGGAAGGAAGGAAGGAAGGAAGGAAGGAAGGAAGGAAGGAAGGAAGGAAGGAAGGAAGGAAGGAAGGAAGGAAGGAAGGAAGGAAGGAAGGAAGGAAGGAAGGAAGGAAGGAAGGAAGGAAGGGAGGGAGGGAGGGAGGGAGGGAGGAAACCTATAGTATACAGTATATTTAATATAAAATTTTTCAAAATATGTTTTCTGTTTTCATTATCTCTTAGCTAATGATGTTTCATATACATGTATGCCATACTAACTACTGACATGTATGATTTACAAACAAGGACTTGGGAACAGAGGCACAGTAGACAATGTGTATATTCCATTTCACTGAAGCTCAAGATGAATGTGTGAATGATATTAGTTTGTACATTTTGCTGGGAGAATGCTGTAGTGAGTATATAAGGCATCTTTAAGATTTCTTAAGTTTTAATTTTGTTCCTCATTGAATTGGGCATGGCTTTCAGCAAATCAATCATTATCTGTATGTTTGTTTGCTTTACTGAAAAGGGGAGTTTATGCTTTATCACTGTACTAGGTAACTGTTTATTAGTGTTTTAAATATGCACAGTTCCGTGAAAGTGCTAAATTATTGTTGTTACTGCCAACCACTCCCGATCACTCCATGAGAAGTTACTCAAAGATGCAGCTGCTTGCATTCATATGTAAGCCCTTGCCCTTTTGCAGAAATATTTAGGTTTGCATATCAAAGCATACCAGCCTTTAGCAGCTTTCTGTTCTAATCTAAGCTGCGCCACTCACTCACTTTGAGCAAGCCCCTTGGCCTCTTTTTTTTCCTTCAAGCTCAACATTGTTGTATGTGTATAAATATGTAGAAGTACCATGACCTTTCTCCAGGGCATAGGCCAATCTGCTTCTTTGCTCTGTATTTTTCTGCAGTGGCTAAGCTAATAACACCATTCTCTTCATTCGCTGTACAAAAAACCATGTCCTTTGACACTGCTAAATCAGAATCTTCCACACCTTTAGCTACATGCATGTGAGGGTGAGGTATGTGTCAGATATGCATATGATTATACTTAATTGCAAGGAAGAAAGAGCTTAGTTGTACTTACTCCCCAAATAACTCAGGTATGCATTCTCTTTGTGCTTTGATCAATCTTTTTTTTTTTTTTTCCCCCAGCTTTGATGAGTTTGTGTATCAAAACACAAAGCTGATATTTCTTCAGTTAAGGCCAGGTTGTTCTGTTGATTTATTTAGCAATTCTTATTTCTCTGACTGTGGAAAACTGGTATTTCCATTTATCAAAACTAGTGATTACATAACTGACTCTCCAAGCAGACAAGAAATATATGGGAAGACTAGTGACTTCTGACTGAGGTCTTGTACAATTACTTTGTTCACTGATCCTGACTCCATAGGAAGAAGGGAAGATATTAAGATGTTTCCTAGTCTATGTATTTTAACTCATTTCATCTATATGACTAGTGTTGAAACCTTAAATGATATTAGTGAACTCTCTGAATTCCTTCCACAGGACATGTAAGAAAAACTCTAGAAACTCATCTCAAACTATAGTGAAATACTTACAGCCTAGGTGAAAATGACCACCTCAGATGTATTGGTATAGGATATTACATCTAACATGTACTATGAAAAAAATTGTCGGCACTTTTTATGGACTTTTTTCAACTCCGTGCTGTTTATACTTATGACATGACTAGGACATATGTAACTGCTGTCTTTTGGAATAGGGACAGTGAGGTATCATGGAAAGTATATTTGACTATGACAACATGGAAGAATCAGGTTAGTGAGTAAAGCTAACCCTTCAGTATGTGCAAAAGACAAAGGCCTAAGCAGGTCGAAGAGCTGGAAATGTTTTTTGAAATCAACTGATGTATTTGGAAAAGTGATTCTAACTTCTCATATGCAAGCCCTTTTTTAGTTCAAACTGGAAGCATCTGAATTTAGGCTGAAAATACTTCTTTGAAATTTAACTTGGTCATGTCAGTTACCTGGAAAGTCTGAGAAATTAACATGTTTAGGACTATGGGACAGAAAAAGGCAATGACAAAGGAAGACAAGGCTAAGATCTAGAATGAAGACAAGACCTAGAATGGGAGAAGTGAGAGACAGAAGGAAGGAAGGAACAAGAGAGACAGTTGGGATTAAGTGCCAGGAGATTAATCCCACTCTTCATCTGATTTTTTTTACTTCACTTCTCAAAATCAGGACAAGGTATTTCATTTAAGGAACCAAATGCCCTCATGGAAACTCTGTGACTGAAGCCAAGCAAACACTCTACCAAATAGAGAGTTTATTTTGAAGAAAGAACTGCATAAAATCCTCTAAAGAAAGAAAATTCATAACTCTACTGAATATTTAAATGGGCTCCATCTTGCGTTTATGACCCGTTAAAAGTTGTACCATTCACAACTAACATATCCATCAGAGACAATGAAAGTGACTAGTTTTATTTTTCTTTTTATATTTTAGTCTTGTGAAATATTCTATTTCTACATGTCCTTCATTGCTTATGTCTAATTGGATAGACCATCAGAGCTATATTACTATTGCTGTTCTCAATCCATTGCCTTTCTTGTTTGCTGAATCAGAAAAATTTCTAAAGAACAGGTTCACAGTCAATAGTTTATGATGTATACATTGGGAATCGTTTGAAAGGTACATTCACAGGCATGCACTCACCAAGGGTACTGATATACAGGCATTAGTTTCATTAGGGCTAACTGCAAAGTGTAGGTAAAGAGCACATCCGGACTTGACACCTCCAAGACACTTAGGTAAATAGGGGGCCACTCAAACCGATGAAGGTCCTTTCTTGAGTTACAGCATGTGAAAGAAATGAGTCTGCAAAGTCCTCTGTCTTAGGAGGACTTCATATCTGCATCATTTCTCAGTCTGCTGATTGCGAGAAGCTTGGACAAAGGAAAGCTTCGTGGTGCTGATAATTTAAAAGCTCTGCAGGCTGCAGCAGAGATAAATAATTGAACCATAGAGTCATTCATATTGGAAAGGTTTCTCTCATCCTATCACTCATTATGTGGGAGAATGACTCCATCTGGTACAACCTTTTTTCAGGGAGTTGTTGAGACCAATAAGGTCTCCCCTGAGCCTCTTCTTCTACAGACTAAACACCCTCACCTCACTGAGCCACTCCTCATAAAGCTTGTGCTCCAGCCCCCTCCCCAGTTTGATTACCCTTCTCTAGACCTGTTCCAGCACCTCAATGTCCTTTATGTAGTGAGAAGCCAAAACTGAACATAGGATTCAAGGTGTGGCCACACCAGTACTGAGTGCAGAGGGACAATTTCTGCCCCAGTCCTGCTGGCCATGTTGTAATCTGAGTATCTTTCTCTTATATGATTTCTAAATATTACATTTTGCTACCCTGCTGTAATCAGATATAGTTATTATATGTCTCTTAGTGCTGTCTGATGTTAATTACAGTCTCTACAGATCTGAGATTCATAGAGGTCATGCTGCTCCTTTGTGAGCAGGGACTTTGCAGTTGTGGCAGCTGCCACACTCTAAGGTGTTCTGTGACAAACCAAAGTCAGAGGGTTTTAGTTTTATACAGTTAAGACATTGCTTTCACTGTAAAACAGGGTTTGGGACCAGGTAAACAAAAAAGAACAGCGGAGAGAAAACGAAGCAAAGTGACACAGTCCCCAGGCAGATGCAAAGGAGAGATACTTTATGGCAAAAAAACAGGCCTTTTTAAGCAGCCAAGCCTTTATCTGTTACATGGTTTTAAATCATAACAAACATAATCCAGCCAACCACCATATACCACAATGTGTACACGCAATGGTTATATAACTTGTTTTTCCATCTCTAATTCAGCTGAGTCACTTTCCCATAGTCCTCTTCTACTTAGCCAAAGTAGCAGGCCTGAGCCATGATTTTACAAGGGTAACAAGACCCTTATTTTATGAGGCTTCACCTATATGCAACACTGTTTGACAGATGTTAGCTGTTACTTACTTGACAAGCAGAAAGAGGGGTGCAAAATTACTTACAACTTGGAAAGCAAGCCCTCCAAGATTTTAAGTGCCTCCTTTGAAGTAGGTAATGAATTTGCATGAAATTAGGGTGGTGTCTAGACACTGCAAGCTCAGAACTACATTTTCCTGCACACACAAAGACACAGATCTGCCAGCTGCTTCTTTCCTTATCTCATTGAGTTAATGCAGAAATCTGTTTTATCACTGGATAGTTTTTTATCACTGGACAGTTTATCTTTTTCCATGATTGACCTCAATACTGCTTTCAGAAGCTCCTGTTGAAACATCAGTGATGGATGATTGCACAGAACAATATTGCTGCCTCCCTTCCTTGGCACAGACAGTGGTTTGTTACCTTCAAAATCAAGACTGCAATGTCCAGGAAGAAGCATTATGCGAGCTTCTAAAGGAAACATTAGGAGGAAAACCAGTGAAAGCTTCAAGAAATGCTAATGGACTTCCAAAAAGCTCTTATCAGCCAGAGGGCTGAAGAGAAGCCTACTCCCTTTTTTCAACCATGCTACCAAAATTCAACTTGAAAGAAAAAATCTGCAGAGTTCACAATATGGACACCGCTGACATATTGATTATTTGTTGCAATTGATTTGTGTTTTTTCACAGAGATATTCACACACACACACACACACACACACACACATACAGGATTTGTTTGGAATTTGCAAACAAAGCAACACACATAGAGGTTCCATTTTAGGAATTCATCCTAATGTCAGTACAGATAATCCCCTGGAGACATGCCTTCATTTTTATTTAATTCTTTTTGAACAAAGTCTAACTTTAATCTCAAGTACATGCAAAAAAAAACACTATCATAGAAGCAGTTAAGTGATAAGATTTATAGTCTTCTTGGCTATATCTACTCTTCCTTTTCCTAGCAATGCAACTATGTTTTGGAATTTATTTCTTTTTTTTTCTGTTGATGTGATGTGCTGCCATGTATTATGGAATGTGTTTTCTGTTACGTTCACTCAAATAATATCTCTAGTGCTGGGAATATGAATCCGGAAGACTCATTTTTCTATGAAGGATACTGAAATACCATGTCCTGGGATACCATATAGATATTTTTGCAAAATATTTCATTGTTTCTGTTCCTTCCATTCATGTAGAAATGTGTCTGCTATTGAATTGACAGGCAACTTTCTCAAGGAAATATGAGTCCTAAGCAGAATGTTCCTTCTGACTTCAGGAAGAATCATGAGGGTAAGGGTTCAGAGTAAGATCTTTTATATACAGTATTTTTTTTATTTCGATAATGTGTGGATTTAGATTATATTGCCTTACATTCCAGTTGGAAAGTCTTAGCTTACTACATATAAAATACCAATTTCTTCCTTATGTAAGTTGCTACGTGGAGCCCATGAGCAGCATTTGCAAGCCTAAAGTAAAGATCTTGCACTGTAAAGTATAAAAGTACCATGTGCCTCTTAAAAGTAAAAGATGGTTGCTTCTTGAGTAGGACTATAATCAGGGTGAGAACAGAAAATTATTAGATGTTTCGGTTTATCTTTCAGCATTGCATTATTCCAGTAAGATTGGAGAAAGACAGTGCAGTTATGGTAAGTAAAGGTCTTTCTAGACCACAAAGGGGAAAAAATTTCTTAAAAAATTTTCTTGGGTTTCTTTACATGATCTCTAAGCTAATAGGGTATCTGTAGGCTTTTACTGAGAAAAAAAGGATTTTTAAGTAGCAAGGATGTTTATAAAACACTCAATAAATGGGCTATTATGTTAAATAAGCCTCAAACCCAAAATTAAACATTGCTGTATGTGCATATTAATGTGAATATTCCAGCACTCATTGATCCCTTGTCACATTTCAATAGACTTTTCCCCGGCTCTTTCCAATAACCTCAGCATACATTTGTTCTTGTGGAAAAAACTTTTAAACTTGTCTGAAGTTTAATAAGCTTTGTTTAAAGCTTTGTCTTCAGCTCAATAATGGAGTATTAAGGAGCTGCTTAAGAGATGAGGATTTTTTTCTAAAATACCTGCTTGTAGGAATATTTAAAGATTTTTAAAGATTTGTAAAGGTGTAAATTTTTTTTTTCTCTGGTGACAGCAATACTTTCTGCTGCCTTCCTCATTTCCAAATTGTCTGAGGTGCACATTTGTAAATGTGAAGTCATTGCTCTATGGTGGAAAGGTTTTGCTACACATTGAGCCTCATGTCCCCTCTATTGCTGATCCCATTCTGCCTCCAGGAACTATTGTTGTGCCAGGTAGAAGCCAGAAATACACCTGGGCTGGCTGACTGGCATCTCAGTTCTAATTGCATGATCCTTTATTTTAAAAATACCTCAATTAATTTTACTTTGAAATTCCTCCTCATTTTTAAGTTAGTAGTGAGACAACATTTCTAAGTAAGGAATACAGAATATGGAGAAATGTTTATACTCATCTTTAGGGTTTTTTAAAATACCTTATATGTGTCAATGTGTAAGACTCTATTCCCCAACAAAATTAGCCCAAATTCTGTTCTTCCATTGGAATATCTTCCCTTAAATTTTAATCTATGCAAGAGAGTTCTCGAATTGCCCTGTTTTGTTTCTCACGGCAGGTATTTCAAGGTAGAAATAAAAATATTTGCATCATTTTTGACCCTTTTAAGCCACAAGCTTTTTCAGATGTTAAAGGAGTTTCCTATCTCTAATATTTTCTGAAGTACCCAGTTTAAAACATGTATTAATGAATATATGTGTAAAGCAGTTTTGAATGTGCTATACTGTAAATCTGAATCCAGTAGGCTGGATTAAAATATTTGTCATAAGTTGGTTGCCAACAAATAATTATTCTCATGAGTAATTTGGCAAACTATGAAATAAAGGACACATTTGAGCAAATAGGATTTGATTGTGGAGATTTCATACACAGGAAAGGAGCTGGAATTTGTTGATATAGGAATTTTAATAAAACATTCTTCCAGCTGTACTGGAAATGACCCCATGGGTCTTGATATCTCCATGTGACTTGTTCTTATGAATAGTAAGAGTATGTCTAACTTATTTTGATTTTTATTGGAAATTACACTTGTACATAAACCCTGTACACAGCCTGGTACCTAAGCAGGTTATGAATTTTAGCCTACCTCTTCTTTAAGTTTCAGTTAACTAACTAGAGACAGATCTCCCAGACTTAATCCTTCCATTTTCAAAGGCTTACCCAGGCTTTGAGTTTTGTGACTAGGACTAAAGTGATTGAATACCAAATGTTTAAAATCCCTCCAAGGCCTACAGATTTCTCTCAAGTGCCATTACAAACTCCATTAAAATTTTGCAGCAGGATTATGAGTCTCAAAGTCACTAGGCATCAAATATCTTGCCACTGTATTTAGTATCAATCTGCCAGAAGTTGCATGTTGCTCTAAAATATTCATGCATTTCACAATTTTTTTTCTTTGATGCCTTCTTGGAACAGATAAAGATACCCTATCTCATATCAGACAGATCTTCACCAGTCCACAGCTGGACTTGAATCCTCAGTTTAACCCCAAGATCAGAAAATACTATGCAGAAGTGCCATTCGACATGGTGACAGTGAAGATAGGAGCAGAACCCTCTAACTGTCAATGCCACGTACACCTCGACGACAAGAAAGGGCCAAGGTATGAGGAACAAAATATGACTGTAAAAACTTAATTTTGGAAATATGTCATAATGTTCCAGAGGTTTTTTTGTTTCCAAAAACCCAGAGCACAAATAGGTATGTCACAGGAAAGTTAGAGGGAGTTCAAGACTGAGAAAATTGTATTTATTTCCAATGTCCTGAAGGCAATGGTCATATGTTATTCTTCAGCCATAATTAACCCTAACTTAATGGAGTATACAGCTCTAATATCTCACCCAGCTTCTGCAGTCACTGACAGCATCAAAGCTGGGTGGGAACAGACTATCACTACACTGCACACTGTAGATGATCAAGAATTCGAGCCTTTGTATCAAGGTGTTAATTTTTCACAGTGCCCTAATCTGCTGCCCTTCTGAGCTTGTTCTGTTTACATGGGTCAAAATAGAGCAGCTGGCTTCAAAAGTAGAAATAAGTTCAAGTTTCCTAACTCAGAATGATCTATTTTTGTCATAGTTGTATTATAAGGGATTGTCATAGAATCACAGAAGTCACACTGAAAAAGACCCTTAAGATCATCATGTCCAACTGTTAACCTAGCTTTGCCCAGCCCACCACTAAACCATGTCCATAAGTACCACATCTACACAGCTTTTAAATTGCTCCTAGGATGCTGACACAGCCACTTCCCCTGGGCAGCCTGTTCCAATGCTTGACAATGCTTTCAGTGAAGAAATTCTAATACTGAACCTAAACCTCCCCTGGTGCAACTTAAAGTCATTTCTTTTTGTCATCTCACTTGGGAGAAGAGACTGACCCCCACCTTCTACAACCTGTCCAGCAATTGTCAAGAGTGACATGGTCTCCCCTCAGCCTCCTTTTCTCTGGAATAAATGCCCTTGGCTCCCTCAGCCGCTCCTCATCAGACTTGTGCTCCAGTACCTTCACCTTGCTTGCTTCCTTCCTTCTCTGGATATGCTCCAGACACTCAGTGTCTTTCTTGTAGTGAGGGGCCCAAAACTGAACACAGGATTTGAGGTGCAGCCTCACCAGTGCCAAGTACATGGGGGCAATTGTTGTCCTGGTCCTGCTGGCCACATTATTCTTAATACAGGACAGGATGCCATTGGCCTTCTTGGCCACCTGGGTACATGCTGGGTCATGTTCAGCATCTCTTGACCCTCAGGTCCTTTTCCACCAGGTATCTTTGTAGCCACTTTGCCTGCAGCCTCTAGCTCTGCCTGGGGTTGTTGTGACCCAAGTGTAGGACCTGGCAGTTATCCTTGTTGAACCTATACACTTGGCCTCAGCCCTTCCATCCAGCCTATCCAGATCCTTTTGCAGAGCCTCCCTCTGCAGCACTCCTCCTTTGGATCATCACTCCCACCCAACTTAATGTTATCTGCAAACTGACTGAGGGTGCCCTCAATCTTCATGTCCACATGATTGGTTTGGCCATCCAGCCAGTTTTTACCCAGCAAAATGTATTTGAATATAAGGTGTGAGCAGCCAGTTTTCTCCAGAAGAATGCTGTGGGAAACATGCCAAGGGCTTCACTATAGTCTAGGTAGGCAACAATCACAGTCTTTCTCTCATCCACTAAGTGGGTCATCTTGTCATCCCCAAAAGTCCCAGCTTAAGCGATCTTTTAGAGAACAATAAAGCTGGACTATAGAGGAGAGAGCAGAGTCATCAGTAAACATCAAGTGTGAGCATGACCCACAATAAACCATGATGTTTAACTGCTGCTATGAACCCTGGCACATTTTTGGCTTTCCCAGCCAGCTCTGTCAGAGACAACAACATGTACCAGGAACAATACCAATAGGTATTTTGGGTATGACCTAGTTTTTAAGGTTGGGAGGAACAAAAAGTGTTTATTTATCTGGGTCAGGTGATTTCTTCCCAAGTAAACAGTGATTTACTTGGGGACGAAAAATTCTTAACCATTGCAGAGCTAACTTGGCTTCATGACATGAAGTGCTTAGCCAACACACCACCTTTTGATTGACTGTGAAGCAAATGCTTTGACCTAAAATGTCTGCTACTAACCAGAAAGTCTCTGCAGTTGTTACTGACCTAATACCCAGTATGTTTCCTGTATTTTCCATAAGAAATTAGTCTTGATGTATCATTTCAAAAGAAACTGTCATTAAATTCTTCCCCCCAACATTTTGCTGTTTTAATGTTAACCCCCTTGGCAGTCAACATGAATATATGTGAAAATCTCAAAGATTTCTTCCTTGTAGAATGACAAAGAATAGCAAGATGTTCTTTACACTGAAAAGTAAAAGCCCTGCATGTGCAGGTTCTGTGCCTTTCAGCATTTATTTCCTTGCTAAAGGAAGAAGAGCATAACTCAGCTTAGCTCTGGTTTGTCATTCTGAGCAGTTTGTCTGGGAGCCCTTCACATTTGGCTAGTGGACAATTTTGGCCGCTAACTACACTGCGGATTGTATTTGTCTCCCTGCTGACTTCATCAGAAATTTGGGCCTGCCAGGAATTATCGTCTCTAATGATTTCATTCACAAATTTCATGTCAGAATATTTGCCACTGCCACTGTTTTCACTAAATTTCACTCTCAATATTTTGTCTTCTTGAAAGAACTTAAAATACTTACAAATCCTATTTGGCACTGTTTTTATTTAAAATCTCATATATTTTGTAAGAGAAAGGAAATGTTAGAAACAGCAGTGTCTCGCAGCAAGTAAAGTTTATCAGCCATAGCTAAAGGTGTGTAAATCTTTGTTTCTTTAGTGTTTATTGCACTTCTTTCCTATTTTGTCATACAGCATTGCTAACTACCCCCTTGGCCTTGGATTGAACAAAGTCGTCATTCTCTTAACGGATGATTCGCAGCCCAGCCCTGAGGTTGTGAGCAGCTACAAAATCACAATTTATCGAGAAGACCGCCCTAGCCTCCCTTTGTTTGATGACTATATGATGTGTGGGTTTGTGCAGGTATTGTCTCTGCATTCTTTTGCTATACATATTACTAGAAATAGCTGGTTTCTGTTCATTCCATAGTATAAAATAGGCAAACTCATGTAGAGCCAGTTTTTGTTGAGATTGTATGAAATTCAGCATTTACACAACATTTTGGATATGAAAGGCAAGCCCAGCGTAAGTACCTGTTACCATGTATTTACAAGCTCCAGGTTAATTAATCCTTACCTTGGTCAGCCAAAACTTTCTTATTACTTTTCATAACTGTCTCTCTCTGACATTGGAGCCATGGAAATCCTTTTACCAGGAAAGATATTTATGATGGCAGTCTATTTATCAGTGTTCGAGACAAATGCTGCTACATAATTTATGATGGGAAACTGTTTATTCTAGATCAATAAGCACAATTAAAAAAACCTCACTCAAAACTCCAAAGGAAGTGATGATTTTTGCTTACATCACATTTATCCAAATACAGATTTGGAAATGGACATAGTTTACTCCCAACAAATAGCAGTCATTAGGTAGTGGGTCTTTTGAATGAAAAAAGGACCAGTCTGTCCAATATGGCTTAATAAGGACTAGCAAAGGAGAGCTCAGGCTAAATTAGACACAAAAATGGAAGAAAGCTAATGAAAGTAACAGTGAACATTTCCGTTAGTGAAACTATAGTGATAAAAATATTATACATAAGAGAGAAAACCTGGGAGACATGCTGGATCAGAGCTGTTTGTATTCCAAAAATTGAGGGCTAAATGTTGGTTGTTGCTTGATATGATGGGCAAAAATAAACCAGACAGTTCAAAGAGAGAAGTGACATTGTAAATGGTAATCACGGGCAGTGCATTTTTCTGTGGAATTTTAGGCAGATTAAAAGGATTGGTGGGTTCGTTCCAGAGCATCCAAGAGGAATATATTTTGTCACAATTAATTCTGCAACCAGGAAGCAGAATTTTCAAAATACTGTGTTGAAACTGTCATACTTGTTCATGTCAAATATCTAATCCTGTCTTTATTTATTTTCTGTGTGAAGATCTTGGTATATCCTTTAGCAAAACTTGCTTCCCTTCCCTGGTGTCTTTCCATATACTGCAGAAGAGGTTGGGAGACCAGGGTGGTAGAAGGCAGAGCATTTATATGATGGGGCAGATCAAGAGAGATTTTGTTTTTTCTTGTGGAGGAATAAGCACTAGGGCTTAAAACAGGAGTCAAAGGGATCATAAATGTTGATAGCAAATTCTATGTTGACAATAATTATCTCAATCTGCAAATCAGGACTGCCAGAGAAAATGTAGGTAGTAGTCATGGTGTACTGACTGCTGACCTGAATACCTGATTATGGTGTTGTCTGGCCCTCCACCTATTATTCTCTGTCTCTTCTCTGAGACTTCTCTTACAAGCTCAAAAGGTCAAGGACCATGTTACTATTTGCACTGACTCAACACTATATCTAGTAGTTGCTACAGTAAAAAAAAGAATAAACACATATAATACCTGAGATTTCAGTTCAGTTGTACAGCAACCTGCTTGACATCTTAATATGAAAAGGAGAGCAGCAGTAAGTTGAACTAGAGTTATGTTACTAGGAGAACACACTGGCTGGAAAAATGTGAGGAAAGCTCTTTTTGTTCCCTTATTTGGACACGTATCTGGGTGTAAGAACAGGAGTTCAACCTCAAAAATATCTTCCCACACTAGAGTTTACACTGTTGTTAATGTTTTATGATAACATTTATGAGACTGAGTATGAATCTTTGAAGCATTGTGAAGGCAAAGAGATCTAGACTGATAAAAATGAAAAGTGTTTTAGAAATTTCTTTTTATTGAGCTTGGTTTTCGGCTCCTCTGTGAATAACTACCCTCCAATAAATACAATTGTTCAGAGCTAGGGATGACTTCAAGAGTTTAGAGTAAAAATGAGATGAAAAGCATTCTTGTGGTATCTTGTGGTGGCGCTGTGAAGATACAGTATGAGATTCTAAAACAACTTTTAGATATGTTAGAGGCAAACTTATCGGAGAGTGTCTTTAAAAAACAAACAAAGGCTGGAGCTGGAGATAGAAATGGCATTCTAAAACACATTAAAGTCTGCATTTTTTCCTATTTTCTAGAACAGAATGTATTGCCTTTTGCTTAGAATGATTTTTTTTTATCAATACAAAACTCAGATCTTAAGCAGCATCATTGCATTTTGCTTTTCATACCAGAGAAAATTATGCAGTCTTGCAGAGTCAGTTGATACACCCTCATCAGTGGCATGAATACTTGTTCTCTTAGTAATGAGACCCTGTTTTAGGAGAAAAAGGAGGAATACAGCGTGAACTGATGGAGTCTCCTTTGGAAATTTGACTAGGCACAAGCGGGATCACACATGAGGAGAGACAGGCCACTGATAGTGGTGAAGTCTTTCTCATGGAAGGCTTCAGTTAAAATTCTAATTTTTTTCCTCACTTTCTTTTATATTTAATCTCATTAGGATATTCAGGTTTCACTGCAAGATGATACTATAAGGAAGCTTACAATAAAAAGACAGTGTGGGATGTGGTTTCCAACAGTCCAACAATTCTCATGCAGTTGAATAATCCTGGATTAATTTTGAGGTATTGAGTTGAGAAGTGTGTGGTTCCAAGCTTTGCAACCCCTAAAAAGGGAAAAAATATTGTCTCCTGTACTTTTTGATAGCAGCTTTTTAATATCCCCATTAAAACCAAATTAGTGGAGGATAAACTGTCATCTCACAGTATCACCTTCAGCAGATTTGGTTGTCTTCCATTCTGTGTTCTGCATTTTGACAGTATTGTTTGGTCTGCAAATGGAGAGGTTATTGATTTGTGCTTGAACTTAATTTTGTGCAATTGCTGACAATATTCACATTAGGTATCCTTGAAAGAAGTGGTGCTATTACATTATCCCCTGTGAAGCTGTGATGTGGAAGATAGTCAGACTCCAAGGCAGTCAGCAGAAAAACCAGTGAGCTCTTAAGAGAGAGTTATCAGCATCACTCTCAAGTGAAAGATCCCAGACTATGTACATACTGCCATAAAGGACAAAATATTTTATTCATTCTTGCATTTCCCATTGTCTTTAAAATGCAAACAGATCTATCTATGCTTCACTTGAAATGTGTGGATGCTGCCTCCTTGATTGTTAATATTTGTCTAGTTGCAATCATGGAGAGTAACTGCTGATTACTCAGGGAGTAATCAGCAGTTACTGAGGGAGCTCAGTATGTACATAGTCTGGGATCTTTCACTTGAGAGTGATGCTGATAACTCTCTCTTAAGAGCTCACTGGTTTTTCTGCTGACTGCCTTGGAGTCTGACTATCTTCCACATCACAGCTTCACAGAGGATAATGTAATAGCACCACTTCTTTCAAGGATACCTAATGTGAATATTGTCAGCAATTGCACAAAATTAAGTTCAAGCACAAATCAATAACCTCTCCTTTTTTGACCCTGTGAACTTCTGTATCTATATGTACCTACAGTGTCCTGTTGCCACATGGCTTGTTTTGGTTGGTTGGCTGGTTGGTTAGTTGTGGGTGATTTTGGGTTTGGTTTTTGTTGTTGTATTTTAATAATATAGTTATTTATTTGGGTTTGCATTTGTATCAGAACAATGGATAGATAATGCTATATTTTATAGCATAGTGTGTTTCATTCTCTGTCATTTTCTTTCATGCATTTGTACATTTGATTCCAAAATCAGTGCAGTGCAGTGGGCTGATGTTCTGGCTGTCCTACAGCTTTCGCAGGTCTGAAAGAGTGAACTTACATAACAGCTTCAAAAACTTTCCTGAGTTTTACAGAACATCTTATTCTTGGGTATTATTATCTCTTGTATTTTTGTAAATCCTTTTATCATACTCTTTTCCTGATAGCTTAAGAAGCCCAACAGAGCTTATGATGAGATACTGGCATAGCATTGCTGACTGTATAATATTAAACGGCTGCAATGCAGCTGGAAACGAGATGCGAGCAAGAACATGTTTATTTCTCTGTCTCTCTACTAAACTTCCATTGATCAAAAAGCAATTAAAGCAATTAAAACCTAAGACTAGCATATTAACTATTTTTAACTTCAGTATAGACTTTTTGGAGTAAAGATGAAAATACTTTAGAAAGGAAGAAGCCTTAAAAAAAAAAAAAAGTAAGTAATTTCATTTTTCTGCTCAGGAAGATATGAGAATACTTGCATTTTTTTCAGCTCAAGTTATACTTTTCCAATGGAAAATAAAATGGTTTTACTTTGTTTTAAACTGTGTGCTGTTGCCATTGCAAAGCTTTTCATACCAGACAGTAGAAGTAGAAACTGTCAATTATAGAAACAGGTATTAACTTTTTGCCTAGTACTTTCCTGCAAAGATTTCAAAGAACCTTGCAAATATTAAATAATGTCAAAAAATACAAACAAACAAAAAAATTACAAAAACCCAAACAGCTTAGGGGAGAAACAAAGAACTTGTCCTGTAGTAGGGCAGGCTGGATGCACACTAGTCATTTCTGAATTTCCCATTAGAATTAGAAATTCTCATGAATTTCTGAATTTTCCCATTAGTGTGACCTCCATTACAAATGACTCATCTTTTCTGTCCTAAGGACATTGTGAATGTTGTGAACAGACTCTTGGGTTTTGTAGTGGTTATTGTAGCAGCAGCTGACCCTTTGGCAGTTCTGAGTTTGAGTGTCTTGCTTGAAAAGGCATGGAAAGTGCATCTCTGGAACTACAGTCTAATTATATCAGCTACCAGACTGTATCTTATTTGCAAAGTTAGCTTACTTCCCTTTTAGAGAAAAAAAAGTAATATCTATTATAGGAGCAATCATGCGTTGCATTCTTCTGCCTTCTCAGGTATAGAGCTGGTGAAAATTTTTTTCAGTGGTTTTAAATTTTTCAGAAAATGACATAAAAATGCCCCAGACATCAAAAAAAAAATGGGTTCATTTATTCTTGTTGTTGTTGTTATGCAAAAGACGATGCTTTGATTCAGCAAGGACCATTTGACTTAAAATTTTTAGCATTCAAAATTTGTATTGGTATAACTGTTAGGTATTTTAGCCATTGTGCATTCCAGAATGCTAACTCTTTTCAAGGAGGGAGTGGCTGGGACAACCAAAAAGCTCGCTCATTAGATCTGAAATAGCCAAGTTAAATTTTCCTCAGAAACACTGGTCAGAGAACAGTATGACAATTATGATTTCCAGGAGCAATGCCAACTTAAGCATACCTTTCCCTGCCTGCAGCTACTCATGAACCAGATGGCAAAAACTTGTTTTAAAAATGAACAAGTTTCTAGGATAAGGTTCTCATTCTCTCTCTGTGAACACAAGGGAGAGGGATAGTGCAGGGCCAGAAATGAGCTGCGGAGCACAGAAGGAGGGTCAGTGGGTGCTGTTTAAGGCAGCTTTTTTTCTTCATGGGCGAAATTCACATTGAGATTGGGTTTAAGGCTTTTGTTGATTTTAAATGAGCAGGACCTTCATGTTCAAAAATTGTAGAAGTGATTTATGGGTGGAAACACACAAAACACTAGAAGTACTTTTGCATTGCTATTAACCTATAAATTATTTTGGTTCTGTGTGACTGCAGCCCACTTTCCAGGAAAAACAAAGTGAAGTTCACATAGCCTTGAGGAGTAAATATGGAGCAAACTGAGTGTGTGTTAAATTGTCAGCAGTTCAGGTAAAAGCCACAAAATAGAGAGCTAATAGAGAGAGACTGCCATAAAAAGAAGGCTGAGGTCTTACATCTTCAACTGCTGTATATCAACATGGTTCAATTAATTTCAAGGGAGCAATTCCAAATTATACTGATTGAGTACCTGTCCTGACAGAAACATACAGCTGAATTCTTTTCCATTATATGTCAGGCATTGCTTATGAGTGAATTCACTTGCCTAAAACTGCTGATTTTTTTAGTAATTTTCCTAAATATTTAGGTCAAACAACATCTTAGCATAATCTAAAAAACTACTTGAAGGTGTTTTTAAGTATTTAAAGATCAAGGGATGTTTAATCACCATTCACTGTAAGTAAAAAGAGAACAGAGACCTACGTTGAGTAACACAACTTAGTGCTTCTAAAAAGGTATATTTAAGATGATGTAGAAGGAAGAAGTGTAAATAATAAATACGCTTAGAGGATTTTCATTTAGAGGGTTAATTTGTGTATGTATCTCAGAGCAAGCTTTGTAGAGTCAGCATGTTCTGTCTTTGTCAACGTCTATGCCACTGGGGAGAGAAGGCTTACCACATTTTCTTAATTATACCAAAGACTTTTGTGATGATTTAAAACATTGTTCTGTGGATGAGTCAGAGGAACAATTAACCATTGTGATAGATATTCTTTATATTTATGCCGTTCTGTGTGAAACTCCTTTTGCATTTCAGAATCAGGATGTTGCTATTAGGCTGACACCTTAATCAGTAACCAGCATTTGCTGCTTTAAGGAAACATCCCAAAAACACAGCAGAGCATAGATCCATCATCTGAAGGAATTAATATAATACTCTAGAAGTCAAGACCATCTTTCACGTAAGAGATAACTTCATAGACAGTCTGTACTATCATCTGGTAGTCACGAGTTCACATAATCAGTGCTCTCTGTGAGACATCTACTGCACTCTGAAGAGGTCACACGGAGAAAATGGGCACAACTTGGACATAAACCGGAAAGAAATAGCAAAAGAATGAGTTTGTATGTGCTTCTATTTAGACATCTCTTGCTCTGAGTGTGAAATAAAAATTTATAGTTTTATTCTGTATCTCCCGTAGCCTGTGCCTAACTAGGATCGTCATCCTACTCTCCAATACTTTGGGGATGCCACATTACAGAACCTAAGTTTTAAGGCTCAAGTTCATGTTGGCTCCAGATGCCTGGAGAACAGTTTGCAGTCTTCCAGTTTACAGTATTTTGCTTACGCTCCTGATTTTATACTTGTTGTGCTTAGTCTTCTCTATGTAGCTAAGTTTCCTGCTTTACATGTGATTCAAGATTAATACCAGATACCCTCCAGGAAATGTTTCCAGAAGTTTCAGTCAGAGTCTGAAGAGAGCAGATGTTTCCATGTAGCAGCAGCTACATTTGTCATTATTACAGTGCACTGACTTGGGAAATGGTGTGTTACATGGATCACTGATGGAAAAATTGCCACCAGTGCTTTGAGACAATCCATATGAATACTGATTCACCCATTCAACAATTATAAGCCAATAGTGACACCAACAAACTGATTTGGTTTATAATCATTAGCCAGAAGAAGTTTTAAATTGCTATAGTAATTATAATAAGTGAGAATTTTATAGGCAGCTTTCACCCTTAGTTTTTCCAATGCTCCTTTTCCTTGGTTGGCACTCTTGTGGATAAGAACTTCTAAGGCAGGAGTGATATCACTCTTCAGCAGCACTGAATTTATTGATGCAACTAGAGTTCGTTTTAGCAGCTCCTACCTCAGCAGTGGAAAATTTAGTATCTCCTACCATTCTTTTCTTCTTTTATGTGTTTTCAATTTAGCACAATCTTACTAGGAACATTCCACCCTCCCAGGTACTCAGTAAGGTGACTCCTTCCTTGAATTGTTACTTTGCTGTTATGCTGCCACAGTAAAATGTCATTAGCAGAAAATGATGTAAGAAAAGATAAACCTCAATGACCTGACAGAACAATTCTGGTTTTTTTGTGTGCTCAGGCTGTTCTTCCCTTTCATACAATTACTGATACCATCCCATGAGTGTGCATGACACATTAAAGATAGAGAAGATGAAGATCTGCCCATGAGCTAGTCAAGGAGAAACTCACAATTGCATGACTAAAAATGTCAGAGAGTTAAATTGTGGCCTGTATGATTGCAACTGGTGAACAAAATCCCACAGGTACTAGTGGGGTGTATGGGTGGAAATTTCATCCTTACAATGGCTTCTCCCTACAGTGCTACAGGATGGGGAGATGCTGAGGCAGATACGGTGCTGTGGGTGCAGATTCTGTAGATACACTGCTATCTCTGAGCCCATTACAGACTGTTAGTACAGACTGGAAGAGATCCAGGTTTTTCTGATTCCTTGCCTTTAATCAAAGGATTAAAATGTCTTTTTAAATAATACCAGCAAATCATTGTGGGTGGCTGTGAAAGGAGGCAGATGACAGTAAATGCTGGGTAGGCAATCCTGTTCCTGGGAGAACACTGTTCTCTGGAAGAGTTTATCAGAAAACATATTTTTATATGATTTTTGTCAGCTCTGTGGTTTTTTGTTTGTGCTAAGTTGTCAGGCAATCATCCCACATATTTAGATTTTCAGTTATGGTCCTTCTTTGCTCTTATTTTTGATGTTTTTAATATAATACAGGTCCAGCAACACTACTGGAATCACTTACATTTTGCTAGAGAACAGGTAGCAGTAACTTTTACGAAAGATTCCTCATACCACAGACTTTTTTTTTTTTTGTGCTTATTCTTGCTTCCTCTCTCTGCCCTACACAGTATTTTCTCCATGCATTGGGGTGCAGTTCAGACAGAGAGCTATAGCTTGATGTACTGATTGCCCTTTAGGGAAAAGAGGGAGCCACACACACAAATCATCTCAACCTGGGGCCAGCCAAGAGAGAGAGTATTTGTCCTGGCCCAGCCTGACTAGTTGGGTTGCTTCCTTCCAGCTGCTTCTACCTACAGAAAGGCACTGCTGGAGCCAGACACTGGGCAGGCAGAGGCAGGTTCTCTTGAGTCATGCCCTGTGTTGTACTGATGGTATTACCTTGTGAAGGCACCTGAGATCTCTGGAGAGGAACAGATGATGTACTTGAGGTCTCAGCCTCCCTCTACCAGCTGCTGTTCCATGATTCCACGGGGGACCTAGCTCAGCTGTCTCAATCTCCATGCTGGGTCAGGATTTGAATTGCCGACATTAACTAGGCTAAATTAGGAAGGGTGGGTGAAGCCCATAATCTTTTGATGCTTCCATTTACAACTATACAATATCAGGACTTAAAAAATAACTGCTTAGTAAAGCATAAAGCCTTCCAGGTCTTTAAATAAACCACATAAATATGAAAACTTGAAAGTTTGAGTTAAGCAGTTCTCCTTTACAAGTTCCAGAAGATCCAATGACTTTTAAAAGTATAATTGAAGGGGGTAGGGAAGAAGAAGGGGTCATCCAAAGTTTCTGAGCTGAAATATTTAGCTTATGTGTTGGATAATTAGCTGTGTCAATGTTTGCAGTCTGTCAATGTATTGAATTCTGTCTGATTCATGAAGAGAAAGTTCATTAATTAGAAATAACTTGCACTGTATGACAGCACACAAAGTATTACAATCATGATCAGACTGCCACTTTGTAAATCACAGACAAATCAGTACAGGCATATGGGTGACGTATTTACAAAGTATATGTTGACCGTAAATCACTGTAGTTTGTACTGAAACAAAAGGTATTGTTAAGGGTAAACTTCAATAGCTTTGTGTGATACACCAGGGCTCTCTGGTGCCTTGGTTACATTTTTTGGTGAATGGTGGCACTCATTAAAGGCTGATGTGGCAGTAGAGTGAGAGGGCTGTTTGTGCTGGCTGTGAGCAAGCTGGTCTAAGTACAAAGAGCAAACATGGTGCCTGTGCTATGAGGCACACAGGCCGTTCCACACAGTTTCTGGTACATGAGCTTGTTACTCTGCAAGACTTTCTGTCATGCTCCTAGATGTATCTTGAGGGATGTGTGTAAAACTGTTTAGAGCCACGTTTGAGACACACAAAAATTACATGTTCCTTAGTTATACAGTTGTGCACCTCAGCTCTTAGAGTTCTGGGACTCTCCAAGTAGACTGTCATTTGGATTTAGCAACAGCTTCTGTGCCCAATTTTGTGATGTGTATAATGGTAAAAGAAAATAAAAATATTCTTAATTCAAGCTCTTTGAATAGGGAAAAGACTCCCTTTAACTTCCATGTAATTTGTACCTGACCTAACTAGACTTATTTCTTAACATGTAGGATGAAAAAATGACTCTGTAGAAAAGAGTGTACCTCCTATTGCATCTCCAGAAATAATTGCTGGTCTTTGATCATCTCAACTTTTAATGCTAGTGAAAATTATTGGTGGCATTTTGGCATTGAAAAACTGTAAAATTAAATATCGAGTATAGGTTGTTTTGAAGATAGAAAGAGAAGTCTAATGAGTAATAGTAATGGCATCATAAGCCTTCATAGCAATTTGTCTGGACTTTTACTGACAGTCATAAAATTCTGATTTGATAAAATAAAAGCAAAAAGGATAATTCTGCAATTCAGCCAAATGGCAGAATCACAATGAAGAGTGATTTATTACTACACTGCATAAAGGCTGTCACGTCTTCTAGCTGTATGGTCACAATGCATATTTGAAATGCAGATTGTTTTCCCTGTGCACTTTTTTGATAAAGAAGATGGAACATGAACAAAATCCTGCTGTGGGTCTCTTGGTCTGGTCTAGAGGTTTGGCCATTTTTGTTCTCCTTGAATGAAAGGGCTGTGGCTGCTGTGGCTCCAGGTGTCAGTAACTTACTCAGGCCACCACACAAAAAAAATGGGAAATGGGATAATTTCTTATCTCAGTGAATACCTTAAGCAAAACTTAAACCTGAAGATTTTATCACAGAATGGGGCAGTCCTTGAGTTCTGGGCCTGTCCATGATAAAAGTGGGAAAATTGGTCACCCTTGTTAAGAAGCTTGGGAAATTGCATACTTCATGGACTAGGGAATTAGTTTAATTCATGTATGTCTCTAACATCAGTCAGAAGTAGTTGTACCTAGGTCACAGAAACCTAGATGCTTTGTAGTTTCATCTAGAAAACTGTAGGGAAGTTTTACTGTTCTAAAAACTGCTGGTTTCAGCCTATATTGCTCCTGAGTGAGATGGTAAAAGCTTGTATGGATAATTGTAGTTTAATGGGTCTGATTTTGTGTTTGTTTAACAATGTGATAAAGAGCAGTAAAATGAGTCATTGAAAAGCATTTACTATGCAAAATGAGTCCCACACCTGAAGGACAAACTTCTGCCAAAGTCAGGAAGCCAAACCACCACTGCCCTTTTTTCTTTTGTGATCAGAGTAGGTATAAAAAAAAAATCACTTATATAAAACACAATCACCCATATATGATAAAGAATAGACTCAGATTTGATACACTTTTCTTTGCTGAGAAAATCCGTTTCACAGTATAGCTCCATTTCTATTTCTGTAGCTTAAAATCTCTGAATCCTACAGAGAACTGTTATTCTCTTTACCTGGCCCTCTACAGTTTAAGTTTCAAAGCTGAAATCCAGGGCATTCATTATTGACAGTTCAATTGGTGTATCCTTTTCACCTCATACACTGCTCTCAAATTCATCTGAAAATGTGAAATAGCCTGTTGAATTTTCCCCTTGATGATACCACAATAGATGTGAAAGAAGAGCCTTCAGCATAAGGCTTCCTAAGTGTTAACAGATCATGAAAATTGGCAACAACTGTTGTGCTGAGTATCATAACCTGCAAGAGGAGGGCCAGCAATTCCACAGTGATGAGAAGAGAGTGCTTGGTGTTTGAGCTGTGGTCACATTTGCCTTTCAAGTCCTTTGGGCCTCCATGCCACACTTTTCCGGAGAAGAAAGCTAATGCAGCTGCCTTTGTTAATCAGTCAGTATGACCCAGGCCCTCGGGAAGGCAGGCAAAGGCAGATACATACTGAGACACACAATCCTTGCTGATTAACAGTGAAAGCTGGTAAAGTTACTCTCTAAGCCTGTCTGGCCCATCAGCTGCAGAAATATAATTTAGATGATTATCTACATGCCCATTAAACCTTGTGACCCATCACTAGTCTGTTTGAAGTTTGCCTGCTTAAACTCGCTAATAGGAAGAATAGAAGGATTAACTCAGAGGTCATGAAATAAGAGAGCAGCAAAGAAGATGACAAAAGAGCAGAGGAAAACTTCCTACTGCATGTGTTTGGTAAGGAGAAAGAGCTACAGTACCATGATCATCTCAGCAGATACTGTTACTTTATGGAGCAAGCCAGCCATCTGGAATTCAGGCCATTTAATCCTTGTGTGTGTGTGCTTTCAATCTATTTTGTTTAGCTGCACAAATAAAATGAACTACCTGTTTGATGAATGTTGTATGTTTACTAAACATAATGCAGCAAAAAAGGGTGTGGGATGCTGGTAGACAGTAAGTGTTTCTGATTTTGTTCAAGGCTAGAGTGTGTAGATATAAACAAGAGAAATATTTAAATCAATCACATCAGAATAGCTGCAGTCAGGTTCAGCATCAAGTCCAGTCTTGTTCCCTTTAGGATATGAAGCTCCAGCCATTACAGATGCTTGTTAACTTAAGGATTATGAATGAAAATCTTACCCAGTGATATATTTTTATTTGTTCAAATTGAAATAAATATAAACATTTATAATAATCTGCCTAAATTACTTGCAGAATGTTGCAATGAAAATGGTGGTCAGTTAAAACTAAATTCATAGAGAAAAGATGGGATGCATTGCAGAAAACAGAATGAAATATATGAGTACCCCAGTAAGAGTAACCTAGGGTCTAACTAGTTACTGGTAGAAAATGAGCTTGAACTTTAACTGGAGTCTTGAAGGTCATTTACCTACTTTTACATATGCTACCACCCTTGAAATGAGTCCTTGCTCTTTTGTTAAGGGCAGTCAGACTGTTTGCTGAGAAACTTTGGCTGGGAGCATATGTTACTGTATTTCAAAGAAGAAAAAATATTCTTCTCATGCTATCTTTGGATCCCTAGGTTTTGCAATATTTGATCTCTTTATAAAGAATAATTGTGGTCTAATTTACAATAGTTGTGGTATACTTATTTATTTAGATTTTTGTTCATGATTTTTGTTATGATTAAACAGAGTTCTGTTTCTCATTCAATTGTGTTGAATCAAGCATATTTTCCAGTTATCTCAGACTGTTCCTTTACATCTGTGAAGCACAGAAATATTCTACTGGCAGTATTCAGTTCTGTAGCAATTCATTTTAGAACCTGAGACTTTTCCCCCAGTTTGTGACTGATAATGCAGACTCAGATACCTGATGCTCTGAAGCTAATGCCTGTACTTTGTAATAAAATTTATAAATTTTAGAATTCCACTTTAAGCATCACCTGAAGATGTCTTGCACATTAATCTCGTAACAAATTTTCCAAATTAGTGTCAACCACATTTGGATCTTCAGTGTAAAACTGTCAGTCTTCATGTGTTAGCCACACTGGCAGTGGTTCTCGCCTTGAAAAATGGAGAAGTTTTAGGAGGGAAACAAACTTCTGTTGCTTATCATAAGTCTTCTGTTGAGTGGCATGTACTCAGCTGTTTGCAAGCAGACTGCTTCAGAGGACAGAAGTTATTCATAAATCTCATTCCATTGATGTTGTCTGAAAAATAAAGTAGATGCCAATATCTGCTGGGAAGCCTTGTAGAAAGCAGATCAAAGGCTTCTGGAGTTTATTTAAGAAGGAGCAGTTGTGAGTGGCTTAATGCCTGAGCATGGCATGAAAAGTGAAACAGCCATGACAATGAGCCACCATATGTAGGAGTCCTCTGGACTTCAGTAAAGAATCTGAGTAATATGTGGTACAGGTGGACTTTTGTCTCAGCCTGTCATTCTGTTATTCCTTTGTCTCTAAGGAAGGCATTGCCTCTTCTGTCCCACCCCGTTAAAAAGGGGAAAATTTCTTCTGGAAGTCATTGCAGAATAAAGCCGCCTTCACTTACATAGTGTTGTGCCTGCCAAAGAGATCCTGTCTTCTCTAAGGCATTTATTTTAAAGGTCTATGATTATATCTGATTCACTTGACCTGTGGCCAGTGTTCTAGCCAGCATTTTTACTTTAATGGCATGAAGCTGTGTCAGACAAGATTTGGGCTAGGTGTTAGGAAAAGGCTTTTCATCCGGAGGATGTTTGGGCACTGGAACAGGCTCTCCAGGGAAGTGGTCACAGCACCAGTTGTACAGAATTCAAGAAGTGTTTGGACACGCTCAAGAAGCTCTCAGACACAGAATGTGACCCTTGGGGCTGTCCCGTGCAGGGTCAGTACCTGAACTCAATGATCCTTATGTGTCTCTTCCAACTCTGGACATTCTATGAATCTATGATTTGAGAATTTCTGAATGAAGCCTGTATCTCTGTGTCAGGTGTGAAAAACTGTCTATATTTCCATTAGAATTGTTTATTTTATTTATGTTTGCTCTTCATATGTCGTGGTGGGTTGACCCAGGCTTGACCCAGGCCCACCAAAGCCACTCTATCACTCCCCTCCTCAATTTTGCGGGGGAGGAAAAATATTGTGAAAGGTTTGTGGGTCTAGATAATGTCAGGGAGAGGTCACTCACTGATAACTGTTGTTGGCAAAACAGACTTGACTTAGGGAAATTGGTTGAATTTATTACCAATCAAAATCAGAGTAGGATAATGAAAGGTAAAACGAACCTTAAAAACACATTTCTTCCCACCCTTCCCTCTTTGTTCTTGATTCTCTACCTCCTCCCCACCAGTGGTGCAGGGAGATGGGGAATGGGAGTTACGGCCAGTTCATCACTTGTTTCTGTTGCTGCTTCCTCTTCAGGGAGAACAATCCTTACTGCTGCTCCAACAGGACATCTCTCCCACTGGAGACAGTCCTCCTCAGACTTCTCCAGTGTGAGTCCTTCCCCAGACTGCAGATTTTCATGAACCCCTCTGGCATGTGTCCCTTTTTCACAGGGTGCAGTCCTTCTGGAACAGACTGCTCCAGTGTGGGTTCCCTATGGAATCACAAGTCCTGCCAACAAACCTACTCCAGCATGGACTCCTCTCCACAGGTTCTCAGGTCCATGCCAGGAGCCTGCTCCAGCACAGGCTTCTCATGGGTTCACAGTCTCCTCTCAGGCATCCACCTGCTCCAGCGTGGGGTTCCTGCATGGGCTGTGGATGGGTCTCTCCTCCACCTCCATATTCTGTAGGAGCACAGCCTGCCACACCATGATCTGCACCATGTTTTGCATGGACATCTCTGCTCTGATACTTGGAGCACCTCCTCTCCCTCCCTCCCTCTCCACTGACTTTGGTGTCTGCACAGTTGTTCATCTCCTCTCTTCTCTGGTCAAAATTACTTCTTCACAATAAATATTTTATATTCTTCTTTACTCTGTTATCCCAGAGGCACTACCACCATCTCTGATTGGTTCAGTCTTGACCAGAGGCTGGTCCATCTTGGATCTGGCTGACACCGGCTCTGTTGGAAAGGGAGGAATCTTCTGGCAGCTTCTCACAGAAACCACCCTGACAGCTCCCCCCAGTACTAAAAGTTTGCCATGCAAAACCACTACAGTCCTGTAGGATGTCTTGATTAATAAAATACCTTGGGACAGTTGCAACATCTTCAGATCGTATCACTAATAGATTGTAATAAACATAGTGCCTGTGCTTTCCTATGGAATCATTGCTCCTGTATTTTAGGGGTTTCACATTGTTTTCTTCTTCCTTCAGACATTCCCTATGTGGCTATGTTTTCTTCATGGATGGCACATACAACAGTGAAAAAAACCCCAAGCAACAAAACTTTAGAAGAACCCAAAAGGGCTTAAAAATTTAAATAAATGGCTATCCCAATATTTCAAGATGGTCCCTACCCCTTAGTCAGATTTCTCTTTATTAACCTCAGGGGAGTACAAAGGCACAAGCCTTTTCCTGGCCATACCAAGTTCTGCTGGGAGAAGGGCTGGGGAATGTTTCCAGTCACTCTGATCTCTTAGTTTTAGTTCCTGCAAGGAAAGGAAAAGCTTCAGCAGGGAAGGTACCAACTATTGCATCTTTAGCAATGAAATCACTTTAGAAAAGGATGAAGGAACCTCCTAGGAACTGCCACCTGAAAAGGATACAAAGAGAAAGGGAGCAGGTATCAATTGCCACAGTATTCACTGATCACATCAGAAGATCAGTATCGCATCTTCCTTCAAGCTGCTCCTCCCAAAGAAACTAGGACTGCGCACATCTGTCAGTTCTGTGTAAGTGTTCAGTGTGTTCAAAATCATTTTTTACACCTAATGCATCCAAGTGGCTTGAGATACCTGTGTTATGGTACCACTATCAAACCCTGAATACCCTGAATGTTGCTGGCTGGCCACCTGATAGGGTAAGGTAATTTTCATGACCTCTTGTTGCTATATGAATTTTTTTTCTATGACATATGTTGTCACAACTCAAAAACCCTACTGATATTCCTGATAACTGTCCCCATTGTGCTATACCTTTCCTGATCCAACAGCCTATTGTTTTTCATACTGTTGAACTACACATATAAATTAAAAAAAGATATGGGAAAATAACTTCTTGAGGGATTGTCTTCTTTTAATCAAAACTAAATAATTCCTAAGCAAACTTATTGTGCAATATGCCATAATATCTTTCTCAAGAGATGAAATGCTTGACAGAAAAATTGCACAATTTTAATCTAGTGGTGCTTTTGGGGGGGCTTTTTAAAAACAGATATTTAACACTTCAGAATTTTATTGTGAGAGAGTGTGGATGTGCTGGAAATTGGTTATGATAATAACAAATCTCTAAGAGCTGCCAAGTAAATTCTAGAAAAAAAGGGAACACTAATAGAATACAGGAACTAAACAACAATACAGTAACAGCAAAAAGACAGAAAATACTTCAGGGACTTCTAATCCCCATGGCTTGATGAGGTTTCAGAGGGAAAATATGAAGATCTAGTGCATTTTTCTGCAAAGTGTTGTGCACACTTGACTTCCCACACTGGACATTTCCACTGAAGTCAGAGGGATAACTTGTTCTGAATAATACCATATGTCTCCATCTTTTCAGGCCTAAAGTCTTAAGCTATATTTATTAGGTCTGGGATGTGTATAGTTGTATCCATGTTCACGTTTGTCCAGGGCAGTCATTATTTATTTATTTCTAAATCAGAAACATAATTGTAGTATTTATCAGTGCTCCTGGCTTTTGTCTTCTCTGTCTTTTTGCTCTTTTGCATGATGACATGCTTTGATATCTATGAAAAATTACCCTTTTTGTTAGATATGAAAAAATAAATTATCTGTTTAATTTTTTATGTGAGTTATCACATTATTAATTCAGAGAAGCATATTCATTGATTACACAGAGTTGATAAGTATCAAGCGTTTTCTTATACATATGGGGCCTGGATACAGTCTTCTGAACTACTTTTGCAGTGGGATTTTCTGAAGTTTTTACAAATTGGTGTAACATAATCTGCTAGAATAATCGGAACTAACAAAGAAAGAATATAGCCTCTTATTCTTTCTTTTTTCTTTCTGTCTTTTTTTCTGTTCATGTGTCCATCAGTAACGTTTGGTTGTTTCGTTTGGGCATGTTTGTGGAAAAATATCTGTTAGGTTCACCATCCATGTCCCTTTCAAACTGAAAAACAATGAAAATGATAAATGCCAGTCTTCCTCATCTGGTAATGTAATGGAGTTTGATCAAATTTTGGGGGGAAAACAGGTCAAAGACATGCAATTTTGGAAATCCTCAAGTGGCTTTAGAATTTGTGTCACAATTCCCATTGGGCCAGAGTCTTGGCAAGTAGTCAAAGGAGAGGGAGAAAATCTAATTGTGTGTTTTGTGTCGGAGTGACTGATTTTTTTTTTATCTGGTGAGCATCATACTTGGGTAACTCTTCAGACCTCAAATTTCATACTTTCCACTCATTTGTGAACAGAGTAATGAAGTACTCAACTGTATATAAGTTCCTTATATATACCTTTAAATTTTCTCCATAAAAACATTTTATCAGCAGTATTAAATCAAAATGCTTTCAAGTATTCTGTAGCTGATTTACTCAAGACTAAAAAAGTATATACAAAGAACACTTTACTTGATCAAGAGATAACTGAAGCATTTTTTATTTTTAATAATAAAATGCACTGAAGTATTACACAGTGCACATTATGTGTTTTGTCAAACACGATTTTATGTTCTTCCTTTCCTAAATTCACTAAACACAGAACTTTCATTTGTCAGGAATCTGCAAGATACTAATGTTTACTGTCAGATCAACCAGTCCTCTGACTGTTTCTTTATGTTTGTAGTTAAATACTTAAAGTTTTCCCTTTGCCAAGTCTTCATATTCTTTTCACTGGATGAGTTGACAAGTTTAACTTAAGAGTAAACACAGCACCTGGAATCTTGTAGCTGATTGTGCAATGGGACCAGAGGCTAAACTGAGGTCTTAATGAGGATTTGGACATCCCATACTAGGGTATGAGGAAAAGAAAAATGCAACAAGAATTCTGTATTTGTACTTGATCATAGGAAAACATCAAAAATGTGTAGATGTATCATGCGGGACTATGTCTTCACATTGAAATCTTAGGATATGGCTTTTTCATTCTTAAAACAGTGTGGAACAATTTAGAGGTTTTTTGTTTGTTTGTTTGTCGGGGTTTTTTTAAGATAAAGTTCAACTCCTATGGCTGAAAAACTTGAAATCTAAATGAAATTAAAATTAATTAAAATGAAAGTTATAGGCAGAGCCAGTCGTGAGCAGAGTCCCTTCCTGTGGCTGTAGAAGACAAGGCTCTACAGTATATGCATACTGTGTACCACTAAACGAATGGCAGGAACACATGACTAAAGAATTTATTTGTGTTTTAGTAACCCTGAGATCAAAATAATATGGATGGGTTACAGTGACCAAAGGAAAGTACTACAATTATCTCTACAAGCAGTAAACCCACTGAACAGAACAGCCGTGTAAGAGCAGCATCTATAGCAGCGGCTTTCATTCTGTGGCATGCACACTTACAGTGGTATTTCATTGCTGGTATTCAAAGTTTCTTGTCTGTGATAACCTCTGCCACTGCTGCTCCCTATTCAGTTGTGTATTCAGTCTCCCATTGTAATATTTTGACTGCTGCAGAGGATTGGAGAAACTATGGCTTGTGTTGAGAGCAAGAATAGCAAAATAAAATTAATATCAATATAAGGTTATGGTGCTTTGCTTCTCCTGTATGAAATTTTATAGATCTTAAATTTTCCCCTTTCTTTATCCCTCCCCTTTTTTTTTTCAACTTTCTCACTTTTCTTGTTTTCTTTGAGAATTCTGCTGAGCATGTATATAGATTGAGGAGAATGAGGTTAAAATTTGCTCTGCACGAGCTGATGCTCACAGTCACCCGCCTTCCCTTAGGGATGAGGTACAATATTTGTCAGCTCAGTCACTGTGAAAGTTCACACACCGGTTCCACTCTCACAAACCTTCCAGTTCCCCAGCTACAAGAGGAAAGTAGATGTCAGGAAAATGTTTAAGCTTGAAAATAGATTGGATATTTGTTTGCAATAATCCAAACGGATTGGATTGCAGTCCAAGACGAATTGGAAGATGAGTAAAATAGACTGTAAGGTCACCTAGGTCAGGTGGTGAAACCCAGGATACAGTGACCTCCTGCAATGATGACCTTTTCTCCCTGTTGGAAACAGGGTTAAGCTCTCTTAAATATTGCACCAAATCACTGAGCACTTTAGAGGCTGTTGGTGAACATGACTTTGAGATCTAGGATGTAAGGACATGGTCTGTGAATTCTTGGCTAAGCAGATACCTTAGCTGTCCAGTTTTCTGGATGGTGTAGACAATACTCAGCGGGGGGCACTCTGTTTCTTTTTACTTGAGCCCAGGGAAGGCTTCTCCACAGTTTCTTTGGCAGCGTGCTAAGATTCTATCTCCTGAGAGAGAAAGTACACTGTGAACTTTTATAAATTGCAGTTCCCAGTATTGCTAACACGTACAGATAGAGAGCAGATACTGTGTGATAAGCATTGCTTCCCGGCAAAAAACATTTCAGAAGAAAAGGCATCCCTATGAAAGGCATCATATATACAGCAAAAAAAAAAAAATTGCAGATCACAGTGGGAGAAACTTGCATTATGTCTCAATATTAGCAGCACTTGCAGTAGTAAGGATAAAATGGCACCTCTTTTTTTTTTTTTTAAGGAATTTTTGTTGAGGGATGAGAGGGTGCCTGGCTCACAGAACCCCAACCATCTTTAGTTTTGCCTATACTGATTTCAGTTGCACACAGAGCTTTGGCCACACATTTCAAGATTTGTACACATGACTAGGATGCGTTTTCAAAACTAATAATAAATATTCAGAAGTCTTTTTAAAAATATGTGATGACTAACACATATTCAAAATTACCTGAAAGCAAATTCAGACTGTGAGACTCAGGGTCTTGAAATGTCCAGCAGAGAATTCAGCATTAACTGCATGAAATTCTTCTGTGTAAAAGAAGGGAAAGTTTATTCTCTTTATTTTACTTATATTCATGTATTTCTTTTCATATATATTGCATACTTTATGTTGACAATATGAAGCAGTTTACTGCAATCCGTAATAAACTTATTTTTTTTCCTTAAGCTGTTTTTTTGTTTTGTATTTTATTGTTGCAAATGAGGACTGAGCCTGCATTCAGGTGTTGGTGTGCCAGGCTGGTGTAACCCCACCAAAGTAACTGAAGCTTTGTAACTGAGTACAGACTGTAGGTTTGTACATTTTGCAAAGCATCTGGAAACTTTGGTGGATCAGTGCCAAACCCATAACTCATTGTTCTTGCTTTCATGATGTGATGATTTTATGACATACAATATTCCATTTTCTTAGCAGCAGTCTTTTAAATGTTAATGTCTGGGAACTCTTACATTTCTGTCCCCAACCTTTGTTCATTGCTACCTTGTGTAAAGGTGTTTTATTGGAGACCATGTAAGATGTGTTTGTTTGAGTCTAGTGCTTGGTTATGACAAACTTTTAGCACCTTACTTTAACAGTTCAGGCACCTGAGTCAGCTTCCAAGACAGGAATGAGGGCATCATAATGCATCTGATCTTAAATCAGAAAATAACATGAAGGACTGAACCATTCATTCACTGTGAAAAACTGGTATAGTCTCCTTAATAATATCATTTTCGGTCTTACCCCAAAGTAAAAAAAGGAATGTACCTCCAAGTCTTCTTCTTCTTCTTCTTCTTCTTCTTCTTCTTCTTCTTCTTCTTCTTCTTCTTCTTCTTCTTCTTCTTCTTCTTCTTCTTCTGCCTCCAACTCAGTTGTGTTCTATCTTCCTCATTCTTAATGACTTCCTCCTGTTGTTCCGAATCTTCTCAAGGTTCTTCTGTCTATGTAACAAAATAGACAGATTATTCCTCAGAAAGCTCTTTTCTCTGATGGAAGAGAATAATTTACTTCCACGCCAATAGTTTCATTGGTGGTATGTCATTAGTGAGGTGAGATTCAGACAGATGCAAGATGAGTACTGCTGTGTCCTCTCTGACTGTCTTTGTCCTTCATAAGAAGTGTGACGCCACCTTAAATAACTGTCCTGCTGATGGTCTTAATGGTTCCTTCTGAATCATATTCCAATGGATCTAAAATATATGACTAATCGGTTTTCAGAGAAGCTTTCTGTTACTGGTTTCTGGAATTGTCCTAAGGCAACTATGTCTGCAATTTGATCTCTTATATAGTTTGATGATGGATTTATATACAAAAAGATGGTTCTCTGTCACCTTAAATACTGTGCAAACCTAGTTTTCCAGTAAAGAAAAAAAATCCACTCATTTGGGATTTTATCCAAGACAAAATATTTGCACCTGGAAGGTTGGGGTTTGGTCCCCACTGCCCAAAAAGGGCATGGACAGGCTGGAAAGGGTCCAGCACAAAGATGATCAAAGGACTGGGAAGTCTGCCAGATGAGGAAAGTCTGAGACTGCTGGCTTTGTTCAGTCTTGAGAAAATAAGACTTAGGGGGGACTTTAGCACCATGTTCCAGTATTTGAAGGGTAGCTACAAAGAAGATGGACACTCCCTTTTTACAAGGAGTTACATGGAAAAGATGAGGGGTAATGATATAGGTTTATTTACTCTGGGGGAGATTCTATTTGGACACAGAAGGAATATTTTGCACAATGAGGTCAGCCATTTAAACAAACTGCAAAGAAAAATGGTGGATTATCCAATGTTGGACACCTAAGATTCAGTGGACAGGGTGCTGGGTCGTTTTTTCTAGACTCTGCTTTTGACAAAGAAGGTGAACCAGGTGATTCTTGAGGTCCCTTCCAACCTGGTATTCTATGGCAATTCAGATTGCGACTCCAAGAAGGAACATCAGAAAAAACTGGATTGAGAAAGTTAATTTCAGAATAGGTTAAAACCTTTGACTGGGACATCTTTGGCTAGAGGTGTGTTAACCAACTGGTGGGGCGCACCAGGTCTCTGCTGTATTGCTTTCAGTTGCTGTTGGTCAGCTGCTTGGTTCTGCTTCCTCAGAAAACATACAGTCACTTCTTGTAGAAATTCTCCTACACTGTTTCAAAATAAAATTAACCAGGTTTTCTAGACTGCAGTATGTGGGAGTTGAAATACTTCAGAGCCCTCAATAAATGAGTTACCACATTTCTGCCTGCTTTTAGCTGCCTAAGGTCTGTTTCAACCTAAAGTATTCTGAGTCTGAGAGTGTAGAGTCCATGAAAATTAGTTGAGTGTCAAGACTGTTGAGAATGCCTCAACTCCATGGATTACTTCACAGTAATAGTAACTCCATCCCATAGTATGTCTTTTCTGTAATTCCTGTACACAGGAATCACAGGTGAGCTTTTCTCACCTCCTTTGTATATGTGTCCCAAGAAGGAAAACAGGGAATATTTCCACTGCATCAAGCAAAATTTCACTTATCTTTGAAGGTCTGAGTTGACTGTAACCCTTCAAATTTGCTAAATCCCACAAATAAGACTGTGTGCCTGCCAGCTGGCAATCAGATGTACAAGTGAATAGAACTCATTAGCAGGGACTGGTTGTATTTGGAGATGGGAGTTGTTGTGTACATATCCCACACATAGCTGCAGCTAGATTCCAACCTCGGGACCTTTGGCAATGTCAGGCAGAAGCATCATCTGCCAAGTCAGACCACAACTCCCCACTCAGCAAGTTAGAAGCTATGCCAAAATTGCCTTACTGTGAAGCTAAGTATGATACAAGTTATGTCCTGCTACTCTCATACAAGTTAGTCCACCTGAGAAAGGGGAACATATTCACTAATATTGTTTTTCTACACAGTTGTATTTACAGTTATGCAAACCACTGTTTATTTTCATCACATTCAAATAAAAAACCCTAATCTTGTTTCTCTATTATTACTCTGACATTTTGAAGGATAGAGTTGATTAAGGTCCAGAGGATGCAATGTACTCCTTCATATCATATTTAAGCAAAAATTCCACTCAGAAGAATTTGTCTCTTGATTATATTCACATAAAAGTAACTGGGATTAGTAATCAGTAATTAGTAATCAGATTAATTCATATTTTTAATAGTTTTAATTGAAATGAGCATAAATAACCTGGAGTTTTCTGTTAGGAAGTCCTTTGGTTTAGAATTCTGGATTCACTTTTTTCTGAATCCATCTTGTGCTTGAATGAGGACTCATTGATGCCAGAGTCTCTTCTGTATTGCACTGTTTTAAATTAACTTTATAGTTGCAAATCTCTAGAGAACTGCTATTTGCCCTGTGAATTAATTCCTTTCTACTAATGGTTAGTCAAAGATTCATCTATGAAACAAGGGAAGGTCCTATAAAGAAGAAATAATAGATGTGAAACAGATATTTGGCAAAGAACAATAGTGCTCATTCCTTTTTCCAATTGCTTTCTCTTAGCATTTCATGAGTGATAGATTATGTGGCTTCTCACAGACTTTTTAGCTATGTTGTGGAATGCCCTTTACTGGAAGACTTTAAGTGAGATCAGTAAAACTGCTGGTACACTTGATCTTGCCTCAGTACTGGAAGATGAACTAAATGACCTTCTGGATTTCTTTGCTGATGGGTTTTTATCCTGCTTTGTGTATCCAGGATTCTCAAAACTCAGATTTTTTTTTTGTAAAAAGTTGTGCTATGGTACGTTTAGTTAGTCTAAACTGGAAGTATAGTAGAACTGCTAATGATTTTATCAATTTCTATTTCTCCTATCTGAGCTTCAGAACTTCTCTTTCCCTTCATTTTTAAAGAAGTGAAACAAGAGAGAAGTATAATTTAGAGACTTTTATTGGCAGAAATCTTGCTCACAAATGCTTTGCTCTGTAAATTAAAGGTCAAGAGGGTTTTAAACCACGATGTTTCTTGCCAACAGTGCAATTTAGGATGCAATTATTTGTTGCTAATACAGTTTGGGACAGATGCCATCATTAGAACAATGAGACTTTTGACCCAGTAAACATTCTGTTATGAAGCTATGTAATCATACATATGGACATTAGGGAAATGAAGGAAGAGTTTGAGAAAGGAAATCTCTGAATTGAAAGCAAACTCATGATACAGATTTCAACTCAAATTGAAGCTGGGATTGAGAATAAAGACTTCATTTATGATTGCTGAAGACTTAGGAGGTTGTTTGCGGTCAAAAAGCAAAGCAATTATTTTAATCCATTGTTCAAAGCAAGCTATTATGTCTACCTAGTTTAAATTAACAAACTGTGATGTAGTAGAAAACAAAGACATGTTTAGACATGTTTTACTTACTAACAAAGTAATTTTCAACCATGCATATCTGCTCTAATGCTTTTTCAGAAATTTAGCCTAATCACTAAAAATTGAATTTTTCAGGAAACTTTTTCTAAATATTGGCTTCAGAAAACCAAATTGAAAAAGTAGACTTTTTTTAAATGCCTTTTTTATCTAAAGAAAGTTTATCTTTGCACAGTTATGAGAAGCGAAATATGGTCACAAGAGGTAAAGTTCTAATATAAATTCATTTTTGCAGCCTATTCATAGGAAAATTTTAACATTTTATTTGCATTTCTGGTCAACTGTGCACAATGAAGAAAAACTATTAATATTTTTCCTTTTTTTTTTTTTTTTGATACTGGTGGTAATTCCAACTGAAAAAAGATGCATTTGCTTAACAAATGTGGCTAAACGTGTTTTAGCCACACAGTTCCTGTTGTATCTCCTGTTATAGTCCTGTGGAATGGCCAGTGTCCAAGGACACAGAAAGATGTAAAACATCTGTTCCAACATAAATATGGAAAACTACTGTAGGAGACATTTGTAGTCTACTGTCGTCAGCTATGTTACATTTGTTAAACTTATACTAAGTTCTAGTGGACTGAACAAAGCCAGAGTATCTAAAATCCTGTTCTTTTGAAAAAGCAGAACAGAAATAGGACAGAAATGAAACAATTTAAAAAAAAAAGTTGCAAAAAGAAGACCTGTGAACACATGTAAATACTGAAATAATGACTTTTTTTTTTTTTTTTTTTTTTTAAATTCTAGTGATGCTACACACAGATACCAGAAGACCTGAACTTATCTTGTCAAAAAGTATAGTGATTTATTAGCTGCAGGATCTATCCGGGTATTTCTGAAATAAAATTTGAACTGTGATTGCATACACATCATTAAGCAGGAGTATGTTAGGCTGCCATTTTCCCTCTCTTAACAGTGTTGCAGATTTTACCTAAAGACACTCCACTCTATCGATGCTTTAATCCACTGAAGGAAGGCTCAAGGCTCACATATTTTCAATAAGTAAAAGAACAAACAGTCTCAATTACTGAGATAATGCTTAGTCTATCCAGCAAAAATGCTGATTTTAAAAAAAAATAACATGTACCATATTTTAAGCCTAGATAAGCCTTTAAAAATAGCCATAGAAATCCAAAAATGTCAACTTGGTCCCTCTGTGTGGGAAGATTCTGCTGGATAATGCTATGGAAGGCAAAAATAGCTGTAGACTTTATTGTGCAAGTTTGGTGTTTGGTCTAGGTAGGTGAAATCGTTATGTCCTTAGTCAAGGGACATTTTCAGTGATCTCTTCCAGGCACAAACCCAGAAAAGCTGACTCAATACATCATCCACACCTTCTTTATTGATTCTTTCCACCAGAGATTAGGTTAGGAAATAAACTCTTTATGCCCCATTGTTTAAGTTTGACAAAGCTTGAATGCCTGACTGGCAAAATTAAGATGAGGCATTGTAGACCAGGCTCTGTCTGAAAGCTTAATCAATAAAAACAGAGGCCTCTGGTAGAAAAAAATACTGTTTCAGGAAAAAAAAATGGAGTATTGTAATTGTTTTGTTCTATTTCAATATTTCTATGTTTCGTGGCTGTTTTCAGCAACAAGCAGATGGAAAACTGAGTCATGGATCAAAGGTATACCACATTCTATAGTAATTTCATTTTTCTGTTTTACAAGAAATTAAATTAATAATCATAAACTTTAGACAGAAGCACAGTAAAATGTGTAAATCCACCAAAAAAGAAATGTGAAAGTGTATTGTCTCCTCAAAATACATTTTATTGTTCCCTCTGAGTGCAAGATATTGAAAAAGCTTAGTTTCAAAGCTCTGTTTTTCATTATTGTGGTTTATTGCCCACAATTAGCTGTTTCCAAAGCCCTTTCAAAGCTCTTTTGTTCTTTGACTGCTTCTCCTACAGACTTGTGAAAGAAATCGCTGCCTATTGTGGACCATTAAGTTTTATATTTGGCTTGCTAAAGGAAAAAATATTACCAGTATCTTCTGCTGCCTATTATTCTTACAGTAGGAAAGATGGAGATGTGTGGATTGCCTCTGTGCTTTACAGCAGCCTTAAAAGACATTTGTTTGATAATATGCCAGAGAACTGACATGGTACCTGAAGAGCTACCATGTGCATTTCTAACAGCTGCTCCTGTAGCTGAGAGTTTACATTGACTTACTGTAGCGAATATTTTGCTTGGTCCCTGCTCTCAGCAAAAATGAAAATATGGCAGTGGGATGGAAGGGAGAGTCTTCTGTGACCCAAGTATTTTTTCAGTCTGTACACTGTGCATGGGATTCATCTTACCTGACTTCTGTTTTCAACAGTGTGACCTAGTTCCTTTGGATGCCTATATGCTCGGGTGAATTAGCAATTTTAAGGCACAGTTCAGTTGATCAGTTCTGAATATCTATTTTATCTATATCTGGGTGGCTTAGCTATAAAGTTGCAAATGACTGGGTTTCAGCTCATAATATTTGATAAGATGAAACCTATCTTCTGTAATTTATATCCTGAGCAATCTGGATAAAATTTGTTTGGCTAAAACAGGTCATGCAAGTAAAATTACATGAGTCTCATGTGCAGAGGAGGTAGGGAATGTGGTGCAGACTCCTTTAGCAGAATGTTGGTTGCATTCATTAGCACATGCAGTTCATGTAGTTCAAATCTGATGTTGTAACTCTTGGTACCACTTGGTGACTACTGGGTATCTGATGATGGATATCCAGGCTTGAAGACTTACGGGGTGCTGAACTGTCTATATACATGCACTTGAGCAGAATGAAGGCATTTGATCCCAAGGGATTGAACCTGTCTTGGATCTGGCTCTTCACCCACTGAAAATTCCTAAAACTCTTATAAATACTGGGTCAAGTCATTATAGAGGTAACATGATTTTTGCATAAAGGTTTGTTTTGGAAAAGGAAGTGAAAGAAGAAAAAATGGGGAAGGGGGTGGAAAAGAAGACTGGTAATGAAGGAAATTGAGCAGAGAAACCACTTTTCCAATAATCATTTTATTTGAAAGTATAATTTCATGACTTTTTTTTGCTTTTTTCATATGGCTTGAGGTTTTTCCCTTCATCCAGGGTTTTATAATCTGTTAGAAATTTAATGTATAATTTAAATAAATGATAGAAAAACAAACCCACTAGTGATAAGAATGAAGGCTCTGTCTCTATGAAATAAAAATTCAAAGTGTTCACTTCTCACCTTATAAAGTTATGAAGCTTTGCTCCAGTCACATACTTTTGTGATTGTTCCCTGCTTTTAGGTGTGAAAGTCATTATTAGTTGTCAAAAGCTGTTGAAATATAAAAGCTGAGCCATAAATATTATTATTTGCTCATATTATTTTGCAATAGGATAATATGAACAGCAAAGAAAATTAACATACAGTATAGAAGTTTAAAAATGCAGGTTTTATTCTTTTGATCTTTTAAGTTCCTGCCTGCCAAAAAGGCTCCTTCAAAAGTGTCCATTAATCCTAAATAACAACTTAGAAAGGAAGTAAGGACCATCTGGAAAAGTCTCTTTCATGGGAAGAACAAAGAAATGTATGGTGTCTAGGTCTTGGTGTAGATTTCTGTCAAGATGGAAAGAGCACATCATATACTTTATTTTGGATATGGTTTTGACCTTCTCACTTGCTGAGAAAATGCTGGTCTTTAAGAAGCGTGGAAACGTAATTAATAATAAATCAATAAGGATCTGGATCAAGTTCATTTCTCTTGATAGGAGCATTCTCTTTGCATCAGCTCTTCATGGGAACATTTCTGTTAAGGGATACTTCCAGTAAGTTCTCTCAGTGGCAGATGGGGATTATCCTTGTTCCTCCAGAAGGCTATTAATTTTGGCACCGTCAAAATCAACTTCTGAAGCTACTACCGTCCATTCTTTGACTCAAAATAGCTTCAGCTATTGTGACATAACAGAACGTCATTAAGCCGGAATCGAAGAATCAACTCACGTGCCAAGATATGAATGACACAATGCTCTTGGATCAATACCTTATCTCTGTCATAAAATGTTATAGTTAAAATTAAGACAACTTGGGGTTTCATAGTCATCCTATATGTCCAAATTTGCTTCAATTCCCTATGTCTCTAGTGTGTTTGAAAACTCCCTGAACAAAATGGAGGTGTTTTCCCCTGTTTAAATCTGAGCATCTCTCTCAGATGCCTAAGCTGGAGCATTAGTCCTCCAGAGTCCTCTCAGCCCACTCAGTAAAGTGAATGGAGAAAAATAACCCTCCAGGGAGTGAGGTGGAGAACCTAACAGATGGCATCACAACATTACAGAAAACAGCTCTTCTTTAAGTTAATAGCAACCCTATCCTTCTTCTCAAAGATCAGAGATAAGGATCACATTTTAAACCAGATTTATAGTATAGGTGATAGCAGTAAAAAAGATATTCCCTGACCTTGTACTCTGCCTTTCCATAATTTTTGCAAACTGTCTTGCAGCTTCAGAAAAGACCTGTGAGTTTTCTGCATACTATCTGTGAAAAGGGGACTCTTACAATAAAGATGCTACAGAAAGAAGGCTCTGTGCCTATAACACCCATTCCTGTAACCAGGAACTGAAGTGGTTTTTCCTATGAAGTGCTGAGCATTTTGTTCTCAACCCAGCAAAGTCCTAATATGAGCGCTCAATCTTAATCATGTGATCCTAAAGCAGGAAAATGTGAATGGGTAACTATGTCCATTTCCCTAATGGTAGAAGTAGAAGTTGGTATAAATGAATACTTATTTTGAGCTTTATATTGGTAAAAAAATCTTGTCTTATAAACCAGAACTGATAACCGGTGACTGATAACCAGTTAAGTGTGAACTCCAAGTAAGTGCTGAATTACAGCTCCTTTTTCAGTTGAAGCTGCATAATATCTAAGTAGGTTCTAAAATAGTAGTAACAACAAATAGAGGACTTGACATCTTTCAATCATTCAAATAAAACTTAATTGCAACAAATATAGTGCAGCTGATAAAATTAGGAGTTCTATTTTTTGTCTCATAGAAAAAAAAAAAAAAAGATTTTTATTGTTTTGTGTTTGGGTGTTTTTAAATATATGAAGCCTTAAGTGGAGCAGAATTCCCAGGCCAGATGAACCCTTACTTTAGAGTTAGTCACTTCTTATCCCATTGGAGATTTTTTTACTTAAACCACTAACTGAACTCACATTGATCAGACATAAAGCATTTGAATTTGCTATATCTACTACATCTCAGCATTTCTCATGAGAATTATAGAATTATCAGAGTGTTAAATTTGGAAAAGATCTCTAAGATTACCAAGTTCAGCCATCAACCTAGCATCGCCTCTATTCACCAATAAACCATGCCCTTCAGTGCCACATGCACACATTTCCTTGAATACTTCCAGGGATGGTGACTCCATCACTTTCCTGGGCAGCCTGCTCCAATGTTTGACAACTCCTTCTGTGAAGAAATTTTTCCTAATGCCTAATTTAAACTTCCCCTGGTGCAACCTGGGGCAATTTCCCTTAGGCTCTTAGACATTACAGAGGTGTTTCAGTTGCTTTTTCTACTGGTCTTAGTCTGGCATACCAATTCCCAGGATATTTACTAATCAGCCTTCCCTGACAAAACTGGAGGAATGCCCACTCCCAACTTGAAAATCAGCACCTTCATGTTTCCTATAAGTGTGTGAATGACAAGCTGCACCATAGGAAGCCCTCGGGGCACTTTTGGCCTGCAGCAGTTGCCTCAGGAAGGAAGGCTGAGGGAGATGGTCTAGTTTAATCCAGAATGCACAAGGTTTCCATGAGAGTTCACAGCAGCTTTCCTGTGCAAGAAGAGAGAACCAGGCTCTTTATGGAAGAGGTTCACACAGCAGAATAAAAGCTGATGGTCATGAATTGAAACAGGGCAGTTTCTGGCTGGGAGTATGTAAGGGAACGTTTGTTTCTTTGTGATTCAGGCTGCACATCGGGGTTGGGAATGCTCCGTTCATGGAGGTCTTCAAGACCAGAATAGCAAAGCAAACTGAACAACTTGGTCTAATAGCTGAGTTTGCATAGAGCAGGAGGTTAGATTAGAGACCTCTTTAGATTCTTTCCATGTGGAATGATTTTGTAACTCTGCAATTCTGTAACTGTATGGAAGAAGATGCACACTTTCGAGGGGTGTAAAACAAACCCAATGTGCTCTTTGACTGTGGCAAATTGTTATGATGTGAAAGATTCAAAGCTGTATGTGTTTGGCTATATTAATGATTAGAAGTACCTTTTTGTTTTGAAATTCTATGATTTGACATTTGAAGTATCTTATATAATTTATAAAATATGAAGAATGTTACAACTGTAACATTTAAAATACAGATGAACATTCCACAGCCTCAAGGTAACCCATTTTTTGCTTTATAAGCCAGAAATACTTGTGGAAGTATCATAGTATTCCAGAGTGCTACATTGTGAAAACAGATCTCTACTCTTGGTTGACAGATGTGGAGCAAAAATATGTGGTTAGACAACCCCTTAAACATTGCTCATGTGGGTGTTGCAGGCAGCAAGTTATTCCAGATAAAATCATGAAAAAGCTATGATCAGCTCTTGCTTCTACTTTGTAATTTTTCTGACAATGTATCATGATTTGACACAGTATTTTTTTTTTTTGTACCATTACATCTGTATGAGGAAAGCTTCAGATTAAGGACCTTGTACTTCAGAAAAGAAGGACAAACAGACCTGAAGAGCTGCTCTGTTGGAAAAAATCCATATATATATATATATATATATATATATATATATATATATAGTAGGGTTCAAACATGAGCATTTGGGGAACTTATACTGACATTTGTGACATTCAATATTAAGCATGGTGAAACAACAGAAATTTTTTTTGTAACTTGCTGTATTTGCTGTGGACAGGTACTTGTTAGTCTTGTGGACAGGTACTTGTTAGTCTTGTGGACCTTTGAAATAATTGCACTCAAGGGCTGACACTGAGGTCAATCAGAAGACAGGGAAAAATATCTTGGGAAATGTCCAACTTCTTGTAAAAACTGGTTATGAGCAGCATACTGCCAGTGGACCACCAGCCCTCATAAATAATTATAGCACACAGCTTTTGCTTGGCTTTAACTCAGAACTAACTTCACTGCTTCAGTCAATTACTGGAGGGTGAGAAAGGCAGAAAAGGACTGAGAGAACTTCCTTTGCTTTACATGAAATACCTTACAGCACATGCAAGTCTCATTTAATCATAGAACCATTAAGGTAGGAAAAGATCTCCAAGATCATCAAATCCAACCTTCATTTACATGAAAAACCTTTGCTTTTGCATTCTGATACAGTGAAGACGTCTATGCTGTTTTACCAGGAGGAAGTGGGATCATCCCTAAGACACTGAGCTTGGCTGTGGAAGGCCATTTGAAGCCTCGGCATGTCTGGAATTTCATAGCTGCATCGAGGTCATTTGTGGGACCTGTGTACCTTTCCATTCCCCACTATGCTAGATGATGTTGTTCATCAGCCTAGGCGGAGCTTATTTAATCCCCAAAATCACTATGTGGTTTTCTATTAAGATCAGTCTTTGTATAGACATTTTTTTAGTGGAAAATGGTAAGCTAGATTTTATCTACTACATGTTTTCTTTGAAGTTCACTCTTTAGTATGAAAACAGTAATGCAATGCCTTCAGACTAGCAACCAATCTTGAGCTGTTTCCTCCTGTATTCTTCTTTCAACACTGTAGGATAGTGGGTTTAATACTGCAAAATAGAGGAATTTCAAAGTAGTTCCAAATATTTTTAGCAGTTGAAAACAATTATTCAAGCAATTCTATTCAATTGCCATAACACAGAACATCTAGACAGCTGTGTGTCCTAAGAAAATAATTTCTTGTTCACATCCTTCTGTTACACCTTTCACCTTTCCCTTTTCTGACTTTCCCTCAAGATTTCTAATTGTCTTTCTCATGAAAAAATAATTGTAAAAAGACAAGAAGTTCTCAAACATCAATACTTTATAACATCTATAAGTATCCTCTGATTCAGTCATGCAGAACTGCCATTTTTATGAGAGAAAGGGTTATTAACAGATTAGTGGGAGGATCAGCACAGCAAAATTACTCCACATCTGTGCAATCCTATAAAAAAAGAGACTGTAAAGTTTATACAATATCTACTGTTGTCAGATGATAAAAAGGCTGTAAAAAGGATGTGGAAGGAATGAATTAAAACAAAGTAAAAGCCAGATGACCACATCCTTGCACTAATACTTAACTTCTCTTAAATTAACATCATGTATCTAATATAGATTACAGTATACAGGATATAATGGAACCTAATTTATGCTTTATTATAAAACACTGTAATCTAATATTTGTTGGAATTGATCCTTTCTATTATCTCAGCCCTTTTGTCAATAGCAAATCCTCTAAGTCTGATTCAAACTGGAAATACTTTAGTTTTCTGCAACAGCCTAGACTGCTGCAGGGCCAGAGTTTCCATGTCCACACTAAGTTCTTGCAGCTCCTTGCTGCATGGAAGAGAGCTGGTGCTGGAGAGGATCTGGTCTGTGTGATTGGTTCAAGATTTGTAGGGCTTTTTGTAGAGCCTTTTTACTACTGGGAAGACACTCTGCATAAAAGATAGCCATTATCTTACTGAGGAAGAGTAGGAAGATGAAAAATAGATGGTTAAAAACTAAAGAGTATGGGCAGGTCCAGGGCAATGCATCAGCTAGACTGTTTGTCTAAGGCAAAAATATTGAAACTTTAAGATAATATTCAATCCATTATTTTAGAGCTGCTCAGGGCGCATTGCTTGTAATCTAATATTCTTTCAATCAGAAAATGAATCCTAATGTGTGAGGGTTTGCTACAGGATGTGAATGTATCCATGCCAACTCTGCTGAAGGAAAAAATTGTTCCTTATCTCCAGAAAGTTGAATTTACAGTAATTATTTTTATTACTGGACACAAGAAAGTTAAGCACTAGACACTTCACAGGTTGACTCAAAATACTTATGGAAGGTGGAGGAGTCCCTAGCTTTGCGGAGAGTTATTTCTTTGAAGCGCTGAATCTTGGTGAGTGAGTTTCACCTGGGCTGGGAACATTGCCCAGATCCAAGTGTAGCCTCTGTCCTTACAAGAAAAATAGTAGTTAACATGTTTCTAACATCTCAGTGGAAACAGCCTGAGTCACTTTGATTCAATTATGTTTGTTTTGCTATGCTGACTGCATTATCTGACTCCTCTTTTTTCCCCAGACCTGAAGCAAATCACAGAAATCTTCCAGATATCTCCCTATAAGGGAGAGTGAATTTCTGCGTGAAAGTATTTGTATAGGTCAGGGGAAATTCAGTGTTCAATAAGATGTAATTAACTGCCTCAATACCTATTTGGGGGAGCCTAAATTTTAATTTTGAAGGGGTTTTTTTTTCTATTTCCACTATGTACTATCTCTGTGCTAATGTAATCTCAATACTTATCAAAGTTAGACTTCAGATCAGCATCGCTTACCATGCCTTGTGCAAATAGAATAAATATAGTCATTAAGCACATTATTCAGTTTACAGAAGTAGTTGTTTTTTTTGAGGGAGGCCTTGTTCATCTAGGGGCTGCTTGATTACTTTAGCTGAATGAAAAGTACATGTAGTAAATTACTGCAAGAAGGCTGTTGAAGAAAGCACAGCAAATTCTAACTTCAACCTGCTTATTTGACACTAACTGCCTGCAATCTGTTTCTCTCCATGTGTGAGAGCTACCTGCAGGCAGTCTGCTGTTCAGTGAGCCATCAAGCTGTAAGCCTGCATTTTCAGTCTGCTGTGCACCAGAAGGCAAACCTTTAATCAGTGTCTTTTAAGAGAGATCACGGTTAGTAAAAATCCATTATATTCACTTCTGTGATTATAGCAGCCAGTGTGCTGCAAATTCACTAGAGTCAATTTCAAACCAATTATAGTTTAGGAAATAAATCACTACATGGCTAGATTTTTAGGTGTTCTAGGAAAACAAACTTACCCGTCTTACTCCTGTCTCCCAGTGTGTATATTAAATGAGTATCTGGGGATATGTGAAATTCAGTGCTGGTCACAGCTATTAGACATAAATGAAAATATTCTAACTCCAGGGCTCTTTTGAATGAAATATGTAATGATTTTCAAAGTCAAATCAGTCCTTCATTACATCATTTTTTTCTGGTAAGCCACAGTGCGGTATAAGGGGAGCATAAATGATAACCAGATTCTGTCTGTAAATTTATTTATCTTTTCTGTTTTGATGCACTTACGAGTGTTTTCCAAGAAATTTTAGGTTTCAATGATGTTGAGACTTAATTCCTTTCAAGTAATTTTTTTTTTAACCAAAGCTTTTAACTGAAGAGGAAGAAAGGAGGAAAAAACCCTATCACTTCTTAAGTTTTCTCATTGTTGGACTCTCTTTCAAACATAAAGTCATAGTCATCCTTTCTGCACTACCATGGGCTTATACAGAACTTCCTGAATGTAAGTAGCTGCAGCTGGAGTTACGGATAGTGTTGGATAGATACCTGTCCCTGCACTGCCCATGTGTCCCAGACATTTGCACAGATATTTTCTCTAGTTTCATTTACACATTCTTCGTTTTAGCCCTCACATTTTGTGTGTAGGCAACAATGCTCTAAACTTTACATCAGTAATAGATTTGTCATAATGTATTTGCTGGTTACAGTTATGAAGATTTGTGTAAATGCTCTCTTTCTAAAAATATACTTTCTCAAGGTCTCTTAACTCACTTAAGCAAACAGCCTAATGTCTTAATAAGAGAAGGGTCTGATCTTTGGCCAAAAAAGCCTGAGATTGATTCTTTATCAGAGATGGGTCCCTTATCGAAGGTCACTTTAAAAACAGAGCCAAATACAGGAGGGTAAGGCAGCTGCTTGCAAGACTGCCAGGCACTATGACCTGCCTCCCATTGGGCTGCTGGGAAACCTCAAAGTGTAGAGATCACCCCTGCCCAGAGTGGGGGCATTGCAATGAGCACATACCTATTTCAGGTGCCTCTTTTCTTCTTGGCACTTTTCAGATGAGAAGCAATAGTGGATGAGTTGACCTTCCAAAAAAAACCCAAAAACATGTCCCCAGGCTCAGGTGTGACCCAGTGGCACTGCCTTGTGTCCCTCTGACTGTCTATATATAGTTGGGTGATATTTTTCAGTTCATGCTTGAGCAGACAAACCGTTTTGGAAAACTCTTACCAGTGTGCAAGAGTAGATCCTTTCACCAGTGATATTGTTGTCTGAAGTGGAGGGGTTTTGGTTCTTGGGAATTGACACAAATGAATAGTGTTCAACATGACTGCTCTGAGGATCTGACCCTGTGTGTTCCTTGGGATGCTGTTAAAGACAGTCAGCATTAAAGCCCAGGGCTGCCCTGCAAACATGTCAGTGCAGACTGTAAAAGTTTAAAGGGAAATTCCTTCTGTTACCCACACATACAAGCATAGTTTCCTTTAGAGTGAAGCTTCCATGCATATGTAGACTCTGTCTTTACATGAAAGGCAGGAACTCACAAAATTTTTTGGCATTGTCGGTGAAAACAGTTTTTACCTGTTTCAAGTCTTCTACCTGATGTTTCTGAGCCTGTATTAATGGCTTTCTTAATATTCCCCAGACCGTATGTGGCTGTGATTATTCCAATACATACTATACCATTGAGAATTGAATTGCTGTATAAAACAGTGTGGGCAGTAATTCCTTAAACAAAAAAAACATTTTCATTTGCCCTGAAGCCAGCATTATGTACATTACATGACATTTTAAAATCTTCCCTTCAGTCTATCCATTGCTCACTAATACCTTTTCAGCCCTTTGGGGACCTTTCAGTTCAGTTTAGGAAAATTAGAATAAGAGAGGAAATACTGATTTTTTTTTTTTTTTGGTCATGTAAAGGAAGCAAAAGAAACAGAATCAATGTTCCTATTGGACTGATCTTGCAGAATTCTGTTCTTTTGCATCCTGTCTGGTATTCACAAGGCTTGCTATTCGTGATTAATATTTTGCTGAAAAAAATCAATGTTACATTCCTTTTCTGATGTTCAGATAATGTCAAGGAGAATCCAGGGCAATCTGTTGGAGGCAGAGAGAGATTTAGGGATCCTGAGGTCTAGGGAAACAAAACATGTCCAAGCAGTTTAACTAGGTTTGTTGTATATTCTGGAGGGAGTATTAGTGAGGTAAAGCTTTCAGAGGAAGGTTTAATATTTTTTCTAGTAGAACATCAGATATAATTGGAGTGAAGAAAGCACATACACACACACACAGACACACGCACACACACACACACACACACACACACACACGCACACAGAGAGAAAATGTTTGGGTATAACCCTTTGTTAAACCTGAAATAGAAGAGTTCAGTTTATAAATCTTGAGAAGATTCTCTACATGCCAGCACAGTGATTAGGAAGTCAGATATATTCCCCCACAGATAGTGATATGGAAAGGAAAGTATCTTAGATTTACCTTTCTATGGGAGTTATACATCCATTCTTATGTTACAAGAGAAGCTGACCTCCACTTTGAATTGCCTCATGATCTTTCAAGGATCTAAGTACCTATTTCAGTCAGTCCTTTCTCACACAGCAGTTATCAGGGACCTAGTGGTGCTCCCTCCATCCAGGTTCAGCCTATGTTCCTTATTCACACCTAGTCTATGGTCAGAGCGGGTTCAAGGCTCTTTGCAAGTGCTCAAATGCTCTCAAGTCAGCATTTAATTGCATGTACAAAGCAAATGTAACCAGCTTCCTTGGGAGAGCCTGAGACAGAACTGACCAGAATATCCTGTAGCCCCTGATGGGAGGGAAAACATTGTGAGCTTGAACTGAAATCTGCACCAGTCAGTTCAAAGGGAGATTTTAAACTGTGTTTGCTACATCACAGGGAAATTTTCTACCAGGGAAATAACAATTAATTCTTTATGCACTGCACATTCCCAGTAACGTGTCCTGAGAACACTTACTTGCCAACAAGCATTGTTGGCAAAGGAATTTTTAAACTCTGTTAGTGCTGAAGGGGCTGATTTACACACTTCTGTGAGCTGTGGGCGGCTTTGCCTATGCTCAATACAAGAAAATTAGGCACTTAGCATGGTGGTAAGTGAAGGAGGTTTTTGAGATGATGCATTACAAGGGTGAATAGTGTTGGATGGAGCTCCAAGATACAAAAAATAAGAGGCAAATTATGACTCAAATTGTACTCAAATATCCTAAATCTCTCCCTCAAACCCTAACCCTGGTATGCCCCAGGCCCTAAATAAAAAGTTAATAAATGTACTTCACCATCTAAAGGATTTTGTGCTAGAAATGAGAAAGTACTTTTATTACAGTATACCCTGAAACACTGTGTTCGTATCTGCAAGCCTTGCTTACTGTGAAAAGCAGCTTCAACAGTAGTGTTGGCAGACGTATAGCTCACTGAACCAAGCCCTAGGCTAACATGATTTTTTCAGTGCATTGCATTCATTGTCAGAGTTTTTCGATTTAAGAAATCGTGAAGGTAAAGTAATGCTTTTCAACTCATTTTTTCTCTTATCCCTTTTCATACTTTCTGAATGTAGTGATAATTTTTCAGTCTGAGATGTTCGGCTGTGTTTGTCATGGCTGTGATATAAAGGTCTTAGCCTAAAATCAAAGGGACAAATCTAGAACTAAGTGTTTCTTGCACATAGGAGGCTTAGATTACAGATCTCTGTGCAGTGTGATCTGTGAATGCCATATGCCCTGAGCACGGGAGGGTAGAAATGAATGCTCCTTATAAAAAGCCAGAAGGCTGTGGGATTTCCTAGCTAGTATAGAACGTTTTTTACCTAATTACCAGGGAAAATTCAGGGTCACATCAGCACTTTATTGAGAGAACCATAAATATATAATACTTCCTTTGGTTGTCACTTAAAACATTTACTTTTTACAAAAAATGTGCTTTTTACAAAGCACATGCTTTTCTCAACCTATTCCCCATTTTTAGATAATGGACCTGGCAAAATTCAAGTCAGTTCACATTCAGAGCTTGCACTTAAAAATATAGATGTAAAGAGGAGGACAAAATAGGAATTGAAAACTGATGCAGTTCTTAAAGTCTTCAGGTCAACATTACCGTATCAATTTTTAAACAACAAAACACCAGAACATAAACAACAAAATGCCTCTCTTTATCTGCTATTTCTTGTTCCTCTTTTATCTTTCTTTTTAGGGAGGAGGAAATACTAAATTCTTTTAATTCCTCTTCTTTCTTGCTTTGTGTACTTTGTTTATAAAGCACACAAGCTGGAAATCATCACTTTTCTTGCTTGGGAAAAATATCATTAGCTTCATGAGAAAAATATATTCACTAAGAAATCACTTGAAAAATCTATGCAGATGTTAACTACAAATACTGAAAATAAACCCCTCTGTAATTATAATTAGGTACATTTTGAAACATTTTCCAAAATTTAAGTTTATAATATTATTTTCTTAATGGAGTTGGAGTTGGATTTCACATTCAGTTGTCTTAGTTCAGCTAATTCTGCTGGAGCTCTGAGCTGTTCAGAATGATAATTCACAAGACTTGGCTAGATTAATAGTCATGCTCTTTAGGTCTCATGAATATTTTTGTTCTATGGCTCACAAATGCAGCACTTTGAACTGTTTGGAAACTGGAAGGCAGACAGAGTCTAACTGATGTTGTGCATGTAAAATGGAATTGAATCAAAATCCTTCATAGATTAAAAGGATTCTTTTATATTCCCCATGCACATAAAATATACTAAACTACTGGTATGAAACTTGTAATATTTTCTCTAAACAGTTTCATAGCTTTCTGTGAGGTTAGCATTCTGAGTGCAGAGGAAGACACTGCATCTGCTGTGGTGTCAGGATGAAATTTATTTGTCCATATAAACAGTAACTGCTTTAAGTCTTTGTGAAGAGGCATCTACTGGGATTTTCAAAGTTTCTTTAACAGTTAGTAAAGGTACTCTGTAGTTATGACAATCTTCAGTCACTGGTTAAAGCATGTGACATGATTCTCAAAGAAATTTGATATGCAGAAATTTGTGATTGAGAAAAAATATGCAATTTAGTGCATGCTTCTATGCTTAAGAAACAGTAATATTAATTATAGTAACAACATGAATAGCACAATTAAGAACTTAAAAGCAATTTAGACTCCTGGCTGTACTTTTTCCACATATCAAACTGTTCTCTGATACCCAGCTTTCCATATCATTCCTGATCTCCTGCTGATGTCTGTGCACTGCATTTTTCCACCCTGGAGTGCCCAGACTCCTTTTCTAAAGTGGTTTTTATGGCCCCTATCAGATCTATGCGGAACTGAACATCTAATAATCTTTTAATGGGTTATTTGTGACAGTCTTTGGGGTCACTAGGGAACTATTATCCCATATTTGCAGATAGAACTTACTAGGTTCCTTAAAAAATACTGTGGTGATATAAAATACAGTTTCTTAGCTTTAAAATATAGCTGCAACACAAGGACACATTATTCCATCAGTTCATCCCATTAATCCTATTTTCTCTGTTTAATGGCTCTCTGTGTCTTTTGATGTAGACAGTATCTTTATCTATGTCTTAGACAGTGCTTGATAGCTAATAACAGTCATTGTTTACCATCTGACAGCAGCAGCAGACTGAAATTTCTTGGGAGAATGCCTCTCCTTATGACAAGTCTCTAGACTTACTTTGCACACACACAAGTTTCAGTTCAATCTAGTCAATTATGGCTGTTTAATTGGACTGGCCTGAACTCCGGATCTTTAAAAGTTCATCTATCACTAAATAATGCAGCTGGACAAAGAGAGACAGTTGAATAGAGGTCAATATGCCAACTGTTCCTTCATTTATTCCTACCATGTTAAGGAAGTTGATAGAGTGGAGCTAATCCATCTGCTCACAATTTATTCCCTAGCAATAAGATACAGTCTCACTATTTCATGAGCTCACTCTTTGACTAATTTTAATAAAAGTCCTTCCATAGCATTATTTTTAATCACTTTTCATGCAGCTTTAGTTATGTTTAAGATAGTAGAAAAAGATGGACTAAAGAGACATGAAAGGATTTCATGAGAAATTCAGGTCAGCTTAAATAGAATCATATCAAATAAAGTTCAGTCAGTTAGCCTACAAAGACCAACAGAAAAGTGTTCTAAATTAGCTCTTTCACATGAAGTGTATTCTGTCATGTCTGAACTGCAGTCAAAAGGAGTAAGACAGCCCTGGCAGCACCACAAGAGGATACAGGGCTGCAGTGCCAGGAGGAGGTGGCTGGGTGACCTGCCAGGTTGATGGGCAATGCAGGGGCAGAGCTGACAGCAGAAGGGTCTCACACCTTCTTTACCAATAACAATCAGTGGGGTTTATCTCATCCACTGGTTCTCAGCCATGCATGGCTTCTGGATGTTTAAAAGATGCAGGATTTTGGCTACAGATTGGTTGTATGCAACATTAAAACCAGTTCTTACAATCTTAGTTATGTTTCTCTTGTTACTTAGTTTAAAGCATTGTGATACATTGATCCTTTATTAGACTGTTAGGGGTAGTCTTCAGTGATTTGGGCTGGGTGTAATTTCAGAAATGAGTACTGAAGGAGGAATTGCCATTTTTTCAGCAATGAGCCCACCACTCCTATTTATTGTTAGGGGTTTTCATATAAATGCAAGGACTTCTACTGAGTAGCTGACTGTAGAGCCTGTATACAGGCATCCTGGGTGGGAGTTTCCAAAATATTCAATTCATTAATGTAAGTCTACTTCCACCAAAAATTATGGCTTTAGCCACAGCTGTTAACAAACAGAGCTGGATTATTCCATAAAAATTCTGAAAATCCTTCGTTTCTATTTAAAAATGCCTTCTTGAGCTGATAGGTAGCAGCAGGTGTAGATGCTAAAATTAATTTTATTACGGTGCTCTGTCAGTGCTGGAACATCAGCTGTTAAAATGAACACAGATGGACATTTTTTCCCCGATTGGTATGACTTCTCCCAGGAAAGTCAAGGGCTTCTTACCTTCTTTCCTTTTTCTGCAGTTTCAGAGAAATCATTTTTCATTAAGGTGGAGGTGGTGGAAAAGGGACAACAGCAATTAAAAATCCATTAATAGTTAAGTTAGAGTCCTTAATCTGAAGCATCGCTGCATCTACAATGGTCTTTGCTGTGTGACATTCATGCCATGACATCAGCTGCATGAGTTTGGGTCAGCTTTATTATGCTTTGCTCATCTCTCTCTCTGTCTCTGTAAAATTGTAAAACTGGTTATGATTTGTTTTTCACTATTTATATATGGCTGAGTAAAACTATGTGTGTATATGTATATGCATAAGTATATAATTTAGAGGAAATAAATTGTGGTTATTGAAAAGTGAACTAAGCAAACAAAATTCTTACTAAATTAGGCACCTAGACTATAAATAAATGAAATATCATGAACTAATAGCCCCAAATATTTTGAAGTTATTAATTGAGAAAACTCATTTAAGTAACAGGCTTGAAAGTCTGTTTCATCTCTTAATGACTGAAACTTTATGAAGAATCAGGTTCACTATAGTGTGATCTGAAAGAGACAAGGAAATTATCGTTTCACATAGTAGATGGACTCAAGAAATGTTTACTCTCCAAGTATCAACTGATGTTGATTAAAAGCTATGTAGATGTACAGAAGTAAGCTTTATTCCTCTTTTATTTGCCAGTGTCCAGAAAATCTTCCATAAAGATAAAAGAAAGTTTACCAGCGAAAAGCCACACCAATCCTATGGTCAATCCTAAATGTGCACTAAAGTACGTAATGCAAGGGAATTTTTCTTTTGATTCTAATCCAGAAATTACAAGGGCCTTTTTATGTCTCCCTTCTAAAAATGAAGTTTGCAGGAAGAACAGACACAGAGCAACAACTATTGTTTAAGTTTACATATGTGGCTCTGATCTTTGCCATGAGTGATCTTTTGTTAACATACTTAAGATCACAACATGTTTCATCTTTGGACAAGGCAAGAAGGATGTCACGTCACCACAGCACCCGAAGAAAAACAATAAAACAATCTACATGTATTTAGAAAAAACCCTCAATGTGCCATACATTTATGGAGCTGCAGTAAATCTGTAGCGGCCACAGATTCATTTTGCATATTATGTTAAATGTGTCTGATGGTAAAGGATTGGTCTCCTACAAAGTTAAAAATGAAATAAGTCTTGTTCAGGGATTTACAATCTCTCATGACATGAAAGTTCACGTGTGAATTACAAATTAAATGCAAGCATTTAATTAATGCAAGTCCTTTACTTTGAAAACACAACAAAGTCAAAGGGAATCAGTTACATCGTTCCCTGCATGTTGGTTGTAATTAGCAAAAAAAAAAAAGCTGGACAAAATTGTTGTTAATGGTGTTGTCCAAGAAATGTGATTAAAATAAATTTTTGTTTGTTTAAACACATACCCTGGACAGAATGAACAAGAAAATTCCTGTTAAGCTATTTTATAAGACCGTGTTGAGGGCAATGGCAGCACATTCAGGAATTTGGGGCTTTCTTGTGAAGTCCTGTGAAATTGTTTTACTGCAAGGTAGGAACTTTCTGATGTTAATGTTAGTTGAAGTTATACTGTCAAATAGCTGTACAGCTGACCCAGAGGCTCCAAAAAACAGTTTAATACTAGAAGATACTGTGCCATTCATTTTGTCATAACAGCTTTCCCTAGTGAGAGAGATTAAGCAGACAACAGGACAACCCGGATTTGACCACTATTTTGTTGCTTATTTATGCACAGATATTACCATAAACCTTTGAAATCATGGGGAAGATTTTTTTAAAATTTTCTTTTTCACCACCATGGACTTTAATGAGATCAGAATAATTGTGAGACGACTATTCCACTTTGCCCTTTGATTGCATAGTCAAGAACTACCAGTATTCACAAAATTCCAAGGTGTGTTCATATTGCTATTCGTATCAGTGGCACATATTCTCCTAAGTTTCAGCACCTCGAGGTTGCACACAGGTGCAATAGTTCCTAATAGGACTCTATTAGGAATTAATTCTCCTTTGCTCATTGGTGCAATTTAGGCACAGCATACTAGATGTAACATAATTTCATGGCAACAGTGAATGATATTATGTAACAGTTGTGAAATTAATTTTAGTACCACTTTAGAAAATAGATATTTTTTTTCCTTTAAGCACCTGTATCTCCTGAAGCTAATTTGGGGCATTTCATCACAGAAATGGATCCCATGTGACTACAAATAGGCATATAAAATTCCTAAGGGCAAATAGGTAGAGATTATACAACATGTAGAGAGACCGCATGATGTTACATGAATGGTATGCTTGCCTTAATAAATTTTTCTATATCTTTAGCAAATGTAGTATCTTGTACGTTTACCGTGGATTGGGATAATTTATCGCAAAACCTTTGTCTGAGTGGAAAAAGGATTTTAAATTTCATATTAAACTATATATTGAAGAGCTAAGGATCAACTAATTGCAGAATAACTAACCCCAAATAACTTTTTACTCTTGAAGAGGAGTGCAAGGTGATGTGGATGGGCATAGTGCTGTCATTTTCACAGATTCTATTTTAATTCAGGACTGTGGTTCCAAAATTCGCCCAGAGGAGTCCTGTGGCTTGCAGCCTCTCTCTCATGAATACCTTTCAGGAATTTCGCAGACAGTGTTTAAGACCTGTGAAGCTGGAGACACAAAAGGTTTGTACTTTATCCCCATTTTTTTTCCTGAAAATTAACTCATGCACCTCAACAAAGAAAACCTAGAAATAATGTTAACTCTTTGCTACAGACATGCACTAATCTACATGCAATAACTTGAACTAATCACTTGTAATTGTTACTGATTTTTAAAATCAGGTTAATTTGTTTAGGTGAGAATTTTCTGTTTAATAATTTTCTAATCAGTGATCCACCACTGCATGTGTTATTGTCATGTAGTCTTTAAAATGCATCGGAATATTCCATCAAAACCACTTAAAATAATAATGCTTTATTCTAAACAGAAGGAATTTTCTACTCAAAATAAAAATTAACTTTAGAAAAAGAACACAACACGTCGATCTATTTGAATTTTATATTTCTACTGCTATATTGAAACACAAAACTAATATTTAATTTTACATATATTTATACCTCAAAACAAGATGGAAAAATCATACATTATATGATAACCAATACAACCAGGACACACCTTTGGTTTAGAGAGAATTCAGATTACAATAGATTTTGTCAAGCAGGTACTCATGTGAAAGTCACAGTTGCATGAGGATTTATTCAAGTGTACTTTAGCTACTCAGTAAGGGGTCTTGTTTATATTTAAGCTGCTGTTCATGTTTAAGTTGCTGTATTAGACAGTGAGTAATTTTGTTCCATTCTTTATTAGAGAAATGAAAAATAAGCCAACAGTCCTCTTTGGTCTACTGACACAACTGTTTTCGTTGTCTTGCCATAAACAGGAGTGGCCCCTCACAGCAGTAAATTTGCAGAAACTCATTAAATAATCAATAAAAATAACAGGAATGTCGGAACTGCCTGAATGCATCGCTTCATGTGTAACAGAGACAAACAGTAAATTTGTCTTATATGGAGGGAATGCACAAAAGAGACACTATTGTTCCTAGCAGTGTATTTTAACCACACAAGTTGTGTATCATCCTATGAAACAATCTCAGGACATAAAGTTCAAAACTAGAAAGCCCAAACCAAATCCACTGAATCCTTCCTTGGGCAGACAATCTCCTTCTCCTGATATACAACATACTCCTTTTGAATACTGAATCTAGCTCAGTGAGCCTGAACGTAGTATCTTTTACAGCCTTATTGTAAATTATATATGCAATTAGTGTTCAAATAAACTTCAGGAGACATATAATCAAAGGACAAGTATATTAAACAGGGAAGAATAATTTGTGCTTATAAAATGAATACTGCCAACAGGTGTCTAATGAGCCTAGAACAGGGGTTTGAAGTATCTGGCAACAAGTGGCTGTATAGTTTTAATGTGTGTCTCAGCTTCCAACTGGAACTGGAAAGCATGGCTTTGTGTGGAAAATCATTCTAAATTTGTAGCAGTCAAATGATATACCAATCCTGGCAACAAAGAATGGCAAATAGCAACTTCCCTGCTAAAGCCGCAGTATTTCTTAAGTAAGTTAAATTTTCAGAGAAGCCAAGGAATGTCATTTCCCCACAGAAGAAAACTCAAAAAGAGTTATTGCAGAAATAAGTAGGTGTCATATACTGTCCTCATGCTATGTACAGAGGCTGGGGTGGAGCAGCAGAGATATAACCTTACTTCTTCTGACATTAATAGTAAAATTTAAAAGGCTGCTTTATAGTTCAGTACAACCAGGATTTCATGACTCATTTCTAATCCTTTGATGTAGAGCAGGGATGGTAATTCAGGGTTCAACCAAAGACAGAAGTGACTTCCTCCTCTCCTACTCACCATGGCACTACTCTTTAGAGAAAGCTCTACACCTTGCCAAATATACACTTAATTTACACAATTTTTCTCTCTCTCTCTGCCCCTCTTATAACCAATAAATGCAAATTAGAATATACAACAGAGAAAGTTTCTTTCCTTCATGTTTACATCATGAAATGAAATTATGATTTTTCTACCCCAAAAATCTTTTTTCTTTCAGAAGTTCTCCTTTGATTCACATCTGGTTTGAACCAGGCTGTCATATCAAAATTAACTCTTTGTTCAATATTGTTGCAATACCAATAATACAGGAGTCAGCAAACATTAAGTGTGTGTTTGGCTTCCCAGAGGGAAAGAGGGAGAGGGAAGTGAAAGAGACCATGAGAACCCAACTTGTGCTAAATTCCTGCAGGTGAATCAGGTTACTGGAGTCTGTAGAAATGTGGTTTATAGCAACAGCCAAATCTGGTGTGTAAGATATCACAGATTCACTTCTAATTTTCTGTTACTGTGATGCATATGTTTTAATTATATCTCACTTTCCATTCTTCCTACAACTGTATCCAATTCAAAATAATTCTGTGTGATCTCTCTGCATTCAACAGCCGCCTGGATTTGGGTCCAGCAGAGACATAAATTGGTGTCCAACAAAATGAATGTGCCCTTTGGTTAAAAGGAGTAGATCTCAGTTTGGACATAAGTCCATAGACCTAAGGATATTTATTATGTAGCAAATCACATCCTCTTAAAAATAGTTTTTACTTTTGTTTTTTCATAAATGCAGCTAGAACAAAAGGAAAATATTTCAATAGACTATTCTGAGAGAAAAGGCTTTTTAAAGATCCTAAGGTACCAAATAAACACCAAATCCAAAAGTAAACTAGTCATAAATCAACAAATTAGTACCAGTGTAGGGTTAAATATTTAGATTTTAAATTATCAAGCGAGAATACTATTTTCTCTTTATGTGGATGATTTTTGGGACTATAGAAAAACCTTGATTTTAGTTTTGAAGGCAAAATATGTTTAATTGTGGCTATTACAATGTAAAATGATAAATAGAAATAGAAGAGACTGAAAGAAAATCTATCGAATTAAGTGTACAGCTGTTATTGGTTAAAACTTTTGATTTTAGACTAATATTTTTAAATGGAAAGTAAACAATGTTAACTAATTATTTTGAAAGTATATTTCTTTTCATGTCATTTTATGAGAACAGTTTTAGGGAGTACTGGCAATGTTTAATCTTGTATCTTAAGCAGAAGATTTAGATACACAACTGAGAATTGCTCTAATGAGCCAAAAATCCAGCTTTCACTCTTCCTGTGGAAACCTCCTACTTACAGGTTTTCATGAAAGTTTGATTGTGCCAATTTTTAATTTGTGAAGAAACTAACAGTGTGTCTCTCTTGCTCTCTTTCACTTAATTGTTGGTAAACTTGCCCTTGCCTGGTAGAGCCAATGTTAATGCTTTTGCCTGAAGCCCCACAAAATGCTGCCTGATTTAAATGGTGCTGAAAGCTGCATCGTGTGCTGCTAACTTATATAAGTGAGAAAAGAGCAACTTAAAATTGCTATAGAATATAAGCCTAATTTTCAAACTAATACCGTTTGCAATTTTTCACTGTTGTCTTCTTTTTTATGAGATTCATTTTATCTTTTATCACAATCCTATTTTTGAAGGTTAAGAATACATTGACCAGTTTTTGGGAAATTACAACAGGAAAAGCTCATAATAGTTGGATTTTAAATGCATAAATTTACACGCATCATTTAAAAAAAAAAAGTATGTAAATATAAACTCAGGAGTTATTTTGTTAACGTTAAATGTTAGTACTTCCTTAAAATATGATTTTGTCTCCATATATCTCTGTTCTCAAATATTTTTACATTTGCCACTAACCTTTAGCATTTGCCAAAAATTGATTTATGTTTTTCATTAATATACCTAGGGAGCTACTGAACATAAACCAAACTATTTAAAAGAAGATTTTCAAAAGTTACTTATCACTTTCAGTTGCCAAAGTTTAAACTTTTATTTTGGCTCCTCAATATTCACTTTATATAGTTCTACTTTTCTAGTTTATTACCTTAAACCAAATCATATCATAAAATATGGGATGTTTAAAAAAAATTCCTTAAAATGAAGGATCTCATATGTTTTAGACATTGCCAGAAATTTTATATATTTGGGTTGAAAGAAAAATTACAACACCAGGAAAAAAATACTGAATTTTCACATAATTTTAAAATATAGGTCACTGCCTGAAAGTCTCTCAGATCATTTATTAAGACCTCTACAGTAGTGGCAGGGTCTGAGTCCAGTCTTCAAACCAACCAACCATTCTGTCCCTTACTATTACCCAAAAGGTACAATGCAGTAAAAGGTGTTTGCATGGCACCTATTGCTGGGTTATCAGAGACCTGTCACTTTTCACACTCCTCATGAGACTGCTGTGAAGCTGGGAATGACCTTTTAGTCATGGATTGCAAAGTGGGAGCCAACAGCAAGATCTACAAGTGGCAATAGAAATCTTGGAGGGTCAAAGTATTCCTGGCCCCAGTGCTGGCCAGGAGACCATGGCCTGGAACAAGGGACCTCAGAGCCAAGGGAGGGTCAGAATGAGTAAGGAACTCAGAACAGCCAGCACTGGGAGGTTGCAGTAAGAGAAATGGTCTAAATTCAGCTTCTGGTGTCCCAGCTGAGGAGAGTATTCATTTGCAAAAGAGCTTCCTGCTCCAGAACCTGATTATCCACTTTGTAACTTCAGATAAAGATTTGATTTAACCCTTTGATAAAAATTCTACATAGGATCTCTCTTAGGGACCAAAGTTCAGATCTCTCTTTTCACACAAAAATTACCAGGTTACATGCATGCTATTTCCCTCTCCTAATGAATTTTGACCTTTAAAGTGGTCCTTAACTGCGTGGAGAATATTTCCCCTAACAGCTGCATGGTTAGGATGCAGAAAATGCAAGTTTGAAACTCCTCTGAGTAAGAAGCATGGGATATCTCCATCTTCCTGCTTGCACCCTCCCACCATGGTCCCGAGTGTCCCTCCTTCCTTCCCTTTCTCTGTCCATGCTGTGAACTGGGCTGCTTGCCCAGCACAGCCTCCACGAGGCACCCACACCCATGGGAACAGGGGAAGCTGGGTTATGCTCACTGGTTATGACCACGGTGTGCTCAAACCCAGTGTCCAGGGTTCTGCTTAGGTTCAGTCTGCTATAATTTTCTCCAAATCATCTACACGTGCATCTGAGAGAGGTGTGAGAATGTTCTGCACAGGGCACAAATAGGGGCAGCTGTGCAGGGTACACAGAAATAGGTATTGCATGGTTATGGCACTGTGGGATGTATTTGTCCCTTAGATGTACCCATGTGGGCTCCCACACAAAAAAATTCTGGACGACTTTATTTAGAAGGACTTCTTTATCTGCTAAGATGACTCACTCTGCTACTTACCAAAACATAGTTACTTGGACTTTTGCCTAAGTGCAAGCACAGGCTGCCTCCCTGGAAATTCCCTTGCTCGTGAGGTCGCAGCTGGCTCTCCCAAGGCCGCTGGGATCCTTCAGGGTGTCTTTATTCAGCCTCCCCCTCAGTCCCTGGCCAGGTGAAATGTCAATAGGCAGCCTTGGTTTTTTTTGCTGTGGCTTCCTGTGCAGCAGCAATCCATCAGACACAGCTGGCTGCTGAGCTGCTGCCTGGTAGTGGTGGTGGGGACAGACTCTAAGGCCAAGTCTGATCTCCGAACATTTAACTTTGGGTCTGTTTTCTGGGCTGTGGTGAGTAACCCGTCTGTGATAGAAAGGCCTGATAGCATTGACACAAGGACCTTAGGCCTCTGCACCCTGCTTTGTGTAATGTCTTTAATAAGAATAGAAGTCAGGTTTGCTGGCAGTTACATAGGCACTGGGAGATGCTGTCAGCACTGTGTACTTGTAAGAGCTAGAAAAAGTATTTCTTTTGTTCATTTGAATTCAAAGGCAACTCAAAAGTTTTCTGTCTTCCTTCAGAAATTAAATCCCTCAGGCTTTCAGTAGGATTTTGGGAAGGAATAGTTTTAGAAAACCAAAATAACAAAACCATTTAACCTTAGATAAGGGATTACTAAAACCGACTGATTTTCAGTAGTGCCACTTTGTGGTCCTAATCTTCAAAATAATTTTTGTAAATTAAGACCAGGTTCTAATAAATCACATATGTTATTCATTTTACCTTACTGTCATCTTCTGAAACATATTTGTGTGGTCTGGGACAGTCTTCTGAATTCTCACATATTAAAAGAAAATCAGTGTTTTGGAAGGAAAGTCTTAATCTTGCTTCATTTTTGTATCAATTGCTCTCAACCATACACCCAACCTTTAGATGTTTCATTGTAGATGAGAATTAATCTTCAGACATGTCTGAATGTGAATATTTTCTTTATGCATTCAACCTCCTCACCCATTTTCTTCTCATATTCCTTCTGTTGAGAAAGGACAAGCTGCTACAAGAGAGGAAACATGGACTGAAAAATGAACCCACAAACGGCTGTCAAATTTGAGCATTCTCAGCTCTTTCAGGGAAAGGAGAAAAACTACCACCCTAGCTAAATGAAAAGGGCATACATAACACAGTGAAAGGAAATAGTGTCTTCAAAGGTTTAGAAGGCATTTAATTTAGGCGGAAACCCCCTTATGAGTTTTTTTTACTCATACAAGAGCAAAATACTCAAAAATATCTTGCTTCCTGTGTAATAAAACTATTCAGAAGAGTACATAGGAGGTGCTGACATTCATTGCTGTTTTCCAGGGCAATGGATTGTCCCTTGCCTCAGCTGCTCTGACAACAGGACCTGTGACTGGAGAGAAATAACATGGCAGCCCCATGGCTGCCAATACTCTGTGCTGGCCAAGCCCGAGCTCCAGCGCTGCATGGAAGGCAGAAGGGTATGTAACAGGCTTTACATTTTAATTCATTCTTATTAACCTGGGAATTTAGTGTCCTGAATCTTATTTTTAAGATTGATACGTGACAGAAAAATCCCTTTTTAACTAGAGAAATATTTGGGTGAAAAGTTCACAGGGATGAAAACCAACCTTTGTCCATAATTTAGCTTCATATGCAGACAGAGTTGTCTGCTGCTGTTTCACAGAGGATCTTAGGTCACACCACTGGAGTTTCAGGACCTGTGGTGTATGTGATTCCAGTCAGACCTGCAGTGAGTACACAAGGACAGCAAATGGAGGATGTATTTGCACTGTTGTCGCAGTTTTGCCTCATATGCAAGTCGGTTTTCTTCTGCTGCGTACCTAATGCATGGCATTGCTTGTGCACACTAATTTACCAAGTCTTCTTGCACATTCTTTTCTTTTAGTGAAGCTTCTAAAGTGATTGCTTGGAAATACAAGGTCTCCTTAATAAGCATGCTATGACTGTTATACTGTTGAGAGAGAGCTCTGATCTGAGGCTCAGGTACCTTACTGAGGATACAAGTATCCAGAAAGTAAGTAATTAATTGTTATAAAGCTCTTTAAAGTGTATTTTCTAGGTAAGAAAATAGTTACTAAAAGTAGCATTTTGATAAAATACAAGAGCATTTTCATATCGACAAATACAAAAATAAGTCTTTCAATTGACATTTTCTCCGTCATTTCTGATACATTTCTTGCCCTGCACAAAGTACTTTATTACCATTTTGCTTTTTTTCTGCCTGTGGTTTTCTCTGTTACTATAGAGCTGTGGGTTACTTCTAGAATATTTTTCTAAAAAAATATTACTTTTTATGACAGAGGAGAAGCTTGATTTGCTTCTCATGTACAAAACAAGCTCTTCTGGATTGACCACAGAAAAAAATATTCAAGAATTTGATTGCTATGCTTTGGTCTTTAATTTCCATGAACATCAGGCTGCTTTGACAAGCAACCACCTTTTCGTCAGGCAGTTGAAGGACAGCAGAGAAACAATATGTCACTATGGAAGTGGATTGCCAAGGTATTGCTGAGAGGATTTACTGACATTTCCATGTCTCAAATCTGACCATATATCTCAAATATTCATGAGTGTCAAAAACAGGACAGCATTTGTAAAGGGTCTATTAAAACCAAGTAAATGAAATTAATATCTGTGAAGCTTAATTTCTTAATTCAAATTGCATGATGTTCTAACTCTCTGAGGTCACAGATCTATTCTAGCGTCCCATGACAGCCAGATCCTAAGTGAGCTATATTAACACCTTGAGAAAAATCTCTGTAACTAATAGCACTTGTTTCCCATTCCGTGTCTTTTACAGAAGTCTCCTGACACTGTCTGATAACCTTTGCTGCTCTGTAGAAATCTGCTGAATTGCCTCTGTTGCCTTTGTACAGATGTGTATTGAATTGGTTTATTCTTTTAAAGTCATCACTCTATAGCATGTTCCCCTTTTGGTATATTTCTCCTATCTCTTTCTCTCAGATGTTATTTTTGTCATAACTTTGTAGTGATTTTAGTTTTGTCTGAAATTTTGCAATAGCACTTTTTCTTCTTTTACCAAATAAATAAATGTAGAGCCTGGATCAACTCCTTTGTGTCAATACAATTTAAGAACTAAGAGAGGTTTTCTTCCTACCAAAGTCAGATGAATAAAAATAGTTCCCTTCTTGGTGGATAAGATTCTGATTCTGCCTTTGATAAGTCAGACTTTGGAATTACTTTACATTGCCCAGGTGATGTAGTGGAAAAAGATTTTTTTTTTTCATTTGCTCACTGAAAAAGACTTTTGTCTGTGTTATATAGGTTTAAGCAACCTGGACCTTTTATAAAGGAGCTATTGAGTGGTAGGAAGATATAATTCTTGTGAATAAATACATGTTTATTTTAAAAGATATTTTCATAACCATCTATAAATATTTATGTATTCTCAGTTGTGATTTTAGTTTTGATTTATTATATACCTTGTCTCTCAGTACTTCAGAGAACACTGACATCTCAAACTGAAGATATCATAGTTTCCATAATAAAATAAGCAGAAGGTTTCAATGCTGGAAACAAAAGCAGATGTCAAAATAAAGCATGAGTACCAAGTGAAAGGGCAAAAGTCATCAACCCAAGTGAGGACACTGAGATGATCTGGAATGCTGTTTGATTTACATTGTTGTTTGCTGAAGTTAGCTATGAACAGCAGAGTTCATTCATGCGTCCACTCAAAAGGGGCTCAACTAACCCGTGTCCCTCTTTATTGAAGGGTTCTGAGTATTCAGCTTGTGTAACTTCCGTCTCTGGAGTAAAATATCCCTTGCACAGGACATCTTTGCTGTTGGCATGGACAGAGGAATTGAGTGCACCCTCAGCAAGTTTGCTGACAACACCAAGCTGTGTGGTGCAGTTGACTTGCTGAAGAGAAGGGATGCCATCCAGAGGGACGTTGACAGGCTTGAGAGGGCCTCTGTGAACCTCATGAAGTTCAACAAGGCCAAATGCAAGGTCCTGCATCTGTGTCAGGACAATCCCAGTCACAAATACAGGCTGGGCGGAGAAGGGACTGAAAGCAGCCAATGGTGAGAAGGACTTGGGGATGTTTGTGGACAAAAAACTCAACGTGACCCAGCTGTGTGCACTCACAGCACAAAAAGCCAACCATACCCTGGGCTGCACCATAAGCAGTGTGGGCAGTAGGATAAAGGAAGTAATTTTCTCCCTCTGCTCTGCTGACACCCTGCCTGGAGTACTGTGTTCAGCTCTGAGGTCCTCAGCAAAAGAAAAATTCTGAGTGTTGGAATGAGTCCAGAGGAGGGCCCATGGGTGGATCTCAGGGCTGGGGCACCTCTCCTATGAAGACAAGCTCTGAGAGTTGGGGCTGTTTAGTCTGAAGTAGAGAATGCTGTGGGGAGACTTTAGAGCAGCCTTCCAGTATCTGAAGGGATTCTAGTAGAGAGATAGAGAGGGACTTTTTTACAGGGGCAGGTAGTGGTAGTATAAGGGGGAATGGCCTTTAGCTGAAAGAGGGTAGGTTTAGATATCAGGAAGAAATTCTTTACTCTAAGGATTGTGAACCTCTGGCAGAGGTTGCCCAGAGAAGCTGTGAACTTGCAATCCTTAGATCCAGGCTGGATGGGCCCTGAGCAACCTGGACTACTGGAAGGTTCCCTGCGCATGTCAGGGTGTTGGAACTAGATGATCTTTAAGGTCCCTTCCAATCCAAACCATTCCATGACTCTATGATCATGATAAAACATAAACAGCATAAATCTGTGATTACATCTTTTGATTTAAATAGGAGGTGTTAATCTGTATACCATTTTCAGATTTCCACTTTGTTAGCTGGAGGCTGTTTTCATGTGCTTCTCTACTAGTATTATAAGGGAGAAAAAAAAGATGAAAAAAGCCTACTCATATTTTTACTTTTAATGAATGCACAGAGGAACATGCTGTGATTAACCAGTGCTGTGCTGTGTTCCTGACTTGTTTTCAGCAAATGATGAATTAAGATGTAAAGTGAATGCTCTTTTTGACTGAAATGCAGCACTTGGAAGATCAACTGTGTCGTTAAGTGCAACCCTTTTCTTTTTCTTGTGTTTCATAGAACAATGGTAGAAGGCAGCAGATATCTCTTGGTCACTAATTTCTTGTATTCATTTGTCAGTGGTTTCTGAAATATATTAATGGTCACTCAAACAGACCACTTCTTTCCTACCTGCATCATAATTAAGCCCTCAAAAATGCTTTCTAATTTGCTTTCTAACTCCAGGCTGCTTTTATTTCTTATCTTAAAATTGATTTGTTTTCCAAAGCTCATCTGAGCTATGTGATCTTTCTCCGTATCCGAAATCCATTTCCCTGGCTATGAGTTCCAGTTGATTCCACATCATCATTAACTGCTACTTTAGTTTGTGTGCATGTAAAAATGTTTGAACTAAGGTGTTTCTCTGTGTTTTGGTTTAACCTGGCAGGCAGCTGAACACCACACAGCCGTTCGCTCACTTGCCCACAGGGATGAGGGAGACAATCAGAAAATAGGTAAAACTTCTGGGTTCAGAGAAAGACAATTTAGTAGAATAGAAGAAGAAGGGAAAATAGTAATAATAATAATAATAAATACACAGAGTAATGCAGAATGCAATTTCTCAACACCCACTGGCTGATTGATGCCCATCCCATCCTAGAGCAGCAGCTGCTGCCCCCTCCTTAAACAGCCAGTTTTATTGTTCAGCATGATGCCATATGGTTTGAAATACCCCTCTGGCCAGTTGGGGTCAGCTGTCCTGGCTGTGTCCCGTCCCAGCTTTTTGTGCCATCACCCTCTCTGGCAGGGAAGAATGAGAAGCTGAAAAGTTCGTGACTTAGTGTAAGTGCTGCTCAGCAACAACGAAACCAGCAGTGTGTTACCAACACTATTCTTACCCTGAATCCAACCCACAGCAGTGTACCAGCTACTAGGAAGAAAATTAATTCTATTCCACCCAAAATCAGGACACTTGGCTTAGTAAAAACATAAGACCACCTGCAATGAAACAATAACACTAAAGCAGGTGTACACATGACAAAATATGTACATGCACAGAAACAGTTTTATGAGGCCTTATTTTGCTTTATGATGTGTTAGCAAGAGTAGTCAGTCATATGTTTATATTTCATATGTAGTAAACAGGAAAATTTTGAAGTGCTGAGATTAAGGTTGTTCTGGCTGAGTAGATTTTCTTTCAGTCTACTTTTAATATCAGCAGTCTTTTTCTCTTCCACTTTAGGGTAATGAGATGCTGTCTCATTCTTAGGGAACTCCATATATAGGTCCTAATTGAATCAACAAAATTTTTCATCATAATAAAATATTATACATCATAATAAAATATTATATCGGCTCAATAAAATTCTCTGTAACTGTGATTAATGACTTTTTACTGTAAGACATATACAAATGTATTAGGATAATGCTTTGATTTTTGTACAAGGTGGATTTTGTACTTTTAAAAATGGATGAAGGAAAATGGGTTCTAACAGGTTATTATTTATCCAATTAGCAGTATATAGAAACTTGGCCTGAATAGCAGGAGGGATATATATTTTGCTTATCACTGAGAAATGCTAACCAGAGTTTAGTCTTATAATAAAATACCATTAAGTCATGTGTAATTAAGAACAGGAAATATGAAAAGGCAATATTTGCTGAAGTACTTAAAATTCAGCTGTTAAAACAGGAATTTTAACTTACGATTTCTTAATAATATTTTAGAGTTAAGTAGTATTTTGAACTTACAGGTGTTTAAATTTCCCAAGTGTGGTTAATTTTTAATGATAGGTCTGGTTAAGATGTGAATTCCACTATGCTTACACAATCTTTCAAAGCCTTTAAGCTATAATGGAATTTTTCACACAAAATATTTGCAACAGAAGACAGTGAAAACATCTGTCTGTGTGGAAATGTTGTGCTTTGTCTGGTAAAATTATAACCTCATGTTTGTCTGATCATTTAGTCATCCTGCAGACAACTGCCCCATCAACTTGAACAGTTCATGAATAAGTTTTGTGCTAGACTTGTAAAGAAAATGAGATACGGCTTACTCCACACACCTAAGCCATCGTGGTCCTCATTATTGTCATAGAGATAAATACAGAATCATCTCTGGAGGCTTTTGTTCAAAACATATTAAAAACTACATGGCACATGCAACTACAATGAGTTCATCTAACTGTGTAGAAATAAATGTGGTTTTAATTGCCATACATTCAATTACACTGAGAGATTATTTTAATTCATCAGAACTCTTGTGTTATTTGAAGGACACAGGTTTTTCTTCCTCAGTCTAAACATCACTTATTTTAGCCTTTGAGTCCTCCAAGTATTTGCTAAAGATGAAGCTGACTTGGAAAAGGTGGACTTTAAAAGATGCTTTCTGGTGGCCTGCATATCATAACAAAATGTATTTGGCCAGCTCTGCACAAGGGCAGTTTGAAAAGAGGGTAGACTTACCTACAGATTTCCTCTTTGTCCACTTCGTTTTTTTTTTTTTTGTTTTGGGGAGAAGAAAAAGAAGAATTCAGGTTTTTTTCCAGGATTTACACATCTCTCATCATGGTTGAACCAATGGTTAGAAGCAGATTGTTGGATGCAGACAAAATCTTAGTGAATGGATGCATTAGCAGATGTGGTGATGATGTGCTAAGCATCCACCAGTCTGAGGTGCATCAAATTACAAGAAATGCACACCTATCTTTCTGTCTGAGATGATCTTTAGACTTATGAGAGAGCATTCCCTTCAAAATCGCAGCACACAGTCTCCAGAGGATGACTGCTGATATTGTACCATAATGACTGCACATTTTAGAGCTCTCTCTCAGAGCTAGAGGGCAGGGACCATAGGTTTCACATGCTGCAGTTCTAGTTTTCATACCTTTCAAAAAAACTGTGATTTCACTATGGAAGACAGAGACAGAGTTAAACAAATTTGCTTGATGCCAGTGATACAGTCCTGATGTGGCTCATACCTACTTGAACAATCAAAGACTTCATGACTGTAAGCTAATCTGGTTACTATAATTGGCTGACAGCTTTAAGGATGACCTCCCTTTTTGATCTGTTTTTCAATATAACCACAAGTCCACTTTGGCTCATTTCTTTCTTTCCCACTTGCAACAAGCCTTGACTACTCTCTTAGCAGACCTGTTTCTAAAAGTCTAGTTTAATTTCCCTAGTGGTACAACCTGTTTTCTTACCCAGTGTGATGTTGCTGTCTTTCTCATTCCTGATTTAGAAATAGGCTGTGAACAGTCTCATTAGTCTTGTGATGGTACTTGAAGTATGTCAGGGCCTTAACAGTTTTCTGTTTCATCTAGTTATTCTAATTGCTCTAAAGGAATCTGTTCTGACTCCTGTCAACTATTTTGCATTCTCAGAACATCAGGACAACACCAATAGTAAAATGCTGAGGCCCACCTGATATTTTCATATGGTGCCCAGCATCATGGCATTTCCAGACTAGAGCTGCAACTTCAAGACATGATCGTAACTAACTTGTTTCTTCTGGTAGGGGTTTTCTAAATGACTGTACATTCCAGATTTGGCCAGAAAGGTGCTCCAGGGCAGACCTGAAAATTCATTCATGGGTCCACAATTTATGTGTATGTACCTGTGTAGGTATAGAAAAATTGCAAAGCCCTAAAATGATAAATAATGTAATAGTGTAGATTGGGATGCGTGTATGTATTTTGCTCTAATTTCGACATAACGAAAAAATGGGAAAGAGATCTTAATCTTTGATGCTCTGCAGTGTTTGAGACTTCTGGTGTGACTCTTCACACCTAAACTGCTAGTGAATGCTCAGTGTTGGCAAAAAAGACATCTGTGCGTCATGTTCATTGACATTGACTAGGGTTCTTTTCTTCTTTTTTTTCTGTGGAAGTTGTTATCCTTCTATTTGAAATCAGTAGTACATGAGATTAGATCAAATATAGTTAGGAGAAAACAATGATGAGAATTCTAGTCACATTAGAGTGAGATAAAAAGTCCCATCTGCCAATTTCATATAATTAATAGCTGAATATGCTTCTTCGCAATTCCCATGTGCTGTAATAACAAAATGGTGTCATACGATCATAGAAGTAGAAGAATCTTGTATGTTCTGCCAACTGCTGTATGAGTGTAACTTGGTAGGTAGGGCCTGTTTGTTATTCTGCTAATGGCGAGTTGGGTTTTTACAGAAATGTTCTCACCCACATTACAAGCTCAGGATGTCTTTGCCTGTGAATATCTGAGAACTGCTTTTTAAATAGATATGCATCAATATACTACAGTGATGGGTTTATGAAATGGAGATTAAAGAGACATGGATATAGACAGTAGGGAAAATCTCAAAAGAGATTTTGCAACCTAAAAGAATTGTTGCTTAAAACCTCAAGTTAACCTACTTTAGAATTAGGACATATTCTAAGCATGGATTTTCTTCCTAATTGTACATAATTTTATGCATGTGTGTGTCTGTCAGAGAGGAAAAGATAGAATATCCAACCAGTCCTTCCATGGATCCAAGGATTCTTCACTTCTATGAGTCACATTATGCTTGATTTAAAGAGGTTTCTTCTGACATGATGTGAAAAGCTGAAACCCCCTTGCGTGTGAGAAAAATGCTTGTGCAATGCAAGCATGAACAGCAGCTGTCTAAGAATTTCCTCTGTGAAGTGGCTTTGAGAGGTCCAGGACAGGAGTTATAAGAGCCTCTATGAGCTCAGTGCTAGTTTTGTTTGCTACCATACATAATCTATCAAGGACTTCTCTGCAGCCCACAATGGGCAAGGCATGGGAAGCTGGAGGCATTGTCATGCCCGTTCTTTGCCGTAACATCAGATGAGAGTAAGCTCATCTGAAATTCTTTCTCTTCTGTGGGAAGTATCATTGGTACAGTTTTGTGGCTTAATTTTAATCACAATAGGTTAATAGTAGGAAGTGGAATCAGTTTTCAAAACTGTGACATTCCTGAAGGGAATAGATAAATAGATAGAAAAATGTGTTAGATGAGTGTAGTCCAAAATGCCTCTACCACATAAAATCTCTAAAAAAACCTTTTGAAATATAGCCTTAAATGTGTCATCTTGCGCAGTCTGAATTTTATTTGCATAATCATAAATATTCAGTGTGGAAGTGGTAAAACTCCAAATCAAATTTAAAAACTGAAACAACAAAATCCCAACTTACAGGATACCAACTACCCTGAGTTCCAGAGGAGGCAGGAGAAGCTGAGTACTGCTGTGCAGAGAACAGGGCTGTTAATGTGTGATGGCTCTGTGGGGTTTTCTTAATCCCAGTTTTACATGTTTGCTCCTCATTTTGGATTTCTGGTTGAGCTGATAGGAGTAATTGATTCTGCACACAGTTTCATTGGCAAACCATAGTGAACCTAAGTTCTCCTGCTCTTTGGACTTGTCTTCTATTACGTGCTTCATCAGAGGGAAATGGTAGTCCTATCCACTCAACATAGGGCAATAATAATAATAGGACAATAATATTTTAAAAAATTCCCACAACACTTTAGGTTCTGTGGTCTCCCCATACAGAGATGTTTGGTTTTTCAGAGGAATCTACAGAATGAGTAGGATCAAACCCAAAGTTGACTTCTTTATTCATTTGCAAGTTCAGGGTGCTGCAAGCACAGCAGAGACTGCCATAATTAAAGTACTTTGGTCATCCTGGCTGGACTTCTAACTCCCTTCAGGCCATGATGCTTTCTGGTGGTCACATCACACATGACAGAGCTCTATGCAGATTATCCTCCACTCAAATGACCCCTTTTTCCTTCCACTTTGAACCTGCAAAAAGTCCACCTCTCTACAAATAAGGCAGCAGCTGCATTCTTCATGTGGAGTGTGAGTGTGGGTGTGTGGGAGGGTGTGTGTGTGTGTTACTTTGGTGTAAATTCTAATGAGTCCCATTTATAGAAGAACAATACACACTGTGTAGGAGCAAACCACATGAAAAACTGTAGGGAATAAAAGCAGGAAGCTGCAAGCAATCATGAGAGCAATTGTGTATTAGCAATTAGAAGTAAATATAAACTTAAGCAAAAGAAATTATCACCAAGGATGAAAGATGCAGGGCTAATTTTGCAGCTATGGCCGTCATCTATAACCTGTACTTTTTGTCTTTAAAATACATAATACAGCTTTTTATTAATCAAATCACACAGATTTTGCTGAAGGATAAATTTAGTATTAAGATGCCAGGGTACTGGCACTTCACAAAGATATTTCTGGAACATTATAAGAAGCATTTAAAAACTTCCCAACTAGCTGTATTCTTTCCTTAGCTTTTGGTTTCTAGATTGTACAACTTCTAAGTCATATCTTTTCCATCTGCAGATTCTTTTTATAGGTGACTCAACTAACAGAGGGATGATGTATTATCTAATTGAAAGAGTGAATAAGACTCTTCAAGAATGGCAGAAGACTCATGATGTTAAATGTTATCACAATATCAATGAGGGGAAAACATTTATCAGTTACTCCTACTACCCCCAGTTCTGGATGAATGCAAGCCAGAGACCAACTTTTGAAAAAGCACTAGAACAGCTGCTGCAGAGGTACTGCACAAACTCTCTATCTCCCTTGCTTGTATTATCATTCTATTCACAAATGTGTTTAACACGTTTTACAATTAAAGTCAGTAAACAATAAAACATAACGTGCACAGACCATATTGTGGGGTAAAAAAATAGCTGAAAATTACATCAGACCTCCAATCAGGGTGCCAGATACAGGTCAGTGAAATGCAAAGCAATGTAGTTAAAATGTTTGCCATCTGTTTAAAGCAACATGTGTTGTTTTTCTTTTCTGGGTTTCAGATCACGTCCCCTGGAGAACACAGACCAGACTGTATTAATTGTGGGTGGTGTTCAATGGCTTAATTCCAATCACCTGCAAATTATCCAAAAGGTGTTGAACAGGTAAGGTTATGTACTTGGTGTTATTCCAATTTTTGATATGATAAATTATGAGAAACAACAAAAAAATTAAATACAAACTTTTAATTTGTTTTTTTCATAGGCATGTACTTAAGTGACTTTGAAAAAAAGAAAACATGTATTGTCTTTTGATGTGTCTGTTAAGTATAAAGTGTGTCCTTGTTTTATTTTTTAAATTTGCAAAACAGGGAAAATCTATCAAATATCCTGGTAATTGTCAAATCCATAGGGATGGGCTTTCACCTTCCAGTGGATGGAATCCATTCTTTATCACAGGTAAGCCACAGTACATTTTGAGTGCATTTTCTTGGAATACTTGTCTTTTCATCATTAATTTTTCTGTCTGGTCAAAATATGTTACAACGTCTGCTGAGCCCATTTCAAGAGGATCAAAGGAAGATTAATGTTTGTATTTGCTCATACTGCTTACTAATAGGGATTCAAACCAAATTCCTTATTTCATGGGTTCTGCTGCAATCAGAGAGCCATTTGAAATGCTATGCTTGGTCTGCTGTCCCAAGAACCAGAAGAAGCTCCAATACTAATAACCCTGCTGCCAAAATTGAGAGATCATGCTGGGGATAAGCAGGTTGCTCCTCATACTACATTGTGCACAGTCCCTCCCCAGACTTCCTCCATGGTTACTGCTGGATCCGATTCACTTGTCTGGCTTGCACAACTCCATAAATCTATCTTAACCCACCTATGAAGCCAGAACATTACAGAGCAGCTGGAATGTGCCAGTGAATCCAGCCTGTTATTTGCATGTTAATTGGATGTTGCAGTCAGATTAAATCATATCAAAGACTCTCAGAGTAACAGCTGTGCTCATTTCAATTCACTGTGTAACTCACTCAATTCACTATTTTTATTTACAATTTGGACAGTGATTCTCTATTGAACACACATAAAATGCACGGATGAGAAGCACTGGAAGTCAGAATGGAGTAAATGATGCCTACAAGTGCTGTGTGTCATGCTGCAGCTATTCCCAGGTGTTGAAAAGAGAAAATTATTACCTTTCACAGATTACGTACAGCACTCCTTGTGCACTGGGGACCAGTGCCCACGTCTTTTTGCAACCATAATACACTGCTGCATTCAGCGTGTGACTTCCTGCTGCTCTCACCCTTCTCTTTGCTACAGAGGCTGCCCTGTTTGATTTTGCCCATTCTTTCAGTCTAAGTTAGTACTGTCTATCTGCCTTGTCTCTACTGAATGTCTTCTTATTGATTCAAACAATTTTCTTAATTTATCTGGAGGACCTGTATAGAATAAAGTAAGGAAATTGTTGTTGTCAATATGAAGAAACATTTTCATAGCTCTTGCCACAGTTTTCAATGAAGTTCAATCCTAGGATGAAGAACTTCCATCCAGGGTATGTGAGGCAAGGATAGAATCTTAAAGGCTTCCTAAGACTTTTTCTTAAAAAAATTAAATTTGCAAAATTCCAGAAATCAGCTACAGTGCATAACCAACTTTTTTTTTTTTCCCCTTTCAATGTTGGAATCATATGCCAAATTACCCATGTGGTTTGTATGCTCTAGGCTTCAGGATTACCCCAGCTATTCTCAAAGGCCTTTTGTCTGCCATGTCAAAAACACTGTCTTGCCAACTTTATGGTTGCATTTTTTCTATTCTTGGTCTTCCTGGAGTATATTCAGAAATAATAATCTGTCCTTCAATATAGCCATATTTAAGATACCTACGGCCCTACACTCCCCCTTAAGCAACTGCCTCAATGAATTTGATTTAAAGCTGAATTTTTCTTTAAAAGAGCCGTTTCACCATTTGTTACAGACAAATTTTATAATTGGAATATTTTTTCTGAATTACACCTCATATTGATGAAGTACATGTTAAAACCATTACCCAATATTGTATTTTAAAGGAAGGTGCACATCTACTGAAAAGTAATTATAATTTCTGAAAAAACCCTACATTGGTCTTGGAGTAGTAATTCACTACTTTTTCAAAAGTGAATTTATAGTATTTCATGTCTGTACTATAAAATAATTGAATATTCAAAATGCCATTCTGCTATTTTTTTCCATGACGCAATAACCTTTAAACAGTCCTTCTGACAAGTCATTGTAACATTTTATCTGGAATGCAGGCAGAAGTTCAAAACTTGTGGAATGAAAACTTGGTTATTCTGGATACAGCAAAAAATTTGGGCTATGAAGTGGTTGACACCTTTGTCATCACCATGGGACGTTACAAAGAATTCCTGCAAGGGAAGTGCGGCTGCCATTTCCATGAGGTATTAGTTTACACTTTTATCATCTCCAGGTATTTAAGATATTTTAGAAGTCAGATCTTAGAAACAAGAAGGTATATGGTAAGGTCAGCATCTGTCTTTCAAAGTTAGGCCTGAATGCAAATCATGGGGAAAGCAGTTTGTATGGTGGCATTTGTACATCACTGCTAACAGTGCAAGGCCACCCAAGGACATGCTGAACTGCTGGCATGGTGAAATAAAAATAAAGGTGCCCTTCTGCAAAGGTAACTCATATAAAAGAATGTTGCACAGTTTCCAGGTTCTGGTACTATTTGTTATGTGTTATATATCTCTGCTGCTTCTGCATGGACTCAGTTTCTCTTTTTACTAAGTCTCACAGGTTTTTGACTGATGCATTCCTAACTGAACAGCTCAGCACACTCACATCAAATCATAAGTACAGTTAAAATGGAGCTTAAAATTGAAGAACCAATCTTACTGCTATATATCTGTTTTTCTATATCTGAGAAGAAATAATCTGGAATAGTTACAGTGATTCACTGTACAAACAGAAGTGTAGATTACTTGTTCTCACTCACACCAGTAGTCCTGCTCTCTTGACTAAAATCTATACCTTTTTTTTTTTTTTTGAGAGTGTTATCAGACTCACATGAGCTCATGTGCCATGCATCAACCTCACAGCTGGTTTCCCCCTCAGGCTCCAGGGCAGCTCACATGTTTTCAGGCCAGTGCCATGGCCTCTATCCTGCTTTGGGGCCAACATCAGCAGGTGTGGTTAGTTAACCACTCCTCTAATCTACTCTCCTCAATACTTGAGAGGCACAAACATTGCTCAGTCCAAATGAAGCTGGAAAAGAGGGAGTAAGTCACACAGTTGATATTTATGTGATTGATAAATAGTCCCATGGAGCAAATGCTTCCCTCCATTTTACCCAGACATCTGTATTGACTCTTTTTTATCTAGAAGCCAGATGCTGGTGTTTTTGTGGGTCGTTGCTGATGTTTGCCATTTCCACAGATCTTGTCAGTGAAACAGAGAGCTTCAGAATTAAATATCTCAAATACTTTGTATGGAACTGGGTGGAAAAACAGCAGGACATGATCAGTTATCAGCATTTTTCATGTACTCCTCCATCATTTTGTATGAGCTCATGTACAGATTTGGTTTTGCTTCCCTGCTGAAGGAATCTCAACAGAGTATGTGTTTCTGGGGAGGATCAGGGGAGAATTTGGCTCACAGAGCTGTTATTAATGAGGTTTGAGAGGTCATTGTGCCTGAAAGAGCCATAGATATGCCCAGTAGAATCCATCATGTACCAAAAACCAAACTTGATCCTTGAGAAAAGCAAAAAAAAGTCCTTGAGTTCTTTTGATACTTCATTAGTTTTAATGGTTTTGTCATCAGCTTATTTCTGTGTCCTGGCAAGCAGAGTTTCATTAGGTGCTGAAGCAGTTTGCACCAGGAAAATGGCATTTTGCCCCCAAGGATGGAGCCAAGAACCCTGTGTAAAACCCCAGCACTTTTCATGTTTTCTGAAACCAGATGAGACAGATTAAATCTCGTGCTTTGTACTTTCACTTTCTTTCTCTTAAGAACTGATATTCCTAAAGTGTCAGAAGATGGCACCCCTCTGTAAATGCCATCCAAACTAAAGCATGGCTGTGCAGGAATGGAGGACTGGACATTCTGTGCAGTCAGAGAACAAGAACTGAAATGCCTTCAGCAGTTCTCATTTAGTTCCCACTAGCTGGCTGAAGAGAAAGCTATTTCTTCTGTATGGCCTGAAGAATTATTTGAGTTCCCACACCAACCCATTTCAGAGAGTCTCAGGTGACCCTGATAGCATAGAAATCTCCATCTCTGTAGACTCTACAATCTTTGCTCAGATTTCTAAGGGATCTGGACTTTCAAAGGGATTATACTGAGCTGGGACAAAATATCTCGCATAATCCTTGCATTTACTGCCCAACATAATTCTAGTTCTAAGCACACATGAAAACTTTATTTTTTTATCTACCTCATTCTTTGAAAATGCTTATGGACATTGTTCAGCTCTATACAATTACTACAGAAGCTATTTTTAAGTTCAGATTTATTTCCTATTTTAATGGCAGTGAAATCATAATCACTACACAGAAATTAGCAACCTTGGGATTTTTGTATCTTAACCAGTGGCTGGCTGCTGGGTGAACATTAGATTGCATTCCTGGGAGATTATGCCTAACAGGAATGCAGTTTGGGTGATTGGTTCAAGGTGGCATCATTTTGAAATAATTGTAAGATCTAAGGCACTAATTTAGAAAAATGAACCTGCAGTAATTGCATGAAAACAAATAATAGCCCTTGGCTTAGCTGTATGAAATTGATCAGAGGATATATTAATTTTCTACATGGATAATTCCTGGTCTGTTTTCAGTTCTGCCAGCTCCCTCATAGTCTCTCTGCTCAGTCTTTCAAGCCTTTGCACGTTATTTCTTCACTCATACCTAATTTATACAATCATAATTTGTATGATTTATTTCATTTATTATGAGCTTCACCGCATAGGAGTGTTGACTCTGATTGTTCAGTGACAATAAAAATACATTATGTCTTTAAAAGCTAACATGCTTTACATAAATACATGCATTAATAAATGAATTCTGCATTTTTAAGTGTCTGCTGTGATTGATATAGCAGGAAAACTGATAGGCATCAGAGCAATCAAGTCAGCCTATATATATATATACACATTATTTTAAAAATAAGTTAACCACCTTTTCTGCATTCTGTGAGTTTGCTACTGCCTGCGCTGAGGTCCTCTGTCCTGCATATATGAAGCCTCCCTCAAAACTGCTTCATTATTAATCAGTGCCTGAATATTCACTGAGACAAGACCTTCAGCATTTCACAGGAGATCACCCCCCTCGGTCCTTAGGCTCCTGACAATCATACCTTTCACTTTCTCACTTGTTAGTCCCATGAACACAGTTTTATTCCATACAAATCAAAGACAATAATCCCAGAGCTTTATACATATTTCAGGAGCCAAGGTGAAGCATTCTTCAACACTAAGTTACTGAATCATGTTATGGCTCTGTCTGTGTGGTGTTCTGGTGAGAGGGATGTTAAATTGCAGCATAACTCCCTTCTTGAAGAAACACAACACATGAGGGTTTTCATCCCAGCATGGGGCTGGGCCAGGTTTGCATCAAGACCTCAGAATGAAGAATTCTCACAGGGCTTATAGCTGAGACATGTTATATGTGCCTCAAGTGCTTAGTATCAGGGCAAAATTTAAACCTTTCTGCAATTTGGAGCAGTCATGAGTTTGTTTTTTCACATGCTAAAAATATACAGACAAGCTGTTGACTATGAATTTTATTGTTTTAGGTAAATTGTCTCTGATGAAGAGAACAAAGTCTAATACACAAATATATTACAGAGTCAAATGACTGAGTATAATGGGCCTATGCATGTGGATTTTAAAAAGTAAGATCTTGCTCTTTAGTAAGTTTGGAACGTTAACATGTTGGCCACTAAAATAATGTTTATGAGCAACTTGCCCCTCAAGACAGGAGTATCAGGACCTGATTCATGGTCAAGTGCCTCAGCATTTCTGCACACACTGCAGCTGTGTGTCTGTCTTTCTAGGTGCAGGCAGAAAGCACTCACATATGTCATTTCTTTTGCAGGTGGTGAAATCCAACCCCTCTGAAGAAAGGCCACACATAACAATGACGTTATCAAGACACTATACACTGGGGAAATATTTCGGCAGTCAAAGCAAACCATCACAACTGCAGGACTATGCAACAAATTCTCAGTCCTCATATCATGTCCGAGGTCCAATAAATCAAGTTTATTCTGAAATCCTTCTCAGCAGGCTCTGTGCAAATAAGAGGGAGTTAGTCAGCACATAGCCTCTCTTGGATATAGCACCAAGACTAGAGAAGTGCCACTGCCTGTGTGACAATTCAAGGACCACGGTGGATTTATGATATGCTTCCTTGATTGACTGCATGCACACAAAGAGAGTTTGGGACACGTGGTATTTTTCCAAAAACTTTATGAAAATAAGATATGCCCTGGTGACTCTGTTGTGTGAAAATGGAAGATGGAGGGTTGCAAAGGAGAGAGAAGGGGAAGGTACTTGAACGGTTGCCAAAGACTAGAACAGCTGTAGTTCAAACAAGTGTGTATTATTGAGAGTAAAAAGAGACCTATATATTTACTTGAACATTTGGAAAGGGCTGTTTTAGGTCTTCAGCACTATCTATTTATAGAGACACTGTAATATTTGAATGTATTTAGAAACTGACTACATTCCATTTGAAAGAGTTTTAGTTTATGTGAACAGGTTTCCCTTCCATATCAAACCTTTTCTGTTTAGACACTTGGTTTAGAGAATCTGAAAATGTCTATAAGCATTTTACTGGTGATGCTGAGTTTTGATGCTAGTGTTTTTGGTGAAAACACATCTCTTCTTTGTATCTTAGATGGAACAGATATCGACTCTTTTTTTTTTCATGTTCTGAAGCTAACAGGGAGATAGGTTACCTACACTTGAGACTGATTGTAACTGTCTCAATATAACATGCAAATATAGTGAATTTGTTAACATAAATTTATTTATAGTCCCAGTTTAGGAGAGTGTCTATAGGCAGGAAGAATGCTTAGATAAATGCTTCAGTTTATACCTTGGCCTGTAGGCCAATCAAGCATTCTTCCTGCATTATTTGAATGATTTTTTATAAAATACTTGCCAATGTGCGAAACTAGTACCAGACACATAACAAAAATCCCCCTTGCAAGCACAAATAAGAATTTCAGGTTCTGGTGATTTATCTATCAAGAAGTGTGTGATGTGATGGCAGCAGAATATACTGCCAGCATGTATTGCTTGGCATGGACAAGACCTTGTCTGAACTGCAGTTTCATGCTGTAGCCCAGGTACATCCCCAGTGTTTGCAGACCTGTGGGTGACATCCCAGGGAGAAGCTGTGTGTTGGTCCCCTCCCACAGTGCTGGCAGCCCACTCATTCTTCTCTGTGCCTGATGGGAAACTGCACAGTCCAGGATTAGCAGCTGGGTGACAGGTAACCCGTAGGACTGCTGTCCCTATAGATTATCCGGTTATGCATTTTTATTCATCCAGTCATGCAGCAGGCAATCAAGGCACCACTCTACCACTAAGTATTAGAGAATGGTGTTTTAACTAGGCAGGTGCAAGACTAGCAAAGGATATGCTGAGATCTGTGTCATGCTTCCCTGTCACAATTTTACATATAATCCTCCACTAGCTTCTACTTTGAGAAAGGAAGCCACAAACAATGTCAGGGAATTAAAAAATTATAGCAAGGAATTAATCATCATTTTATTTGCCTTAGTAGCACACAGAGGGGCTGCCCTGTATAGAAATAGGGCTAGCAATTCATGACACAACATTTAGTATTTACCTAAGATCATGTATCTATCAACAGTCTGTATGCCCAGATATAGTTTTTTGAATTTATGCTTCTTCAGGTAAGATATATAAATTATAATAGGAAAATTTCATGCAGTATGGAGTTGGGCATCCTAGATGATAGAGAGTATCCTCCAAAATAGGGTCTGATCCCTAATTTAAGACACCTTTCACTATATTGAAAATACTCCTAATTTAGATAATGACAAAATTAGTGAGATGGTATGATTATATCTATTTCTGTATAATATGCTGCTGATTGCTTACAGCAAATATCCCTAAATTTCAATGTAGGGTGTTCCCTGGCATGGAGATCCACATGAAAGATGGGTCAATAGCTGTGCATAAATACTGAGAATATCAGCATTTGGTTTTGAGCAATATGATTATCTAAAGAATATAATTGTATGCAAGTGATTTAATATATTCTCTTGGGTCTGGAAATCCAGGACTGCACAACCTTAAAAATGAAGGATAGAATATCGTCATTAATATTAGTAGATGCAAAGTACAGCCAGATGTCTTTGGTATTAAGATGATCTATGATAGGTGTATTACAGTTCTGCCTCTGATAAGATTTTTTTTTTTTTTGTAGCTCATTTAAATCCACATGCTGTTACTGTTCTTATTCTGTACACAAATGTTTATAAGGCATTAACTGGGTTTTTATGTGGTTTTTTTTTAGCCAAAACCTATTGCTGAAGCATCAGCTTAGTGATGAAAAGGAAAGAGTTGACTTTGTTATACTGTAGTGGATATCTATGAATGTGCAATTCATTAGTTCTGGTTTCACCACAAAATGGTTTACATGTGCTGTACACCCAGATGTCTTAACGTTTTCCAAATCTTAATATTTTTGAAATGTATTAAGTGTATATTTTCCTGTGTGTTTTCTATTTTTTACATGTCTATGTACATTAATATGTCTGTACAAAGTCATTGGTACAATTTGCAAATTGGTCTTTATTTAAACGAGTTCTTTGAATAAGCTTTTTCCAACACTATGTATGATCCACATAGTCTTAGGAATAAACAAAGGTTACTAAGCTACATTTTTGTTATTTAACTTTAAAATATATCTAGTATCTCTGTGTATGTGAAAGATAAGAATTGAGGTTGACATGCAAGGATTGCTTGCTTGTATGCATTAAAATTTGTGGATTCAGACAATAAAAGGATTACTGTGTTTGAATTCCAATGACAGCACGTGTTGCTATCTACAGTTTCCTCTAGAATTATTATATCTGCTGTGACATTTTGCCTGAATAAACATTAAAGTGTTCCTATAGTCCATACATCTACCTTAGTCCCATTACTTACCATTAAAATAGCAAAGGACCTAGGTGTCAAGTTGATTTCCAACTCCTAATACAGACATGAGTGGCCCTGGAATTAGTGGTAGGATTGAAATATTTATTCTGGGGAACAAGGACTCTGAGAGGTTGGGGTTTCCTGCTCAATGTCTGCCCAGCAGCATGTGCAGCTTAGAACAGAACGAGGGCATACTTTAGGCTGCAGGTAGAGTAAGAATGGAACTGTGTTGCAAAATAAATATTCATATAGAGAGCAGTAGTCTCAGTTATTACTGCACGCCTTCAGCTGAAGCTGGAGCACGATTTACTGGTGTCCAGTGAGTTGCAGCTCCTCACCTCTCATATAACTCCAATAGATGTTGAAGAATTAATTGGGTTATAGCCTTGCAGGGTACGTGGCCACCACGATCAAGTCCATCCTAATAAATATCTTTAGAATAAGTGACTGACTTTGGAATAAAAAATATTTCCCTTTTGGTAGGGAAATGCCTTGACAAGTGATCTCTGTCATCAGAGTTGCTAGATTTCAGGGAGCTGAAAGAATGAGCTACGAATACAACATTTAGTCTTGGTATTCATTTGAAAATTTTAATCTTTAGAATAATCTCTTTCACACTGTTAATACAAGGCCTTTATTTTTCTCTTCTGTGACACATTAAAGAGACATCAAAGTACATTTATTTGCTTAGTGGGTGGGGTAGCAAGGCATCAAATTACCTCAAGGTTGAAATAACCACTATTAGTTATGATTCTGTTGCTATGTTGAGCCAAAGAGAATGCTTTGAAGATGCAGATATGTGTGATATTGAGTTGACTGCAGTCCAGGGATCTTTCAGATTACTCTTTTAGAGAAAAGCAATTTTTAGAGGTGCAGTGAACTATTTGGCATAGACTCAAACTACTAAACAAGTCTCTGTAGGGTCACATGAAAAATATAGTCTTACCTTCTTGTTTGCCTGCAAGATTTGCATCTGGCTTGTTTTACCTCACTGGCTATCTGCACCTGCTCTGCTCCACATCAGCCTTTCTTTTCAGATGACCTTAGAAATTTGTGTTTTGTCAGACTAGCAGCTTCTAGAAATCTGAGATATAATTGTTGTAAATTCAGTCTGAATCTTCAAAATATATTTTTGTCCAGCCCAAAAGCACTAGAATACAGCAGGTGTAGAGCAAGCCTCTTATCTATGGCAGTGATTTTCTCTGATGAATTTAGAACAGCTGTGTTGTATTAAGTAGTTAGTTTGCACTAGCACTTAGCTCTTCATGGAGCTTGCCTTTACCAAGAAAAAAATCCACCTTTCAAACTCCACAGCTATCTTTACCTGTGTAAATCTTCCAAACACCAGAATGGTCTGTGTAAAATGCAGGCATAGCTATTTATTGGTGCTGGCACATATCCTGAAGTATTTGCTGGTACCTTCACAGTATCCATGGAACAGAAAATCTCTGACTACACAGTAAAAAGACACTGTGCATTTTAGGCTTACTAGCCTGTGATTAGATTGTACTAAAAAAAAAGTGCTACATGTCAGTCTAGGCCAGTACCTGGAGCTAAGTGTCCTAGAAAACTACTCAAGTCATTTACTGCAGTGGTCAAGATGAGCCTGTGGGGTCACAACAGGGTCTTCTGCAGAACAAGTTTCTGTTGTGATGGACTTCTCCCATTTCTACGTTTTTTCATCTGACTGTGTGGCCAGCTCTCAGCACCTGTGGGCAGCCCTTCCTGCAATCCCTCAAACATGTTCAACAGCCTTGGCAAGGGACACCACATTAAGCAGCCCTAAACTGAAGATCAAGCATATGTTTAAATAAAATCTGAACTGAGATCTTGGTGAAACACAGCATCTATTAAGCATCACCTTCATTTCCTGTAGTACTGAACTTCTCTAATGAGCAAGATTCACTCCCTTTTAAACTCAAATGCCAAGGTGTTTTCCCCAGCTTTTGACAAACCTTTTTCCCACTGCTTTCTTGCCTGAAAGGAAGGGAGGGAACTGCTCTGCATACTCCTCCCTAACAGAGTGAGGTGTGTTCACGCAGTCACTGCAGTGGGCATTCCCCTCCCATACCTCATTGTGGCAACAACATTCCCACAGCAGATGATGTTTTCAATATTGTGATTTTTTTATCTGTTTTGAGCAGTGATAGTCTATGTGGTTGAAACAGACAGCTCAGTGTCTGCCAGCACTGCCTGTCCCAGTGCTGCTCTAAGGATACTGAGTAGACTCTGGGTGAAGGCAAGACTGCAGAACTAAAATCCTGGAGTGAGAAATAAAAAATGACTCAGACACCTCTTGAAAAACTTGGGGTAGTAATGAAGAGCTCACTGCAGATCAAACATGTGGAATTAATGTTGTCAGGAGCCCTTTAAGGTTAGTAAATGATATGGATTATTGTGAGGGTTGGAAGACCAGATCTGTGTTTGGCAGAGTTTCTCACTTGCCGTGTTCAAAAACATCTTTTATATTTTCTTTTGTTCTTGTCATTATCAACTTCCATATTTCTGTTATGATTCTGTGGGACTAAGAAGTTTGAAGTAATATTTCTACTCTACCTGATATGATTGTGCAGCCTCCCCAGATGGAAGTCAAATCATCTAACAGATGAGAGAAGTTTATTACTTCTGAATGGTATTTTTTCTTTACTTCCATACGCGAGATCCAAAGTTTATTTTTACAGAAAGCTTTAGTTGTGATAGCTCTAATGTCTCCAGTTTATTCAAAGAAACCTGCCAATCCCTATTTATCCTAACCTGATGGAAAACACTCTAAGCCTTGAAAACCTGACCTTGCAGGCCATTAGATAATGCAGCACCCAGCGTGATCTAGCCCACAAATGGCTGCCTTTGAAATAGAAAATCACAGTTGTGTTCTACTAAAGTTTTCACTGGGGTGATTACAATTTAAACATGATTTATGTGGAATGATAGATGTGTTTTTTCAGCTCAGGGCCTTTGTTGAGCTCTCTTTACAGCAAATGGTATCTATTAGCTACTGTAAAATCCTGTTTCAAGATCCTTTGACACTGTGTCCTGCCCAGTTCTCATAAAAAACATACATACAAGGGGATTTACTGCTGATAGTAAAAGGTTAAATCATAATAGGTCTTTCTGCTCCACCCATTACCGTTCCCTAAATTCTACATTGCATCATTTCTGTGCAATAACAAGGAGTCAGGGTCTAGTAACCTCCTAATGCAGGGCTCCTTAGTCTCTAGAACAGTTCAGCACTGTAGCCCTGATGGAGTTATCAAAATAACACACCTTCAGCTGTGAAATGCATACAGCAGAGCCTGCAGGCATACTCAAACCTTGCCTGTTGGATCAAGGCCAGCCTGGAAGTCAAGGACAACAGCTTCTAGGGACTGTTCTCAGGCACCAAAACCTGGTTTCCTGCTTAACTCTACATATTTAACAGAGGCATTGTAATTATGATTGTGGTCACACCAGACATCTTTGTAATCATCACAGAAAATCTGAATTGTTCTCTAGAGGTGTCTATTATTTCTACAATGTTGCTTACTCTAAAAGGAACCTAAAGAAACTCAGATTTTTCTGATTGATGCCTAAAGTTTTCAGAGAAGAATGTCAGTTCAACAGATATGTGTCTATGGGATTCATTATGTAGGTATAGAGATGTTTTTACATCCCCCTTCTGCTCCTTTACTGCAGCAACTTGATCACAAGGCCGCCACCATCAAAACCAGGAGATTCTTTCCAGCACGGATACCATGGAGCATTCTCAACATCTGCTCCTGGAGCTGCTTGTGTGTTTAACAGTGCACTGGATCGGATGGATGCCAGTCCTGCAGGTAAACAGAACATTTCATGGTAGTATGGGAAATACAGGTTTAAGACCCTTCATTTGGATAAATGAAGAACAAATCTCCACCTACTGCCTTACAGGAAGGCTAGGTGAATCTTTGTTTCTATGAGAAAAGCCAAGCTGACAGGCACCTAACTCCAGGAAAAACCAGAGATTCTTCCTAATGTTTAGAGGTCATATCAGAGATAGGTACTTGGCTGGTATCTGAGGGCCCCAGCTTCTAGAACTGATTTCTGTAGCAGAAGTGCATTGTGAGCCCAAGTAACTTAGGGACTTTTGCCCACTATGCAGGAAAAATGTCTAATAGGCATTAAAAAATTAGCCTAACCTTGGCCACATTCCCCGTTTAGGCCCTATAAAGAATTTAGTTCCCCTAACATCTCTCCACAACTCACACGCAAATACACCCCCAATGTTACAGCTCTGTGTGTGGCTTGTAGCTGTGTAATTGCTCTCTACCTCACCTAGTTCAAAGCAACACAGTATTAGAAGAGACCTCTTTGAATTGTAGTGTGTAAACTAACTCGTGCAATTTCAGATGGTTTTGTAGTGTGTAAACTAACTCGTGCAATTTCAGATGGTTTGAGTGGGGCAGCTGTGAGATAGCAGGTATGGTGGGGTGAATGGTAGCATCCCTGAAGACACAGAGGGGAAAGGCAAATGGAGAGCTGGAGCTGGGAGGGAGCTGACAATCTCCCCACAAGTTAGATGCAGAAAAACCACATCCATCCCCACTGAAGTGCTGTTGGTGGACTTGTCCTCACCTCCTGGGGTTTAAATGCCTGGCTTCAAAGTAATATTCTTAATGTGAATAAATACCTGATACAAATACAAGTTTGCAAATGAGATGAAAAGGGTCAGAAGCAGGAACTTCTAAATGTTTGGTAACTATATCTAACTGTGTCTAGAGAGCCTGAGGGACTATAATGAATCTATAAAACAAGTTAACACCCGCTCCTCACACCTCTGTTAATTAAAATTCAGTAGAGATGCAAGTCATCGAAATGAGTGATCTGTCACTCCACAGGAGCCAGTCTGGAGTGGAGCGTCTGTCTAGACAGTGCTGCAATTACCACATTTTTGTATCTGGTGTGCCATCTTCCATGCTCCTCCAGCCTGGGCACTTGTGTTATTTCCTAAGGTGTGAAGGACAGAATATCAGCCCTCAAGTTCAGTCATTTCTAGTTTTGACTAGACAAACTCCACACAATCTGTTTTGATAGTGGGGATAGTGCAGAGCTGCCTATAAGCTCTCAAACCCCAAATAACAGCACCACCATCTCGACACTATAGAAAATGGTCCTGCAGTTACTGAAAAAGAGTCAGTAGTAGCACAGCCCAACCCTTGGCAAGCAAAGTGACTGCCATATACCAGACAAGGGCAGCACCTGGACATCTAGCAAGATTTCTCTTGCTCAGAAGAGATGCTACCTGACGTGGATTTGTTTCTGTTTATTCCACTTGGGAATTTAAGATGTAGTCTTGCTCCGTCCACCATAATGAGGTCTCTGCCTCCTTTTGGGGCTTAGGGCAGCTGGTATGATCCTGTCCCTTTCCATCATCCTGACCCCACATTTTCTGGGATGTTTGTAAGTGAAAACACCACACTGACTCTTTATTGCCTGGTTCAAGGCTGTCGCTGCCTCTACTGAGCAAAGGCTTTTTACACAGAGCATAGAAGATCTGATAAGTTCTATAGAACTTTAAAGTGTTTGACGGTAATTCAGCCACAGACAAATTGCTGAAGTGAAAAGTATGGCTAATGTCCAACTGGCAGCACATTGCAATATAAAATGAAGGAAAAATCAAGGCTTGATTTACAAGGGCTCTGGTAAAAATGCTATGACACAACACTGGTAGATTTTAAATAGGGATTTGTGTCTTCGTATCTTTCACCAAGTAATATTGAAGGATCTAGACTCCTTTTTTTGTTTCAGGTGGAATTATTTGCAGGATCACACAACAACATTGATGGCAGTGCAAGCTGAAATAGGAATCTGAGGTCCAATCCTGGCTTGTTCATGCATGACATCTTAATACTTTTGAACAAAATATTGATATCCAGCAGAAATTCTCCGTATCTTTCCAGATCATTTGTGACAGATTTAGAGACAACTGTTACAAAAGCACCTAAGAAAATGCCCCATTATGGTCACACATTCAACTGCAATCAATGCATCTGCTTCCTGGATCCATATTTTATAGCCCTGTAGCCAAGAATGGAGATAATGTTGTGTCTTACTTGTAGGTTCAATATGTTCAACCTGTTCATGTCTAGACTCCTTTTTCCAACTGGTTACAGTTTTGTTTTAAAAGATCCCCAACAAGGTCTTCCAGATGGTCAGAAAATCACAAGTCTCTGAAGCCCAAAGTTCTTCAGATTTGCTCATGCTTTACTTCGGTGCACTCACTTTATGAACATGACTGCATGCAAGGAATTAATGGATTCTCCTGGCACATCTTGATGAATCCTGCAAACAAGTAATTGACATCCTCTTACAAAAGCATTTCCAGCCTTTTCCTTTTCCTGCCTTTCTTTGAATATTCCTTACTAAAATTTTTTGACCTTTCTTTTCCACTTCCATCATTTTTCCTTACTTCTTCATCTCCCCTTCCACCCCCTCTGTCTATAAACAAGTGACCAACTTCATTTTCCAATCTCCACGTATCACCTTAGCCTGCTGGCTAGTGTCCAGCTCTCAGATGGGGAAGCTGTTGTCTCCATCAGCTTTATTTTGGAAAAGTAGTGAATGCTTTGTGAGCAAGAAAATGTGCCTGTGTTTACACAGGCCCACTGCATAACTGAAACCTATTAGAAGCAAAAGTTTTAAGAAGTCAAAAATTAAAAGAAGGGGAGAATGCATTTCAGTTTTTCATTTTCTCTTACAATATCCGTCCTTTCCTTCATCTCCCTCATTTTATTCTCCAGCTAATTAATTTAATCAAATTCCTATTTTCATAGACGTGTCCTACCTGTCCATTCATCTTTTACCCCCTGTGCCTGTATAGACAAAATTAAATGGTGTATTTACACAGCCATGTCCCCATTTTCAGTTGATTCTAATACAGGGACAGTGTACTAAAGGAAGGAAACTTTTGTTTTGTTGAGGTGGAGACCCCTGATTTTAATAGGTGGAGCTGTATTCCCGTAACATGGCAGATTTGGGATTTGGTGAGTAATTTGCATCAACTCTCACACTCACACATGCATAAGTGGTCTCAGGAGTCATATTGAAAAGCAGTCCCCCTTGTAACACATCACCTCAGCATACAGCTTTAAGGGTCTTGAAGCTTCTATAAAAAAGTTGTTTCCATAGTTTCTGGCTACTTTCTGAAAGTGACAGATTCTGCAGCTAGGGAGTAGTTTAACATCTGATTATATTTTTTTTAAGCCCATTTGCTTATTTTTGTAAGACAGGTAAATTTAAAGTTAATATACAGCCCTTCTAGAGCCAAAAATAATACAATGAATCTTTGTCCTCCAGTATTGCAGCAGGGATTGGATCCAGTAGACACTTACTGTTAAGTTTATGTGGTGTAAATATGGTCTGATAAGACTCAATTCACCAGCCATTTATTTTCTGCTTTATTTATACTGTACAGATAGTGCCATTTATTCCCTGAAAGTAGCAACAGATATAAAATAGAGACCATATAGAATATTTGCAAACTTTGAAGATTTTATCATCAGATCTGAGAATATGTTTCTTTCCATTTTGAATACATATGATTCACTTAGCATTTTTTATTTCCTTTTGATCTGTGCTGCATTACTTTTTTGCCTTCACCAGTTTCTGCAAGAGTACAAGTAATTTTTATTGGTAAAGATATGTGATCCATATTTACTCTCTGATCTTAAATTCAGCTTATATTTTTGTTTTGTCTTTGTCAGTATATTCTTAACTCTCAATATCTACATTTACCATAAGGAGGCACTAGTGTTGACATTGCTAACAATACAATCTTCAATCTCAAATGTAAAAATAAAAATAGTACATCAGTTCTTCATAACTGTGATAATATAAAATTTGTGACAGCTGCAATAAAACAAAATATATTGACTTCCCTTTCATGTATTTTTGCACCTGAATCACACACTCAAGCTCCCTCTACAATCATGAAAGCTTTTAATCACATGTGCCCATTAAGCTGTACTTCAAAGCACAAGTCAAGTATTACCAAGTCAGTCTAAAAATCTTTCCTGTATTACTGGCCAGCATGCCATGATATCCTGTATAGCCTGAGGATGAGATAAACAGGAAGTGCACAGAGATACTAGATTCGCATGCTAACCGAGTCAGCTGCGTGATAATAAAAAGCCCCTAGGGCTTTCTTCCCCTTTGTTCCAACAGATATGAAAGTCTAACAAGCCTTGGAAAACACAAGATGATGTAAAGATCTAAAGATAGCTATTTATGGAAAACAGGCTTATTGTCCCTTTTTTTGGTGTGGACCAGGCCTGTTGTATATCATCATGATGTTTGCCCATGACGAAATGGACTCTCCTGGATCCTAGCAGATAACACCTCCCAGAGTGCAGCTGAAGAGGATGTATGTTCCATTAAAACACAGATAATGGGATGTCTGGCACTGGAAAACAATTTTGAGGAATAACATATAGCTTACACTCCAAGTTCATTATCCAAAAATATTTCCTAATCACTTCTGCAGAAATTGTTGTAGATATTAAAAAAAAAAAAAGTCAGTGACAGTAATGAAGCACCTGTCAGACACTCACATGCAAATTCTAATGTAATTGCTGAGGATAATTAGAAAATAAAAGAGATTATATTTACAGAAATGAGAAATTAAACTATTTGATGGTCTTGCCTATTGTCTTTCTCTACCTAAAAGGCAGGAAAACTTTACTACAACATAGCTGAATTTTCTGAGAAATAACAAAGATTGAAAGCATTTGCTGTGAGTGTATTGAAACTACAGAAATATGTTTATTTCTAGACAGAAGATGTCATTAACTTGTTTTTGAGGCTGTAAATAATTTGTTCATTCAGGAGAGAAACTTAATAATGTGTGCACTATTAAAACCAGATATTTATGGCACCGTGGCACCTAATTTTACAGCTGTGTTTGTGAGCTCCTTTATACTTTTTCTGGGGAATCTTTCACATACCCTAGGACTTGGAACAAGCAAGAGATTCCAGGCATCTGGGCAGCAGCCCTGTCTCTGCAGAATGGTGAGGAAAGGCAGAGGGAGGGACAAATTGCCCAGCTCCACTCTGGAAGTCAGGAGTAACCACTGCACTTTTAAGGCACTGAGACGGTTCCATTTTGTTTACATCACCTGGAAGCTCCACGGCAATACTGGGCCATGTACCTCCTGCTTGTCTCTTCCAGCAAAGACTACCTAGCTGTACTATCTCCTGAAAGGGGTTGGGGTGGAGGGTGCCTTGCCCTACTCTCCAGGATGAATCCTGAGGCATGATTGCTACTGCCCCTGCCATGCTAAGGAATGCTGATCTCTCCTCACAGGAGGAGGGGAAATTGTAGATGTTCAAGCACCACCCATTCTCAAAGGTGATCACTGGGGGCTTTGGCAGTTGTTGGGCTGTTCAAACATCTCAAAACACAGGAGCAAAAGGAAGTTTTCAAATAAATAATTGTAAGCACAACAGGAAACTACCAGTTGGAAAGGCATAAAAATACAAAAGAATCCCCAAACAATTCAAACCTTTAATTCCCATGGCCTTAACTTTTGCATGATTTAGATCAATGCTATTACAAGGTTGCTGAGATGTTAAACCCTAGCTATTCTGATAACTTGCCAGTTTAGCAGAGTTCAGTTAGTTGGGGACAGACTAAACCCTGTAGACTTTGGCATCTTGCCCACAGCTACACACATTTTAAACCACAACTACCCTGTCTTATGCAACAGTGGAGAAATACCACAGCTGCAGAAATATAAGAAAGGTAAGGTTTCAAAAGCTGAAAGACTTCCTTTGACAACAGTGTTAAAAGGTTTAAGTGGGTTCACTTACTCCAGTGCCAGGCCAAATCAAAAAAGAAAAAATTGTTAGAAAGGGAGAAGAAGGCAATCACTGAGGAGGGGAAATAAAGAAGTGGCTTAAGAAACAGGTAACCTGTAACACTGACTTAGTAAGATTTAGTAAGATTCTAAGAAGTATTTGATGTTTGTCATCTAACCCAACCAAAATTTTTGACAGTCCTATAAAACCTGCTAATGCAAGGCAACCTGTAACCATTTGATGCATAAATGAACATTTATGAAGGGACAGATTGTTTTCTTGCTAGGGAGTTTCTTGCACCTTGATTTTTAAGATGGGACAGATCACTGAAAGTGGGGGGGGGGGGGGGGGGGAATTGTGCAATTATTTGAATTTTGGAATGTTTTCAATGCTGTCTTATAACTTGAATGTCTTTTAACTTGAAATAGTAGGTCGTTAATTTCTTCCCATCACCACCATACCACGGGCAGAAAGGGACTACTTCTGTGGTTGTTGACAAAATACCATTCTTTCCCTTTTCTTCCTAAGCTTCCTCTGTTTAAACTGGCCCTGTAGATAAATTCACATCTATGGTGCAAGTAGTCTGACCACTAGACTAAATGCTTTGCAAATTAGTCACGTATCCATACCTCGAGGAATGAGAAGATAACAAATAGAGCTTCGTATTATAACAGTTATAGAGTAGATTCTTGCTTCTATCATTATCCTCACTCAAACATTAAGTAGCTCATTAGAAATTGAACTAGCAATGAGAAACCAAGGACCTGATCATGGATTTGATGGTGATGCACCATCTGACACCAGAAAATTGAATAGCTCTCTGGATGTCAGTTCTCTCATCACAGGATGGCAACAGTTCTGTATGTGTGAATCATGTCTCTATTAGGAGATGTAACAAAATCATCTCTGAGAGGATCCTGTGGAAAGTGGAAATGTAAATTATCAGTTGGGGCAGGAATATAAATTGAGTTGTAGACAGCACTGCTCCTAGGGGAGCAGTTCTTCCTCCTTCCCCTACCTGTATTATACCTAAAATTCAGTGACCTCTTTGGGAGCAATCATGCTGCTGCCGCGTGCACCAGGAACATGCATGAGCACACACACAGAGTACCTTCTCCTGCTTATCTCAGAACTTCTGTATAAAGCTTACACATACATCAACAAAGCAGTGGTGTTACATCCTCAGGGGAATCTGATTTAAAACTAAATAAGGAATACCTCCAGATGCCCCCCTCTACACTGAAGTAATTTGGATTCTTCCGTGCACTTGAGCTACTCTTTTCACGCCACTACACAATTACCTTTTAGAAACTCTTCAACACCAGGCAGCAGCACCTACTCTAATCTCATACACTTGATCTAAATAAATAAATAAATAAATGAAAATTTTAAATTATTTTGCCCTAAGTACAAAGAAAACATTAAGAAAACTTCAAGTCAGGGAAAAATTCCTTTTTCTCCTGTCTCCAAGAGCATTTCTCATCATCCTCAAAACAACCGGGGAAATTCACCGATGCCATAAATGTGCACTGATATCAAATACAATTTTACTACTAACTTCACCTTTAAATAGTAAGTAAAGTGTGGATGAAGTCAGAATTAATAAGTGGATTTTATTCCCACATCTTTCACACTATGCTTTGAAGCCTTTACAACATTCCCTTGATGAATTTTACTTAATAATAGTATGCTGAAAATATCTCTCTGGGGTGACTCTAGAAAATACCTACATTTAGAAAGTCCATGTCAGAGAACAGAATTTTTTAGCAGCACTTCAGGATAAACCCATGCCTACTTCCAGGATTCCCACAAAAATGAGCAATTCTCAAGCACTCATGTAAATACTGATAAACCCAGGACACTGCCTCCAGATTTGTGACCACAGGAAACAACAGACTCTAAAGTCAGACTGAGTCCTCTCTTCCTAAGTCCCAGCTTTCTGGCAGCACATAACCAGTAGATGTAGATTGCTCAGCAATTGATTCAGAAACTATCTGGAGTTATGGGCTCCAGATAGCTCAGTTTTCTTCTGGATCCTGTGGCAAGAACAGAAGGGATTGTGAAAAGCATGCCATGCCCATTCCTCACCTTCCAGGTACTACTTTTTATATATCCACTCACAAAGAAAACGTGGTACTGTACACTTTGTTGTGGAGCTACTGTAAACATAATATTCAGAGGTAGCTTTGGAATCATTGCATTTTTGTGAGGCCTATTTATGAAGTCTCCATCTGACAACAGGTCATCACTGGATGCACTTTAATTTCTGTCCCAGTCATTTGTGAATTCAGCATGCTACGTCTGAATCAGCAACAGTGTGCACTTTCAGGTACAAATATTAAAAAGGAATAACAGTAATAATGTTAAACACAAGGGGCAGAGGGATCTTGGAGGGCCATGTAGGGCAGAAGGGGCATCTCTGTTTTCCTCTCCTAGCTTTCCTTCTACTGCCAGCCTGACCTTATTGAAGTCCTGAGATTTCTCTACAATCCCCTGACAGAGAGATGCTGCACTGTTAGGGAGCACTGCACCAAGAGCACGAGGACTCCTGTCCCCAGGTCCAGGGATTCTGCACATCTCTTCTCATGTCCCTTCTCACTGAGGGTGCAGTACTCTCACTACCCCCATGGTGCAATGGCTCTTCTTGGGTTCCACTATTTTGCCAACAAGGTTCCTTCAACGCGAAGACTTGGCACGTCTGCAGTTCCCAGAGTGATGGCACACCATGCAGCCAAGCACTGAGGGGGTTTGAAAGCCTGTTCTTTGTGTTAGAAGTACAGATTTTGAGCTTGATCACCACACCTGATAAATGTTGTAGCTGAAGGGATAATCTGATATAGGTTTTCCTCTGTTGACTTTTATAAAATAAGGGGCTAGTGACCCCATTGTATGTACAGGTAGGATAACACAGTTTGTCCTGTCATATTCATGTCTCTGATGGGCATCAGAAGTTTCAGGAGAAGAAAAATAATTTGAACAAAGCTTTCAAAAGGGGTGACTTGTTTAGGAGAAGTCAACTTTGCATGTACTTACATCTAATAAGACAACAAACCTTGATTATAGTGAAAGCACTAGCTGCTATCTTTTTAATTGGTCTGTCTCTGAAACATGTTATCTGTGAAGCTTATTCACACAGATTCTTCACAACAGAGTATTTCTCATATACATATAAGAGTGAATCTCATATATATGTATATGTATGTATGTAATGGCCTCTGTCAGGATCACTATAATGTTCATTAAATATTAAAATAATAAATCTCCCATCAGGAAATACAAACCTGCATAGACACATTTCCTTTTTTGTTTGTTTGTTTGTTTGTTTTTGGTGTGGGGTTTTGTTTTTGTTTTTCTCTTTTATCAACATTTGATTTTCTGCTTTTTAAAATAAAATAAATATGGACATTTTAGTATGAATGGCCACAGATAGCCCCACCATGGCCAGAGAAAGCAAGACAAGCAGAAAGGCAAGTTTATAGTCCCTGATTTATATTGAGTTTTGTTCACTGAAGCTTGGCACTTGACTTTGGCTTGGATTCTACTTCACTGTCACTGCATCCCACTCATGTCGCTGTCTGTGATGGAGTGAATCGTCTCCCAGCACAGAGGGCTCTGAAGCATCAGCAAATCAGAATTACAGCCTTGAGAAACATTTGTCAAATTCCAATAATTTTTGCTAGATAGCAAGGCACTTCTAAATTGTTTCCCTTTGCAAGTTTGGAAAGCACAGTGTTTGCCCTGCCACTCTTGGTAGCCAACTGACCTGCATGCAGACACAGAGCTCTAGACTAACAGGAACACTACTGTATGTGCTGCCTTTGCCTGGGAAAGGGAGTGTTGCTGGAGGGAACAAAGCATTGAGATGGTCTAAATAGCAGGCAGGAAGCTAAAATGCAGGAGAAGGGCAAAGGATGGGGATCTGGAGGGGAATCCGGCTGTGACAGCAACAGGGAGTGGTTGTAAGGGAAACAGATGGGAAGAAAGGCAGATGGGAGATTAGGATTCAAACACATAGTAACCCAAATTTTTAAAATCAGATGGCCATGGAAAAATGTAGCTTGCTTCCAGACACTGCTAGAGATTGAACTGGATGGTCTCGAGAAGTCCCTTACAAAATATATTATTTTTTGTTTAGCATCAGCCCTCCAAACTGCAAGTGTTTCCCTTTACAGTGTATATGATCAAAGGGTTTCCCCACCTAGATAAAGATGATTGTAGCAAAAAATGTACATAAAATCAGATCCCCATGAGAACCCAACAGAAAGGTAATTTATTTATTTAAGGGGCTATATATGAAATGCTACAAATAGTACTAGAATTTTTGAAATCAATATTTTTAAAATTTAAATCTTACATTGCTATTTGCATATAAGATTCTGTAGCTACTATAGAAAAATTCACATATAAGAGTTTATAACCAAAAGATCCATATTAACATTAATAAATTAAAAATAAATTTAAAAAAACAGCAACAACAAAATCAAAACAAACAACCACAGAGAAGAAACTTGTCTAAAGAACCTGCAGGAAAAACAATTTCAGAGTGGATGATAAATTCATAGAGCAGATAAAGCAGCACATAAGGAATCCATGTCTGCTAGACCAAGGCTTTGAATTAACTTCAGAAGATGGAGCCAGGAAACAGTAAAGAGGATAAAATGAACCATGTGTCCTAGAATAATTAGATAATTCTCTGACATAGCCAACACATCTTGGCTGGTTCAGGCCTGTTTCATGGCTGGTTCCCTGTGTTCCAATGTCCCTCACTCTAGCCTAAGTTCCTCTGCAACTACAAGCAGATGTTCTCTAGACTAAAATTCAGAACAGATAAAACAAGTTATTTTGAAAGGTTTAAATAACTAGTGGGGTGATTAGCAATCTGCCCAGAGTTGATGATGCTTTGGAGAGGCTTTGAGAGCAGATACATAAGCATGAAGTAGGGAGGAGGCATCATTTTATAGACCGAAATGGACCACAGCCTGTGCTCTTAAAACATCTCTGCACATTCAAGGGGGAAAAAGGCAGAGAAAACAGCTCATCTACGTGATTATTTCCCAACATGTACTCTTAAGAATGTTCATTTATCATTGAGATGATTTATTGTGTTCTTCACTTGGAGCTTTCGTCAGTCCACAAGAGCTATTTCACTAATTTACAACTGGGTCAAATCAAAGTTTTACAGATCTGTCATTTTTTTCCAGACTATTTTTAGTGCAGGTGTTTTGCTTACACAGAAGGAAGCAGCAATATATTGTGATCAAAGAGGATTTTAAAGTCCAGAGTGCCAACACCAGCTCTCCATCAGGTGCTAGCTGACTCATTGGCTTTTAATGTGTAACTAACGATTAGCAATCGAGGTAGAAGTTGATAAGACTGTCACACTGAAATTAACAGGAATGAACGAACAAATGCTGTCCTAATGAATATTGATGCTGACTCAGTTAATGCTCCTAAAGCATTAGAAAAATTGAATAAAAAGTGTAGGAAATGTTGTGATGTGTTAGCATCTCTCTCATTTCTGCAGACCTACGGCTTCCTTTGCCCCCAGCTCCGCTGTGCCGCGCCCGGGCCCCGCTGCACCCCTCGCAGCCGCTCTCGGTGCCTCACAGCCCAAGAGGCAGCACCGCAGAGGCGCAGCCGTGCGAGGCCGTGCTGGGCAGTGCGGAGCCGTGCGGAGCCGTGCGGAGCGCTGCTTTGCGTAGCTGAGCCCCCGCCGCGCCCTCGCCCGGCCCGCCCCGGCCCGCCCCGGCCCCCGGACGGCCAATGCACGGGCGGGGAGGCACAGCCGGGGAAGGAGCCGGGGAAAACATCAATCCCAACTTTCTCACCTTGACGGGAATCGAGCGCTCCCGATGTGTCTCCTCCCGCCGCCCTCCCTGCTAGCCCAACCTCCCCAGGAGGACTGTCCGACGGCCCGGGCTCGCCGCGCCAGCTGCCCCCTATCCCTCGAGAAACCCCAGTAAGGGGGTGCCCCTGGGTACAGTCCCCCTCGGTCCCTGCTGCCCGGGGCCGGGCCGCGGGCAGGGGCGGCTGCGCGGCGGGGCTTGATGCGGCTGCCATGGGGCGCGGGGCTCCCCTCAGACCGTGCCTGCTGCGGGCAGCGCTGCTGCTCGCCCTCTGCCCCGCCGCCGGCAGCACCTGGATGTGAGTAGCCGGGCGCGGGGTCGGGGTGGGAGGGCTGCGAGGAGCCCGTCCCCTCGGGTCCGTCGGGGCCCGGCGCTGACGGGGGGCTGCCTCTGCAGGTGGCTGGGCATCGCCGCGGCCGGCGGGCCCGAGAAGCCGGGCTGCGCCAGCCCTCCGCTGAGCCGCCGGCAGCAGGACCTGTGCGAGCAGAAGCCGGAGCTGATGTCCGCGATCCGGGAGGGAGCGCGCCTGGGCCTCCAGGAGTGTCGCAGCCAGTTCCGACACGAGCGCTGGGACTGCCGCTCGCCGCCCGCCGCCCGCCGCGGCACCGCCGCCCCCGCCGCCCTCGGACCGCAGCTCAGCAGCGGTGAGTGACCGCCCCGGCGGGGCCGCTGCCGGATCGGCGGGGCGGGGGCCCCGGGCTGCCCCGGGGTTCTGGGTTTGCGCCGCCAGGAGCCCCGCGGGGCGGCGGCGGGGACCGTCCGGGCGTCCCGTCGGCAGAGCGGGGCAGAGCCGGGCGGGCGGTCACCGCCGCCGTCCCGGGAGGTACCGCGGGCGCAGGCAGTGCAGCGAGCAGACGAAACTTACCCTTGTCTTTGCAACGTTGTTGTTGCTTTTTGTAATTTTCGCGTAGTAAGCCCGTGGATGACACTGCCCGTAGGTAGATCCACTCAACTTCGTTGAAATACTGTTGTTCTTAGACTTAGGTTGGGTTTATCCCCTTTGTGTCAAAGTTACTAAATAAGTGGGCTTATGACATATTATTTCGAAAAGGTCACTTGCAGGTAAAAAAGTTTTCTCAGGGCGCTAAATACAATGTGAGATGCTGTAAAATATATCATATCTGCTCAGTTATGTGGTATTGATCAGCACAGTGGAAGCAAAGCTGTTTTTTCTTGCATAAAATAATGATGAAATTGCTGGAATTTCCACTGAATCAAGGATAAGGTTTTTTTGTATCAAATGTTTCAACAACACTTTCCTGCAAGGTGCAAGGATTCTGCAACCTTTTTTGTTGTTGTTGTTTGTTGTTTGTTTTTTTGTGTTTTTTTTTTTTTTTAAGCTCCCTGGTCACTGATTGTGTAATGGATGTGATTTTAAGCATTGTGGTACTTCACTTGAGTTCATGCAGTCTTCACTTTGTACTGAAACAGTGTAAAGCCCCCAGGCTTTAGTCATGAAAACATAAAGTGAGGAATAGAGGGTGATGTGTATTCCAAAAAGGAAAGGGAAAAAAAAAAAAAGAAAAAGAGAGTTTTCCCCACTGTATGGAGCCGTATGTGTTTCAGTCCTTCTGTTCAACAGGGAGGACTCTTTCTGAAGACCATAAAGAAGTGCCACTCTTCACCCACAAAGCTTCACTAGTGTGTACTGTGGAAGCCTTTTATGATGGTACCAGCACCACAGACTAATATAAACAGGAGAAACAAACAGGAATTTTCCTGTCCACGAGCAGGAACTTTGGAGACTGGTAATAAGTAATTTTCACAACAGTGAAAAGTGGCCCATTTCAGTAAAAATTTCAGCGACATTTATTGACCACTCACTGATACTCAATTTGTTTAGAGTATGCCTCGCTTAACACAGTATAAAGCTGTGTGTCACATCATGCCAGAAGTTTCAGAGAATGGGACAGATGTAAGAAGCCCAAGTAGGTCCCTCCATGATTCTTCTGAGATATAGTCTAACAAGTAAAGGCCTTTCATGCTGCTGTCTTTCCCACAGCCAGCTACTTCTAGGAAAACCACATGGCCTAAAAATCTTTGTGCTATCCTGTTTTCTGCCTGGTTTAAGCTTTTCGGGGTTCTTTGCTCCCTTTGTGAATCAGAAGAACATCAGTGTGTGCTAAATTTAGCAGGAGGTAAGTTTTGGCCCTGTACCAAAGTAACCTGGGATCATGACAGCTTTTCTGGGATTTAAACTGACCTTTTCTTCTTCAAATCAATATGAATAGTGAAAAGCAGAGTAGAGAGTAAGGGGTTTGGAATGTGGTTAGTTTTGGGGTTGATTTTTTTAGTTATTATTTGGCTTGAAAATTTCTGAGGCAACTAAAATTCCTAATCAGAAAGAAGGTACCAAAAATCACATGGTACAAGTAGTGAGAAACGGCATCATTAATAGCATGGTCATATGAAAAAGTCGTTTTGGGGTATGAACATCCACTGCTTTGAACAAGTTAACGTTACAGTCCAAGCTGTGATGACTTTAAACTTGAAACGGTTCTCGTTAATAATCACCTGGCTTGTCAAGTCGGGGTGAGTAGCCCAGGCAGGCAGGGGATCAGAGGGAGCTCCGGAGTGACATTTTCCTCCTTGCTGTGCAGGCACGAAGGAGACAGCGTTCATCTTGGCGGTGACAGCGGCGGGGCTGGTGCACTCGGTGACACGGTCGTGCAGCGCGGGGAACGTGACCGAGTGCTCCTGCGATGTCACCCTGCGCCATGGCGGCTCGGCCAGCGAGGGCTGGCACTGGGGTGGCTGCTCTGACGACATTCACTATGGAATGGCCTTCAGCAGGAAGTTCCTGGATGTGCCTTTCAAGAACCTAACAGGCAAGAGCGGGAGTGGCCTGGTGGCGATGAACCTGCACAACAATGAGGCTGGGAGGCAGGTAGGTGTCATTCAGATGTGGCTGCAACTGCTTGGTCACCTTCACTGACAAAATGACATCAGCCAAAGGAGGCGGGTCCTTGGCTGCAGGTATTCATGGGGCCAATGGCAAGAACAGCAGTAACATCACCAAAGAAACATCTACAAACTCAGAATCAGAGCTGGTTTTAACCATCTAATCTGTATGTCTAAACAAAACCCACAAAATAAGTAATTGATCTGTAGTGCTTAAATAGTAAATTTATCTTAATTAGAGTTTGATATTCAGTTGCAAACTTGAAATAGTCCTGTTATCAACAGGATATGATTTTTGTCACTGATTATTCTGTTACTATCATGACCTGCATTTTTAATTCTCTCTAATACTGAATGAGAAGGCCAGCTGGACACAAGGCCTCATTACTCATCTGCTATCTGCAGTCCACACTTTAGAGTGCAAGTTTAACATTGTTCAGAGGGGAAATCAAGAGTTAATATTTTCTTTATAAACATCGGACAAAAATGACACCGTCAAACTAGCTCATTGGTTAGGACATGCATCAAAGAAGTGAAAGGAGACTGATTTTTGAAGGCTTTTTTTCAGTCCAAAGAACTTCCAACCAACTTGCTGAGGAAAACTGTGTTTGGGTGTGTGACATTGGATTCTCCTTCCTGTCCTGCAAAGGATGTAAAATGGGTGCAGAAATAGCTTATACAGGCAGATGTGAGCCTGTAATCTAGTGCTTGGAGCTTACATCTGGAATGGCAGAGATTTGTATTCTTATTTTTCCTTTAAAATGACTTTCTCTGCTTTACTTTGGAGATTATCTTTAATGGCTCTCTCTAGGCCCATAATATTTTAAATCTGTTCTGCTCAGTGACACAGCTTTCACTAAATGGAAAAAAAGAAAGGGAAAACCTCTGGTTTTGACTACACATATTGATGGACTCCATTGTGACTCTGAAATTTCCTGTAGCTGGAAGCAGCATCAGTGTGTTTTACTGAAATCAACTTTCCTATCTGCCATAGACGAGGAATAGCCATAGCAAACCATCATAAGACCCATGATGGTATAATTGAAAATTACTTTAATTTGAAGTAATTTTTACAGATTTCATTTAAGCTATGTAGTTGGAAAAGCAGAAAATGTTTCAGGTTCCTTCCAACTCAAACCATTCCATGATTCCATGGTACTGTGACAAAGACCCTTTTCCAACTGAAGTAGATGAAGCAAACTTTAAACCTCAGTAAAAACTGAGAACAGTTACCATGAGTTTAATTAGAAGCCTGTCAGCTAAATCATGTCCAAGGAAAGGTGATTGTTATCTTGTAGTAGGAGATGTTAATAAGAGGAACAGAAGATTAAATTATTATTTCCTCAAAGAAAGAGCAAAGGGTTGTTTATCATGTTTGTAGAGCGAGATAGTTAAGGAAGAAATATATAGTCAGCTTCCATGCATAAATATTTTGTAATTTAATGGCGAAATGTAGGATAAAGCAAATATTTTGGTCACTGTCCGGCATAAAAAAGAATGCTTATTGTTGGTACTTGGGATTTCTAGCAGCAATATTATCTGAAGTTAAGCATAACTCTTCCTTTTTGCATTTTCAAATCTTAACTAGGAGATGCTGGAAAATGTTGGCCTTCATGTTTTGGGGCTTACAAGAAGATTGTTTTGATTTCTTATGGCCTTTTGTAATAAACACTATCGTGTTCCTGGTTTGGTGTCTTGCAAGAGAGGTCTTCCAGGGACAATACTTCTGTGTTTGTTTGGAGTTAGTAACAACTGGTATGTGCAGAATTATCTTGTTTCTCTCCTATTTCAGTACAAAATGTTATTTTACACTTCCACGTCTCATAGTTATCATATCAACATATAAAAATTTTAAAACTGTGTGTGTCCTTTGAGTTGTCCACTAATCTGGCTCTCAGAAGATTCAGATTGCATCCTTATTCTGCTTCAAGATAAACATTCATCGTCTTTTAGCATGGCAATTTTCAGTGTACTTAGATGTGCCTATGTGACTTGGACTCTTTTGCTCTTCTACAAAAGAATGTGGAGTCAGGCACTATGCGTTGACTATCATTATATTAGTATTATTTTCCTGCTGGAAAAATTCTGCTACCTTTTCCACTTGTGGAAATTTATTTTGTCTGGGCCTTGTGTTCTCTCATTGAAAAACCTGGCTTATCAGAGAGTTTGTTTTTGCTGATACTTGTGGATTGGTAAGAGACTTACCAACAGTTTGAAACTGTTCTTAAGTGATGCTCCTCTGGTAGGACATGTGCTCATCTTCATGAATAAACATATTAGTTCTACCAATGGCTGAAATTGGGACATTTGATTACAGGTGTCTTGTGACAAAACAAGTACTGGCAGTCCTTGTCTTACAGCTGAGAACAGTGCCTGCAAACAGAAAGTTTAACTTGGAGGTGTTAAGCATTAACTGGCATTAGAGGGTATGCAAACTGTGAGTCCATTGACACTCTTCTTTGCTGCAAATCAGCCTCTGCTTTCTGCCCCATCTGTCTGTTCTAGCCACAGAGTTCCACCCTGTGCTGCTCCCTCTGTTAATTGCATTGGATCAGTGAAAGGAAGACAGTTTAAAAATGATCTTTTTCTCAGGTTTAATTTTTAAAAAGAGCACTGTTTGTCCCTGTTCATCACTTAACCCTGCACTTTTTGTGTGCATGTTGTACCACCAAAGCTGAGTGGCAATAGGGGCAGGAGGAACTGCTCAGATGGGCTTGTGGCTGACCACAATTCTTGTGGACCCAGCTCAGTTCCACACTGATCATTTCTCGCAAGCTATCAGCCAGTTCAATAACCCACCTAAGAAAGCCTGTTCCAGCTTGCTCAGAATGACGCATCTATCCACTGCAACAGTGGGTAACAGAGCTCCTCTGAAGCTCTCTATGGAATTTTGTTTTATAGGGAGAATCCTCTCACTATTTCATGAATAACTGAACAGATTCACCATATGAATCTAAAATGTGAAACAGAACACTGGTTGTGGAGTCAGCCTGGAAGTCATGGTCCCAGTAACTCTGCAGTCACTGTGCACTGCTGAGGCACAGGTGTGTGCTGCAGCTGTGTCCCACCTGAAGGCCATGTTGGCTCTATAGGCACGATCTTAGGTTTGCTTGCAATATCAGGAGAAGATGCCTAATCCCTAAATTTTGCCAGTTGTTTGATTATGGGAGCTTTTTCGTTGAAGTTCACATGGCAGACTGAGATGCAGTGGCATGTTCTGTGATCAGGCAAAGCAAAATGTGACCTCCCTGTGCTGGCAATGTAAAGTATATTGGAGTCCAGGCTGAAAATTTGCCCATCCTAGCAGCTGGGAAGCAAGACACTGAATCACATTTGTAGTTCTTACATTCATCTGCTCATCCGCACACTGCTAATGTATGCCACATTTTTATATTTTGATATCAGTCTAAGACTTCGACATCGGTTTCTGCTCTTGTTTCAAAACTGTCTCCCTCTACTTTTGTTTAATTCATCCTCAGAGAAAGACTCTGAGTGTCATCTGCTGGGCTACATGCCATCCTGGAAGTAAATCGCCCGTAGCACCTAGCAGGCATTTCCAGAGCTTCGTCTCACAATTTCTACATCCTTCTGCCCTTAATAAGTACCTTATTGTACTGCAGTGAAAACAAGGATTATATCTGTAACCTTATAAATCTAGTAGCACAATATGATTTAAAACTACTTCGAAATTCTAGTTACTTGACAAAAATAACTCATCATTCAAAATTGGAAAAATGCTATTAAATCCTCTCTGTTTTTAAGTTGTGTGTAAAATTTATCTTTTGATATTGTGTTTCTCTTTTCCTTCACATTTTTATTAGGTCATCTGTCTTCTGACAGACTTTTTGTTCTTAGATTTTAAATTCTCCTCTGCCTCAATCACTCTTACATCTTGAATTAATAATATTCTGACTACCCAGTGGTTTCATTATTGACAGATTCTTGAGATATGAGCAAAACCAAGTCTGTCTATTAAAGAGAAACTAGTCTGTGTAGAAGAGATGGTAAGTATCTACCAGTATTAACTAGCAGTTGATTTGCAACTAAAAAAGTCCGTGTGTGCTCATGGGTGAGAGATTTCTTGTTGCAATATTTTTATTTCTTCCATAGTGCAGAAAAATCTCCAATTGCAAAAGCAGCCCACAGCATGTGGAAGTATCTCCTGCACAAGTTCATCTCTTTGCCAGGTTTAGTTTGCAAAAGTTCATGGCTGTTTTAGGTCAGGGCATATACCTGCTCTTTCCTGCTAATGTTTTTTGTGAATGTCTTGCATATTTGGCTTCCATAGTAACCTCCACCTACAAATCATTCCTGTTTATTCACCAAAGATGTGACTCCAAGCCAACACTTTGGTCATGTGTTTTTTTAAATGTTTGTAGAGTTTTATGCAAATGCCAGCTCAAGATTGCATCAATGCCTTTGGGGCAGAATGTGCCAGGAGGCCTCAATGCCCACTGAAACCAATGGAGTAACCATTCTGGACTCATCTCAAACTTCAGTGACCACAGTCACTATGATGAAACATCCCAGATTAGCACATAGATTAGAAATAGCTCATTTGATTTATCCTATGCCTTGACTGGTTTTGGAATTTTGAGGATGGCATTTGTGCTGCTTGAGCCACCAATATGGAATCTGGGACTTGACTTGTTTTCTGGTCCTGCAGAGAGCCAGTGGGGCTCGGTAGGATTTCAGGTCTCACTGCAGAATCAAGGCTTGGGAACTGGTACAAATGAAACTACTTTCTCAGGGGCAGCCAGAGAAGGATGTTAGATTTGTGTTCTGTTTCTTTCTAATTCAGTTTCAGAAGGACATAGACTGACAACAGTTAATATCTGTGGAGACTGAGGGATAAATGAAGGATTAGGATGAAATTTAATAAATATCACGTAATTGGGATGTTGGGGTTTTTTTGTTTTCCCCATGTTTTGGTAGAAGTGGTTCCTCCAAAGACAATTAATTTGAATATACATTGGCCTTGATGTATGAGAAGTTTCAAGACAAACTTACTATGAGCTAATTTAATATCCATACTTACTGGTGAATTTCCCAATTGCTTTGATTGTGGAAATTAAATATGGGGGGAAAGGTTAATAAAATGGAAGATGGCAAAATGGGCTTTCCACACTACTAACCAATGTCCCTCATGAGTCTACAGGATGGCTCCAGAAGGTATGTTAATGTAAATGTAAAACAAACCAAAATTATGATATCTTGTGCTACATCTGTACATGTGTGATTCTTCAGTACCTTTTTCAAACTCTAATGTGAGGGTTGTCACAAGACTAATTGTATGATTTTATACTATGAGTATTACATGTTAGAGAAGGAAATATTTTATTGGTTGTCTCCTGAGTGTTTGAGTCAGTCTCAAGATAAAGATATGAGATAAAGGAGGTTACTGCTTGTTTACAGATTTCAGTTATTTGAGGCTTGATATCCTATAAACTGAGACAAAATTGTGTGTTTCAAAAAGCTTAACACAGACTTCAGATTCCCGTTGTTGTTCAGACAGTTACTGTTCAGCCTAGCCCTTGCTTCTGCACGGGCATGGAAAAGTAACTCATCTAAGGGTATTTAAGTGTTGGCAGTAACTGTGGAAACCTTGCTAAAACACTGACAGTTATAAAAGTAGTATGAATGCAACTATCTAATTGTGTTAAATAGATCCATTTTGAAACTGGAAACACTAGAAACCTGTACTAGAAGTAGTCATATCTAAATTAAAAGAATAGAGCTCAAGACTGTAAGTGAGAAGCATCTGAGATTTACTACAGAATACTGGAGCCAAAGACACCTCTGCAAGTCCTTTTGGTGAGCCTTTTGGTAGACTTTCTGTGAAGCTCAGAGATGTTTTCATCCTCCTGCTCTTCTAACAGTTTGCCCTGGGGTGCCTCCTCCTGTGCTGCTTTGGGTGCTGAGCTACACTGGTTGCCCAGGCAATGTTGTGTGACTTCAGCCATTTCTGTGGCCTTAGTTACAAACAGGGTTGTGAATGTTTAGTGATCTTCATGGTAGCTGTAAAGTACCCTTAAAAGGCAACATAACTGGGAACTTACTTGCCCAGTAAGTGTCTTCCAGCATAGGAAGGGTGCCATGACCTGCCTTGTCCTTGCTTTGCCCTTCTGCTATTCCCCTCTAGACCCTTTTACCCATGAGATCCTTTTGCATTCCAGCAGCAGGAGGACATGTCATTCAGGTATTCAGGATCCTCCAGAATGAAAAGCCATCCAGAAATCAGAGCTTTCACTGTTGTGATCAGTATTGCTACATTATGCCCATTGCAAACTGCAAATGAAGAGCACATCTGAAGATCATGCCTCTCACAGCGGGGGTCCAGGACTGCAAACCTGGTTCCTAACATGTGCTCTGACTTCCCTGTTAAGGAAATGGCAGTGGCAGCTGTAATATTAAATACTTTGAGACCTCTGTGTTACTGATGTCAGGCAGCATTCCTGATGAATGAAAGACCACATCCAAATGTTGTTCTCCCTTTGCTTTCAGGCTGTAGCAAAGCTGATGTCTGTGGATTGCCGTTGTCATGGTGTTTCTGGGTCCTGTGCTGTGAAAACTTGTTGGAAAACCATGTCATCCTTTGAAAAGATTGGCCGGTTTTTAAAGGATAAGTATGAAAACAGCATACAAATATCAGACAGACTGAAAAAAAAGCTACGCAGGAAAGAGAAAAGCCAGAGAAAAATCCCAATTGGAAAAGAGGACCTGCTGTACATGAACAAATCGCCCAATTACTGTGTTGAAGACCAAAAACTGGGGATCCCTGGGACTCAGGGCAGGGAGTGTAACCGCACATCGCAGGGCCCCGAGGGCTGTAACCTGCTGTGCTGCGGGCGCGGGTACAACACCCACGTGGTCCGGCACGTGGAGAGGTGTGAGTGCAAGTTTGTCTGGTGCTGCTATGTGCGCTGCAGGAGGTGCGAGACCATGACCGACGTGCACACCTGCAAGTAAGAGATGGAGAGCAGGAAACGTGGCCAAACCATCCACCCTGTGGGGTGCACACAGCTGCTGCAGGGGCAGCAATCACTGCTAGCCTGTGGGATTTCAGAGGGATCGGCCTCATGGTGGAACAGGTACTGCCAGACAATGGGTAGCCCAAGCGTGCCTCAACTGAAATGACAGCTGAGTAAACATCAGGCTGCTTAAACAGCAAAAAGGACTCCTGATGACATATTTGAAGGCGTTGCTCCATGAAGAGGGGCAGATGCTAAACTTTTCAAGTCTTTAATAGACACAATGTCCTGAAGATCCATATGCTGGGTAGGTACAGTGGAGAAATCTCAAGATCTCGTTATCCAGAGAATAAAGAGTTAAGAGAGTTTGTAAAGACACGTTAGATAAAGTCCTTATGTCTGGGCTTTTAAAACTGGGACTAGATGGATCCACTAGCTAGTTCATTTCTGCAGACTTCAGAAAAACCCACAAAGATAGGGAAAGAGTTCAGCTGTTGACCACGAAGCATTTGCTTTGCAGACGTTCAGAAAATTGCCTTCTGCATAATGTGCAGAAAAGCGTCGGGAAGTGAGAAACGTATGTGACTGCAGAGAGCTCAGCAGTGTCTGCCTGGAAAAGAAGGTTCAAGCTGTGCCCAAGGAGCACAGCTTGGTGAATGTGAATGGGGTACCAAATAGCAACTTCAGCATTTTTAACAGGTTGTCCTTCAAATGCACAAGGGACAGGTCTGAGAAGGGACAGAAATACAGTTTGATATTTGAAGGAAATAAAATCCTCTGCAGGCATTTCCTGAGTATCTGAGTCCACATTTTGTGAGTCAGCTGGTTGTCACCCCTCTCTTGAATTCTATGCAATAACCTTCCACATTCAACCATCTCACTGGTGGCTCACCATCATTATCAAAATTACCCACATGAGATTTAGCCCAAAGGAATCTGCCATAAAGCAAAGGATTTTTAAAAACATATTTTCTTTATAGAATCAGCAGCTAGAATTTTTCATTAGGTTGCATCCTCAGTAAATTTAATGCACAATATAATTTATGGATTGGCTCACACCACTAAAATATTTAAACTGTTAAAGATAACATTTTCTCTGTCTCCATATGTTGGCTTAATTTTATTTTACATCTGTGAAAGGTTGTTTATTGTCATGCAGTGATTTAATGCCTGGCTTAAAAAGCATCATGTGAAAGGATTATTGTTGTTTAATTGTGCAAAGAACTATTTTTGATAAGACAAGAAAGTTTGTATTTTGTAAATATTTAAATTATGCAAGTTATGTAAAAGGTTTCCAAAACTAATGTGATAAGACTACAGCCCTTGAGATCTGTTGGTTAAATATTTTTTTAATATTGTAGCTTTTAATTGATTTTTATTTGCATGTACTGGGGGAAATTAGTCAGGAACTGCATAAATGTTCGGAGTTTTGATCATCAGAGTAGTTATAACTATTGCAGTTCATACACACTGGTGAGAAACACTCACTATGATTTTCTAAATGGTCAGTTAACTAGTATTCTGCATACCTTCTTTTTTATTGTTTTCTTAAATGCATTTTACAAACACTGAAATCCCAGCTCCAGCAGCAAGTACTCCCACTGAAATCAAGGGAACTTGGAAGGGTTTGCAATCCCTTAACTTCTTCCATACTAACAGCCAGTTTCTAGAAACTTGGGACAGTTTGGCTGAAGCTTTCAAAGTTACTTTGAAGAATTAATTTCCTAGTTGTCAGTTATTTCCCCAGGAAAGATGGTGACCAGATTCTGAACTGTCACTCTTTATTGCATGTGTAGGTCAGGAGGAAGGAAACAAATCTTCTATATTGTGGTATTTCACTGCCTTATGTGGATTATCTTAGGAACATCAGTTCAGCAACAATGAATTCTATATCTGCTATTTGGACCTTTACTCCACATTTGGCCAGTCCATCTCCATTGGCCTAAGCAAATTATTGCCTTGGGTCCACAAAATCTGTTGTCTGTGGGAAAGGTGCTCAGCATGCCAGTAAGGCACTGCCACAGGAGGTTTCAACACCTTCTGTGTGAAAATTTGGACAGGGAGGACATATCATGGTGGAATACCCTGAAGAGAGAGTTGTGACCTCAGGTTGTTTCAGCAGTGAAAATAAACCCACAGGTTCCTCAGGCTGTGCCACAGGACTGACTGGCAGCATGGAAGGGAGATGACTGAACAGCACTAAGTCCAGACAGAACAGTATCATACTCTCTGCTGAAACCAAACTTGGGATAATACAATTTTGACCACTTAAATAACCTTGAAATATTATTTGGGCTCAGTAGTTTGTTGGTTTGGGGGGTTTTTTGGTGGTTTTTTTTTGTTTGTTTGTTTGTTTGTTTTTCCCTGTTCACTGATTGCAAGATCAGCAAGAGAAAGAGAATTAACTAGCTGCTTTTTTTAAGTCTCCAGGGTTCAGAATCTTTCTATAGGATGAAGTGAGTGTTTTCTATGCATTTTACATAGTAGACAATGTAGTTGAATTACTACAGTGCTCTGTGCTGATCCCTAACCTCTCTCCATATACATACTACCACCCTGAAGCAAAGTTTTCATATCTGCATACTTGAAATGATAATAAACAGATTATATTCATTTTGTTAACTAATATACTACAAAACTTAACACAAGGTATAGTTTTCTATGTGGTGGGTTATATCTTTCTGAGGCATCTATGAGAACGCAGATATAAAAGTCAGAAATCAAGACATCCACCAAGTTTTTCAGTGGGATGATTCAGCTGCCAAGACCTGGGAACTTGAGGCTGTACTGATAAAAACAATGCTGAAATATTCAAGGCTGAAAAGGATAATGAGAGAAGACTGCTGTACCATTTGGTAGGAAAAAACAGTTGCAAGCTATGTTCCACTCTCTTCTACTGCCATCCATCAAGCTCAAAGAGGAGTCATGATTCCACCTGTTTGGAGTGCCTTTTTTCCTGTTCTTGCATGAGCCTGTAGCTGTATCGTACTATGGACAACACCCTAAGAAATGAACAGACCTTTCTGTGGCAACAGGTGATTACAGATATAGAGATTATAGCAATTGAAATACAAGATTAAAGGAACTGGTTTGCTTGTTCTGGAGAGGAGAACATAGGGCAAGGAAAAATGTAAAAAGATACCAAAGTGGAGTCATCAATTTTTAACTTGCTAAAAAGTAATCGTTAATTTTCAGCTAAGAAGATTTGGACAGCACATAAGCCAGCTCACCTAAATGGGCAATAAAGCACAGGAAGCAATATCGGAGGAATCTGTTTTAACCGGAGTCTATGAAGGACACCTTAGATCTTTTTAAGGTTAAAAGGGATAACTACAGCAGCAGCAAGGAGGAACTAAAAGTGGCTTTAATGTTATCAGAAATGCAAAGAAACATCTCAAGTAGAGCATGTTCTCTTGCCATTCTTCAGTTTTTCACTCCCCAAGGGAGGCAGGAGCAGGACATGCTGAAGCACGGGTGTTTGTGCCCTCTTGGCCTGTTGCTCAGAGGGTGAGAAGCAGGGTCCCTTGTATCCCTTGTACACCATCAGGAGCCACTGACACCCCATGGTATCACTGAACAGGTCAAGGGCTGTTCTCACACTTTCCTGCTTCAGCCTCAAAGTTCCCATTTAGCCTTATAGGTTTCTTCAAGTTTCTTTAACAGGCTCCATGTATTAAGGCTAGGTTATGGCCTTACAGCCTTAAAACTGAAGAGGATTTCATCAATAAAAAGTCCTTTGCTTAGCCATGACCCAAGTCAGTAAGGGAGGCACTGCAGCCCTTCCCATCCTTACACAGGAAAGTCAGTCAGCATTTATGGTGGCAGTATTATTTCCCCTTCTGAAACTACCCACCTGACCTCTTATTTTATTAATACACTTATTCTTGAAAAACAGTCAGACTGCAGAAAACCCAAACAGTTCAGGAGACATTACATACACATCAAGCATTTAGCAGTCAATTCAATGTTTGAGGAAACTAAGTGCCACAGTAAGACACCTGGAAAGCAAAACATGGTGAGCAAAATAAAGCTTTTTCCAAATTGGCAATCAGGAAACTAAGGCTGTAAAAGGGTCTGCTTTTTCCAGAGGGGGAAAAAAAGAAAAAAAAAAAAAAAGCTGGATCATGAAAGACATTAGGGAAAGTTCAGAGGGTACATCAAAGCAGTGAGCCCCTTCAGGTTATTTCTTAGGACTCCTATTAATCCATATAAAACATGACTAGTAAAGCAGTTGAGAGCTGTGGTTTACATTGAAGTCATCTTCAGGTGCCTTGAATCCCAGCTTGGTATTCCTTGGTGAAAAATAAGCTGAAACCTTCTTGTGTCTTTCCCCCTCTCTTCTCACAGTTTTATTTTTTGAGATAGACATATCTAACAACCTTTCTCTTCCCTTGCCTTGCTGCTCTGTTCTCAACAAGTCTGCAAGATGCTACAAATGTTCCCGTCACCAGCTATAGGAAAATATGGATCCTGGAGCTTTGGCACACACAGGTATTCATGAACCTGTACCTCATCTTTACAACTGATCTCCTATCCCCAGCTGGAGAGAGGCCAGAATAGTCATCTTTGTGCTTGGCAACTCAAATGAAATGCAGATAGATTGCCAGAAATCTTACTGATAGATTACCAGAAAGTGTCTCTGATAAAATTCAGAGTTCATCTCAGCAGCAGGATACTGCAACTAAAGAGGGCAGGACCACATCTTGCAGCAAGTCAACAGTGCATGAGGATGGAGAAAAGAAGGGAGACCCCATTTATGTGGCCACTCCAGTGCGACTTAAATATTTGGCAAGTCTTATTAAATATACCATACAGCTGTGAGGACACAGTGAGTAAGAGGAAGATTCCCATCAAAATTTTAAAAATCAAATTATTTAGGACACAACAAAAATAACCCTACCATTTTATGGGTTTAAAATCCATTGTTTAAAAGGTTTTTTGCAGGTACAACTTTAAGGGGGTTAAGAGAATCATGATACATTTACTCAACTTGGATTGCTAATAAAGGCACACTTTCTCCATTTAATTTTGTAGAGGAAATTTGAACTTTTTAATTTGAAGAAAGATGTAACGTTAATTGGCATTTAAAGCCAAAAGAATGAAGACAAGTGTAGTCCAGGAAAACTACTAATGCAGCCAAATAGTGTTTCTTCCTTTTAAAACCCTGCTGAGTAACTTCAAAATTATTTTGGCATTATTCTGGATAGCAGTATACTGGCATAGAAACCAACAGAACTGTATTTCTGTGAAAATTCCAGGAATTATACAATTTGTTATTCATTACAGCCGTAAGTAATGAAATAGAATTTCAAACTGATTAGAAAGGGGGATTTTACTTCAATGAAAAAATACATACGATTATAACACATCCTTCTACACAGGAAAATATGGAAGATTTAACAATATTGAGGGGAAACTCATTATTTAAAAAGCTAGTTAAACATAGATAACTCAGAATCCAGTCTTACTCTGGTATCAGAGATTATTTATTTTTCTTACAAGGTAATTCTCAATATTGCTTGAAATTTTTAGTGCACAGAAATTGACTCACGAAATATCAACAATAATATTACTTCTAATGCCTCTGTGTTAAACTCACTGTGGGTTCCTGAAAAATCCTTTGTAGATTTTGCCCCACAGTACTAGCTTGAAGTTTTTGTGGAATATACCAGAATTCATGACACAAAGCTCCAAGAGATTACAGCCACTTCTGTGTCAGCCCTAATTTCATGAATATGGACATGGTCAGTTAGTATGGTATAACTTAGTTCCATCGAAGGTTCAAGCTGGCCCTAGTTAAAAGAAATACAAGTTTAGAAAGACAGCAAGGTTTTCACACAGCTGTAAGCTAAAGATTAAGGCCACTTAAACTTGATTCTTTTTTTTTTTTTTTTCTATTAAAAAGAAGGAAGAAGGAAACATCGTCAGTTAAGTCCACCAGTCACACATTGCATAACCCAAGAGACAATGCTCTCTCTGACACTGCACTGAAGAAGAGATTGCCTTGGCTCATGAGAAGTACTGTAGGTGGTGAAGGTGCACTACTGTGTACCCTGAAACAACCCTCACTAGAAGGCAGACTGCTTTCTAACGGGCTCTTTGTGATGGGAAATTTATTCCTGATGTTAGAACTAAAAGAGGAAGCTCTTCCATTAGGCACATTCACTGCGTGACCAGCCACTGCAGCTGAACAGCCACAGGGAGAATCAACAGTTAAGCAGAGGTACAAAAACTGAATAAAAATTTTAAAAATTAGCCACAGTACTGCTGCTAAATGTACCAGCTCCTTTCTATAAAGTAAACACTTTTAAGTACAAATTCTTCCAAGCTGCTTTTACATATTACACATACTATTTATATATTTACCTTAGTTCATCCCCTAAAGATAGAAAAAAAAAATTCTGTTGTTCTTTTTATGGCATATCTGTGCTATACTATCACATCGTCTTCCTTTGTTGATTATTCAGTTTTGATGGGGGACTACAAAATAGATTTTTGGGGCACTTGGTATTAGAATAACCAAACAGCTTTAATAAAAATTGATGCTGCCATTAAAAAGGCAGAGAATAAAAAAAGAATTAAAGCTCCTTATTAACGTATTACTAAAATCTACAATATTCCACCAAGTTTACATAGTCACAGCAACATTGCACTGTTAAAAGGACAGTACATTTGTCACAATCTGTTTATTGTCCACATACATAATTTATTAGCCAGTTATCTACTTGTATTATTTACCACAGGCAAACTAAATACTGTGCTTTTAAGAAACCTGCATAGAAATGATTGGATGTTTCTTTTATTTTGGACATATTTACAAAAAGAATTTCTATGTGTGTTAGCAATAAATAATCCCAATATTCAAAATATCAGTGCTCATGCACACACTGACAAGATGGCTGCATGCTTTAAAAATAATCTTTACAGTACAGTCTCCTTCATAGCCCTCTCTCTAATAATAGCAGAAAGTGCATTTTCTTCCATATTCTTTTCCCTTTTCTTCTGTTTTTATTTATTCTTGCTTCTGAGGGATACAGCCTTCCATCTCAACGACTTCCGGCCAGCCTTCATACTTGTTTGTGTCCTTGTTATTCTTTATATGCTGTAAATGGAAAAACATCAATCTGCTGTTAGTGTGAAGGCATTCATCCTTTTGCTTTAACTCATAGCTTTAAGACATGTACTTATTTTCAGGCCATGGACAACAAAAAAACATCGTTATTAACTTCTTCTACTTTGAATCAAATGTAACAATTCTTAAGTATTCACCATTTAAAGTAACTTGCTCAGACAAGTGTATGGTAAAAAGTTAAGCCATACGGGGAAAACATTTTTAAATTTTATTATAGATGTTTGCTTAGGAAGAGAGAAGCAAGGAAATAACCAACTGCATTAAAGCATGAACCACTACGTAAGGATACAAAATTTACAAGTTAATGAAAACAAATCATTTTATTTGCCCACCAAGCAACCATCTACACTCAGGTAAGACATTATTGCCTCCAAGAGTCTGCCACTGTTTGTGCACTTAGTTTCTCCTCTCTTACAAGCTGCCAGAAGAAAACACATCTTCCTTATTCTGCTAGTACAAAGCTACTTTTCCTAGTAATTAAAGGCAACATTGACACATGCTGAATTGTAACAGCTAAAGTATGGGAATATATTCTATATTCTATTCTATTATATATTCTATAATATATTCTATTTCACAAATTTTGCAATGGCAGCAATTCAAGAGAAGAGCAAAGCTAACAGCTGAGAACACCAACTCCTTAACTACCCACTTACCTCTTAGAAGTTCACCATTTAGTCCATCTAAAATGCAACTCAGGCAGAAAGCTTTGAATTCTTCAGTTTAATTTGATTCATTAAAAAGATAACCTAGTTACCGACATAGTAAGATCTACACCATATAAGATTGGTTTTTTCTTATTTATGAGTCACCAAAGAATCTCTTTCTTTTGTATGTTTAAAAGGAGGACGCGACTCAAGGAAAAACCTGAAAATAACACTGTGTGCCAGTACTGCAATAGATACTCATCTTGAACAAATGCATGGCATTTATAAAACATGCTATGCCTCTATTAATGCAGGCTGTTAAATTCCAGGACGTTATACAATCACAAACCTGCTCAAATGGACTTTTAGTCTTAATTCCTTTACCACCGCAGAAGACCCAGTTGTCTCTGAAGCCGAGGTTAGTAATGGATGAGCTTCCTAACTCAGCAATCAGTTTCCGTGCTTCGTCATTCAGCCTTGAAAAAACCAGAGAAGTTCATATGTGAATAAAATACATGCCCTTAGAGCTTACATCGCTCAGTGCACCAGTCTGCTTTGATAATTTTTAATATACTTTAAATCAGTCAAGATCTATCTTACAGAATCAGGTAAGGCTAGTTCTGAAATCACCTGATGCAATGAGCACTGCTCTTTCATACTATAATCTCAAGCAACCAGAATATAAACCTATCACTACACCAACAAAAGCTAAGGATCCTCTCCTGTGAGAATTTATATATCTCAAGTTCTGTTAGCAGTTCTCCAAGCAACTAAAAAAGTCAGCCTTTAAAGTAAACATTGTTTGCAGGCTTAAACTGAAGTCTAGATAAAGTAAAAGCTATTTTAGATTAGAAGAATGAAATTAATATCTGAAGTAAGTTCTCATCTGCTTGGGGCAGTTAATTCAAAATTCAGAAGGCTGCCTCACAGCATGGTTCAGTGCCTGTAAACCCTATTAGGATAATTTTAGTCGAAAGGAAAACAGTTCTGTAGGATATCGTTCCAAAATCTCGAAATAGCAGCTCTTTATTTCTTCCTTTAAGTTATTAAATCTGCCTAAATACCAAACAAGACACAAAACTTCTGATTACTACCACCTAATGAGATATGGTGATTGAGATATTGGGACACAGTGAGTATGACTCACTTAAGCCAAAATTATGGAAATTATTAAATACTGTGGAGGTTATTTGCCCAACCCACAGTTCAACTTTCTCAAGCATTAGGGCAGCTTGATTCTTCACAATTTTGTTTCCAAGATCTGGCATTTATATTTACTATCAGCTACCAGTGGTAGTTGTAGTATTGTCAATAAGCAGTAGTTCCCTGTCAGCATGACAAGGCCAAATACAACTTCTTGTTTGGCCGTATTCTATCTACATATAAACATTCAAAAACATCAGCTGTAACATGATTACTGAAGCAAAATTAACCCTACTTATGTCCTAAAATGGCAAAGAAGAAAGGGAAGAAGGTAAAATGTAAAGTAACAAAACAAGTGAACAGAACAGAGAGAAGATCCAACCTTGGCTAAAACCCCAGTAAATTACTTTCTTCTTTCCTAAAAGCGATGAATGTAAACACACTTGACTAATTTACCGTGAAAATTCCACATTGCAAAGTCAGGACTTAAGTTACAGTGAAGCTGCTTCCATATCAAAGATACAGACAAGTTGTAGATAACAAACTGAACCAAAAGAGGAAAAAAAAAAGAGAGAGGGAGAGAGGGAGAGAGGGAGAGAGGGAGAGAGGGAGAGAGGGAGAGAGGGAGAGAGGGAGAGAGGGAGAGAGGGAGAGAGGGAGAGAGGGAGAGAGGGAGAGAGGGAGAGAGGGAGAGAGGGAGAGAGGGAGAGAGGGAGAGAGGGAGAGAGGGAGAGAGGGAGAGAGGGAGAGAGGGAGAGAGGGAGAGAGGGAGAGAGGGAGAGAGGGAGAGAGGGAGAGAGGGAGAGAGGGAGAGAGGGAGAGAGGGAGAGAGGGAGAGAGGGAGAGAGGGAGAGAGGGAGAGAGGGAGAGAGGGAGAGAGGGAGAGAGGCCCTCTTAGGCTACATCTAGATTAATCTATTGAATAGCTTTAGGGTAGAACAGTAAAAGAGATCAAAAAATACAAGGTTACACTAGTAACCTCTGTGACTTTAGATGTAAGGATACAGACAAGGCTTGTTGGGAATGGTCTCTGCCATCCTGTAACCACCAAACTCTGTCTTGGAGTTGATCTGAAGAAAGTGCTGGATGGAACAGACGTTTTCCACCAGAGTATATTCTCACAATCATGTTCTTATGTCTGGACCTGTCTGAATTTACTAGTGCAAGACAGAATGAACTATCAGCAATAGAAAAAATCAGCACACCTATATCTGCTTAGTTTTAGTTTGATTTTTGTTTGTGCCCAAATCAAATCTGCATTATAAAACTAATAAACTGAAAGTATAGTTTCAAATCTGTCACCTTCGAAGAACAAAGTCTTATTAAAAGTGGTTGTGTGATAATGTATTTTTTTCAGTATAAAACAGCACTTAAAAGTTTAAGCAATATTTGCTGTTTAAAATTAATTACATACTTGGTTGCTCCATCATCATATGTTGCCATTAACACAATCGTTCCATCCTGGATGGTCTTCAGAAATTCAATAAGTGGTGCCACATCTGAAAAGAAAGAGAACATAAAACTGTTTAATATTAAGCAACAATTCTGTATTTAAACACCTGCAATGTCTTTCTGCAAAGACATTACTTTTAAGAATATTTTTAAAGATAATATTTATATATAAAAATATATATAATATTTATGAGTATATATTTATGAAAAGATGCGGAGTGAGAGAAAGTGAATGCATTATAAAATTCTTATTTTATAGAAAGAGTTTAATCCATACTGTGTAAAGACATAACCACTAATGAGAACTACTCTGGAGAATAAGTCTGCTTGATTACCCACACCATTCCCTCCAACTTCAACTACTTGTGTTTCTTTAAAGTTGCACTGTCCTCACAATTACAAAGGTAGAGGTGAAGTACTCCCTTAACTATCACCTTAAATCACACAGCAAAAGGAGTCTGGACAAGAATGAAGAAAAAAGGCACATTTGTTGTTTGTCTCTGACCAGTGTAATTGCACCTACCTCCTCCCCACATGTCAAAGAACTTAGTATCTAATAATTCTCCTGTTTTACCTGAAGGAAAAGAGAAAAAAAAAACATTTGGTGCCATCAAACATAGCCAAAATTATTTTACAGATAACATGCCCAACTCCTCTTACAGTCTTTCAAACAAAGTGCTGCAGAAGACACTAGATAAATGAATTATAGTAACTTTTCTTTTATGGAAACAGTGTGGTGGTTTGTGAAAAAGTGCAGGGAAAGGTAAGAGGAAAAAAGTGAGAAGATCCCCAAAAGAGTTGGGGGCCAGGCTGGATGCAGCTTTAAGCAAGCCACCTGTGCAAGCTGTCCCTGCCCACGGCAAGGGGGGTTTGAACTGGGTGACCTTAACAGTCCCTTCAAGCACAGATCATTCTATGATTCTAGGTAAAATTCTGATTTTGCTTCAAGTGGAATCTAAAATAAATTATAACACCCACAGGCTCTAAAACCAACAAAATATTCAGTTCATGTATCTGCCTTTTTTTAAAGTTGATTTTGCAAAAATAAACAGTACAACTTTACACTGCCTCTCGTGCCACATGGAAAGTCAGAAAGATTAAAATTAGGCTGCATGTTTTGCTGTAGGCTGGAAATTGTAAGTAGATTTAAACATCTAGAATAAATAGAAAAAATGGACAATATAGTATATCTCATTACCTTATTTTATTATTCTGTTTACAAAGGAGCATTTGATGGAAGGGAGGTTTTTATAAATATATACATTCATTTAAAGTTTGGAAGACAGAGAGAAAGGCTGGAGCTATAAAATACAAAGATAGGTATTTTGGTTTTGAACAGATTGAGACAATTTAGGAAAGCAACATAGGATTAGGAAGTATTGTTCAAGTTATGCTTTAGATGATGTAAATCTGAGTACAATCCACAAATTACAAGAATTTATGTTGCAGTGAAATGACAAAGTACTCTCTCAGTGCTACAAGGAAACATTTCCTACACATTAAAGACAAATTTGCCAGCGCGGACATTTCGCTCAGCTTTCAACGTAACACACAGCTAAACTTGTTTTAATGAAAATTACGAACCCTGAACACAATTACCTAACATGATGTATTTACATACAAAATCTATAGACCAAATACTCTGATTCAAGTGAGGAAATAATGAACTCGTCTTTCTGTGTAGTAATGAAACTGTTAAAGATGCTAAAGAAGTTTCACTGAAAATAGAGCAACAGAACAATACGGTCTACAGTTTAATTAGTGGTGGCAACACGCACGGTCAAAAGAAGTAGCATGCATCTCATGTCTTTTTCCATTTTCTGTGCATTAGGAATTTACGTGATGTATCAAGACAGTCACCACAGTGGTCCGCATTACTATTTTTACAACCCATTTTTAGAAGCAAAAATGCACTGAGTTTTTCTGCTTTGTAACAAGGTGTCAGTGCCAATATTTGACATGATCTCAGTATAAACAAGCTGAACACTTCTTTTCTCCTTAGTGCTTGCCTCTCACCACCCCATAGTATTTCACCTTAAATTACAGAAACAATTTTAAAATCAAGACAATTTGCCTATTTAAAATGTCACTTACCATTGACCAAGGCCATATTAATTCCTCTGCCAACGTTATTTTTAACTCCACTCATTAAACTGAAATAAAATAAATATTTTTATTTTTAATGGGACGATCTTCTGATGTGAAATATTTCTGTTTTTTAAACAGGATCAAGTTCTAAGAGAGACATAGTTAAAAGACTGCATGTTCATGAGTATTTAAATGGAGCAAAATGTCCTTGAACTAATCTGTTTTCTTGAAGCACCACTGAATTAAGAATAATACATCAAGTTTCCCCAGTTGTACTGATTTAATTTGATTGCTTAATCATGCTTTCAAAGTATGTCTGTATATTAAAAGTGCCACAAAAATAGTGTTATTGATATAGTCATGTTATCAATGTTTTAAAAAATAACAAAATATTAATTTGCGGAGCTCAGCACAGTCACAGAACCAAACCAACATTTTAAGCTTTTTTTTGCAAGCACACAATGAAAAAAATGTGTTAATGAGTTGAAAAGCTAACTGAACAGAAGCATTTAAAATTCACATTAAGAAGAGAGGCAAAGCATTTAGCCACTCATAAACATAACAGGAAACCTAACTGCAAGAAAAATAGTTACCATATGGATGGGACTTTAAGCAAAAGTTGCATATAATCTTGGACTACAATCACACATACCAAAAAACATGTCAGAATCTATGACAGTAATTTATTGACTAAACTCAAAAGGGGCAAAGGGGCTGAAAAGAAGAGTCCCACTGTGAAATGGAAGCCCTTCAGACTAGTAAAGACGACTTAACAGGAATGTTAAGATTTAGGTAGGATACTCTGCTGCCTTAGGCCATGGTGGCTGTACCACTCCCGTGAGGAAAAGCTTCCAGACCTCCTCATCCCTGTTCACTGGCAGTTCACAAAGTGTGAAGAACTCTGTTCTGCCTTCAGGCCCCAGATATCCCAGTATTAACATTTTGAAGCTAGGATTAAAAGAGGTAACATTAACAGGACAAACAGAAGTTTGGAACAATTATGTAATTTAAGATAATGAAGAAGACTTCAGCTGAGATTCAAGAAAGCATCTCAGCAAAAGCATGTAAGTGCACACATGTCCCTAGTTACAAACATACTCTAAAAGATGCTTTAGTTCCATCCTGACCATCCTAATCTCCCTAGCTGGCTTTAGAAAGGGGCTGCACATGTGTACAATCCTGTTATGTTCAAAACTTTTCACATTTCTTCTGCAGCAATGTGACTTTTCCAGTCATGTCTGAACACCTGTCCTAAGGAAAGCATCCTTACACACACAGTTTCCATGTCAGCTTTCTCATGCCAACTTCTTGGTGATAGGCTAGAAACAAGAAATGGTCTATCACAGAAGTATGTCAAAAATCTTCCTCTCTGGTGGTATCTTTTGCACCCAGGATGAGGACAGAAGCCAAAATTTAGAGGAATGACAAACTGCAGAGAGAACTATGAGAAGCAGACCCAGTATTCAGAGGCTGTGAAAGACTACTAGATAAGGGCAACTCTTGGTAGAGTGAATTTAAAAGGTTAAAGGTTTTAAACAACTAGTAATCAGAGATGATAGAGTTCATATTCTTCTGTTAGTTCCTTAAGTTATACCATCTACCAAAAACTGTGATTTAAATTAAAACTCTAATTCAGTAATTTCTGAAAGAAAATACTTGAAATTTTCTGCTGAAATTCAGAATTCAATTCTGGTTAGTAGGCAACTCCAGAAGTATTTTAGCCACTGGATGATCATTTCTGCTCTGATCACGTGATTTTCATGTCATGTCTGAGCATCCATTCTGAACAAGAAAAACATATGGCAAATAAAGACTGCGACATCAATGAACAAAAGCAATGAAGTTCTGAACCCATTCTTTTCCTCCTGCAAAATTTAGTGGGCATTTAATTTACCAAAAAGAGTAAGAACTTCCTTTCATTTTAACTACAAAATTCTCTGTAAATAAGTACCAGTAGAAAAATATCTAATACTGGGCTTACTAGACACTGAAACTCCACATGCACAAAAAGTTGTAATGGACTCAGATAACAAAACCTGCAACTATGAATACAAGAATTACTAGTTACTAAAGGAATGTAGCGCAACATTTTGCTATTGCGTTACTGCAGCACATCATGCAACTGACTTCATACTAAAGTAAAACTGCATGGAGAAGTTGCTGGTAAAGTAGTAAGCATAGCCCCTTCTGAAAAGCCCATGAAGTAGCAACTACAATATTTAATATTTTGGATCATGAGTCCAGCATGTTTTTTTCTATTTTGGATTATAGCTTCCCAATAGAGAACAAAGCTGTAACTGAACTTGTATGCAGCAGAAACCCTGTTTCACATTAAAAAAAAAAAAAAAAAAAAAAAAGACCAAAAAAAAAAAGACAAATTACTTGCATTCTGATTTGTATAAGCAATGTTAGTGCTCTCATAAGTCAAGTGACATCCTTATATTTAATACATTGGAAAAATACTCTACTCTGTAAATATCATTCACCAATTACAAAACCTTGTTCCTGCTGTCCTGTCTTGGAAGTATGAAGAACACAAAGTAATCAGAAAAAGAAAAACCTTTTAGCAGGTCTGAGTTCACAAAATATCTCTAACAAAAGAGCTACTCAAGAGGAAATGAGGTTTTTCTGGAGCTCAAATATATTACTTTAAACACTTGAGACAGCTTGTGCATCATCACAAACACAACAGGCTGCAATGCAACAGCTCCTCACAGGAGGGCAGCCCTTCATCAGTTTTAGAATTCTTCCAAGAATTTACAGTCAACAAGTTGAGAGCTTTTGAAAGAAAAAACCTCTTTTAAGCAAAGCATTTAACAGATAGATTTGATAGACATGACCAGTTCCACCTCTGAAGGAATTCAGAAAGGAGTTTGCCAAAGAAAGCTGGACTTCAGAATCCAACAGCTGTGCACTAAAGTGCCCACTTAAAGGACTTTTTCCAGCAACTACTTTATTTTCATCACTTTCTTCAGTAAAATATCTAGTAGAGGATTTTCTCTTTTTTTGGACAGAAATAACAAAACTCTTTTTAGTTAATCAGTCAGCAAGACATTAAAACAAACAAACAAAAAAGTCAAAAATCCCAAACAAAATAACACTACAATCCTGAAATTAAAATATTGCTTGCATTCCCACAACTTTTAATCATTGAATCAGCTTAAGTCTTCACAGATATTAAGCTTCCTATATTAAGGAACCAGAATGAGACAGAAGCATGTTTTGTAACACCAGCAGAAATGCCATGCTGAGAGATTAGATAAGCCTGCCCAAGGTCACCAAGCAAGTCACCAGTAAGAATGGAAAGCAGAAGGAGCAGCTTGTTGTCCGTAGGTGCCAAGGTGAGCTCCCACTGTGCATGTGCTCCCCAACTACATGGCACGCTCTGCTGCAAACTGACTCCCACACAAGCCAGCAGGCCTGAGCTAAGCCAGCCTTACACAGCTCCTTAGTGCTAAAAACAGTCTTCTCTTTAAGATCACTTGAGACTAGTCTTACAGTTACTTTAGAGAACAAAATGCTACCAATACATTTTTTCCTCTTATACATGAATTATCCTATTTACTCTATTATGTGGGGTTCTGTTGTTCACAGAGAAGTTGCCACTGGCTCTAGAATTCATTAGCACTAGCTGCTGTACGTGCTATCTGTACTAATATAGTGTGAGCTGAGAAACAGCTAAACTGGAGTAGTTTAAATGTCAGTGGAAGGCAAAGGCATTAAGTGTGACTGATATTAAAAAAATCTCCTTCCAACAACACTAACATTATGTCTTTTCTGACGCGTCATCTGCAAAATCAAGTGCAGGTTTGCACTTGATTATGTTATAGGAAGCTGCACACTCTGGGTTACAATGTGCAGAAACAACCTAAGAGGAACAACAGTCGAAAAATAAATATTAATATTCCCTCTATGGGGGCTACTGGAAAGTACCCAGTTAAATACTTTATGCACACTATTAGTGATAATACTGTATCAAAAATATTATTAAAAAGAGAACTTAAAACCAAATTGTGTCTCAAGCAGTTGTTTTTCTCATTTCACAATTATTTAAAGTTTATTAACTTTAGTTACCATCAGCACAGTTAAATAACTCCTGATCATTAAAATACTATTCTTCCTTTTTGAAGGCAACCTTAGAAGAAAAGTAAAAATTATGTTCTGACATTAGTACTGAGAAAATATAGTTTAAAAGACAACTTGCAAAAGACAATAAAATTATTAACTGAATTACTATTAGAGGCACAAGGACAAGTTACTAAGTGACAAGTGTGTATCTGGCTTGAATAACTAACCCTTAAGTCCGTAAACCTGAAATAAAGTGAAAGCTATCTTGCATGTAATAAAATAACATATGTTTCTGCATTTACTGAAGAGCATGAAGTATGCTTCATTGGAGACAAGGTTATAATGCAATGTGACCTTTTCATGGAGTCAAACTGTTTGCAAAAAAAACCCCTAATTTAAATTGCTGATTTTGTGTGCAAAGTGATCTAAGTATTTGAAAGAGACACTCAGAAACAACAGGTAAAAATACTTACACATTATCCTCTACACAAATTTTAGGTCCAACTACATTCGCTGCTCCACTTGACATTTTGAATGCAAAATGCTTTTCAGGACAAGCTTTAGAGATCCCACACTTGTATCTTGGAGGTTTTGTAGCTTTCAAAAGGAAATAAACCAAGATTTTAGAGAACACCACAGGTAGGCTAACAGACAAATTTATTCCAAAGGAATTCAAGGAAGAGAGCAAACACAAATACTATCACATCAGTAGTTACATAGCAGTTTAAAATAATCTAAGTTCCTGAAGCACCTCATTATTCCAACTCCTTGTTGTCACCCTGCTGCTTGCTCTGGCGCTGTCATAAAAAGTCATAAGCCAAAACTACAAAACAGACTTTACCAGAAATTTAGGAAAATCAGGAGAAGAGTAAAATTAGTTTCTGATTGCATTTGAAGTGTAATTAAGACTTTCTTAACCATGAAAATTCATCAGTCTTTCTGTTATTAGTAAAAGCAAGTCACAGCAGTAATACATGCCTATGAATACTCACAGCGTGCAGCTGCATCCAATGCTGATCTAGCTAAAATGAAAAAAGAAAGCTGTTACAAGCTGTTACTATTGAAGTGTCATCTGCTATATCATATCCTATAAATGTAAAATCTTTCTGTACCCCTATAAAAACAGGCTGGTTGAAATGAAGTATCAAACACACCTGACTATTATGCTCCAATAAAAAACAACTTTTATGCATTAGCAGAATGAAAGTGATTAGGAATCCTATTCAGAAGCACTGCTTTAATTTATGGCTGATGGAGAGTCCATCATGGAGTCAAAACCCCACAGAGATCCAAAACCTGAGAATTTATGAAGCTCAGGGCATTGAAGTGAAATTAATTCCCTCCTTACAGCTTCCCTGTGATGGGGTTCCTTTCACCTAAACTGGAAGCCAGCAGCTCAGGTATACTTCAACCCAACCATTCATGACTCCCTTTCCTGAGATATGAAGAGACACAAGTGCCCCCATCACACACGTCTGAATGACACATCTGTCTCCAATGAATACTAAAGATGTCCCTGCTGACAGGTTTCGATGGCAGCTCACACTGCAGTAACCAAGAGTTAAAGAACACAAACTCCATCCATGTATCAAACATTGTGTGGGGTTTTTTTTGGTACTAAAAAGCATCTTGAAAGAATATTCTGGTTCAAAATAGTCTCTGAAATTTGAGACACCTCAACTGCTAATCTTTATCTGTGTACTACACCTGGGCACATCTGAAATGTTTTAATTACTGCACAATTCAACTTAACAGTAGTATACCTATGCAAGAGAAAAGGTCCCCCCCAAAGAATTTCTAGATCTCTTTAGCAGTAGTAAGGCAGAGCACAGATTTCCAGAAACATGATTCAAGTCACCTAATTTATTACTCTACATTAAGAATGTATTTCCAGTAAACAAAATAAGCAGGTAAAATTATGGAACCTTGGCAGACAAAAGAATCAAACTGAGTAAGAGAGTAGGTTAAATATTTCATACAGAAAAAAATTTATATGCATATTAGATATAAAAAATAATAACACTTATTAAAGATTAAAAACAGAATTCTTAAGTTGAAGAGCCTAAAAAAAACAAATACAATAGTCTTGATAAAGGCACTAATAAATATTAATAAATGTACAGAGAAAACAAAGTCATCACTTACCAAATATGTGTCCTAAGTTTGCATCCATTTTTATTTCAAACACTTGAGATATGACATAAAACGTCAATAAAAATATTGCTATGACTACTACCAACTTTGCAGCACCTGTTAAGAAACAGAAAAAAGTTTCAAAAAATTATCTGCAAATGGTAACATTAGTTTACCAAAATTTGCAACATGAGGAATGTGTATCAGATTACATTCTAGGGAGCTCAAACAGGATGATCATCTGTGGACCAACTAAACAGAATAAACCTTAGAAAAAGAATGGATATTATGGATAGATATTATGATGTAGGATGGATATTATAATGTAGGATGTAACTGCACCAATCCATCAGGTTATCATACCAAAAGCACTCTGGTCTCAACTTTCCCTACCTCCATGCTTGTCTAACACCATAGTACACCAACTCAGCTCAGCAGTCAGGAGAAACCAGATTTCCATGAAAATCCAGCTTAACCAAATGAACTAAGATGATTTACCCAGCTGCTGTCCAAATGCAAAATTCCTATCTTCCCTGTTCTTAGCCATGAATACCTGGCTCCTCACTGTTCACAAATACTGTGTTTCCCCCTGCCCTCAAATTGAGCTACCTCTGTTTTAATATACGGCCCAGACTGAGTTATTAGGGATCTGTTAATATAGTGCAGCTTGGCTACTAGGGTCAGTCAGCTCTGAGTATGACATTAAAAAAAACCAACCAACCAACCGTCCACAACAACAACCCACAAAAAACTCCAAACCACCAGCCAAATAGAAACAAGCATTCTCACTTACTTTTCAAGAAATTTATCTTAACGACCTCCAAAAAGCAAATTTGATGACGCAAAGGCTATTTTAAAATAAGTAAGAAAAAGCAGTACCTCTCCCGTCACCCTTTTCATATGCTGAAGTAGGCAGCTCTAAGTTTAACAAGGCTAAGCTCCTGCACTGCTGAGTGGCCAATTACTTTGTGGGAGAAGAGCTGTCAGCATACTTGGCCACAGCAGCTTACATCTGAAATGGAAATGTATGTGATACTGCCATAAACCTCGCAGTTTTTTAGCATAATTTGCAATACATTTTTACAGAATACTCCACTCTTAACTGACTGTAAAATACTGACTAAAAAATACTGACTTGAGAGTACAAGTCAAGTGAGGAAGCATCTGATTAACATCTTGCCTTCTTATCTCACTTCAGTATGTCAAACTGGTTGGAAGAATCGAACTTAGAGCATGCTTCTTCTTCCCAGATTGCCAGCCAAATCCTTTAAAAAAAAACAAACTTATATACTCCAGCAGATCTCAGACTGCTGCTGTGATGGGCTGCTGAGAAAAACTTAAAATAGACAGATTACTCAGTCTTCAGAAGGATGAGAGATGCTAATCAATCCTCCCAAAAGGCTAAAAAAAGATAAGGGGATAGAAAAATAAAATAAAGATGAAGAAAGATACAAGGGGTTTTTGCTTGCAGTTTGGTCTTTTTTGTGTGTGAGCACATACATATTATGATGTAAGAAAACACAGGTGCAAACCTAAGTTAAAAAATATTATGCTGGAACTCCGAAGATCACTGCATTTGAAAGGAAGGGAACCACGTGTGATCACTGGAGAAACAGATGATCTGCACATATGTTAAGAAATGGGGCAAAGGTTTTCCAAGCAACATTGCCTAAAACCACAAGATGGAACCAGATTTTGGAATGTGTCATCTAGCAAGTGGCATTTGGAGAGTGTGTTTTACTCTCACAGTATGAGATATGAACAGTAACTCAGTCCGAGGACTAACCATCCCCTGTACTCTATATTCTGAGCTTTTCAGCTGAACTGCAAGTGCTTCCTTCAAAGATTCAGTAAGAAATCGCCTAGAAGGTTCGTTAAGCATTTGAACCAAAACTGGCATGTTTGCTATGGGTGAAACATTCTATAGGAACTGCCACATCTACTTGGTGGTTTTTAGCAAAAAAAAAAAAAAAAAAAAAAAAAAGCTGGATGGAAGGGGGAAAAAAAAAAACCTAAACATGTTTGGAAAGTAATTTTCCAGGTGAATCAGGCACCTAAAATTGGACAATTTTCCAGTTCTTTATCAGATTCACTTTAGCAAATTGCTCCCAGTTTGTGGTTAATAAAGCAAAATTAGGAGTAGTGACAAAAATTGCACGCGTTAACAAGCTGGAAAAGGTGTCATTTTCTTCTAGAAGCAACAGTTTCTCCTTCTGCAAAATAACACTAACTACTGATAAAAGTGCAAGGCACCAGAAACTCAAACCCGTTCCATCGCTTCACAGGCTACTCTACTGTAACAAAAATTTCTAAAATAATGTTTTCTTTCAATGTTGTATTAGCAAAGATCTTATTTTTACAACCACTGTACCTTCTGTCAAGTAGAATTAGTTTCTTAAACCCTGTACTACAGTAACTTAGCTCTATGAAAAGGCTTTTATAGTTTTCAAACTGCCAGCAACCATTCAGAAAGTTTCAGACACTTAAAACAGCACATAGCAATTTTAGCGATGTGGGGAAGAAATGGCTTAAGACAACCATTTGCCATTTCCTTGCTCTTTTATCATCTTACAGAAATAGCATCCAAAATATTTCAAGTCATGGCACCTTAAGCAGTCACTGCAGATCACATACAGCATTTAAACAAGGTAATTGCTCTTTGACCATCCCAATTCCAAAATGAGTTTCATTAAACATCAATGAAGCAGAACAGCAATGTCTGTTATGCCAGTTAAGTGAAGCATACCCTGAAAAAGTTTGATGAGGATACCAAACTGAGAAGAAGAGGGCACGTTTAAAGGAAGAGACAACCTGCAGGAACACCTGGATAGGCTGGAAAAACAGGCTTAATACTAACAGTGAAGTTCAACAAGGACAAGTGTAAAGTCTTCCACCACAGAAATCATAACCCAGGAGTAAAGAACAGACTGGAATCTACCCAGCTGGGGAGCAGTTCTGTGGAAAAGGACTAGGGGATTCTGGTGGACAACAAGCTCAATACAAATGGAGGGTGCTGGCAAAGAAGCCAACAGGATGCTGGGCTGCATCAACCAGGGCATCACCAGCAGACAGAGATAAAGTCATTGCTCCTGACAGCACCTGTCAGGCCACTTGTTCCACTCCCTTCAGTGTTGGATCCTGCTATTAAAAAAAATATATAAAGACATGGACAATCTAGAGACAGTCCAACACAAAGATAACCAAAGGACTTGAAAGGCTGCCAGATGAGGAAAGGTTGGGACTGCTGGGTTTGCTCAGCCTTGAGAAAAGACTTATGGGAGAACTTAGTACCATATTCCAGTATTTCAAGGGTGGTGACAGAGAAGATGGAGACTCCCTTTTTGCAAGGAATCAATGGAAAACAAGAGCAGTGGTGGGTACAAGTTATTCTGGGGGAGATTCCAGTTAGACACAGAAAATTTGTCATAATGAGAACAATCAGACATTGGAATAATCTCCCCAGGAAGTGGTGGACTCCCCAACACTGGCCACTTTAAAATCTGGCTGGACAGAGTGCTGGGCCAGGGTTCAAATTAGAATAAGTTATAGCAGTATGAAAATTATAGCGTAAAATACAGCTTCCTGCATGGAATGCTTTGAGCATGCTCAAAACCTATCCCACAACTGAGTCCATACACACACAGTCTGCAACCTCAAGCACATGCTAACGGGCAACAGAGGGTGGAGCAGAGTCGAAACACCTTGCCAGGCTCTGTTGATATCAGATTTGTAGCTGATAAACCTGCACAGCTCCTGTCAACCAAGGCAGGCAGGAGCAGGTATCCTGGTGCTGAACCAGCAACTGTGGTGAAATCACTCTCCTGAGATCAACTTGATTCTTTGTAACTTAATATTAACTCACACCATCATTGCAAAGTTACCTGCCTCCAATATACGACCACCCCTCACTGAGCTCGTTCTCTGTATTTTATTGACTATGTCTATAACAGTGAAGCAAGAGATTTTTACACCAATGAGTAACAAAAGTATATATTACTAGAGTCACTCAAGATCCACCCAAATGAAAAGCAAGTACACTGAAGGGTCCCCATAACAGGACACAGACTAGTCAGGCACAAAGGTCTTGGCTTTCCTGACATGCTGACAGACTAATTAAACACTAAAGGTCTGAGGAAATCTCCACTTTTCACATGACAACTATCTTGTCTAGACCGAGCTTCTGACAAGAAATGTCAGATCAGGTGATTCTTGAGGTCCCTTTTAACCTCGCATTCTATGATTCTATGACTTTAAAACCTTATTGTCGCAACTTGTTAATGTTGTACATAGCAGTTGTTTCATAAATGACCAAAGTCTGATTTTACTGAGTATACTTACCTGCTATTCTCATCTTTAGTCTTCAGCCAGCTAATGACACTATTGCATTAAAACAGCCACCTATGGGGAAACAAAAAAAACATATAAAGTAAAAAACACTTCACCATAATTACAACCAATAAAGCACTTCTGTGATGAGTAAAAAACCCCATGTTTTCTAGTCAATAGAATTAACGACGATTGTTCTGAATACCTATTTCTTAACACTTAGTCAAGGGAAGATTTAAGGTGGATTTCTGATGTCTTGCTTTCATCTATTTCTCCACAAAACAAGTGTTCTGAAAAAACATTTATTTCATGTAATCCTCTACAAATTCAGTTTAACCTTCAGTCTTTCAATTTGTGACCTAAGTACTCACCAGTGCTCTATCTAAGCAGTCTTTAGTTTCCTAAAGCTATGTGGAAAAAGTCAACAACTCCACCACTCCTTCAAAACCCCACGTGCTTCTGGGTGCAAGTTGCTATTTGGCAACACAGCATAGCAAACTATGCTTTGGAGAGAAAAGATTTAAGCATTTTGGTCTCTAGGATACTACATAAACTGCATTCAATGGAACTGAAAGAAAGTCAACACTTTAATCTTTGCATTACAGAAATGTAACAACACATTTGTCACACACAGATGACACAGACAGGGGAATAACATGATGGTCAATGATGACAGAAGCACCAACCCTAGTACTCCAATTATTTCAGAAGAAACTGAAGATCACTCTAAGCAGTGCCTAAGCATCCACAAGCTTCTTGAGAAGAGCATGTCACCAACAGAGCCAAAGTGGGCCACAAACTCCACAGGCTCTGAACAAAAGCTCCTGCCTCCCTCTACCTCAAGCAATGCAGGGTCCAGGGGCCATACCAGATCTTCTGCCCTCTCCCTGCAGAGCCAGGGCTGCTCCAGGGTGGCTCTGCACCATGCTCAGTCCTGGTGGGCCCACGCTGCACTGAGCCTGGACATCTGGGTCCACTTTCCCCAGATTCAGGGATCTTCTTGAATCATCTACACAAAGGCCACATTTGAAAACATGTGATCAGCTATCAGTCTAATCCAAGCAGCTATCCCACACCGCCATCACAAAAGCTAGAGCACCCCTAACCCTCTGCAGCTCTATGCCATGACTTGGAAAAACATCAAAAGCATTTTCTTTAGAAATAATCAGAAAAATTGCTGTTATTAGAAATACAAATTATTTGGAGACAAGCACCAAAACACCCACATAGTTCTTATGGTTTATACAACGGAGAATAAATTGGTATTATGCAGACAACCTTTTGCCTTCACTTAGTTCAGTATCTTCAAGTTCAGTGATTTGTTTTCAGATCCTCTTTGCCAAAGACTCAGTAACTGCGCCCTATCCCTTCAAATTTGTAAGAAAATGTCTGCAGGGAAATAAACAGGAAAAAATTGCAAATAAAGCAATATTTATTTCTATTCTATCAGAATTTGAAAATACTTATCACAAAGTTTAAAAGCAGACAAATGTTTTTGAGTGCTAATGTTGTACCGTAAAGGAAATCTCACAGAATATTATAGACCATAATATATCCATCTAGCTGTAGCCACATGTATTATATCCTCATATAATAATGTCTTTCAGTGAAAGGCTGTATATATCTGTCTTGTAGAAAGGCAAAAAAGAATCTGTTGGAGCAGATAAAGTCATTTCGAAGTCTGGGAACAGAATTATTCTAGGCTTCTCTCTCTAAAGACACTCAGAAATGTCTCAATGTTACAATAAACACTGGTTGTACTTTGAACAACTACAAGCTTGTTTTAAGTCTGCACTGAAAAAAAGTTTCATTTTTTGCTTTACTCTGAAGAAAAACCACATTATGAATTCAAAACATGAAAACAAGAATATGAACAAAACCAGAAAGAAGAATCTAAGTGCAACAATCACATGATCTAACCTTGACTGCTTTTATCCCAACATCCCCTTTCACCCGTCTCAGGGATCATTATTTGTTGCAATCGACAAATATGAATATGCATTCTTTTTTAAGTGTGGGATGTGTTTTGATTTAGAAAAAAGAAAAATGAGTATGCTATGCCTCAACTTGAAAGGAATTTTAAAAATTTAGTGATTCTTTTTCTAAATTACAGTATACTGAAAAATCATGAGGTTCGATTTACCAAGTAATACAGTAGTGCTACAGTACAGACAAGTGTTGCACAGCACTTTCCAGCTGCAGGAAAATAATTTATGGACATGAAGTTCTTTTCTTATACTTATTATCTTAGATTTTTTTTAAGTATTTCAAGACAGAACAGGAATAAAACAGGACATGCTGTGAACCCTTATAAATGCTTATGCACCATTACTCCACATCTTTGATAATGGACCTCATAACTGAAGTTAGAGAACTGATAAGAAAGTTGGATTGGAATTTTTAACAGTTTACATATTACAACCATTTAAAAACAAACTAAGAACACAGGATCATAACTGAGCTTGCTCAAACTCAGATGCACAAAACCAGAACCAACAACATTCCTCTGATTGCTTTAGAAATGGGCCAAAATAACCCAAACACTATTTTTCTCTTCTTTGATGTAAGATTCCATCAAGCAGAGGCAGGAGAATTAAAACTTTAATATCTTCCTGACTTAGGAGGGTCAAGTAATACAAATAATCATTTATTACTACATCATTCTCTGACAGGCAGTACAAAAAGACTCCCCTGTATCACTTATTAGAGACTGAGGCAGGAGGTGCAGCCCGTAGCAGGGCTGACAAGCAATGTCCCAATGGGTACAGCAGAACCCTACAGATATGCAAAGATCAAGGAAAACACCACACAACAGGCAACAGAAGCAATCAACATCTTCAAGATGCAAAGTAAAATGGCTGGATTTGGGAAGCATTATGTGACTTAAATACAGATTTTCTTTTTCTTCACATTGTTTTCTTAGCACAAAACTTATGAAGTTTTTCAGTCAAAGTCTACAATTTGGACAGCAGAAAGAAACCAAAATTTCTCTTGTGCAGCAGTGCCTTGAAATGAAAAGTTATCCACTAAAGAACCTGACCAGTCGAAGACAGGAAATTATAGGTTATAAATCCTTCTTGAATGCTGGCATGTCACTGTCCAGTTCCCGGCATGGAGTTGCACATCCATCCACACAGAAAAACATTATTTATTCTGAAAACAAACTACTAGGGAAAGGATATATGGAAAGGGAGCTGAGGTTACTGGTTGCTTTTTTCCTGCATCCTTGTGCATCCCAAATAACCCCCATGATAGTTTTAAATGCTCTCCCATAGGGCATAGGAAACAGTAGCTTACAATAAAAAGAAGGAAAAGAAAAACAAAATGTCTTTCCCCAACTCTGCTCCACTTGTTGACTAACTTGTGTGTTATGACATACTCAAAACAAATACAAAAACATTAATATATAACACCATAAAGCTACTACACATATTTTTGTTCAAAGCTAAACTAGTTTCAATAAGTAGACCAGCAGATGCTTGTTTTCAAAAGTAACCTGTGTCTCTTGAGGGAACCCTGCCAGGTCCTTCCTGGAGGGGTCTTATAATATGACTTAACTGAGGAAAATTACAAGCCTATAATCCTCCCAATCATCATCATATTTTGTTAGATGATATGAAGTTTCTAACACACCAAGACTGAGCTCTTTTTACATTCATGTGTTAGACAGAGTGGTCATTGAGAAAGTTTTCCTCCTAGAATAATTGTGCAAGACGAAACTGCATTGAGATAATTGACAAATTAACAGCTCCTTTTAATCCTGACTGACTGACACAACACTGAATGAAGCGCAGATTTCAGTCCCAAGCTGAATGCAATTCAATTTGGTTAATTCTTTATCAGGCTTTTTTCAACACTTGTCCAGAGACGGTGCCATGGGACACATGTCCCTAGGGCAGGAGCACAGCCTCTGCCCTACTTACTGTGCAGAAAGCTGTGGCCAGTTGCCACAAACTTTGGTTTAAAACGGGTTTCAAATACAATTGTAATTAGTGCTTTCAAGGATGATAATGAAACATGTAGATTAGTCTACTTCATTTGCAGGATAATAGTACTTCCATTTAGCAACTTGATAACATGAGTAGATTATGCTTACAAAATGGGCACACAAAAACAAGCAGAGATCAGAGGCAAGAATTTAGAAGGTCAAGATAATTTTGAATTCTGACCTTAGCTGATTAGGAAGAGGTCCCAAAATCAATAACAATACTTAATAAAACAGAAAGTAATACACTCCACAATTGACATCAAGTGCAGCAAAACAAGCAGCAGAAATGGAAAAAGAGATTATAGCAGCTCTCTAATATTGGGGTAAACAATGTCATACTGCCACAAAAGTGTAACTGTTCATTGTGAACTGCACTGATAGGACTGCTGTATATGGAAAAAAACAAAAAAACAAAAAACAATTACTCTGCTCTGCCTAAATAAACAAAAAATACCCTGCTCCAAGAGCTATCTTGACTTTTAACTGAGACACCCATGTGCAGTTTTTTTCTAAGTCTATCTCAATGCATAATCCCCAAATGGAAGAATCTAGATAAGAATTACATGACCTAAATAAACCAACTAAAGGATAAAAGAATCAAGTCTGCTCTGCAAGGAACTGTGAAAGAGAGAAGTCAGGATCAGACATCTTTATCTCTTATCTTCAAGGTGTAATTCTAAATTTTTTTAGAAATATATATTTTTAAAAACACTTATAGCAAATCTAAAATACATATAAAGACATTATTAAATATATACTTTTATAACTTTAAAAAAAATGCTGACAAGAACTGTTCTCAGTATTCCCTGGCTGCTGCTTCCCTACTTGCAACTATAATATTAACGAAAAACAACCTTACAGTTACAAGGATAAACAAAAAATTTAAAAGAAGGCTGTAAATCATCATAAAAGTCTGGAAACAGAGACCAGTTTCCTCAACAGAGATAGTCTACACGGTGTGAGCTAATGTCTCCTTCAATATTACACCTACATTTCTATACTATTACATGCAAATCTGTACCCAGGTTACGTAATGTTAAAATGTGTGGCAGCCTGAGATGCTTTGCATTCAGTTCGGGGGGAAATTGTTCCCCCAGACCAGGACTTAAGTGTTTGTGCACTTTCTAGCAAGGTTAAATAATGCTATACCTGGCTTTGTATATATCTGCTATTTGTTAATATGAATAGTACACACTTCATTGCAGTTTAACAAAAGTATTATGTATTCAAAATTACTTGGCACAAAAAAAACCCCCAAACATAAAAAATGGTAAAAGATAATCAACGAAACAACACTGTGTTTAATCTAGCCTTTGTTGATAAGATATTTCAGTGTGTTGTGTTCAAGCAGTTCAGAGTAGGTGTTTTTTTACTCATTATTACAGAGTGAATTAGATAGGTCAAGGACAGCATTAGCTATTCGTATGTGATTTCTGGTTTTAAACCAGTGGTTGTGCCAACCTGAATTATATGCCATGGACAAAAGAGGTGAGACATTCAAAATCATTCGAGACTATTTCATTTAAATGCAGGATGTACTGTCTTATCCAGAGGATTGCTTACCTTACTGCTAGGCTACGAATAGCTTTTCCAGTATGTTTACAAAATTAATTTGAAATTACTGAAGGACACACATGGAAAAGAATTATATCTTAAAAAAAAATACATATCTTTAAAAGCTCGATTTTATTGTATAATCATGCACCATGTGTCTTCTGGAAACATGGCCTATGACTCAAGTAGTTGCTCCCTACAGGAAGCGCTCCTACATCCATACAAATTCTTTGAGGTTCTGGCAGAACTCCACATAGGGAAAAGGTTTGTCAACACAAAAAAATTTGAGACTCAGGAATACATATTTTCTTTTCTCCTTTGTGACAAAGGTAACCATGAAGTAAAATTTCTTATAAAAATGAGAATTCTTATAAGAATTGTGTTCTTCCATATACATATCAAGATTCATCTTGGTATTCCAGACAACTGAATCAGACCCAAAGTGTTTGCTCGTAAATACAAGATTTTATTTTACTTCTACCAAATTATATCTACAACAAATGAACATAGATAAATGTAGGAAATTAAACCCAGGCTTATTCCAAAATTAGAAATACATAATCCAGCTACTGTTGCATGTCCTATGTTGTGACTACCACTCTGTAGTTTCACTTTTAGGAAAGGAAATACACATGAGAAGCAGCATTGTGCCGGAGCGTTTTGAAACCTGATGTGCAAAACAAACCTTTCCCAAATGGCATGTCAAACCACTGACCGTGCAAGCTTTTGCTAGTGGCATCAAGCCAGTACTTTCACCTTAGGCAACACACAAACTAGTCAGTCTCAAACACTGAAAAACTCTTCTGAATCCCGAGAAGCTGAGACAAAAGTACTAAGGCATTCATTCTTCCCACAGAGAATGAAACTCAACCCACATTCCTTCTGCAATTAAAACAACAAAACCAAACCAATCCACGAAAATAAAAAGCATCACAACCAATCAACAAAAAAACAAATTTAGCCTTACAAGCACTTAATCCATACTTTGAAGACTCTTCTCAACTATTACAAAAATTTACTTCATAGTTCATGTCCGTAGTTCAGAATGTGATTTATGGTCCCTAAAACCCAAGCTATTTATTTGTGATAAAGTAAATTGTACCACTGCTGTTGACATACCTATTGAAGAGAATCTTAGCTCTGTGTTTCATCGGGTTGGATAATACCACATATTGAAGTTCAGATAGATAAAATCATCAAGGACAAACTTGCTGAACTTCATTCACCAACTTATTTCCCCCCTTCATCACAGCAAACTACATAAATCTGACAATAAATATTTAAGAGAATGAAGTACCTCAAACTATTTTGTAACTGAAACACTGCTGTAATTACCACCTGTTCAAAACTAATTACTTATTTTCTGTCGTACTTTCAAGAAACAAATTACAACCTTGATTTCACAAGACAGCAAAATCTCTTCAGTTTTTCCACAACAGGAAGTAGATAAAGCTTTGCAACACATTAATCCTGGGACCACCAAGTCTCACTTAAAGTTGTTGCCAGAATTTAGTAGATGTTTTAAATATACAAGAGCATTCACATCAATAAATACCAAGCCTCTTAGTAGAATACTACATCACTATCAAGCAATATTATCCTGCCCTGCTATAGAGCAATTCTCCACAGAACGGCCATACCAAAGGATATGTGCCTGAAGAACAATAAGTAATAAGTAATAAATAAATAATAATAAAGTACATATAATTACTGTGACGTCACAGAATGGGTAAAGTTGGAAGGGTCATCTGGTACACCCTCCCTGCTCAAGCAGGGTCATCCCAAGAGCACATGGCACAGGACTGAAACCAGTTCTTGAGTATCTCCAACGAGGGAGACTCGACAACTGCTGTGAGCAACCCATTACAGTGCACGGTCACTATTCAGTAAAGTTCTTCCTCAGAAGAACTCTATAAAGGTGAAACTTCCCATGCATCAGATTCTGCCCATTGCCTCTTATCCTATTGCTCAGTTCCACCCTCTTGACACCCTTCCTTCAGATACTGACAGACATTGATGAGGTTCCCTCTCAGTCATCTCTTCTCAAGGCTGAACGGGCCCAGTTCTCACAGCCTTTCCCTAAAAGAAAGATACTCCATGCCTTAACCATCACTGCTGGACCTGCTCCAGGAGCTCCACATCTCTCATTTACTGAGGACTTGATAAAACCACATACAACCACCACATAAATTTACCTGATGGCATAGTTATGGAAGACCATTTTACACTGAGACCCACTTCAAATAAATTTATCAAGCAAGCAAGCAAGAGGAAAGGAGCACTACAAACACTTCCTCTACAGTTCCAGGTTTATTGCAGGAAAACCAACCAGCTCTGCCACACTGCTCTTCTCTCCAACCACAGTAAGACTCTAAAGAGTAGTTTTAAGGTGTCAGAATGAGATGATCATCCCTTGAATGAGATTCATTTACTGCACAGACCACCACACCAACCTCATCCCAGAGATGCATACAACGACTACACACATGGCAAGCCATGGAGTTTCTGTATACTTTGCAAGGCAGAGAGGATTAAGACTACTAATAGTAACAAGGGAGATCTCCAGACACTGTCAGAAATAAAACCCAATCCATACTACCTACCAAGCATTTAAGCTTCTTTAACAAAAGGTCAGCATGATCTGAGGCTGCATATTGGAGAGGACTTTCAACCTTTGCTCAGGAGCATGCTGATGTCACCAGGGAACTGGGGAAAAGTACTCCCCAGTGACAGTCACTGCTCACAGCACTGTTGGTATCTCTAGTTCTTCTTGTTCTAAGGGACACTGAAATTCATGCTCCACCGCAGACCCTCTTGTCATCTACTCATCTCCCGTGTGAGGTAGCATTTGGATAGGTTTTGGCCATTTGCAGGATTAAAAGAGCATGTCAGTGGCTGAGCAGAGCACCCAGCAGAGAAAGCACTACCTATCAGCTCTGGGAGGAAGGGCAGCAGCAGGCACAACACATCTCGCTATGCCTACAGGATACTGCTAATGGGAATCACTCTGCATATATGAGAGTGGTGCCTGATAACCACCATGTGCATGAGGCACCCAGAACCAAAGTGCTTCTGTGGTGCAGGCAAGGCACTGCTCATGGTCCATATTAGCACTGGACAGGCCATCGTTTGTGATTGATGAAGTGAAAGATGCTTGAAAATGGAGAGGAAGTCAGTCACTGACAGGATTCTTAACAGCTCTAGAGTGACTCACTTCTTCCTACTGAAGTCACACAAGACAGCCCCAAAACCTGTAGTTTCTAGGTTTCTGAGCATGAACATATCAGAACAAAGACCCACAACTTACATCTTGGCTAGGTGCAATCTTACAGCAACCACTACCCAAATCAGAAGCCATACCTGAGAGGAATAATTTCACAGAAGAAAAAAAAAAAAAAAAAAAACCAAAAAAAAAAAAAAAAAAAAAACCAAAAAAAAAAAAAAAAAAAACAAGCAAACAAACTAGGGACGATGTATTCCATTTACATAATTTTTACACTTTAATATTTAGCTAACAACTGGTATACATCCACTAAGCAAAATCCAACACAGACATTTTTCTATCATTTGAGATATTATAATCTAACCATCATCATGAGTGGGGAAACCTAAAATTATGCTGCATAGCAATCCACTGTATGTCATTAGCTATGTAGAAATTTACCACATTAGGAATATATAGACCTCTCTGAGGAACAGCATCCCTCAGTGACAGAAAGGTGCTTATTACAGTGACCTTACCACTGAGACTATGCACAGCTGACACAAAGACACTGATATGCAACCACTGCATACTCTAACGACTCCCAATGCAATTCCCTCTGGATCATGCTGTTCTAAGAGAAATTCTCCAATTGTTACAGGAACTCCTTTAATAAACCTCTGCCTGAATCAACTCAAATGCAGTTCCAAAACCATTCATGTGTCACTGATATTCAGCTGACCACCAAGAACACAAGCAGCCATGGCAGCTCCACCACCTCCCCTACAAAGTGCAAGAATATCAAGGCTGGTCCAAAAGCAGAATTAGGTGTCTGGGAGCAGGTCAGCAACTTTCTACCAGCAGCAATACTAGCAAACACCAGCTTAAACGTTTGTGAAATGATGACTCAACTAACTGGTGATACCAAAACAGATCAAAATAAATTAAAAAAAAAAAACAAAACAAAACAACCTTCGATACTGGGAGATGGTTACTTTCTCCTCAGACAAAAGACAGCTGGAGAGAGGGTGGGAGAAGGGAAAGAAGTTAGCCAGTCACAAGAAAGCAAGTCTTATGAATAGAGGGGAGACTGTCATCTATTTCAATGGTAAGATTTTAACTGGACTATCATGAGAACTAGCACGTGTTTGTATATTTAAACATATTGTGCAACTTTCTGCCACTAATCCTGATTCAACAGTCACATCAAATGTAGAGCAAAGTTTACTTCAGCAGCTCTCTCTGCCCTGACAGTCTTAGAGTTTCTCCTATCTTCCACGAAGTCTGTTTCACATCTCTTGGCACTGAGGATATGTGAGGCCAAGGCTGGAAAATGCTGTGGTGCAGCTCAGTCTGCAAATCGAATACAATCTATTTTTGTATTATAAAAATACAGTACTGCATATGAGGAGGAAAAACAGTTGAACAATTCCAAAAGAGTAACTATTGTTAATGCCCTGTGAAAACTTCAGTGTGACTGAATTTCAGGAACCTTGGGTGAAATACCATTTAATATAGTCATCCACCACCTAATAGAAACAAATGAACTACTGAAAAAGGATAATATTTTTAAATTTGTGGATAACACCGAGACACAAGCAGATGGAAACATATTACAGGGTGGAATTAGAGTTACAAATTACCCAGAAAAATATTCATTTATTTATTTTAACAAAAAAAAAAAAATCCTGAAGTCGTCTCAGGATGCATGTACCTTTAACAAAAGTATGAAGAGGCTATACTTGGATTCATGGTTAGACACAGAATTTTAGATGATGAAGCAGGAAGCCAGGAGCACCTATTTATAGGTTACAGATGCTTAATGTAAGAAATACTAGGAAATGAGATTTCAAGAAGCAATACCAGTTTAAAGTTACTTCCTCATCACCCTTCTATCATGTCCTCAAGCCACGAGACCTCAGGGATATATAGTATTAGGAAGCATGAAAATTGATGAGATAGGTGAGAAGCTCACCTGCCAGGCTGCCCCAGCTCACATGATTTTGCTCACTAAGGAAACTCAATGTAGTAAAAGAGAATATAACTTATAACAGATTAGAGGACAACGTTCAAGAGTGTTGAGAGGCAAAGCGCAGCAGCATTGGGCTGCTAGTTTTGCTCACCCATGTCATGATCTCAGTGCAAGACTATCAGATTTCTGATACTAATGCAAATTACATTTTTTCTGAGAATTTATGTACAATCTTGGTTTCAGACCAATGTCTTCTTAGACAGATCCTTCTAAACTGCAAAACAATGACAGTAATTCCAGGACTGTTGAAACAACTGCCACAGGGCCAATGCAGTTGGCCACCGGCAGGTGAAACATGGAGGTTTACAATAATTATGCCTCAAGTCCTACACAGTCTCAGCAAATTTTAGTGAAAAACTGAGAACTGAACATGCATATGACTTCTATAATGATTTATGAACATACCGATTACTGATATAACTAGAAAGGCCTGCAGCCATTACACTCACATGCCAATTCCCTGACTTCACTGGAACTACAAGTTTAAAAACCAGAACCTAAGTTCTATTTGAATACCAAATTCTTTTTGATCAATTCAGATCTTTAAGAACAAATTCTCTGTGTCTACTGTGGATTCATTTTATGGACACCTAATCTTCAGGCTGCAATATAATCTGTAAGTAAACAGGTATTTTAGCACAGCATCAATCCATTTTACGATTAAAAAAAAAATCAAAAATCGCTTTCCTGCATGTTAGTATTTTCCCCAAAAACCTGAAAACTAAACATTCAGGAATTCACTTTTTAAATGTTAGTTTTCCGAAGTTCCATTAAAATTTTAAACTCTGTCCACATTATCCCTCCCTTCTATAAGCACTGAGAGTTCCCATTAGATGTGCGCGGCCACCGGATAGCTGCACTCAGTTGTAGTCAGTGTGGTCAGTGGTTGTAGCCCAATGTCCAAGGGATTAGAGCAGTGACAAGTGGTGTGCTTCACAGTTTGGTATTGGGATGGTGATTAGACACTGACACAGGTTTGCCAGAGAGATGGCAGGTTATCACTCAAGGCCAAGTTTGGATGGGGCTTGAAACAACCTGGTCTAGGTAGAAGGTGTCCCTGCCCATGGCAGGGGGGCTGGAAATAGATTGTCTTTAAGGTCCTTTCCAACCCAAACCATTCTATGTAGAGCACCCCTGAAGGGCTCGAGCTGCATTGAGAGAGGCTGGGCAGGACCTCCTGGTTCTGTGAAGCAACTATTATTATCACTATTATTATCTATTTACCCTGCACTCTTACTGGGTGAAGTGGTCAGGACTTCTGCAAAGCGATGGATGCAACGGCCTGCAACAAACAGGTGTTTCCTCCACCCTGAAGTGATTAGATGTTGCTACATGACAATAGCAAGCTATTAGCTTGTGAAGAGCCTACCTGCAGGCTTAAAGCAAGTCACGAAACTTGTTTTGCCACACAAACAACTATGCAAATCAACAGTTAAAAGATTTCTTCACGCTTAAAAGAAACCCGGAGGGAAAATATGTGCTAATGAAGACACTCACACCTTCAGAAGTTTCGAAAGTTTTAAAAAGAGAAAACAACATGACAGTCATTAAGCAGCCATTTCTGGTGAGGGTTAGTGGTTTTAATTATTTTTCTAAATAATTCCCCAATTAGTATTAAATAAAAACTTTGTTAAAAGAGAGGAGCAGTCAGCTGGGTTCACCAGCAAAGAGCTACCAAGGGCTACAAGTCTCTGCGGTATAACAGGCCACACAGAATATTTAAAATATCTGGTATATGTAAAGATCTTCAAACAAGTCTGGAGTTATTACGCTGTCATTTAACCTCTTTTAAATGTGAGAAAATGGGAAGACAAACAAGTCAAGCGAGTTACATAGCCCCTCAGTGGCTCAGCCAAACATGTGATTTAACGTATGGTAGCATTTACCTAAGAGGATTATATATATATATATATATATAACTTCTATATGTTTTCCTACTTCAGCAACTCAAGAGACCAGTAACCAAAGGCACAGAGGCTGCTCCTACAAGTATCTCTCCGCAAACAGCACATTCAACTACCTTAGGAGTTCACGGCTGCCCGCTGTAACGATGCATTTAGCGTTTTAGTCGAACAAGAGCTGAGCCCCAAAACCCACGTGCCAACAGCGTCCGCGACCCCGTACTCCACAGGGAAAGCCAAGGAAACACCAGCACCGAGCAGCAGGCACCACCTCGTTTCCACTCAGCTGACTTAGTTTCAGCAGGAAGGGTCTGCCGCTCTGCCAACGTTTCACTCATTTCCCTGGACCGGGGCGTCCTGCCGGCCCGACCGCCGCCACCCGGTGCCTCCTCCTCCTCCTGCCCGGCCCCGCCGGCAGCTCCGGGCACTCGCTCCCAGCCCCACCGCCGCCTCCGGCCTGGCCCTGACTCCTCTCCGGGCCGGGACGGCGGAGGAGCGGAGAACGGGACGGGACCCCCGCCCAGCGGCCCGCCCGGCTCTGACCCGCGGCCCCGGCCCGCCTCCCTCCGGGGCGGGAGGGGATGGGGGAAGGGCCAGGCGGTCGGCGGAACGGGCGCCGCCGGGGAAAGCCAGCAGCGGGGGCAGGAGCTGGCGGCCAGCGGCTGCCCCGCGCAGAGGAGGGCGACGCGCGCCCGGGCGGCGGAGCCAGCGGCGGGATGCCCGCCGGGAGATGGGCTGGGGCCGCCCCCCGCGCAGCGCCGCGGAGAACGCGAGCACCTACCGGGGCTGTAGGACGCGGACACGTCGCACGGCGTCCCCTCGGCGGCCGCGCCGCGAAGGCTGCCCCGGCCCGAGCAGGAACCGAGCGGAGCCGCCGCCGCTGCGCAGCCGGAGGAAGGCGCGGAGGGCGCACCCGCCCCCTGCCGGTGGCGGACCGGGCCCGCCCCGCGCCGCGCCCCGCCCCCCTGACAGCCCACGGGCCGCCCCGGGACGCGCGGGGGCTGCGCGCTGCCCTGCCCGGGGATCCGCGGGGCGCCTCCGCGCTCAGCGTGCCGGGCGTGCCCCGCAGTCAGCCTGGTGCCCGGGCCGGGAGGGACTTGTACACCCAGATGTTTCTGCCAGTTTTTTCCTATATTTTATACACCTTTTCTTTTTTTTTTTACCCAAACGCACCGAAAGTTATCTTCTGCTACCGACCAGAAATGGCATTTTCTGTTTCAAAATTAAAGTCTAACCTTTTTCTTTCAAAAACATTATGATCAGCAGGACTGAAGCAATCTGTGTTATTGCATAAGAAGAAAAGATAACCCCTGTCTCTTTTTTATGAGTTTTTTTTTTTCTTTTTGGCATTGATTTTCCTCTAACCCCACCATCAGTTGGGGAAGGTAGGGCGTTAGGGGTAGTTGGGGTGGGTGTGGATGCAAGCAGGTAGAACAGCATTTTATTTTGTGGAGGATTTCCACTGGCCTATCTCCCTCAGCTGGACTGTTGCTGAGGTGGGTATGGAAAGTGCTGGGGAAGCAGAGCTCCAGACTCTAAATTCCACTACTGTCAAATCAGCAAGAGAGCATTTTTACAAAATCAGCATGGCACTTCTCTTAGCAGAGAACAAAGCCACCGCCAAAATGTAGGGCATACTGCACATCATCAGTGTAACATAGACAAAGGAAGTTTCCGTGTCTTATTATAACGACTTTTGGGCAATAGATATTTCTTTTACTGGTTTTAAAATAGCATGCTTTGAGACCGACTGGTCTTTGGTATGAGATGGTTATTTGAACATCAATCAAGTAATTTCTTTGGTAAATTTTTATAACACAATGAAGTTTCTGTCATACTGTAATCTCAAAATAAGCAAGGGAGTACCCAGCGGGAGCATTAGACATAAAAGAAGGTATTTTTAACTTTTAGTTCTAAATGATGAGATAGATATATAATAGTTTGACAGTTAGAGCTTAATCTATTAAATTTACCCATGTTCCCCTGCTTACTAATTAGGTGGCACTGTCTACAGTAACAGATTAGTAAGGTTGGTATGCTAACAGAGGCTGACTCCTTTGATAAGCAAATGTTTGCAATTGAATTGAAACAAACATTTTAAAAAGATTACATAAGTAACAATATCAAATTATTTAAAGAAGAAATAATATTATCTGCACAAAACCCAATACCTCAGAATACATCTGTATCAAAATCAAATAAATAAATTAGACTTGAGAACAGCTGCAATTGAATTGCATTGATTGTTTACTTGGCTGAAAATGTGCCACACCACACAGAGAGTCACACTTCCCTGGAAAAATGGCAGCTGGTAGAACCAAAGAAGAAGGGGTATGCCAGTCCTCCCAGTGCCTCAAGAAGGCTCAAAGTTCCTCTTTTCCTTTTTTATTTCCAATTTGTCTTGTAATTGTCCATTCTTTCATGTATTAAAATTGCCATGCCCATAAAGTAGAGGTCTTCCATAAGTAGTATAATTATCTATACCTACAGGAGTTTGCTTTTTATTATTGTCTGTAATGGACTGACCATTTTTTCTTCTGTTGATGAAGTTTGTCATGAAACAGAATGTGTTTCATAGCCACATATATTCTAAATGTTTCATCATGATCTAATATGTTCTAAATTTACATTTTTTTAATTACAAAATGTTTATATTTATTGAAAGATAAATCAACACAATAACTTGTTTTTTATGATTACACTGTCTAGGAAAAACATATACTCTACCTATTTATTTTGCAAACATCAGAACCCAAAATATCTTAAGAATTTGGCCACATTGGGCCTGAAATGACCTTGTTGGCCTTATTTACATTTTGACAAATTTCTTTGCTAGTATCTCTAGCATTTGACCTGAACTTTCTTGTCTCTCATAACTGCATCTTTTAGTAAGTGAAATCATAGCATTGTACTATGATTTTGGGTTTTACTGAGAATCAAAGCATTTCCTGCATGTATTTACAGGAAAACTAGATGTACTTCGTGCCTCATTTAGCATCCTAGGGATAACAGGAATGAATGAAAATAGAGTAAAATTCAGAGGCAAACCTTTTCAGATGCTTTACCTTTGTTCTGTTGATTATTGCCTCTGGCAAGAGATGTTCTGCTAATTAGTCACCAGCCTTGATTCTCAGTTCTGATATCAAAGCAATTTCTGGTGACTTTTAAAAGTACTATTTCCCTGTAAGCTTAAACTTCATGTTCATATGACATAAACTAGTACTTCTGCCCTAGCAAATCTTTCCATGGCACTTTGAATGAGCCAGACTCAATTACTGGTGGAGACACAGCTCTCCAAAATTTGGAATACCTGTGGCATAGGAATGACTTTTCTCAACACAATCGCACAGTCATAGGAAACACTTTGCATTTGATGGCACCAGTATTACAGTGCTGTGATAAATAAGATGCAACCCTAAGCCCTCTTTTAAATATTATAGAGAGAAGGAAAGGAAAGGAAAGGAAAGGAAAGGAAAGGAAAGGAAAGGAAAGGAAAGGAAAGGAAAGGAAAGGAAAGGAAAGGAAAGGAAAGGAAAGGAAAGGAAAGGAAAGGAAAGGAAAGGAAAGGAAAGGAAAGGAAAGGAAAGGAAAGGAAAGGAAAGGAAAAGGAAAGGAAAGGAAAGGAAAGGAAAGGAAAGGAAAGGAAAGGGAAGGAAAGGGAAGGGAAAAGTTCCTTAGAGAATACTACAGGCAGTTTGCCTTGAAGAAATTGGAAAATGTGATTTTCCCAAAGTTGTGAGTCTTTTAACAATAAATAGAAACTAAAATGCATAAGCACAGCATGAAGCTCACTCCTCTCTTCTCTCCTGCCTCCTCCAAACATGTGACAACATGTGTGAAAAAATCTTCCTTAAAATGAGTCCTGTTGACTTTCTGACTGGTGTTATCAAGTTTTATATAAAAAATATGCATGTGTGTCTGAAAGAGAATGTATTATTTAGTGTTTGTCCAATGATGTGGTAAAATTTTAAATATATACATTCAGTATATATTTTTGTGACTTCCCCTTGTTGCTATCAAGAGTTAATTTTCAAGCAGCCAAAATAGCAGGTCTGATATGAGATGTCTGTGTAGCAGAGGGTAGGGAACTAAAATCAGTGCTCCAGTTTTAGATGAGAAGCATCTGAGGAACATTTCCAGCTGAGGTTGTACTCATGGAGATCAAGAACAAGCATCACCAGCTGGAAATTGTAGATATCCAGAGAAAGACAGACGACAGATTGTATTGTCCATGAGCTGCATTGTAAAAGGTCACAAGCACCACTCTGAACATCTTGTGACAGCATGAGAATCTTCCACACAATAAACCTCCAAATGTAACTGTTTGTCATAGAAAACATATGGAGTTGGCTTCCAAGTTTATTAATGTTTCATTTCAGCAAGATATTTTTCCTGATCCACAGGCTCTCAACCAGATCCTCCCCTTCCCAAGGCAGAGCTCCATAAATCACTGCTGCTCTCTCTCAAAAGGTCAGTTCCTTCCCTCCCTCCCAGCCATCACTAAACTGCGGGTATCCATCAGTTGCACCACCCCCATGTGTGAACTATGCCATGGCATCACGGTGATCCCAATGAGATACTGTAACTCTGCAATTGCATTCAGACATCTAACCCACCCATGGGTTCTCCATGCTGTATGCATTCATGTACAAGCATGCCAAATAAGGTACCAGGTTGAGCTGATGTCCCAGAAAAAGATATGAGAGCTTTTTCCATGATGCCATACTGTTGGCACTCTCTTATTGCTGTGTATTCACTCAAGCTGACTTCTTTCACCCTGTTTATTGCACGTCATCCCACACCACTTCCTTACTTGATGGTAGGCTGTCATCTCCCTCCCTGTTTTGTCATTCCTAATTTACAGCTCTTCTTACCATGCTTGCATATGGCAGAGCTACTTTAGCTCCCCTTTGTCAGGAACACTTGCTAGCAGTAGTTGACTCTCAGATAGGATCTTATAACCATGAAAACCATATCCCTGTTATTGATGACAGCTGCATAATGCCAGCTGTCTGTCCACTCCTCCTCAAGACCTGTCTCTCCTTTCTTTGGCAGGATCAACCAGAAAACCACCTGGCCCACCATAACCCTGACCCTGGCTACCAGAACCATAGAGTTATACCTAACATGTTCACAGCTTCCTGGCCAATATCACTGTTGCCCATGTGGAAGAGTAGCAATAGATAATAGCCTAAGGCCCCACAAGTCTTTATTCAGTATCTGAGATACAAACCCCAGGAAGAAGAAAATGCCCTTTGCCAGCAGGTGAGGTCAGCCTATGGGGACCTTCTTCCCTGTACCAGGGAGTCTGCCCCTGCTCTCACTTGCAGGTTGCACCTGGTGTTTTTGCAGGTTCAGGCTTAGCTGGTGCAATTATTTTCCTGGACCAAGCTGCTGGACCCTGCTTCCAGGGCACTCAGTATTTTGTAGGTGCAGATCTGCAGATAGGAGTAGGAATGCTTCCTGTTGCTAGAAGTCACAAGTTTCCTTCCTGCTGTTGCTACAAGCCACAAGTTTCCAGCCTTCTTTCCCCTAACCTTCGTGAATGTGTGAGGAATGTGCTCTGTTTTTCACAACACATAACAAATGATGAGAGAGGAACTGATGGACAGTCTCTCTGTGTCCACCCACACCTTAGTGCTTAATCAAAGAGAACCACTTCCCCTCTGTTACCAACATATATTACCAACAAACCATTGTCAGTAGTTATCATGTCTGTGTTTTTCTAGTGGAAAGGGAAGAATTTCATCTTCTGTGATGGGACAGAAAGGCAGGGCAGCTCAGCAAATATCTGCAGGGTAGAGACTGTACTCCGTTAGGTCCTTAGGTGCTACTATAATAAAAAAATATTAAATCCTGTGTATCCAGAAATAGAAAGCAGCCTGTATAATCAAGGATTCTGCCAGCTCACACATTTTTCACCAGGATGGAATGATCGAACCCCATCCACCTAATCTTCAAGTGATTAGTAAGACAAAAAGTGCAGAGGATGTGGTGATCACTCCATTCCTACTGTCATGCTTGGCTAGACCACAGAAAAGAAATTGCATCCTTAGCTAGATTGATAGGCACAGCCCTGAAAAGGGGTTTTGAGCTCTAACCACACAGTTACAGAACTGGTGCTGGAGGCATCTGAATGTCCTTGAAAGTGAAAAAGAGAACTTGGACAGTAAACAGACTTTGGGTGCAGCAGACCAAAATGCAGGTTCAGGTCAAACAGATTTATCTGGAGACCAGGCTAGGTTTGAACCAGTACAGGCAGTTCAAATCTAATGAAAGGATCCCTGGTAACTGTGGAAACCCCAGGAGCGGTGCTGCAGCAGAGCTTATGGCTCACCAACCACAAGATCACACAGCAAAAATGATCTCTTCAAGGGCCAGAAGATACAGTACTCTGAGACTAAAATACTGAATCTATGGAAGTTTGGATGCTGAGGTTAGAAAGCATTGCTTTGCAGCCGTGGGCAAAAGAACCAGAAACATGAGAACTTCTGGGATGACTTGGAAGTTGTTGTCTCCTCATTTAACCCATATGCCACTGTGATACCGTTCACTTGCTATCTTCACACTGGTGTTATACCTCTATGTATCTATGTAGCAATGGTATTGCTGGGCATCTCAAGGAAGCACAATAACATTCATAGGGAAATGCAAGCAGACTGTCTTCTCCTGCAGCTAACCAGCTCCTGTCTCAAAAGCTCTTCTGTCTGGGACATGAGCTCAGCTTTTATGAACAATAAAACAAATGCAGTGGAGACTTTCTATTCACCACAAGCATGGTGGTTTTCTGAGCTCAGCAGTTTAGGAGTGTTATAAATGATAAGCTGAATCCATGAATTAAAAATATTAATAACAAAATTTATTGATACAAACCAAAAATCAAGAATTTTAGAAATAGAAAAACCCAGATAAAACCACAACCAAAGTGCAGTTCCGATCCCGGGAATTGGCACTGGGTGAACCACAGGTTCTGCCCCCTGTGGCACAGAATGCCCCTCTGGTTCACAAATTTGGAGTGTGCAGGGGCCATTTTATACAGTTCCCGGGCTTGTGCAACTGATTACCTCATCGGTTCTTTTGTGTGTATGGTCTTGGATTCATATTCATCTGGTTTCTTTTCTGGATGTGATTTTGGTGAATACTTTTTTCGGGGAGACGTAAACCTATGTCTGGGTTTGCAGGAACCAGGTATTGAGATGTATGGCCTTGATGAGATTGGGATGGTGGATATGGGGTGCTGAGTGCTTGGCTGATGATTTATGACGGCGATGCTCAGCCCCATCTCCCATGGGTGGCACCCTCCTTTCTTTCGGTGATGGGTGGTTCTCTGTTTCTCGGCAGAGGAATGTCTTCCCGGAACCCTGCATTCCTTAGGCTTAAGAACATTATACAGTAACATACAAACTAACTCTCAGACTACAGTTATATAGGTTTTATAAAATGTTATAAAAAAGAAAACACGAATTAATCCTACAATATTTATCACGAGAGGAAAAAAATATTTCCCATTGGTTATTTCCTTCTACTACAGAGTTGATATGGTCACTTAAACTCAGATGTCTTTGAAGGAGGCTTATCTCAATAGCCAAAGTGGTATGGTATGAGAACCAGCCAATTTTAATAATAGTCTCATTAACTGACACCTCCTTTTGGCAGCATGACAGCCCTCCCTAATACATCAGCACTTTTAACTGTTTCTCGTGCTGCAGGCTTCAATACTGTACAAACCTACTAGATTTTCTGACAAAAGAAAGTATGACTTTTATTGAATTTTAAAAACATATATTCCACATCATACAACTCCAGATAACTTACATTTTAGTTCGAATAATGACACTGAAAGAATCTTTGCTTTGTTTTGCAATGTGCTGTACAAGCATCAGAGGACAGAAAGAGTTCATGAGGTATGAGAAGATGCAGCTTGTAAATTATTCCAAGACAGGCTCCCTTTGGTGCTGTGGTGTTTTGTGCTCTGCTTTTGCTGGGTCCACTTACCCAGTTTGTTAAACTTGTGTTCAAGTTTCAACTTGAATACTAGTATGTAGATTGTCCAGACAGAAAAATCTCCTAGATCCACCCCCTAAAAATGCAGAGGTGCATAACATCCAGAGGAAGGCAAACTTCTCCAAAGCATGGACTTCTTCCATCAGGTCTGCACAGCAAGCCATGGCCGGTCTTTTGACCCTGTGTCTCTGTAGAGAACCTCATTACTTCTGCAGAATGTGACATTGCACATGTGTCTTGCAGTGTATGTGCACAAAATGTTTTGTACTTTTGAAATAAAGTGCTAACCGTCCCTTCTAGCAACACCCCTAAAACAACAGACAGCAATTTTGGATTTTTGCATTTGCATTTGCCTGGATGTGGTCTTTCTTTTTCTTCTTTGTTCATTGGTTTGTGGGGTGGGGGTTTTTGGTTGGTTAGGCTTTTTTGAAGGGGGGAGTGTTCTGGGTTTTTTTTGGGGGGGGAGGGGGGTGTTGTTATTTTTTGTTCTTGTTTCTGTTGTTTTTTATTTACAGCAATAAAACTTGACAAAAGGAAAATCTATTAACTACTTAAAAATAATCTAGGCAAGACTTGAATTCTAAACTTTTCCTTCTTGCAGTCAGTCTTTTATCTTGCAAACAGAGCATAAAGGAAGAGGAAAGGAAAACACTGGAGGAGTGAAAGTCTGTTCTGCTGTTGCACAGTTAGTTTCTAGGCAGGACACACTGAAATTAAAGTCACTCTACTTAGACTAGACAGAATTGTTACTGTAACAGATTTGAGTTACAAAGTATCCTTTTAATGTACTTTCCTTCTTCAAGTGCTGTATTTCTGTTACAAATTCACTGAAGATATTTCTCTGAGTAAAATGGTTTAAATTATCCCTCAATCTGTTTCTTTTAGAGTTTGCTAGAACTGATTTGTTGATCAGATATAGATACAGATAGTTTTTGTAGAAGTCAGGGAGAAGCTGAAAGGGACTTCTGGTGGTCTCCTAATTCACCTTTCTACTTCCCATCAGAACTGTGAAACTTTCCTTCACACTCCATCTGGTGAGGCAGAGTCTGGTGACTGTAAATCATCCATGCCATTACTTATCTATGTTTATGATCCTAATGTCTAACCTAAACCTTCCTTGTTTTAGTGCATGCTCATTTCTTCTTCTCATCACATCACAGTGATGACGTACAGAGACCCACATATTTGCTTTGCCTGTGCTATTTTTGTTTGTGCTATTCTTGTTTGGAGACTTTTTCTTCTGTTTTCTCTCAGCCTTCCCTAAACAAACAGTCACACTCCCTCTAATCCTTACTCAAAGGTCATGTTTTACACACTTTCAGTCTCCTTCTCATGATTACAATTTCTTTGAAACATGGTAGCCAAACCTTAATACACCTTTCCTATTTAGGCATTACCAACATAAAATTATCTATGGCACACAGTACTCTCACATGAAGTCTTCTGTTTTTGCCACAGCAATTTCATTTACTGATTCTCGGCTGTGGCTGTGTACGACCCCTACATCCTCATCTGTGGATCTGCCACCCTGCTGAGAGTTTCCAGTCCTATATTTATGCAGCTGATTTTTTGAACTGTAACTTGTAGCCTTTTTTTTATCATTTCTGCTCTCTGTCAAGATTTTTTGAACGTATTTCTCTTCTCCAAAACTGTCACAGGCTCTTACAGATTGGTTGTAGCTGCTTATTTAGCAATGCAATATTCCATCATCTCGAATGCCACTGGGAGCAGTGCTCTTTAACAGAACCAGGACAGGATAGACCCCTGGGAGTAGCACAGGGATTTTGGCATTACACAGCTGAGTGCATTTTCCTTTCAGCAGTATTGCACCCATGTCATGGGAGTTTTCTTCAGGTCTTGTGTGCCAAGATTACACCTGAAAATCTCAAAAAAGGCGGAGTCCACAACCCTCCTACCATATTACAGCCACCGCATTTCTCCTCTGCATGGTGTGTTGACTTGGTTAGACCACTCACCTAAATACTTTTATTTTTCTTTAGCATGGTAAGGGCTCTGATGATTAACTGAGGAAAGATATTTAGTCTTTGTAATGTTTGAAGAAACATTTATTCTTCATTAACAGAATTCTCATTGATCTCACAGCAACTAATGACATTAATCAGACATTTACCCACCGACTGATAAAATATATTTAATCACAGAGTGGTTTTTTACTGACTACCATTTTAGGAGTGAAATAACCAGAAAATCCTACCTGCTTTTGGGACTACAAGATTTTATTTCTTGTAGCACTATTAGAAGCTGTCTAGGTGAATGTTGGGGGTTAGGTTTGTTCCTTCTTTCTCTAAAGAAATTTTCCCCATAAGTTACCAAGGAGACCAAGTGTTGGATACTGGAGAGTACTTAACTGAAACAAAGAGGTGGACAAAGGTGGAAGGGGGAGATAACGCAGGTAAAAGACAGATCTTGAGGCAGCTGCGTGTTTTTCTTTTTCCGGCGTTTGGGGAGAGAGAGAACACCTGTTGCTGGCTGGAAGAGTTTCACTGTGGTCAAAGGGATCCAGTCCTGGGAAATCTACTATCACCGGTTCGGCCTGAATCCGGAGTTTTCTTTGTCACCCGCAGGAGCTGGGCCAGGCCCTGCCTCACCTTCGGCTTCTTCAGCGCTGCTCCTCTTGCTGCAGTGTGACCCTGCACCCCCTGCGCTGCCGGGACATCCTGCCCCTGCCTGCCGGGACACCCTGCCATCCCAGCTACCAGCCCGGGACTTTTCCACTGTTTCAGCTTGGTGCTCTGAGGATCCTGCAGGGACACCGAAACCAAACTGCCCTGGGTTTTGTGAAACGAAGCCCTCAAGGTTCTTGGTACTCTTGTCATTTGTTATTAATGCTGTAGTTGTTTGGTGGGTTTTTTTGTGTTTGTTTGCTTTGTAATACATACTAGTAAAGAACTGCTATTCCTATTTCCCAAATCTTTGCCTAAGAGCCTCTGATTGTAAATTTATAATTGAAGAAGAAAAAAAAAAAGGGGTGGGTGGGGGGGTTACACTCTCCATTCCAAAGGAAACTGCAGTTGTTGCTTTTTTTTCTGTGTTTTGTTTTTTTTTTTAATTATTATTATTTTTTTTATTACCTGGCAGATACCTGTCCTCCCAAACCAAGACAGTGAATAAAAACTCCTTACAGAAAGATACACAGGATTTCCATTGGTAATATCCCTTTCCTGTATTTAGGACTAATCTGGTATTAATGCCTGTCTTAAATAAGAGGCAGGGTTCTAGTACAATTAATTATTCTGAACTTAAGAGCATTTATGAACATTTAAGAAATATGGAAATAGAGAGCAATTAATTATCTTCTGGTATCAGCTTCACTTGATAACAATTTCCCTATTGAAGCCGAATGATGGAGCTGGAACTTAGATTTCAGCTAGAGGGAGGAGTTCTTGGAACAAAATCTCAGAACCAAATACCGCTGAATGTTTAGAGTGCTTTTCTCATTAACCTGATCCTACCAAACCATGTGGGAGTGAAAAAAACACCCAGCAAATAATTAAACCCCCCCCCCCCAAAAAAAAACCAAACACCAAAAAAACAACCCACCATAAAAATAGCTTTATCTACTTCCAACAGAGAACAATCTCGGCAGAAAATTTCTGATGAAACATTTCTTCATCGGGGTATGCCATTCATTGAAATCAGAAGGCTCCACAAAAGAATTTCCATTTTTGACCAATTTCCAATGGAATCTAGGCAGGTTTCCAAGACAAATGAGCCTGCCAGTTCTCTTCTGAACAGCCGTTTGGCTGGTTCTAGGAGATCTTGAGCTTACAGGCTGCTTTGCCTTGGGTTTGACAGAGTGCTGAGGGCTGGGAAGGAAGGACCCTCCACTTTGTGACTTCTTGGCAATTCCGATTCCCCAGACATGTGGGGGTGAGGCTAACAGGCTTCCCCAGAACTGAGGCATCATGCCATGAAAAAACTCAACGCTCCTTGGTTTCATTCCAAATTTTGAAATATTAAAATCTTCTACTGCATAAAAAAAAAAATCGCATTTCTTCCAAATGCTATGAGTCTTTATTCCAGATCAGAGCCTAATCCTGTAAGCACGTGCATATCTATTTATTACAAGCTGTTGTATAAAATTACACAGATATTAATGGAGTTCTGACAGGCTGACTATACATAGGCATGCAAATGACAAAGGCCACACCTTAACATAAGACAAGTCAGTAGTGCCCATGTTGATGTGGGCATATAACACTGGTGTTGCTAATGCTTTCTTTACAGTACTTAAAAACTGACTGCTTCTTTCAATATATCTTTGAAGTATTAATACATGGTATTCCATTTTAGAAGCAAAAAAAATCAATATGGAAATGTTACTGGTTTTTTAAAACCACAAAACATATTAATATAATCAGGTTTACTATTTCTAAGTCCAGCATATTCTATTAAGAGTCTTAGTTAAAATTAAATGCCTTCTTTTGTGCTTTAGATGATCATCTGTCTTCAGCCAAAGAAAATAACAGCTTCCTTGCCTGTTCTTTTTACTTTTCACTTCTCACATGCTAGTCTTGCAGTCAGGGAATTACAGCCATTACAGCTCAGCTCACAGAGCGAGTATGTGTCTGTTTCTTTTCCATTCCTATGTGATGCAGTTGCTCCTGTCTCAAACTTAGGCTAACATGGCAACATGACCTGTGTACTGATGCTACTTTGTCTTGGTGATCTACACAAACAGGAGAGTAGAAAACAGCTATGGAGATGGCAGTGACTTCAAAGTCACACCAGATTTTTTCAAAATAAGGCTGTTTGTTTTTCATGTGTTTCATGGTTGTTTTGGTATTCTCACATTAAAATGTTTTGGGAAAAGCTCCAATATCCCTTTTGTGATGCACAGTGTCAAATATACAATTAGAACTACAAAATGTGATGAAAATTACCAACAACCCACTAAATCAGGGTAATGGGCGGCCCACCAAAGAGTAGAACTTCAGTAAAGGATGACCTTTGGAAACTTGATGATTGGGTTAGCAGAGACTTCATACAGTTGTAAGAGCAGAGGTACAAAGTTTTGCACCTGGAGCAGGACTACCCCATACACTGAGAATTAACTGGCTGAGTGGCAGCACTGATGAGAAGGGCTCATGGTGGAGGTCACAGTGGATGTGAAGTTGAGTATGAGTCACTAACATGGTGATGGGCAGGAGCATGTCAGGAAGTTTGTCCAGTCTGAAGAAAAGCCAAGAGAATTTTACAGTTGCTATGGTAACCTGTATAATGAGGGAGGGTTTAAAGGTAAGACAAGCTAAAGTTCTTCTTTGAATGAGAATGGATCACTCAACCTCCACATTTCTATAATTCCATTCAAACTGTATTTTCTAAAATTTGATTTGATTAACATTCAACACAATTGTCTAACTGAAACCAAGACCCTGGAAGTTTCTTTATTGCAAATAACCAGGATATTATGGTAGGATATACTGTGAAAAAATATGTTCTATTCATGGCTTTTCCTGACCTTTTCTCCGCAAATATATAGTGTTAGCCATTGTCAAATACAGAGCTAAAGGGACCATTGTCCTATCTATTAAGAAAAACACTGGTTCTAGATTTCCAAGGGAAATTACAATGGCTCTTACGCATTTGTAGAATGTAAATATTTGCTGAAGGTAGTAAAAAGTTTGACTGTCTTCCAGTCAACAGTCACAGCTGGTAGACACAGTATGTTCAGATAGTGCCTCTGAGGCAGCACGAAGTCCTGGTATTATGCAACATCCCAGAAAGTTTTTGTATCAATTTCAGTGGAACAGAGTTCAAGCATATAGTTTTAATCTGCCCACTTAAGAGACTGTAAAACAGTGCTAATTTCCCACTCACTTGATTAAAATAGAAAAGTATGAGCATTTTAAAACCCAAATTATGCAAAAGACTGTGCCTTTTGAAGGATAGATATGTGTTGGCAAAGATGAAGCATTGAGTGGATTCACCATTGATTAGTTTCCTAATACTTCTTGCATATATTAAACAAGTTTCAAAGTATCCTCACTTTTGCTGTCATGCCGAATATACTGCCACATGATGAATATGGGGGAGATCCTGACTCCTTTGAAATCGTGGCAAACTTCCCATTGCCTTTATGGGCCAACACCTTGTATGGACACTGTCAATGAACTACATGAGGCAAAATTTTGACAACTGTGAGCAAGAGCTGCTGGCAGAGTTGTATCTAATATCAAATTACGTGGTGATTAAACTTTATTTCTTGCTTAATCAAACATTCAGTCATGTTATGGGATAAAATCTACTATGCTATAGAAGGAAAACACAGAATGACTGGGAAGAGATGAAAGGCTGGTGTCTGAGCCTACCTCAAAACTGAGGCTTTTCTCTCTGTTCCAGCATTCTTAGGCTAACCTACAGTCAAGTTTCTTGCCTCAAGGGTGATCTTATTTCTTGATTTTCTTTCCAAAATACTGGGTCTCCAATATTCTTCTCATTGACTTCAAATTAAGCTGAATCAGTGCCTCCATGGATTTTCATGTACTCTGTTGCAACATTTTGAATTAAACAGGCTGCTTTTAAATAAAACTCCAGGGGTTTTGTTAAGCAAAACCTCTGTGTGGTTTTGACTCAATCTGAAATTCATGTATCTTTAGGCTCCTGCTACTATTTGTCTTGACTTGCTTCGACAGGTCTCATTTCTCTGTATGTTGCAGTGCTTGGGAATGCCACTGGTGACTTTTCTTGCTCTTGGATAGGATTTTTCAGTCTGAGAACTTAAAACTTCTCCAGGATACAAAACCAAAATATTGGCTTCAAGAGCAAGACTGGGAGTTGTTTTTCCTGAGTCAACTGCTTGCCTCAAGTGACTACTTGGTCAGTCAGAAAAACACAGCTGAAAAGTAATTTAATAGGTATAAAGTTAAGTTCCGGTCAATTTGGCACAGAGTGGAGAATCCCACCAAGATGAGTCAGAGATATCAGTGGAAGTTTAGTTACACCTATCCTCATCATTTCTTACATGGGCTTTCAGTCCAATATATCCCTTTGGAGCTCCTATCCTCAGTTTAGTGTATACAATGTTTAAACAGTTTCCAAGCTCTCTGGAAATATCTAATAATCTAAATTGGTTTCATTGTAATGTAAATGGTCACCATTCCTTGATTACACTGCACTCCGAGCTTGCACTGGGACCACAATCAAAAACTAGTCTGCAGCACAGCTCTGCTGGCATTGCACACTCTTGCTTTACCAACTTTAGCAGTTGGTTACTGCTTTCACAAATCACGTTCTGAACTACTGGAGTTTTTGCCATTTGTCGAGGACTTCTAAGTATCTCAGTGTCTGCATGTCCACAAATCCAGGACATACAGCCACTTCTCTAGCACTTACTTGTGCCATAGTGTGTAGGCACAGCCTGAGAGGTTTATAGCATATGGGATCCACTGTGCAACTGATTTGTGCATGCACTGGAAGTAAGACTCATTTTGAACACCAGTTTTGCAGCACATGCGTTGAAGTTCAGTCTGCACATGCGCAAACTCTGTTGTGTCTGGGTACATCAGGCTCCATACATATGCAAACGCATATGATCCATGTCAGTCTGAAAGAAGATTGCAGGCGAAGTAGGCAGGGTTGAAAAGATGGCAGGCAGTCTTCCTCTGACTTCATTGAGTTCACCAGCAGAATGACATGCTACCTGCAATATCACTGGTTTCAGGCAATGTAGATCCTTTCCCAAAGGCTGCAAGACAGTTTGAAATCAGAGTGCCAGGGTGCTCATCACTAAGGAAGAAAACAAGTATTCTTCTCTGTCTCATACCCTGGTGAAACCTATGTAAAACTTCACAATCACAATTCAGAACAAACGGCTATTCATGAATTGTTACGTCTTTAAGACCTGAGGTAGTACAGCATGACCTCCCCCTCAAACCTGTGTGACCAAGATGGGCATTTGCCACACGAGCAGAATAGAAAATGTGTCATATGAAGAGATATCACTGCAGCTATCTGCCTTCCATGCTTGATAGCCAGTGTGTGGGAAACTTTCCTGACTTCCTATGAGGACACAATGCTGTCATTTTATCCCAATGTGTTGAGAGCTCTCTCACACAGCACAAAGCAAGGAACAAAATGTAAACCTGTATATCAGACAAAACCAAAACTTTAGGCGTCAAAGCTGAAAGAAATGAAGAAACAGCTAGTGATGCAGTAGCTGATAAAAACTAATTTTTTTCTTTATATGCAAGCAAACCACCAAACCTGCCCACAGAGCTTTCTGAGTTTGAACAGGTTGCACACATATGAGTGTGGTACAGTATATTTCTACTGTAATAATTTCCATTGTGTAGAAAGGCTAGTTTTGAGGAAGATGAGCAATAGTAGAATCATGGAATGGTTTGGATTGAAAGGGACCTTTAAAGTCCATTCTGTTCTAACCCCCCTGTCACTGGCAGGGACACCCTCCACTAGACCACGTGGTTCAAAGCCCTGTTCAACCTGGCCTTGACCACTTGCAGGCACTGGACATCCAAGACTTGTCTGGACAACCTGTTCCAGTATCTCACCACCCTCACAGAGTAAAGGAATTCTTTCTAATATCTAACCTAAACCTACCCTCTTTGGGTGTAAAGCCACTCTCTCCAGTCCTATCACTACCTGTCCTTGTAAAAAGTCCGTCTGAGGGTCTTACGAGAAACTAATATAATTACTGCTTCTTACTTCTTTTTTTACGGATATGCACTTGTACTTGGAGATAACTTCTGTTGCAAGACATAGCTGTTGCAACACGAGGAAATACCATAGGATTTTTCTCACTAGACTGGTAAAGAAAACTGTGAAACGCTATCAATTCAACCTGAACTGCAGTGGCTTGGTGCATGAAAGTCTATACACATGCAAGCTTTTCCACTTTGTTTTGTAAAAGTACTCCAGTCAGGATGTAGACCTTGTAAGCTCTGATCCCCAGCACAGGCCAGGCTGGAAGTGTCAGCCCTGATGATGATTGTGATGTAAACATAGGGCTGTGTGAGATAACTGTCTCAGTTTTCACTTAAACTACAGATTAAAAAATAAATCAGTTCCATTTGTACTGCGCCTTTTAGATCTTCAATCTAAGACCTTGAAAAAAAAATTTAATTATTTTTTTGCAACTGTTGCTTGATGAAAGGAATAATAATATGGTGGTAGCAGGTTACAGCATTTAATACCATAGTCTTGACATTTCTTATTAAATATTTAACTACTGGAAATGATATACTGGACAAGCGCCTGTGAAGATGAAACCTGTTTTTGAGAACACAAGGTTGATACTGTAAAAATAAGGATGAGGATATGGATAAAAGAAATGTCATAAATTTGTCACCTAATTTTTTATCTCCGAGACAAGATTTTGATTTTTTTGATATTTATTTGTATGCATATTTTTAGGGTGGGCACAAAAGTTTGTAGAGTCACTAAAATAAGTGCATTTAATTTACAGACTGGTTTAGTTTGGGGTTTTTTTCTTTCAGATTGTATGTAAAACACTCTTTGTGTTTATAAAGCAGACTACTTTTGAAACACGGTGGTCCAAAGGCAAGTGGGTGAAAAGATGGAGAGCCTCACAAAGATAACAAAACTTCTGTCCTTCATACATGACCTCAGTATAATTTTTTCTGCGGTGATACTGTAACACTAGGTAACATCTCAGTTATTTTGCTTTTGAGAGTTAAAAGCTGGTGCTGACCAAAATCTCTGTAGCAAATTTACCCTGACAACTAGATGAATTTATATTATTTAAAATATTATTTATATTATTTAAAATAATAAAGAATTATTTCTCTAATTCTTGTATTAAAGTGCTATTTTTTCCATGGAAATAATAAGATTTATGATAAATCAAATGAATTGCCTAAGCACCTTCAGCTCTTTTTTATTCTGGATCTGTTATACATTGCATTTCTCTATCCATATTTTACTGCAGCATATGGGAGCATTTAAATTTTGATTGTAGCAAGGCCTAGTAACACCTAGGTTTTGGGACAGAAACGTTCTAAGCTGCTGAGAAGAAACCTTGGCAGAGACTGCCTCTCAGAGACAGCTAACACAAGTCTATATCTAGTTGTTTCTGAGGATAGCTGTTAATTATTTTCTGTTCAGTATATTCAAACCCTTGAATTAGCCATCATGTGAATTTTCCTAGTAAGGGCAGAAATATCACTTTAAAATCTGATTAAAAGGACTGTGGTCATATTGAATGAAATCTCAAAAGCATAAGAAGTGGATTAACAGTACATTGATCACAAATAGTCACAGCATCACATACTTTGTGTTGTTGTATTTAAATAGCAGAATAAGGTTCCTACATACATACCTAGAATTTACTAAGCAATTTATACTCTCTCTTATTTTTTCTTAAAAATTAATACATGCAGAATATTAAATCTATAAAATCTATCACACCAACAGGTCTGGAATTTGAAAACCTCTGCTCACCACAGGTGGAAGTCAACCATTCCTGAAACAAGTCTCAGGAGCCTGGCTTTGTGCCCAGTGACTGTGGTGGAAGCAAGAATAACATTTTCATATATGCTGGTAAGTAACTCATTTAGCAAGTTCACCTCATTTTTTAATCCATTTGAAAGAAAAAGGGAAGAAATGCTTTGGTACTTCAAAAAACTTGAGGCAAACACACACACACACATTGCTCAAAGTAATTGAGAGATGAAAGCTGTCGAAGGACAGATGATGGCCATATGGCCATAAGGTGGAGTTAGTGGGGAGCTGTAGGCTCTCAGGCAGTATATGAAGGCACTCTTTGCTGCCTACTACTGCATGTGTCTCATGCCTGTCCCAAATGACTGCCCTAAGGAGCAGTAAAGATTCCATTCCTCTCTGCTGGCAGCGCCTTCAGCTCTTTAACTGAAAATACCAGCACAGATGTCTGTTAGTGGCAGAAGCAGTGATGATTTATTTTGGGATGAAGACATGTCTCTCTTGGAAGCTGGATGTAATCCACCTAACTTATTTTGCAGAGCTAATTTCAGTAGACTGTATTATCAACCTCTTTAAGTCACTATGACCCTTACTTTACTCAGATGAGCAAGAGATTCAGATAACAAAGTGTGATTTAACTGCACTTTTGAAGTTGCATTGCCATATCTATTTCTGTTTCTATAGGTATATTTCTATATTTTATTACCACTGTTTCTGAGCTATAGTGATTTTTAACAGCTAGTTGCCTAATTTAATTCCCCAAGAAGAGATCCAAAATTTGATGGTGTATATGAGATGCTTTTATTTGACATTTTCATTAAAGCTACATCCATCAAAGTACTGGGAAGGACCAAGCAATCAATTCTGTCTTTCCCTTGACTTTCCAGCGTGTCACTGATAATGGCCACAGTCACAAAGCAGCCTATGTGAGTCAGTAGGTAATTTGTCCATCTCTTCATTGCTCTTCGAATTAATTTGGATTGCTTTTGGATTAGTGCGTTCTCTTTGTGCTCCCCCATATACTGACATCACAGAAAGTTTTAGATTGTGGTCTGCCGTTCTTGTTTCACACCAAAGTTGATGTGAAGTTCTGTGTAGATGCACTGATCTACTGTAACTACAGTGTTCCCTCCTATTTCTTCTTATTATCTTAGTCAATAGAGTGGTTAAGGCTGTTAGCCTGCCAAGAGAGCTATGGTGAACAATAAGCAAATCTCAAGGTGTGAAAAAGGTTTCTGTGTCACACGGTCCATAGGAGGAAAATAACAAAAAGTTCAGAATAAAGACGACCTCATTTCCACAGTAAGTACCTCCCCACTTGAATTTGTCCCTTAAAATAGATGGAGATATGGTGGTATCTGAGATTATACTGAAAAATACTACAAATGAAGAAAGACTTGTTAGTGGCAATTTTTATGCACAGTGACTTACAAACGTATCATGGAGCGTCATAACTGTATTATGGAAAATAGTTAATTTTTAATATATAGCAGGGCTATGAGATAATGTGTTCATGTCCCGCTTTGCTGATGGTCTCTTACCCCTTTGAAATTCCTTGACTACCTTTACTATTCTGCAAGCAAATGAATGGAATGCTCATGAAGCAATCAGAGTTGAACCTTCTTGTACCAGTGGTGCCTTTGGTCCCTTACAGACAGCCAGAAAATATCAAGCCACTTTCTAAATGTTCAGTACAATGCATGACACTGGATTATATTTTAGATAACTAATCTTACACAGCATTTTCTGTGTTTAGTTTAAAGCAAAAAGTCAGTATTCTACATGCATCTGTAATTTCTAGGTATATGATTTGCTAGGCAAAATAACTAACACAGTTTGCATCATCTTAAAGAATAATGCTTAATACTATGGGACTGAATGAAATAGCATAGAATAGCAAAGCCACAGTCAATCTGTCTTACATAATATTAACTTAGTTAATGTAATTTTTGTTTGTAGTATTGCTTCAGAACCAAGAATAGGCAGTCCTATACCCCTGGAAAACTGCTACTATGCAAAATAATAAGAAGAGGCGTGGTCTAATTATCTGACAGCTCAATGTCCTCACAAAGCACTCATCTATCTGTGTGAACAATATGAAGTTCCATCAGCCCTGAGACACTTCTCAAAATAATAAATGTGTTCAAAAAAAGCTTTGGACCCTTAACTGAATGTTTGTCCAACAAAGATTCTCAAATCAATAAACAGAAATAGGCGCTCACAGCAGTCTTGGCTGAATCAGTCTTTAAAGACATTTCTCCCTCTTGCTGCAAAATGAAACTCTAAGCAACAGGCACTTTGATTAGAAGACTAAAATGACTGAGATGAAATATCCAAGTGGCCATCCAAATTTTATAACATCCAAGAAATTATTTGCACTGTTATACTTGAAAAGGGCATTTTTAAAATTTTTGTCCTGTATCCTTCTGTGGTTGCAGAAGCTGTACTAGCAGAGGTGCCCAATGCTGCCCTGCTAGAATGGAGCTGATCACTTTCTCAGGACATAATAAATACTGGGACTTATAATTTTACAGGCAGAGTAAAAGAGGATGTCTTCTGATACAATTTCACCCTCTCAGATACCTAAAGAGCAAATTTTCTGATCTTGCTCTTAATTACTGTTACTTAATCGATTTCAAAACAAAGCAGCACTCCCAGCAGAGCATTTCTGAAGGCTACTTCTATGTTTCTAGCAGTCAGTCACTTAGCATGCAGAATCATGGCTTAAAAGCTCCACTGCATGAAGTGTGATAATAATTACTTGCAAAAAGATTTGTTTGTTTGCTTGACAAAAAGCCTTTATTCTTGAAGTTGTCTTGATAGGAATGTTAACAAAAGCCACAGGCTTCCAAGGTTGGACTGAATCCTTTTTTTTTTTTTAATATCAGTATAAACAAGCTCTGCATAATTCAATTTCTAATTGAATCTTTCATCTCAGTCATAGCTGTTTGGCTAATAACTCTGGAAAATTATTTTTTTTACTTGACTGGCTTTTAAAAATGGTTACTTCTGCAATACTGCAAATTAAAAGTAATATTATTTGGGAACTGAGGTGTCTTTATGATCTAATGACTATGATAAATGTGAAACCTCCATGCTAGTAAAGGTTTTTTTTTTTGGTTTCTACATTTACTGTAAGATAAATGCAAGTTTGGCATATCACATTTTGAAATATTTTAGATAGCTTATGCTAATTTATGTGATGTGGGGATTAAACGCTGTCAGCTCTCAGTCAAAACCAGGTTGTCTGTCATCACTTTTATTTATTGGAATGCAAAAATCTGACTGCAGAAAGCAGAAGAACTTCATGTGGGTGCTCTCAAGAGAAGACAGATTGGTGGAGCTGTGGTTTTTGAAGATAAGAAGCAGTATGGTGGAACAGTGAAGTTGACAGAGGCCAAAGAATGACTCCAGCTCTAGTGCATGACTTCAGCTAGCAATAAATGAGTGGGGTTTGGGGGGGGCGGGGGGGGGGGGGGGGGCTGGTGTACCCCAAAAGAAAACTCAAAATTAATGAAAACCCATTTTTATTTCTTTCCTCTTTCTCAATGCAAAGATATGGACTTGATGCCTGTTTGCAAATAATGAGAACAATAACAAAGAAACACATTGCCAACCACTTTTGCATCTACAAAGAGTAGCTCATAACTCCATCAATTCTGGCTAAATGCTCAGGATGAGGGAATTAGCAGTATTACATAAAAACTACTTCTTTTTCAAGAATATTTTGAGTCTGAGTAACTTAGGAAAACATTATGGTTCATGAGTTAACATATCTCAGTATCAGAAAACAACTTCCAAACTTGTGTCTCCTCCTAGCACAGCATCTTATTATTACTATCTGCTTTTCCAGAGCTTCAAGTGATTAAATGAGTACTAGGAATGAAAGTTAAATACTAGGTCTAAAATTGGAGAAATAAAAAAAAAAAAGAAAAAAAAATTAAATTCATATCTGGAACTTATAGGATGATAGAATTGAGGCTCTCTGTGCAGTTTTATTTTACTCTTTCAATGTATGGACATTGTGATTGTCTTTATTAATATGGAACTGTACTTACATTTTTCAGTACTTCCCTACCTCAGACCATGGTTTGGATTAAAAAGAAATTGCATTTTCTTTACAGAATTTTCACAATTGCTGTTAACAGAATAAGCTGGAATAAGTAAATCAAAAGCATTATTATAATTAACTCTACAATGTGACTATTACATTATATGGTACCAAATATTCTCATTCTATAAGCAGAGGCAGAGAAATGAAAACCAAAATTATCAATGCACAATATATATCAATTTCTATTAAAAAGAAAATACATCTGGGCCCTAAATTTTCAAAGCATGAGGCTCACTTATTGGCCAAGACAGCAGGCTAAATGTAAAAAAAACCCCGTCTAAAATCATAAAAGCAGTCTGAGGATGGGCAGGTTCAGTTTCCCAGAAAAGCAATCAACTATGTAGTCTTAAGGTCATCATTTGACATCCTGCTTTACCCAGTGCACGCCTGCTTACATCTTTAAAGGAAGCAGCCTATAGTCTCTACCCTTACAGGCTCTGGATTTTTCCAAGACCATCATCCATTTCCTTTGTGAATCTGGAATATCTTGCCATTAATGTAAAATTAAACATGATATCACAACACACACAAGGAAGAACAAACTGAGATTGAATGAGGAGCCTCACTTCTTACAGACATATGAATACTTGGCTTTACTATCTAATTTTTTTCAATGTTTGTATAAGAGAGACGGAAGCTAATTTGAAACAGATTTCCAGAGATCATCTGAATACTGGAGTTGCACTGATCTTCAGTGTTAGTAAGAAAGCAATCATCAATTTAAACAATCTTACAGTAACTGCTGCATGCTCAGCTGTTCAAATGAGTATAAAGAAAAGAAGTAATTACAATTTTCAAAGCACAGTGCATTTTTTAATGGTACAGGATAGTAGGCTGCAAATTCATTCTGTCGCACAGTGTGATAATTACCTGTCATATTTGAGATGGCCATGTCTAATCCCCCTCACACTGAAATGCCTGAAAATCTTTTCACCATCTTCAGAAAGTGCAACATCATCTCTGGATGCTGTAAGGTTTTTGGCATTTCACCTGAACAAGGCAGATTCAGCATTTACAGTTTCGTATTATTGTTGTGTGTATATATATATATGTATATTGTTCTATATATAGCTTTTTGTCCTAAACACAGTAGTTTCACAGAACTAAACCATTCTTTCATTTGTTTGTTTGGAGTAATGCTTTGCAGTCATTGTATTTTAAGCCTGTGTCCTGTAGTAGCCGAACCAAAGAACAGACTCTGCCGAATTGTGAAAAGAATGTCCCTACCTAACTGCAGCTTTTCAAGGAGCTCGTTATTATTCTTGTTACAGTTGCACTCAGAAAATTAGAAAATGGGGAAACAGCACAGTGTTATAACTAACAAGCCCCTACTGTACCCACAACTACAAAGAAAGTAAAACTACAACAAATCCTTCTGCTGGAAAAATGCCAAGACTGACTAGGACTGAGTCCAAAGTTTCTGCAAACTATGTAATTATAAAGTTATCGCTTGAATAAAGAACTCTCTAAGGTCAAGAAACCCCCACCTCTTTCTCAAACATTCCTACTCTGTGTTATCAGGGCCAGGTGGTCTATGTCTGATACACTCTCCTCTGAACACTCACAGAGGGACCCTTGCATCAATGTGCAGGAACAAGGATACACTGCATCCCAGGGCTCCCATGTCCATCCACCAGATGCAGACCCCTATGAACTTGCCAGCCCATTCCTGGTTCTCCCCAGGGAAACTTGTCCATCGCTGCTGTGGGGTGGGTGCCCCAGCAGATGAGTCTGACTGCAGCTGTAAATGTGAAGAGTGGGAAGAGAAAGGCACTGCACAGTGCTGGTGCTGGCAGTTCCCATGTACATGACTGGGGATGATGAAATCTTATGTCTTGTTTATTATCTGGTACAGTCTGAACAACTCTACATTTCTTGTAATTTCTTGCTGCATTTTTCTGTGCTTTTTACACCACTTGTTTTTGCTGATTTTCAGATTTCTAAAAATGCGTCTAGACCCTACTGCTCTGATTGTTTCCTGGACACTGGGCAGCTCTGAAAAATTACAGAAAGACAGAATGGTTTGGAAGTGATCATTAAAAATCATCTAGTTTCAACCCCTCTCTATCGATAATCACCTCTCCTTACCTGCTGGCCATGCTTCCTTTGATGCCATGGAGGGTACTAGGGCCCCTCTGAGCTGCGAGCATGCATTGCAGGCTCATTTTGAACTTTTTGTCAACTAAATGAGAACTCTTTACTTCTGCTTTGCATGTGCAATGTGTTATTTGCAGAATATTTCTGTAATTCATGGAATATCATAACTGCAACTGAATAATTGACCTTGACTGGCTGCCAGACATCTGCCCAGATGCTTGCTTACTCTGCCTCCTCAACGTGACAGATGGAGAAAATGTGAGAAAGCTCATGAAAAAAGACAGGGAGATCCCTTGAAGTCACTATCACAGGCAAAACAGTCTTGACTTGGAAAAGACTGATTTAATTTATTACCCATTAAAAATGAGTAATAAATACCATTTAAATAAATAATAATATCATTAAATAAATAATATTAGCATTAAAAAAAATAGAAGAAAAGTAGGGTAATGAGAAAGAGACAAAACCAAGCACCTTCCTATCCACTCCAGACTTTCTTCCCAGGTTCAACTTCAATCCCTTTTTTCTAAATCTTCTAACTGTTCTGCTTCTTCCTACCCCAAATGGGACAGGTGGATGGAGAATGGGGGGTTGCAGTCTGTGAGCAGCTGCTCCTCTCTGCTGCTTCTTCCTCCTCACACTTTCCTGCTGCTCCAGTGAGAGTCCTTCTCCTAGGGTACTGTCCTCCCAAAACATCCATCATGGGTGATGCAGCTCCTTCCAGGAAATCTGCTCCTATGTGGGCTCTCCAGGAGCTGCATGTTTCTTGAAGGGTACATCCACAGGCTGTGGCATAGAGAACTCCATGCGCTGCGCTGTGAATGTCTGCTCCATTGTATTCTATGGGCTGTGGGGGAATACCTGCACTTTCCTCCTCTCCTTTTCTGATCTAGGTGCCTCCAGGGCTGTTTCTCTTACATTTTCTCAATCCTCTCTCTCTCTCTCTGCTGCTCTGCAGGTTTCTAATCCCTTTTAAAATACGTTTTCGTAGAGGTGCCACCAGCCTGACTAACAGGCTCAGCTGTGTGTCCACCCTCACAGCCTGCTGCTGCCAGCACCAGGGCACAGATACCCAATACATTTGCTGTGCAAGTGTGCAGTAAACCCAGCTTGTCCAAAATGCACCAAGTTTCAGCATTCATCCAGCTCAATTCTGCAATCAATCTGTGACTGCATGTGTCCCATGTGTAGTGAGTCAGCGTGCAGGTCAGGTGTAGTCTGGCCATGGCTCATTGCCTCTCAGAGGCTGTTCCTGCCCTTTCTTCCCACGCTTGCAGCTGCATAACTCCCTTGCTCTAGCATGCCTCACAGCATGATATGCTTTGATTATGATTAAGTTCCGTAATCCAGTGAAAAACTGCACCCTTTTCATTTGCAGAGCTAGCTTTCTGACAAGTTGGTTTCCTTACAGACGGTGAACATCTAACTTAGTTCAGCTATAAGTTTAACTGTGTATGAATAACCATGATGGGCACTGTTCCTAGTGTGCATGCATGTTTTTTATACCCAGAAAACCCAAATGAAAATATGGGTTGCTTTTTTAATGTGAAATGTGGACTGGTATATATGATTTAAAAGAGTTGCAAATATCCATGCCTAAGTCTGTTACAAACTTAAAGCTCTGGGGAAGAAACTAAACAAGTTTGCAGAATTTATTTGCAGGAAAACAAACAAGGTTGCAGGATGTTCAGCTTCGCACATTACAGTCCAGACAAAAATTATCCCAAATTGCACAAAACAATTCAAACCAGGCAAAGGATAGTAGGTAAGGAAAACAAAGACCTCCAGCTGAAGGCCCAGAGAAGGATAAGGGTGCTCAAGTGTATGAAAGGAAAGGATTTGCTTTCTAGACCAGGTTATTCAGCCAGGGGCGTTCCCCTGAGATATGATATGAGACATGCCTATAAAATCATGAGCATCACAGTGAAGATGAATAGTGCATGAAATGAATATTATCTTGGACCCCAGCCTAGGCGATAACACCAGTGTTTTCCAAAACTCGAACATTTACAGGGGAGAAGAAAGCATCCCAGAAGGTGATGCATATCTTACTCCTGGATGTCAAGCAGCCCTATCCAGACAAGCAGGAAGTCTGGGTGGAAAATGGTGGGACTGTCTGAGGACTGGAAATAAGGAATAACTGGGAGCAAAAGAGCAACAACAAAGAAACTGAGTAGATTCCTCACTTCAGTCTCGGTAAGACTCCCATAATCTATAACTTTTATAGCAGAGAGCTCAGATGGGATAGTTTGATTAGGAGTAGGTGTACTCAAAGTATTTAGACTAAGCAGAAGAATTAAGTGTTAATAAGTTGCCAGGACCAGATGACATTCACCCAAGTGTACAGAAGGAAATGAGGCATAATATTGCGGAACTATTGGCTATCCATAGCACATGCTGGAGGAGGAACCTGGGAGCTACTCAGCAGTGAGTCTGACTCATTAGAAAATGGTAGAACAGGTCTTTAGAAAAGAAAGGGATTGCTGAATACATGAATAAAAAGTGTCTATTGAAAAAGTATGCTTTTTCATGTCAGCATGGCTGGAGTGAAGGGGTGTCCTATCTCCCTGGCCTGCTGGAATTATAACATGGGCAAAGGGAATAGAACCCTTGAATTTCTAAAAGACTTTTGACTAGATCACATGCCAAAGCTATACAAAAAATCCAACCTTGCAAAGGCATAGAATTACAGAAAATTACATTCTATCTGATGGAGGATAGATAGACGCTGGAAAATAAAGGCTAATCCAGTACAGAGTGGAAAAATATTGGCAATGGACTTCAGTAGGGACTAGTATGAGGACCAGATTTATTCATACTCTTCACCAGTGATATGGAAAGGGGAAATTCCTCACATTTGAAAATTATACCAAGCTCTTACAATAGGCAGTGAAGAATACCAGAATAAGTTCAAAAAACTGAATGGAAAAAAGATATCTAATTAGTTTCATTCTATCTAAAAGAAGAAACACAGTGCATCAAGAGGTAAAAAAGCAATTGAAGTGCACCTACAGAATTCAGAATTCTCAGGATTCCAGCTCAGGAAAGTGATCTTGGAAACACTGCAGTCAATTTACGAAAATCATTGTCATAGTGTTCAGTATCAGCCTCCCATAAAGCCAGCAAAATGCATATCATTGACAGGAAAGGTGTTGAAAAATAACACAAGGAGCATATTTTTGCCACTATGAAAACCCCTCATTCTGTGAACTTAAAACTTCTGGGTCCTCAAGAAAAACATAGTGGAGCTAGACGAGGTACAGAGAAAGGCAACTAAAATGATTGAGGGGATGTCACAGCAGTTTTATAAGGAAAGATTCAAAAGGTTGAAGCTATTCAAAAGGGAAATGAAAAGTCTGAAAGGAAAAAGGACAAAAAATTTACAAAATTATGAGGGTGGTGGAAAGGTCAATGCAGAAGTAAAATTTACTACACCTTGCAATGCTAGGACTAGAGAGCCCTTGGTGAAGCTAATTTAAATTGGCAAAAGGGAGATACCATTACAGTCTTAAAAGAGAGTAATAAATTCCTTAAAGGGAACAGGCAGTGATGTATGTTACCTTCCAACATCTTTTAACCAAGTCTTGTTGACTGGCCTCTTCTGTTTTCTCCCAGTGACATTTTCTACTGCTACTTTAAAAGACATTATGGCGCTGATGGTTTGTCCCACGGTTCAGAAGTGGGATGTTTCATGTATGATTACCCCCAGTCTAAATGGGCTGGAATAAATGAGGCATAAGGAGAAACTTATCATTGAAAACACATGCAAAAGCCACTGCTGTAATTTCTTCAAACGCCTTAAAAATAAATTGAGAAAGACAAAAGGAATTAAAAAGGAATTTCCTGTCATTGATTTCATGATCCCCCTCATAAAAATATTTCTGGTTCTTTCCTTAAAAATTTATTAAGCATTAACCACAATGTGAATTTTACAATACATTCATATTGAATACTAAGACAAAAAAACAGGAAGTACAAATAAACACAAGCACATGACAGCAGTAATTAAATTCTGCATTGGTCTCTTAAAGTCCCTTGTCCAATAAAATGGAATATTTTAGATTTATTCTGTGCCCTACACAATAATGACCAAATGAAGTGAAACTAGGGTTCAAGTTTTCACAGTTCTCTTCAGCTCAGAAACATACAAAAGGTTTCACCGCCCTCCCACTCTGACCACCACTCCTCCAGGGGATATGCAAATAAATCTGCTCTGATGCCTCACTAGCTCCCTTCCCCCACCAGAACTGATAAAGAACAAAGCTAGAGTTGCTTTCCTTACTTCTCATTCTGCAGCTGAGTAGGCCTAAAACTTCTCACTTTTCCCTCCTACTGAGAGAAGAAAGGAATACTGGATTACTTCCTGCTCGTACCCATAAAACAAGGGAAGTCAAAGCTTTTCTTTCTTCCCAGAGTCTTCTCTCTCCCATACACTGGTTTGCTTGCTGTCCTCTTATTAACCCCAACGAGGTGACACAGGTATCTTTAGCTGATTCATTATTTTCAGATGTCTCTGTCCTTCTGTAATCCTCATCTATTCTGGGCTCATTCATCCTCTTACCATAGTGGAATGGTTAGTTACGGCCTCTCACGTGTATCCCGTGCCTGCACCTGAAGTCCTGGTTTTTCTGCTCACATTGAGTTGTCCTCAAAGCTGATTCTGCCCAGTGTTGCATATTATCCACATCACCAATGCAGGGTGGCCATTCAGCAACAGATTCCTCAAGCCCAGCCCAGGAGCACCCTGCTCCTGCTGCTCACACAGACACAGTGCAAGGGAGACACGAGACCCTGTCTCCCCAGTGAAAATTCAGTGTTATTCCTGTTGAGCTGAACTGAGTAAAGGCAAGTGACTGGAAAAGCAAAGTCCCGCCATTCCTGTTCTCAGGGGATTTAGATCACTCAGCTGGATGATGTTGTTTCAGTTGTTCTGAAGCAAATGGCTCTTTGAGTTCAAATAGTGCCCAACCCTGGGGAATGCCCTAACCAAAGGTATCTGGTAAGAGGAGGTTAAGCTACACCCATCCTTGGTTCTTGGTTTCCTTGGCCCTGCAGAAAGCAGTTTCTAATATCAGACATTGCATTTACTCTAAAACTAGTCATTCATCCATCTGAAGGCAAAAAACCCACCCCAGTATTTAGATGAGCTGAACTGCACTCTATTGAAGGATTTACATTCTGCCACTGAATGGAATGAGCAGTCAGTCATAGAGGCTTCACCCAGCAGATCACTTAAACAGCTAAGAGAGTCATGGCAAAATATCTCTTATCTGGAGAGACACCATTGTTTTAGAAAAGAAGTATAACTGTAAAAATTTTGTAATTTAGGGTTAAACTCAGCTTTTTATAACAATTAGAGATTTTTGTTCCTATTTCTGGAATAGCCTGCCCAGGGAGGTGGTGGAGTCACTATCCCTGGATGTGTTAAAAAAAAGAGTGGATGTGGCACTTGATGCCATGATGTAGTTGAGGTGTTAGGGCTGGGTTGGACACGATGATCTTGAAGGTCTCTTCCAACCTACACATTCTGTGATTCTGTGATTCTGTGATTCTTATAATTTATTATCTTTTATGTTTATTAAGAAGTTTAAATGGATATGTGGTATGTGAGCAGACGTCACCTTTATATTTTAAAGACTGTGAGACATGCCAAATGTTTAGGTAGAAAAGTAAGTCAACTTAAAAGGTGATGTAAGGAAAAAGGTCTTCATTTTAAGGAGGCAGCGGAGGGTATTTATTTTTATTTTTTTTTAATGAAGTCTCTGAGCATATATGGCTCTGAGCAAGAAATAAACGGCAAAACTTTCCAGAAGCAAGAAATTCTCTGTGAAGATTTAACATTTCAGTGCAGGCACCTTCAGACATTCCTGTGTGTTTTGTTCCACCTTTCATTCTGTACCCCCAGTCTGTGTCCCATGTATTTGCATCAGTAAAAATTCTCAGCAGAACAACTACGTAGAATCTTTTCCTATAGCAGTCATAACATGACAACTGCGGGGAAAATATTCTTTTCGTTTATCACTCCAAGTGAGAAAAATGTACCCTCCCCTTTACTATTGAGCATTGCACTGCTTATTCCAAGACGAATCAATGCTCAGTAATTCACGGTAACATGGTCACACTCCTCAAAAAAATAATTTCTATATTGCTGAGGCAAAAGTCTGAACAACTTCCAACACATCAGAGATAAAGATGGTAAATCTGAAATCACTCTGTAACACTTATATCTGAATGATGCTCAACACAATTCAAAGAGATCTTGCCCAATAGAATCCAGAAACACCCTTTTTGTCTGTGAATCAAATACTCATTGCAGCTAGGCAAATGGCTACAGCAAATTCCAGCTAGTTTCTGATAATATCTTGTGATGCACAACACTGATGTGAGCAGAAAATCATAATAGAATTAAATAATGGATTTTATTCTCCAGCTGCTAATTTTTGAGAGAAGTCTTCAAAGCTTAACTCCTTTTTTTTAGTTGAAAATAATGTTTTTCAGTTTCTTCTAGTTTGAGTACTATTTGATGATAAAAATAAACAGAATGCTACTTGAAATAACTACACCATTAAAATACCTATGAAATTTAGGTCTTCTCTTGTAATTATGCAGGACGCACCGAACATACAATGGTTTATATATGCAGTTAAGAAATTGAACTCCTGTGGGAGCAGAAATGTAAATAACATATCGTGGCATTCTAAGGAAATAGAAACCCTTCAACAGAAGGTTCCTGGTAAAGGACTAACAGACTGAACTGGTAGTATTTTAAAGACTTACAATAATTCTTTCAGAGCTAAAAATTTAGATGAAATTTTGACTCTCTGGACATACAAGCTTTTGACAAGCATTTACATTGTACATCATGTACATCGAAGAAAAAATGTTTTCCGTACACTTGTCAGAAAGACAAGTAAGGACATGAAAAATGGTAATAGCAATTAAAAAAAAGTAATAATAATGATCATCATAATAATAAATTCTCAGTATTATCAATATACTAATGTTTCTCAGGTGATTTTTGCCTGGTTTTGTTGTCCAGTACATCAGGCTGTGGAACAGTGACTGCAAATACAGGAGTGCAGAGAGCTACTCTTCAGAAGAAAAAAAAAAAAAATCCTACTTCCATTTTCAGCCACATCATAAGAGAGTTGAGTTAGAAAAAAAATACAGCGTGTGAAATCTTGTAATCTAGTACTTTCCTGTGTGGTAGGCAGTTACTACAGACATGTTTGTTATTACATTGCATTAATACACTTACATGCATTATTTTTAAAATAAGAATTGGGAAGATGATTACAAATGCAGCTGATCTTCCTAGAAGTCTGCCAACACTCACTGTTCTCTGTTAGGTCTGTCTAGCCAAGAGTGAAACACGAAGATTAAACAGATAAATATAAAGGGATTTGTCACTCTGGGACAGAATTTATAATGAATACATCAAATTCTGTTAGGCAGCTGGAGAAGCCTTGAGTTATAACAGAGGCCCCATTAATGTAAGGGTTCTTAGAGGAGCTTGGCACCTTGAAGTGGTGCTTGCCACCTCCAGGTGTTATGCAAGCTGTTCGGAACTTTGAAGAATGAAGTTTTACTTATTTGCACATAAAACTCCAATTAGTGTGCATCAGATTCGCAGTCTTGACAAGTAAAAACCCCAGAGTAATTATCATCTGCCTACTTAGATATTGCTAAAGATATTCTTATAGTGTGGAAGAACTCCCATATTTGAAAGAGGAAATTTGTTGGTTTAACTGAAAGGGAATTAGTGTATGATTTATAATTCATAAAATCTAGAGGGAATACAGAATTTTGCCTATGAATTATATTTTAAATAAAAACCGAAGCAACAGAACAAACTAATTATTCGTTTAATATGAATGCTCTCCATAGAGGAAAAGGTGTCTCATCAAGTGTGCAAGGAATTAAACAGATACTGCCAAAGCTAAGGACAAAGAATAATGAGTTTAAAAAAAACCATTCTATTTTCTTTACCCGTTTCCTGTAGCCACAGTGTTAATACTGACTTTCATTCAAATTTGTCTCGGGCTTATTTTTCTAGACTATCTTTATTGTTTGTTTTTGGTGGGGTTTTTTTGTTTGTTTGTTTTTTTGTTTTTTGTGGGTTTTTTGGGGTTTTTTTTGAGCAGTTTACAAATCTGGAAGATCCTTATAAAGTTTAAAAAGGAGGAGATGCATTCCTCATGCCTCCAAGAGTCCATTTTGGGGAACCATCTGCAGTCATTTTTACAGTAATAAAGGTTTGTATTCAGAATTGCTGGTAAGCGATGCAAGAAGACAGTCAAGAATAAAGCTTGTTTGTTTGCACTATTCATTTCAAGAGAGACAAAGCCTTATCTTGGAAGCTCATAAAGGACCTGTGACTCCTGATCACACTCACTAAGGCTCTGGTAGATTTTATATTGGCACCTTGTTACCAAATAAAGAGGCAAAATCTATCTTCTTCTGAAGATACACTCTGTGATATGCACATTTGGTTGAGAAAATGTGGAGTTTAAGTAGAGTCAATTTCATTTAACTCATTAACAGCTGTGTCAGTCACTATGGGCTGCATTCACCAGCACTGTGCTCTATAAACTCATTATCTTTTTCGGGGCTGAAATGAATGCAAATTGACTTGCTAGCAGTTAACCTCACTGGTGTCAGCTGCTGCCTAAGCTGCAGAAAAAGGGTTATTCAAATGTGCTGCATGTGGCCGAGGCAGACATGATGGAGCTGCCTCCTTATTGCTCTTGTCAGAGGGATCTCTTTGGCACTCTGTCACATTGCACTGCACAAAGCTGTTTTATTCCTTCACTGCCTCAGCAAGCAAGGTAGGCTCAGTGACCTCAGTAAAGCAGGTAAATGTGGTTTTCTTCCCCAAAGCTGAAAACTAAATGTATTATTTTGTCCTTCTACTCGGTCATAAAAAAATCAATTTTATGTCAGCAACAAAGCTGCTCACTGAAGTGTTGTCGTCCTGTTCATGGGTTTTGTAAAGAGCATATTATTCTATTCCATCTGGGTGGAGCAGAATTGCTTATTTTTGCTCAAATGGGTCAGTGTCACTTATCAGATGGTGGAGTGCTACTTATCTCTCTTCATTGTTTCACTACTTAAATGGGAATGTCTTCTGCTAAGGGACCATTAAGAGCTCATCAATGACATTACACATTACAGTGCACTATTGTAAGCTGCTCCACACAGGGAGGGGGAGCCAAACCATCTTAACCTAGATAAAAAGGAGCCACAGTCCCACTAGGAATCCAGTTTTTCCACCGGATCCCTGGAAGAAGACCGGACCCATCTCACCATTACTGGACCCTTTTTCTTCAACGGGACCATCTCTACTCCAACAGAACCACATCTGCCACTCCAGGAGGGCTTACTTTGGACTGCTTCCAACACCCTGACCAACAGGGTGTCAGGTTGTATTTCTGACTCTGTCAGGGTTTTCTAGGATTTCTTGTTTATTTGTTTGCTTATTCTTCTGTACTATAACATCTGTATTTTTATATCCCTAGTAAAGAACTGCTATACGTATTCCCAAAATCTTTGCCTGACAGCCTTTTAATTGCAAATTTATGATAATTTGGAAAAGGGAGGGAGGGGCTTACATTTTAAGGAAGACTCCAACCCTCCCTGGCAGATACCTGTCTATCTAAACCAAGACACTTCCACGGCCAGCTGGGAGCCCTGAGGCTGAGCCAACACCCCTCTCTGCAGGGATATCTCATGTATCTGTTACCCCCATGCTGGACCCAGAAAGTGCCTGTCCCTCTTTTCCCTCGCATCTCTTGTGCCAAGCCCTACCCAGGTGACACTGTGAGACTGTCCAGGGAAAGGTGACACAAGGTAGAGCTGTCCATCCCCAGGTTTCCTCTTTGCTCTTGTCTCTGTGCTTCGGAAGCCTCCTTGCTAGCGTGGCTTCTCCCCAGAAGGTGCAGAGGTAGGCAGGAGTGGGCAGGGGTGCTGGTTGTGTAATACAGGGCCTCTGGGGCTGACTTGCTCTCTATGCTCTGAACCAGTCAGTGCAAACGGGGCCATGCAAAAACCACTTTGTCACTGGTACTGAGCCAGTGTGGATTTTTCTGCAATCATCTTCTTCACTTCTATTCAAAGCCAGTCCTACCTGTGAAAGGCCTGGTATTTATTCAGATTCTTGTTGTCAAAATGTAAACTATGGGGATTGATCATCTTCCTGGGACATCAGTGGAACTTTTTTAGCTTGTTTTTAGTTGAGAGTATGTTCACAGTCTGGATGTGAAAAAGAAGTTGTGTTGTGTGTCTACTGAATGAGGGGTAGCATTTGAAAATTTGAGGCTTAAAACCCCTTTTTCTTCCAAAAGTATTTGTCCAAAGAAGGCTGTGTAAAAAAATTCTTCACCAAACAATTTTTATCATTGTGATTGCTAAAGCGGGAACTGACAGGGAAAATGGCTTGCTGAGAACTGTAAATATTGTTAAAGTTGGAATATAGTGTGCTTAGACCCCACCTGTTCTGTAATCCTACAGTAAATTTATCTGTTAGTATAAAACAAAGAGATACTACTGCAAGCAATGGACATCCCCTATCAGGTTAGCACTATCTCTATGGTTACATAAGGTGAATCACAGACCTACAAGGCTAAGTGGCAGACAAGTTACAGTTTCTCATACATCAGTGGTGTCAATCCTTGAGAATTTACGTTTAGTGTATTAATAAAAATAGAGGGCACTTCTGTGTAGTATCTACTTTTCCTATGTCTAAAGTGCTCTGTATGTCAATTCTGTAAGCTAATGGGATAGTAATGGATCAGTAGTAATAGCATGAGAAAATGACACTCTAGCACACAGAAGCCAGCAGATTAGCTGATCAATGCTCCATCAGTCATCTGGTACAATAGAAATAGTCATTATAAAAGAACTACAGTACTTGATCTCTTTAGAAAGCAAACACTTGACACTGATTTCTTTTTTTTAAATTTTTTTTCTCTCACAAATGTTGAAATGTTCCCTAAAAGTATTTTTGATGCAGTCAGATGCATTGACCACACACAAGGCTAGAAAAAAATAATCTCCAGGCATAACTGTTGTTCAGCCACTGAGGGGCTACACTGAGAAACACAGAAAGTGAGTCTTTCCTGTTTCCCATGTCTCTCTGGTGTCCAAAAGACAAACGGACAGGCATTTCAGGAATTACCTAGAGAGGGTTTGGTTGGCTTATCATCTGGGAATGTATGAAAGGGCCATTCTGTCCCTCATTTTTTGACCCACGGACTTATCTCTTAATTATACCCAGGAGTGAAGGATACAAGGGCATAAGGATATCAGTAATGTAATTATTATCAGCAATCTTAGACTTAGGAACAAAAAACTGACAGCAGGATTGAAAACCTCAGTAAACATATAAACCAAAACTGAGTCAAGTGTCACTTTGAAACCTGAGAAAGCCAAATGACTCCCCAGCCAAATTTAATGGAAAACACATTATCACTGACAAGTGCTGAATGCTTTACTAAGGGGACAGGAAAACCTTTCTTACTTGAGGAAAGTTTAGAAAGACTTCAATAATTATCATATGTGAACACTAAATTATTCTGTCCTACCAGCGAGAGTTCCTCACACCCTTGAGTTTTCCTTCCTTCTGCCCTCAGATGGCTGTCAACAGTAAATTTGCTGGGTTCAGGGCTGTTTTCAGGGCAGACCCCATTCTAGCTGCCTGCTAGCTGCAAAGGACCCTTGCTGATTCTCCTGGCATCTCCTCCTGGTACCCTATCCTCTAGCTCCAGCACTGCCAGCTGCTTCAGTGTTTCTGCCTTATCACTTACCTGTCTGTGTCGTACTGCCTCTGTGCTCAGTCTGTTCAGTATCCAGACTCTCTTATCTATCCTCACAGTTCGGGAGAAGAGCTATGCCTGTTTCTATTCCCCATTTTTCCAGGTAATGCTTGGCTCCACAGCCAAGATGATCTTTGGGCAGCAGAGTCCAGACAAAGAAAAGAGCAGGTCTTCAGTCCAAAGCCTGTGTTTCAGCTCTGTGAGGGCACTTCAGAAATGTCTGAGTGCCAGGGATATATCATTCTGTTTAAAAATACATCTCAAATCTTGCCCTGGCCATTGGCTCCCAACAGGGATAAGGCAACCTCTTCACTCAGATTTTTTAAAATAATTAATCTTTTTCTGGCATCCTTTTTTTTTTTTTCACTGACCACTGTCAGCTTCAGGAAACTTTTGCTACCTCAATTTCTTACCATCAAGAGCAGCTGCACCCTGTGACTGTCTCGGGGAGATCATTGCTGTAGGCAGTGAGGGGAAATGGGGAGAAGGCAGTTATGGCTGGAAGGTCTGTCTCTGGGTCCTGTCCTCATCTGCCAGAGGCGGCGGCAGCAGCGCTGTGGCTGCTTATTCATAACCTCTGGAAGAGGCATCTGTCTCTTCAAGTGTCATTCATACTTGAATGACTATTGCATCTCCTCCAGGGAAGACACCAGATGGAAGTGTTCTGAATGCCAGATTTGACTACAGGTGGCCAATGGGACCACACTAGGTCAGACATGAGGGCTCACTAGTTTATACCAGGAATCCAAATGATTTCTGGCCAAACCTCATGCTGCTTGTCCTGAAATCACGCAGAACCGGCCTGCTTATTCCATTCCCTCCTGTGTGTCCTCTGTAGATGGCATCAGAGCTCTCTCCATCTGTGAGCTGAAGGCTTCAGGGCTAATGATGCTTTTGTTATTTTCAGTATTGGGTAATTCTTAAGTGTTCGACTTTTACAATTACCACAAGCCTGCTCTTTGCTGAAGTGAAACCAGTTGTTTCACACAGCAATAAACAGAGAATGTCACTGGTCATCAGGATGCTCCTGCAGAGTCTAAATGTTGCAATGTAGTCCTGTGTCATGAGGCACATTATCTCCCTTGAAATACCAGGGTTGATCATACAGGTAATGCCTACAAAAATATGAAGTGTAAAAAGAAGCTGTGAACTAATTTAGTCTTAAGCATGATGCGAAATTATGCTCCCAGAATTAAAAATTACCTGTCAATGTTAGCATAGAAGCACATGAGGAATTAGTATCTTACTAACTCATGCTTGGTTCTATAAATGTTATTTCCCATTAAAAAATCCTTCATGGGTATGACCTACTAAACCACATTCTTTCATGCAGCCTGAAGTATTGTTATCTGTACATAAACCATTCTGCCATTGTAGTGCAAGATACCACAGTATTTTGGACGATTAGTATCCAAAACCATTCAACCACAAGACAAGGATCCCTGATGAGAAAACCCATGAGCTTGATCATCCCTTTATTACCCGCTAAAATGTTCTCATTTGCCTTCCCTATGCAAAATTTGGCTCTCAGTACTCAAAGAAATTAAATTTTAGAAAAGATGTTTTCACAAAAATGAATCTCTGCATTGTGTAAAAGGGAATGAGTTGAGGGGAGAACATGGGGCTGTATCCAGATGAAACTAACTCCAGGACAGGTTTGATTATCTACCTGATCAAGGCAAGGTTGTGGCAAAAAGAGCAAAATGAATCTGCTGTTGTAATGTGTTACAATTTAACAAGCTGATACAAACTGGATGCCTCAGTCAGTCCATCCAGGACAGAGAGAGAAGGAAGCTGTGTGGAATACCTGGAAACACCTTTCAAAGGTCTGAACAACTGGCCTCTCTGTGAATTTTCATGACTGGCTGTGTGAAGGTAAGAAGACATCTTTCTGAATACTTTTTTCTAAGATGGAAATGAGCAGTAAACTCTGCCAGCTGCCACGAGACTCGTGGTGGCAAAATTGTGAGCTAAACTATCTGGTTTTTAATGGTGTCATTTCCCAGACAAAGCATCTCTGTGTCTTGTATACAGAGAGATGGGAATGTCTGCCTTGCTGCAAGGAAGCGCAGAATGTTGCATCACCTTTCTTGACTCTTCCCAGGGAAGAACACTGGCTCATGGATATTCCAGAAGGAACAGACTGGCTGCTTGAAATATTGCTTAGGGTAAAGCCATGTCCTGATGTTGCAACCAGGCCAGATTTGTTTTGGAAACCTGCTTTTCCAGAGTGGTCTGGCTGACATACTAATTATTTCCTACTCTTGGCACTTTATTACTCTGACTGTATGTCCTTTTGAAAGCTGTTGACAAGATCTACACACCACCCAGCAGAGCCTGGCCTGCACACTGATCTTACACACACAAAGTATTCTTTGCTGAAGTTCACAGTTTGCAGGTAGGTGCTGGGCAAAAGAACTGGCTGAAAATACAAACCAGGAATAATTGTGGTTGGCACCACTGTAGCTATCAGGGTGAAATTCATTTCACAGATGATCCACAGAGAGGCAAGCCCCAAAAAGTCCTTGGATATTTTATTTGCAAAGATTACCCTGACATTCTGTCATTTTAGGCAGTGCAACCTTATTGAAGACTTTTGACTCTTGTCAAGAGAGGTTGTTCTCTGCATTTGTTGAAGTCAAATGCCCTAGTACTTGATGTCTTGTTTTCCCCTTTCCTTAGGAAACATTCTTAGGCCGCCACTGTTTTTTGCTGCCCCCAGTCTGAATTAAAAATAACTCTTTATGCGAGAAAGGGCAGGTGCAACTGTTCTGATATTATATCCAGTGGCAGTGTAGGAACCCTGGGAGAAACAGAGGTTTTGAAATGGAAGAATGTCTTTACAGGACTGTTTCAGTCCTTGTTCCCATGGCTGCTTTTCTGTGTATTTTCACATATGAGACCTCTCTCTGAGCTATTTTGCTCAAAGTGAATTTTTCACACAATATTAGCCCTGAATAGAGATTATTTTTAAAGTGTCCATTTAAATTCAGAGTGCATTTCAGTCTCATCTGCTTCTTCATGCTTCTAGTTCAAGGATAGTTCTGAAACCTGTTGCAGAATGTTTATCTTCATTTTGCTCATGAGTGCTAATATACATGTTCCCAGGGCCATATTATTCAATAGGGAAGAAGGAAAAAATGACTGGAGTAAGGTAGTGGCTAGTAATCATTTTAATTTTTTCCTGAAGAGTTCTGACAACTGCTGATTTTAATCTGCTTCTGGAATTTCAAATTACATTGTTTTTCAATTAGAGTCCAAGAATGGAATGAAGCAGATTGCTGTCAGAAAGCTTGGGATGAGTGATTAATGAACTTTGTAGTGATATTCTGCTTCAAAAAAAATCCCTGTTACAGAGGAAAACATCACCTCCACTGGTAGAAAATCTCTCAAATGAGGAAAACCTAAGTAGAATAAAAAGGTTTTGCAAAGTGCTTCAGATGGATTTCTTGAGCCTCTGCCTACTGTTGGCTGTGCAATGCCCTGAGGATCACTCTAGGATGCAGCCTGCTTGCACTTCCCTCTGCAGCACCCATTCTGCTAGCACAGAAAGCAAAAAAAATATTGCCATGCAGCATGGGGCCACTTCAAAATTGGTTTTCAGTGGTAAGGTTGCAATTACTCAACAGGTTCTGCTTCCCAAAGCATCCCTATCCCCTCTTGCTTACATAGGAAAATTCCCGTAGATTCATATAGGAGAAAGATGGAGCCATTATTAATCATTTATTGTAGTGTTTATTGCTTTTGCTCTCTAGTTTCTTAGGTACTTATTCAGAGCCACTTGTCCTGCAACAACCACCAGCTTGGGACACTGTGCACTCCCCCTGACAGCAGCAAGAACAGAAGGTGGCCCGGCTTCCTACAGCTCTTGTCTGGGCAATGTGGCTTCCAGGCTGTGACACTCCTTCTTTCTCCCCTTCTTTCCCTGCGATCCTGCACTCTATCCTGTTCACCTGTCTCAATGCATCCCAAAAAACTGTGGAGCATTGGTGAGCCTATGCCACCCCAACGCCAGGGCTTATTTTCTGAAGAAAAGCACAATTACAAAATAAAGTGATGTAAGCTCTTATAATACTTTATTGTAGGTACAGTTGAACGCAGAAAAAAAAAAGACATTGAAAATGTCCACTAAGAATAAACCCATTTAGTACATAGCAAGCTTTTATTCAGTAGTGACAGTATAATGTATTATTCTGCAAGGAAAGCTTTGCACAGGCTTTTCTGTTTTCAAGAGCTCCTTCATTAATATTACTCCCTCATCTATAAAGTGAACTCATGACTTTGCATAATCATTCTCCCTCCTGTATGAGACAGAATCGAGCCAGCATTGTACATTCCATTACTCCTGAAGGGCAGCTTCCAGAGCCGCACTTTAATTAGGGTGATAGGTTGTTTTTCTCTAATGGTTCAGGTAGACTTGTGGGTTTCTGAACCTTAATAAGTTACTGCATGTCAGCCAAAGCAGGTGACTGCCAGTGTGCTTGCTCCTTCCCTGGTACTTGTCTGGGAAAACGATTTTTTTTTCTATTGACCTAGACTGAAGTCTGAGCAGACGTGTTTTACACCACATTTGCTGTGAGAACTTCCAATCAATTACCAGTAGTTTGTTAAACTGCAGGTGAAATAATCTTATCTCTTAGTCCAGAGTGCTTAGGCACAGCTGTGACATGGCCCGCTTCTTTATGAGAATTTGATTAATGGGAAAGAGCAAAGTCCATCTTATCTGCCTTCTATTTCTTAAACATGCATGAACCCCAGGTTAGTTACATAGGTTTGCTGTAGGAGGAAGGTTAGTTACGTATATTAATAATGAATCCACAGACAAATCATTTCACACATTTTTGTCGTGGATCGCCCAGTGATCCCTGAGGTGCCACAACACTTCTTGGACAGAGGCGTCTTCATAAGGACACCTTGACCTGCCTGGGGCACAGACACACCCGAGCTGTTGGTGATTCAATTCTTTTAGAGTTGCTGCTTCAGTGAAGAGGTGGCAAAGCCTCAGAGGGGGATGCAGGAATGGAGCAGAGACAGGCCTTCTTGTCTTCTAGATCCTTCTTTGTTGGTCAGGAACTACCCACAAAGAGACCCCGATGTCTGAGGGGAGTGGGATTATATAGGGGCATAGAGAGGCAGAGTTTGCAGTTTGGACTAATGGGGACAGGGACTGGGGAAAGGGCCAGTCAGGGGAAGGACCCAAAACTGACCAATCAGGAGGGTAAACTGTGAACCAGGGATGCAGCAAGTGGGAGAAGAGACGGAATACAAATGGGAGAACAGGGATTAATATACAGCTCTGAGGGCTCACAGGAGTGCCTTATTTTGCTCACTGTGACTGTGAGGGAAGTCTCCTAGGAAGACTTCCCAGGGGTAGAGCACAGAGGCGAAATGGCAGCTTGCTTGCTGCTGGCTCTCCAAGGGAGGGTGAGCTTGTCTGTGTATGGCCGAGGGGCCACCACACATTTAGACTATAAGACAGCATGGGAATTCTGACCCTTTCTTCCAGTAATGCAGATACTGCAGTAATTTGGGGTTAAAGCTTTCCCTTGCTACCTGGTATTATTTAACCTTGCTTGGGCTAGTTTATTTATACAGAAAGTGTGGAAAGTAATGTTTGTCTTTCTCACAAGGCTGTAAGGAAGCTTTTATTGAATAATGGATGCAAAAAGCCCTGGGAACCTTGGCTAGAAGAAATAACATAAACCTTTTTTGGGCTCATGTTAACTGAGGGTTTATTTCTTGATGACAATCTACTGGAGTAGGACTTCTGAGATAATTTAGTCTTTCTGAGAAGACACCCAGCAATATAACTGGAAGTGTTGAGTGTATTCATCTTGCAGTAAATCAAAACTTACACTCAAGTTACTTATGCTTGAATTCTAGAAATACAGGTGACGTGTCGCTCAGGTGTTGACTCACTGCATGACTCATGGTCTGAAGGTGTGGTTGTCTCATGGAACAGATGCTAGGTGCCCATGTTTGTCCTGCCCACTTTGGAGATGTGTCTGCAAATGTGTCGGACTGCAGTTCAGAGCAAGGTGTTTTCTGTGTGTGCTTGAAAGCCTATATTTAGACTGCAAAGATGAAATACAGAGAACCCATCAGGGTTGCAAGGTAGACACACAACAAATGTAGATGCCAGATAGACTTTACGAATACAGAAGGATAGGCTGTCTCAATCAGTTTCAAATTTCCATCGTAGGTAGACATCTAAAACGTGTAGCTCTTAATATAGCTCTTAACATCTTACCACCTACTCCTCAAGATGCTTTAAATCCACAGGTATTCATGTTTCCCATGTATAGTATTCCCCAGGTATCTGAAGTTTTTTCCTCATAAGTTTAGATACCTACAAAAGCGCAAGAACTGTTTAACATTAAGCCCCATAATGATTTGTACAGGACTGTTTTTCAGATGAGGAATCAGTCCTGTAGGCATATATACTGTAATGGCTACACAGATCTCTTCCAAATATGACTGGAGCATGTGCTGGCAGTGCTATTTTCCTTCTTTATGTGCAGATGTTCAAGGATGAACATTCAAGAGCAAAGAAGGTGCTGCATCTCCTTCTGCTGGAGTGCGTTAAAAGCTGCAAGCCTAAACTCTTGGAAAAGCATCCAGACTCTAGTTATTTGTTGAAGATGGAGGGTTCACCACAGCAGTGGGGCAACAGATGAGATTGTGAGGATGAGGCAGTGATTAGATGATTAAGGCACCTGGAAGATGACCTGGCCTCTAGTTTGTGCTCTAACCTTCACATAAAGCATTGAAAAGAGCACAGACTGTTCTACTCATCTGTAAAGGTCTGATGACATGGATTTTAAACTCAGGATCTCTGCTGGTGGTGGATGTTTTATCTGGCATCACCATGCTGCCAGAAGACCCAGGTTGCTTTTGGGTGACAGCAAGGTTCACGTAAGAGCAAGGCCATTGACTGAGGCTCACTTTAGCCTAGTGACTAATGATTTCTGTGCAAAGAGGGATTTCTGCATTATCTGATTTAAAGCTGATTTTCATAAACATGAAGGGGTAGGCAAGGCCAAGGAACCCCATAATCTAATCAGTGCCACCCAAGCACATCTACTCTCTCAGGTACCAGCCCCACTGCCTAGGAGGCTCTTCCTTACAGACTGGGAGTTTAGGGGAATTCCTGCCTCCAAGGGTGAAGAATCCATTATGAAATGCTGGCAAAAGCATTTTTGACCTACAAGAGACTTATTGTGAGGTGTTTAGGAGAGGAACCAAAAGTGGAGCAAAGGGAAGAATCAAGGTCATTTGAGGAGAAACAAGTGTGGAAAAATAGAGGAGAATAGGGATAAAATGTTTAAACAGGTTATTGTATCTGGTAGTGCCCTGTGTCTGACCCCCACCATAGGGGGGTGTTTTGGGGAGGGGTGGTGTGGAGGTGTGTGTGGCAGGTCAGAACACCAGCAACCAGACCATAGTGGCAGCCTGGACTTGCCTTTGTCCCAGTGACAGCAGCAGGGGAGACTGGAATCCACAGATAACTGCTGGTCCTGCTTGTATATTTTTACATGATTAGGTTTTATCCTAATCAGAGAAAGAGGGGAACAGGATCAGGCCTTCTGTGCTCTTCTTGCTTAAATGCTGTGTTTTCTGTCTGTGTGGCCAGCCATGTGTACATGTACACATATCTCTAAATGCAGATATGTGCACGTGTATTGTGTGCACCTATGATACATGCTCAGCCTCACTACTTGCTGGACCTGGAACTAGGAAATTGTGGTCTCACCTCAAATGGCATGCTGGATCTGGCAGTTTCTGAGAAGAACAATCCAAATCATGAGCTTTGAATGTGAGGATCCAGGAGGGAATATGAATCCCCTCACAGAGAGCACTAAAAAAGACACCAGCATCGTCTTTCCAGACATTACTTTAGAAGAAGGCTGTGAAGCTAGGACAGGTTAAAGCTCTTCAGTGGTGTCCTAAGGTATCTAAAATTCAGAAGGGAGATTTGTGGATTTTTTTTTTTTTTCTCCTGTAGGGATTAGTCTAGATGGGTACCCATTCACTGAGCTCATTTCTCCAGACTGTATGCTGCTCCCTTGCTTTGAGGCAATTGATTCAGCCTGAAGGAAGCTCTTACAGCTTGGCTCATATAACAATAGGCAATGTTAAGATATTCTTTCTAAAGGCCTCAGTTATGAAAAATTCAGACTCTTTTAGTCACATAAACAGGAGAGGAAGAGAGGAACACATATGCTGCTCATTTTTTGAGTGAAAGAACTCAAAACTATAAATATATATAAAAGTATAAATATATAAATACACATATATAATATAAATTATATTTTATATCTAAATATAAAACATGTATTTTATAACTATAGAAGTAGAAGCAACTGTTTCTGAAGACTGTAAAGGAGCATTCCAACTATACAAATGTCCAAATACAAATATGTGATCAGATTAAAATAAATGAAAAAAAAACTCAGCGTCAACAAAGAAAAGAAACAGATGCCTGTGCTTATTGGCTGCTGTCATCTATGAAAGTCTAGTACTGGGGGAAAAGCCTACCATATATAAAATAAACAAACATATGCCAATGCCCCAAACAAGTCACATGGAATTTTATCACTTCACTGAAATAACGAATTCACCAGAAGTTTTGTTAAAATGTGCAAGAAAACAAAATATACTCTATAGTAACTTGGTCTTGAAGGTAGTGGGATAAATTCCACCAAACTGCACCAGAGAAAAATTTCTTAATGAACAGAATAAGCCTTAGTTATCAAAAAGTACAAATAAAATCCTATTGGGAGTTGCTGCTAGTCCTTAGCATGTCATTAATGGTAAGGTTAACAAAAAGTTATAATACAGTAACTAAAAAAAGTTCAGTTCTTAATAGAATGAGTGCTAAGGATTAACTGAATTACATATGGAGACTGGGAGTAGGAACCCATGGAGAAGGAGAAACTTCTGAACATTAGCTGATTGCTGATTATACTGTTACAGTCCACCAAAATACAGTGGTCAGATTTTGCATGTGCATGCAATATTTGTGGCTTGTAAAAATTTTAAGATTTGAATATTCATTTGTTAATCTTTCCTGGAAAAAGCAAAAGACTTCATCTGTGGGGGTAAAAGTGGAATCTTTCTAGCAAAAGCTGAGAAGAATTTAAGAATTATACTAGGAAAAGACAAGCAGAAACAGTAGCTCATAGCACCTGAGAACATGGGTTTTTTTCATGTCTGGTTTGTGTCTGTGGTGGGTTTTGCTTATTAATATAAACTCACTGTTTATATTAATAAAACAAAGCTGTTGCTTTTAATGTTTACATGAAAGTGTAATTGTTGGAGAGAAAGTCTGACAGGGAAAACCTTTCCCAAAACAAACTTCAAGATTCACGACTTTCATATGATTGCACATACAATTTTCCTTTAATTCAGACAGTTTAAATTGCTTCCATAATATACTTTAACTTAGGGTCCAGTGCTCCAAGTCTGGTTCAAGAACTGCTCTCTGCACATTCCAAACTGATAACATCCACTTGCATTTTTTCTAATTACACCCATTTTAGGTGATAAGATCTATAAACAATGAAAGGCAATATTTCCCTTTTAAGATTGCAATCTCTGGTGATACTGTCTATTCATATGGAGTATCAAGCTCAGCCAGGTGTGGTCCTGAAATATGCTGAGCACTTCAGAATGCCAAATTGACTCAGCTCCTGCAGGAGCCAGCATTGTGGAGCCAGCAGGTGTTTGGCATGTTACAGGACAAGTAGTGAAATTACATTTTGGGGCTTTTCCTTGTAATTACTTTGCCTCGTGGGAATCCCAAATTTTCTTTTTTTCTTTTTCTTTTTGCAGAGTTCACAGCCACGTGAAGGCTAAGTGTAAACACCCTGTTCTCATTTTATGAATGCCACACTTGTGGCCAGTAATCACCAATAATGTGATACTGGCAGCTATGTACACAGTTGTGAAAGTGGTAGGTATTGTAGCTCTACTTCTCTTGAAATTAATTTAAACTTAAAGGGCTTCTCTGTATTTCCCTCTGCAGAAGAGATATAACAGAAAAAACAGTCAATTAATTTATCCACTATGAGGGAAGTAAGTGTGATTTATCCAAAGTGCTGAGAATTATCTCCTTGCACTCCACACTCCAAAACATACCCTTCATTTTTCAAAGAGACTAAAAGCTTCACAGCCCCTGTCAGATTCACAGCTTAGAGTGAATCAAAAGTGGGTCTGTAGTATTCTGCAGCACCTTCCAATACAAAGCCACCTACTCACTTTAGAATGCTAATTGCTTTCATATAATAAACATAAATAATTTGATATAGTTTCTACTGGATACCTGGTAAGAGTTTTGGAACAAATTAAATAATCCATCAAAATTCTACTTTGGAACCAGGCTAATCTCCATAGATAATAGTTTTCCTGAGAATATATGTTTAAACCTGTACCAACATGTATCACTCTCCCTCATGCTCCCAACCCTTCCTATCCCCTCAGAACCATACCACTGAGATTTTTGAGGCTACTTGGCAGCTGTGACCTGATGGGTCTGGCTGTGGTCATGGGGAAGGGGATTCTGAGCTCTGTGACACTGCAGCATCAGAATTATGTGCTCTTCGGCATTTGCACCCATGGGAAATAAAGAAAACATTTATAAGCTAATGATAAAGATACAACCTTTTAAATAAAGTCACTTCTTTTGAAAGTAAGAAATCCTGTATTATCTATTTTAAATCCCCACAGTCAAGATGTTCTGGTGATCTTTGAGCCATATTTTGGTCATCCCAGTTTGGAGGACATGGGGATAGTGAGCTTTTAACAGAAGGGAATCTTGTTTCATTTGTGAGGGAGAAATCATTATTACCAAAAGGAGCTCCTAGTGTTTGTTGCAGGATGATAATTTTATATTATTATCTATAGTGAGGGAAAGTAGGAGCAGAGTTAAAAGGGATCTTCAAAGCTTGCACCTTAAAATTGAAGGTAATCATTCAATGACAGCAATTATGAAGGTCCCCAAACAGTCACAGTAGATTCAGAGAGATCAGAAAACCTGGTCACCACACTGTGTCGTATCAGAAACTGCACAACACTTCCTGTAACAAACAAATTTCAAATATAAGCCAGAAGCATAAAAAATATGCAGGAGCAGAGCAGGAGAGAGAAAAAGTCATGACACCATCAGGGCATTTGCTAGCACCTTACTACAGACTTAATGTTTTCTTCATGGTGTGGTTTAAAAAAATATTTTTCTTTCCTTCCTGAAGTCCTACGACTGTTTTAATTGCAAGAATATTCCTCAGACACACCTCTTAGTTAGTCACAAGTTTCTCTGCACACTTGTTTATCTTTCAAAAAAGTTTTTAAACTGGTTATTGACAAATGTCGGCCATAACCCTTTATTTAGACTGCTTTTCATCTGTTTTGTGAAATCTTCCCCAAATAGTCCACGTTTATTACTGTTTAAAAGACAGAAGTCAACCTGAATTTGTTGACCTCAAGTCAACAAAAGTCTGTAGAGTAGTTTGCTAGAAATGACACAAAAATATGTGAACTTCTGGCTTGGGAAAATTGAAAGATGATGAAAAAGAAGCCTGTACCTTAGTTTCAGCTTGTGTGAAATCTGCAACTATGGAGAGATTCTGGTTAAAGTGTCCAAGGTCACATCATTTACTCTGGTAACACTGGACCTGGATTTTGATCAGACTCTCCTCACTAGGCCTGTGGCAGCTGGCGTATTCAGAACTGGAACAGATTTAAAAGATGCCGTTTAGTTCTGTCCTCAGCATTTTCTTTACTTCTACTTAAGTGTGATCCCATCTACGTTAAACTATTCTATTGCTCAAACTACCATGTTACTACATACCACAATTATTAAACAAGTTTATAATCCAAGAACCCTAGAGGTGCACTTAAAAGCTATAACCCATTTTCAATAAGTGCAAGGATGATACATATCCTTTCAACAAATTATTTATTTATTTATTACAGTGATATTTGAGAAAATTAGGAACTAGTATATGTCAGAACATGTTATGTAAATGGATGTTCAAAACTGCTCTGCTTTTGGTTAAAAAAACAAACAAACAAACAAACAAAAAAAAAACCCCACCACTCTTATAAATCGTAAGGAAACATTAATACAATGAAGCCAAAATCATTTGTTTTCATGACTGCATCTTATGACCAAGAATTTTGGGGCTCTCAGTGCCATCTAGTGATGTTTGCGTGGAATTGAAATATAGCTATTTTCACAGTATTACACACATGTATGAATATATTTGATAATTAAAAATTCTTTTAGATTAGCAATATTATACTTCTTAAAATATAAATAACTCCTTAAATTCTGTTAAGAATTCTTTTAATAGTTTAATTTAACAGCAGAAATCACGCATATATGATAAAACAGGAGAGTGAAGCTGCCTACTAACTTTGTCTCTTGCAGTTCTGTTCCTGCATCTTTCCTTGATCCCTGGTTTTTCTCCTACCTTCTTTTCTACCCTGTAGTATCCATGCATTGCTTTGTCTTCACAGACACCTTTAAAATGTTAGTTTGCTAGGAAAAAAAAATCATTAGAGAAACTTTTCAGATTCAAACATAGATTAGGAGTTTACATTCCACACAGAACCTGAAAATCACCCAAAGGTCTTTATTGGTGACATTAACATGATGTGTTCAAGGTCTATCTTTAAAACATACAATAGCTGGTTTTGCTGTATACTTATATATCTTTCTCTAGATTTTCTTATGAACTCCTGAAAATCCTCAGTTTTAGTGTTTGAAAAATATCTTTTTCTTAGGATCTTAAAGCCTTTTATTGGTCAATTCCGTCAGTTATAGTGTCTAAATATAAACTAGAGAGTTTTTAGACATTAATAGTATTCCAGCCTTGTCTTCAAACCCTAGTTAGATGCAGAAAACTCTTTGTTAACTGAGAATAAACAATATGTGAAATGTGAATTCCTGTCTCAACAATGCACACAATCCAAATCCAGAGTGCAACTAAGCAAATTGAAAAACTGGATTTTGGCAGGCTGATAAAAAACCCTCAGAGTGGATCTGTCCGGATGGTGAGTGCAGATTTGCTCTGCCCCGGTTTGGAACTGGTGGAGCTCTTGCCTGGAGCTCAGCCTGGGGGCTGTGCTGGGCTAACCTGCTTCAGCATCTTCCTCTAGCTGCTGGAATATCTGACTTCTGAAGGGAAGGAGAGGTGCATGGTGGTGTCTGAATCCCTTTGTGAACAGATACCCTCTGTAAAATCCGTGCAAATGCTACAGTTTTGGGTCTTGGTAAAGTAAAAAATAAACATACTAGCAAGAGCTTACTTTCACTGTTATATTAAACCATATTTCAGTCAATTGACTTAAATGTGGCAGTGAAAAGGAACTCATTTCACAAATACTGGATGGGAGAGAAGACTGCTTCATATAGAACACTTGCTGGAAAGATTATCACTTTCCCCCTGGAACACCTAAACCTCAGTGACAGGCCAGGGATACACAGAACTGAGAAAGGCAAACTGAAAACAGAAAGAATTCAACAGCTGTTTTCATATCTGACAGATGAACTGACGAGAGAAGCAGAACCACAGCCTGAGTCAATGTTCAACAAAGCAAGTTGTATTGACAGGGGGTTTTTTGTAAAAACTGCACAACATCATCATTCCCATTTTGCCTTTGGAGAGTGCCTTTGACAGGAGTGTGTTTTACGATTTAGAAAAAATTATTCATGTTGATGATCTATATTTCATCTACAACATCACATGCTGAGACAAGCTGAGTATTAGATAAATTGAGGCTCTGAGTCCCAAAGTACAAAAAAGAAGAATTTCACATAATTTAGAAAATCTGCCTTATGACAACAGGACAAAAAAAATACTGATGACTTTCTATTTCTAGCTTCTAAGACAACAACTGTGACTGAAAAGAGCTTCTTTTATCTCTGATGTGAGGGGATTTTATTCCTCCCTCTTGGATGTGTTCCTTTGCATTCCAACATGTGCTAAATTATTGCAAATCCCTGCTGATCTTCAAGACCAAATGGAAATTAAAATGAAATTTAGTGCATGAATTGCACTGCCTTGAGGCAGTACTGACATCAGATGAATCCAGTCCTGTATCAGTGTAAAAAAGGGTCTCTCTTGACCTTTAAAGCTGGCAAAAATCTAGATCAGGCTTCCAGAATTGTTGACTGTTCTTTTTTGACCTCTGAAGGAAGTTCAGTATCTCTGGTTCAATAGGGGAGAGACTTTATGGGGGAGGAGACCATTTCAGCCTCTTCCCTAAACATGATCAGTGACAAAATGTTCCTGCAGTTGTGAAAGACAGAACCAGCAGGCTCTGTCACAGCACACAATACCAAAGAGAATCATGCTTAGCACCAAGCATAACAGAAGTGTTAACCTTTGTGGAGAGAAGACTCAGTGGGATTTCTAAGGGCTGCGGATGGGGAGATCTGCTAATCATGCATGCTCCCTGTAGGGATCTTCACCTCCTGATGCAGAGGAAGGTGTTGAGACCTCATGTGGTAAGGGAGGTTCTCCTCCCTTCTCACCTCATTTCCATCCAAAGTGCTGTGCTCCCATTTATGACAACCCTTCACGTCTCTTCTGAACAAAGAAAACTGATGAAAAGAGCAGAATGGACTGTGCAAAACATGGCATGGGACTGGTTATGGGGACTGTGTTATCGTATGCCTTCTGTTTCCACGTTCCCTGGTCTTGTCTGGTGGTGGTTGAGCAATGTGGTAGCACAGCTACGTGTTTGTGTTGCCTTTCTGTGACTTCAGAACGTCCCTTGCCTGGTATGACATGGGTGTTAACTTTATACAGGTATGGCATATGAGTCAGGAATGAAAGTGCAGCTCATTCTCTTGTCACGGGTGATGGTTTACAACAAGAATGGGAATAAGCACTGAGAGCAACCCTGTTTAATGTGCAGTGCTCCTGAACACTTGTGAGGACCTGAGACAAGTGCCTGAAATGAGTTTGTTAAATATGGGGGGTTCTGAGAATGTGCATGTAAGTGGCAGTGGCAGTTATGTGCAATCACCTGTATGACTTGATAGTAGACTTGGTTTACACATCAGTGTTTCATCAGGATTAGCAACTAGTGAAATGCAGACATTTATCAAGTCCATTTAAGCTTTCTAATTAACTTTCAACCTGTCACGGCTAATCACAGCCACCAAGATTAAGCCTTGTATACTTGCATGATGTAGAGTTTTTCGAAAGTGCATGAAAAAGTCAACATTTCAGAAGTAATTTCAGGAGGGAAATCATTAAAGGTAACCCATTGAATTTGATCTCTTTATGAAATGGCCAGCATCTCAGCTAACCAAACCATTTGTGAGTCTGTTGTTTGAAATTCATTAAATTTCATTAGTCTTACATGTTTTCTGAAATCCATGGTAAATATCTATGATCATATTCAGAAGATGAAGTTCCTCTCTTGGACAAGATTTAAGTTTCCTATAAATCCAGTATCCAGTTGCTGACACCAGCCAAAAGTTGATGCTCATGAAAGCCTAATAGGAGTGGGAGGACCCTTTAATCTCTAACCACATTCAGATACTGTCTATGCTATATTCTCTATATTCTTTTTAACACAGATGATTTGTTCTTCAGAAATTCATCAAGCCCTTCCTTGAATCAATACAAACTTTTAACACTCAAATCCTTAAATATAGAAGTCTACAGCTTAAATATACTAAGTGAGAAAAAAAAAATCTATTGTTTTAAGCTTGCCTCTACCATAGTTTCCTTGTTACCATCTAGCTGCTATACTGGAAGAGAAAATCCTCTTTTCATGCCATTCATGACTGAACAGACCATGGCAAACAATGATGAGAATTTACATTTTCTCTATTTCCATGACTTCCAAGTAATCTGCATTCTTTGCATGCTCCTCGCATCAGTCTTTGTCTCCTTAGTGTAGGTGCTTTCATAGCCTGGTTGTATCTCTCTGTCTCAGGGACCCCATTGGTGCTTTTTTGCTAGTTTCCTTATGAATTTTTCACTGATGGATCTCCTTTGACTTCAAGGAACAGAAAGACATCCTCCTACTACTGTCACATTTATCTGCCAGTGTACTGTTGCCCATGTCATGTTCCCCCTCTTGACAGTTAGCATCTGTTTCACAGGATACGTGACAGCAATGCTGGATGGCTGGTTTTCAGTATTTTCTGGGCCCTCTAGGAAAACATGAGACACTTTTCATCTTGCAGTGTCTGAAGTCAAGGGGAGCCGATAAAACATAAGGACAGAAACAGTTGTTCTGATTAAAGTGAATTGTTTCAATGATGTCAAGTTCTGGATAATCCAATCTCTGAGAAAGAAAATCATTCCATGCCATTTTTCTTTTGCAGCAGGAAATTTAGCAGGCAGAGCACATAATGGGATCCTTACCTAAAAAATCCTAGTAGTTAAATAATAAGAAATCCCATTATTGTAGCTATGCTCTGAGTCAGACAGAGAATATATCTTTTTGACAGCACTGAAGGTGGCTGCCATTTCTGTACATAAAAATTAATGCAGCACAGGAGTTTAGCAAGACTCAAGAAAACAAACAAAAGTCAGATGTCTTTGAAAAGTAGCTATCTTGATGAAACCTTGCTGAGGGGCTGAGAGCATTCTGGGCTGTAAGTCACATGAAAAATTAAAGCAGATGTTCTGACAAATCTTGCCACTAATCAGAGCACAAAAGAGGCTAGTACAGTTAAATCTATGCCTCCTGCATTATAACTTCTGATTTAATAACTTCTTGATTGGCAAACTGCCTGCTGTACAGTGATTCACTTCATATTTTAGTAAAGAATAACTTGAGATAGACAATTGAATATTGGATGGTACTACAAAGTAGGGTGTTTGATGACTGTTAATACAGTGAACTCAACATTAATGGTTCGTGAATGACAACAAATTCACTTTAAATTACAACAGAACATATGTTTTCAATCTTGCACTTTTACTGCAATTTATAGCAAGAAAAGAAAATCCAAAACACAAATACTACAGAAGGCATGTGTTCCTCTGCATTACGACAAACCAGGTATTTGGGAATGTTAAAAACAGAGTAACCTAGCTCTGGTTCATTAAAATGAAAATAAACATATTTGCACCATGATCTGTTTTGCTTGGAGCTGCTCCAACTGATAAAAATGAAATGTGGGCTGCAGAGCTAACCTGCGCCACAGCTGCCAGGAGGTTCCTGTGTGTTAAAGATGAAGCTGGTGGGGGAAGGCAGTTGTGTCCTAGCAGCAGCAGCAGCAGCAGCACAGATGCATTTTGGTATCTAATGTAGAAGTAGGATTATATCTGAAAAAGTGAAAGAAGGATTACAGTGCATCTGACAGTAGAGGGGGCTTGAAGGAAAATTGTTTGCCATGGATTATAGGGACATAATCTTTTAATGTCCCCAGTAAATGTTGATTTTGGAGGAAAGATAGAGAAAATGTATCAGTCTTTAGGGTGAGAGGGATTGTGTATGTAAGTTTCTGTAATGACCTAATATTATTTTAATTTGCTGAATATTGAGAAGGATGTTCCATGCAACACTGCAGTATATAGGGCGTGGTCTAAATATCACAGCTGTTAATAGTAGGCATGGAAACAATAATTGTTTTTATCTCTTTAGCTAATTCATTATTAATGTAGACTTCCTACCAGAACAACATATTTTGAAGTTATTCTATCATGTCTTTCAAGTCAAAAAAGGTAATTCTGAGGCTTTTTCCCCTTGATTTTAGATTCAAGCCTTGCAAACATGAGATAAGCAAAATACTTGATTAACATGTGAATAATCTGGTGGTGTTTCATATTCTTTAGTCTTTAAAGGAAAAATAGGCAGAAGGGCATTTAAATAACCAGTATTGTTACCCTCCTTCACTACTGAAAACTCATTTATCCTCTAAAGCTTGTGTGAACAGGTCTTTGTTATGGGGATACAAAGTATTAGATATCAAATCCAAGAAAAGAAGGTGCAAATCCCATTGAAAATCTTGCCATTTATCTCTTGCATCCACCTTCTCAAGTTTTCTTCTGTGAACACCTGCTCTCGAGGAGCTCTGGCAGCCCTGCTGTGCAGTCTGAGCACCTACCAGATTGCTGTGCATCCCTTGGATCTCACACCTGAGCAACAAAACTTGGCCCACCTTTAGTTTTTATTTGATGCTGATGAAGATAGGAAGTAGCATACATATTGAGATGTTAAAAACATATCTAGGGCCAGGTCAAAAGCTCAGGGCTCAGCCTGTTTAACTTGGCTTTCTAACAACTGAGGCAATTGACCTAATTTTTGTGAGTGACATCCATGGGACCAGGATTTTGCTCTGGATTTATCTATTACTATGTAATTATGCACAAGAGGATTGTAGGAAAAGTGTTTGAGGCTTAACTAGGAACTTCAGAATAAATAAATAAATAAATAGAGAACAAAGAACTCAGTAAAACCATGGCACTTATTACAGGAATCTAATTAATGCCTCCCAGGCACAATCTACTTATCCATATTTTGATACTCAGGAAATGTGGAAATTATAGCCTGGCTGTATTGTTTTCTTTTTCAACAGAACAATCCTTCTCATAAGGATGGGAACAAATAATACTGAGCAGGTAGTGACAGAGTCATGATGCCCTGTGCAAGGTCCCAGTAGAGACTATCCCCCCTAAGCTGCAGGACTTGTTCAAGCACAATTTCGTGCTCAGCAAAAAATTTGGCCTTTGTGGAATTGTGCAGGACCATCAAAATCCATAAAGAACAGATTGGAAGAAGGTTTGGTAATTCCTGCAAGACAGATGCTCTTTTTCATTATAGCCCATCCAGGGACTTCATTTACTGACAAAAGTTGACAGCAAGTCTTAGAGAATCTAACCTCACTTCCAAGCAAAACTCTACTCAGGCTCTTCTTTATTGCTACAGAAACCAAGAGCAAACCTTGTGCTGACTTTTAGAAGAAAGGGGTCAGGATTACCTCATTTTGCAGATTGCTGATGTATTTAATGTTAGTTTTGAGTAATAAACATAATTAGGAAAAGCTGCTGAAATGTTTATCCCAAAAATTTCACTTTGCACCTGATATTTTTTGCGTTTCATCTTCCAACATATTTCTGCACTTAATTAATCTAAAATACCCAAAAATCTTCAAAGTATATACATATTCTTCTCAAATATTCCTCTATGGTTATTCAAAATTTATAAGAAAAAATTATGCTGGTTATATGTGATCAAGGCAACATTTTGATGTTCAGGGAGTTTTTACTACAATAGCTAGACAATGACTAAACATCAGTGGCAGAGTTAAATGGATTCCACTTAAGCAATCAGAACACAAATGATGTTGATTGTCACAATGTTTTATATGGCAGAACATCTATGACTAAAATTAATATGTAAAACACAACATTGATTCATTTTTCCTCTGGCAAAAAATGACTTTATGCTATTGCATAAGAGGTCATGGTAGTCTGTGTCTTGAGCAGATGTGATCTCCAGAACAGAAAAAAACCTCCTGCTTAATACAATCAAAAAATGTGGACCCAGAAACTCAGTGACCACACTGAGTTTCTGGCAGGTAAAGACCCTCCTGAATACTCAGTAGAAATTAACAGTTCCCATGTATCTGAAAAAGTTGGGGGTTTTGTTATAGAACCAATAGAAATTATCTTTAAGTAGAAACTCACCTTAAATACAAATTTAATAAGGTAGGATAAAATTCTAGTAGTTCCTCATTCTAGTATGGCAGTAACAAGCCACCAATACAGCTGTCTTGGTTTGGGAAGACAGGTGTCTGCCAGATTGTTGGGGGTTAGGTTTGTTCCTTCTTTCTCTAAAGAATTTTTTCCCCACAAGTTACCAAGGAGACCAAGTGTTGGATACTTGAGAGTACTTAACCTAAACAAAGAGGTGGACAAAGGTGGAAGGGGGAGATAATGCAGGTAAAAGACAAAGCTTGAGGCAGCTGCGTGTTTTTATTTTTCCAGCGTGCGGGGAGACGCGTGTCTGCTCGAGGATCTCGGCCGCCGCAAAGCACGCCGAGCAGAGAACGGCTGTTGCTGGCTGGAGGAGTTTCACTGTGGCCAAAGGGATCCAGTCCTGGGAAATCTACTATCACCAGTTCAGCCTGAATCCGGAGTTTTCCCGGCCACCCACGGGGAGCTGGTCCAGGCCCTGCCTCTCCTTCTGCTTCTTCGGCGCTGCTCCTCTTGCTGCAGTGTGACCCTGCACCCCCTGCGCTGCCGGGACATCCTGCCCCTGCCTGCCGGGACACTCTGCCATCCCAGCTACCAGCCCGGGACTTTTCCACCGTTTCAGCTTGGTGCTCTGAGGATCCTGCAGGGACACCGAAACCAAACTGCCCTGGGTTTTGGGAAACAAAGCCCTCAAGGTTCTTGGTACTGTTGTCGTTTGTCATTAATGCTGTAGTTGTTTGGTGGGGGGGGGGGGGGGGGGGGGGGGAGGTTTTTTGTGTTTGTTTGCTTTGTATTACATACTAGTAAAGAACTGCTATTCCTATTTCCCAAATCTTTGCCAAAGAGCCTCTGATTGTAATTTTACCTGGCAGATACCTGTCTTCCCAAACCAAGACACAGGTCATTAAAAAAACAAACAACTGGAGTTTCCTTTGGAATGGAGAGTGTAAAACACCCCTCCCCCCCTTTTTTTGTTCTTTTTCAATTATAAATTTACAATCAGAGGCTCTTAGGCAAAGATTTGGGAAATAGGAATAGCAGTTTTTTACTAGTATGTATTATAAAGCAAACAAACACCAAAAAAACCCCAACCAAACAACTACAGCATTAATAACAAACGAAAACAGTACTAAGAATTTTGAGGGCTTTGTTTCACAAAACCCAGGGCAGTTTGGTTTCGGTGTCCCTGCAGGATCCTCAAAGCACCAAGCTGAAACAGTGGAAAAGTCCCAGGCCGGTAGCTGGGATGGCAGAGTGTCCTGGCAGGCAGGGGCAGGATGTCCCGGCAGCGCAGGAGGTGCAGGGTCACGCTGTAGCAAGAGGAGCAGCGCTGAAGAAGCCGAAGGTGAGGCAGGGCCAGCTCAGCTCCCCGCGGGTGGCAGAGAAAGCTCAGGATTCAGGCTGAACTGGTGATAGTATATTTCTCAGGACTGGAACTCTTTGACCACAGTGAAACTCTTTGACCACAGTGAAACTCTTCTAGCCAGCAACAGCCGTTCTCTCTTTCCCTGAACGCTGAAAAAAGAAGAGCCCGCAGCTGCCTCAAGCTCTGTCTTTTACCTGCGTTATCTCTCCCTTCTAACTTTGTCCACCTCTTTGTTTCGGTTAAGTACTCTCAAGTATCTAACACTTGGTCTTCTTGGTAACTTATGGGGAAAAAATTCTTTAGAGAAAGAAGGAACAAACCTAACCCCCAACAACAGCAAAACATTCAAACGTTGTGATATCTAAATTACATTATAGTTTTTATAACTGAATCATGTATAACATCCTTTCTTTAGAAACTAAATGAAGGTATGAAGATTGTCTGGAATTAGCTCAAATATGAGTGATTATCAACAGATGCAATGTAAATTACTTGCTGTGTATCACCCAAACACATTCAACCACAAAAAGCGTTTTCCATAACAATGCAGTGACTACTTATAATTTTAAAAAGACCCAACTATATTTCTTATATACAGTCCAAAGACCAAGAATTTTTATTTCCAACAACTAAAAACTTTTTTCATTTTGTGTTGTGAAGTGCAAGAGGCAGCAGGTAAAACACAGAACTAGAATGTAGAAAAATACAGAAAACATGTTTCTTTGGAAGCACATGAATGGAATTCCTCCTGGTTCTTGGAAAAACTGAGCCATTCTACTCTCAGGAACAAATTTTTCTGCTCTGGTTTAGCCATCTACAATTTAGGTGGTAAGGCAGAGCAAGGTGGTAAGACATTCCTTTCACAGCTATTGGAGAAAAACGTGCGCCTTTGTAAAGTACTCTTCTTGCAAAGGGCAGGGGAATCTCATTCTATGTGCTATAAACTTCCTGGGTTTTGGAAAAATGCAGTAGATTGTGGATTATATTTGTTCTGACAAACAAATATAATCAAATATTGTATAAATACAAGAGAGTCTTACTGACAATATAGACAATTCCTGGTTTTTCCAAGATTGTCAACAAATTACCACCAAATAAAAAGAAAAGTTTATGTACTAAACATTAAAAATAATCAAAAATGCAATTTCCTGTAAATGCTGCTGGTTGCTATGAGGACTAGATTACTTTTCCACTGAAGACCTAGATTCAGGAATCTTTTTATTACTAAAAGAAAATGTCTGCTTTCCCTACCATACATTTAAACATTCAATAGATCCTTGAATTAATTCTTGTGGTGAAAACAAGACCTGAAAAATTATTGTGGAAGTAAAAGAAAGAGTTCAATATGTAAGGCAAGATTACAGAATTTAGCATTTTGTACGTATACTCCTCCCAGAGGAAAAAGAGGCAAAAAAGCAGAAATATCTTGAATACATGTATCTAGACATGGACTGGAAGATTGCCTATAGAAATTAGTATCTCCAGGCACTGAACAACTGCAGTATTTGATTACCAGACTAGATAAGGTGCTAAAGTATCTGCATGGCATAGGTATGTCTCACAGCTTCAGATTAGTCTGCAATAAAGTTTTTAGTGAAATTTGCTTTCTGTAAGAAGGCAACACTTCTGGTAGTTCTGGTGAGCTATGAAATAAAATTTTATATTTATGCTAGGAGCAACTGATTGCAAACCATGTTGTCCTGGTTTGTGAACTTTTCATGTCACATCAAGAACTGTAACAACACCTGCAGCAATGAGGCCCTACTGTTTCCTCAAGACATCTTCATTTCACTTGAATTTCTGTTGTAGGGATCAATTCCTGAGATTTGGTACAAAAAAAATTAGTTTCTCAGCATGTGATTTATCTGTAGCGTGGTTTTAAGTGATCCATAGTGTGAGGAATTTCAGTAGAGTGTGGTGGTTTTTTCTTAATTACGTTTGTGTATGGATTTTGGGTCATGATGTTGTATGATAACATGCTGTTCTGGACAGGGCCTCAGGAATCATTTCTATTTTTTCTGTGTCTGAAGTTAAAAAGGTAAATGAGAGACACCCTAGGAGTATGCAGAGCAGCACTAGGGATGCCATGATTGTCAGTCAGAATCATGAAGATGTGGGAAAGATCAGATTTGCTTGCCTCAACAGGGCAGGAGAAGACCTGGCTGCCACAATGTCACTTTGCAAGAGCAGCTTCAGCAGCTTTTGGTCACAGCAATGACCACAGCACCGTTCAGCAGCAGCACGTGAATGCACACCACCAAAGCAGTTGATAGGAGAAAACAGTGCTGGAGTGTTGTGGCATGGGCCAATGGTGACTTGCCACAACCTTCCTGAAGCACCTCTATGAAGAAGACGCCCGGGCACACACGAAGCAATCACTCACTCACACGATACACAAACACCACAGAGAGTTTGCCAAACGATGGAGGGCAGGAAGGGCCTTTGCGTGGAGTTCCCATGGGGTTTACTTTATCCACACACTAAAGGGCTCCAGAGGCAAAGACCCAGATGGTTAGAGGGGCCAGGGTTGTATGTGAGTAGTAGGGGATGGAGCCAACAGTAGCAACCAATTACCAAGAGGTGTGGGTGAAAAAATGGAGTGCAATGACCAATAGGGAAACATGAGGGTAAACGGACAGGGGTACAAACCAATGGGGTTACATAGAACAAAGAAACTACTAGAAATCTGATCATATATGGTCAGCCGGGGGTGTAATGGCCAAGGGGCCAACAGGGGATGTGGCACTGGGGTTGGCTGACAGCATGTCAGTTAAACAGGGAGTCCATGGGAGAGGTTAATGTCTAGGGGACATTCCTCCACGGCATAGCCTCAGGAAGTCCCCTAGTGGGCCCACAGGCCTCTACACTGGAGGTCTCCAGGGATGGCAGGGCTGCTTCCATCCTCCATTTCAATGCAACAGGCTCTCTGGTGAGAGGAGTTCATCCACAAGGCTATTTCCATGACATTTAAGGGTTTCTTACTGGTTAGAGAGCTCCCTAGCAGGCAGTTAAATCAAAACACTCATGGAAAAAGACACCAGAAAATATGCCAAAAGCAGCAGGGTCTGAAATGAGAGGTACATTTAAACAAAGGATGTAAAGAGAAACAAACCTAGGGATTTAAAGATAGAAAAATCATAGAGAAAGTGAAATGAACCCATTGGATTAGACTCTTGTGTTGAGCTCTAGGCAAAAGCAAGATTAACTTTATTGAGGTCAATAAATAAACCTCCCCTTCAGAAACAAATTACTTAATTTAGTTCTGTGGTGAGACAGAGCCATCTGTAATGCCCACCCATCACCAGTGCAGTTCTATAAATAACTACCCCTGTTGCACTAAAGCAGAAGAGGATTAAAGCTCTCATTTAGCTCCCTTGCAGAGACAAAACACAACGTTTTTACTGCATGTGAGCAGTGTAAGTGGTTTCTTACTGCTGGGTGAATGATGGCCATCACAAAAAACCTTCCCAGGACAAAGTGAGATACACTTACTTTTTCTTTTGGAGCTAATATTTCTAGATCAGTAATATAAAAAGAAAATCCTCCTCCTCCCCTCTCCCCCATCCCCCCCTCCCCCCCAAAAAAAAAAAAAAAAAAAAAAGGAAGTGGTTAAGTGCAATTGAAAAGCAAATTATTGGATAGGTTAAAATCTGGGTTGCCAAACCAGTTCAGACACATAAAAAACTGTGTTAAAGACCCTTTTACATTTCTTCATTTTTCTTGAATACTTATTTTGAATGTATAGGTCCCCTGTCAAGTATCAATGAAGAACACACTGCACTGCAAATAAGCTCTGTTTCAAATATACTAACCAATTCAGTGACAGTCTTACTTTTTTTCCTCACTTGAATGTTTGCGACTTCAAAGCATGCAGTACCAAAATATGTTCTGGTTTTTTTTCTAATTATTATCTATATCTTTAATTGAAATCTTACTATGATTTGATTTACCAGAAATATTAAAAGTATCTCCTAATATTTATTACTGGGGAAAAATGTCTCCTTAATTCAGAGAGATATCAAATAATAGATTTTTTCTCTTGACTTTACTGTTATTTTTATGTTTCTTAGGACTGTTAAGTCCTACCTAGTTTTTGATCAGTGTTTTTATGGTGATAAACAATAAAGCTTTTTACTTCTATTTAAAGTGGTTTTCATCCCCCTTTTCTCTCTGCAACTTGTCCCTGCCCATCAGCTAGAACAGGGTCATTTGATTCAGAACAGCTGAGAGGGTAGAGATTTCTGGAAGGCAGTGCAGAACAAGGGCAGGGAAATCCTATCAGTGACTCTCGGGTCCCCAAGATGTGCAGATGAATGTCAAATCAATTGGCTGCCTGCTGCCTTTTAATCTCTGGTTAGGGGGTAATAGGAAAAAAAGGGTTTTAATCTTTTTATTCCATATCACTTTGCAGCTGAGCTCTGTGGGCAAAATGAATAGTCAAGGTTTCAAATCACAGATGGAATTGTTGCTCTGAAGCTTTGGCTTAAGCAGAGACCAGTTTTGATAACAGGCTGGTAAAGCTCTCACTGGGAGAAAGTCAAGGTTGGCATCCTGCCTGGATCACACCATCATCAGCAGAAAGATTTTCATTCCCACCAGCTGCACTAAAGCTCTCCACAGAATTCTTAAAATTTTTTAGTCTGAAAATGTTTATATATCTCTTTATTGGAGAATTTCAGAGTTTACTCAGCCTTCAAACAGAAGAGTACATAGGAGCTAAGTGGGACTTCAAGGCTCCAGAAATATAATTTTGTACCACTAAAAACCAATAAAATTGTCATTCTTGAGTAGAAGTAGCAACATAATCTTACATCTCAGGAAATTGGGACAGACCAGAGTGTTACATTAGTTGACAATAATGGTTACCAGTTCTCCACTGCACAATTTAAATACGACAAATGTGCCTCAGTTTCTGCCAATATTTCAATGCCAGCAACAGTACCGTGTTTAGAGATTAATAAAATCCCAAAGAGACCAGTGACCCCTCAAGATGGTGCTGTATTGTTGCCTGCCACTTTTGGGGCTCTGTATGACCACTTGTGCTGGGTGTCTAGCAAGAACAGACTTGCTAAAAGTGGGGAGAAGCAAGTCCATGCTGATAGTAGTTTTCTGATTGCCATGGTAACTAGGGGCATTACTGTGCCTCTAAATGATCAAGATGTAGGTTGCCATCCAGTGCTCCTCAGAGTAATGTTCTTATCAGAACCATAACAGGAATTGTCTAGCACATCTCAGGATCACACAAACTGTCATAGACAACAAATGTGGGGTAGAATTAGACATGTCCATGCTGTATTCCAGGACACATGCCCTTAGCCTATCCCCTGGGAGCCTGTGCTTGTGCCCATGTTGAAACATTTCTAGCATTTCCACCACTGCTGACTTCCTACAGCTTCTAACCCCATTACTTTACTGTGCTGTTGCTCTTATGGACTTGTACTGAGCACTGCAGCTCAGTGCATACCACAGTCTCTCAGTGCCATTGTAACATTCTCTGATTTATGACACTGGGGACATTATGAAGAAAAAAATGCATCTTGTTTTGAGAGGAAAAATATGCCACTTCCATATTTTTTTTATTATTAGTGGATGAAGGAAAAAGGGAGACAAAATTTCTAACTTCTCTATTAAACAGTATAGTGAAACAAGAAACTTTTTGATCCATTGAATAAAGGACTGCTGCTGTTTACACATAGCTATGTAAGCTTATTTTTAAACATCCTCATGGACTCTAGAACTTCTATATTAGAATTTTAAAAAAAAACTGAATGAGGGGAAAGAAAATGTCTCTAATCTATACAAAAATGAAGCCACCTCCTGGTTTTTGCAGGACAAATTACACAAAACATGGGAAAATTATCCATTGCTCTGAAAGACACATTTAAGTATAAATGCCTAATTAGGTTCTTAATAAATTCTGGGGGGTGTTGACTACTAGCTGGCCATCACACATCAGATTTTGGGGGGGACAAAAACTTCCATAGTGATATCAAGTTACATGAACCTTCTTCAACTGGCAAATTGACAGTATCGCACTGTCTGGAACAACCAAGAAAACATACCCTAGTGCAAGTGAAGGAATGTAGTAGCTGGCGATACCTACTTGGGTTAACTCCTGAATTTGGGTCTGTCTACAAGCATAAAATGTTTCAACATTATGGGCAATCATTTATAACGTTCTTAGTTTTTTCTGAACCAGAATCTAGGTTAATTTAACAGAGATACAGAAAGATTTTTTTACAGATGCAGTTCCATTTTAGTTTGCAGTGAAATTCAGTATCTGTTGAATTATCAGTGACTGGATGCTGGCACAAAAAAGAGATGAAATAAATTATTCATAACAATTAGCATAGACGTGTAAAATTTCACAGGAGGGATTAAACTGGAGTGACTCATTCAATCTATCCTGCTGTTTACAGAGGTTTCAGTAACCTAGTGAGGATGAAAAAATTTGTCATGAGACTCAGGCCTCAGGTCGGGTAAAGAGATTTTTTGAATGAGTTAATTGTAAAAGCTGTGTTTGAGTCATGCGTTGTCTAAAATAGGGTTGAAAGGTACTAACAGCTTCTGTGCAGTGGGTTGTTGGCTAAATACAAAATAACAGGCTCATTCACAGATAGCGGATGTGTTAGGTCAATGGAACTAGCAATCAAGTCTGTCCACAGAGAGTAACTCAAAACACCACTCAAAGCAACAGGATCCTGATCAGAAGTTAGGACACTACACTTCTGGCCATCCATATGCATTTGAGGCTGAAGGCGATGGTACAATCCTTCACAAAACAGATTTCAAGAGGCAGCAAAATTAGAGCTTCTCTGTCCCAGACTGACAAAACGTTCAGATATTATATTTGAAAGCAAAGAAATTACCTGCTTAATATATGCAAGAAAACATCTTCATGTACATTCCTTGTAAACAAGTGGAACTTCAGCAAAAGAAATCCAGCTTTTGACATTTGCCCCTCTATCACAATTAATCTTGCAAGTGCCTGATCACGAACTAATAACTGATTATTGGGACAAAATATATTCAGATGCAAAGAACTTAGATAATAAGAAAGATGGCATTTTTATGGTTCCATATGGCCTCAGACATGTCTGTATCTGACCACAATAGTTTGAGGTCCTTTCTGAGGCCATCTAATATATTTCTGTGACATCACAGATTTTTTAGAAAAATTTGAAAAGATGGTGAGATTTTGACTGGAAGATTGTTGTGAAGGAACTTTCTGGGACATTTGTCAAGCTGAAGAATAAAGTTAAAAGGGAATTCCTATGACTAGGGGTCTACAGCAGGATGAAACTGCTAGTAAGTATTTGCAATTTGTCATGGAGCTTGAAGAGAATTCTCCCTGGAGCTGTGAAAATGTTTCTAGTTAAAGTTCGGACTAAGTAAGATGTGACAAGAAAAATTTGATTCCTCTGTAAACATATGCCCATGTTTTAATAAGCTTGATTAGTTGGAAGGATATTTTGTGCAAAAAAAAATGTTTTGGCCCAATTCTTTAAATGCTTGCAGGTAATTTAAAACTAGCTGAATGTCTGTGTAGTATACTCAGTATTCAGTCATTGTCTTGGATGACTCGTGCTGGTTGCAATGATGTTGAACTGTCAAATTTCTAAATAGCAGCAGATTAGCAAGATTAGCAATCTCTGTGTAAGCAGGTCTATTTGGCACAATGAGATTCAGGGAAAATCTCCCAAAGCATGATATTGCTTCAAAGGGAAACAGTCAGAGGAAGACTTTTGATGGATAACAAATTAAAGTAAGTGATTGACAAGACAGAGCCAAGTTCAGGTATTCAGCACCTATTCTGAGAGCCCAACAACCTGATGGGATTTTTTACCAGGATGTTAACAGAAATAATTGTTATTTTTTGCTATCAAGACTGCCTCAAAAACTCCAAAGTTGATTCTGTACTTCTGAAAATAAGAAATATTACAAGGACATTTGCTTAGTCATATTTTCACTAACTTCATTTCTGCTGCACCTGCAGTCTGCAGAATCACAGACAGTGAAAGCTTCTGGGAAAAAGTTTCAGGATTTAATAAGTGCAATACCTTGTAAGACTGGTTTCCTTAGTGTCTCTTGACCTTTTCTTTCACAGAAGCATTTTATTATCTTCTAAGAATTTCTGCATATCTTTGTGAGACTCACATATGGCTATAAATCTGATTTCCCAAAGAACCTCGATTTCTATGACATGGAAGGATCATTAATTTCTATAATCTTTTATTTTAAACCTTACCTTTCTGTGAATTATTTCAACAACTACTGTCTTCCTCAGTTTGATGGTTCAAGTTCTGACTTCATGAATCAGTATTTTGCTGTTACTTATGTAGTAAGACAGTAATGTTTTATGAACACATGATGCCCATGCAACTGTACTTGCATTTCCACACTACTTAAAAGTAAGAAAACTAAACCAATATAGTACAAGCACTTCAATCCTATACATGAAGGAGAACAAGAAAAGAATTACAACTGTGATGGGAGAGCAGAATAGTAATAAAAAAAACATTAAGATGTATTAGCCTCTGATTTCAGTAAGGGTCGTGATGTTAACAACAGAATCATTAAATATTTGCATTTGAAATGCACTTCTAGAGGTCATCATCCACTATTCATGCCCTGCTCTATCAACTCAAAGCAAATCTAATCAGACCAAATTGCTCAGGGACATGTCTTGTTGATTTGTGAACATCTCCAAGGATAAAGTGTCCACAGCAACTCTGGCCAACCTGTTTTGGACCAACCTTACTTTCAAAAAATAATAACAATGTGTTGCTATGTTATAATGAATCACAATTTACCGTGTTCCAACTTGTTTTCCTCTCTTTCTAGAGACAAATATAATCTAGTCAAGTTGGAGATGAGGATATGAACATGGAAACAATCATAATTATGAAGGAAACAAAGAGGTTAATGATCTTAAGATTGTTATTTAATTAAGGTAAGTAGAAACTGATCTAATTGTTTGGAACAGTGTGAGTCATGCTGAAGAAGGAGTTGTTGAGTTTCAGAGAGATTAACAACAAAGGCTTCTAAAGATTATCATTGGCAGTGAGTTCTTAATGTTTTCCTGAATAATCTGGGCAGCAAAATAACACTTTGTTAATGCAATTTGCTGACAACATAAATTTGGGAGATAAGAACAGTACAGAGAAAAATCAGGACTGTGTAGACTGAACAAAACAGAACAGAACTTAAACTGAACAAACACCATGAACATACCAGATTTAATAATATAAGAAGCACATAAGTAAGGCTCACATATGCCCCTCCCAAGTTTACACTTTTAAACACATCTGTGGGTCTTGGTCTAAGGCTCAGCCCACTCCCTTGCTCAGGGCTAGGAGAGAGACAAATTTTAGAAAGCTGGCAAACCATCATGATCAAAATAATGTCTAGGTCATTTACACCTGTTTGGGAATAAGGTTCAGTCCAAGACTAGGTCTTGTGCTAGATTTTGGGCTTAGTGTTCAGAGACACAAAGGTTAGAGCCTTTCTTACAATCTGTTTTTAATATGAAGTACCATTGCATTGGGTTTGTGTTACAATATTTAGGTAGTGGGGAGGGTACAGGGATGGCTTCTGTGGGAAGCTGCCAGAAGCTTCCCCCATGCCCAGCAGAGCCAATGCCAGCTGGCTCCAGGATGGATCTGCCTGTGGCCAAGGCCAAGCCCATCAGTGATGGTGGGGTAAGAGACACAAGAAATGGAAAATCTGCTGTGAAACTACGTAGAAAAAAAATGCTCTGCAGACACCAAGGTCAGCAAAGAAGGAGTGGCAGGAGGTTCTTCAGGCACCAGGGCTGAGATTCCCCTGCAGCCTGTGGTGCAGGCCCAGGCGAGGCAGCTGTGACTCTGCAGCCCATGGAGGACCAGGGGGAAGCAGAGATCCACCTGCAGCCCATGGAGGACCAGGGGGAAGCAGAGATCACCTGCAGCCCATGGAGGACCAGGGGGAAGCAGATCCACCTGCAGCCCATGGAGGACCAGGGGGAAGCAGAGATCCACCTGAAGCCCATGGAGGACCAGGGGGAAGCAGAGATCCACCTGCAGCCCATGGAGGACCAGGGGGAAGCAGAGATCACCTGCAGCCCACGGGGACCACAAAAGCAGAGTAGGTGGATGCCCAAAGGAGCCTGTGACCTGTAGGAAGGCCAAGCTGTAGCAGGTCATGAAGAACTGCAGCCTGTGGGAAGGACTCATGTTCATGGAGGACTGTCTCCTGTGTGAGAGACCCCATGCCAGAGCAGGGGATGTGAGTGAGGAGTCCTCCTGAGGGAGAAGGAGCAGCAGAGACAACGCATGATAAACAGGCCACAATCCATTACCCCTGCCCCCTATCCCTCTGCAGCACTGTGGGGAGGAGATAGAGAATTTGGGAGTTAGGTTGATCCCAGGAAGAAGGGAAAGGTAAGGGAAAGGTGTTCTGAAATTTGGGGGTTTTCTCATTATCCTGTTTTGATTTGATTGGCAATAAATTCAACTATTTTCCCCAGGTCAAGTCTGTTTTGCCTGTGATAGTAATTGGTGAGTGATCTTCCCTGTCATTATCCCAAATTATGTGACTTGCATGATTTTTTTTTTCTCCCCTGTCCAGCTGAGGAGTAATAGAGCAACTCTGATGGGCACCAGTTGTCCTACCTATGATAGTGAAGTCACTTGTCTGAAAAAGGCTGCAGCAGAAGCAAGATGGGTAGAAAAAGCCTCTAATAGCAGCCAGGTTAAATGGATTATTGAATGCACACTGGGGAAATGGAACTAATTAAGAGGTTGCATAGTATGTTCCTAACATTTATAATCTTATAAGGAGCCCTCTATACTTATTTTCTTCCAGCACTGCAGAGAAAACAGAGAAAATGAGGTTTTGGAAGAAACAAAGGGTTCTGAAGAGCACATTACCAGTGTGCAGAAGGGATAATTTTGGTGGTGACTGTGGAATATCCGGCTTGTTTGTACATTTCTGGTGTCTGGGTGTCTTGAACACGCTATTGAGCTTTCATTCCCCTGGGCTCCCACCTACACTGTCTTACAGTAGAAGTGCACCCAAACATGAAATATTCACCTAATTATGTTAATTAATAACTTAATTAACTGGTTTTTTAGTAATGTGCTAAATAGTGAAGAGCAATTGAGGACTCATTAAAAGGTACAGAATAATATTGTTGTTCTACATATTAAGGGTCACAGCATTCTTACTATTTAAAATCCAGATTAAATAAATAAATGACAAATAAATCATGTCATCTGGCTTATGAGATTTGAGAGAAACAGAATTTTTTCCTCTGCTGAAGGACCCCCTTAATCACTTACAGATAGGTTGTGTACCTTCATCTCTTAACAGAGACCCTTACTCCCTCAGGTATTCCTAGCAAGAGTAGGTATAACTGAGAAAGAAAGGGTGTTACAGTGCTTCAACACTGCTCAGTGCTAGAGGATAAGGAAAAGGCTTTCTGATATTGCTTACTTGTCTCCTCTTCTCACTTAACACTTCAATTGTACCCCTACATGTACATAGGAAATTCATTGCATGGGCAATTCACCTGACAGGGAACCTCTGTTAATATGAAAAATTAGCCCCTGGTAACTATGAATATGTTGGGAAAGTCAGTCCTGCTTGCCAGCTCTCAAAGCTACGTGTACCTCTAGGAAGATTTTCATTAGAACTTCTTGGACACATTCACAAGAATAAATGGAACGCCAATTTTAATTACTTGTCCCAAAGAATTGGGATGCAGGAGATTTTCATGTAAAAATTATAATTCAGGACACGTTATAATTTTATTTTCTTTTTGGAAATGACTGGACCGCTGAATGTGAAATTACAATAAATTGCTTTAGGTTACTGTCAGGACTGGACATATGCTTAAATACTTCAGATTTGGCAGTTGATGAAAGCAAAAGTAGTAGTGTGAATTACAGGCATTATTAAGAGTGTTGCCTATAGTGAAACTGGACTGCTCATTAAACTATAGTTCTTAGCTAGTTAGATCTTTAAACATGGTGTATTATAAAAATTATAGCAAATTCCATGATAATTAAATGAGTCATCTATGATTACACCTGAGCTTAATGTCATGCTTAAAGCAAGAGGTGCACTTTGGGCTTTAAAAGGTAAATTGGCCTTTAGGAAAAAAGAATTAGATCGACATGGTGTGAAGGACTAGATGTTACCTTGTTCCTAAGTGATAAAGTGTAGGATAATAGCAACCTTCCCCATGTGTCTCCATGACCTCCTTGGACTTCTGTGAGGAAATTTTAAGAGATTTTAAGACTTTCTGTATTAAGCAAGACAACTGTTCCTCCTTTTTCTTTTTTTTTTTTTAAATTCCCTCAAATTTTCAAGAATTTAAGCATTTTATTAATACTGTTATTAAGAAGAGTGTTAACTTCGTTAACGGACACTCCTGTAGACATCATCCATTATTGACTGGCATGTGAACCTGTGGTATTTAATGTTTTAAATTAGCAGTAAAAATCAAGAGAATAAAACACTGAGCTTTCTGGAAGCATCTGATACTAACTAGTACTTGGGAGTGACATAGCACTTCTGCATTATACAGGATTTATAGGATCAGGCTGCCTATATTTACAAGGCTTGAACAGGCTGCAGGAGCATGAAACAGCCTTAAGAGGACTTGCAAAGCAACTGTCAGATTGACATTGCACTTATCTGCCAATCAAAGGTAACTGATTCCTTTCATTTCTCCTCCTTCTTATGGTCCATGACTGCTACAAAAGTGCCACCTCAGTGTTCCATACTCGCCTCCTATGACATTCCCATATGTCACTTCCAGCTCCTCATTTCTCTTCATCTCTAGCTCCCCATGCAGGCAGAGCTAGTGCTGAGGCATCCACATGGCTAAAATGACTGTGTTATAAGTATCTTTACCTATGGAACTTTTCTTTCCTTGTTCTGTTTTTCTGTTTATATTTTCTTTTACTTTTTTGTTACTTCTCCCTAAAAATCACAAAGTCTTTGATCTCAGCCCAGAATGCAATTGCAAGAGCTAAAAGCATCCTGATTTTTGTCAGAGAGCTCTGTAAGTCTGTAAGCAAATAAAAGAAATGAATAGAACAAATTTAAATGAGGGATTCCCTTCTGCTTGCTTCCCTGGGAGGAGGAATGTGACAAACTCCATCAGTTTGCTATCAGATGCCCACTCCAATAAAAGTCAAAACCTGTTCGAGATGCTCTATGGTATCTCACATTGCCATGCCAGAAAGCCTTGGACCTTTCCCAGGTTTTCAGCAGTTGTGTTTTACTCCGTCTTTTAAGCACCCCTCATCTGTTCCAGAGACAAGTATGTTACTGGTAATTTCAGGTAAAAGTCTGTGTTAGCTTTTTCCTCATGTACTTATTTGTCTCTCTGACAGCAGAGAACTGCTGTGCTTCTGTAAAGAGACCAGAATGTCCCTAAGAACTCCCTTAGGATAGGACCTGCTGCCGTAATTCTCAGAGGCATCTGAATGAGTCTGCTCCAAAATGCAGTCATTTTCTTACAGAGTGAGGTGGGGACAATGTTAGTGTTTGTGGGATTAGGGGTCTTCAGAAATATGAATATGCTTCCCTACCCTGAAAAAGGCTATGAAATCTGTATGGTCTAAAGACCCAAATGAGGGCATTCATACTCAAATAACCCCTGGAAAAATGTGGAACCTAGATGAAAAACCTCTGCCAAGGGAAACTGAAAATTGCTCCCACATCTCCCTGTTTTACTTGGGGAATTCTGTTAGACAATGTCCTGACTTTAAGCACAGTTGGAGATGAAGCACCATGCATCCATCCATTGGGATCAGGGAGAAAATTGGAGGATGCAGAGTGCATTTGGAATGATACAGTAACAAAGAGACAGGATGCCTATACAGTTAGCAACCCTGGAAGTTTCACAAATTAATCACCTTTTTAGCATCTTCTTTCCCTTCTATGCTTTTTCTGGTTTGTAATTTAAGCAGCTTGTCAGGAAAGACCTCAGGTTCACAAAGGCAGGTCACTAAAGGTGATGTCCTGTAGGTTTACTCCCCTGTGTACTCTGAGACAAATTTACTATGTACACCAGTGTTGTACTATGTTTCCCCCTGGACTTGAAAAAAAACCCAACAAAACCCAAAAAACCAAAACCCCCCAGAAAACCACAAAAAAACGCCAAGAAAGTGTAGTCATAAAGGGAGAACATTAATAAGACAGAGGTGGCTGACAAAAACCCTTTAGCAGATACCCCTGGTATCCACAGAATTTTGTGAACTAGGAAAGTGATAGACAGCGGCATTCACATTAGGTGCTTTTAGGATCAGGAACGTTAGGCAAGTGATAAACAACACAAGCATGTGTAATTTAGCATGCACAGCATGAGCCAGAACCTCTGGGGAACAACAAAGTTAAACATAAATTTATTCTCTGCTCTCAAGACATGCTATAAGTAGGCCTGCACAGGATTATGACTATTTTTGCCTGCATTCTTCAGACCCTTTATCTTATCTCTCTTAGGATCCCCAATCCCATAGAATCAATGATGATATGAAAGTCTGACTATGTAGGAGCCAAGAATAAGGTATGACATGTAACAGTGGAGGTCCAAAGATCCACTTCAGCACCTTGATACAAGAGTGTATCATGATACAATCATCATCTCTGAGCCCATTTGGAAGTTGCTCACATTTTTTGTTTCCTTGCTTAACTTTCTTTCTGTTCTCCTTTTACAACCGCTTGAGGTCATGTAACCACTTAATAGATTTGCTGCCTCAGTTTCTGCCTCTTTCTTTCCCCCCATGGATTTCTGGTTTCGGAAACCAACATGCTGTGCAGTACAGGCTACAGACCCTCTGTAAGCACCACATCTGATTCTGCTGCCTTGACAGTCACAGAAACATTGCTGTCACAACTCACAAGGCTGGACTAATGCCAGCTAAATATAGTTTTAATGGGATCGTATTCCCTGGTGACTGAGAAGGCTTAGCTGCCATATGGCCTCTATGGGTTCCTTTTCCAGTAACACCACTAAAGTGAATTGCCCTTCTTCAAGTTGTAAAAGGGGTGATTAAGAAGTAATATTAAGAGAGAGAATATGAAAGCACAAGGTGTCAGGCAGTTTTATAGGTTAGCATAGGAGTCATTCATCATGAAGACTAAGTCTTACTGAAAGAATGGCAGCAAATAAAGGGACAGAAAACATGAAGTTCACTGTCCTATAGCACATTTCCCTTCTAATGTGGAAGGTTATTTACCTGTGTTTCTTCAGTGTTTTCAAAACTCCTAGGAACCAAACCTTTAATATAACAGAAATTATGCAGCAATTTTCAGAGAGCAAGCCTTGGCAACTTCCACAGGACTACTGGGGAAAATAATCCTAGCAAGGACCAGGGCTGTTCTGATGAAAGTAGCTATTGACTTTTCATCAAATCCTTGAACTGATAATTAAACCAAGTGAGATGAAGAACAAAGTAAGTGGTATTAAAATTTAATCATTTATAAATGCAAATGTCAATAATCTAATTAGTGCTATTCTTCCTTGAGAGGCAGCAAAAAATAAAATCACAGAGGATTACAGTCTAAGATTAAGACTACACTTCAGGATTTCCTGCTGAAACTCTATTGCAAAACCAGTTATACATTCATACCTGTCCTTCCATCACCATGGCTATTTCTTCATGGGAGATGTAGTTTTACTCCACCAATCCAGAGTTTACGAATTACTGAGGCTGCTGGACAAATGGACTGGCAAAGACCTTCATGACTTAACGCTGATATTACAGATTTACCCTGAGACTTCATCAACACAGTCTGAGCAATTGAGTACCTTAGTTTTCCTTCTTTGTTGTTTAGGGTCGTTATCCATACATCAGAGCTCTTTCTAGCTGATACCACTGAGGGAAGCACAGGCACTGCCTTAAGAAAATGTTTTCCCTTGTTGATACAGACACACCAACATACTACCATAGCTTAGTGAAGTTATCTTTGCCAGTGAAAGCACTCCTCCATCAGCCTTTTTCCACCTACATAAGTAATTTTGCTGGCGAAAGGACATGAAACAGAGGACATGATTGGTTCGCACTCCTATGATGGCACTATTTAGCACTACTTACACCTCTCAACTTAAATTGAGGACCTTAGGCCAAAAGCATAAAAATTCTAGCCAGGATAGCAAGTGTTGGTTAAGTCAGCATCCCCCCTAGGCAATTTGGTTACACCACCAAATGCCACTTGTAGACCTGTCAAATGAAGAGTGGGCATTTTCTGAATTTCCTTTAGCTCTTTTAGGAAAACTATGTGAGATGCGTGGTCAGGAAAGCCCCCACGTGCTTCTGCTCCTCATGACATCTCCACGAGAGGGCTCTGCTGGCATACCTACATGGGCCCGGCGCTGCGGGACAGGACACCTCCCGCGGGCTCCGCCGAGCCCTCGGCACTGCCCGCTCTCTCCGGGACAGTCAACTGTCTGACAGTGAGCTGTCAGATTGGCTGAAAAACATTAAATACACAGAAATCAGGTCTGGGAAAAGAAAAGGAAAAGGAAAGGGAAAGGGAAAAGGAGAAAAAGGGAGGGAGGGAGGGAGGGAGGGAGGGAGGGAGGGAGGGAGGGAGGAAGGAAGGAAGGAAGGAAGGAAGGAAGGAAGGAAGGAAGGAAGGAAGGAAGGAAGGAAGGAAGGAAGGAAGGAAGGAAGGAAGGAAGGAAGGAAGGAAGGAAGGAAGGAAGGAAGGAAGGAAGGAAGGAAGGAAGGAGAAAAAGAAGATCAAATGTCCACCATTTTTTCAGCCAAAAATATTGGTCTTGGCCCAATAAGGAAGTGTGCCATGGGACCTCTTTACAAGATAAGGGCCAAAGCTTGCAGTGAGAAGCTGAACCCTGCCATAGCAAAAAAACAAAACCAAAACCAAACAACCCCCCCCCCCCAAAAAAAACCAAAAAAACCCAAAAAACCCAAACAGACAAACAAACAAACAAAAAAAAAACAACAAAAAAAAAGAACAAAACAAAAAACAAAGAAAACCCCCCCCAAACCCCCCAAACCCACCCCCACCCCCAAACAATATGTCACAAACTTATTCTCCAAACATATGCCTGAGAGCATCGTTAGGGTTGATCTTCACTCCGTGGCTGCTTGTTTTCTGCAGCAGTGTAAACCCAGGTGAACAATGTCCATCTGTCTCCTCTGGGCGATGCAGTGTTTTCTCTGCTCATAGGAGGAGCTAAACAGTGAGATCACTTTATTTCTTGTTTGCCCCTGTACAACTGGCTTCATACTCCCTCGAAAGTGAAAAGTTCAGTCTATGTAACTGAGTAGGTGAAAGGAAGACTGAGGCAAGGGCTTTCATCAGTGTACTCAGCATAACATCTTTCTGCACTGAATGATGAGATTTCTGAAACAGAAGTCGACTCTGATGTGCACAGCATCAAGAAAGCAGAACTAGGTCATCTCATGTCTAGCAATGTATCGTATTTTTAACCATAGCAAGGGGTAGGCTTCATATATTGGAAAGCTGTAGAATATTATTAGTTTTCTAAAAATGTAACTAATTCCTACTTTTCTCTCTAATAATTACAGAGGTTTTGCGTGCCTAAGACTGACTACATGTGAGGGGTTTTTCTATTTATATATATATATATATGAAATACTGCTGTACTCCACAGACTGAGTTTCAACAGCTTCAGCAGCCTGAAATAACTATAAACCTAATATCAAAATAACTGTAGAGCCTAGTATTACTTTTTTTCAATGTGTCTTATGAATTTGAGACCTCTAGAATTTTATTTAATAAATCTCACAGATATCACTCAGCTGAATAAAACTGGCATTCCTGCAGAGATCAGAAGCAGCAATGAATATAAATGACTCAACGCTGGTCGAGCTAACTAGAGTCATCTTAGTTCATAGCCTGAGCTGTCATGTGAGCCCAGAGCCCACACACCTGCTCACACCCTGACTCACATCTGGAATGAGACAACTGACTCTCCAGGCAAGAAAACTCATGCCCAGGCTAGATCTGCCTCACACACTGGTTTTGCTTTGGTAGGCAGAATGGGTACATCCATCTTGAACCCTAGCCCAGCAGACAGAGTCAGAGTGAAAGTAACCACCAAATGGCTCTTATGTTTTAAGTACTGAGGGGAACAAAGTTGTGTATGTGCCAGTCTGTGTTGCTCTGGTTCAATGACAGTATTGTTCTCTGGTCTGAATTTGAAGACACAACCATAAATTTTAGCTGGTCCAAAATGCAGAAGGCAGCTGCCTGCTGCCTCCTCAGCACACCTCCAAAGATGTGCAGTGTAGTGCACCATGCAGGACACCCTGGCTCCCCGGTCATCTGTAACCAGTGGCCAGCTGTAGCTCATAGAGTGAAACACGCATTTGTCTTTGGCAGGTTTAGAAGATTTTGGCACTTGCTGTGAGGGTAATGATGAAGTTCATTTTGGTGTCAGTGGTAAGTGTTAGTTCTGAAAGAAGAACTGTTATTTGAACTCAAATAGTGGTACAAAAGTCTCACATAAAACTGGATCAAAAGTCTCCTTTAAACTGCAAACCCCACCCACCTTCCCCTTCCCACTTGCATATGCCATTTTGGACTTCATTACAACTACTGAGTTCAGCTGAGAGCCCTAATTGAATCCTACCTCAGCTGAAATGCCTGAATCTAGGTGGCACGGTAGTCTCAAGTAAAGGCACTCGACTAACACCTGTGTTAATCTTTGGTAAGTGGCCTCTTAATTTCCAGACCATGTTGAAACACCTTCCAGTTAATTTTGCTTCTGATTAAGAGGGTTGATGATGAAGAGCAGCATTTTGAAAGAAAAGGTGTTAAAATCTAATGTTTAGCTTTTCGAATTTTATGTTGTTTCTTTCTGGGTTTGACTGACTTAAAATGTGTTTCATCCCAAATGCAGAGACATAATTTAATGAACTGAAAAATAAAATTGTTGATTTTCATTGTGACTGTTTAGAGATTGGAGCACTTCGTCATTCTTGAGTCTGTGACATTTTTAAAGGTTGCATGGAATTTTCATCACATCCTTTCTGCTACAGTCCTATCAAATCACACACATTACCTCTCCCCTCTTGACAACTGATAGGAGGAGAATGGTCATTAGAATTAAAAGCACACATGAGTTTGGAAAGCTAGTGCTAAAGGTCTTTCAGAAAACCCAGAATTGATTAAAATCTTGGTGGTCAGTCTGAAACTGTAAAGTGTTTTTCCCTTGGAAGGCATCATTCCAGCACATTTGCAGCTAGAAGTGAGTCTAGCCAAGGTATCTTTCAGTCTAGGTGTATGTATTGATTACCTCTGGTGTAAGGGGAATATATGGTATTGAGTAAACAATGTCTTGGTATCCATACAATTATTTTAAAAATAAAAGATATAAGCAGAAGAAAGAAGAAATGTCAGTATCCATGGCAGTCAAGCACACTACACTCTCTTCTGAGTAAGCATTCTCTGTATCCAGAGGCAGAAACGATGCTGACTCAAATGGAATCTTCTTGCTGCTACAAGAATGACCCATGGCAAACAACAAATTGTGGCTTACCTGCCGCTTATTTCTTTCCCTGAAATACTAGGCAGAAATTGCTACAGTTGTCCCAAAAGCACAATGCATACCAATACCCTTTTTGTTTCAAAATGCAATCTGAAGTCCAATTTTTCAGTATTTCAAATTTGAAACAACTTTCTACAACCAGGTTCACTAGACCAGAGTCCACTGATTTGAAAATACTATCATGTGGGGATTTGCCTGCCCTCTGAAATTCCTGGGATAATTCTGCTATGGGTGTTGCTATAAAATTCTCTGTTGATGACTGTGTTCTATTGTCTTAATGACTTACTTTTCACATTCTTCTCCACCTAATTAGATTCAGATCAAATGAAGTCATAAGTTCCTGGGGAAAAAGAAAAACTCTTAAAGGGCAATTGGCTCAGTCAATGCAAGCCTCTAAGGGGAATTTGAAGCAGATGCAGTGATTAATTGGTTATTTCAATTTCTTGTGAAGAACTGTGCTGACAGGACAGGTATTTTCATGCTGTCTGACTTGATTGCAAAAGCTGTTTGTGTAAGAAAAGCGCAGCATTGAAGAGATAATCATTTAATGTGCATATGTGGACTGTATCATCAAAAGAAGTATATGGAAGCTGTGAATATGTAATAATTAGTGTGAGGAGGCTAAGAGCATATTTCTAAGATCTAGGATATGCTAAATAATTGTTCCGAAAGGGGTGATGGTGATGTAAGTAATGATATGACAAGTTATAAATATTTAGCTGAAATAAACTGACATCAGTAATTCAGATGTAACTCTCAGAAAACATAAGTTCTTCTGTATTATGGTGAAGTCTTATGAAGGTAACATGCACTGAGCCAGCACAACAATGGCTGGGAGCCAGTGCAAAATTCATCACTGAGAATCCGTGCCCTACCACTCGTACCTGCTGCCTCGAATTCCTCATGGGAATAACAGGGTTAGGATAACCTTCTAAAGTTTCTGCTCTGATTAGCCGGTCTTGAAAAGACCCTACAGGTCAAACAATGCAAACTCTCAACTTCTGTTTAATTTACTAATTTGGAAGCAAAACACCTTCAGGAAGAGAAGGGATTTCAGAACTTTGGTGAAGGGAGTTAGGGGTGTTTAGCCTGGAAAAGAGAAGCTCAATGGTGACCTTATCACTCTCTACAACTCCCTGAAAGGAGGTTTTAGCCAGTAAACATTGGCGTCTTCTCTCAAGCAACCAACCAGGATGACAGCATATAGTCTCAAGCTGTGCCAGGGGAGGTTTTGGAAGAATTTAGTCACAGAAAGAAAGATTAAACACTGGAATGGTCTGCCCAGGGAGGTGGTAGAGTCACTGTTCCTGGAGATCTTTAAGACTGGATATGGCACTCAGTGCCATGGTCTAGTTGATATGGTAGTGTTGGGTTATAGGTTGGAGTTGACGATCTCAGAAATCTTTTCCAACCTAATTGATTCTGTGAGTTGTTAACTTGGTCCCTTCCAGGCTGTAACTATACATCATTTTCTGTGGTATAACTCTGACCTTCCACACAAGTTATTAGGTCACATCATTAAAGTACAGATGTTTTGGAGCTAAGCAACAAATAATCACCTTTAGAGTCTCTCTAGACTCTGGTGTTGGAAGTACTTGCATGTGAGACTGTCATACAACTGACCTTTCCCCATTATCCCTGTTTTGGCCTCATCTTTTTTACAGTCTGACTTACATCCTGGCATGGGTTCCTTAACCTTTCCTTGTTTTCTTCACTGCTCTCACTTTATTGTCATTTTGCTTTGCCATCCCTTTTACTTACTCTGTGTACTCTGTGCAGACATATGCCCTCCCATCCTACATTGGGTTTTTTTCTATTTTTGTCTCAAGTTTTTTTTTCTTTTTAGAGAACACACAGGTCTGAACAATGCTCAAACCAGTAAGATTTCCGAAGCAAAAGAAAAAGAAACACATTGACATATTATGTTTTGGTCTTTCTTCCTTTTGTTCTTCCCATTCTTTTGATTTTTGGTTTGATCTCCCATGAATAATCAGGCTATATAAATATTTTGTAGTAGGAACTATATCTTTTATCAGTACCTAACACACTTCTGGATGCTATATTAAAGCTGCAATATGTGGTTAAAATATTTGCCTTAAGAACTCAGTAATACAGCTACTTAGTATTCAGACTTGATTATCTTTCTTTCGTTAGGCAATTGGCTCTGAAATAAAAACAGCAATAGCAACATAAGGAATTAGTCAACTTGTATCAGTCAAGGGACTGCAGCTGGTCCATTTATATCTTGTTTGCATGAAAAAAATCAAGACACTTTTAGTGTGACTAACTTCTGTCTAGGAAAACAACACTCCTACATTCAAGGTTATACACTTAATTTAGAGAGGGAGAAGAACAAAGGTAAGGTAAAAATACTGTTCAGATTACGTTCTATAATATGGTTCAGTGCTTTGAATTTTCCTGTTTTAAGATAAGATTTCACTGTTATGCATGCCCAATGATAAGTTACAGCAGTGTCTCAGTCACCAGAGCCCTTCCCAAATAATCTCTTTCCATCCACAGGGCTTCTACTCCCTTTAACCAAATCACATGCTCAGCATGGGAGACACCAGCCTCATCCACAACTCAATGGTTATCAAACTTGTCCAGGATGTTCGTTATGTGGGTCTGTGGCATGCCTGAAAGACAAGTTCTTTGACATGCTTGCAAGGGTGCTGTGACCACTAGAGTATTTTCAAGGCATGAACAGTGTTACAGAGGCATGAAGGAGGCAATGAATTGTGCTGAGAAGAAAAACAGTGCTCATAAAACTGCAGTTTCTAGTATATAAAAATGACTTTGATTAGTTGACAGCTACTAACAGCTTATTTCAACTATTTTTTAATTAAAACCATTGAGGTGTTGAAAGAAACAAACCCAATCTTTTAATTTTGTTTCATACTTTTAATGTGTACGGTTTAAGAATGCTCAGTGCAAAAGTAGCTTTAATGCATAACCTTTACAGCATTATAAATAATGCTACCTTATTAAAATGAATCAGCCTGAAAAAAAACTCCAGTATTGCACTCTTGCTCCCGGCAATGTTTTTGCATTTTATTCATCTGTTGTGATGAACATAGACCTTCAGGTTATCATTTTGTTTCACTTTAGTCTTACATTTCACATTGCAGACAGGATCAGGTTTTAGCAAGCACTGAAGGGAATGTGGTTAAACTCCCTTTTATTTTTTTTTAAAATACAATAGAAACATGTGAATGAACTTTCACCTCTGTCATTTTTTTACGATGTTAGACAACACAGAAAAACTAGGAAAAATAATCACCCCCTTCTCAGATTTGGGGGCTTTGGATCCAGAATTAGGTCATTAAACTTTTCAATTAGGTTGATGCTCCAAGAGCACTTCAGGACAGCACAGGTCGGTCATCATATCAAATACCTGTCACAGAGCACCTCTCTCACTGTGTTGCTGTGTCCTGAATACACAGGGTCAGGGAATCCACCTGATTAGAACCCAAGTGGAAAATACAATCCGAATAATCAAACAAAACCCCATCTTTCTGTGTTATGTGTCCCTCTCAACCCTACCACATAACCCCTCCCACCCCAAGTAAACAGTGTACCCAAATCCTGGTTAGTTTTAATCCAGTTCAGCTCCCTGATCATGTAGCAACATAGGAGATGTTTCAATTTAGGCTCCTAAATGCACTTGTCTCCAGTGTTAAAATTTAAAGGTGAACCCTTCTTGGAGTGTCTGACCCTCCACTACAATTAAGAGAGATGTAGGCAAGAATTCAGCTAATATCCCAGGTGCCCTAGGTTATCCAAGGTACTTCTACAGAGCTGGTATGTCTCTTGCAAGATCTAAGAGACCTATGCCCTTCAGGATGGGTATGTGGGCAGCAGGTGAGTCAGTGTAGGGACATGTACAACCCTGGATGTTTATGATTAGCCAATTGAATATGAATGTAGATATTTAAAAAATCCACCTGCATTACTCTCAAGCTGAATCCTGACCCTAAAATCACTTAAACTAAAACAGAAAACCACTCACAAACATGCCAACAAACACCAGGGAGAAGGGCAGTGCAGGACGGAAGTATTGCTCAGACACACTGGGAGTGAAAACCTCCTTTCTTATAGCAAAAAATACTTTATTTTTAATGGAAATCTCTCTGTGTAATAGAACATGGTATTTATAATTACCATGTTATTAGTAAAAGCAACAGCTTTTACTATATAAAATTAAAACAATCTTTTATTTTTTGAAGAGAAGAGGCCATTAGTTCCCCTTTAGTCCTCAAAAGACCTCTCAGGAAAGAGATCCAGCTCAAGATGCATCTTCTCTTCACCTGTAGTCTCTATCTAAAAGCATATTAAATTATCCTGGAATATTTTCTATAATTAATTTGCATTCCTTTGTCCACAGATTAGAGATTCTGACCCAAAGTTCTTCTGGACTCAGCCTGGGGTGAGGACAGCCCTGAAGGCTTAGGATCCACTGGGTCCATGCTGTCTGGTAATGGAGTGAACTGTGATGAACAGGATAGAAAGAAAGTTGAGGTGAAGTCCCCTCCAATTTAAAGTACTAAAATAGCATAAGTTCAAATACATGTGATCATAAAGGAGAAAAAATGTGTTTCAAAAATAAAAACAGTTGCACAAACCAATAAGTGTATAACATGAACTGAGCAAGAATGAGAAGTCTAATTCCCCTGAAATTCATGAGTTTAACCTCAATGCAATTTTCTGCTGATTTCACCTCATTTCCTCACGTACTCTTCCGTAAAAATATGTGGACAATACCTTTGATACAAATATTTCACATGTGTATGAACACACACAGGTGCTCATACATCTTCTTGTTTAGGCATGAGCATCTCTCTGCTGTGGGAAAAGGGAAAAAACCTGTTCATTCTCTATTGCCATCTGGGCCTTTCTTTCTCAGAGGTTACTGCCTTTCCCTCATATCATTTCTCTAAATATATATTTTAAAAGGCAAACTGAAAAAAGAAAAAAGGAACCAAAGAACATTTAGGGAACATAAAACCCTCCTTCAATATTAAATTTATCACTAAATCTCATTGCTCAATTTCTAGAAATACAATAAAATACTTTTGATGAATCTCCATGAGTATCTGATTTAATAGTAAGGCTATAGATTTTTTGCAAGAAAATGTATCTGACCACAATCAATTCTATATTATTTCTTTATTATATTATTTTAACTCTATCTCTTACAGATAATTAATACCTGCAGAAGTTGCATGTCTTCCTCTAGGGACACTTTTTGAAAACCAATACATTGAAGTATCACAAAGAGGAAAATGAATCAAAATATTCTAGATTTCTAAGTATCAAAAATTCAGTAGTTTGCAAAGATACTGTGATAAACTGGTTCTATTCCAAGACAGAAATAAAAGCAAAACATGTTAGGGAATTTAACAAAATTCCTGAAATAAAGGGTTCCATCTGACAATATCCAGCTACTTTACACCATCAGTTACCTACATTTGGATGAGCCTAACTTCACTGTATGCCTCATTATTTAGCATGGAACCTCTTAGACACTCTAGTATCTCTGCCTGGAAGGCAAATATTTTTTTCCTCCCTGAGGCTTTACTGGATGGTAGTTTGTTCATTCAAATGGGCAGCATTTAAGTCCTGACAGCAACCTGGAAAGTGAGTTGTGCTCAAAGATAAGAGCTGTCTTCTCCTGACCTGCTGCTGCTCTTTCCCTTTCACCACCCATCTTTATCAAGATCAGAGAATCACAGGACCATCAAGGTTGGAAGAAACCTTAAAGGTCATCTAGTCTAACCATCAACCTGGCACTACCATAATCACCCCTAAACCATGCCCCCAAGTGCCACATCATGACACCTCTTGAACACTTACCAAGATGGTGACTCCACCACCTCTCTGGGCAATTTATTCCAATGCCTAACTACTCTTTCAGTAAAAAGTTATTTTCTAATATCTAATCTGAAACTTCCCTAGTCCAGTTTAAGGCTGTTTGTCTCAACTTTAAGAGGACTGTTGATGGGTGGATACAAAACCAAGGCTGGAAATGAGGTTAAGAATATTCCTCTAGGCACAGGCCATAATCATGAGGTCAGATCCAAACTTTCCTTTTCTTTTGCTCCCAGAAGCATAGTGCTCAGCTTTCACCAAGGAAGATGGGATGCCCTAATTTTCAGATCATGGAATGCTGTGCATTCAAATATTCTTAGAGGATCCATACTTTTTAGACTGGGGGAGCACAGACCCATCACCTAACTCATCCTGTCTTCTGAGCAGTTTTGTTAATCGCTATGCTATTACACTAAAGGTAACTATCAGGGTTATCACAAAGCTCTATTTAAGTTACCTGCCCCAAAAGATCATGGGTAGCCTGCAACATGCGTGACAGATAATATCAGCAATCTGAATCATCCCTTAAAGTTGCCTACAGATTCAGAGGGAATCACTCTAGTTAAGCATGCAGCATTCAACCAGCATGGAATTAATGCAACTTTTTAAATGGCTTGGTTTGAGAACCTGGAGGACGCAAATTCCCATCTGGCCATGGAATAACAGAATTGACTAAGGAAGAAATGAAATGCCTATTTTGCAATACATTTCATGATCAAACTATTCTGTGCTTGTGAGAAGTGACTTATCCCAATCAAAAGACAGTCACATTTTGCTGAGGTGATCCTTTTCTACACTATATTATGTGTAAGACACACCTAAAAAAAAAAAAAAAAGACACAGTGAATAATCCTTTTTGGATACCTGTTGTTCTTTGGGCATCATTTTATCTTGATTTTCTACATCTTCTTGCCTTCTTTTTAATTAAGACAGAGAAGAAGAAAGCATCACAACTGTTGTGTTTTGGCTTAACTCCATGGTTAATTGTAATTTAGAAGTTCTCTGCAAATCATGTGTATCACTATGATTAACATGCCACTAATCTCATAGAAATGAAACTGAATAGAATGTAAGAAGCTCAGGCAACTTATTTGGACAACACAGTCTGTAACTGGATTTCATTAGTACTGCACTAGTAACTCAGTGCATTAGCAGAAAGAAAATCATATAGGAAATGGATAGAAGCTGTTATCAGAGTACTTGTATGTTTTCACTGTGGTGTGACAGAGCACAAGAGTTGATGCCTCAGTTACTGAAGCTGATGTGCAAGAGTAAAACAGCAAATAAATTCAATACTTTCTTTTTTCTAATTCATTATGAAAGCATATTAATCTGTTTTTGAATTCTGCAAAGCTGTGTATCTTCCCCTCACTCAGTATAGGATCAGTGAACAAAATGAAACCTGATCCGTGTTATTTGCAAAATTACATTTTTACATAGAAGCTAGAATGCCATAAAATGTGTGACTGGTGATGATTGTCATGAAAAATAAAATAACTTCCTTTCCTCTTAAAAGGTGGGTAGCAGGAAAAAAAGGAGGAAAGAAGCTATTTTACAAGAAGGGTTTTTCAAACAGCCACAGGACTTACTGTTGCATGCTCTCACTCTGAGTAGCCCCTTTACTTTAACAGAAAAATTATGGAAAAATGCAAGGGAAGTTTTCTTACTGGTGGATCCTTCTCATGTTTGTTTGTTTGTTTCTTTGGGATGTTTTTGTGGGGTTTTTGTTTGGTTGGTTAGGTTTTTTTCTTTTTAATACACTCTACTTATGCAGAGGTAATGGGAAAAATTGGTGCAGCTGTGGCTGGGCTGCTGCTGGGACAATGTTAATTCAGTGAAAAGGAAACATGTTCCTTACAGATGCAAAAGCATTGCTTGGGCTCTAGGGAAGAGATAAGTACTTGAAGAGAAGTCTGTTACAGACTGCAAAATCTACTCAGGGAGCCTCCTGGACTGAGGATGGTCAGAGGCCAAGGATGCCAGGAGAAGGGTATAGCAAATGATTATCCACTGGCTGCTCACAGCCCCCACTGGATACAGGATACTAGTTGAGAACAAACACAGGGCTTTTCTTACTGGACAATGATTTTAAAGAAAAAAAGTATTTCTGCTTCATAATTAGGCAGAAGATTAGAAAAATGTGGGTATTTCTAAGAAATACATGAAATTCATTCACATCAAATGTCAGTTAAACAAATTTTAACTCTAGAAAACTTACTATGGAAGTCTTCCTCATCTCAGATTTTACCATTGTAATATATGCCTTCATGTCTGTAAGTCAGATCCCTCCTGAAACATTTTCCCCTAGGAGGTTTCTGGGAAAGAAAGGAATATATATTCCTTTTGTTTTCATCACAGAGATTTCAGAAGCTCAGTTATGTAGTTACCATGTGAAACAATTAAACATTTATACATACAGTTATATGAGCATTAACAACTACAACTACTTACATTAATTTTGTATACAACTTTTCCTATAGTGTGTTAGAAGTCCAAATTGTTATGCTTTGGAAATGAATATGAATAGTCATCAGTGAGGCTGTGCTGTTCCATCACACCCAGAGAGCTCTTATTTAGCATGTGCATAATATTTTCTTCCTCAAAGAGTTTCATGAGCAGCTATGCATTCATCTCCTAAAGATGCCTCAAGTAAAGCAGGTAAATATTTCCCTATTTTTTTCTAAACATGAAAGACCAAAAGACAGAAAGGGTAGGGAAGATAACTGACTCACCCAAAGGCAATCAGTAACAGAAAGTCAGTATCAGAGACATAATTATAGGACAAGCACACCTAATTATATCTAGAATACATTTAGAGGAGGAGCCTGAGGCCATGCAAGTCGACATGCTTTTGTCAGCATTTCAAACATGAGGTTGTGGTGACTTTTGGGAAAAGACAGAGAAAGAACTTCTCGATAATATTATCCCTTAGTGCAGCATACCTGATCCAAACACCTCTATAAATAATTTCAGAAATGTTTCTATCACTCCCTGCAGTATCAAGAACATGCACAGAATTATTTTGAGATATCTCAGCAACTTTGCCCTATAAGTGAGTGGGATTTGTTGACAAAATAAAAGCTTCTACTGTCAGCAGTATGGATTGATCAGATCAGTTAATAATGCAGATCATGCTGGGCTGTACCTGGTAATTTCCTATCCTAAAAGCATAATGTGGTTGTGGATGCCACCTCTAGTGCTCCTAATTTGACTGTAAGACTCCATTTTCCCAGCCCTGCTCCTTTTATGCTGTCATTTTCATCATGTGGAATCTCTCTGGAAAGTGCAGTGAGCTTTCCTTGAAGCTCACTCTTCCCTGTCTGCCCCACAGAAAAAAAAAAAAAAAAAAACAACAAACAAGAAATCAACCCCTGTGCTCATGGCTTTATGAAATGTGGCTTTAACTGTTGCCTGTTGACTGTTCCTCATGATGAGGGAATTCATCTTATTCTCTTAACACGATTCTTGTCTCTTATCCCTAGTCCCTATTCACTCCATGACTTGAAATTTTTGTAGGAGTGGTAAATTCTTCACAGCCCTTCTGTACAGCAACACAGTTCTACCTCATCTCTCTCAAACTTCACTAACCAAATTTTTTTAAGTTCTTCTGTGTCCTCTATTTCAAATCACATCTGTGCGTTCACATTTGCCTTCTCCCTTCTACACCCACTTTTCTACAGAACAGTTAAAAAATGTCTTAGTTTCTCCTTTCAGTCTCATTCGTTACACCCAAACCTTCTGCACTCCAACAAAACATCCATCTCAGTACTATTTCCCTGCTCACTGAAAGCTAAATACAAACCAAGGATATTAGCATAATTGAGCAGTTCAGATGACTGAAACCAGGTGAAGACTTGGGGTTTTGAAAGAAACTTTACCCTATTCTGTGTTGCCTGAACCTCAGCCCATCCTCCTCCACCCACATATGATCTTTTGATGATTTAGATCCTTGGTTTTTACATATATCAAACAACATAAGCTGGACTGTTGATGCTATAGAGCAGTGTGCATGCCTTACTTATTTTTCTAGCACAGTCATTGTACTAGTTTGAAATCAAACCAGAGGGAGATCATAAGTCAGAATTATAATTTTATAGGGAAAAATTAAAAGAAATAAATAAATGCAGTAGTACAAGAACACTGACAAAGACAGAATACAACCTGACACCCTGTGGTGGTAGCAGTCCAAGCAGAGTGGTTGTGTTGAAGCGGTGATCCTGTAGAAATAATGGGTCTGAAGATCCAGCAGTAGCTCTTGTCCTTTGGGAGTCCAGTAGGTATGCGCTGCCCTGGTATGCAGGGTCTCAGCTTATATCCAGGCTGGAATGCTCGGTTCCTCCCTCTGGGCGGAGCATCTCACAATGGGATGGTGAGTCAGGTGATAAGGCCTGATGGGCCCATTAACAGGAGATAGTCCAGGAGGGAGTTATTTGTGAGTCATGTGGGAAGGCGCTGTTGGGCCCATTAACAGAAGATAATCCAGAGTGGGGGAGGCAGGGAGCACTGCCTCACCTGGTTTCAACAGTTCATGAAGATGGTGATAGAATATACTTCAACTCAGGACAGTGATTGACCACACAAATCAGAGTTGCACCATTCTTTACAGTTCTGTTCCTTTTAATTTACCATTCAAAGGTGGGAGAGTCCAGAGCATCCAGTGAGTTGAGCAAAGGAACTAAGGATCTCCTTGCCCTGTGGACAAATATACAGAGCTTAGGCATCTCTTTCTCACAGGCAAGAAGAGCAAAGATTACCAAGCTGTGCCAGCTTACTTATTCACACAAAAACATAAGATTTCAAGATTTCTCTTTCTTCTGTTTTTCTGCTTTTGTAGTCAGCACATGTACAACAGCGCACATATTTGCAGTCAACCTCTTTAACCCTTAACAAGCCCATTTTCATTAATTTATATTGGAGGGTTTGTGGAAAAAAATTACAAGGAAGAAGCAAGCTTAAAGGGTTGAATTCTCTAGTCTTCAGAAGCACTCTTTGGTTTTGTTTGCTCTACCTCTACTGTATAACTTTTTCTTTTTTAGTTAATGAATAATAGTGCAGACTGGAAAGCTGAGCTTATCTCTGGTTTCAATGAAGAAACTGTCACTAGAACTTCTCGATGACTGAAAGAAGTGAGCCCACAGAGACCAACTCGTGGGATTCTTTTCTGAGATTAATCTTTTCTGTTTGCAGATATTTGCAACAGTTAAAGGAATTCAGTACTAAGAGCCAGCCTGAATGTCTGAAAAACACTTTTCAACCATTCAGAAATATACAGGAGACAGCATCTCTAGTATTGTAAATGAATGTATCACTCTCAACTTCAAAGGAACTAAGATGTTTAACACCAGATGAAATCCAATCCCATCGGAATTTCCTGTTGTGCCAGAGTTTGGTTTCTGTTACATGTCTGGATTCAGCTGATCTGGATCAAAAAGGTTCCTAGTCCCAGCTGCTTCTCACTGTATTCTCTAAAGGTTAACCCCCCTGCTTCCCATGCTCCCCCTCTGATATGTGTATATAATTGTTCTCTAACCCAATTCAATCAAAATGAAACAGGTTAGGGAAAAAAACCTATTATTTAAAGTGTGTGAGCTAACCTGGATCATTTTGACTGAACTGGGTCAGGGAGTGATTATATGTGCCATTCTACCAGCTGAGTGAAAAGGAAGGGAGAGAATCTAGTTGCTTGGCTTAGTAACAGTCAAAACAAGCCATAGGACTGCAGATTTATGTGATTTATTCATAGACTGCCTTTGGATGGTATAAACTGGCATGTGGTCTAAGAGAGGTCTCACTGTGCACCTCCTTTTGATGTGGTTTCTGCATAACTGAAATGCTCTAACAAATCCTCTTGAAACCATAATGGGGAGGTCAAGTGAGCATTTCAGGTCTCTCAACATGCTGATGCCTTGGGAAGTTCTGCCACACATGCTAAGTACAGGCAAAACCCTGCAAACAAACTGGTTTAGAACAGTGCTGAGGGAGATTCAGGGCAGCAGCTAACATGTATGTCTTTTGAAATCAGCCGGATGGTTTTTTCCTGGAAGATAGAGGCAACCCTCTTCTATTTACTCTGAAAAGGAGAAAGGATTTGCTATCACCATCAACATGCAAATGTTACTGCACCCTGTCTAACAGATTTAAGCGTTCTTCAAGTGAAGACATTTCATGTCGACATTTGGGCTTAATAGTCTTTGTCAACAGTTCATTTTATCTAACAAGCCTGTACTCTGCCTGACCTTTAGTTGAGCAGAAGGCTAAACCATAGAAGACTCTGTGTGGCCTTGGATGTGTGATTTTGCGACACACAGAAAGCTCAGCTTTACCAGTGCTGGGGCTGGTGTTATTACTCTGAAGCCTATTCCCTTCTTGGCAGAAAAACAAACCTCAAATGTTTTAGCTTGTTTGGTCTGTTAAACAGTAAAATTCTTCACTACAACTCCTCTTTCTCAGTTCTTCATTAGCCGGCTGCTGGCAGAAGTACAAGAGCACAGGAAACACTGTCTGAAATAAAACAACCCTCTAGGAACCATGAAGGTAACAGCAAAATTCACCTGGGTGTCCCCACCTTTTTTTATAGGCTCCCACAAAGTACTGGTAGGCAGTGCTAAGGTCTTCCTGGAGCCCTCTCTTCATCACACTGAACAACCCCAATTCTTTCACCCTTTCTTCATAGGAGAGGTGCTCTAGCCCTCTGATCAACTTTGTGGCCTCCTCTGGACTCCTCTAACAGGTTCACATCCTTCTTACATTGCAGATCCTAGAGATGAAGCAGTACTGGAAGTGGGATCTCGCAAAAGAAGAGGAGGACAAAATCACCTCGCTCAACCTGCTGGTCACACTGCTTGTGGTGCAGCCCAGGCTGAAGGTGTACATTGCTGCTGCATATCCAGGCCTTTTCCCACCAGTATCCCCTAATCTTTCTCAGCAGGGTTGCTCTCAGCCTTTTCATCCCCAGCCTGTATCACTTGGGTTGCCCCATCCAAGGTGCAGGACCTTGCACTTGGCCCTGCTAAACCTCATGCAGTTCACATGGGTCCACTTCTCATGGTCTCAGGTGAATCAAGAGGCTGAGCTACAACATTTAATACTGATGCCCAGAAAATATTAGTAAACATTAAGGGCAGTTGTCAGTTAGAACTATTTGAAAATCCTGTCTGAGAGCTTTGGTTCACAATCCTTCTCAAATTCAGAACCTCTTCAGAAATGAGGGTTAGCCTTGGCTGATGATGATTTACATGGTACAGTTCTGCCAGAGGCAGACATGCTACATGCGGTACCCACTCTGCAGTGGGTTGTTAATCTTTCCTGCAGGAAAAGGGTGGACAGCTTGAGGCAGTAACCTCTTTTGCCATTGTAGTTAAATCCATCAGAGACTGTGAATCACAGCTCATGTTATTTTCCACATGAGTGTTCTCCATTTATGCTTTGATAGAATGATGCATTCAACAGAAAACAAAATGAAGTGCTGAAGCCATTAAATTCTTTAAGACCAGGAGACACTGCAAGTTTTTGCTATTAATCTGCCATAATTAGGGATTACTGTTAATGTCTTTCATAGTACAAAATATTGAAATGTTACTAATGAAAATGCTACCATGGCATGATATGGTGGGATGCACAATTTCAAATACACCTGATTTTGCATTCCTGATAGTGTGGTGGATTAACATAGGAATAACACAAACATACACTTAAAGCAATATGATCTGAAATTAAGGCTTAACTTAGAGAATCCTTGTGGACTTTTTACTGAAAATAAACTTTACAAAATACAGGAGGTGTGAGGGGAAGATCACCTGTTTAACCAATGCAAAAACAAAGTCTGGATTTAACTCCAAATTGAGATGAAGTGAGTTTTCAAAGCTAATCACAACCCGAAACTTTGGAGTTTCAGCTGCACTTGAAATCACAGAAGAAAAGTGATGAAAAATGTGATATTTATTATTAAATATTAAATGGAAAGAGGATGGGGTTTTCAGGTTACCCGATTTTACGCCATACAACCTGGACAGACTTGTCTATCACTAAAGACAATTTATTTAGACAGTCAAGAGCACCAACATAATAAAGGAAAGTAATATATAAAAGTTAAATATACATATATAGTAGGTTTATTGTCTGTAAGTTAGACAGTAAAGTATAAGATCTCTTCTTTGCAGATCAGCGCCTGTTATATTTAACAGGAAAATGCAAAGCCAATTCTGAATTGCACAGAGATTAAAAAAGGAAAAAAAAATCTTTAAGTCTAGTTTGATTAGAATGCCAATTTCCCTCCCCAATATTTTTCATGATTAAAAAACAAACCACCAAAAAACCCAAAAAACCTCCCCAAAACCCCAAAACAAAAACCAAACCAAAACAAAACAACAACAACAAAAAAACTCCACAAAACAAAAAACCAAAAAAACCCACCACACAGCACTTAAAACTGTATCTCATTTTCTACATATAAGGTGGAATTGAAAATCCAAGAAATCTGACTTTCCCTTCTTTTCCCTCACCAACAGAAGTCATGCTGCTGGCTCCTTTTGGAGCCATGATATTCAAACTCCCTCCCATACCCGCAAGAAACAGACAGTGGAGAGGTAGGGAGGGCATGGAGGGTTCCCTTTCTTCCCATTATGTCCAACTGTGGGTTACCAAGTGTAAAACTCTTTTAGGCTCTCTTTTATTTCTGGGTAAAAGCACAAGTGGCAAGGTCCTGCCAGACTGAAAGTTGTGATTTTAGTTTTTAGGAATGAAAATATTGATGACTATGCAAAAGAATGAAAAAATTCTGTTGACACTATCACAACTGGTTTTTCATATGTGTCACAAGAAATGGGACAAGTAAATAGTGTGAGGAGAGGAAACAAAGTGAAAAAAATCTCATGGTTATTTGAAATTTTGCACATCTTGATAATTCCTTTCAAGTTGATTTTTTAATGGTAAATTCAATTTTCTTCTTGTAGACAGAGTGGAAATAGCATTAGGCATATACTATCTTCTATTTTATTGCAAGATCTGTTTCATTCCGTGAGAAAATAAGACCATTCACAACTAGTTATCCTGTAAAATCACATTCACGCACAGAACCTGGCAGCCACAGCAAAACTCTGGGAGATTTTTATTGTAATTTTTCTTTATCGAAGCCTTTGGTATTCTTGGCACTGTACAAAACAGAAAAATCCAGAAACCTTCTCTTTCCTGTGGAGTCTACAACCTGTGAGTTATGCTGTGCAGTTAAAGACCAGCCTGAGTCTAGAGTAGTAAAGAACTGCACAGTGTCCTGGAGTGGGAGGACACCAGCTACTACTCTTCTTGCAAAGATAGAATTTGCACATCTGGTATGCTAAGCCAGCTTTGCTCTTTCCTTTGATGCAGTGTCATCCCCAAGGAAGCTGTAAAAATATGGGATGCAACAGATCTTTGAGTGAGAAGCAAAGCCACCTGAGGCACAGGTTTTGTGACCAGTTATTGAGAGCAGCAGATTGCTAATCTTGCAAAATAGGCAAGATTTTGTCCACTGTGTGCAGGGCAGTTTAGGTTTGGTGCTGCTGGTACTCTTGCTCAGAATGGGGTCAAGATGGGTGAAGTAATAGTTGCAGCAATGTAAAGAAACTCTAGTGCAACACCTTTTTCCAAAACATTCATTCCAGCAGCAGTGGTGGCCTGTCTTTAGCCTCCCACCTTCTGAACAATTAAACTTATATTTTCCTAAGATGGCCCAGAAGTGAGCCATATATATGATATACCAATATACCTGTACAATTTATACAGTGCTGTGTAGACATCTCCACACCAGGGCTAGATAAACAAATATATTTAAATAGTACCATGCACTGTCTTGCAGAGATATTAGCTTTGCTCCCAGAAGCATAAATTAATAGTTTTCCACTGGGGCAAGTTGGGATGATGCATCGTTCTGACATGGCTATAACCCTGGCAGTTTTTGAGTCAGTTCGTTTGCAGACAGTTTGGATATGTTGCACTGCCTGATGTGGAATTATCCTCTGTGATCTCCCTACCCTCACAGCCTCAGTATTCGAGTAATAACTTTCCTCAGGCAGGTCCTAATTTTGCTAGAGCAGTCCAGACAATGAATATACTGAGTAAGCAGATGGTGTACCCAACTCGGAATGGTTAAGATGCCATTTTATGATTAAAAACTATGTAGTGAGCATAATTCTTGCAACGCACTGCTCCAGGTAGGCATTTGTAAAACTGGATATGAGGGGAAGATGTAATGCATGTGGGTGGTCATTAGGCAGCAGCTATAGGTAACCTTAGACAATACGGGGAGACAGACTGGGAGATCATGTGTCACTTAGAATTGGCATCAAACAGTGGTAGAGTAGGTAGTGATAAAGGATTTGCAAACAGAATGAGGGGTCTGCTGAGTATTCAGAACAGGTTTGAATGTGAGCAGAGAGGTTCAAATTAGTTAGTGTACGAATTTAAATCTTTCAAAGAGGGAGAGAGGAGATCTGCCCCTGATGAGAACGCTGTTATGACTTGTCCACTCTACCAGAGATCGTTTGGTCACATACTGCTGGATTTGTTTGCTGGGAAGGTAGACAACAGAAAAGAAGTCAAAATAATTTTGTGTATATTACTTTTCCCTAAGAGATAGAATGTTAAGTAATTTTTAATAGCTTTCTGGCAAAATATTCATGGGGAAAGAAGAAATAGTCTTGTTCTGCATATTTAGTACATTTGTTTCCATTCCTCCAAACAGAGAAACAGAGGACTAAAGAGGGAAAACAGGGTTCATCCACACTTGTACCATTCTTGCTGGCACAGATCACATTCCCAGCCATACAACGGGGAATTGCAGCAGCAGCATGTGTGTCCTCACTATCTCTTCTCAACTTTGTGGAGCAAGGCATCAGCCTCCTCTCCCAGCCAAGAAGCAGAAGGCATATATTAATCAATTTGAAGGGAAGAATTGAAGTTACACTGTTACAAGTGTTTTAACTGCCGTGTACTGTCTGCATGGGAAACAGGTTGATTCTTCCCTACAGCAAAAGAGTGCACAGGAAGATACGTACTTTTGTCATATTGAACTAGTCCCACAATACAGCTACACATCCCATGCTACATATTGCACAGGAATTCAACAGCTATCTAGCTCTTCTTTTATACAGAAGTTTATGAAACTCAAAAACCCCACTGTTCTTTGAGGAGCTGTGTAAGGGGAAACTGGACCAACAGTAATTGTTCACTCGGCACATATTTTTATGTGTTGACACATATCTTGCCATATACTCATGAAATTTTATTTATACAAAGTCATAGTCAATACAAACAACAATGTCCCATGTTACAGTCCCTGTGAGGACATGACAACTTTCTGCACATGACAAGATATATGGCAAAGAGAAGTTCTGTCTCAGTTCTGAGATTCTCCAACCACTCAGAGTATCTAATCTGGAATCTCAGGAGCTCAGCTTTTTCTGAAAGTTGAAATTCAGCCTAAAACTGACATAGCCTAAATCTCTAAGGAGTTTTCAAAATGTTCTTGGTCTTTATTTTCTCTGTTTTCAGAAGGTTTTGATAAATGTCTTCTCATATAGGTGTCCTTCAGGATCCTCTCCACAATGAGCACACCTAAAGTCAATATTATTCAAACAAATGCATAATTAGTACCATTTAATATGCCTTGGGCTGCCCTATATAGATATATCTCATTCATCAGGGAATCATCCAAAGATGTTCTATATTTCCCTTGCTGTGAGAACTTTCAAACCTACAGAGCCCAGTTCCAAGCAAAGGGCCACGAGACTACTATAAGCTTTCATCCTTTTTTATTTGAAGCTAGAGTATTAAATAAAAAATATGCAAATTTCAGAATGAGAGAAGATAGGGAGTAAAATTCTGTACAGTTTGCTTCATATGAATAAATTCAATAAATCAGAGAAAAAGATTATTTAAGGAATTCTGATGTTAAAATTTCATTAGTATATGTAAAAATCATACTATCATTAATTATGTAATTGTCTCAGAGATGCTGGATTTTTCTTCATATAATGAAATTCAATAAATCAGAGAAACAAACAAGACTATATAAGGAATTTTGATGTCGAAAATTCATTAGTATTTGTAAAAAGCATACTACCATTAATTATGTAACTGTCTTAGATGCTGTTTTAGAGCAGCAGAGATGGTGATTACTTTCATGTATTTTTTTTCTTTCATACAGAAACTAACTACAGAAATTATTATTAAATCATATGCTGATGAATGAGCACAAAACTATTAATGGCACATAATTTGCAGTGTACATGTCCACTGGAGTATTTAGCAATCCATGAAGATTTTATAGTATGCCCTATGTGCTTTGATTTTCTCTGTTAGATGATTGAAAAATATTCATTAAGAGATTTCTCTAATGAGCTGTGTTCAAGCATAAAATAGGCCATTCCTTTTATAATTTAAGTGTGGTTTTTGGAATATAAATATCCTCCAATTCCCTATAGGTACCAACTTCAAATAGGGGTTTTGTCTTAACACAGATTTCAGGATCTTTGAAGGGTCTTTGAAGTTTATAATTGGCTCCAAGCTGAAATGTGGTGTCATTCACTCATTCACTCAAACATTGGCATTTGCTCTGCTTATGTTTGGTAGAAAACATACACCTTTTTTTTTTTTCCCTTCCCCCCCCCCCCCCCCCCCAATATATCCCCAAATTTCTTTGTATAAATACTTAGGTAGAAAGCTGAGAGAATATTCACATTATAAAGTCAGTACAACACCAGCTGCCCCTCTGGTCAGTTAATCCTGGATCCCATTCATAGAGTTACATCGGACTTACTCTTTTTGTTTTCCATTAAGTTATTAGAGAGAAAGCTTTTTTGCACTTTAATTTATTCTGTTTTCATTTGCAAGGCACTGAAAATGCTTAAGCAGTGAAATAGGCAGCTTTTAAGAATATACATAAAGGGCAAATAATATAAAAACCAAAATAGTATTTTCTCATCTATGCAGGTGAAAAGCACAGAGTGGAACTGCCCTTTGTGCAAAAGTATTGTTGTTGTGCCTGTCTGAAAACTATTAAAAGTAAGAGCCATGTCCTGAGAGTGTAACAGATCTGGATTTCTGGCCTCCTGGGGAGGTAAGCCTAGCTGAGGACATCACTTGTCAGAAGCGGCATTTCTGAGCTGGATGAGCTCACTGTGATTTGTTGTCCCTTGCAGAGTTGAACAGTGGCAGACCAGGAGCATTCTGCTTCAATGAAGTTAAATAGCTAGTTATGTGATGAAGTGAGGGTACTGTAGCTTCTTTCCTTTGCTATTTCCTTTTTAGACATGAACAATCCCTAGCTGATGTTAAATTGAAGACTCACTTTGGCTTCAAGCTCCACCACAGATATTCAATTAGACTTCAAGCTGTATTGTTGCACTCATCAGTGCTTTGGCTTTCTTAAATAGAGACAAAGGAGCCTTCACATGTTGGGAAATAAAAAATAACCAAAAACAAAAACAAACAAAAACAAACAAAACCAAACAAAAACTAAAACAAAAAAAAAAAAAAAACAAACAAAAAACCCCCACCAAAACCAAAACCAAACAAAAAAACCCCACCCAAAACCCAAAAAAAAACCACAAAAAACCCCCCCAAAAAAACAGCCAAACAAAAACCAGGCACAAGGACTGGATTTTGGCACAGAAGTTTGACAGATGTAACACTGGGTGATGGTGCATTATAAGCAAAAAAACCAAAACCAGAACAAAGAACACTTTGTAACGTGCTGTGTCTATTAGGGATAAGCCCAGAACAAGCGTCCCATCAGAACTAGACTGCAAATTTGAAATGAGCGGAAGGTAGATTCATTGTCCACTCCAGCTACCAAGACACCTAACAGGGCTAGAGAGAGTCTGGTTTCAGGATAAGGATTGCTCTTGAGGGACAAGAGTGTAAGGGCTCTGCTCCCATAGTAGTACTCTGAGCGTTAGGTTATCATTGCATTTCTTCATGCCTCATCTTCTTTTGGCTCTGTGATCATTGGTCTCCAGGGGCACATTCTCAGCCTTCTGAAATACAAATATATGAGTTCAAACTACTCTTCTGCTCAGAAGTCAGAGTTAGATTTCTTCCTTCTCAGGCAAGCACATGAGAAGCTAGACTTTATGGTAAAGGATAAAACTGCTGTTATCAAATTCAAGTCAGCAATGATTCCAGGTAGCCATCTAAAAGTGAAAGAAAAAACCCCCCCACATTTCTATAATACCTACAGGGTATCAAGATGATTGAAGTCTAGTATCAAGCTCAGTAACTTCTTTTTCTCAGCCAAAAAGCTCTGGGGACACTGAATGTACTGTCACAACATAATTTAATCACTGCTTCCTTTTCCTCTCCTGAAAAGTCATTTTGGAGGATGTCATCTGCGCTAAATGCTACACAATCAAAACCCCATTAGTTATATTGTCAAAAAGAAATTCATTAAACTTCCAACCAAATGTAAGCAATTGTTCTTCAATGTCACTGGTGTGGTCAGAATACTTTTTCAATTAATTTTTCACTAAGGAAAAATTTCAGGGTTGGGACTGAGTGGTAATTTCTCCTCCTGTAAGTCATATTGTTTTTTTCATTGCCTCAGTTTTATTATGAAGGTTCAAAGACATAGTTTTCAATTGTTGAAAAATGGCAGTCTGTTCCGTGAGACATATGAACATATCAGGCAATTAGGCTAATCTTGACAGGCATAAATCATCTGTGCCTTTAAACCTGAAATCAGTGTGAAAGCTTGCTTCTCGGACCAGAATTCAGAAAGATGAAAATAGCTGTTTCAATGTGATAACCAGCTCATTTCCTCTTGGAGACACTTTTGATGACTGCCTTCTATTTTTGCCACATCACTGAAAACAAGCATGAATTCAGTGCCCCTACCTTAATAAAACTGACAGTCTGACTAATACACAGCCATTCCTAAGATAACAAGCAATTTTAAAGATGTAGTTTGCTGCAATAAATACCATAGTGGCTCAAGTTCTGCTTGTTCTTTAATTCTCATCACTTAGCCAGGGCTTTTCAGTTGCTGCTCACAGTCCTGTGTGGTTCACCAACATCCACCATTCATTGTGAAAAATTCAGTGTGCTTTATCCATTGTTCATCCTGATGCATCTTTATGCTTTGAGAATACTCCATGGATGATCCACTTGGATCCAAGCCTTTCTATGGCTGAAAGATACTGGTTAAATGGGTACTTCTAAACTTAAGATACCGAAACATTTTTCAGTATTTCCAAAGCTTGAGAAATTATGCTGTAAATAGTTTCCTACAAATACCTGTCTGATAAAGAAACAGTGGCATTTGGCAGCGTCATCACATAAGCCTTACATCACAAGCGCTAGATGGAGGGATAAAACTGTGTAGTGTGATTGGACAAACATGCCAAAAAAGAAAGACCAACCTGTGTTTGAAGATCCTTCTTAGCTGTTACACCTATGATCAAGAGACATATGAACTCAAGGCACTACTAATCAGCCACTGTTAGTTTATATCTCAATAAAAAGAAGCACATGCAACAAGGTTAGAAGGATTCAGATCTCCTCTAGTTATGAGCATTTTATGTAAATGCCATGGAACCAATGGCTTGGATTTAATACATGAAGAGTAGGTAAAACTAATGTGTGAAAAGATGGCTGGGGATCTCATGGAAAGATGGCTGGGAGTAAAAGTAGAGGAAACTGAGATGTTATATTCACATTTGAACAGAAGTTATAAGGGTATGGAAATTACAGGGTAAAATGCAGTTGCTGCTCCCTCAGTGGAACATAGTTGACATGCACCATAATGACTCCCCACACAACTGTAAGCACCTGCAAAGGGAGATGGAATGGAGTTGAGACACCGTGGCAGGCTCTGTTGAAATCCTTGTATGGAGGGGAACTTGATGGAACTTTGCAGCTGATAAACTCATAACACTGGTCATCCAGGGGAGAGAGGGGAAGCTGTCCTGTTGCTGACCCAACAGTTGTGCTGAAATCGCTCTCCTCAAATGAACATGGTTTATTAAAGCCTAATGTTAATATTAACACACACCTTCATCTCAATGTTTGCCGACTCCTGAGGGGTCATAAAGTGGGAAGACCCACTGAAGGGTCTTCCTTATGCTGTTGGTGCATTTCCCTGAACAAGTCAGTCGAGCTGCTCTTTGATACAGCAGGACTGTTCAGTGAAGGGTCCCCATAAATGGGATGTTGACAAACTGGTCAGGCACAAGGGTCTTGGCTTTCCAGAGACACTGACAGACAAATCAATTATTAAGGGTCAAGGAAATCTCCCCTTTTCACATGACAGTTCTCCCTTTTGATAACTTTGATACCATAGGGAATTACTGAATTATTAAGATGTCATGTCTTAAGTCATGTCATAAGTGGCTGAACAGGGTTTACACTGTTTCTGCCCCATGCATGAGAATATTATCCATTTTTTTTTGAGGCTTTCAAGTCTGGGTAATCTTACTCCAGCAATGCTTAAGTGTCTGTGGTACTTTTATACATTTTTTTCCTTCTCCTCAGAACCCAAAGACTGTTCACAAGACAAGTGGTATGGGTTTGCACCTCCTAATGAATCAGCAGAATTTATTGCTCTACTACAGGCAGTGTATTTAGTGCTTTTTATTGCTCAAAAGCTGTCCAAGCTCTTCTGCTCAAGCCTACGACTTGTCTGGCAAGACCATCGCTGTGCTACTTACTCTCTTTTGAAGACAGTTTTTTATCTGAGACTGAGGACAACAGTCACATAGAATCATGGAATGATAAAAGTTGGAAGGGACCACATTCACAAGTGTAAACCATCTCCTATGCACTTGAATCAAGCACAAGAGAAAGTATGTGAAGTTCAGTGTTTAATCAGGACATGGAAACTTCTCTTCAGTCTCATGTAGGCATAAAGATCTCAGAAAGATGATGTGGTTGGTAAAGATCTTCCTGTGACAAATTCAGCAAGGGTAGGGCTTGGTAGAGTGAGTCTAAATTGGGAAGTAACGATATTTGAGGTAAGATAAGGGATTTTCTGATCCAGACATGGGAGGGGTTTAATGGTTTGCATCTGAATAAAGCAATTCTATGGGCAGGAGAAGACCACTAAAAAACACACAAATTTGAAATGCGTATCAAGTACCTTCAGCACCTGCAGGTTCTTTCCCTCTCATCAACTATGGAGAATTATCAACTGATGGGCAAATTGCATAGGGACTGAAGAGGCTTCAGCTTCAGCCAGCTACACACTCTATCCATTGGACCTCACCAGTCAATGTGTCTATTGCTCCATGGAAACTGGACAGGATTCATTGTGTCCCCCTGCTAACTGATAATAAAGGATTCTGTTGGGATGAAAGTGCAAAGGTAGTGTATGTACTGCAGCTATGTGTTGTGTAGATGCTCTGTGATCTGAAATGACCTGGAAAATACATTTTGCTTTTCAGATGTGTTCTGGCATGCTCCAAAATGCATACAAACAGTCTCTCTTGCAAACTGGAAAGTGTTCTGGTATACCACTTCAAACAAGCTTATCAAAGAAATACCTGTGGTAGATAGGTCTGTGGGCAAAACACCCACAGCACAGAGAATTAAAGTAATGACCATCCTCTGCATTCCCATGTACTTTATACCACCTTAGAGTTCACAGTGTTTAAGGAATTCTGAGTCGTAACGTTCTACCAAAACAGAGAAATATTATTCTCTACTTTGATATTTGAAGATGTTGAAGCTCAGACTGGCCCAATGACTCACCAGCGTACCTAGGTGCATAAAACATCCCTAAGGTAAGTGAGATGAGTTACAAAGCAAGCCCAAAAAAGACCTTTGTATATACATATAAGGTATATCGTGCCAGTCATTTTGCCTGGAAGAACGTTTCTCCTTTTGCCCTTTTTTATTGTTGTCATTCATCCTGTACTTTCTCTGTTCTAATTGTTAAATCCAGACATTTGTGAGTTTTTTCACACATAATATTTTGCACCTGAGAAATCCTAGATGAATTCATAGCTGAATCTCATTGTTGATAGTCTTACAGAGGGCTTTTCATAAATTCTTCTACTCTTCTATTACAAGGAAGCTACGTGCACTGAGAAAATAATTTTTATCTAGGTTTCTTGTTCTTTCATATTCTGTGTGGGATTCTCCCTAAACAATCTACCAGTCCAACTGTTTTCAAAGAAATACTGTTTTAGGAATCTATTTCATTTGCAGCTTCTTGAACACCTTTGTGGCAAAGCAGAATAAAATATCTGTACCTTGATTCATTAACATTTCCCATGGCAGTCCAGCTCTGAAAAAACATTTTTTAAAGGCTAATACAATATATTAAGTGTCCAAAGAGTTCAATGCTGATGCCTTTGGATATCACATTATATGGTTACCAAAATATGAGAAAGATATAGAACCAGAAATACTGCACAGAGATGGACTAATTAGATCATTGCTTATTCAAGAGAAGAGATCTTTCATCTCCAGTAACTCAAGCAATTAGGTGAGGTCTGTCACAGTACACCACAGGGGTAGCCAGCTGATACTAATGAGTTGTGTGCTGTAGTTGAGTAAACAACCAGTCATCACAGTCTCATTAAGGCTCTTCCATTTCCCTGTTCTCTTCCCAGTTTCAGGGCTCTGTGGTCTGGTAATGTGTTAAGGCCCTGTCATTATTTTGTGTCTGCATGTATTACTTCTGCTTGTTCTTCCTTCTCTCTGTCCACACTGTTTTGTCTGCAGTGTGGGACTGGTGCTGACCCTGCCCACACAGCCCTCACCCCACCCGTATCATTTTTTTCATGTCCTAGCACAACTTCCATTGAATGCTCTGACCTGTTTAGATACGTGCTTCCTTCTTAAGGTTAATTTACCAGCAATGAAAATTCCAGTTATAGAGAATAACTCTATCCATTTTGCTCAGGAGAGCAGCTGTCACAACTGGATGAATTTTAGTCTATTTTATGATTATCATTTACAACAAAATATCAAATTTTTAAGTCACACTGACAGCAATATAGCTTCAAACTATTCAAATATTGCAATATAACTAATTTTCATTTTACCTTTTGAACATCTAGATTTTTAATATGTAAATTAATAATATATCAAAATATCAATAAAAGTATCTGCACTTAAGAAATAACTAAAGTCTGAATATAAATTAGCTTTGACATTTGAATTCATAGAGATAGTAAAGAATGGCTCTAAAAGTAGATACACAAAGTAATTTGTGGACACTTGGCCAGACTGTGCTCCCCAGAGTATATCAACTGTAACTTTATATCGGAGTCAATGAAAACAGACATGTGGTGTGAGAAGCTGTCAGACACTAGAACCTTAAAAGCAGAGCTTTTGGGTAGCAGTCAAAGGCCACGCAGACACTGATGGAATCAGCTATTCTGCTGAAATCTAAGACTGTGCCAAATTGGATCAGTGTGACTTGTATTTTATTTCCTAAAAAACTAGACTACATTGATCATATATTTTAATTTCCTAATCAGAATATGACAACATAGCTTCTTTTATGTAGAAAGAGATTCCGTCACTTAAACAGAGGTAGCTATTGTCATTTGAGATGCACTGGCTACCAGCTGCTGCTCCAGACAGGACTCCCATAGTTCTGGGTACAATTAATATTAAATAGGCAACTAGATATAGTTACAAATATATGCATCAGATGCTTGTATTTAGGTGACTAAATCCCAGAACCAGTGATTGTCAATAAGTGGGTTTAATTCCTGGATACAATTCAGCATCAGGATTAACATCTTTAGACTTGCCTTGCAATTAAAGATAAATAGAAACTTTTGTAAGTTTTGATCCTAGAACTTATAACAACTTTCTTAAAACACATTTGCTTTACCTTTTATATGTACTATTCACTCTGGTGTTTCTTGAGCTGAGTGCATAATATTCCATTGTTTTTAATCAAGAAAAAAATATTTTAACAAACAGGTATCTATAATGTCTGTCTTTGTAGACTTCTTTTGTGATTGCTTACCTTAAGAAAAACGCAAACAAATTAACACACTTATTCCAAGACGGTAGTGTTTTGGAGGTAGATAATGCCAGGAAAATGTGCTGTCATTCAGAATAAGATCTGTGCTTAGACTTAAACTGAATTCAGTTGTCCTGAAAAAGATATATATATGTATTTATTCTATTTTTTGTATAAATAGATATAGAGATACAGATGTGTTTGTGCATCCCATCTCAAACCAGAGTAAATTTAAGATGAACACAAAGCCTAAGTAATTTCCACTTAGTGATATGAAACAAGCTTTTTCTTGTCAAATTCTTTTCTTTCCCAACCTTTTCTTATTTGAAGTAACCTAACCCTTTTCAAACAGAAGCCTGCCAGACCACAGACTTTGTTGTCACTGATTGAACCCTGGGGTATCACTGAATAGGCACAAAGAACATAACAATGCCCAAGAAGTAAAGTATGCTTTAGTTAAGCATATTTAAGCAGCAGAACCTGTCTCTTCTCTCAGCTTGAACATATTTCACAATAAGTGCAGAAAAACTTGAAAGGGTGGGAAAAGAAAATACTGTCTGTTTTAATGCCCTCTGAAATGGTAATTTGCTTTGAAATTAACATGAAGGTGAACAGAGATACAAACTTTGTGTATAAAGGGCTGAACCACCAAAGTTATAAAAAAGAGGATTTGGATTATGTGTATTTTTTAAATGAAATATAATCCTCATGAAGTGGAGCAAAATTATGAACTTTGAATGAAGATTCAGGTTGTCACGTTAAGTTTGTGCGTTTTTGTCACATAAGTTTGTGCTTTGTGATTTTTTTTTTTTTTTAAACCAAAAGATTTTTAAATAATTGGAGAAGTCACCCAGGAACTAAACCCATAAAGGGACCTTTAAATTGACCCTGAGGTTTCTGTAACCTATGGATGTGTGCTGAATGTTGATGCAGGTCTCGTGGCTGCAGATGCACAGTGGAGATTAATCTCTCTCTCTCTCTCTCTCTCTCTCTCTCTCTCTCGGATAGATTCTGGAGGATCAATTAAAACATGCCTGACAAGTGAAATCCATTATAAAGAGCTGAACTAGGTTATTTCTGGTATGGGAACCCAGAGTCAGCTGAACCTCAGAAATCTTCTACACTTACAGTGTGCAACTACACACAGAAAGGGATGGATGACTACATGGCTACGTCACTTCCCTAGGCTCATTTATATAGACACACCAACTCTATAGCAAAAAGCGTTATGCTCAGGGTTACGCTCACGAGCTAGGAGTTGTCTATGCCAACTATAATGGAGTACAATTGCAATGTCAGAGTCAAGCAACTCTCCTGTATGTGTTTTTCAAGAGATGGAGACCACCAATTAATTTTGCCCAGTTAACCAAAAAGCTGTTGTGGTAAAGATATGGTTTTTCCTCCTGAGCAGGGCTACCACAAAACTCATTGACCTGAACTGATATGGCTACATAGCTTTATTCATCCTCAGGTAAATCATGTAGTTTTAACATATCTTCTCCTAAATAGTGACCAGGACTCAATATTCAGGTTTTGAAAATTGTTAAATGTAATTCCATTCTCATTTGTATCAGTGTGAATAAAAGTATTGAAGAATCTGATCCACAAACTAATGATGTTTACGCTGACATGAACATATCACATTCCTCTGTTATGTAACTTGACTTGATTTTTTTAGCTTTGTTTTCCTTTTTGTTTATTTAGTTTTGGGTTTTTTTCCCCTATTGCTTTACACATGAAAGCAAATGGGAATTTTGGTCAATATAGATATTCCTAAGAGGGAGAGAGAAATTTACTGTTGTGGGTCAGCAAATACATAAAAAATATTCTCCTTCTGTTCTTTGTCTTTTGGATATTTGAGGTTTTGCCTGTGGTTTAAAAATGAACTCTTCTTTTTCAAGTGAAAACAGTCATTGTGCTCCTGTAATTTTCATGCTACATCTATGAAGCACATCCATTTTCTTATATTCAGTCACATTTAACTCAAGCACCAAAATTTTAAAATATAGCACTGCCTTGTTCTTATGTGGAACACAATGAGGAACAATCCAGCCACAGGTTGAGAATATTAATGATACAATGCCAAGAAATGTACATACTAATTACAGTAAGTATATTCAAGAAGGACATTTAGATTCTTTAGCTTATATAAAGGAAAATACTTCTCCAATTCCAGTTATGATACTATTAGAATCATGTGGCTCCCTTAAGAGCCTTGTTTAGCATGCAATGTTTAAATAGACATTGTAATTTTATATTGAATAGCATTCTATGATGCAGCATGGAATAAAATCAAACCCCACTGTCTTTATCACAGAAAGAGACCTACAAAGAAGTCATCTAACAGTGAATACTCCACCTATGAACATTCTTTAAAATGCCACTATTACTTTAGCTATACTTAAGTTTCAAAAGTGATTTCTATATTAACCTCATTCCTGTTTATAATATTCTGAAAGATTATGTTTTCATACTTGATGCCTCTGTGTTTTCCCTCAAATAAATAATATAAAGTTTGCCTTCTTTACAATTTGTTTTTATTGTAATACATCTCCAAGTTCATTCTTTTTCTTTTTTGACCTGATCTGACGTGAGTGTTAGTACAATGACCTAAAATTACATTCAACAAAAAATCTTTGTGCAGAAAAAACTGTAAATATGTGCACTGACCTTTAAAGATCATACACAATGGATTTTAAACACACCTGCAATGTTCTGTAAGCTGCAAATGAAGAGCAGTTTTTATGAATAGCTGTGTGCAGTGGTGGGTGTACTCCTCTGCAAAGGCAAAACCTCTAACTCCAAACATTATTACATTTCTTAAGCTGAAAAATAATGTTTTATATATACAGAAGGGACTACTTTCTCAATTCCAGGGTTGTTACTCTATCCCCCATTCTGGTGTCTGAAGCTGCATCTTCTTGGTCGTATTCTTGGGCCTTGAGGGCAAATTGCACCATAGAGATCTTATCTGTGCTGCTAAATTATATTTCAATTGCTCACCTCTGTGTCCTTATCTGTCTAATATGACTTTTCAGAAAGCAGATTTGCCTTGATATGTCTGTGTTCAGAGTTAACTAGTGCTTTGAAAGAGAGCATAGACTTTCAGGGATGGATGTGACACTTCTCTCCATATCTTGCATACGAGATAAAAAGTTTGTGTAATAGTTCACATCAGCTCCACCTTCCCGTTTGACTTAGCCTGCATTTTTTCTGAAGCAAGGATCAAGGTCCTGAATCATCTTTTAACCCTGCCACTCTCAGACCTGAGTAAATCTTCTGTTATGAAAGTATAGCACTGAAGAACATTTGAATCATTTTGTTTCCCTTTCCCAGTTTTTGCCAACTGTTAATTATCAATGATGTTAAAAATAACTGTTCATCAGTATGCAATAGGTAATGCAGTGACATTTAAATGTGAAGCTGAAGGACCGTGAAGCAAAGGACTTTTGATTGTTACCATGTTATAGTTATGTTCTCATGCAATGTGATTTTTATAATGGGAAATAAAAAAAGCATTTTCTACAAAGTATAACAATTTCTTCCACTAGAACTAATGTCCAAATCTAAACAGTTACCTCTAGGTGGAGGAAGAAAACTAAATTTCCCAAGATTCTCAAATGGAGGTCTGATACTGAATTTTTTACATCAATATCAATCACCTTACACAACTTTTTTTTCTGGTTTTATCCTTTCCTGGTTGCAATTCTGGATAAATGAGATTGGTTTGGTGTTGAACACATAAACCAGAATTTATACTTTTCTGCCTAGATAACTTGGGAGTGTTAAGTATCAAAGTCTACCAACAGATTTTCATGGTTCAGTGTGGAATGTTGCCATCACACAAAATTGCAGCCTGGGAACATATCAGTAATAAACATAAGTCATGAGTGTTCCTAAGCTTTCTTGCTATGAAGAGAATGAGGCATTTTTCTATTCCTTATCCAAGACTCTGGGTTTATTCTTGACCACACCACAATAACTGAAAGTAGGCAGATATAAGACTTTACAGTGTTCCCAAAAAATAAATGTATTCCATGTATTGCAAACATACATAGATCTAGAAAAAATAATAACACTTCTATCAGAATTCCCCCACCTGGGTTGCCTTCTTTTCAACACTCATTTGATATGCTTCAATGTCCTTTGAGAAATCCAGGATCTTTCAAGATTAATGTGCAAGCTTCCACCACACTCATGCCCTCTTTCTTACTCTCAAGCAAGGAATTGTATTTCTTCCCTGGATTCTCTCACCTGATGTGACTAACTACATGAGAACAGTTTAGTGATGTGATATAAACTTCGGGTAGGGAAAAATTGCTAACAGCAAATCCACCTGAAGCATATCTGGCTGCACTATGAGGGGTTTTACAAAAGAGTCTTATGAATCACTTTAGTGGAAGCTGCAAAAGCTGAAATAGAGGAAAAAAATAAATCCATGCAGTTCGTGCTGCATGAGGATGATTTTGAATATAACAGTAGACATAAATTTGTGTTGTAAGAATTCATGTCCTTTCCGTGCTGTCCAGCATTCCTCTGTCAGTGCTAGTTCTCCTCTTGTTCACCACTTTTCACTTAATGGTAGTTATCAATGGCTGCTCTTCTGCTCTTGGAGAAATCCAGCAGTCTCAGATGCTGGTTTGTTGCAGAACAGTTGGAGAAAAAAAAATTTCTCTTTAATTCATCTATCTCAGGCCAAAGAGTTTTCTTTTACCTGTATCACCAACCCCTCGGATATCATTCTGGTACATCAGCAGAAAAAAATCCCCGTATTCAAGCCAAGGTTCAGTCTGGACATTGCACACATGGGTAGTCTCAAATTCACATCAGTGTTATAATCTGCATTTAGGCATATTCCACAGGTTCTTATGTGTAGATTAGCATATGATTACAGTTTTTAGATATCTTAACCCAGTAGTTTTTTCTGAATAATTTAATAATAGGTGTTTTCATTACAATAAACATAGACTGTGATTGTTTTCTTATTTATTGTAAGTGTCGTATACCACAAGACCTCTTGAGAACCACATTCCATTTATTGCTTTTTTTCCTTACTGCTTTTAGAAACAGTAAGGAAGCTTTTCCAAAAATTTTCACAATACACCAAAATTCATACTAATACCTTTGCTATCAACCATCACTGTATGCTTTTTCATATACATAAACCTTTTCTGTCTGTTTCTGTGATAGACAACCCTTTCTTTTAAGACATTATTAATGTGAAATTCTTCACTGGTTTTAGACTATCTTTTAAAAAATAATTTGCTTTTGCAGATGATAGCAGTCATCTATTTCTTTCATCTAGGACTGGTGAATACTTAAATATATTTCACATTCCCAAAATGTGTACCCTTTCTCTTGTTTAAGTCAATGGGCTAAATTTTTATTTTGCCTTTTTGTCTAATATTTTCACACAGTAAGAGGTCAGTTAAGGTTGGAAAGGGTGTCTGGAGGTCATTTGGTCCAACTTCCTGCTCAAGCAGGGTCACCTAGAGCAGGTTGCCCAGCACTCTGTCCAGATGGCTTTTGAATATCTCCAAGGAGGAAGATTCTACAACTGCTCTGGGCAACCTGTGCCCAGTGCTCAGTCATGGACCACTGGATGCCTAGGTCCTCTTTTGCAACGCTACTTTCCAGCCAGGGCCTCCAGCATGTGCTGGTGCCTGAGTTCATTCTGAGGGAACGGAGACTCCACTGCCCATTGTGTCAACATTAGGTCACGGGCAGATATGTAGACATGGCTGTGTGTTTCTAACTCATTACAGATTCATTTTCAAAGTATGGAATTTTTTTTCTATTTCTTCATTTCAGTTTACCGCAGTTTAAAATTATTCTCTTCTCAGAAAATAAGAATTGCAATTGTCACCTTTGCCACCCTTTTGTATCAAACTGTTTGCTGAATTATAATTACTTCACATATTAGACAGCAAATTCTTCACAGGTACTATAGCATTATAGTTGAATTGCTCAGGGAGTAATCTGTGAGGAATGGGAAAAATCATAAAAATAACATGGTTTCATGTATTTCCATATATACATCAAAAATCAACAGCTTCCCTTTCAGAAAATGTATGTTGACTTCCTATTGACCTCTATTGATGTTGCTAAAAAAAAATGTAGTGGGAGATTTTTAAGGGGTTTCTAATGTTCTTACTTAATCCTCCACATTGTTATACTCTACTTCAAAACTGCTTAAGAACAGAAGACATGCCTATACTAAGGAACTACAATTTAATTGGCAGGAAGGACTTACAGCATCCTATGTGGTAATTCTATACTAAATGGTAATTAGAGATGGGTTGAAAACTATCATTTATTTTTTTTAGTAAACATGCCTATTCTGTTTGATGAAAGGCAGTCCAGCTATTAGAAACACAATACAAAAATAGGTCAGTGGTGGATTACTGTGATTCTGTGGAGAGCAGGGTTTTGCAAATGTCAGTCTTTTATGGGTCCTAGAAGGTAACATGAGAGTGATTTTATGAGCCAAACTGCATACACAGATTTTCTCAATTCAACATTTTATAATAAACATACCCCAGAAACAGCAGCAATTAATCTGAGTGACTAAAGTCTACATGAATGTAATGTAATGGCAGCTTCCTCCACTGTTGTCTTTCACTGGTTTTGGCTGAATCCGGGTTCAAGAACAGAACAAAAATGCACACGCACTATTCTGCATATTCATTAAAAGTGTCAGATTGAAGATGCTTTGCCTAATTTTGCTTTTATTTATTTCCCATTGGATGCAGTTTCAAACAAGAATGATCAGTTGAACTATGGATTTCTAATGAAGAATTAGCAAATACATGTATGTTTTTCTCCTTGTGAAGAAAGCTATTTCTATGTTTTACTCATTCAGCTTGGGCAAGAAAAGAACATCACATGATAAGCATGTTCTAGCAGTGTTCAGATTTAGCATATTCTTGCCAGCAGTCTACATATAAAAATTATTTACAGGAAGTATCTGATGAATAAATTTGAATTGCAAAAAGCTTTCATTTTTAAATTTAAAATAGAAAAAAGGCTCATAAATAATTTTTGGGTGATTTGACTATGATAAAAAGCTAAAATAAACAAATTATTAACTGAGGAGTACCTACTTAGATTTATCTGAGATACTTTTATAAGTAATTCTCAGTAGGAATGCAGTTCACTTTTTGAAGGTATCACAGTCAGTCACTGGAAAAAAACAGTAGTTTCAGATAGTCAAATGATAGCATTGATTGCTTTCCTAATGAAGTGCAAGTGTGTAAATAAAACTAAAGTCTTGTTGAGCTGTTTTGTTTACTTATGACTTTGCTGTGAGGATGGTAATTTTTAAAGAAGTCTATGTTTGTACTAAAAGGTGAATAATTACTAATATGGTCTGTTGGGAGGATAGGGTTAAAATTGGTAGATTTGGTGAGGAGGAAGGAATAGTTTAGTTCAAAGTGACATTGCAGCTGAGAACGCTAAAAATGCTGGTGTGGGAAAACTGCACTTCTTATGCCTTCTGTTTGGAGGAGAAAAATTCCTGTGAGGAGCAAACAGACTCTCACAGAATGTGTGAAGCCTTTTGCTATGGTGCGGTGGCAGCGAGCCCCTCAGGCTGCCTGCTAGGAGGAGCTGAGGGGAATGTAGCCGGTGAACCCCAGTGTGGTTCAGCCACCTGGAGAAGGTAATGAAATACCTTCTTTTTTAGCAAGGCAATGAAATAAACCTACTCTTAGTATTTTGACTGTGGTTTGATGGTTGCCCTCTGTATGTGTTCATTCACAGAAGATCCTTTTCCTACAAGACCATTTCTTTGCTTCCAGAAGCCCTGGCAGGCTATACTGATAAACAGCACACCCATAACTTGCCCAAGCAATTTTCTTGTTTTGCTTTTGTAGCATGATCAACAGGTTCTCCTGGGCTGGGTTTGTTGTGTTTCAGCGTGTCTTGTATAAGTCTTACATAATGTGCTTGATTGATTCTTTTTCTCCAACATGCAAATCTTGCAAGACCACACGATAAACCAGCTGATCAAAATTAGTGTTTCATGTCACAACTTGTATAGCCTGACACGTTACAGCTGTCGTATTTTTTACGAATTATTTGAAACACTTCACTAGCCCCTATGAAAGAAAATATATTTCTTTGAAAACTGAAATATATAGGCAGAGTCCATTTTCCTCTTAGTAGCTCCTGCAGTGCTGTGTTTTGGATTTAGGATGAGAATTATGTTAATAACACACTGATGTTTTTGTTGTGGTGGTATTTACCCTAAGTAGAGTTTCCTGTGCTCTGCCAGTGAGGAGCTGCACAAGATGCTGGGGAGGACCACAGCCAGGACAGCTGACACAAAATGGCCAAAGAGATATTCCGCACCATATAACACCGTGTCCAGTACATAAATTGGGGGGAGTGGCCCAGGACCCACAATTTTTTTCTTTTTTACTTATCTTTCTTCTCACTGGGAGAGGAAAAGATGGTGAACAAACTGGTATTCACTTACCAACTGGAGCAAAACCGTGACAAAGCCTTACTTTTCTTACTTCTGGAATTTACGGATAATTATTCCAACCAGAGACAATTTATCTCTTCCTTTGTAGAAATGTCTCTCAAATCTTTCCAGAATCTGGTCATACTTCAGTGCAGTTCCTGTCTTGTGTACTGCCCTCCTTTCACCCAATAATATGGTCTTGCTGTACAATTACAGCCATGTCTGACACTGAATACAGGCAATATTAACAAAGTACTTAAGTAGCGCTAGCTGCCTTTTCAAATTTTTCAGAGAATGAAATGAAAGTCATTAACTCAAATGAGCACTCACAAAAAAATGTACATTCATTTTCAATATTCAGAAAAAATTCCAGTAATATACTTTACTCTATGCATGTACTCTTCAGAATATTCCACAGTCAGGAAAGGAGTGACACCAGGGTAACCTCTCTGGCCCAAGGATTTAACATGTTCTCTTAGCTGAGGCCTTGTTATTTTTTCACTGTGCCTGTCAGCATTCATACACAATTATTGGCCTTGATTGTTTGAAAACTTCCAAGAAGAAATTGAGAGTTAACTGTCCTAATTTCAGATATTTAAATATAACATGTGCAGTGTGTATAGCACACGTAGAGCACGCATATAGACATCATAAGTTATTAATGACCAAATGAATCCCATCTGTAATATTTAAATATTAAATATAAAAAAATAAACATTTAAAATTATATTTTAACTATATTCTATAAACACAAATAGACATGTAATACAAATTTCTCTATAGAGACCACTGAATGAGTCTAAACAGGACTCCAGCTGTTGAAAACTTGTTCAACTGACAGAACAGTCTGTCGTCAATACAGAAATACACTATCTGTCTTAATGGTGCCTATTTCACTCTATTACTCTTAAAAAATGTGACAAATTGCTTCTGAAAATGAAGATTTGTCTCCATTATTTCAAAACAGTCTAAACAAACTTCTGTTAGCTCTGATTGTCAGGATCTTAGAGGCCAAATAATTTGCTCAAACTTCCATGCCTAGGGTCATTTGAGGATCTTTAGTATGCATGAGAGTGTATGTACACAGCTTGGCAGATATGGCGCAGGATTGACAGGAAACTTCCTGGAGCTGTAGCTAGGAGCTAGGCAGGGCACCTTTATATTATTATTTAAAGATGCTTCCTTAATGGTAAACAACTCCTGGTGTTGTTTACCATTAAAACCACTAAAACTCCTGTAGGATAACTTTAGTATGTAGTACCTATATCTTAATACTTCTACCACAAGGAAAAGATTTTTGACTTTTTTTTTCCTCCCTCTCTCTCTCTCTCTTTTTTTTTTCTCCCTCTCTCTCTCTCTCTCTTTTTTTTTTTTTTTGGTGGAGGGGGTGCATTTGTTTGTTTTTGTTTTCATTTTTTGTTTTTTAATTAAGCAAGATTGACTCTCTTTTCAATTTTCAGATGTCTCAAATTGGAGTGTAAGGAGGAACAGAAAAATAGTAATTGATGTGGACTTCCTGGGCCGGCTTAAAGCCAGATTTTGTTGCTGTCACAAAGTGTATGTTTTGACATATATGAAAAAGAAGACTGGAAGAAACATCTGTGAGCATACATCTTCACTTTGAAATGCAACACACAAGAGAAGAGCTGCTGCATTGTCTCAGAAAAAGAATGTTCATCTGAGGATTGCATTGGTCCTCTTGCATTTTCAGGAATAAACCCTGACTGGTTTGCAATAAAACCCATGGTCACAGGTCCTCACAATAACCACTCCTGTTAATTGTCATTATCTTCTCCCATCTCTGTCTAACACACCTTCTCACCTCACAGCCTACACTTTTAGCCCTGAAACAAAACAAAATGAAACGAAATGTAACCACATTAGCAGAACCAGAAGTTATCATCAAGTTGAAAAAGGAAAAAAAACTTTTTCTCTATGTCAGTGCATGTGTAGTTATTCTCACATGCAGTGAAGAGCAAGAAGAGGTAACAATGCTGGAGACTATATTTGGAACTCTATGTTAAAACTATTAACTATTAACTATATGTTAGTTTTCATATAGGTTACACTTCATGTGATTTGGTGGAATTACTTTCCCTCTTTCCTTTCCATTCTGGGTAAAAGTAAAGATTTGAACTCTTTAAAACATACCTGCAACAGCAAATAGGTTAGAGGAATTCTCTGATTATGGGAGTACACCAAACACATAGTCAACGCTTTTCAACAACTGTTTCAGGCTTGTAAATTCTTCTTTACCTTGCCCAGCATGTAAAACCTGAAAAATATGTAGACACTCAAGTATACTCCTCTTACTTCCCATCTCAGCTGAATGAGTCTCATGCCAGCAATTTTCGTGGAATCATCCTTGTTTCAGGCCAGTGAATAAAATCAAGCTTTTGTATGCAGGATATTTGAACAAAAATCCATACATGCGATAAGAGGGCAATGCATTAATAGCTGATAGCTTTCTAGTACTTTTGCCTTCCCATTGATTGTACTGGCAGCAAAGCTGATGAACATCTTGTTCAGGTACACCTGTTGTAAGGCTGGGAAAGCTCTGGGCTGGGTAGAAATGGAGCTCTGATATAAGACCTGGCCCAGCTGTTTCATACTACAAACTTGAATTACAGTCCTCAGCATAGAGATTAAAATCAAAATGTTTTTATTTTGGTGCTTTATCATAATTTACTGGGTTTAGAATTACACATTATCATATTTTTCTTACACATATTGATAAAGGATTTTCCTGTTTCCCAGGTATTCTTCTATCTAAAAATCTCTTTTCTTCCCCTCAGTCTCTTTGCCCTGTTGTTTATTTTAACATAAAATAACAGCAAAAAATTGCTTCTGTAAAAAAGCTCTCTATGTTAGTTATCTTTTTCATAGTTGCACTTCTCAACTATCACTAAAATTTGCTAAACTTAATGTGAGCATTCATCTTATCAGCATCTTTATACTCGAAGCTTTTTAGAATGGCGAGGACCTCAATTTTCAAACAAAAGACAGATTTGCATGTCATTGCTTCATACTTCTGCTTACTGCATACTTCAGATTTACCTGAAGCCTCCATTTAACTTTACGCCATGAAACATGCTTTGGGAAATTCTAGTGCCTTCAAGAAAGTTTTACCTCTACAGAGCATCTGAATTATTTTCTAAAGGTCTGTTTCCAAAAAATGGGCCTTTTGTACCACTACCTAAAAAAACATCTATTTTTAACTTTAAAATTACCTGCTAAAATGCTGAAGTCCCGGGCTCTTTAGGAAATCAGATTTGTTATCCATAAAGAGATTTAGGGTACCAAATTTGGCAAAAGAGAGTTTTAGCCCACCAAGACAGTTTCTCAACCCAGCCAAATTCTAATCTGTGGTGGGTGTTAAAAATTTTCCCTGAAATCACTCACCAAAACGACCAGTGAGCCATCAGGCTCACTTAATTCAGTTTTGGTGCATATCCATGAGACAATTTAATAGCTTTTCCAGCACAGAAAGGGAAATATCACCAGATCTGCAGAAAGCCAGAGGCTATGTGGCTTTTGGAGTAGCAGGGGGAAGTTAAATTGAGTGGGAGCAGGCTGTAGAAAGAGAGATTGGTTCTTGGATATTGGGATGAAAGGCTCAGAGCTGGCAGGAGAAACTATATGTTTCTGGCAAAGGGATCTATAACAGTCATGAAAGAGCCTTGTGGGTGGCCCACTAAAAAGGGAAGGTTACAGCTGGGTCTGAAGGAGGCTGGCAGAAGACAGTTCCTGGCTGTTAAATTTGCCAGCCTGTGTATGCTTGTAGCAAGGCAATGACCTACAGGGAGTTGTCTGGACAAACTCCACATCTATACTCAGCAGGCATTGGGATGTCTTTAGGGCTGAATGGAGCATGATGATCTCACACTGGTTGCTAACCATTTGTATACACAGAACATGGAAAGAATTTTCCTCAGAAACAAAGGTTGAGAAAGGGTACCTTCATTGCAACACGGTCAAGTGAATATGGAGAATTCATCAGAAGTGTTTATTTAAACACACCTGTAATCCTCTAGAGGTATTAAAATTGCACAATGACCATATGCTATCTTTTCTAATCCTTTACTCACCTTAAAGTTCTCAAGTATTTCCAAAAACCAGCAGAACAGTGACCTTCCTGACAACACAAAATGACATGTTTTTTACAACATGATGATATAGTTAATTCAGAATTAGCCTAATAAGCCTTATAACTTTTAGGCCCTTTCTGTTATTGCTGCCAATCAGTTAATGCTTTTTTTTCTGCGTGAAAACACCACAAGCAATATATTGAATTTCACCTTTATTGAAATTCGCTTTTTTATATCAGATAATTCTTCAGCTGGTCCAGATCTTATTCAGTGAACCTTGCCTACCATTGCAGATAGGCCCTGGTGAAATACTGTGCACTCATTCAGTTTTTCATTAAACTTCTTTCCAAACTACCTAAAAACTATTCATTCAAGCTATCAAAATACATTGAATACTGAGCACATGAGAGAGCCCTAGGGAGTATGACATAGTAAGAAATGGTTGACAAATAGCTCTAGAGAAGATGTGTGCTTTTAGCTGTGAATCTGCCAAAACCATCATGTATACATGACTTCCTTGAGAGAAAGTGCCATATGGAAAGATCTCAAAAGCCAAAAGTCAAGACATATCCTGCTGTTGCTCCTTTATCTGTATGTGACATTATTTTCTCTGGAGAAGAAAGAAACTGCAGTGTACTAATTATTGCAGTGTTTCATTATTGAAAAATCAGTTGTCCTTTTTTGTCATTTCATTGCTATCTTTTAAATACTTACAAACTGTTTTTAATCATTTGATTCTGATTCTTCCAGGCTACCAAAATGGTATGTTTTTATAATTCCATTCTACCCTTTTCAAAATTGGAAATGTCTTTGCCATCAGGTTTCCTTGGATGCCGTGAATTCTGGAAGAAAATCCCTGCAGGTTTGGGAGTTGCTATAATACACTTCATCAGGAACTCCCAAATTTGAGAATAAATAAAATATTCTCAAACATTTTTGAGCCTAGGTTTTACATCTGTTTTTTATTTTAATTATTTTAACCATAGAGAGGAACTAACTTTTTGCTCTACTTGAAATGAAAAAGACTTTGAATTTCTCTGCTCATTACTTCTTTCCCTTTCATGAATGAGTACTCAGCTCATTCTTTCATTTCACTTTCATTTACTTCTAAGATATAATTAGAAGGTTTTCTTCTTGTTTTCTCTTGTTAGTCACCTAAACTTTAGCATTCCACTGTACGCTTTGAATCAGTTGTTTCTTTAATAACAATTTTTAACAGTAATAATGTGTCTCAACTAGCTCAACCTCTTGGCTCAATTGCATCATTACAGATTACTTCTACTTTTATCCATCCCCAGGGGCTTTCAGCAGATTGGCCTTTGGCTTCTTGGAAGCCAACAGATTAAGCGTATTCATTTTTGATCTATCACATTGTTATATACTATGTGTTTTCTGACTTTACTGTTTAGCCTGTTGCTCAGACTTACATGAAGGAAGTCAGGAGGAGATTCTTGTGTCCTGAGAAGGTGGTATCATAGACTATGGTGATTAATCATCATAAAAATCATAAACATAATAAAAATGAAAATCAAAAATGTGTACCGCTTTGCAACTTTCTCCTTATATGAAAGAGAAGTTACGTTGAGCATCTATTGGCACACTGGAGAATTACTTTCATTGTAAGCTAACTTCCTGCACAGTGAACTGGTCCTCTTTCTCTTCTGTTGAGATTCCCATTCCCATGAGGAAGGAAAGCTGAGTGTCTTTTGTATTCCCCTGTGCCCTGAACAGAAAGCATAAGGTCTTGCCTGGCATAAAGGAACTGAAATAAGTAGACAGTGTATGCAATGGTGGCCTCTGGGAATGGTTTCAGGACTTTGTATTTCCTAGTATTTTGTGCTTTTTGTCAAAGGGTAAACATTTCAAGCTAAATTATTCAGAAGGGATTTAGGAGGTGTTTTCTTTAAGTTCTGCGGAATACAAATGTGTGGAGAGAAAGAAAATTCAAGCATTCTGCTTTGGTTTTGTGTTTTTGTTCACTGGTTACACTGAGATCTTTGAGGAGAAGGATTGTATAGATGTCTGGGGTAATCCACCTCCCTCCCTTCCTGTGTAGGGCTTTCATGGGAAGCCACTCCAAACCACTGCTGGAAGAGGTCTATCTCAAGCCTAGTAAAGGAGAGAAAAATCCTGGCATATGAGGAGCCATGATAAAATCTCAGGGGACTTTGCTACCACAACCAGCATGTTAGTGATATTTCTCCAGCTAAGAGAAGACACTGAGTACTTTCCAGGAGATGGCATTGTGGAAATGTGTGGCGCATTTTAGCAGAGCAATACCAGCACAAGGCCTCAGAGTGCAGAGTGAATTCACTTTCCTGAAAAAAATACCTTCTTTACATGTAGGTGGAGGAATGTAACTCCCTTAAGTTAAAAACTGAGGTAGAAACCATCTGCTTCTGGATTCTCACATTGACAATACAATATATGCATACACACAGAAGTTTGTCATTTAAACAAAAACTAATTGGTAATTACTAGAACCATGGTATGCCCGAGTACATGTAATCTGCATAAAGCCAGAAAAAAACTGTTTGACCCCAATATAGCAAAGCCTCTCCCAAGGACTGCTGGAAATGCCATTTTCGAGACTTGTGCTTCCTGCAGTACATGGCAGCAGATGGCCAGCCAGCACTCTGGGATATGACTGACTGTAAAACAGAACTTTGACTTTATTCTGTAATTTTAAAGACTCAAAATTTTAAATGTATATATTTTGACAATGTTATGAGACTGCTTACATGGGAGGTAAGTAAGAGAGTAAGAAAAAGTTGTTTCTTTACAAGATATTGTGCTCTCTAGAGAGACTAAGAACTTCAGGCTTGTTTATGCTAAATAACCTGCTGAGCCCATGTGTCTTGGTTAGGTTAAATAACACTGAATGCCCTCAGTGGGGTCACAATCTTTCTTCAATATTCCCACAGTGTAGTTTGAGTAGTGAAAGGAATAGTTTATACCAGAAAGCTGTGACCCTCATGGCATGCTGTCCCCAGGAGAACAGAGGCTGCCTCTTTTGAGACTGGGCATTTTTGTACTCTGGCATCCATCCATGTTGAGCATGATTCCACTTATCTGTTATGGATTTAGCCTAATTCTGTGTGAAATCAGAGCATGTATTTATATTTAAATATTATGCTGACTGCAGTACAATTACTCTTAATAACTGATCCCAGGACAACAATTCTATTTTAAAGCATTGTTACAGATATTTTTATAATTAGATTGTTTCATGGTTCACAAAGTTGTAGGTGGCAAGGTGCAGGCAGGCACCAGAAGTTGTGAAGGTATTGACTTTTGATACATGAGGTCCAAGTACATGTCCTTGTCTTCTGTCCTCTGTCTTCTGTTTCAGCATGATCTGTGACACTTTATGTAAGACTTTTCAAGCTAGGACATGTATTTCTGTGCAGGTTTCAGCTACATAAGTGTGAGAGACTAGTTTGAAACCTTCTTGACATTAACCCTATGAAAATTACTGCAAGAAAGCACTACTCTTCTTGGGCTTAAAATTTAGTACACACCTAAGAACCTCACTTACCTGGTGCTTGTGAACAAGGGTCCTCCAAACCCAAATTAACAGTAAATGTAGAGTCATTATGACAGAGCTCCAATATAAAATGTGGCACTGAAAGATAAGGATGAGCTTGGTGTATAGGAATATAAATACCTTTAATTGTCTTCATGATATGACATATTGTAGGCTTGACAGCTTGTAGCAACATTGAAAAAATGTGAAGAATGTTAGGGATGTCCTCAAGGAGGCAATGAAATCTTAACTTGCATAGAAAGGGATGGAGGTAAGGAGTGAGGAAGACCCTGCTACTATGCAAGATTTTTGAGCCTTGAAATTCTTCTCCAGAAGTCAGTGGGGAGAGATGTGAGACATAAAAGCTTAGTTGGAGGTCAGTTAGAATCACATTTTGCTGTTTCGGTTTTTTACCTTTGATATTTTATTTCCAGCCCTGATATTAAGAATTTAAGATTTTCTTTTGCTCAAATAAACTTTCATTAATTTTCCCCATCATCTTTCCAGTGTTACAGTTGAGAGCCAAGGGAAGCTGACAAATTTGGCTCACACTCAGTCTCTGAAGGTAAAGTATGCAAGCATCAGTCTAATACTCCTCCCATGAGGTGCACTCTGAAATGGTGCTAAGTGCTCTCAGCCAGGCTGGAAGGGTCAGCCAGGGCCTGGGAGTGCCAAGCACTCTATTGAAAAAGTTGTTCCTGGCAGACACAGAGAACACCCCTTCTTCCAGGATCAGGTAACAAAGAAAGACCCCTCACAGCAGACTCCTGGGGAACCTTTCAAATCAGTCCACAGCTTCAAGGGGAAGTGTAGCAGCTTCAAACACAGGAGAGACGGCTGAAACTAAATTAACCAAGAGAAAATGTTGGACAGTACTGATCTGTGAGAATGTGTTTGAAAAAAATATTTACAAACACTTTCTGCAAAGTTGCTACTACTGTAAAATATGCAATAGATGGTGTTTTTATGAGAATGAAGAAAAGAAGCAGCTCTTTTAATCTAATAAATTTCAGGAAATCAGTTCTTTACTCAATCCTCTGACCTGAAATGCTGTAAAATACTGGTTTATTCTACTTATTTTGAAAGGTATTGGAAGTTATCTAGTAGTTTGCTTACTCCAGTAGACATTGCAACTATGCTGCTGTTTTTATCACTTCAGTCCATAAGGCTTCTCTCTGTGCATAAGGCTCATGCCTCTGGAAAGTCACTGGCAAAAACTACTTGAAACTCTGCTTAGAGCCGAGACCCAGGCTTTGGAGGAACTCATTAATGCTTAGAAGCTGGCTACCAGGGTAAAATGTTTTCATTGAGATTTCAGGAGACTGTGGTCAGAGTTAAAAGCTAAACAGGATGTGGGAAGAGTTTCTATTTTATCCTCCAAAATAGGTGACAATTGCACTGATGTATTGTTGGATTCATCTTCAGTTTGAAAACAAAATAATTGGTGCAAAACATAAGAGCATATTGGAAGAGACTTAGGACCACATGAGGAGTGCACATCTCCTCATGTTCCAATGTCCTTAAAAATGTTTGCATTCAACCCTAATGCAAAACTAGATGTAAAGGAGAGTGCATTTCACTACAGGTAACTCAAAGGAACTGTCAGGGTATTCAATCTCATGTTAAGTCAGTGTTAAAATAGAAACATGAACTCTATATTTTCTAAATGCAATTATGTGAAATGTTTTGCTATTGTCACAAACCAGATATCACCAATACTAACAGGAGGATTTTCTTTAAGACCTTATCTGATATTTTGTGTGGTACTAAGAAAAAGTGCACATTGTACAGTAAGATTAACACCATTGCCATTCTAAATCATGGGGACAAAAGTGGAAACCAGGCTGCAGGAAACTGCAGAGTGCATTGAAAGTCCTTTTAAGTAAAGCCTTTCAGAGATTCTAAGAACTGCCAAAACAAGCAACGCAACTTCATTTAGAAGAAGTGGAAAGCAACTGTGTGGAAAGAACACCCACACTACATAGAAGAGATTCAAGCGCAGAACATAGGGCCAAAGTGATGGCAATTCCATCTTGAAATGCTAAGTATCACAAGTGAAAAGACCTGGCTGAAAATAAGAGTGCTCCTGGTACAGGTCTTCCATAACATCCTAATTAGACAAAAAGATTGCCCAAGAATATTAGCATCAGAAAACAGCTCCAGTAACCTGAGTACCCTGGCAATGTAATTGATAAAATATTAAACTGATATTTTTAATCCAGCAGCAGCCCAGGTTAAGTCATGAACTTGTGAGTTAAGCATGTGTTAGTGAAACATTAGAAGCTGAGTTTTACTCATGAAATATACACTCACAGAGAGGTTATCATCCATGGAGCAGGCACACACCTACTGAAAGTAGGCAGCCGTGCATGCAGAATTACCTCCTGCCTGTGAGCGCAAAGGAGCTACTTAGATCCCTTCTGTGTCTAATAAAGGGGCTCAAAGGAGAGACAGCTTGGATACTGTGTATTGCTAATAACTGAAAAAGGTGCACTGAAGCCTGCATAACTAACTGTAACAGAAAGGGCTATAGCAATGCCTGTGAGGATTACAGCAGAATAAAAAAAAGAGAACATTGAGCTGTGGAAAATAGTTCATATCCCTCTTCTTTAAGGCTTTTTCTTACAATCCTAATTAGACATGAGCTGAACCTAAAAAAATACTTTCTAATGTGTTTCAGATCAACATGAACTGATTTCTTTTGCTAACTTCTTTTGCTAACACCAAAAGCAGCGTTAACAATATTTGGTGTACAAGCATTTCTACATTTACAAAAATTATTTTGTAGCTGCTTTTTTGTTGGTATTTAGTTCAGTTGTTTTTTCTCTCAATAAATGAAGGAGAATTTGACTTCTGCAAGAAATGATCGGTAATTTTTTCTTTTAAAAAATTGAAATTTAATCCCAAAGTTCACAAATTACTTTGTTATACCTGAAACCTTTCCTCTCATATGAAATTTAAATTTGAATGGAGGGACAATCTCCATTTTTAAAAGACTTTACTATTTTTTCCTCTAATTTCATTTAACTAGAATTAATTCTGCTCTCATGTAAGTGGAGCAATGCAGCTCTCACAGCCACAGGGTCAGCAAAGAACCCGTGTATGTCCTTAATGATAAGGAGCCTAAGAAGACATTTGTATTTCTGCTTGAAAACTAGGTCAACTAAAAAAAAAAAATTTAAATTAGCTAAACATCATTTCATCAGCTTACTCCTGCATTCCTTTCCCTCTGACAACCGTGCAGTAAATTCCCTATTTTTCCAAAATCCTCTCTGTCCTGCTGAAGTTCCCATTACCACACTCTGAAGGAGAAGTGATTGAAGGCAGTCTTTAAGCTCCCAATCTGCACTGCTGATTCCTAAACTAAGAAGTCCTCCGGGTGCTTCTGACCTCCAAGGTCTAGATCAATGCCTTTGCTGCAAGCTGTTTTTATCTTAGACTTATCCCTGCCTGTCTAGAGCTCTCCCCATACTAATTATTGTGTGGATGAGATCCAGCCATGTGGGCTAGATGAGACCCAAGGAAGACTCAGGTGAAGCTTGTTGCTCCTGTAGCTGGATGAACCAGGATTTCTGAGCATTCCCACAGTGCAAACCTGCAGTTTGAGGAGTTGTGGATCATTCACATCCCACCATCACCCCAGTAGTTAACTCTTTCCAAAAAGAAACAACAGGAAATACATAATAAAATAGTAATTGATTGTATCAGCAATTGAGGAAAATTGACTGTGCCACTTGGGCAAAATGAATAAACTGAAGAACAGGAAGGAAAAAATATATAAAATAAATAATTCTTTAGCAGTCTTGGCTGCCTCTGGTATCAAGACTTCCCAGGATTTTTAAGAGGGATCTTGACTGCCAGACAGATTCAACGAGTTGTCCAAATGACTTTATGTTCTTCCAGTTTCTTTACACTTTTCCTTATTTCGGTTACTCATGAACTGTAAAGACAGGAGTAAAAAGATTTCCCTTTATTTAGGGTGTGTTGGAGGAACCTCAGTTCAGGACACTGAAATCACAGCCAGATCCTGAGTCCTTTGTTAAAACCTGTTTTTGGAGAATCCTGTCCCCTGCTGCTGACTCTTTTATGTGCTGCTGCCTCTTTTCTGTACTGCTGCTCTTGGCAAACTGGGCCTCCTCTCCCCTTCAGAGGGATACTCAACATATTCAGTCTGGGAAATCCCTGTTCCTGGGAAAGGGATGAGGCAGTCCTTGCTATCTGCTCTGCCAGCTCTGTGGGTAGTTCCTATTTCTCCTCTCTGTCTATTCAAGTTCAGGTATAGAAGACCCTTCTCCTAAGCAGAAATGGTCCCTGCATAAGCACAGTTTAAAACTGCTCTAGTCTCTAAAGCTGTTGACTGACACTACACTGACTGACTCTTTTGTGAGATTCAACATCTAGCAAGGTTTATCTGTGAAGACATAGGTTTAAGTGTCTTAATCTGAGAGGTCTAGCTTAACCTTATGAATCTACAGCCTTTTATTTCACAACAGTTTTACTCTGACAGGTAGGACAGCCTACTACTACATTTAGACCCTGTGACTGAAAATACTTTGAACCTTGAATTTAGAGCCATATAGGCTTAGATCTGAAGACCAACTAGTTTAGGCTGGTAGAATCTAGCCATTATTTCTGAATGCTACAAAATCTAAAATTGTGTATTAGAGTTACAGTAAATAGGATCAGAGCAAATAGGATCAGTAAATAGTTCAGAGCAAAAAGAAAGAGATGTCTGTGAGACTTCTGACTGAGCAAAAGTCTGGGTGCCAACATTCAACTGAAGTTTCTTACAGAGATAAAAAACTTGTATTTATATCAAACCCACCCATTCACAACTATCCCACACTATCATGGCCATTCTGTAGTGTCCATGTATAATGATCCCAGTCTAGTTGCTGCACAAGGAGGTTCTATCAAAGGCAAAGGGTTCATTCAGCTTTCTCACACATAGTTTTTGAAAGGAGGTCCAAGAGACACCTGTCACTGATGCTTTCACTGACCCTTCCAAGTAAGGTCTGAGTCACATTCACTAGAGATTGTGTGAGGGCAAAAATTGTATCTTCCCAAGGTGTTTAACACATTTCTCCAACTTCTAGATTATCAGTCTGATAGTCTTCACTGGAAAAATCAATGCACATAAAAAAATATATATACACAAATGGCAGCAGAATTAGAAGAAACAGAGTGAAAAGGCTTTGAAAGAAAGAATAGATTACATCTGACTAAAATCTTTGAGTTCTGAAATGACATTTCAAAAGATATCAGAGGGGCAGGGAAAATGAGGTCTTTTCTATCTGTTCTGACTACAACTCTAGTGAGAGAATTTTCCCTAACACATAATTATCTTAGCAGAAAATCAGCTCTGCATAGTTAATCACCTTGCTTCACCTTGAATTCAGCTTCACCTTGAAATCCTCCAATATGATGGCAAACATTTTTTGCAGGTAAAGATTCAAGTTAGAAAGGTAAAGACTTCTGGCATGAAAATCTGTGGCTCATTGCAAATAGACTGACGTTTTTGTAGGAGAAAAGTATAATTAAGTTGCAAGATGCTTTTCCAAAACAGAAAGACCTTATTCTACATGTAAAATTTACATAAATCAAGTGGTTCATCGTGTTAACTTTAAATTCAACTATCAGTAAATTCAACTTTCACTACCTCCTAGAAGAGTTTAAATCTGAAAAATACAGAACTGAAACTAATACACAAAAACTGTGGCAGGGAAAAGGCTGGACAAAATTACAAGGGTAAATGAAACCACACAAATCATGAATGAAATCCCATGTCCTAAGTTTACTCAGACAGCTGTACAGGATTTGGGAAGCTCACTGCAAGGCAGACTTAGCCTCATGCTGTTCCCCAGAGTGGGGAGGTAACTGGTGATGTTCAAGATCTTCTGAGAGCAGGGGCAGCACCTATATATAAGCCTGGACTCCAGGATTCCAGGTGGTGATGGCTGGTCCAGGATAATTGCTGCCAGAAACCCCCATCCCAAGTAAGGATTCCCCTGGTCCAGCAGAGATCCTCTCCACCAAAGCAGTCAGAAGTTATGTGCTACAGGGAAAAAAGGTAAAGGGGAAAAAACAATGTAAAAAATTTTAGAAATTTTTAAATTTCTAAAATAGATAGAAAAGACATCTATGAGCCAGGCAAATTGCAAAGGAGAAAGGAGCTGGGAGAAGAACTGGTTAATTAGTTATAAAGCAGACAGCTTAACTGCACAATGCTAAAAGACAAGCATCAACTTTAGAGGCAAAAGATGTTTTGAGGACAGGAACATTCCTGCAAGTCATGGGTCAGTGCTGCATGAGACAGGAAAGAAGAATGATTCTTGTTTTGAAACCTTGTTCTTGCTCCTTAGTCCTTTTCACAGCATAACAGTAGGAAAAAGTTGTTAAATGTACAAGACAGCTGCTGCTGCTCTCTGCAGTCTCACAGCATCCTTTGATCACCAAAATATACAAGCAGAAGCCCAGGTTCATTGCTAAGCAACAGGCTGCTGAAACAGATACCTGAATTCAAGTGTGTGACAAAATTCTGGTCATATTAGTAGGACAGAAGCTTGTAACTCAGTTTAAATTCTGTCTGGGATTGCAATGCAAGATGTAACCAAAAGTATGTATTCTATTGACATCTGTTGAAACTGGTTGGGGAGGTGTTTTTCTTTATTTCTTCCATGACTCATCCTGCCTCCAAGGGGATATCTTCTGGTAATTGGCTATTAAGGCTCACTGCATGACCAATAAAATTACATCATCCCATTGTAGGATGCACCACTCAGTGGGAGGACCCAAGCATTCCTACTTGGATAAAATCTGAGATTCAGAACACCCGGACAGCCTGTTTCCACTGGATTCCCAGAGGAAGACCAGACCCATCTCACCACCACTGGACTTTCAGAGGAAAACTACAGTCTTCTACAGAATCACCTCTGTTCCAACAGAACCACATCTGTCACTCCAGGTGGACATAACTGAACTGCTGCCAACACTCTGATCAACAGGGTGTCAGGTTGTATTCTGACTCTGTCAGTGTTTTCTTTTTTGTTTGTGTGATTTTTTGTAGTACTACATTTTTATTTTTAATATTCCTAGTAAAGAACTATTATTCCCATTCCCCTATCTTTGCCTGAAAGCCCCTTAATTTCAAAATTATAATAATTCGGAGGGAAGATGTTTACATTCTCCATTCCAAGGGAGGCTCCAGCTTTCCCTGGCAAATACCTGTCTTTCCAAACCAACACAACTTCACATGAGCGTCTTGCTGAAGAGTGGTGGGATATGGAGGTGGTAGTGGGCACTCTCTGCCCAGCACCTTCAATGTCAAAGCGGAGGTCACACAAAGCTAGAGCAACGTCAGACTTTAGCTGCTTTCCTGATGCTGCGTTTGGACTCAATGATCTTCACATTCTTTTCTAATCTAAGTGATTCTATAATTCAGTATCAGCCATTACCAGTTTATGTCTGTTGATTCATTTTTTGCAGCGGTTCTAGAGTTTTCCATTCTCATGAATTGTAACGGTGGAGCATGAGTGAAACATGTAAATGCAGCAACTAGGGGGATTGCTGCATGATCTGCTCCCATTACCACTGTTGTGGGACACCACGCACTGATATTTCAGCACCAGGTAGGCTTTAGAGAACGTTCACTCCCACACTGTAATCCTGGTTTATAGGTGTTACGAGTTGGCTCTAAAATTATTAGAAATGCCTCTGACCAAATTAAGGTGCCAACAAGACTATATGCAAAAGTAAATACTATGGAATAGTTATTGAACAGTAAATATGAGAGAGAGAGAAAGGAAGAGAAAGAAATTGAAAAGAGGTGGGGGGACAGAAAGATGGTGACAGAGACAAGTTAAAGAAAATATCACCACTCCATATATCCCACTGGCATCCCTATGATCATATCCAAATGGTCTTCTTGGTAGTGAGAGTGCCCTGGAAAATGTAGAATCCAATGGATTAATATGCATTCAGGCCAGGTGGGAATGCCCAGGGACCATCCCTGACACAGCTTCTTGCAACAGACTCTGGATCTGTGGTATTACCTTGCATCATGTTCAGTCCTCTGGTGCAAGGCCTCAGGAATGAGTCTGGAGAGCATTTTGGGAGGTCTTTGATGAATTATGACACCTCCTCAGATTCCTCTCCTGTGAATGTCCCATGGATGGGGCCTTCCTGCGGCTGGGGTCTCCATAGCCTGGCCAGTTTGTGTAAGGGAGGAGGAGAGTTTGGAGTGAGGTGTAACCTGACCAGAGGTAACACCATACACCCAAAACTCTCCTCCTCCCCACTTCTTGGGGTGCAGGGGGGAAGACTGTGCAAACCTGGCTTCTGTGGGCTATGGCCTCCCTCACCCCAAATCCAGCCAGGGATGATTTTCTGCTGGGTTTGGCTTTCTTGTGGATGCATTCTTTTCCTCCTTGGCCAATCTAGAACTGATTCACCTTTTAGTTTCTGCTGCAATTGAGCTTAAGTCAACTGTTGGTGGACTGGCTTGAACTTACAAAATCTCCTCAAGGAATAATTGGGGACTTCTACTGGTATTCTATTCTGAAAGTACAGCCCATAAACAAGAGAAAGAAGCACTGTGTTGTTCCCTGGCTGATTAATCCAAGATTAACACAGAGGTGAGGAGTGTTGAAATGTTTTTCCTAATAAAAAGAGCAGATCAGACAGAACATGCTCAGAGCCGTCTTGCAGGCGTATCACAGAAGAGTGAAAGCAATGTGAAAACCACATTCTGACAGGCTGAGTATTTATGTAAGAGCAGATACATAATGATTTCTTTTTCATCCTCCTGTAAATAGTGCTTTAGCTATCAGTTTGCTTCCAATGTCAGTTTTTTTCACTATAACCATTTTTCCCCTGCATTTAGATTCCTTCTTCATCATAGTTTCTAGAACCATAGAATGGTTTGGGTTGGAAGAGACATTCAGGATAATCCAGTTCCAACCTCCCTACCATGGACAGGGACTCCTTCCACTGTGCTGCTCAGAGCCTAATCCAGCCCAACCTTGAACGCTTCCAGGGATGGGGCAGCCACAACTTCTCTGAGCAACTGTTCCAGTGCCTCACCAGCCTCACAGTGAAGAATCTCTTCCTAATATCTCATCTAAACTTACTCTCTTTCGGTCTGAAACCATTCCCCCCTTGTCCTATCACAGTATGTCTTGCTTGTAAGCGCCCTTCAGGTAGTGGAAGGCTGCAATAGAGTCAGCCCAAAGCCTTTTATTCTCCTAGCTGAACAATCCAACTCTCAGCTTTTTCTCATAGGAGAGGTGCTCCATCACTCTGATCATCTTCAAGGCCTCCTCTGGACTTGGTCCATCAGGTCTATGTCCTTTCTGTGCTGGGGGCCCCGGTGCTGAACACAGTACAGTTCTTTGGGTCTCCTGCTTCTACAAGACATGGGACACAATTTTTATATATAAGTATATATGTGTATGTGTGTGTGTGCGTGTGTACAAATAACATATGACATGCATACACACATGTATGCATTTACACAGCTACTTAATTTTGAATAAGACACGTAAGAAAAGGAAAATCAAGGGATTTTGCTGCTGTAGGACTTATTCTTCCTTAGCCAGTATTCTCCCTACTATTTGTTGCATTCAATTCTCGCAACACCTTGAAAATGAGTTTGTAAGCATTTGGAACCTGAGAAGTGTGGTTCTGTTCAATTTCTCAAATGAATAAATAATTTTAGTTGATGCTGAAAATCTGCAAAGGAATTAGTTGCTGTAACAGCCACTAAAACTGTGTTAGAAATTTTGGGAGAAACTGACTCATGATATAAAGGTACCACATACATTCAAAGTTATTCTCTTCATGTTTACTAAAGTCACCTAAGGAAAGGTATAAAAAAATCCCCAAGAGGCAGTAAAATGATGGCAGTAACAACCAGCTGGGTTCTGGGTAAACACCTTGATGACTGGGAATGGCAACAAGGCTTTTCCAGCTCCTCTACAAGAGACAGGAAGAAGAGTAAGAAATACAAAGTTTTCCACAGATGGGATCCTCTGCACTTCACTTCAGATATCTGTACTGTAAAGGCCTATGTTTGAGGTAGCCATCCCCAGGTAATTTTATCTGGAGGCAAGACTTCTTCCCATTGCCAGATCCAGGATCAGCCTGACTCATCAGATGCAAGCAATGTGTAATTTTATAGGCTAATTGCGGTGGCTATTAATCTGGTTTAACTTTGTTGTTTTCAAGTTTGGAGATCTGTTCAGTTCACTTGAACACACCTGTTCAGGGAGCAGTTTTGAAATTTTGCCTCATGCTTTTATTTATTGACATAATGGTCATAATTATCACCCCACTTCAGTTAGCAATGGTTTTGATGTGGCTTCTGAGGGCTCAAAGTTGAGTGTACAGGGAGCAATATTCTTTCCAAAAAATGCTGATTTTGGCATATGTAAAATGCTTTGCACAAACATGAATGTCTTTTTTGAATAATCACTCTCTTCTCTTCTTGCAAGTAAAAGATACATCCAAGCAACCTCAATAAGAACAACAGTGTAGCTCTGATCAAAGCTAATCACAGTGTAGTAGAAATGTTTAATTTTTTCCTCTACTTTCAATGCAATTCCAAAATTATCTAATACTCCCTTCAACAGATCTGAAAAGTTTCATCTTGATCAAAGGCAAAAAAAAAAGCATTTTCATGTCATCATTTCAATTGTTATCCTATACTAAATATTAATGTGTATTCTATCATAAAGTTAAAAGCAATTATTTGATTTTATTAGTAGACATAGCATAGGAATTAGCAGTTTAATCTTATCCACACACACCATTTTCCATGTATGGATATGAAACATCACAATTCAATTGATTCAAATTTTTCATTTTTCAAGAATTCTGAAATATTTGGCTCCTCATCTCATTTTATGTCTCAGAATTCCTGAGAAATAGAAATTCAGATCAAGCCTGGTGAAGTTTTATGAAGGTGAGTAATATGCAGGTTCTCTGAAGTCTACTAAAATTCAGTTACAATCATTTGGATGAATCATGAAGAATTAGAATTATTCTTTCTAAAAATAGGATGGATTTTTTAAGTTGTGTGACTGTGGCATTCCACAAAAAATTCCGTATGATACAAAATAAACTTCTTCAATAATTATTTTTACTGAGAAGGCATAAAAATCTTGTGTTACTTGCACAAAAATAAAGGAAGAGTTGATGTTTCATTCTCTCTGAGTGTCTCAATATGACTTGGAAAGATAATAAATTTAAGTCTCAGAAAGATCAACCCATTATTGTATTCTCAGCAATTTTAGAAAATGGGTGTGGAAAATCAGTTAAATAGAAGCACTCAGAACAAAGTACTTAGATGTTATCTCAGACACCAGTTATGAAGACCAAAGAGCAAAACCTTCCAGCTATCATTAGCACCACAGGAGATCTTTTTACTAAGCTCATTTAAAACATAGATGTGCTCCTAAATTTCTTCTCATGAAAAACATCTTCTGTCTAAAATTTCCCTGAAGTATAAATGTTGAGGCACTGGTGTGCAAATGGAGCAATTAAAAGGAAGATTAAAAGAAATTTAAAGAATGTATTTCCTTCATAACTACTCTTATTACTATTCTGAAGCTCCCCAGAGTCTCATTTTATTTCCCCAATGGATTTTTAGTCTTTTTCTAGTATCAATATCAGTCACGATCTCTCCCTGCAGAGTAACACATCTGTTCTCAGGGAAAAGAAGGGCAGACAGATACAGAGTTTCTTCTAAATCAAGCCAGAACCCTTTAAGCATTTTGTTTTCCCTCTTGCATTCCCAGAGCCATAGGAAAGATATAGCAGGTAAAGAAGTACTCACTATGGAGGAAAAAAATGACCAAGATTATAAACTACAGTGAAGCCACATAGTTCTCATTAAAGTCTGATGTATTTAAATAAGCAGAACTCACTTTTACTGGGGGAAAAATATTTTTTTCCAATGACAATTTAGGAATTTGCATTTTTTTCACTGAGAGTAACAAAAGAAATAATTGCTTTTAAGATTGAAATGATACCAAGCAGCTTACAGAGTTAGGGAATTTTGCAGAAGCAAAGGCTCTATGAGGAAAAATAGCTTCATATGTCCAAAAGAATGGCCTTATTTACTTGTAAATGTAATGGCTTTAATCCTTGAGGGGGTATCTGAGCATTCACCTTTCTAAAAAGCAAGCTGCATGCAAGGAACCCAGAACTGATCAGTTTTGACTTTAAAAGCTCTTCATAGCCCTAGCTCTTTTAATCTGAGCATCTCTGTTGCTGCTGAAACAGCTTGGTCAATATGATCTCTACAGCTGTCTCAAATACAAGTTGCGGCTTATGGAAATAGATGAGTTAACAGCTAGGATTTTACTGAGAAAATGCTTTCCCAGGTGGATTAACCAATAATAAAAGGTGGCAAAACACCTTCTACCATATTTTCTGGCCAAACCCCTATATTCCACCTCCTACAAAAGGATACAGCCACAGCCATACATGTTTGATTTCTCCTAATTGGGTCCAGATACTGAGACAAGGTGAAACCCTCACCTCACGTAGGGTGCAGAAACTCCTGTCTGACAGGTGGAAATTTTGAGAACACCTGAGGTTCAAGACTTAGGACCTGCAGCTGTCTCCCTTCACTTAAAGACATGCTGATACTGTGGGCTGTGAAATAGATTTGTATTCAGCAGCCTAATTTAACTGACTTTGACTGCTTCTATATGAGCAATTGCATAGTCACTCTCCTCTTACACCGTCCAACTTGTGGTGCCTAGGGAGTTCAGAGGAAAAGAAAGTTCTCCAGCTGTGAAAAAACCATACCATTCTTGGAATAGACTATAAAATGTATGCAAAGGACTTAACAGTATTTAAGAATTAAGGAAAAGACAGGAAAAGATAAACTACAGAATAATGTACAAAAATCTTCCCAAGAAAAAACGCAGTGAAGCAAAGGTCAGTTTACCATTGACACTGCTGAGCAATCCATGGCTGGAATATGGAGTGAAATCACTTTATCGCTTTGTCACTTCTTGAATTTCAGTTCAACTTATGTTTGCTAATCTATTACTCACCAAAAAGTTACAAAACATTGTATTACATGACTTGGAAATCAAAATTAATCTGTGCAGTTTGAAAAATTAGGAACCTGTTTTCTGCCCAAAAGTAGCAAGATAAGGATGGTTGTCATACCAAATACATGGTACCATACAAGACTTTCAAGAAGACCAGAAGAGGCATTTACCCCAAATTGCTGGATGGAAAATTGACCTCAACACTGTTTTAGTTTCAAGACTAGACTAAATCACATTTCATGCTCTCCTCTCTTTTAGTTAGTTTATTTAAAACTTCCAAGAGCACTTTTTTTACTTTGTTTCTAAGATCCTAAAGTTCCAAACTGTAATTGCACGAATGCACATGGAGTGCACCTCTTTACTGAGCTGTACTTCTGTCTCCTTGTCAGCTGTAGTATTTATGGAGCACCAGGCAGTTTCTTCTCAGGAACTTCTAGCCACTTTGGATGGGAGAAAAGAAATGTCATGTTTATGATAACACAGTAGAGAATAGTAGTAATTTTTGAAGTGAAGCATCTTAAATGTCCTTCAATTCAAGTCATTTGTGGGTTTGTGGATACTGCTTAGCAGCAGACCTGACAGTTTTGGGCTTTGGGCAGTCTATTCAGATGACTGTATGGTTTTAGCCTTTGAAGGAAGCAGACAAGGTAGGTGGCTTCATGTCCTGGATAATAACTCCCAGTTACAGTAAACAGAAACTGAAATTGATGTGGTTAATGTTTACAGAGCTCATAATGAGGGCATGCTCTAAGACTCATTATGAGGCACTGAAATAAACCTCCCTCCTTCCCAATCAGCAGCACGGCTCTCAACCATCCAGCTTTCACTAGTTCCCTATCATTCTTCTGACAGGCATTGTAGCCCTTACTCTCAGTATACATGGCTCAGTCAGTTTCCCCATTTCAGTTCCCCCGAACAAATAATTCTCACTTTCTTTTTAGAGCAAAAATCCAGATAAATTTGGATTTCAGGCTACACAACCAGTGAATGAAATGAGACAGCTTCATGATCACCACTACTCAGCAGCAATCTTCAGAAAATGTTTCTTTCTCCCTGTACTCCACTCCTGCATCTTGGCATCATAGAATCATAGAATGACCTGAGTTGGAAGGGACCTTAGGATCGTCTGATTCCAACTCCCCTGCCTTGTACAAGGACATGTTTCACTAGATCAAGTCACTCAGAGTGTTATCAAAAATAGGTAAAAATAAAATTCTTTAACATCAATGTAGTTAAGAAGCAGGCATTCTTTATTCTACCAGATGCACAAAGGGATATCTCCTCCAAAATATCATTTATCCTGAGTACAGAAAGAGCTTCTGTTTATATACTGCATTTTACATACATGTTAATTGATTTTCCTGGAATGAGCACCAATATGATAATCATTTTCTCAAAGACCATTAATATATGTTCTCTCTCCTATGCTCATGAATTCTTCTGTCCTGGAGATCTCTTTAGTAGTCCTGGGTGGCCAGTGACCTCAAAATTATATTTGACTGCCTGGTCAACTGCTAAAATGTAGGCATAACTGGGCTGGATACTTTACAGCTCTTCTTCATGCTCAATGCTTAACATCATCCTACAGAATAAGCATTGTGCTGATCCATAGGCTAGTAGTTTATGAAGAATAAGCATTGTAAGTATCCACCAGGTACAAACAATTCCTCATCTGGCAACAAGCGTACCATCCACCCTGGCCTTGAACATTTACAGGGATAAGGCATCCATAACTTCTCTGGGTAGCCTGTTTCATTGTGTCAACATTCTCACAATGAAGTATTTTTTTCCTAATATATAATCTAAACCTACTCTCTTTCAGTTGGAAGACATTTCCTCCCCTGACATGTAGTCCTGTCACTACGTGCTCTTGTAAGAAGTCTGTTTGCATCTCTCTTGTAGGCTTCCTGCTGGAAGGTCACACTTAGGTCACCTCTAGGCCTTCTCTTTTCAGTGGGGCAGAATCGCCTCCCTTGACCTGCTGGCCAGGCTGCTTTTGATGTGGCCCAGGATACAGTTGGCTTCTCTCAAAGCTCCCAGTATTCCCATTAAACTTTACAAGATGTACACCTCCACATCCTGGTGCTCTGCTTTCTGTCTGGGTTTTTACCTTTCCACTGAAATGGCAAGTACTCTGCTTTAAAAGATATAATAATTCTTCAGCTTAAGGAACTACATATTCTCTAACCAAATTCAGAAGTTATATTTCCACAAGGCTTGCAACAAACTTGGTGTTGAATTCTATGAATTACTAAAGTAAACTAACACTTTTTCAGTATTTTATTCAAGACTGCCTTGAGTCTTACTCTGTTGCTACATTCATACTGATGTTCCCATGTGACTGTGTTTCTATGGATGTTACAGTGTGTTGAATTTATGACTCATCTCCATTTTAGTCAGTATGCACAAATACACAAAAATATCAAAAGATTGTCATCGCTTCACCTTTTCAAATCTGGTTTACATGCTATTTGATGTAAAACACAGAAGGCTTTTTATCAGAAATGGTGAATAATACTGACCATGAATTATTTTTGAAGTCTCATCAAGCTAGGAAGATTGAACCAGAAACTGCTTGCTCTTTAAGTGATGGTTTAAATATGTAACAGGTATTGTATATTTAGTGGTGTGAGGTGTAAGAGAAGGAACAATACACCCTACATCATTCATTTATCAGACCCTATGTCAGTGAGAAAACTGCATCCTAACATGTAAATCATATGTCAGAGGTGCATGTCAGATTTGACTTAAGTTGTTGGCAGCTGTTTGCAAATAGTGTTTCAAAAATCAGATGCCATGATGCATTCCTAGATCCACTGAAGACAATGACAGGCACCTCTTTTCAGTCGAACAGCTTCCAAGTCCTATGGCAACGAATTTTAAAATTGTGCATTTCTGAATGCCAAAATCCTCAAGATCAAAGAAATCCTGACATTCCATTAGTAATTTTGCCATAAATTGAAATAAATTGAACAAATTTTAAACCATCAAATGTCAGGGATTTCCAGTAACCACATTTACTTCCCCAAAATTCACCACATTATGTTTTCCGTTTATGGTTTTTTATTCATTTTTGCTTACATTTGCATTATAGAATGAAGACTTGCATCCTGAAAATAGCTGCTTGACATAAGTGGAGCCACGGACAGTCAGTTTCAGCATAGACACACCAGCACAGATGTCTGAAGTTAGACAGGATGGATTACAACTTCTGTCATTCAGACATCTCGAGACCTGAGACACAAAAGGCAGCATGATCCATTGGCCAGCACAGACTACAGACCATTATCCAGTGATCCTTTCCCCTGAGAGACAGAGAACTAATAGATAACTCATATTCCACCTGTTGAATGAGGTGAGAAAGTTAGAGAGAGGTAAAGTAATACAGAATACTGTGGCTGATACAGAATCCCTTACTCTAGAACCAAGAGAGACAACAGATCACTAACATCACTATAGTGAATAAATCTGTCTCAAGCATACCAGCAAGGCTTGAAGTTTGAGTAAGGCATCATTTCCCCAAAATATTTGTTCCAGCTAGCACATAAAAAACTTAAAAATGTATACCCTCTACCTAGTTATCTGGTTTAACTTCTAGATACTTCCTTTGCCTGCTAGATTAAAGACTGATTGCATGTACTGCTCTCTTCTTTTTTTCAATATACATGTATAAATTTATCTTTATATAAATATCTAACTTGTATCTTGATTATCTTTTGACCATGAAAATAAATTATTAACAATTACCTGACTGTATATATGTACACTTCATAAACTCTTACTTTTTTGATAAGAGGTGGCGAGTGTAACCTGCTTTATTGTAATGTCTTCACTGCGAGAAAATAAATATAGAAGTATCATACCCTATTCGTTTCAATGAAAGTTTCAATGTTTATATCTAGCTCAACTGGCAGCAATTAAAACTCTAGAAAACAATAGGATCAAAAGAGCATTTTTCATTTTATTCCTTCAAATGCACATCAAAGCCTCCAACTTGTTGTATAGTGCTGTATACGTGCTCTGTCATCTGACAGTAAGGAACAAGGAAATTTTGGCCAAATAACAGTTGAGCTGCAGTGTGACCATCGCAAAACACAGTACTGTGGGTAGGGGAAAGTTTTACTGTGAAGGCATCATGAACCTCAGCTGAGGCAAATCAGCTCAAGAATCACCATCCTGGTTTTAAGAAGTCAGGTGTCCAAACACATCTTTTGACTCATGGAATATGGGCATGGAAACTTATCCCACAGCCTTAAAAGCCTCTCACAGTGCCACCTGAAAGCAGAATTGGATAATATTTCTGCCCTCAACTGTTGGAAACAGTCATATCTGCCAAGTAACAAAGAACGCACTGCTCTTTTAGTCTATGGAGATCCTGTGAGAGCCTCTTTTTGAACCTACCTACATCCCCTGAAAGGCTGGGCTTACAATGAAGTTCAGATCTGAGAGGAAGAATTTTTCCTGGTTCTTCTGCTCAAAAGGGAGTATTAATTCCATGCTGCTTGATCTTTAGATGTGGTCTCTTCAGGATTTGACAAATACTGACCTCCTTAAATCCATAAGATTTATGCCAAATTTGAGTGAGGTAAAAGACAGATGTTATTATTCTCTAAAAGAACATCAAATAGGAATACACAGTGCCCTGGTCAGGCAGTTTGAACTTCCTGTACATGAAGGGCAATAAATATTCTGTGCTTGATATATGTATTCCAAATAGCACAGAATATCTGGTGTTAAATAAGCAATGGCAAATTATGCTGTACTACACTACACACAGATATGAACAGATTATTTCATCTGTTAAAACAATGGACAACCAATTGCTTGCATAAATTAAGACTTCATTTGCAGACATTACCTTCATTTCTTTTTCTTTCCAAGCATCACCATGATATAACAATTCCTATCACTTAATGGGAAAAAGATTGTTAAAGACTAACATAACATTGTTTTAGACCTCAGCAGAAGCTTAATCACACAATCAGCTTGGAGATGCCTTTCCCTTTATGGGTAAATCAGATCATGGATTTCTACATTCTTAGAGCAGTTGTATAGAATTTTGAAAATACTGGTCCTAAAGTTTGCATTTATTTGAACATAATTTATGAGGTACATACCAATATTCAAACGATATCTTTCTCTCTAGCAGAGTAAGAGAACCACTGGCTACAGGGTATACAACCCTTCTGTTGCAAATTGAAAGGCATCTGAGATCAGGAAAAAAGCAACTGAGATTGGCAAACTCGACTGACCTCTGGGCTCCAGACACTGGATTAGAAAATACCCAACAACCTGATTTATGTATCTGTTTTCCTGACTATCTATTCCCATGGAATTTAACTTATCACTTAAAAACTCCTAAGGAAATGAAGTCTTCCTTTTATCTGAATAATTTTTTTCTCCTTTCTCAGATACTATGTTGTAAAGAATAATTAGGGATTTTTATCATGAGGTCTTCACAGTGTATAGATCCACTAGCAAAATGCACCCTTCAGCACAATGTGAAAACCCAGGATAGATTGATTCCTTTAAAGTTGGAAGGAATTATCACTGCTTAAGGTAAAATCTTCAGAAGTGTCTAAATTCCTTCGGCTGTTGAAGTCCCATTTTCAAAAATGACATATGTACTTAGAAACATAAATCCAAAAGAAGCCTTATGATTATTGTAGCCTAGTAGTTACTTCATTGCAGGTGAGCAGCAATAACTGCTCTACTTAACCTGCTAAGCTCTGCCTATGAGGCTTAGATGGCTCTTCCTTTGCAGGTTAAGTACAAAATTTTCTTACTTCCCATGTAGCAGGCAGGTAGCCTGTTATGAAGGCCCGCTTGACCTGTGGCAGAAGATTAGGTTATAGTAATTCAGGCTTAGTAAATGAAATCATGTGACCTCAGAGCTTTTGTAAATTCAGTTCATGAGAGGTTTTTGACTCATAGCCTAAAGATAACTTCACCCAGAATTTCCTCCAACAATCCCACAGCAGCTCCCTGAATAGACATGTGAATGCATTTTCTTGATAGCTTGCTTTATCTGAAGAAATAGGTACAGATTTTCAATTCTCTGAAATATTATTCAAAATGTTCTTACACACAGGTGTGTATTTTAATATAGTTTGTGTGTTACAACTACAAATGGTGAAGAATGCATTAGGAAAAGACACACTAATGGGTTAATCATCCATCTAAATCTGTGTGTAGGTGGCTAAATAATTCATTGGAAATATAGTTCCCTTCTCACCCACTCACAAAGGTGTTACTGAAGGCATGAATTCTCTTTCATGTTTGGGAACAAAACAAGGCTTATTTTTTGGCTTTTATAAGAAATGCTAAAACCAATGTGAGAACCCATCTTCTAAAATACACACTGAGTTCCCACAAGCATTTACGCAACATCTGCTGCTCTGGGCTGAGGCTAGTAAACAGTAATGTTAACACAAACTAAAGATATACTATTGCTACACAATAATAATGTGTTTCAGAAGACTCAGAGGTGACCTTATCACTTTCTACAGCTCCCTGAAAGGTGGCTGTAGTCAGGTGGGCATTGGTCTCTTTCTCCAGGCAGCAACTGACAGACCTCGAGGCCACAGTCTCAAGCGGCTCCAACGGAAATATAGGTGGAATATTAGGAAAAAGCTTTTCATGGAAAGAGTGATAAAGTACTGGAATGGTCTGCCTGGGGAGATGGTGGAGTCACCATCTCTGGATGTGTTTAAAAAAAGACTGGATGTGGCACTTGGTGCCATGGTTTAGTTGAGGTGTTAGGGCTGGGTTGGACTCGGTGATCTTGGAGGTCTCTTCCAAGTGATTTTAGTGATTCTGTGATTCTACTGCTTAGGGCATCACAAGTGTAAAACTTAAGGCAAAGCCTGCTTTTCATATGGAGAGGGAGCAAGAAGACAGTCACCTTTTTACAGCAGTAAATATCATGCTTTGTAGAATTTCTGCTTCTTTGCTGCATTGTGATTCTGTAACCACACTATTTAAGTCAGAATATGCTGGATGTAAAGACTGTTTTCATTAACATGGTGAGCTTTTCTGTCAAACTAGCTGCAACTGAATATCCTGCTTTAACAAAAAATACACACTATTCTCTATTTAAAGAATATTATTGTTTCCAAAATGCTGCTGCTAGAAATCAAAAGCTGTAAATCTTTTCTATTCCTGTGTAATAAAATTTGCACTCAAACATGCTTGAAAGGGAGCATCTTATATTGGTTTTGCTTTTCAGGTAAAAATAGTTCAGGTAAATACAATAGGAATGATGACTATAATCCTGTTTTTTCCATCCTCTTTTATGGTTTTTAGGGGCTTTTAGTTAAAAAAAAAAAAAAAGAAAAAAGCCATGATATTTAGAAAATATGTGAAAACAAATTCTAAACCTCATGGCTTTACCATTTTTGAATTTTGCAATGATAAATTCTGGAGAATACTTCTGACACAGTAGAAGCCTAACCTTCAAATTTAGGGAAGTGCTAATTTAACTACATGGAGAGGCAACCCTGAGGCATTCTCTTTCAACAAGACATTGTCCTCCTGGCAGTCACTGCATGAAAAAAACAAGCTTAAAGTGGTTTTTTGCACAAGGATTGACATAATACAATTCCCCACTGTACCTTATTATGGTATCTTGCTCACCTGTTCATAAGGTAGGCACTGTGCACAACAGCAAAACTGTCTTTCAGGAAATCACTTTCTGGTTGACTCTTTCTTTACTCAGACACTCAGTTCTCTTCTACCTATGCTAATAAACAAGGAAATGCACTGAAATATGTATCTAAATGCAGCCCAGACCCTTCATTTTTATAAGTCCATCTACAGCACAGATCAAGTTCAAATCCATCTGGATTGAAAGGGAGTCTTTCCACTGTGTTTTAGATCAGGGTATGCATCCTGCCTTGGACAGCTCATCTTTCTGTATAAAAGTCCTTCCAGTTCCTTTCATGTTTTATTCTAAAAACATCTTTCTCTTCTATGAGAAGATATTCTGAAATATTCTCATTTTCTTCATGCTGTGAAATTACAGTATGTGGTCTTTATGGGCAGTGTATGATGCAACTGGCAAGTGTTAAATAGCTGGCCACCCACTGTGGAATAATAGTGGATGGTAGCAAAAGCACAGTAAAAGTCCATCAAATAAAGGGCCAGAATTCCTTACACAACAGTTAAAACCCCAGGGATAAAGCAGTCGAGCATCACTTCCTGCTTAAGATAGATGACACTAGTGTCCAATGAAAACAGACCTAGACACACAGGAAAAATGCAGACCAGATCCTGAGATCTAAAAGTGAAGGCATCCTGTGAGCTGCACTTGTTATCTGTCCTCAAAACAATACATAAATCTGTAGTGCCGCCTGTTTGGGAAAAAAAAAAAAAAAAGCACTATATAAACCAGTTCATAATTTTTTTACAGCTCCTTATTGTAGCTGGCTATTGCTAAAATAGATGATCTCATAGTCTGCTGTGCTGCTGCCAGATAGCTTGCATGCAGATAGATGCCTTTGTGCTACAGACCATAGAAACCTGCATAAAATTGGCCCTCTTTCCTTAATAGAGCTGCATGAACAAAGATGAGTTTGTTGCTGACCAAGAACTGAAAGCTTTGTTTTATAAGACTCTTTGAATGTATTGCACTTTGCCAAAGGAAAAGGTTCTCTATTAAAAAGGAGAAGTAAAAAGGGGGAGAGAGAAGGAGAGAGAAAAAGAAGGAAAGAGAAGAAAAAAAGAGAAGAAAAGAGAAGAAAGGAGAAGAAAGGAGAACAAAGGAGAACAAAGAAGGAGAAGAAGAGAGAGAGAGAGAGAGAGAGAGAGAGAAAGAAAGAAAGAAAGAAAGAAAGAAAGAAAGAAAGAAAGAAAGAAAGAAAGAAAGAAAGAGAGAGAGAAAGGGAAAGAAAGAGAAACCAGACAAAGTCTGTCCACTTCCGTGGTGAATATTTGTGAGTAAAGTGGGCTGAAAACTTTTTTTTTCCTTTTTTTTTTTTTTTTTTTTTTTGAATAGTGGTCACATTTCTTGAGCTGAATAAAAATGAAAGCAAAAGGAACTTTAATTAATGGGATGTCTTTTGATTTGTAGAGCAAAACTGCCAGAGCAGATGTACCAGCAAAGAGGATTAGATTGTCCCTTCCCTGATGCACTGAAAATTTCTTTTTCCCCTTGTAGTAACCCCCATTGAGGAGAGGCTGCCTTTAGTGTCTAAAATTCAGCACTGCTAAAGAAACTGTTGTATTTGGGTACAATGGCCAGCTCTCACAAGACTAGACAGAATATGTGAGGAGAGAGCTAATATTCCTTTAGATCCAAGGTTGATTCCACTTCAGTATTTAGAAAAGCCTAAATAAAAGAGAATTTCTAAGTCTGAGTTCTTTCAAATCTCATCAAATATGTATTAAAGTGAATCCTGAAGCAGTCATGATGAATGTTCATTCTTTTTAAAAGGCTGAAGTAACTTAAAGAGAGAATCTTGAATTTGTTTTTAATTTATAATAAAAGTCTGTCAATTCACCTATTTCTTAGATTAGATCTTTGGCTTAAGGTCAACTTTGAGCAAGGTGGAATCATGAAGTGTGAATGCAACTGTTGAATTTTACACACACAAATCAGGCCTGATACACAAATTCCTTACGCATTTGATTTTTAAATATTTTAAATGGTGTTTTTAAAACTCTAGTTTGAAGAAAAAACAGATGCCACTTCACCTCTATTTATTTAACTTCCTTTGCACCAGTTGGTAGATAAGGTGTATATTAAAAACTCTTTTTATCTAGTGCTTCCTTAGCTTCACTATGAATTTCTTCTGTATTTAGAAAAAGCAGAAAAATCCAAACAGATTGCATTGGAAACACATAACTGGCTCAAGAGTGGGCATACTAAGGTGGTGAATGTACAGAAGCCTAACTTATCCAAAGAGAAACTAAATGGCTGCAGGAATCAAAATAAATACTTAGGGTTTTTTCATATATTTTATTCCACCTATGAACAACACATATTTACTAAAGCAAATGTGTGCTCAAAAAAGAGGGGCAATGATGTGTTTTTCAGGCTACAGTGCACGGTGCTCATTTCTGGTCTTTTTGGATAACTCCTGGAATGGAACAGGCATAGAGGGCTTCAGTTTATATTTTCCTTCCTTTCCAAGGGATAGTAACTCTGGCCTACATCTATTCCTGCCTTAATCAAAGGCTAACCTTGATGTAAGCTTCATGATGATGTGTCCCAAGTCATGATCTTGTTACTTACTGCTTGGGTAAGTGAAAAAAATTACTTTTGATACACCATTTCCATCATGTTTACTTGCCCAGAACAGTTTCTACTGCCAAATGTCAAACAAAAATCAAAGCTCAAATGTTCCCTTTTGTTAAAAAAAGGCTTCTTCTGGTGCAGAACTTGGCCATGCATTGCTCTCCCACTGGGTAAAGTTACTACATTGTTTAGGCTATGATCCTGACAAGTTCAAGTCCTAAGGAAATATTTTAAATGTGTTTTTTCTTCTTACAAATCACAGTATAGATTAGACTTGGCATAACACTCCTGCTGCTACTGTAGTGTCAGAAGCTTTATATTGGCATCAAAAGCATGTACAGCACCAGAGACCTATCCTGCAACAGTGCACACATCATTGCCAAGGAATCAGGACTTTTATTTAGCCAGTTGTGAATCCTGTAGAACCCAAATCAAAACAAAGCTATTAAGTTCTTTTACCAAACTCTCCAGCATCAAGACTCTGGATAGGATCCTGTGATGCTATGACCAGCATACCATTAGACAATTCATCTCAAGGAAAGGGCTTACCAATGTCAGCTGTTTCCCTTGTGTGCCTAGTAATCTACAGTCCTTTTTTTCCACATTTATTTTACCTAAAAACAGTGAGTAAAAATAAGCACATGGCTATTTACCAGGGATGCACTGCTTTTCCCTTCCCAGTAGGAAATTGCTTGGTTGTATATTCAACTATTGACCCTTATATCCAGCTTTGATATGCAGGGGGAAAAACAAACAAACAAACAAACAAACAAACAAACAAACAAACAAACCAAAAACAAGGCAGGCGCTAGAACGTGTTACCTTTTGGCAAAAAAAAAGGTGGGTATACCAAGAAAATTTTATGTCCTCTTGACAACTGATCCCTAAACTGTTCATTTTAAAACTAATCAGATCATTATAGCATAGATGTTTTGCCACCCTGTAACAAAAATCCAGGATAGGCAGAGACATGGATTGCAGTTTATAGAGTGCACAAAGAACAAATACGTAGACTCATTTAAAGACATTAATAAGATGATTAGTAACAAAGTTATAGCTGTGAATTGATGGTGTACTAAAACTGTGATTAAGACGAGAAGCAGAAATTTCAGGCAGGGACTGAATTTTCCTTTTCCATAGAATTTGCTATATGTCAAAGATTCTGTTCTAATTTATTCATCTTTCATTTTCAGTACGAATTTCCATGTACAATTTTATGGTGGATGCTTCAAAAATATTTTTGACACAGTATATATTATTCATGGACATAAATATAGATTGGCTATAAAATTGTGGTTTTGTTTGTTTAACTGTAAGTATAGCATTTATTAGGAAGGAAGACTTATCTTTATAATATCCAACTATAGAAAGTCGAACAAAACATGTTCTCTTTTATACTGGTTTTGTTATATCTGTAGTGACAGAACAAAATCCAGCAATTTGGGCTTGTGCATGGAAATTGAATTAGAAACAGAATGTAATGTGAATGAGTTTATCATAGTCACATTTCTATAACAGCATGATAAACACTTTACTTGCACTTGCTATGTAATTAAATTCATGAGTCAGCCTGTTTTGTTAAATTACATTCATGTCTACATATGCAAAGATCTGATGATTTTCCTCTTTTATTTTTTTTTTTTTTAATTCTGGAGCAGAGTTAAGATGGAGCCAGTTAAATCAATGCTTACCTATTAATCACTACACTAATTCTTTGTTCCTTGTACATTTTACTTTTTAAATTATATCTTCCTTGGTTTGTAATAAACCCACTGGTCTACTCCAATACCTTAGCTTTGCTATCATGATTTTTTTTAATGTACAGCATTATTCACTATACTTACAAAAGACAAGATAAGGTAGTGAATTATCTTTCTACTGATGAGTTAATGCAGTATCTAGTGATAGAGTAATGCAGTCCCTTTATGTTCCCATGTGTGTTTCTCCAAATACTGTTGCTCACTTGTTGTAGTCTAAGCAGTAAACAAGATTTCTTCTTTAAACATTCCTCAAAAACTTTCCTTCTTTGGTTTCTTTATATTCGGCCTTATCGCAGTCTTATTGCCAGCATATCTCTATGAAATGAATTCCAGAGACTCCAACTCACCCTTAAGTCCAAACCCCATACAGTTATAGTTCCATCATTTATCTAAAAGACAGAATATTCTAATTAATTCTGAAATCACTCATTCTGAAATTCGTGCCATACCTGCTAAAATAGACTTTTTCTGTAATATATCCTGCTGTTTTTCTTTCACTCCTCCCATCAAACACAGTTTTACAGGTTTGGTGTTTATAGCCTGAGAACTAAGAGGTAGGAAATTTGTGTGTTACATTATTTGATTCATCTTTGTGTGTCTTGCCAGGAATCAGAAAAAAGTTGAACATTAGACCTGTACCAGAGGTGTTCTTGCCTCCTTACTCTGTGTGACATGAGAATGATTAGCAAACTAAGACTACCCCTTTCCAGCTGCACAGACTCAGCACGGCCACTGGTAAGTGAAGAGACACCAAACAGACATGGAAATGTGCATCCATGCAAAAAACTTCACAGTGGCTCTGGCTATGACTTTCAAATCACTTTGCAAAGCACAGTCAAATGTTACCCCATGAACAGCAAGGAATCAGAGGCAGGGCTACAAAAGCAGCTCTTGAAGGCTGCTGTCCTCAGTTGCTTAGGTAGAGTGGAACAAATGAGAAGTGTCCTACCAAGAAGGAGAGAAGATGTGGGCTGAAATTCCCAAGTGAGAGAGTGAAGGCATTTCACCACAAGAAAGGAAAAACAAAGCATGTGGGAGAAAGATCCAAAATCTACTACTATGTGATGACAAGACACAGAGGAACAACGTGAAGCTCTTTGCCATGCACAGCTCCTCTCAAATACACCATAGGAGGGCTAATATGCTGTTTGGATACTGAGTGTATCCCATTGCCCTTTTAAATGGACAACAAACGCAACTGAGGCATGTAATTCAGGCATAGATGCACTTCCACTTTGGGCACCTGCCAACAGTAGAAGAGAACAGAAGAGGAACACCTAAAAGGGGAAGGGTTCTGTCCTTCTACCCATAGAACATAATTTTTCACGTGCCTTCTGCATACTGCACAGTCTTCTGCATCATGTAACTTCCCAGGAACCGAGTTCACTGGTATCCAGGACATCATAGCACTGGAGGGCTGGTCACCCTGTAACAGGGTCTGAATGGCATCAAATCTTCCTCAGATAAAGAAGACTTGGATTCAGGATTTCTTGTTTCCAAGAATAAATGGCAGTGTATGATGCAGAGGACATGATTGTTGGTTGAGGTTCACAGTGGGAAAGTTATCTGTCACCTCAGCATGAGGGTAGGTGAGAGTCAAAAAGGTTTTTCCAGGCTTTCCTTCAATGACATGTCTAGGAAGATTAGTGCTTAAGGGGCTAGGTAGCTAGCTAAGCTGAAACCCTGTTTCACCTGTCTTTCGCAAATAAAGTTTTATTTCTATTTATGACAAAATCCAATTCTAACAATTTAAGTGTCATTGAATAATCCCCTTGAATTGTGAACAAGTTCATCAAAATCAATTGAATTTTCTCACATACTGAGGTTGAATTCAACATAACCCGGGGTAACAGTCATGGCCTTCAAGAAAATATGATTCACTTTGTTACCCTCCTCCCAAATAAAAACAACAACAACAACAACAACAAAACACCCCAAACAAAACCCCCATTTATCATAGACTTTCTGTTATCAAATCTTCTTCTTTTTAAGGGGCAATTATTCTGTGCAATGTGTCTTAAAAGAACTCTGTCATTTTCAAAATTTGTAGTTGCCATAAGGCTACTTTATATCCCTGCATGAAAGGTCAGGACAGATTCTAAATTGGTATCAATTGGCAAAAATCCATGTGCTTCCATGGAGCTGAATCTATTTACATCAAATGCTTTCCTGGCCTTTTAGAACAAGATTTTATTGTTGTTATTATCATTTTAAAGACTACCAAGACAGCAAAATTTACACAATTTTTTTCCTGAAACTTGGGTTCATAAAAAGTAAGCACCCTACTTTCCCTTTAGTAATTTTCAAATTAAATCCACATGGAGATAATTGCCACTTTAAGAATAATTTGGTATATTCTTAAATAATATTCTTTATCTTGGAAGCATGAAAAATTTTTCAGCAAATACGACGGCATGAAATGTCCTTTATAACAGGCTCAATGGCTCTCACAACTAATTGTGGCATTATATCATAGGAAAAAGTCCATAATGCTCCTCGAGCAGTGAATCAAAGAAACAAACATATTAATATAAATACAAAATTTGTCCTCAAGCTAAACCCTTGCTTCATGCTCAGTGCCTGAATTTGGTGTTATTCCCACATTCCAGAGTTGCATCACAACAGCCATGTTTTATTCAGAATGGATGATGAGCAGGTATGGCTGTTCCTAGGCTCCTACATATAGAGATTTTGGGATTTATCCCCACACTGCAGCCTCATGGTTTGCAGTAAAATGCCATTTACTCTGTCCAGTACTGACAGAACATGGAACAGAACTCTGCCCACGTTTCCTGTGGAGTGAGGACACCCTCACTACCATTGCAGGGCTCCTCCTCAAAACAAACAAGTGTCTTGCTCTTGGGTTGAATTCCATGTCTGCTCCTGCCCAAAGGCAGGACAAATTACCACCGGTCTGCAAGTGCAGGTGCTCGCTTTTAGACAGACTACCAGTTTCCAGGCAACACAGTGACCCTTTTTGGTCGGAGGTATTGCTTTGTTAGGTGTAATTGTATATAGTGTCTCCACTTTAATCAGAGACACCTAGTAAATTATACAGGGAAAGAATTTTACAAAGAGGAACACTGGCACCCTGAGAAACTCCAGCTGTTATTCTGCAATATTTATTATTCATATGCCATCCCCATTTTCTGTATGGGGCACTTTACATTACAACAAAGCAGAGAGCAAAGATGCTATCAGCTAACAACTTGCAACTCTTGTTATAAAAGTTTAACTGTTCAGTCTCATGCCCTTCAGGTAGGTTGCTCTCCGCTTTGTGGTATTTTTTTGCTGCCTGGTGAACAGTTTACAGTACAGGATTAAATGAACACAAGAAATTCTCTAGTCTAATAATACGCAATGTTTTTCTAATGGATATCATTATATCTACACCGTAAATATCCACTTGTTCAAGAAAAGAGCATAAGTACTTGAGGTTGAGAAAAGTGTTACATTCCATTGACAGCCAAAAAGCATGTACCCATCTGTCTGATCCAGTTGTGTTTTTAATGGAGGGTATTGGCAGGAGAAATAAGAGATTATTACAGCCCATTGCTATTTTTGTACACTCAGCAAACATAGAAAGGAATAATAACACAAAGGTAGAAAAATGAGAGAAATAAAAATCAGATTCCCCTTTCTTTCATTCTCATCTCTGGGTGACTTCTACTCTGTGTGCTGTGGTACTAGAGAAAAGCTTAAAAACCGAGAGACAGATCAACCCATCCACCTGCCCACAACACCCTGATGTCACAGGTTTTAAACAAAAAAAACCAGATAGACTGAAAGAGAAGCCCAGGTGACCTCCAGCCTATTTGATTTCATGGCAAATCATATTGAATGAATGTTCCCAGCCCAGTTAAACAAACCATCTCTGATATTTCTCTAGAATATGCTTTATTGAAAACTGCACTTTTCAACGATTGTACATTTGGTGACATCTTTTTGCCCACTGTTAAAAGCTTTGCAGTCCAGGTAAGGATGGATGTAAAGAGGAATATTTCCCACCTACTGCAGAAAATGAGTGACTACTGATTAAAAAAAAAAAAAAAAAAAACCAAACAAAAAACCAAAAAAACCCAAACTTGCATCATTTAATTCAGCCTTCAGGTCTGTGGAATAAAATCATTGGATTGATGATTAACAGCCAAAACACATAACATTCTCTTCAAAGAACAAAGTGATGTACCATTCAATAACACTGTGGATTTTAGAAGAGTGGGCAGAGCTGTGGTAAGTAAGTGAGAATTATGGTGCCATATGGCACACAGAAAGCTCACACAGACACCGCAGCTGCAAATCCACAACAGCAGCAGCTGCTGGAAGGGACTGAGGAATAGCAAACTCCTATAAAATCCCTGAAAAAGAAAAATATTATAATGTTGGGAGGGCCCATGCAGCTATAATTCTTCTTAAAGTTCTGAACATGGGTTAATCATTCCTACTAGACATGCAGGGTCATGGGAGCAGTTTCCTGGTTATGACTCTTTTGACCCACAAGAACCTTTCTTCTCTCTTGACCATGTTTCTGTCCTCTGCTCCTCTATCCTTCTTAAGATGTCTACTGTGTTCTTATGACAGGAAAATAACCTTGTAAAGCCAGTTCTGTACTTAATCTGAAAGTTCCCTATATGTAGCTGTGCAATTTGGTGGTGGTTTAGGTGTGGCACACAACCAGCAGTAGAGCAAAGGAGCCTTGAGTCAGCTCTCAACCTCTACTCTTCAGGCCCTCCTGGCTGCACTTACTTGTGGTGAGGAGGAAAGGGAGATACATGCAGAACAAATATTAAAGAACAGCATTTTACCAGATAGTTGCTTGACCCAAATAAACATTGCAAAAGCTTCTTTTTAAAGCACATAAAAAGCTATCACATTTCTAGCACCATAGAAGAAACAAACCAGAAGGAAACACTATGCTGATTAAAACACAACCCCTGACAAAAGGAGCATTTTAGCTATGATTTTCTGTCTGAATATACCCAAACCTTTTAGAAAAGCAGCTTATCATCAAGAAAATTCCCATCAAAGGCGAATCCATTGAAACACCGATTAAGTTGTCCCTCTGCTTAATTAGCCCCGCCATAATATGCTAATCAATAGTAAATAATTGGTTTTTAATGGTTACCACTCCATAAAGCCTTTAATTACCCACAACCATCCTGTAAATCATCAACATCTCCAAGCAAGCAGTAACATACTCAGTAATAGCTCTAAAGCTTCATAAAAATCTTTGGTGATTTGAGTATCTAATCCAAGAAACTCAGCCTTGTCCTTCCAAAGTCAGGTACTCAGAGCAGATTAGCATATTTGGATAACCAGAACAGAGATGGGGATAAAGGCAGGTTTCACTCAAATTTACCAGCAGAGTTCGATTTTTACATAGCAGTTTTTCTCTTTCGCTTAAAAAACACATTTCATTTGTGTTGAAAAAATTTATGTCCTCATTTCATTTTGTATGTAATACATATGGGAAAAGGCTTCCATGTGGCAGCAGTGATCTTAACAGATGCTCCCCTTTGGGCAAATGGGCTTTTAATGGAAAAAATGCTGAGCAAGATGCCAGTACCTTGTTTTGATGGAGCAAAATCATTCTGAAATGAAAGTTTAGTTTGTCTCCAGTGTACTTTATTTTTGTCAGCTGTTAACTGTTATCCTTTGTCACAAGGAATGTTTAATTTATAGGTATTCACATCAGATACAAAAGCAGAGAACTGGAACTTAAATCTGTTAATAAGTACAGTCCATTAAATTGCCAACATGACCCATGAAATGGGAGATTATAACTGCAATTTATTCTTCATCTGTCACTCTTAAGAGAAGTGATTGTTGCTTTCTACATGGAGTCATCAGTCAGACTCATGACTGCCTGATGAACTGTGATGATTTGAACCTAGGAAATATAAAGAGTCAAGTCATTCATTATTTTCTCTTGTACACCACTTGTAGACATGGTGCCAGCTGCAGGAAAATGTCTCTCTGCCCCACACTTGAGTTGCAATAGGCCTATTATTCAATGCCAGGCTATGGTTTCCTAACTTTTCCGGCATCAGCTTAATAGTAGCGTCAGCTGGGCACCATGCCATGTACATCAGCTATGCCTCATTTACCCTCCTGCTCCCAATTAGCTTGATCATGATGATAAAACCAGGAGAAAGACCTTTGGATAGAAGGCACATATTTATTTGGCCAACAGTCTAGTAAAAGGAAGGAAGGATGGGAAACTCATAAAGGGGAGGAAGCATGGATTGTGATCTTGGCTGTTCTGCAAATGCTCTGCGTGACTGCCACTTCTCACAGCCTTCTCTTATTCTTCTGCCCACAACTGGGATCATTCTTTGCTTTGCTCATGGGAGTTTTCTGCTGAGCCACTCAGATAGCACAGTGGGAAGACACAGAAATTACTATAAATGAAGGAGTCCAAGAACTTTAAATAATCATGGTGTTCACAGATCTACCGTTGCTTGCCGATGTCTCTTAATCAAAAATATTTGCTGAATTTCATGTGATCCCATTTTATTTGCTGTGACTGTTAGGTTGTGAAGCTGCCACATCTCAGTTGTAATCCAAAAGCTGAATGTGATTATTTTGGGTAAAGGAGAGAAATCTTCTACTTTAAGACCTTTGTGAAAGATATAAGCCACAGCAATACAGATAGGAGAGAGAAAGCTGTCTGATTTACCCAGCAAGTATTGTTTGTGCTAGCACACAGGAGCAGACACCCCTGGATATGAGATATAAGCAGGGCTTGCTGTGTGCTGGACAGAAAAGGAGAATTTGCATTTTGCTGCTGTTGAATCCACGGCATTAAATGGCAGCAGAAGAACAGATCATTTAAGAGAAGATCTTGTATCTCCCTGTGATCTCAGTTCCAAGGCAGACAATTTGAGGAAGAGGTGCTAAAGAACTCTTCAACAACTACAAAGAAAATCTTCACTTAGCAATCTTAGGAGCTTAAGATTTCTTTCATTTTGGTCTTTTGGCCCATTTTCTCTAAGGAGTTGCTCACCCCCTACAAGATACTTTGACCTACATGATTCACGGTCTTCTGAAGCGAGATGCTCCTTTTGAAGATAATGGAATCAAATTAATATTGTGTGAAGTCCTTCAGGAAATCTATACCCAGTATAGCTGTGATGAACATTCAAGGCTAGCATGAGCAGTCTGGGAGTGCCAGCACCCAACACAGAATATTTTGCAGCTTTAGAGCATGAAGAAACAGGAAGAGGCAAGGCAAAGGCTCTGTCAAGACCAAATGTCTGTCCATTACAGGTCAGGAAGAGAGAGAAAGACAGCTGCTTATCCCATCTGATCAGGCGTGGTTCCTGTCTCTTCCTGCCATCATTAAAATGGTCAAGTTCAGATCTGAAATGAGTCTTGTTTCCTCATCTGGGCCTCAGGCATTAGTCATGCGTGTGTCATTTTGGCTGTGACCCTCTATTCATCAAAATGAGTGACAGTGGAATTGAAAGAAAAGAAGAGAGAGATCAACATGTGATGCCATTTTACGCCATCTGCTACTAAGTATGGGGATGCATATGGGAAAACACCATTTAGATGGCTTTTTAAAATGTTTACCTACAAAGATCTACTAGTTGACTGCTGCAATCTTTCCTAGCAAGAATAATTCTCAGAATGATTATATCCTCTAAAGCTCATGATAGCATTTACACCTACATTATTTAAAAGTAATGTCCATGTTCCACCTGAACAGGCTTTCTGTGGGAGGTACTGAACAGAGTGTAAATTGCTTACAATGCCTACGTATTTGTACGTGACTTTCATTCTCCTGATTCAAAGACTTTGAATTTGTTGTGCACAGCAAGAAGACATCCTATTATCTAACTTCACTGAAAAATTTCTGTTATTCCTTGGAGGCTAAATGTAAATCAAAATCAAGTCTGTAGGAATTAATTTCATTTGCATCATAATAAAAATCTTTGCCTCTGTTCACTTTCATGTTTCTTTGCAAATTGGAAGACTAGCATGTTTGTTTCTTTCTAGCAATCATAATTCCAACCACAATAAAAATTAACCCCTGTTTTTTTTGAGAGTCTTAGGTTCTTATCTGGAAGACTGATTTTTCATATTTGGAGTGTGCTTAGAAACACACTATGTCATTCTAGGAGTCATGTGATCCCATCCCTCTTTAAAGCAACTATCCAAAAGCTATATCCTGTGATGCTTTGAACATGTTCCTAACTTTTCTTGAACAAATTAATAGCATTTTCTCTCATATCTGTAGAATTTGGCACTTACTTTCTACATGACTATGTAATTTAAGTATATAACCTGCAGCAAACCATTAAAGTGAATAGATTTACTTTGCTAAAGATAAAAAAGACTATTTCTCTTATTAATGCCCCAAATCTTTACTTTGCTATGGTGCAGAAGATAGTATGTCAGAGGAAAAAAATACATTTCAGTTTCACCACTAATTTGAGTGCTTTTCATTTTTCCATCTGTAGACTTTCTACCAGGGCACTGCAGCCCCAAGCACTCTGTCATAATTCCTCAAATAATTAACAAGGAGATCATTTAAACTGAGCAAGTCTCTGAATACACCCATTGCTCTCTAACATGGGAACATCTACAAAATGGAATGGTTGTGCAATGGCATTTATACACAATACTAAGTCATCTGAAACACCATATGAAGAATATACCAAAATTCACTGACAGGATGTCTTCTTTGCAGCCAAAAGAAAATGATCATTTTCAAGTGAAATACGAAGTGAAAGAAATACACGCTATTGTCGAGGAACAGTCCTTCCTCACACAGAGGTTATCCCCGTGGTGCTGCCAAGTTCAGTGCCTGAGTGGATGATTTGCCAAATAAGTGCCAGTTGTGTAATATATGCTGTAGCAGGCATGGAAGGAGATTTTACTTTCACACTCGCCTTCTGAATTGGCATTCTTTGACTCTTTTGTGCCAATGTTGCTTGTCTTTCCCATTATGTACCCTCTTTTTTCACTGGAAAGTCCTTTCCCCTCACATATAAGCTGAATGTTCCATTGTTTGCTGAAAGCAAGAGTTGCTGAATATGGATTTTATGAAAGTCACTCAGGGAAGACAGACTGTATTACTTGCTACATACCTTATTCACATGGTAACCCTACCATGAGTACATTATTTTAAAAAAACCCACTTATATTTTGTCACGTGTAGTTGTCTACCTTATATAATGGGGATGAAAATAGCTCTTCATTCCTCTGGAACTTTTCTTTCTCATACACCCTTTCTCTCTGAATGACTGTTTAAATTTTGCTTCAATTTTTTCTCTCCCAAATCTTCGTAGTCTTCATATGCATTTCTTTGAGTTTGAAAATTTCCACTGTTTAGATGAGTATGTTCCTACTCTTCAGTTCTTAACCATATGCTTTGAGTCAAATCTCTTTAACAACTCCACACAGAGCTTGAGCACTTCTTTCCAAATGCTGACACTTATGTGTGCCCTCTCAAGTAGTAAAACTGGATTTACCAAAGACTTCACAATCAAGTCTTAATAAGCAGGTTTATGTAATCAAATGATAGAAATTGTTCCACAATATGAAAAAGTTTCTGCAAGTTAAATGCGACTTCTACCTCAACTGGAGAGCCAGAATCCTGTTTTGTGTATGTTGCTTTAAGTCTAGGTCTGCTGTAGACCATGATCATCTTCTTTATGGGAGCAGGAAGGATGAGCAGGCTGAACAGGGACATATTTTTAATGTCCTTCACCTACCTGTCAGTGACCAGAGTAGGATATCAGCCTTGCATCCTTTGAAGTTATAGGGGACTCCTTCTAAGAACCAAGAAGAGACTGGAGGACAATAATAACTCTGAGAGTTTGGATTTACATAGAGGTTGCATCAGCTGCTCAGGTCTTCACTTGTCAGTCAAGGAGTTGTATTAGTGAGGATGTGTGCTCTGATCCTGGGGTAAAAATGAGGTGTTTCAACTTAGATTGCATCTTTTTCTTTGTGGCCTAATCAAACTCAAGTTTCTTTTCCCTGTTATTTCAGGATGTGTATATAGGCAACTACTGACACTCAGACAATGCTTAGACAAATGTTAAATATAATGACATGATGGGGTGTGGAATCTCTGAGTCATAATACCTTTACTGAATGTCTCTAAGCTGGACCATTTAAACTGCTCCCTAGCTCAGGAAAGACCCCAAATATTAAGTCAAGTGAGTAGAGTATCAAACTTGCATACATCTTCTAGCCAGAAGAAACAGAAGGGTCCTCATTGTGTAGGACCTATCAAACCTCCAAGGATTGGTGAGATTCAATTAATACATGCTCTCAAGAGTGGTTGATGCCACTGAAGAGTGATTGCTCAGCAGTCTTATACTTGGCAGAATTCTTTGGAGTGCAACGATTTTGTCATGAGGAATTCTACTTAGGAGAATTTTTCTTTGGAGGAGAGCATTAGTTACTCATTTATTAATGCCTACTATCAATTGGAAACATACAATAAAGACACCCTTCTGGAAAAAAAAAAAAAGGGGAAAGACTTATTGAAGTGTCTGGACAATGCTCTCTTTCTGCTGAGAGCAATGGCTTCATCTAAGCATATGTCAAAGTAAGCTGTTAAGAAGAAGTGGTTAACACTCAGTTTAGACTCCCTGTCAGATTTCTCCATTTCAGGGTTCATGAACACACAGAAACATAGGAGCACTGAGTACAGCATTCATATGGGGAGAGAAGGGGAATGAATAGAAACTCATTAATTTCTTTGGAAATGCTATTAATAAATAGGTCACCTCCTTTAAAAGGGAGGAGAAAGCCTGCAGATTCTAATCTTTGTTTTGAATCCCACTTTCCCTTGTGAAACACTGATAGCTGCACGTTGCTACAACTGAAATCAGAAGAATTGTAGATGTAGTCATCTTCTATTCTTTTTAGGACTCTAAGAGACAGAGACCTTGCACAAGCTTCCCAATATTTCTTTGTGGAATTTGAATGTACAACAAAACTTCTAGCAGTTTAACTAAATTTGGAGAAAAAACAAACCAACCCAAAATTCACAGTACACACAAGAATGCATTCTTGCCTACGGCAACATATATTTTATTCTGAATTAAAATAAAATCTGTAACTTACTTTCTTAGTGGGAGATTTTATTTCTCTAGCTCTTCCTATAATAAATCAGTTTTTCTTTTTTTAATAACTACCTTTGTTAACTTCTTTCCTAACAGACATTGTAGCAAGATACTCAAATTATTTTATTCTTCCAGAGACTGCATGTAATCAGACACTTCACTATATCTTGTTATTTCCACAGTTATATTACTCGATTTATTTTGCATTTATGTCTAATTTGTTAAAGTGTAGTGCCACGCATTAGTGGTTCTTCTTAAATAAATAAAATAAGATCACAGTCAGATTTGTCCATTTTCTTTATTTCTGAAATTAATTTCCTTAAATTCATGGGATGATGTAAAACATTTAACCTTTAAAATATATTTAAGTGTTTGTAAAACAGGTTTTTCACCACTAAGGAATCCATCATCTTTCCTGTAGCTTTTCTTAGCTAAATTTCATTGGAACAAATAACCAGCTCATTCTCTCTTCCTCTCTTTTTCTTTCCCTCTCCTCCTCCCTTTTTTTTCCTCTTCCTTCTTTGCATTATTATCCTCATAATCTTCCTTGTTCTTGTCCTCATCATACTCTTCCTCTCCCTCTCCCTCTTTGACATCTGCTTTGCCTTATTTTTCTCAAAGCAGGTTAGACTCAATTTACTTTACTCAATTTACCCATGAAGATCTCCCAGATTTTTAGGCAGCCAAAAAGAGACTCAGTGTGAGCCAAATTATAAAATAGGCTAAATGACACAAAAGGAGATAACTCTCCACAAGGCTTCTGTGTGCTGACTCTTCCAAAGCTACAGGCCATGCCTGGAGATGACACTGATTTCCATCTTATTACATGCCAGTACTGAAAGGGAAACTGCACTTACAGCTGGACTATTATTTTCAAAATCAGAAGAAAATTACTATAGGATAAATCAAGGTTTTTCTTGGATAATAAGTGCAATAATTTTTTTTTTAAGACTTGGAAGTTCATTTAAAGTTAAATTAATTGGGACATTAGGTACAGAGGTTGCAAAACAATAATTTTAGGAAAAATATGAGAAAAACTACTTGTTCTGATGCTTGCTGTTATTGCAGCTGTGCTGTAAGCAGCTTTCTTCATAAAAGGAATTTGTTTTTTTGCATGCCTGGAGTCTGCTCATGTTATTATCTGAAATGCAATAGCTGAAGCATAGGGGAGTGCAAATGTGAGGTGAAAAATTCCTAATACAATTCATTGGTGTATCTAAGCAACCAAGTGGAGGACTGGCTGTGCTGTCTCATGGCCTTCTGAAACTTTACAGTACCTGCCACTCACTAGTGTGGCCCACTCTGACAACAGATGCAGAAATGGAAAAATTAATAAATCTGACTTCAGGACAAGCAATACAATTAAGCCGTGCTTTAGCAAAATAGACCCATCATATAAAGTATTCAAAAGAACTACAGGCTGAGAAGAATAAACTTTCCATCTCTGCTTCATTCACCATGATGTGCCTCTCACTGCTTTCTTCTCTTCTTCAGCCCTAATTTCCCCTCCTCCTTCCCTTTTCAACTCCTAATTCTTTCACTGCTTCCCATTCAGGCCTTGCCCTCTGCATTCAGCTTCTGCTTCTCATTCCCCTTTGCCCGCTACCCCGCCCTGCCTGGTCCTTTTTGGGTTCAGTTCTTCTTACTTCAGGCTTTTATTTCTCTGAGGGATTTGAATAATCACTCCTTCTTTTTTGATCTCATTGTCATCTCAAAAGGTCTTGCTGCCTTCCACCCTCTCCTCAAAAGGTAGGTTTCCAAAGAAAGTATTCACTCCAGAAAGGAGGAAAGGGACCCCTGAAACTCACTGACCCTTCCTAAATTGGATGTCCCATTGTGTATCACAAAATTAGGAATTTTTCTATTGTATGACAATGTTAACTTTGTTAGTGAATTTCTTTTTTAATGAGCACATAAAATCCTCCTTGGCCTTATAAAGACATAACTCTGTCTACTAGTCTATCATTATTAATTTCTGTCTCCGGTCAGCTGAGGGTGAGCTTTAACAAGGCTGAATTAATCATCCATTAAATTTCATGTAAAACATCAGGTGAAGGAGTAGTCTTACAAAAGCCAAATAAATGCTCTTGTACTACAGGAATTGGGAATCCAAAAAAAGACTGACACATAGTTTATATTCTTGATCATATTTTTAAAATGCCCCTCAAATAGAAAATCTGCAACTGTATGCCCTTGAATGCAACTATGCACAGCTGACCATCTAAGCACATTGCTTGAGCAGAGAAGTCTTTCATAACTTACTCTTTGTCGTAGGTCAGGCTGAAGAACCAAACACAAACACCAGGTATTCCAGGAAAAAATTACTGTGGTACCTCAGAGTCATAACTACTGCAATAAATTAAAATCAAAAAATAAAATAAACAATTTTGCAGCTATTATCAAAGCCTGCAGCTTTTCTCTTTTGCCATATGTAAAAAAAAAAAGAAATGAAAGAAAATCCTCAGTGACATAGCAAAGGCCACAAAACAAGAAAATCTTGAGTCAAACTGCTTCAAATGTCAATCATATATTTAGTCAAGGTTTTTGCTCCTCATGTATTCTTGCAGTGGCAAACCACTGCAAGTTTGCTATAGACCTTGTGGCTACGTGAGGAAATGTTAAAACATTCCTTTTTTTCCTGCAGCACCCAATCACCAGGGTACTAAAGAAGCATTCCAAAATAAAATGAATGTGGAACCATATGGTGAGTTCTGAAGAAAAAAATCCCTCATGCTTCTGCTCTGTACTACAGATGGTTCTGATGGACAGCACATTTTTACTGCCTAGAAAAATGTGAAGACAATTCTGAAAATCTATTTATGGAGCACTGTTCTTCGATTAGACACAGGGAGAGGTAGCCAGGGGGTACCTTTAAAGAGATGCCATTTCTATTTTATATTCTGGTGTACATGTATTTTCTGATCATGCAAACACCTTAGCAAATCTTTGAACAACGCATTGCTGCATCCAGTCTTAAGACTACATTTTCTTCTATTATTTTCATCTCACTTCCCAGAAATCTTATTTCTACCTGCAACACTGAGCCTATTTTTACTTGACCTTTTTATCTTCTAAACTATTTTTTTCTTCTAAACTTGGTAAGCTTGACCGCCTGGTCTTTTGAAACAATAGTGGTCTTTAGTAGTTTCATAGTAGACACATCTGACTCATCACCATATCTGTGGGATCAAGATCTAGATTAAAAAAAATCAGCAACAAAAATAAGTGAAAGATCTCCTTTCCTTTACATTTACAATTCCCATACATCTCAACAGTTTTCTTGTTAATGGATAATGTAAACCAACAAGTATTTTTAACCTTTAGGTTTTTATTTATGGTTTTCTTAACTACAGGACAATAATGTCCAAAATGTTCCATCTACAGATATCACAATATTGCCAAATTAAATTGTACTGCAAAACATACATATTTAGATAACGTGTCTCAGAATGATCTCTTCACAAAACACAGGAACATCTGTTTAACAACATTAAAAAATCATTCTCATGTCATCTGCCTATGACCATAATATTATGAATTTCAGTCTGCTCTCCAGGAACTCGGAGGAAGAGAAATCCAGCCCATTCTCCCTCCTCCTCCTCTTTGCCCTTTGCAAGAATTTAAAAGAGACTCCCATATCTACTTTTACCACTTACATTCTGTTTCACAAATAAGTGATTTTGTGTAAATGCAGATAGCACACAGTCACAGACATTCCTGTTCTACATTCAGTTTTGACTAGTTTGCATAATTTTCTCTTTAGGGATTCTTACAAAAAGTGACAGGGGGATGGAAGTCTGTTTTTTTACTCCTCAGCCATGAATTCCATCTGTTGTCATGGCACTGAACCCAGAGTTGAATAGCAGCCAGCATTGCTTTTGATGTTCTGTAGGATTAGTAGAGATGTCTGAAGTTATTGTGTAACATAATTCACTGGAATAGTTCTGAGTTTTACACAAATTTTAAGTTGCTAAATTAATAAATAAATATGGTATGCCACCAAAGTTCACTTTTTTGGGGACAATCCCTTGGACTGCTACTATTTCTGTAATGACTTACATACTTTTTTTTTTCAATTATTCTCATTTCTACAAACACAAGTCAAAAGTCTGTAGCATTTTGTTAGAGGCAGTTCAAAAATAATATGGCCAAGGAAATATAAATGATGATCTGTAGCTGGTGAACTGATGAGGCAAGTTTTATTTTTGAAATCTAATAAAAATATTCATGATTTGGCTCTGCTTTTGACTCTGATGTTTTCTATTGATCTATCGAGAAAGTTACCATTGATCCTAACTTCAGGAGGAGTCAAATATTCAACAATTAGAGATATTATTCAATGCTCAGGACATTCAGGTTGTCCTATTTCAGATCTTCAAATCTCTTTACATTTATCAATCAAAATTTTAGAAAAGCCCATAGTGCAGAAGAGCATTATTTTTGGGGTTTTTTTTTTTGTTTTCTTATAAAGATAAGTCTCAGTGCTATATAGGAGTTTCTTCTGACATTTCTTTTCCAAAGAAAAACTAAAGGTACAACACCTTGTCTTGTTATAATACACTTTGGAAAGATTTCCAAGTTTAAAACAGAGTTTCTGATCGAAAAAGAGACTATTTTACCTTGGCATGAACTCAGGAAAAGGACATGTAAACAGCTTTCTGCAACAGGTAAGTACAAAGGGTAGTACATGAACAGAACTCTGCTGCTTCATTTTCTGTCATTAAGAAACCAAGTTTTCTTCTGCTTCTCAGGAAGCACCCAGGTTATCCTGGGCCAGTGCAGTGGCTGGGGGGAGAGGAGGTAGCAGCTGGCATCTCCTGTCCTCAGTGGTCCTTCCCTGCAGGAGCAGCAAGCCTATTTACTGTGCTGTTTCCTGAGGAGGAGCAGTCCAGCACTTCATCCTTGGAAAAAGAGCATTCAGTTTTGCTTCTGCAGCTGAGAGATCCTATCTCAGCTCTGTCCTGGAGAGTAGCCTGGTGGGTGGCTCTTTCGAACAGAAGATACAGGTCTAGGATGCAGGGCAGAATAGATTTTGTATCCCACAACTAAGGCCAGTGCCTTGCTGCTGACTGTGCTCCATGGCTTCAATAAAATGCCTTAGAGAGAGCTATGTTGCACTCTGCATCCTGAAAGGACAAATAGGAACTTGAAATTTATTTTCTTCTTTAACTGCTGAAATATTACTTATTTTAAGACCCTTATATTTATGTTGTTTCTAGACAAAAGTAGTTCTTTTTTCCTTAAATTCATTATTTTCATATCAACAGTTTGCACAGACTATGCAATATCTGAGAATGGCATTGGACTCTTACGAGTGCTTGGAAATGATCCTGGCTTTTCCACATGTGACCCTCTTTAAATAAAACCATGTAGCCAGCTCAGGTAGTGTTTATGTAGAATAAATCCACCTATTTCAGTAGTAGCACCCTGAAGCTACTTTAGTGCAAATTAATACGTTATTATATTAAATCAGCTTCCTATTTGAAATACAAGTATAGAATACAGATACATTGCCTTGAAGACCAACAGAAGTCTTCTGATATTTGCCAAGGGAAAAGGATAAGGACAACTGGACTTCTCAGGATATGGGATGGAACAGAGAATCAAAGTATGCTCTGCTGTGCAGGTGGGTTTCAGCTGCAGATGTGTCTTGCCCTCACTGGTGAGCCAGTAAGGCTAAACTTCAATAAATTTAATGAAGTGAGGAAGCTTTAAAACTGCAGCAAAAAAAAAAAAATGCACAAATAAACACCTGCTGCAGAGTTAATAGAGGTAATTTCTTGTTTATTATGAGAAAAAAATTAGCATGATTTAGTCTTTTGTGTGTGAACTGGCAGAAAGATATGTCTGTTTTAAAAGAAGAAATCATCATGGCTCACAGTACTTTTCCTCCTTTCTGTAAAGGCTTTTCACCCATATCTTCATCTCAGTCCATTAAATTCATGTTTGTTTTGTAGCTGATGTATCAATGTCTGTAAAAACGCTACACAACACATGAATGATTGGGAAAGGGCCAGACAGTAAATTGGTTTGGAAGCACAGCTCAGCCACTGGTGAGACAGAGCCCAGACAGTTACTTCACCAATATTTAAGTCTCGTTCCTTTGTGATCCCTCCATCCCCAGCAGCTACAGCCTGCAGTAGATGTGTAGCATGTGAAGGGCATCAGCCTGGAAACTCTGCTGAGCATCAGCTGCAGCCCTGCTCACCTCTCACTTCATCCTCTGGCAGATGCAATATGCTCAAATATTTGCTGTATGGGCTCTGTATCTCCAGGGCTTGACCATACATCCTGCAGCAGGAAAGAGAGATTACCATAGCTGGAGGTAGGGCTGTTAAACCCTGTTTTTCAGCGAAGAACAGACTACCACTGAAGCAAATACAAATTACTGTATCTGGAGATGCTCTGCTCTGGGAGTCCCTTTGGTTGCTCCATACTATGAAGAGAGTTGTAGAGGACTGACAGTGACAGCACTACAATAACCCTGGTCCAGGGTCAGCCATGGCTGGTTTTCTGGTTCTTACGTGCACAAAGGAAGGGAAGAAACAGAGAGACCAAGAATCCAGAGTTTATTTTCAGGTTAGATTGAATCTCATTGAGGTGAAAAACCTTTTCCTGATATCACAAATGCCATTCAGTCCCTGCATTAAGCATTCTGTGCAGAGCAGACACTACAGACACATTCCATTTGTAGCCTGTAAAATTAAAAATTGCCTTTTCACTGATAATTTGGTTCATAAAACACATCCATTGTAGGCTCCTGGTGCACAGGTGCAGCTCTGCTATCTGAACATGAGCCCACGAGCAGCGTGGTAAGGAGGGATGCATATGTATTAGCACCATGCTGTATCAGTGAAATTACTTTCATTTTTTGCTGTTATAGTCCTGTGTGCTAGATTGAGCTGCTTTTCAGGAAACAGAGACAGGCTTGGTTCCCTGTGCCCAGAGGAAAGAGTCTCATCTAGCAAAGTGTCATCATATCTAATTGTGTGAATTATACAGCGTTTCATTTTTAAGTTGTTATTATCTCAGGTACCCATAGATAAGCTATCACTGCAGGAGAAACATTAGGTCCAAGGCCAGAATTATCCTGTCATATTTAAGGAATTTCCTTGGCCACTAAAACCTTTATCCTCCTTAAGGAGATCTAAGAGCTAGTCTCTTTTTCGAAAATACACACAGAAGAGATGTTGAAGCTCTAGGTTTTTCAGGGTTTTAGTAGACTACACTGTGTTGTTTCCATTTTATTTGGTTTTACACCGAACTGAGAGTGTCTTCAGAGACAGAAACCTCGCTGATAAAAAGCACAATTATCACTGTGTCAGTCATGCTGATGGACGCTGTATATAGCTTGCTATTATGGTCCTTAGTATTGTCAGAGGGAGCTGAAATATCAGAATAAAATTATATTTATAACGAAGTTGGGAGCAAAAGACAATTACTATGTACTGTTAACAGGCTTTCAAAAAGTGGCCGGAAGCCTGCTGAGCTCTCTTTTCACAATCTATCACCAGAAAAAGTTTTATAGATAACCTGTTTTTAAAAGAGAGAGACAGCAAGACATCAAGACAGAGATCTATCAAAGAAAAAGCATTTGGTGCAAGATTATGAAGTTGTTGGGCACTTACATGTCAAAACTCATTGCTTCAACTTCTCATTACCATGAGAAAGAGTTGCATAGTTTGGTCTTTAGTGAGACAGTAGGATTAAAAATTCACATTTGACAACTTTCAACTGAAGCATCTCACTAATACTAATTCTATTCAGACTACCCAGCAAAAAGCAAATCAAATAAAGTACCTGCATGGGAGCTTTTTTCTATGCATTTGTGCACACAGGAGTGAAGTTCTGTTCAGTTTATAGAATACAACTTCTGCTCTAAGATTTTCAAAAAAAGATCACCGTCTGCTGTATTTTATTCCTCAAAAGCTGAGCCAATCTTTCTAAAACTCATTACAATTTGGAATCAGTTTCTGAACTGTGCACAGATTTCACAGGCATCCGGAAATATTTCTTTCATGTATAGAGAAACAGCACAAGTATTACCAACAACTGAATATTCTTGGATGAAAACTGCCTTTAATAAGTTTGCACTTGGAGAAAAATCTGTTCCTTAACGTAAAAATAAATTACAGAGGGCTTTCCTTTACTCGCTAAGAATTAGTTCTTTCCTAAACTTCTGAGGATTTTAGAATTCCATGATATAGATACATTTTTTAAAGCTACTCAGGCAGTAGAGGGAACATGCTGATTCAAGAACTCCTTTTCGGAGAGAATATTCTTCATCTTCTTAATATCCTTGAAGCTATTATGTATGCCAGACAAATTATACACCAAAGCCTGAATGTGTACTGAGGTAGTCACACATTTCAGGGCAAAGTTTCAGAGACTCATCTCTTTCAGTAATCACGTGTTTCAATACATGAACCCAATTCAAGACTATTTTTTCCTTTGAGGATCCTTTTTTCTTCCAGGAATGTTTTGGAAGGTCAGCATACAGTTTCAGTCATTTGCAGACAGAATTCAATCATAGCTAAGACACAATAATAGAGGCATGGTTCTAGATTAAAACAAAACAAAACAAAAACGAAAACCCACAAAAAAAACAACAACCAAAACACCAAAAACCAAAACCAACAACAATAAAAACAACCACAAACAAAAAAACCCCAAACTTGATAGAATTTTTATGGTATCTAAGAGATAGTGGAGGAAAAAAACCAGGTGCATTTCAGAGGGCATGGTTTAGGTTATGTTTGAAGACACATTTTAATCACTCCACCAGTGTTTTTTCTAATCTTTCTTGCTTGTCACCATTAAAAAAGAACAACATATCTCACTATGTATTGTTTCTCTGCATCTGCTATTTGCCTTACAAAAACATTTGTTTCCCACTTGGACTCCAAAGGCAGAAGGAAGTGACAGCATTTAAAAGCATAAGGGCAACACCTATTCTACTTACAATTTCAAAGCTCAACAATAGTTTCCAAGTACTATAGAAATTTAACCTGTACCACACAAGTGTATTTTACAAAGTACAGGGGATTAGGCTAAACCATGAACTCTTGGAAACAAGGGAATTGTACCATTGACTCTAGTAGAGGCCAGGCTTTCATCCTCATTGCATCCCACAGAAGATCTATAAATAAATACAATCTGAGCCTGAATTTTCCCTCTGTAAAGACTCAAAATTCTTATTTGAATAGAAATGAAGACAGTTTTGGAGTGAGGAGATGTAGTGCAACAGCACTATCAATCCCATAACTAAAACATGTGGTGCATTTTTACAGATATACCTTGGGACTGGACAAGGACTCTCTTATCCACAAGGCTCCTGGCCTTGTCATTGTCCTACCTGAACCTTGTGAGAACATTCCTCACAAGGAAGTGGCTACATGGGAGTTATGCAGATAATGCAGGAAATATTAGGAAGAGAAGGGTCATCTGTATTTTCAGAGGCCTTCTTATTCCAGGCTTGACCTAGAGGAAGCACTACAAAGGCCATGCCAGAAGGACTGTGGGGTTTTACAACAGTCGTCTAGCACCTGTGGAAGAGATGTATAGGGCAATGGCATTTAAGCCCAGGCTTTTTAATTTTGTACAGTACAGTTCAGAAAAATCCACTATACTGAGGAAGAGTAATTTTTGTGCCTCCCAGAATAATTTATAGCAGGTCCTAAGGAAGGGCAGGCACCATCCAATACTACAAGCATGAACAAAATTATGTTTTAAATTTGAACTCAACGATATTACAAAGGTGTAGTAGTGTTGTATTTTAAGGCATCACAGTTTCTGTTACTGTAGTGCTTCACAGCCAGCTGACTAGTACAACAGTCATGTATGCCCTAGAAAAGTGGGGAGGACAAAAGAGCTATGAGATGAAAACCCTCAGTTATTTAATGCTCTGAGTACAAAGAAACTGAATGCAAAATGTTTCAAAATCAGTCATTTACTTACAGTGTATACCAAGAAAATCCAAAACTGTTATTTCAGTAGAAAGCCAAGATGTTTTATAGCTACTGCACATTTGTTGCCTGTGTCAACTGGACTTAGAGATCAGAGTTACAAAAAATCATTAATTTTATGACAGTTATGCTTGATGGTATCACAAATTGGTGGTGAAACTTACCTACATCTTAAAAAGTATTGGAGGTGTGACTCTGTGTTCTGACATTCTGAGTTCTGATATGTGCACAATACAAATTGCGCCTTTACAGTTGATTTGAGAAGTTGACAGAGTAAACCATGGATGCTATTCCAGTCTTTGGTTTAATTGGTAGCTTCCAGCCTGTACTCTAATACTATGGGAAAAGAGACTTGTTTTTCACAGTCATACCTATTCTAGGTACAGAATTTTTCACACTGTTACACGCAGCAAGTCCTTTAAGGCTATTTCCAACTTCAGGACAGTTAGAAGATAGGGGAGACCTTCTCAAGACTGACTCCCCAGCTCAGCATCTCTCAGGGAGAACCGGAGTGCAAAGGCAGCTCACACCACTCTGGTGGCATTGGTCACAGGGGAAGAAATGTGCAATTTTGTCCAAATATTTTAATTTTTTTTTTCATATTCCTGATTGTTCCTGGAGTCTGAAATCTAGTTTGATATTACAAAATTCAAAAACAAGAAAACAGTGTGGGAGCTTGCTGTATTACAGAGAGAAAAACACACACGTGTACACATACAAACCTCCACCCTTCTCTCCACCCTCCCCTGTTAAAGTAGCTATCTTGCACATCAAAGGGTGAAGGGTATTTTTGGTATATTCAAAAATCACTCAGGAGATGAACAAGCTTATTTGTTCCAAATGATGAAAGTTCAAAGTAGTTCATTTATGCTAACAGTTCATTAGTGTAGCCACTCATGTGTGCTAATCCCACTTATTAAGCCTCCCTGTCTCCTATTAATAATAATTTAGCTAAATGGGAGATGTTTCAACAAGAGTATTCCTACTTTCATATATAATTATACCAGATATGGGTATAGTATCTTGATAATAATCTTCCTTTTTACAAAGTCTTTAATCTAAGTAGAGCTTGGAGTTGCCACAAATGACACTAAGTGCTGCACAGGCTGCATTTGAAATACTGAGCTGTCTGTACAGCACTCATCTCCAAAAATCCCCATGTGAGCAGATTAGCAGTGGTATCTTTCCTGAGCAGACAGAAACCTGTACAGCAGAAAAACACTGGAGTAGAACCCACAAAACCACTCATGGAACTTAATGGGTCTCAGGACCTTCAGGCAAACTCTGGCAATGAAAAGAGGCAGAGAATGTTGCAAAAGCAATGGAGTGGACCCGAGTGTCCTATTACTGCCTATGTGAGAGCTTCAGCTAGCGCACAAAAAGTGGCCATTTCCTTCTTCAGCTGTTTCCAGAAGTGAGCTAATTGTCTGTCCCTTGAGAGATGATTTAGACAAGACAGTTAAGCCTTGGCAGCCATGGTGCCAGATCTGTTTGTAGGACCTGCTACAGCTTTGTTCACCTCGGCTATAGTAGTCAGTTTCTTTCATCACATAAGTGGACAACTTTATGCTTCTCTATTCCAAACACAAGAACAGTCCATTTCTTCTTCCTTTTCCTTTTAAGTATCACATCTTTCCTTTTTCCCCAGCACATTTCTGTCATCTCATTGACAACATCTCAGTTTCCACTTCCATACAGGGTAGCCCACCTTCCCCACACACAGCATTTACACAGCCAGTCCCCAAACCACACAGTGCAAAAAGCCTGCCTTTCTCTCCATCCTCCTATTTCTGGCTAAATCAGAGCACCTGCTTTCTCTCCCAGCAGCCTTGCAAGTTCCCAGATCTGTTCTGCCAAGCACCACAGCAGGATGAAAGATATCTCCTCATCTCCACCAGGGAAGAAGGAGAAGGCAAATAGAAGCACACATACTCCTAAGCACATGGAAGGATTGTGTCCTTGCCTGTGCACGGACAAAAGTCAGTCCTGGAGGGAGGACAGGTACTTATCTGCAGGAGGGCATGTCTGCCCATCCCTAACCTCTGAGAGGCATAGAACTTACCTCAGGCCATGAATCTTTCTCCAACAGCCAGACATCTGAAGGCAATATGGAATGAAACTCAACACCCATGCACTAACACTCCTTTGGGAATTTAGCTCCTAACAGTTCCCAGAAGGTGACAAGCCAGGAAGAAGGTTCAGCTTGAAGATGATAACTGAGCACATGTACCCATGTACAGGCATCTGATGACACTCAAGATGCTTTATGAATGAATTTCATGCTTGCAGCTGTAAATCTCATCCAAGTCTTGAGGCCAACCTCATAGTACAGTGTGCAAGTCATTGAGGTTGTCAGATTCTCAAATAGCACCAAATGCCTATATTTAGGAACTTGAATTAAGCCCTCAGAGGTCTCCACATATGTGAGTTTTCGAAGTTCTCACAGTCAAATCCCAGTTGAGTCATGCAATGGCATTTAGAGAGATATTCAACACATCCAGCAAAGCAGACACTGATATTTGGTCAGAACACACTGGCCATTTTTTTGTTGTCCCATAATGGGAGCGCAGTCATATTGGAGGCCCTTACATTTACAAGTCTTTACTTGTAAACTATAGCCTCCCCATTAAGACAATATAAAACAGAACAACAAAACCAGGAATTCAGCATGACCTTTACAAGGATAACCACAAAACAAGGAAGGTTGCTGATTCTGATAGGATGAAATAAAGTAATCTGGCACTAAGGATTGACTCCAATTATTTGCCTAAACGATATTATTCAATATTTCAAAACAGTGAAAGGTCACAACAGAAGTGATAATCCTGGAAATCACATGGGCTCTTCACAGACTACTGCTGATTCATACTGCCAGCTGGGAATGTTTCAGTCAGCTTGATCAAAGAAAAAAATACTTATTACCAACTACCTGCTCACATATGCAAGCACATTTATGCTCCTTATCAATATTTTCCCAAGCATGTTCCCCCATCCTCCTCAATCTTTCCCTTTCTTCTCTGGTCTTCATCTAGATAATCAACCAACCCTCAGTTATTTTTCCCCATTTTACCCAGTTTTACCATGAACGTATTCAAATTTGGTATTTTTGATAGTTACCGAGGTAGTCTTGACCTTAGAAAAGTTTATTGATACTGTTACCTAGGCACTGCTGATATTAAGATTTCCTCTCCCCAAAAGATGCCACTATTGCCCTCCAATTATTGGGAATTTTGGTCAGCCCTCAACTCATGTAACTTACCCTTAATCAACTGTGAAACTCAGCCAACCTTCACAGTACTATTTCTAACTTTTGACAGCTTCTCACTCTGCTATTCATTATGCTCCACAAGAAAATGTCTCGTGCCACATTCAATTGGTTGAACCTCAAGCCAGGGCTCTGTCATCTCCCTCCATACCTTGCACCTGGCTGCTTAGCTTTCATTTAATTGCTCCCTAACCCTTACTTCAATGATAAAACTTACTTAAGCGTTTAGCTTTCTCCTGCAATTTAGTTCCATGAACATGTTTGCATTTTTTCCAGATACATTTTAAAATAAGCAAATGACATTTGATAAAAGTGTAACCTAATGGCACACCCTTTTATTGCAGTAAGAATATTTTGATGGTCTGATGGTAAACACCACTGTTACCTTTTTTATCCTGGCATATTTAAATACACCATAGTTTCTGTCATCAGCCAAGAACATACCTGTCATCAGCAAGACCTCTAAAGGTGTCAGCTGTCTGTGAAGAATGAACCTATAACAATGTAATCCAAAAGTGTAATTTGGCACAGAGAAAGCAACCACTCTTTCTCCAGTGGTTAGTAGGGACCCACGAAAGAAAAAAAGAGGACTGGTATACACAATACTTCCTCCAGGTAACCTGCAACCACTGACTAATCCTGAGTTCAGATTTACTAAGTACATGTGTATTTAATAACCTTCTAAATTCTTGTTGGTGAGTCCTTGAACTCTCATAAATACACTGAATCCAGAACATCATTGCTAAGAATTTTCATAGGTGTGAATCTAATCACCGAAAGAACTTTGGGGTTGGAGTCTTTTCAAACTTGACTCATGCTGCATTCATTTGCTGCCAGCAGTTCTTCCTGTTGGACAAGTGAGCAGTCCCCACATATGCTCTCCATGGTCTGATGAGGTTCTACAGACCTTGGTCATGGGATATCTCTCTTCCAGACTGAGGAATCTCAGACTCTTTTTCCTCAAATGTATTCCTTCTTGTTCCCTAAACACATAAGTCACCTCACCTCATCTTTGAGGTATTCTTTGGAGAAGGTTGTTGTTCTTTGGAGAAGAAAGTGTTGGTTTTTTGGAAGGTGTGTGGTGAGGAAAAAAAAACCCCAAAGAACACAACCTATGGAGTAATTTTCCTTCAGTCACAATTAGTAGCATCAAGCAATAAGAGGATTTTTAGAGTTACTTAAGTAATGATGTCGTCTGTTTTGATCTCTATTAAGAATGTTTTTGCAGTTTTTACTGAGCAAGAGTTTTCATATAACTGTCTATCATAACCCCAAATACCAAATAGTGAGTGGCAAGAGTAATCCCAGATCTCACCATTTTCCTTTAAGATATGGAATTCTTTTCTATATGTGTCACACATTTCTTTGTATATATTAAATTTTATATACTTCAGTTACCACAGTTGATAGGCAGCTCTGAAGTTTTAGTAGCAAGCTAAGATAGCACTATGTATTCTGATTATATTTTGTTCAAATTTCAGAAGTTTCTAACAACAGAGGTTCTGAGATCTTAAAAGTCTTTACAATGGAATGACTGCCAGAAATGCTTTTAGAATTAAGAAGGAATATTGTTTAATTACTCCTTTCCCTACTTGGGCATTTTGTTTCTCTGTACTAGAATCCAACATGTCTACCTCTGTTTATTTTTCCTAACAGTGAACTAGCAACATGTGGCACTGTCAAAAGAAGGAGGAGTTGTGAATTTATTTTGTGATACCTTGAATACTGACAAATAGCTGCTATTTTTGATATGGACTATGGCATATCAGCATACTTTTGCTGTTGTTTTGTTACTGTGTACCTTTATCCCCAGATTTCAAACGTATTTATATTTTAAAACTATAAGAATATTAGCAGTCATAATATGCAAATTCATTTCCATAATCTAACTAGCTTCTTACTCCAGCTAAAATTGAAACATACATTGTAAATATGCTACAATTTTCTATAAGCAAAAAACCACAAAACCACAAAAACAAAAACAAAAGAAACCAGGAATAAATTATAAACATGCATTTAAGAAAAAACCCCAAAACAAAACAGACTCCTGTGCTTCATTTTCCAGCAGTGAGCTATTCCTGCCATTCAATATCCATTATTTGAAAACTCTTCTGTGCAGCATCATCAACAATGTTTACCGAAGCATGATGATTATGATAAATTGTTCCAGGGAGTTCATATCTATTGTGCTTGTAGGTCAGCACTTGCTGTAAAAAGAATGCCACCAAACTCACAAATAAAAGAGAAAAAAAAGGGTAAATGTGATGTCAGCATAGGAAAAACTGTTTGATAAGATCTGTGAATGTACAAACTTGCTTTTGGCTGGAATTGACCTAGTAGATCTCAGCTTAATGGCTTGTTCCAGGGAGATTTATTTATTTATTTTTTATTTATTATTAAATGGGCTATTGTTAAAGTCTGCTGCAAATCTAGGAATGGGGTTTACTCTGTATGACCAACTGTTTGAGTCTATGCATGCCTTTAATACTTAGCTTAAGCATGCACTGGACTTTTCCATTTTGGATTGATGTTTTTGAAAGTATACATTTTGGTTTTATTTGTCCAAATTTCCTGTCAGGATGTACACTATCTTTAAAAGAAGGCAGCAGAAAAAGAGCCTTTTAATCATTGACACCACTGAAAACAGTGCCTTATTCTGCAGTTACTGACTGAAAGAATTTTCTTCACTGGCACAGAAAATGCCTTTTTACACTCCGTGAAGAGAGCTTTACCAGCGGTGAGAGCAGGAGGGGAAGGGGACACATGAAATTGTAGGCACAGCTCACTGTGTGGGTGACATGAAAGACAGTGGATGCCTTATCTGTCTCAAAGTGAAGGGCCAAATTCAGTGCCGGAGTAGGCTGTAAAGGAGCTGACAGAGGCTCTGCACACTGCCACTGTCCCCAGCAGTAAGGCAAGACCTGCTTCTACCTGGCCTTCAATAGAAAGTTGAGCAAAAGTTAAACCTCCCAGGAGGTCACATTACCTTGTGTTTGAAGACTGGAAGGGAATTGGATGTTAAATAATTCACTCCTGCCTCCTCTTCATTTATCATTTCAGGAGTTAGCTTTATCTGTCTCTGCAGAAAACTACTGTGTTGCTTACAGGTAACCTGGCAGTGGGATGATATGATAGTTTTGTCAAAGCTGTGCTTTCTGTTTCCTGTTATACATTTAATAATCCAAGCAGAAATTGATAGGAATGTTAAACAGGAGTATGGAATATTATTTTCATTTCCTCCTTCCATTTCTTTTCTCCAAAGCAGGATGGAAGATAACCAAGTGCCCCAGAGGCATATATGTCTAGAACATAGGGAGATATTTGCAATTGGAGTAAGAACATTTTACAATATGGCCATGGCTCTCACAGAGATGAATATACAGTCAGAAACTCAGCCAGTGGTGCATCTGTCTTCACAGAGGGGTTTCCTGCAGAAAAGATGCAATCAACCTTCAATAAATATATTGGAAACACTTGTTCATAACAGGTGTTGAGTAGTAGCAGTGGGTGTTGAATAGTAGTGTTGAGTGCTACATAGCAGAGAGGTAAATTTTGAGATCAAACAGCCAAAACAAGTATGAAGGAAATGCAGACAAATTTGACTCAGTGCCCATGCATGAGTATATATATGTATATATATATATTTATATAGTTCAAAAATTGCCTTTCAGTCCATCATTGCTTACTTCTCACACTCTAGAATCACTGGATACATAGTAGGGTTAGAAGGTCATTCTTCAGCAGACTTAACAAGGGGCAGCTGTTTTGGCACTTAAAGAATCAGGTAGGCAAAGACTGGTTTTGCCAAAAAAACCCCAGTTGGTAGGGGCATGTGGAGTTTATTTCACAATCACTTGGTCAAGCTGGGAGAAACCAATATATAAGATTGCTAGCCCACTGACTTTCATTTGCTCATTTGCCTTGCCAGAAGATGTGGTGTTGAAGCCTTTTCCATAGCTAGGCCAGACAGACAGCTGTGTAAAAAAACAGGTTTAAATACTGCTTTTCTTTAGAGCATCTAACAATTCACTTTTTTCTACTGGTTTTTACACGTAAGTAAAATAATAAAACCAGATTATGTGAATACACTTTGTCTCTCACATAACCCTTCCAAGAGTCTGATGGCACCTGGCTGCTATCAAACTGACAAGTTCTGATCTTTTTCTAAGAGGAAAATAAATACATGTACTGCAAGTTTGTTCAGCTTTGAAAACCAATTGGGTTACATCTTCTCTTTTAGAAAAGGGATTAAAAAGGGCTTTAAAGTCATATTTTTTTTTTGTCTTTTTCTGTTCTTGGAGGCAGATGAATTGGGAAAGTAATGCCTCAGATCAATTAAAAAAAAGAAAGTAACAGTAGATAGAGTGCAAAAAATGGAAGTAATTTAAAATATGAAAAAAAACTTTATTTACCTGTTAAGAGGGTTTGAATAATCTTGAAACTGTTAACATGCCAAACAAAATTGAGGTAGACAAAAAAAGTCAGTTTACTTTCATTTTGTACCTTAATATTACCAAAAGAGATGTTTGAGATGCTGTGCTAACACTTCTCCATGTAAAGGGGCATTCAATATTGAACACCCATGGCAATAAGTAAGTGCTCCAAAGAAAACCAGTATTTTAACCTGACAGATCTGACACATTTGATTTCAGCATGACTCCTAATGATTTTGGGTTTTAGTTTTGTATCATGTATCTGAATTGAGCTAGTTAATTATTTTCTTTATACATTCATTTATTTCCAAATTAATTTCTGTGAATTTGGCTTGTCACAGTACAAGCTAAAACATCATGAAGTGACAGCTGAAGGCAAAGATCAAGTGTCACCCTATCACAATCAGGCGTTTCCTATGCCATAGGGAGCTTTCTCCCCAGCCATTCCTCAGTTCAAGAACGAAACAGGAATTCTAGTACTTGGCCTCTGTCCTGTGTATTTTCTAAGCTGCTGACACCTATTCAAAGCAGCTGTAAAGAATTATCACAACAGGATATTATCATTTAATTCTTATTCTGCCCAGCTATGCACACACACTTAAAGGCCAGAGATGAACCTCCTAATCCATCCTAATTATCTCTTTATTACAGGCTATAAAACTGCAGATGACTTGCTTAGTGTAGGCATCTGTGGTCCTGTTTTAAGGAGACTATATTTTGATGTAAAAGTTTGAAATTATGGAGAGTCTAACACATTCACTGGTGACCTGTCTTAAACCTTTATCATTCACCTTGTAAAATATTATAGTGCATTGCCTACTGAAAGTGAAAGATAACTATCAGCATAATGACCATGTCAGTTCAGATTCTCGCTGTGTAGTAATTTACTGTGGAAAACTAGGAAATAGTCCTGAATGCTGTACTTGCCCTTCATTGTGGATGTGTTCATGATGGGTGAACTTATTCATGGCACAAATAAAAGGAAATTCTTAAAGAAACCCTGTAAGAAAGGAATACACTGACCTATCTAAAGCTTTTCCAGCACTTACCTGGGCAGCTAATCATGTTAGCAGCTGTTAAGAGGAGGTGATTTAGTCTTGTCAGACAGTCACAAACCAGGGAGCAACTGGCCACAGCTGAGCACTTGGAGATTAAAAAGTCACCAAACTGCTCAGAAGTTGGTTCCAACACGGATAGAGGAGGAACCTGGAAGTTTCTGCAAGCTTATGCATACTTAGAAGCAACACAACTGAGTTACATCTACCTATCATCTTGAGAGAAAAGCCAAGCAGTCAGACATTACTGAAGGCTCTGGCTTAATACTGTACATTACAATGACACCTCTGTATATTACCATAATACCTATACATACTGCTATGCAACATTGTATTAATCTTACTCCTACTGAGAAACTAAGCCAATTACAAAATCATGTTGGAGCTGGAGTTTATCTCAAATATATTAACTATTTGTCTATCTTGTCTTCCATACATGTATCAGTGTATCAGTGTGTTTGTGCATGCTTGTCTGTGTATGGGTTTGGAAAACACTATAGCTTTTTCCTAGCATTTAGGTTCATTCAATAACATGAAAATCAGCTGATAAAAATCTTTAACATTTTCTCTTAGCACATTCCTAAAATAGTTATTTATTGGTGGAGCTCAGCACATGAAGCTTATTTCTTCCCATGATACCAAAAGTCCATTTAACAAGACCTGTCACTCAAGTTAAGTTTTCTCCTAATGAACCAACCTCCATTGTATTTACACTGTAGTACCCTGAATGATGCTGACCTTGCATGAGAAGACACATCTGCAGTCTGCTTTCCAAATATAATGGACTGCTTGAACATCTTGGCACTTTCTCCTCTAAGTTTTGTTCACTCCGAAATTTCTACTTTGCTTAATGTCAAGATAGCTCATAACATCCCCAAAAGCCAGGTAGGGCAGGTGGAAATTGAAATGAGAAACACACAGGATGGTTTATTTGTTTTCTTTGAAGGGCAAGCTGGCAGATGCAGCTCCTGCGCCTGAGGACTGCGAGGCTCGGTAGAGTAGGGTACCTATAAAGCACCAAGTGTTTTTACACTTCAGATGCCCACCATTAAAAGTCGCATCACATCCGTGCAGAATAGACCGTTTCACTCGGATGCAAACAGTATCACAAACACAGGCACCATTCACACGGCTCCTGGGCTGCACTTCGTCGAGCCTGGGATGAAGCCGAGGACCGTGTGTACCATCTAACGCTCCCAAAATCTCTTGTGTTTGTCAGGGGCGTTTCCAGCCCCCACTTATCTTTTCCCATGAGGGCTCAGCTCGGCGCTGGAAGGCCGTGGGAAGGCAGGCGCAACCCAGAGGGCAGGGTGCCCACCCCCGCCGGGTCGGGGTGGGTGCAGGGCAAGGGGGGGCTCAGCCGGGGCCCCGCACCAGGAGCACGCGTGCTGCTCTGCATCCCCCCGGCCCGCTGTCCGGCCCGCCGGCCCGCACTTCCCAATACGCGGGACCTGGTGTTTGTTTGCCTTCATTTTTCACTTCTGGTTTGAGTGGGTTTTGCTTTCTTTTTTTTTCTGGTCTTGTTTTGACTTCCCGCAAAAACGGTGCCAGTGCCTGCGCCCTGACCCACTTCTCCGTCGGATAATGATATTCCGTGGCTCCAGCCCCTTCCCCCGCTGCCACTCCAGTTCCCAGGGAACACGCAACCCCTCCAGTTCCCGGGGCAGGGAGCAGCCGGCAAACGGCACCTCCTTAGAGGCGGCTCCGCTCCCGGCGCCGCCGGTGCCCCGCGCCCGTTCCCACGGCTGCCCATCGCGGTGCGCGCCCGCAGCCGCGCCCCGACCCACGGCGGGGCCCCGGCCCGGGGAAATCGCTTCCAAAGGGGGTCCTTCCCCAGGCCGCACTGACCGGCCGCGCACCTCGCTGACCTCGGAGACCTCCAGAAACCCAGAGCCACCTCCCCGTCTCCGCCTCGAAAGAAACTTTTCTTCCCACGGCAAGGGGAGGCTGGTGGTGCTCGGGGGCTGCTCCCGCGCTGGGCCGCTCTCCCCCTGCCAACGCCGGAGCTGCGTCCCAGTCTTCGACCCCGGGGCCACGCTCTGCCCGAGGCGGCGTGAACCTCTCTCGGTCCCCAGGGCCCCGTTCCCTCCCTCCTGCCTTTTATGAGGGACAGGGGGGTTTCTGTTCTGTTCCTCCCGCCCGCGGGTGCGTGCCACCGCACTCGCTGCGTACAACATCCCCGCACACGCACCCCCCCACCGCACCCACACGCAGCCACTCACAAGCGCACACACACTGTGACACACACGTACGCGCATATACACACACTCTCACAGGTACACAAATACACACGCTCGCACGCACACACACACACACACACACACACAGACACGCACTCTCACACGCGCGCACACGTGCGCGCCCGCCCAGTGGAGCGCGGTCTCCGCCCCCCCGCGCACACAATCATACACGACGCACACACACGACACACAAACACTCGCGACAGACACATCAAGCGGACAGCAGCGCACACGCACCCGCCCGGGCACACCGCACACCCCGCGCTCCCCCGCAGCCACGGCGGCCCCCGCCATGCGCTGAGCGGAGCCGCGGCCCCGCCAGCTCCCAGCGCCGCTGATCCCGCCCGCCCGCGGCGTGGGGGCGGCCGCCGGGCGCGGTCGCGGCGCGGAGCCGGATCCCCGCGGAGGAAAGGTGCAGCAGCCCTCGGAGGCCGGCGGCCAGGCAAGAGGCTAAGACAGCCGGACAGGCAGGGAATCGGAAGGAGGCGAGGGACGATTTGGACATGCTCATTCTCGGGCGCTTGGTTGCTTGCATCCAGCTCATCTGTATCCTCAGAGTGGGTGAGTGATCTCTGCATGAATTCATCTTCGGGCTTCGGAACGACTTTTTTCCCCGGGCTCTGGGGGGTTTTGGTCTCTCTGATCCCTTTTACTTAGATATGCAGGCGCAGTCCGTGTCTGTTCCACACCGCGAAAACACGCTGTCAACACCACGGGTGGGAGCGTTTCTCCTACCCCTTTTACCTCAGCCGCCGGGCTCCGAGGATGCGCGGTACCCCACGCCACCGCCGGCACTGGCGGGCTGCTTCGAGCGGGGCTCGCCAGCCCATCTCGCCTCTGCTCCCCCAGCGTGCCCCGCCGAGCCCTCCCAGGGGTCCGGCCCCGCTGGGCTGCCTGTACCCGTGGGTGTGCGCCGGTGACAGGGGCAGAGAGAAAATCCGTGCCGAGCAGTGCTGGTATCGAGCTTCTCTGGGGGTGTGGGACATGGAATGCTACTTTAAGGTCGCGCATGAACTGTTCCGAAGAGAAGGGGATGGTGCAAAATTTCACTTAAAAAAAAAGGACTCGTTCTCCCTGAACGGGTAACGTCAGTGGTTGCCGTAAACCTTGCAAAGTACGAGTCGTTCGTTCACGTGGGACCCCGCATACAGAATATGGATTCAGATTTGGATGTTAGTAGGACTGCTTACATAACCGAGTTCATTTTCAGCTCATGCAGACCTGTGCAACTGGAGTGCATCCTAAAAATCATGCAGTTCCCTGTTACATGATAGGATGGTTATTATAACCAGCGTGAGTCACTTAGTGCTGTTAGAAGTGCTCTCTTCAGTACTTCTACATCAAATAAACACTAGCAGCTTATGTGGTGGGGTTTGTATCCTGCTGGATGATCGTTTTGAATTTATAAGCTCTTATCAAATAGATCATTAGGAAATACCGGTTGGCTGCTTATATTTCAGAGGAACTTGGGAGCTTCACCTCCCTGTGTACAAAACCGGTCTTACAATGGGTCTGCGGTGACAAAGTAGTCACTAACCTACATTTGTCACCCAATAGGTGGTGCTGCTTCTGAAACCATGCAGCTCTATAAACAAAGATCGGGATTAGGTTTCACTCTCAGTGAAAGCAATTTTGTGCCAAGTTATGCTAGTTAGAGAAAACTGCATTTTTATTTTATGGGAAAAATATTTTGGCCTCTTTCAGAAAATTCTGTAAAATGATTCAACTATAAGCGTGATGAATGTAACTGATCTTCAGTTAAAATGTATCAACTTCGTAAGGGCATTAATAACATTTTTAACATTTCATTAATACTGAAAACGACTAATGTCACTTTAATGTCACTTTGAAACTGACCTATTCCTATTCCTAAAAATAGGGTGCTCACTCCAATTCTCTGACTTCCAATAATTTTCTTACACTATGGCAAAGAATGGCCTGTTAAAAAACTTTTGATAAGTTTTAATAATGTCTTTTTTACATTGCCAGCCTGTTTCCTAAAATCAGATGTATTCCCAAGCCTGTTTAAAGGAAAAAAAATCATCAGATGCTTTTACATGTGTGTGGAGGTATATGAAAATGTTTAAGCACTGATGAAATATATGATGGTATGATCATAATGTAATACATCTCAATTAAATTTTGGAAAGAACTTCCCTATTCAGGTGATCCTGTCACACTGGAAGCAGTGCAAGACATAAACATAACTTTGGAAACCTTTTTTGTTTGTTTGTTTAAAATAATTTCATCTAGCATCTTATTAGAAATATGCTGGTTTTATGTACTGCAGTGTTTAGGTATTTGTGCATATGTATGCTATATTAATGAATTTACAAGATCTGACAGGGTGGGAAAAGATTTTCTACTGTACATTAGATGTAATTGTTTCTTTAGACTGATACACTATTGCTTTCAAACCTGACCTGGAGAGGACCCCCTTTCTAGATGTAATGGATTGATTTGGTCTCAGTGGTGCATCATTCTGAAGACTCATGAGCTTGACTTCTCAGTGTGAGAAGTATGATTGTTTCCAGGAATGAACACTCTGCACAGGCTGTTAGATTGATGTAACCAGATTTCATTTGAATATGGTCCTGTGTGACTACGTCTGTTATGCTACATTATAGCATAACAAATATGCTATAATCTGATAGCATTAGTTCATAGAAACAAATACTTAGAATCCTGATATCATTTTCTTTTATTTTTTGTTTGTTTGTTTGTTTGGGTTTTTTCATAAAATATAAAATAAATTATTGCATACCACCAATGTATCTTTCCAAGGGTTTGGTGAGAGAGAAGAACTGGATGGAACTGTTTGGCTCTTACCATTAAATATTCCTGATGCAGAAGAAACCAGATCCAGGGCTCTGTGAGTGGATTGTTGCTGGAGAGCATGGCAATCTGCCTTTGCATTGTGGAGCCTATGCTTATTAGTGTGAGTCTATGCAACATGTAGATCCCAACCTCATTTGCTTGTAGTTTCAAAAAATGTTGCTGAGTTGTTAGCTGGTCTGGTACAGAGCTTTATAAGTGGTCCTTTGTAGGGAATCTGATTGAGAGATTTGCTGTTGACATCAGGAGATTCATCAGGGAATCTGTCCCATATGTGTCTGAAAAAGACAGGGCAGCCTAGTCAGCCTTACTGAGGAATAAACTGTTAGAGCAGATGGAGGCAAAAAGTTCTTCTGGGAATGACAAGGCAGGGACAGTTCATTCTTTGCTTTACTGCAGAAATGCTCAGGAGCTTAATTCTCTTAATTCCCTGCTGAGTTATGAGCAGCACCTTCCTTCACAGTGTTACTGAAGCAAAGAAACTTGATTACATCAAGAACTGATGTAATTATTTATGGAGCAGGGTATTAGCTGAGTACTCTCAGTGAGTGCCATTCAGTGAAGTTCAATGAAACCTGTGGAGTGAGATGCTATTCAGTCACAAGTAAGAGCTCATAAGAAATCCTATGCAATTGTTTTTGAACACTACTGTGTGGTTAGAGATTTCCTATTAAGCTCTTTCTTTTACTGAGATTAAAGGGAAAGGGAAAAAAAGCCCAGTTCATGGACAACCTACGTGAACAATTCACTTTGTTTTTTACATTTTTATTTTAAATGAGAAATTTACAAATCTGTAATCTGCAGCCTGCATATATCTCAGACTGAAGATTTTATTTGAAAATCTGCCGTGGCTTACTCATGTGTTCCATATAACCTGAAAGCCAATGAGGTATGCCTTTTTTGTGGCTTTTGTTGCATTGTTTCTATGGAAGTAATATCTGGAGCCTTTTCAATAAGTAGACTATTTATGAATCTGTGTAGGCAAGAAAATGTTCATAGGAAAAGGAAGGTATATTAACAAATTACACTGAAATTGTGGTTAAATTTGAGTAGAAGAAGTGTAAATATTTAGGCAAGAGTTAAAAATATTCCATGTTCTCACTAGCGAAATGTATGGATAGTTTCCCCAAATAAAGTACAAAGTGTCTCTTGAATTAGCTAATCTGCATCCTACTGCTGTCACTGTCTGGCCTCAACCAGGGTTTTACCTTTCAAAACATAACTCATTAATCTATGAATTGTTTAATTAGTTGTGTCTCAGTTTAATTTCTCACTATCTAGAAAAGATCTCTCATTTTTAGTTTGCTTCTGGCATCCCTGTGCCATGATTTTATTTGCACAAATAGTTCCCTACATATTCTTATATTTCTTATACAGCTGACATCAAGACAGTATTTCCAAGCTGTCAGGCAGCATGCACCTCACTATCAACATGAATTGATTGCTCTTTACTGGATGGTCACAACTAAAAATTATGAGAATCTAAAGCAGAGCTCTCCTTTGGCTTCCTAAATCCAATCACACTTTGTGTTCAGTCTCATGTCCCCATGTTTAGACTCAGTAAGCCCTTAGACTGTTAAAGGACTGTGGGATCAGATCCTTCTTTTTTGCACTGACCTCTTACTTTGAAAATATTTTTGTAGGCCAGTTATTTGGCACACTTCAAACTGAATTAAACCACAATAATATTAATGTATACTACTTCTTATGCTTTAGCACATTTTATGCTTAAGATTGTATGTTCCTGTGGATGATGATACATGGCTCCTATGGAGAAATTTAATCCTGCCATATCTAAAACATAAGAGCTAAAACAAAATATAAGAATTTTAGAACTGATTTATTTTGTACTTTAGCCATCTATATTATGGCTAAATATGTGTTATGCATTTTTGTACCATAGAGATTTATATATATATCAAAATCTAAATATACAGTATGGATTTATTTTAGGTTCAAATAGTGTCAGGTATGAAAAAGAAAAAAATGAATGGCATTTTAAAATTAGTATCAGTGTAGCCAAATTTTCTCAGCACACTAGTCATCTGTAGGACATATCTAAAACAGTTTAAGTAGTTTTCAACATTGAATCAATACAATTTATAAGGAGAGTTTTCTCAGTTGCATGTGGCCTTACTTCATCTTTGAATTTACTCTTCTATCTGGATTCCTGGAGGGAAACTAAATAATATGTATATATAAATAAGATGGTAATTTGAGAATATTATTATCTGTATTGTAAATGAGGATGTTAATTTATGAAAATAGGCGCTTGCTCATTTCTTAAGGAAGGCTATTTCCTAGATTTTTGGTGCTCATCATTTAATTGGCCACTTCCCACTATGAGATCTCTAATCAGTAATTTAAGGGTGAACAGATTTTCTTCTTTCCCTGACAATTTCAATTCCTCTTCAAATGTGCCGTGCTTCTCAGTATTCCCCGTAGGGCCTGGAAGTCTGTGGCAGTTCCGGAGCCCCCAGCTCCCATTTAATAGCTCAGTTCTCACAGCTTCTTGCACCATTTATGTGGCTTTCCTGTACAAGACATCCTTTGGCTATTCAATAAGCTTCTTTTCCCATAAAGACAAAAGTTACCTTTTTCAATACATGTCAAGCCTTCTGTATTGGAAAGATGAATCTACAGGAAGAAAAGGACTTACAGTATTAAATAAACAAGATCCACTAAATGAAAGATAGCAAATATTTCAAAGAGGCTGGGACAATAAATGAAACTTGGCTCCTGCAGGTTGTTGAGGAGCTGTTGGTGGCAGAATACTTTTGTAGGAAGGTATGGTGCAGGTTGCTTGTTGAATACAAATTACTGATGGTGGTCCATTCAGTCTAGAGGCTAAACTGGAAATAACTGTAAATTTTAGACACAAGGTGAGGGTTTAGACACAAGGTGAGGGTTTATTTGTATCACTGGTGGTAATTATGGTGCTATCTGATAAAGGTGAAATAATAGACTTTTAAAGTAAAGCAGACACTGTGTAAAAGTGTCAGATTATTCTAGACAAGGCATGCCTCTTGAAAGCTCCTATTGCCTTCTACATCTTGCCCATACCTGACTTTGGTTTTCTTTCATCCACTGGAAGTAGCTATATTTTACCCTACAAGTCAGATTTTTTCATTACTATTTGAAGACCCCAGGAGCTATTGTTTGAGTTAGGTAATTTCAGAAATCATTATTGTGGTGAAAGTCGCGAGGATGATGGAAGTACTATCCTGCGTCTGATGAGGAACACTCGGCAATGGAAGTAGGTTGCCTGTGTAACTTAGGTGTCTAACCCCAAAATTTTAATCAAAAGGTTCCCTGACTCAGCTCATACCTTGATGGCTTCCAGGGAAGTTTTCAGGCAGTTATAGTTCTTCTCCTGCATGTGCCTTACCTTACTATGTTGTGTCCATCTCAGTGCCTCTTTAACTCCAAAGTTTCATTGGATCCAAATGCAAATGTCCTTTTAGACGACTTTCCTGAACCTTAAGTCAGTAAGGCTTCCCTAAATACACACTGACAATCAGATGTCTTGATCTGGCTGCTGCTGCTTCTCTTCAGGACAAAGGACAAGGTGATGGCTGTGCCACCTTCTCATATTGTAGCCCAGTCACCAAAGCCTTTTTTACCCAGACAGTCTAGAGAGAAGCCCTGATCCGATATGAAGGGATTTGAACCTACATCTTCTGTCTCCAAACATTAGGTTTTGTCAAATGAGAAGACTTTTCATACTTCATGTGTAATATGAAGCAATTTAGCTTTTTTTTTTCTTTTAATTAAAAAAAAAAAAAGAGGATTCTGGGCAGAATCTTGAAGGAGGGTTGCTAAGCAGTTGGAAACTGGAATTTGGGGAGCTGGAAATGGAACCTGGGAGAGAGAGTTTGCAAGAAAATTTTCCAGCATACAAGTTTGCCTTTTTCTCACTGTTCCTCAAGCATCCACTTCAGGCTTCTGAAGCAAGGAATCTGAATTAGTACAACTCTACAGCAAGAGAGGAAATATGAGTTCTTATGCCTGCTCCTACTCAGTATTTCATTATCTCTTGGCTGGATACAATGCATAAATCACTACCCCTGCCTTTTCTCTGGTTGTCCTCTAAAAAAGATCCCATTTTGCTTGTTTCTTTAATAGTTTCGGATACTTGTTTAAAGAAGGGAACTCTAGGCTGCAATTCTGAAAGACTAACCTCTCAAAGGTGGGCAAAGCTCAAATGTTTTTCCACCAACTCAGCATTTTACAGCAGCTGTCCTGGTTAGCTGAGTACCATTTGGACAAGCCAGTTGCTTGTTACTGCACTCACCTGCTTAGATCACCTAAAGACAACAGAGCAGTCTGAGCTTCAAAGCCCTGGAACCTACTGGTATTGCCTGGCAGGTGGGCAATTCTCCTGCAGCTATCTTGCACTTGAATTTTTTTCTAAGTTGAGGCTGTTGAATACATCTTTTGCATCATAGTTTCAGATTCAGCAGCTAAAAAAATAGGCTAGATGTGGTTTGGATACTTGCCATATAAAAAGCACTATTTTCTTGTCTAAATTTTTATAGCATCCAGTTAGATGTACAAGGTGACATATCTGGGGTTTTTACTATCATTTATGCTTCACTAAACATAAAGAATGTAGTTATTTTTAATTTTATTTTCTGTGATATTGAATATTAAAGATCCTAATGTGCAGGTAGCATTCACATGTGCAGCGTATATTCAAAACTTGTATTTCTATATGAAGCTGCTAGGACTTCTCGCCTGACCAGTGAGAGATTTCATCAGGAGTTTTTGGGACCACTATAGCTGTTAGTAATTTGGCTGAGAATTGTCATCCTCATTGCCAAAAAACAACTGCTAAATATTGGATTACCTGAAGGCTGAAATATAAAGTAGGTAACATTTAAAAAGATATCCATCTTCACTGCCTCATATATCTGTTTGCTGAGATAAGATGAGAGTAAAGTAGGGAAGAGGTGGTTAAACAGTGACATTGAAAGGGCAAAATAAGAGATGTCCAGAGTTCTTTTACTGTGTAAAAATGGTGTTACAAAAAACTGGTCTTCAAAATCCTATAAATTAAGGATGTTGCATAAAAATAAATCACATCAGATGTATCTTAGTGAAAGATACGGTTTTGTAAATTCTGTAACAGAATGTGACAAAGAATTCCTGGCTCATTTGAAATTTTCTTAGTCATGGTAAAAGTCATGGTAAGTTCTTTTATCAGAACAGATTTTTTTTTTTTAAAGTAAGCTATCCAGACCAAATGAAATATTTTCCTAAAGAAAATGGAAGGATTTATTGAATTCATTGAGATTTAGGCTGGTTTGTATCATAATCCTTCAGAATACATTTTTCCAGAAATAATGCCGTTTTTCAAAGCTGTCAAATCCTTATGATAAATTTGTAATGTTCTGCAGGAGCAGCATATACCAAAGAAACTGAAAGCTTTTTGAAAACTAAAGCAAATATTTTGAGGAAAAATTAAGCCTTTAAAATCAGCATTTAAAAAACGACTTGATTCTTCAGTTGCTTTATATGCTGAACTCCATGATTTCAGCAGAAGTTCCCAGAAAGAAAAACATCTGCTTGCTGAGACTAAATAGCTAATGATCAGAGTAACAGTTGGCTTTATAAAAGGGACCTAATATTATTCTGTGCAGTTTTTCTTCTAGCTCCATCCTCAAACTGACCAACTGTGTTTGATCTATTTCTAGATCACTTTCATTTAGAAAAGTCATTTAGTTTCAAGTGTATGCCAGTTATTTTTGTCAGTACCTTTTGTAAATCTTATTCGGATAGGCATATCTAAGTATGATAACTAACAAATTTGTCAGTCTGGGACTTCCTGCGAGGCCCAGGAGCCTTCTTCCAGCTTCTTGGAGCACTCCAGTTAAGCGGCTGTGGTATGTCATGCCAAATGATGCACTTGCCACACAGCCCGCCCACCTGTCATTTGCACAGAGTTTGGGGAGAGTCTTGTGTGATCTGTGCCTCCCTCTATGTATCTTTGTGTTTTGGTTGCTACCTTTGAATTTCCTGTATCTTGCAATATTGCAGAAAAACTGTCTGTTTGTTGTTTTTTGGGGTTTTTCTAACAAACTTTAGGTTTGTGTTTCAAAAAAAAAAAGGCGAAGTAGTTCTAGAAGATCTCTATAAGTTTTAGGATAGTGCTTGCACAAACCCAAATGACTATAAACTGGCAATGTTAAAATTTGTACTGAAAATTTGAAGGTTTCTAATCATGGGAGTGGGCAAACAGGGGCATGGCAGTTTGCGCTGTAGTTCGCACAGGCAGGGCAAGCAGGCAGGGTTGCAGGTTTCCTCCTGCTAGTGGGGTTTTTAGTTTGTTGTTTGTTGTGTTTTCGTTGGTTGGTTTGTTTGGGATTTTTTTGTTAGTAATGGTTTTTACATGATCAAAAACTGCAGTTAGTAGAAGTGTATATATCCTGGTAGAACCCTCCACAAAGGATGTGTCTGTCCAGACCCCTTCTTGTGCAGAGTGTTTGAGCCTATCAGTGGTACCAGGGGCATTGCAGAGGAAGCCTGCCTGTGGTGTGAACAAGTGAATGACCTCCTTTCACTGGTGGCCGAGCTTAGGGAGGAAGTTGAAAGGCTAAGGAGTATTAGGGAAAGTTAAAGGGAAATAGACGGATGGAGTTCTGTCCTTCCGTCCTTGAGGGAGGCCCCAGGAGTCAGAAGACTCCCATGCCTCCCACTGCCAGGCAGTAGGAGGACACCTGGTAGATGAAGGGGAGTAGAGATGGGTCCCTGCTTGGGGAGGTAACAAAAATTCCTCCCAACCCCCATCCCCTAGCCAGGTGCCACTTCAGAATAGGTATGAGGCCCTGGATCTAGAGGGTCAGCCTGATGATGTAGAAGAAAATAATCTTCCCAGTGAGCCTCCCAGTTACACTTCATCTGTCAGAGAGATCACCACCTCTGACATTAAAAAGAACAGAAGGGTAGCCGTGGTGGGTGACTCCCTTCTGAGGGGAACAGAGGACCCTGTATGTCAACTGGATCCATCCCACAGGGACATCTGTTGCCTCCCTGGGGCCCAGGTATGGGATATTACTGAGAGACTCCTTGGGCTGATTCAGCCCTCTGGTTATTACCGACTGCTGGTACAACCAGGCTGGCAGTGATGAGATTGAAAAGAAGAGGGTCAGGGCAATTAAAAGGGACTTAAAGGGCACTGGGTCAGGTGGTTGGTAGGACAGGAACACAGGTAGTCTTTTCCTCAGTCCCTTTGGTGGCGGAGAAAAATGATGAAAGAAATAGGAGAGCTCATATTATCAACAAGTGGCTCAGGGGTTGGTGTCATCAGCAGACTTTTGGGTTCTTTAATCAATTTTTATGGTACAGGCCTGCTGGAACTGGATGGGCTCCATCTCTCTGTTAAGGGCATAGGGATTTTAGCTCATGAACTGAAGGAACTCATTGAGAGGGCTTTAAACTAGGTTTGAAGGGGAAAGGAGATGCAGCTGGGCTCTCTGGAAGCAGGTCCAAGGGTGGTAAGCCTGAGTTAGGGTGAAATCAGTAGCCCCGCTGAGGTGCATGTATACCAATGTATGCAGCATGGGTAACAAACGAGGAGCTGGAGGCCACAGTACAGCAGCAAAGCTATGATGTAGTTGCCATCATGGAAACATGGTGGGACAACTCACGGAGCTGGAGCACTGCACTAGATGGGTCCAAGCTCTTCAGAGGAGACAGGAAAGGGGGAAGAGGTGAAGGGGCGGCCCTTTACATTTGGGAGGCTTTTGATGGCATGGGTATTGAAACTAATGACAATGAGGTTGAATGTCTGTGGGTAAGAATTAAGGGGAAGGCCAACAAGGCTGACACCTTACTGGGAGTCTGTTATCATCCACCCAACCAGGAGGAAGAGGTGGACAACTTTTTCTATAAGCAGCTGGAGTATGTTTCAGGATCATGAGTCCTTGTTCTTGTAGGTAACTTTAACCTACCAGACATCTGCTGGGAACTTAAAACAGCAGAGAAGAGGCAGTCCAGGAAGTTCTTAGAGTGTGTTGGGGACAACTTTTTGTTGGAGCTGGTGGGTGAGCCCACCAGTGAAGGGACTATGTTAGACTTGTTTTCAAATACAGGTGAGCTGGTGGGAGATGTGGTGGTTGGAGGCTGCTTGGGGCAGTAATCATGGATAGAGTTCTCAATATTTGGTGAAATTAGGAGGAACATCAATAAGACTTTTATACTGGACTTCCAGAGGGCAGACTTTGGCCTATTTAGGAGACGTATTCAAAGAGTTCCTTGGGAAGCAGCCCTTAAAAACAAAGGAGACCAGGAAAGGTGGGTGTGCCTCAAAACAGATCTTGAGGGCAGAGGAACAGTCTGTCCCTGTGTGCCGAAAGATGAGTCAATGAGGGAAATGTCCAGGCTGGATGGGCAATGAGGTTTTGAAGGAACTTAGGAATTAAAAGAGGATATATCATCTTTGGAAGGAGGGTGAGATCTCTCAGGAAGTATTTAAGGGAGTTGCTAGGATGTGTAGGAAAAAAATAAAGGAGGCCAAAGTTTAGTTCAAACTTAATTTGGCAACTTTTTTAAGGGATAATAAAAATTAATGGTAAAAGGAAGGGTAAGACCCACCTTTGTTCTCTACTGGATGTGGGAGGGAACTTAGTAACTGCAGATGAGAAGGTAGAAGTGCTTAACACCTTTTTTGCCTCAGTGTTTAGTGGGTAGATGGCTTGTCCTCAGGACAACTGTCCTCCTGGGTTGGTAGATGCTGTTGTGGAGAAGAATGGTCCCCCTATTATCCAGGAGGAGGCAGTTAGAGAACTGCTGAGCCCCTTGGGTGTTCATAAATCCATGGGCCCAGGTGGTATCCATCCCAGGGTGATGAAGGAGCTGGCAGATGAGCTCGTGAAGCCACTCCATCATTTACCAACAGTCCTGGCTTACTGGTCAGGTTCCAGATGACTGGAAGCTGGCCAATGTGACTCCCATTCACAAGAAGGATAGGAAGGAGGATCCTGGTAATTATAGGCGAGTCAGCCTGACCTCAGTACGTGGTAAGGTAATGGAACAGTTTATACTGAGTGTCATCACACAACACTTACAGGATGGCCAGGGTATCAGACCCAGCCAGCACAGGTTTAGGAGGGGCAGGTCATGTTTGGCCAATCTGGTCTCCTTTTATGATCAGATGACCTACCTGGTGAATGCAGGAGAGGCTGTGGATGTTGTCTGTTTGGACTTCAGCAAGGCTTTTGACACTGTCTCCCTCAGCACTCTCCTGAAAAAGCTGGCAGCCCGTGGCTTGGACAGGAGCACTCTGCTGGGTTAAGAACTGGCTGGATGGCTGGGCCCAGAGAGTGGTGGTGAACGGTGCTGCATCCAGCTGGGGACAGTCACCAGTGGTGTCCCTCAGGGGTCTGTGCTGGGGCCAGCTCTGTTCAATATTTTATTGATGACATGGATGAGGGTATTGAATCTTTCATTAGTAAATTTGCACATGACACTAAGCTGGGAGCGTGTGTCGATCTGTTGGAAGATAGGAGGGCTCTGCAGAGAGACCTGGAATGGTTGGATGGATGGGTCCAATAGGATGAGGTTAGTAAGTCCAAGTGCTGAGTCCTGCATTTTGGCCACAATAACCCCCTGCAGCGTTATAGGCTGGGGATGGAGTGGCTGGGCAGTGCCCAGGCAGAAAGGAACTTGGGGGACCTGGTGACAGCAGCTGAACATGAGCCAGCTGTGCCCTGGTGGCCAAGAGGGCCAATGGCATCCTGGCCTGGATCAGGAATAGTGTGGCCAGCAGGAGCAGGGAGGTCATTCTTCCCCTGTACTCAGCACTGGTGAGGCCACACCTTGAGTGCTGTGTCCAGCTCTGTCCCTCAGTTTAGGAAGGATGTTGAGATGCTTGAGTGCATCCAGAGGAGGCAACGAGGCTGGTGAGGGGCTTGGAACACAAACCCTGTGAGGAACGACTGAGGGAGCTGGGGGTGTTTAGCCTGGAGAAAAGCAGACTCAGAGGTGACCTTATCACTCTCTCCAACTCCCTGAAAGGTGGCTGAAATCCGGTTAGGGCTGGTCTCTTTCTCAAGGCTGCAACTGACAGACCGAGAGGACACAGTCTTAAACTGTGCCGAGGGAAATACAGGTTGGATATTAGGAAAAAGTTTTTCACAGAAAGAGTGATAAAGTACTGGAATGGTCTGCCCAGGGAGGTGGTGGAGTCACCATCCCTGGATGTGTTTAAAAAAAGACTGGATGTGGCACTCATGCCATGGTTTAGTTGAGGTGTTAGGGCATGGGTTGGACTCAATGATCTTGTAGGTCTCTTCCAGCTTCGTGATTCTGTGATTAAAAAGTGGAATTCTGAAAGGTGTTTCAGAAAGGTGTTTGTGGGAGCAAAAAGCCAACCTGTTTTTCTGGTGGGTTTTTTGTGGTTTTGTTGTTGTTGTTGTTGTTTGTGTTTTTGGTTTTTTTGTTTTGTAGGGGTTGTTTGTTTGTTTAGTTGGTTGGGGTTTTTTTGTAATTGTAGAGTACTATTTTTTTAGAAGAGCTTGTGGCACCTGAAGCAGGAGAGGACATTGAACTCCTGTCAATGATCCAGGAGTTCCTGTCAGAGAGTATCATGGCACTGTTTCAAACTGTGCTAAATAAGAAAATTGAGCGGTGTGCATCTGGCTGTGCCAGCCAACTGCCCACCAAAAGAACATAAACCAGTCATTCTTCATGATGGACTGGTACATTTGTAAGCTGAGGTACTAAAGACTGAGTGTCACGTAGCATCTCAAGTATGCACCACAAGCATCTGAAGTAACTCTCAGCATTTCAAAATACATCCAGTAAAAGAAGGGAAAATAAAAATAGGAGACTGTATATCATAAATACAATATAAAATCATGAGACTTAAAAATTTACATTTTGAGTTTGATTATTGTGTTTTGAGACTGTTGACCATTTGCTATTTTAAATAAGATTACTTGTAGAAGTATAAGCTAAGGAACCTCCTTTAAAGGAAAGTATTTGAAATTGCTCATGTGCTTGTATGACTTCAGGGGCTAGCTGTAGAGTTAAAATACTAGCCAATTGAAAACCTTAGAGAATTGGCAATGTTCTCATTCTCACACCTCTTACAACCATAGGAGATTTCAATTCTTTTTATTTCAGTGTCAAATTTTGCACTGGCTGAATTCTGAGTGTGTTCTCAGGCTCATCTGCCCATTCTTCATTAATCCTCTCCCTATCCACCTCCCACATTCTCGTATAAATGGTTTGGCCTATCTGTCAGCCCCATATCTCACCACATGCACATTTTTCCAAAGACACAGGCAGTTATGTGGTAGTTTACTCATGTAAAATTACTCCAGCAACTTTGTAAGCATTCTCCTTGATTGGTTTCTGCACCCCTTTTAAAGTGTAATTATTACATACATGATGCAATTCATTTTCCCTTTTTGTTCCTCCTCCTTTATTAGGGATGAAGAAAGAGGGATTTGTGTTTTGCTTACTGCTTTCTCTGTATGGTAAAAAATCAGACAAATGTAAATCAATATGTGTTAGAACTAACCAAACACTGGGTAAATTCTTTATTTTGTTTCTCTTTGAGTTTTTTTTTTTCTGCACTGTTGCCTAATCAGTTTCAAAGGTTTATTTTTTGGTATGTCTTGATGAGTGACAGAGAGGTTTTCTGTGTTTAAAAGTTACATATGTATTTGACCAGGAGTCAAGATAGGATTACATTCAACATAATTCATTGATGAATACTTAGACTAGAAATTATTCTTTTAATCCATTAGTGAAAAATACATCCATGAAAAATTCCTGAGGATTATGCAAAGATATCCTTTAATCTGAATATTTTTTCAGTATTTTCTGGTTTTTGCTATCCGCTGTGGGATTTGTAATGCATGAATCAGCAGACAAAGTATGTTTCCATGTGGCAGTAGTCATCTCTGTCTGTATAGGAAGTTCTGAACTTTTTGTGTGAGTGATAAGACTGTGACACAAAATCTTCTAAAGATTTGTTTGAGCAGTGGATGCACTCATGTAAACAGGGTTTTAGATTAGATACTAGAAAAAATGTCTTCACTGAAAGGGTGGTCAGGCATCGAAACAGGCTGCCCAGGATAGTGGTGGAGTCACTGTTCCTGAAAGTATAGAAAAAAACATGTGGAGGTGGAACTGTTGGTATGATAAAGTGGTGGACCTTGTAGTTGGGCTCAATCAGCTTAGAGGCCTTTTCCAACCTTAAAGATTCTGTGATTCTGTGAAAAATGACAACAGGAACAGATATGCCCTATCGTTCGGAATATGTGTGAAGCTTATATGATCTGATTGCCTTTTGCAACTATGTAAGTGTTTACTGTAGGAAAAGAGATTCCTCATAGCAAAACATATTGCAAGTGCAATTCAGAGCAGATTAAAAATATCCTTATTGCCCTGCTGAATGGAAGAGGACAAGTTCAGCTGCATCTGGTGAAGCTAATATAGCAATGATGCAGAACAAATAGTTTCGGGTTACATGCTGTCAAGTGAAATACTGGAAAATGTATATGGAGCAAGCAGAAAATCAAGTCCTGTTTTTGGTAAGGTAATATGAGTAAATCAGCTTTTTCTAATATGATCCACATACTCTATCACATTTGTAAAGAGTGTATTTGAACAAAACTGTAATGCAGGTTTTCATGGTTTGCTTCATTAGTTAAATGATATGCAAGAGCTTTTCTAAACACATGTATCCCTGAAATCTGCTGTTCACTTGAATTTCAACAGGAAATTCAGCCTACTCTGAGTGTGATTAAATCAAAGAGGTTTCATCATCTTGCAGTGCAACTCAAAATACTGGTTGTGCATAGACTGGGACTCACAGCAGCCAGCATGCCCTGTACTGGGACACGCAAGCTAGGCCGGTAAAATAAAGATCAGTGTAGATAATAAAATGTGGAAAAATAACTAACTGGGACCTACCTCTCAGGGCCACATATTGGAAATAACTATGCTAACATATCTTGTTTAGGTGGCTAGACTGTGGAATTTAGAATTGTTGATCTTACTACCCCTAAACCAGCTATACAATGCTGATACTGGACACTTTCCACCATCATCTAATAATACAACATTTGCCAAAGAAACAGGAGATGGCAATCCTAAACATTTCCCATGTACTGGGATTTGAACCACAGCTGTGGTAGGCAATATAATTTACAGCATGTGAGAGCACAGGAGTTGGGGATGGGTAACACTGCTGATCTGTCCCAGGCTGAAGATGGGAGTTGTAGAAAGGTTTGAAAGAGAAAACCTAACTATCCTGTCCAAAGGGTGGTATAAAGTGGTTCTGTGTAGCATTTCCAGCTGCTAGACTAGATTTTTGCCCTCTCTTCTTCACTGCACCCCTGCTACCCTGCTCCAGAGCAGCAGCTGCTGCTGTGTGTGAGCAGCAAATCCTGAGCAGCAAGTCCCTGGACTCCTCCTTCTGCTGTGTGTCCCTACCATCTTCCTCTGCTGCAGCCCCACAACACTGTCACTCTGTGGCTGCAGTAGGGATCTCTCTTCTGGGATGGACACAAATGTGCATTTGGCACCCTGTACTGCAGGAAGAGCTGCTCTGTCTGTGATGGGCAGTGGGCAAGAAAATATACTCTGTAGGTTAGCTTAAAGCCTTGAGTCAGCAGTTGGTCCATGCTGGGTTATGTCTGTCAGAAAAGGTGATACATGGGATTCCAGTCCCTGTCATATTTCTGTCTTTTATCTAGCTGCTATCCAATGTGAAAACCAGTAGGATTTCTATTGTCTTCTGTGGTTTTGAAACGTGATAAAGAATGCTGCTCTATCTCCTGGTCAGGTTCTCAGTCTGGTGCTTACCCAGTCTTCTGGGCATCTCTGAAAAATCTCACGTGCTTACCCTGCACCCATGAAGTCTGCATCTTTCAGTCATGGACCAGTTGCTGATTTTGTTGTGTTCCAGAAGGTGAACTAGTTAGACTCAAAAGTGCGTTATAACTCTCCTGGAAAAGCGTGTAGCTGTATCATTTGTCTGTGTAAAAAATATATGGGTTTTCACCACCCCTGCTGAAATAGCAGGAGGTTTTCTGCCACAGGCAGGTATGGCAACTGAATGAGCAACTTCTGCAGTGCCCTGGAAGAAAACACAGCATGTGCTCCTTTTTGTAGCAAATCAGATGCTTTAGATGGTATAGAGACAACAGATGCATTTCCTTGGTGAGTCACTGAGCTTCCCTAAAGCCCCACATCTCCAAGGCTTTCTCAGCTGAGGTGAAGCATATTACACTGCTCCCAGTACAGTCAAAACCTTAAAGGCTTAGTCGAACCTATAATTAATTAATGCTTGTGTTAGAAGATACCTCACTAGATGAGCACCAAGTCTGTTGCTAATGATTTTAAACCTATGAAGAAACTTCCTTAAACCCTTTGAAATTGGCAATTATAATGTTCTGTCTTACATGGGAAAGCTTTGATCACTCCAGAGCAGGAAATAAATGCATGACTTAAACTGGAGAGATACAGTGACAGAACAGCAGCAAACTGTGAAATACAGTGGCATGGCAGAGAGCCAGAGGAAGATTTGCTGTTGCTCCTTCCAAAACTCAAATTGAAGTCCTTTCAGTATTTCTGTGTTGCATAAATGACTGTGAAAATCCTAGGAGGTCTGCAGTTGCATGTGAAGATAAGACTTAATTGAAGAATTTTTGCTTTCATGTCTTGTTCATTTTCTTTTAATTCCTATGCGATTACAAGGCTACATTCTGACACAGCTCTAGGAGTGAACCTAATGAAAATCTGACTTGTTCTGTCATAGGTACTTAAATATGATTTTAAAAAAATGGTGTTGAATATATCTGAAGGCCTATTGTTTTCTGTTCAACAGTATGAATACTTTGCAGAGAAACTAACTAGCTGCAGTGCAGAAGCCTTATTTTGGCTGTGGTGTTTTCTGAGAGCAAAACATGTGAAACTATCTGCTGTGCATGACTGATGTTTGTTGTGGGTTTAGCAATGCCATCCACCAAACTGTTTCTCTAACTTATTTAATTTTTAATGGGTTCATTAAAATTAAGAAAGTTCTTAGGTGTAAAGCAGTCTGGTATTTCCTTGTAAACTTTTTACTCTTCCTCAAATAACTTTCAGTTATTAATGTGTAGAAGAGAGCAATAAGAACAGATAAGAAAATAAAAATGCATTCTCCCTCATCATAGGGAACTGTATGTGCTCCGCTTCCCCTCCTTCTCTTTCTCAGCCCCACATCTGGATGTGAACCAGATTCCCTTCAGAAAATCCTACTCTTCTAGAAGCATGAACAGTTCTTGTCTGAGGGTAGGAGGGAGTACTGCAAAGCAGATTCTGGGTGATCATCACTCACTGCCTGTGGCAAGCATCCATATCTGAGATTATCATATAAATTCTGTTTGTACAACATACAGTCTCAATGCAGATGAAGTTCTGTGGATTTGTTTGCAATATTAGAAGTAAATTATTTTAATAGTTGTTAAAAAGTGAGAGCTGACAATGTTATTCAGGCTGTAATGACCACTGTAAGCTAAAAACCTGCAAGGAGCTTTATTGTTTTCAAAAGAGAAACGTGTTTCTTTGGCTGAAAGGTAATTTGGTTGGAATAATAGATTCTATTTATAATGAATACATCCCAAGCTAATGCTGCCTCCTTCAAAATTATACAAACCCAGGATTTAAGGGTAAAACTCGCGGCTCTTTAGCATGGCATACTGCTGCCTCTATGGACGGGACATAGATGTGTGTTATAGATTAAACAGGGACTGCTGGTTTTCACCAAAATGTACAGACCTTTGGTAGTAAGTCTTTGTGAAGAAACATTTGAAGGAGAGTTAAAAGCCTTGGACTTGTAAGGACTCTGTTGGGAAGAGTATCAGCATCCAACTGGGAACAGACAGGCTGGCATGGCAGGAAGTTCTGTAAGTTTAAGTTTTTTTCAGGGAAACAATATTTAGAAATAACTTTCAGCTAAATTTCACAATTATTTTAATTGGAGAAAACAGCTCTAAATTCTTTTTGATGCAATAGCTATAATGAGTACTATTTTAAGAATCCACCCAAGGCTCTAGTCATGAAAGAACATGTGCTTGACTGGGTTGCATTCACTCTATAAAATAAAACTGATGTTCTACTTGCAGCCCTAAAGAGAAAATCTCTATTCTTTTTCCTCCATGTCAGAATTCCATGATGAGTATCCTAGTTCTCTGTGGAAAAAAAACCCAAAAAACCCAACAAACTAAAAGAGAAACTAGCTGTAATTACCTATAGAAAAACAAAAGTTGGTAAAGAAAGAAATTGGCTGGAGAAGAGGTGTAGTACTGCAAATCTTGATCAAAAAAAATTCTTCTGCTCAGTTCTAAAGTGCGTCCATAACATTTTTGACCTACGTCTACTAGGTGTTACTATTTTCTGATATACATTGTACAACAAATAAATTTCTAGGAGCAGGGCAGTATTTGAGTGTGGCTTAGTGTGGCTTAGCCAGCGCTAAGCCCCACGCAGCCACTTGTTCACTCCCCCATCAGCAGGATCATGGAGAGAATTAGAACAATAAAAGTGAGAAAACTCATTGGTTGAGATAAAGATGGATTAATAAGGAAAGCAAAACCCCCACTCACAAACAAGGCTAAACAAGGAATTTTTCCCACCTTTCCCATGGGCAGGCAAAATTTCGGCCATTCCCAGGAGAGCAGGGCTCCATCACACATAATGGTAACTTGGGAAAACAAATGCCATCACTCCAAACATTCCTCCCTTCTTTCTTCTTCCCTCCACTGTGTATACTTAGCGTGATGTCATAGGGTCTGGAACCTCCCTTTGCTCAGCTCGGATCACCTGCTCTGACTGTGTCTCCTCCCAACCTCCCATGCACCCCCAGCTTCCTTACAAGCCGGGCAGTACAAATAGCAGAAAAGGCCTCGGCTCTGTGCAAGCGCTGTCCAGCAACCACAAAAACACCTCTGTATTATCAGCCCTGTGTTCAGCACAAATCTAAAACACAGCCCCATACCAGCCACTGTGAAGAAAATTAACTCTACCCAGCCAAAACCAGGACATAGGGTAAGAACTAGTATCCAAGAGCTACTCCTGCATTTAAGTGACTTGCATGCTCAGAAAGAAATTAGGAAAAGGTTAACTGCTATAGTATAGCAGCCTAAATTTCAAGAAGAGGATTGATTCCAATGCAGATGATCATCTGTTTTCTTTGATGAAGAAAAATAGCCAAAACAAGCCAAACGCCCAAAAATGTGGAGTAGTCAGGGTTTGCATGAAAATGACCTATTCAGCTGACACCAGTGTAGCCTCTCAAGAACCATAAATACAAAAGTCAATATTAAGATAACAATAAAATTGAAAAAACCTTTTCCCCTACAGTTATATTCTGTCATTGCCTTTCCTTTGAGTGCAAATATGGAGTTCATAAGAAACTGGACACATTTTAGTGAGCTAATAAAATTTGATCCCAGTATAAATGTACTAGTATATTGCCCATATAAGAGCAGTGAACCCATTGTTTTGGCAATAAGCCAGGCAGTGCTGGATAAATTAAAATGCAGCCCTTTCATCACTGCTTGATTTAGCAATTAGTTGACATCAAACTAGGAAACATGCACTAGGCAGGGTACAGAATGTGATTTCTCCATATTAATATTCTAAACACTTTTATTGCAGATCTATATAGCAGGCAGAATTAATGCTGATAGGATTTCCTCTGTTTACTAAAAAAAAATCCCATGTCATATTAAAGTGTTATTTTGCAGTTGCATTCCGCATAGCTAAGAAATTCTTTCACCCTTAATCTAATTATGACAAAATTAATAGTGACAAGCCTTGACAAAATAAGTGTGTGACAATTAATAAAAAATTGAGTAAGATATGAGGGAGTTTACATTGTTGATGATGACAGGGCTCAGCCTATATATCACCAGTTAAGAGGAATATGCTGAGGAAAGACAATCATAAAGATAAATTGCAAAATCTATATGAGACCCTGGGGACTAGGAAGGTAATGATGTAAAAAATCAAATCTGAGATCTGGGCTGAGGCACAGATATGTAGGTGAACAGCAAAGCTTCGATTCGATACAAGAAAAAGGAAATGTTTGAGAAATTATCTGTAAGTTACATGTGGCCTCAGAGAACAATTCATCCATCATTCAGTTAACTGCTGACAGCTTGCTTTCCCTGGGGAGTTAATTTGATGGCAACCTCCTGCCCTTAGCTGTCATTTTTATGGGAGCTGAGAAGCCTATTCCTACCCCAATCAGGCTTTTTGTGCTCACCAGACACCCAGCATGCACAGAAGTAGGTGCCTGCCATGCTGGGACAGAGAGAGCCACCAAGGGTGGACCAGAGAAATCAATGTGGCCATTAAAAGGAAGCTCCTGGTCAGCTCCCAAGATGGCCCCAGGAAGGGAATTTGAATGCTTTGACAGCTGAGCCATCCCTCAGCCACTGCCAGCATTTGTTCATCGGTGATACAGGAGCCTGCCCTAGCAGCACGTGAAGGCATGGGCCCCTGCACCAGGTTGACCTTTGTGTGGTAGGTGTATGGGAACAGCTTATAGAGAGCAATTAAAACATTAGAAATGGGCGCATATAAAGTAAAAGTTGGCAGGGAGGTTAAGTGGACAGCTTAAACTTTGAAGATGCAAAATAAAGCAAAATTCACAGGAAAAATTAGGAATGGAAGGAGAGGAAGAAAGAAAATAAACTAGAAGACAGCAGAGCAAACTCTGGGTCCTTTGAATTAACAAAGAACTTCTTTCAGAAGACTTCTGGGGTTTTTGTTCCAATAGCTCTGGGGTTTTTTGTATTTTAAGCTTCACATACGTGCTATAGTTTTGATTCAATTTTTTCTGGAAAGAGAGATGAAACACTTGTGTCCTGTTTTGGAAAGGTGTGATGATTTTGTTTTGATCTTCAGCCCAGAAGTAAGTTTTACCAATGAAGAAATAAAAATGGGTAGATACAAACTCTCCGGTGTTCTGCATGTTGGCCTTAAAAGTGAATTGGTTCAGGTATTTATAAAAAGCCACAATCCTTTCACAATGCTAAATCCTTTCATAATCCTATGAAAGCCAAGATACATTTACATAAAATTTGGAATTTACAGTAGAAGGCTAGACCATTCTTAGTTTTTTTCTTTCTAATCTCAGCTAAGATGTGTTTGATTGGTGCTGCAATAGGCCCTTTCCCCTGTTGTGCTTCAGAGTACAAGAAAAGGGAGAGTTAATGCTGATCCATATATTCTAACCATTCAAGTGCCAAAGGTGTTCCTTTGGGATGAAGATTAGAACTTCTTTTCTAATGCAAACTTTGATGCAGTTATCTATTTCTTGTTGAATTCAGTTACCTATAATACGTTCCTCCTGAGAACTTTAAAAAGGCACTGCTTACACAAGTTGATGTGGCCAGCACACCCCTCCAAGAGATGTGCCTTATTTTTCTAAAGTGAGATTTGCTTCCTGCTTTTTTCATATGCCATTCTCTTAGAGTGGGTGGTGGGTGGAGGAAGTTTAATTTCTCATTTTCTTTTCTTATTTTGCTTTGGTATATGTATGTAGGAACTTGTGCTTTGGAAAGGGACAGTACTCTTCATCACAAATTATATATAACTTTGAATAATCAACATTTGGAGCTTGGAAAATTTGCATTTCCTATAAATGAAGCCATATATAATTTATGTAATGCTTTTTCACAGAAAAGCTATATTTTTTTATGGAAAGAGTTACGCTGATGTAAGTCCCTTGAAGCTGATGATAAAACTGAAGTTACAAGTTAATGATACATAGTATCAGAGAATATTATGTGAAGTATTGAATACTGAATTACAGAAAGCTATGTGGATATATGAAATGTATTTGTTATTAGTGATAAGTATTTATGGACTGAAATCTTGACACAGGGTGTCAAGATACTTGATTTCTTTCTTGATTCATTTTCAGAGTAGAACTTAAGGTACAAATTCAAGATTACCATTGAAGTCCCAGACAGACGTTACTACATATATATGCATGCATGATTATTGATGTCAGTTTAATAATTCTAGAATTCTCCCACACACATAATACATGGTTGAACAATTTACTCAGAATAAGCAATGCCTCTTACTGATTTCCCTATTTTCCTTTACTAAGAAATGTATTTTATTGTTTGGAAATCATTCTTATACCCTAAATCAGGATAGGCAGATAATTTAGAGCATAAGAGATGGATTGCTTTAAAGGAGAATAGGGTATGAGAAAAATTTCTTTCGTTTTATTTGTGGAAATTGTGTTCAAGGCATTGGAATTTAAGACATCTTAGATAATTAATTTTTTGTATTCTCAGATCATACCTGAACTTTATCTGATCAAAATCGGTGCATCAAAATGCTTCCTGTTTCCTTAATGGAGCTACAGTTTCTTGTGGAGAGGGTGTGTAAGGGAGACAAGGAGCTTTACAGTTAAAACTGTTACATGGTAGTCTGACTTAAAAGTATTCAGGACTTGTCAAAGAAACTAGCAATTAACTCTGAACTCTGTAAAATTTCTATCCTTAAGTATAAAAGAGACATCTCTTCAGTTTGTAATTATCTTCATGGGCTCTAAAAAAATAGGCTCCAGATAAAGAAAAGCATTTCCTTTCATTAAACCCCACGAGTACTGTTATATGCAAAGGTCTTTACTATGAAAATATTGTTTAACTTAAAACCTCAGTGTGATTCTGTGAGGAAAATATGTATTTCCCAATAAATATGTATTTCATTATTGAAAATTCCTCCACTTGTGCATAGCAGAGTCATAGGAAAAGTTTTTTAGAAGCAAAAGCTGATGAAAAAGGTTTGGCAACCAGCAGAGAGAGGGTTTTGTGGAGGTAGGACATGATGTCAGTTAGTCCGAGACGGACTCAGAGGGGTGGAAGACTGAAGATTAGATGACACTAAACTCAGAAATATACAGTGAAGCATTTTCGACACACTGTACATTCCTCAGTGCCTTTGGAGTAAGAGGTTGTTCAGGTAAGACACTCACCTTCATGTTATAACATACCCTTGACCAGAAGGTTAGCCTGACGGACCAATACAGATTCCTCATAAAGATGTGATTTTCTCCTCAAGAGCTATGTGGAACCAGCAGGTGTATTGCTGCTTTTCAGGGAAACATTTTGAAAGGGATTCCTGTCATTTAAGTGCACAATATCATACTGATGCCCTGAGTTTTAGCTTTCTTGTTTTTCAGATTCTGTGCTGCCTAGAGGTGTAGTTCTGAGCCTCATATTAAGTGCTGGTAAGCTCTCTTCAAAGAGTAGGTAAACAAAACAAATCCTTTTCCTGCTGAAGACCAAGGACAATTTTTAGTCCCGTCTCTGTTTCAGGTCAGCCTTCCCAAGGCATCAGTAGAAGCATTTTAATTTGGAAGTCTTGAATCTCCCAAAGTTGTTATTTAAAAATTCCTAAAAATGATATATTAACGTAGTTATAGTAAATATGTGGGAGACCTTTTCCTGGCCTCTCCTCTTTCAGAGTCCTTGAATGCAAAATTGCAGTGATGTCTTACAGACCAAAACTGATTTCAGTGGTGTGTTTAAAAAAAAAAAAAAAATTAAAAAAAAATTGTTCTGTGGAGAGCAGAATGTTTGTCAGTCTAATTATGGCAAGGTCAGCCAAGCCAGATTGCATTGAGCACACCTTATCGGTCAGATGAAGGTATTACATCTTCATTTTGGTTTATGTCTGACAGACGTACTTCTGTGACTTGCAGAGTAATTTTTTGACATAAGAAGTCCACTATTATGTCATAAAAGAGTACCATTTTTATTGTACATAGGGTATTCCCAAATGTTTGCAGCTACTTAGTCTAAGGTAGTTGGATAGTGATTATTTTAAAAGATAATTTTAATTACCCAAAATTTTTTTTTCTTTGCTGTTTAACTAATTTGCAGGGGTTTTACTGTAAACTGTATTTTAGGAGAAAAAAGTATGTATTGTTTGAAACTCCCATCACAATATTCATGTCACTGAAAGCTTGGCTGCCTGGTTTCTCTGCAGACTTATGTAAATTTTCAGGGACCTTGTGTGAATGGAAGGAGTCTGAATTTGTGTCCATGGTAATCTGTTCAATGTGTAGAGGAAGTTACAATGGCCTTAGCCCATGAAAAGGATCAGTTGTTTTCATGGAAAGCAGTCAAGACATGCTTTGAATTCAGATAGTCAACTTAATCAGAGCTGGACTTTGTTTAGTAAGGGTTTCTCTTTGAAAGAGCTGAATGCTGGTCACCTGCTACAATCAAAATACATCATTCATCTGTAAAGGGGCATAAAAATTTAACAGTTAGCTGAAGAATGGATACATCCCCGAAACAAAAGAAAGAAAATCCTGCAGTAATTTAGAATCTCTACTTGGGCATGTAGAAGCATGAAAATGCCTTAGCTTTCCGGGCTCATTACCTGCCTTCAGCCATGGGTAGCTGAGTGGATTCAGACTGTGCTTCTTTAGGAATGGAAATTCAGCAGTGCTTGTCTTTGCTGACTGCTGGCTGTGGTGGGAGTCCTGCCTGGGCAGGACTGGCCAGCACACCTGGTAGGCAAGACAGAGGGGTTTGAACAAATGTGGGAATGCAGAGTCATATATCAGCCATCAGAGGACATAACAAGAATTCAAGTCCAGTCCTCTACCTTAGACAAAATGGTTTTGCGTGGTACAGCTTACAGCCCTGGTAAGAATAAAGTGATTGAAACTATATTTATCTTTTGTCTTTACTAGAAGAAATCATGTAGCATTTGGGTTTTCCCCCTGCATTTAAATGAAATTTCAGTACAAATATTAGAAGTATCATTAGGCAACCTATGTTTATTTGACTAGTCAGCAGAGATTTAATTTGAAAGACTGAATAATTTGAAAAAAAAAAACTTGTCTCAGCTTCATCTGTTTCAGCTAGTGAAAGTAAAAGATCCTTCTGCTCCATATCTTAATTAATCAGCTGCAGAATATTTCCAGAGATTAATGGTAGATTTGTATTGGGGATATCTTGCTTTTGATGATGAGAAGGATGACAAGGTTAAAAATAGTAAATGCAATAGTGTAAGAAAATAAACATTCAGTATCTATTATTCATGCAAGTTTTTCTGCAGCATCTATCAAGTGCTACTTGAACATTTTCCATGTTACCAATGTTAGCGAAATAAATTTGCCTTATTGTTGCATGAAGCTGCATTTAGAGAGCACTGTAACTACATTTCTTGGCCTTCCTTGAAAATGGCATTACTCAACAGTTTTACAGTGGGAAGAGACAGATCTTTCAATGCAGATCTGAATTAAGACAGCAAGGACACCTGGTACTTAACCCTAACCCATTTTAAGAGCTGTAAATTCACAGAATTATTTTCATAAGAACTGCTGTGCCCTGTGCGTGTCCACCAGGGGAGATGTTTGGACATTAAAATAGGAAACATGGAAGCTGCTCAAGGTGTAAGAGAGAACACTGATGGACAATTACCGTGTAAGTAACAACATAATTTCATCCAGGCAGAGGTAAAACACTTAAGTTCTGTAATGGCTGGCGTTTTTACTGGAAATTTAAGTTTTCTTTTTCCATGGGAGGAGACAGTGGCAGCATGGATTTCCTTAAAAGTTGCAACAAAAGATAAGAGCATAGGCAGACGTATACTGTTAGGGAGTATCTCAGATGTTTTTACTGAGGAAGTAGGCATCAATGGCCAGATCAGGCTATTCTCTTAATTCTCCATCTCAAACGCAATTGGATAAAGCAGAATTTCTAGAAACTGTTCAGGGGAAAACAATAATAGTCATTTAAATAAAACTTTGTAGAGTAATTGGGCTGAACTGTACAATGAGGAATCACAGAACTGGAGCATTTGAAAATGCTATTGCCCACAGCATGAAGGGTGTACTCTGTGCTTTTGGTTAGGCCAAAATCTGCTCTACCCTATTCTCTTACAAGGCTAGTGAAAGACAATATTATCTAAAACCAGCATTTGCTCTGTGAACAAAGATTACAACAAAAAAGTAAGCATCATGTGATCCCAGTTCTATAAGGTAGCTGCAACGGATGGATCTGAGATTTTTCCTTTTATTCAGTATACCACTTCACAGTCATGTTTTGCTTCCCTGGTGGAATTTCAGAGACCTAAGGGGCACATTGCTAAAGAGCATCTAGGGACACACTCCTGTGAATTGAAGCAAGGGAAGAGTCAGTCATATCACTTTATCTAGCCATCTTCTTAACTTTGTTGTTTACCTGGATATAAAAGTAAATTGTCTATCAGAGGACAGTGAGTGATATTTATTTTAAGTTTGAATAGTAGTTGTATTTCATCTAGGCAAAAGGCTGCCACTGTTTCAAACACCATGGATCACTCATGTGGTATGCAAATAGTAGGAATAGCTATGTTGGGTCGTCTCTGAATTCGGTATTGTGTGACAGAGGCTAGTGCAGATGTTTCAGAAGAATGGTCATGAAATCATGCAGTAGGTAGAAGTTAAATAGTCCCCAATATTTTCTTGTATTTCTCATCAATGCTAGGTACCTTTCAAAATGTATTCTGATAAGACCAAGTATTCCTGCTAATCCTTATAGTTCATAATAATCCTTATTTCAGTCTTCATTTAGCTGTTATCCTGAGCAGTTTCTTGCAGTCATAATTGCCTAGACAGATGTGAATGAAGTGAATCCTTTCACTGCTTTCCTTACTTTCAGCCTCCTCATTAATGCCCCCGGGTGTTCTTGTTCTTCCAAAGAGATGGGAACAAAAGTTCCCAGTCTTCATCTTAACAACATTCATTATTCTTTATATTTGTTTTCTTTCCAAAACAAGCATTCTTAACTTTTTCCATCTTATCTAGAACTTTTCCATGGCCACTTTCATCAATGTTCCCTCTCACCCATGTTACTGTGCTTAATTGTTTTCAAGAAGGCAAGTTCAGTACAGAATGCAGTTTTTCAGATGAAACCACACTGGTGATTTGTTTTAAGGGGCAATAATATTTTTTCTTCACCATTACTCAAGTATTTCCAAATTTATGCTTGGACTCCAGCTATACATTGAATGAAGAACTTGATTTAGCTGTCCAGGGATGCCCTGGTCTATGCTATCAGCTGATAAAGTTAATTTGAAACCCAACAAAGTAAAAGAAGGGGGTTTTTCAGTGCTTTTTTTCAATTACTTCTTGCTGCTGCTTCTGTCAAAGCTAATCATAATTTGGCATTGTTACACATTTTCCTTGCCTGTTACAGCACTTTGAATTTCTTGAGACCATAGTCTTACCCAATCTGATTAAATGAAACCTCAGTGCATCCCAACATTTTGCCATATCCTCTTGTATCTTACAACCGTTTCCCTTTCTGGAAAATTAGCAGACATTTTTAAGAAATGTTGCATTTCTGTTTAAACTATAAATATTTTTATTTTGGGGAACTCTTTAAAAAGCTTGTGCATTTAATTACTAAAGGTAAGTGACAGTGTACTATTTTGCCACCCATGCTGTCCCTTGAATATCAATTTGGATTATGGTGCTGTTATCACTCTTTAATGACTCATCTGCTGTTCACTGGATAACCTGTCTGCTGTGCATATTAGAAGACAGGCTTTGGCTTGTTTGTGTTCAAGAGGTACTTTTCAGATTTGCACCAGCAGTGTTACTCTAAGCTTTGTCCTGCCGGGCCGTTTACCCATTTTACTTGTGGTCATTGAAGTCATACTGGTTTGTTACATTGTGCTGATCATTTCATCCTGGTCCCCCTTAGGAATTCAATTTGTTTTTCTTTGCTAGCCTTTGTGACATAGCCACATATTATAGATACAAAATATATATTTACGTTTATATATATTATATATATGTACATAGTATATCTGTTATTAGGGGTCAGACTTGTTCTTTTAGAGTCAGCTGCATGTTCCCCTCCTCTCAGCAGTTTTATTTTTTCCAAGGTAGTCTCCAGTGCCTAGAAATTTAAACCTTCCTTGCTCACTCAAAGAAGTGAGTTTTAGCTCTCTGCTCATTTTGTCTGTTTGCACCTTCCCCCCTAAATTGAAGCACTTATAAGAAAACAGGCAGAGAGAGGGCTTCTTCTAAGGCTATACATAAACTTCCAGGCCGTTCCCTATTCATAACTCTGCATTTCTAGGCGTGGTATGTAAGTCAGGCTTCCTCCCTAGCACAATGGCAAAGTGTCTAAATGGCCCTAGGACAAAGCACTCTAATTATGTGCCCAACGAGTACTCACAGCAGACACTCTGAATCCAGCCTATTGAAGTTTTTCCCCGTACCATAAAACCTTTATATAAATATTCATAAGAGAGAGGGAGACAGGCAGACATGCTTCACAAGCTGCTAATTAATGGCCTTACCCGTGGTTTTATTGCTCTACACCTAAACCAAGGGCAGACTGTGTTTATCAAGGGCTTTGAGGATTTGGGGAGCCTGCAGTGAGAGTTCAGTGTTAAAATCCTCTTCTGGTACTAATTCTTCATCACTAAAGAGCCAAAACCTCTTAGTTCTGTTGGAAGTTGAGATCTGAACCAGCAAAAAGTTTAGGCAGGTGAATTCCCAATGAGGGAATGACTTTATCAGTCCTGGTGTAAATTCACAAGCTCTTTAGTGCATTGAAACCTAAGTACAAGATCCAAGCAGGCTCATCCTGCTAACGTACCATACATTTTTAGATAATGTTTTCCTGATTCTGGTTGCTGTTAAAAATGTAGCAATTAATAATTTTATTAATTTGCTATAAAAATAATTCAATCATGGTACATGAGTAATTAAATGGTTTTCTAGTTAGGTACGTTGCATTTAACTTCTTCACGTTTCAGTGTTTAGTTTGTAATGCAAATTTGCCTATGAATCACAGTGACATTCCCAGGCTTCTGGATTGTCATTTCAAAGATTTAATTTCTCACTATTAGAAAGTCACAGTCAATTTGCAGTTGGTTATTGAGTGTTGACAGCTGACTGCAACAAGTATGAACTTTTAGTGGTATTGAACTAATGGGAGCCTAGGAGGAGTTCTGCAATAGGATTCTCAGTTCAAATTGTGTTACACACTCAGTGTAGGATTGCAAGTAACAAGAGGTCAGAACCTCCATTTTGTGGTTCAGTGCACAAATAAAGGCTTTTCGTGGAGTGCCACCACCACCTGAGACCTGTGAAAATGCTTTTCGCTGTCTTAGCGAAAGATTGTATTCTATGGGGAAATGGTTATTGTAGGAAGGTGAAATTTCATGTTTCTAGTGATTTTCAGACTATGTTTCTATCATCTTATGAGACTATTTTTTCCACATTTTGGGTCAAATCTTGCTTAACTCAGTTTATGTCTTGTGAAAAAATTCAACTGGCATTAGAACTGAAAGAATATGAACTAACAAAATAATGTTGTGGGTTTATTTTTCTGAAATCACAAATCTGCATTTTCTGCTATTACTGTTATGTAAAATGTGCATAAAGTAGACATTAGGAGGATGGTTAGGTGATGGTTGTATGCCACTGTATAGTGGTTTTGTGCTCTGTCTGCATTCATGTGGGCCTTGTATTGCTTCCAGTAAGATTTACCGTCCCACTCCAAGATGAAGAGCATATTGATTAAATACAAATGAGCAAGATACATGACTATATAGATCGTGCAAAATATCTGATCAAAACATCTCACTCTCGACTTCCAAATATTATTAGTATCTGAATTCCAATATTGTCTTTGAATTTTCAGGTTTGTAGGTAATTGGTACAGGACTAGGAAGAGATTCCTATTTCCTTCATGGTACTGTCTTGGGCATACATAAAACTATGAGACAGACTGGCCCTAAAACTTTTTCAAATGGTCACTACAGAATAGATAAAAAATAACTGAAGAGAATTAAAATTGAAGTCAATAAAGCAAATGTGAAGAAAATAGATTTTTAAATTGTCCTGCCTTATTTTGGTATCCCCCTCCCCTTTTTTAAAAATAATTAAATTTGTATCAGAAAAGAAAAAAAGCAAGTGTCAATATTGCTGTAGTTAGCTACAAGAAACAGTCACATCCAGGAGCAATCAGTACGCTGTATTGTTTTCAGGAATCTGTGAAAGTAAAAATACTGTTCTGTAGAACAATACACTATATTTGTGTGTGTTTGATGAAGTAGGGGACCAGATACTGAGCATTTGCGTTTAAAAACATGGGTAAAACATGCTGGTCAGCAAAAGTCTAGTGGGATCTCTCGGTACCTGGATTGTATAAAAATACAGCAGTGGTGTGGCACTCTACCTGCATGGTGTAGGAGTTGGCAAACACAGAGGAAGGCCCTGATCATCCTCTGGAATTTTAAGCCATCCCCCTTTTTTTTGGTGCTCTTTTATTTTTATGTAACTTCCCAAAGTAATAATAAGAAGCTAAAACAATGTCATTTAATCTGTCTGTATTAACTTTTTAAATGAACCTCAGAATAGCTGAAGTGAAATGGTAAAATTATATTCCACCAAAAGCAGAGGCCATACTAATTAAACTTGGGACTGTGTGTCCTTGGTAGCTGTGAGATCTGGACAAGGATTATGGGAACCTCAGCCCCACCCAGCAGCACCAGACCCTCATCAGTCATGCTCTTCCAACTGCCACCATCTCTGAGCAAAGCTCAAAGATCTGGGAAAAATTCTGGCTGAGTGCACCAATTTTTTTTTTTTTTCTGACCTATGTGACATTTACTTCTTTTTTCCCAGTAATTTCCTGGTTTAGGTTGTGCCATAGAGATTAAATTCAATATACATTTCAAATATACTGTGGTGAAATCTCACTTAGAGATAGTACTTGGACTGTAGGTAGAGTCAACAGGTGTGGTTTGGCTTATTCAACAATGAGTTTCCAAAGGCTTTTGTAATTTTATACAGCAGGAGTCCGACTGAAAAGTGACACTTAGGCAAAAAACAGACAACCAAGTCCTGAAAAGGCTAAGAAATAAATGCCTGACTTTACAGATACTTGACTTCTTTTGCTGAAAGTCTCCTGAATGCTTAAAATTCTGCTTTAGAGTTTGCTGAGTTTTATTAGTCTGGATAGCGGGGAGCAGCCTGGAGTCATTTTCATATCTAATGCATATTTCTAATTTTAAAAATTAATGATCTTTCAGGCGTCCTTTAAAAATTAAACGTTGTCAGTATAGGTTAAAAGACAAATTTGTAGTGTTAGGCTCCATGTGAGCTATTGCTGACACTAATTCTCCTTTTCTGCATCCTACTGGCTTGAAAACTCCATGAATATCAGGAGACAGGTTCTTCTTCCTCTGACTGGGGAGAGGTGAGTCTATGGGGCAATTGCTCCTTAAGAGCACCCAAGGGGCAAGTACAAGGCATCTGCAGGGGCAGAGGGAAGGTACTGCCCTGTGCTCGTGATAAGGGGAACTGAGGACCTGTAGGGTAAAAGGCAGCATAGATTTTGTATCAACTCAGTGTATTGTTAAATAGATATCATGAATGAATTTTAAGGTAATTGCATTATTCTGATTATTTTGTCTGTGATCCCCCTTATGCCACTATATTAATAGTTCTGCTGCATTCTAGTAAGAAAAGAAAGTTATTTAAAAAATCATAGCACAAACCCATAATTGCATGTCTTTGTTTTGAATTTGGTTTGTGTTTCTAGTGTGCCAGTGTTTGTCACAATTTTCTCTGTTGTCTCTAACAATCATGAAACACTGTTTTCTTTTACAAATTATATGTTTCTGTGATGAGTTGCAATAAGGAAGTGGCTAAGGAAAAGAGTAAACGTGATATTTAAAACATGATATTATAATAAGGAAGAACAATATGTATGTGAATGTATTTATATTATTTACTCTTTGATAAATCCTTATAGATGAACATTTATGTGGACATACTGATGCACATATATATATATATATAAAATTGTTAGGATTTGTCAAAAAATGGCAGGTTGTATATTGGTTCACATATTTTTATTTGTTTTGTTTTTATTATGTTCGTATATTTGTTATGAAATAGAGACGGATATTTTTAGAGATATGCAGTTGCTATTGGGTTTTCATGATGAGCTTTGGAATTTTTCCGTCTTGATGTTGTGGTTTCCTCAAGGGAGTAGAATGATGTTGGTATTGTTTTATAAAAGGTATGTGGCATAATCCCTAGACTTATTTGAATACTTGTAAGAAAATCATCCAGAGCAACCTCTCTCTTCCCCATGGTTATTGAAAAATAATTTCATTGAGACTGTAAAATGACTGGAGGGATAATGGTTGAGTAGAATTTGCAATTCCAGCATCAAATAAATGGGAATTGAAAATATAATTAAAGACTTCCTCCTGTAAGGAATATCTTTCTCTTAATACTCCCTCCACCAGCATCTTCAAAGGATCCAGTCTAAGGCTGTTCATTCAGGTCCCCAAGATGATTTTAGCCATTGAAATATTTTGCAAAAGACAAAATTTCTAACAGCTTGACTTCACAATCCCTACTGTGCTAGAAAAGCATTTATTTCAGGAAATGCTCCTTTCAGGTGGCTTGCATAAGGCTTCCTCTCAAGAGTTTTAGATAAATATTGGCAAAAATTTAGAGCTTTACTGGTTGGTAGCTGCTAATGTTAACAGACAGAGAGGCACTAAAGAAACATGATTTTTAAAAAGCCACAGCTTTCCAAAAGCCAGTTAAACGTGAAAACTGGGAGTTAGGATATAGGAGTTAAATTTGTTTTATTTTTCACTGCACTTTTATCACAATGTTTCTTGTTTGCTGGAAAGGGAATTCTGAATGTTTTTACACTTAGGTCTGAAATATAAGAAGCAGAGCACATATTCTTCATTCCTAATTATATTTATTGCAGTACTTGACACATGATTTTGCTAGAAATTGGGATAATTTAAGTTATTGGAATACTTAGAATGTTGAAGAGGATTATGCAAATAAAATTATGTTACCTTTACTATTTATGTTTAAACAAAGTTCAGTAGCTTTTATCTCTTTCTTACTTCTCTGGTACTGCTATAAGAAAAATAAATTAATCTTGAAATCAAATGTCTATAGGTTCCCTGACATGAATAATTTCTTGTTTTTTCATGTGTGGTCTGGATTGACTTTTTATTTGTAAGATTCCATGAATTTACATGTGCTGTGTTAAAAGACTCTCTGGGCATGGGGAAAATAATCTGGGTAGCAACAGAGTTATAAAAGAGTATGTGTTAGGAATCACTCCTTGGTACCTGCTTTTTTTCTGTATCAGTTCCAGTTTCTGTCATAAACACCACCCTGGTTCAGTTCATACATGGGGCAATGGTATAACATTTTTGGGGAATTACAGTCTTCCTATGTCCCTCCTGGTTTTGGCTTTGGACACATTTTTAGGTACTTCAGCAGCAGTCTTTTCCTGTAGTTTTGCAAGGCTATCTCATTCTGCAGGTCCTTGAATTATTGATAAATCTTTGTGTTTAGCCCAAGGGCTTCACAGGCACCTAATTTCCCCCACCTGTGCCTTACTTACACTGGTAAGTACCACTCTCCCATCTAAAAGCTGTCCTGTTACCTTGGTTTTGGTGGGCAGACTCTTCAATGCTGTGTCCATGACCAGAGAAGCCCTAAAGTTTGCTATGGATAATGCTTCAGCTATTGGGAAATGACTGTGTGGAAAACGGCTGTGTGAACTCTATCAGATCATTTGGGTGTACAAGATCCCAAGTGGAAGGAAACATCTAACATTTTCTACTACTTTGCCTGTAGTCAGAGTGAAGCTATCAACCTGTAATTTAACCATGTTGAGTCATACCCTAGAATATGCCTCCCAATTTCCACTGGCTGCTTAGGAATTTCAGGGCCACTCTAAATCTCAGCATGTAAAATCTCAGAGGAGCAGAACCTAAATTGGTCAAACTGGAGTCCGTGTTACCTTTGCATGTGTGAATGCATTGGAAAATCGTGATTAAATGTGATTTATAATCCTTAGCTGATGCCATAGTTATTATATTTTTAATTCTGTTCACTAGGCACTGTTCACTGCAAAGTTGTGACAGGTGAAGTAAGCAGTGTGCCTATTAATATTCTGGTCCTTAAAAATAGCTACTTTAAAATTAAAACAGTCAATCTTTTTCTTCTACTTTTTCTTCCAATTTCTTTTTTTAACTTAAACACAATTTGTGTTAGTAAATAAACACAACAATGGCCAAATTATAAGAAGAGTTTTATTTTGGCTTTATATTTAGTGCAGGAAAAGTCTCACTTGTCAATATGTAATGGAATGAGCAGCCTACACTCAAGTGTGATGGACGGAAGTGACTCTATATATACCCAATTATGTCCCAAAGCCTGAAATAAGCCTACATAGAAGAAACTGTGGGTAAAAAAGGATTTTTAAGTTGCGCTACGGTTGTGAGAGTTCTCAGACAGGTCTTGACAGAGACCAGACACTTTGACTTTCACGAAAAAAAATATATTAAATCGTAGAGATGGGTTATTAAAGTGTTTTTGTGTTGTTAAGAATTTTACAGATAGCACTGCAGAGTGAAATACATTCAGAAGAAGAAGGAGATCTTACTCAGGCAAATGTAGATCATTCTGTTAAAGGGATTTGTAGTTATCTACTGTCTTTTAAAACTTCAAGACTGTTACCAGATTGTGCTCTGAATCTTTTAATTTCCTCTGTCAGTATTAATTAGAGTTGTTTCAGTTGAGGCAATGAAGCTACACCATTGTAAGATTGATGAAAGGCATAGAAGTGGATTCTATGACCTTCCTGTCAGTGAAAGAGGCTAAAATAAATAAATAAACTAAAATTGTGGAAGAAACAATCTGTTTATCATCAGATGTGATTTTGAACAGTTTTACCTCTGCTTAATGTTCTCAGAAGCAGAACCCCTATAATGAAACTCTGTCCGATCTATTTAATTGTATTCTTTTCATATTTGACAAGCACCAAGCATCCCTTTTGTTAATTACACGCAGCTTCTTTTTTTAAAAAATTTTTTATTATGCCATTTTTGCAGTTTATCTTCCTCCCTTGAACTTTGCAGCAATTTTGTCTGGTGTCCCACTTCTTAGCCACTAGCCATGCAAAGATTGTCTTTCGCTACCCTGTATAAGCATTGCTATTACCATACCCTTTCAGTTTGTTTTACAATTCCTAATTCTTCTCCAGTGAAGATCGGTGTATCTTAATCTACAAATAAGCCACTTGGGTGATAACCCATCTCTGATAATAGCCAGTGCCAACTGATAAGGCAAGTGGATTAAAAGAGGGCAAATATGGAATGAGAATTTCCCAGTATAATCCTCCCAATTTCATCAATAGACTTAGTGAGCTGAAAGTGGTGTCACTGTGTTTAAGAAGTGTTTTTGGATTTCTCCTTCACAGATTTTTAAATCATTTCCAAACCTGTGTAATCCTGATATTCATAGCTTCCCACTTGTGCAGTCGGTAATACCAGTGTACATAGCTGAGCTCTCATGAGACTCAATTTGCTTGAAACAAGACTTTCTGTGTTCCTCAAAGAGAAGATTATCACAGTTTTCAGTGATTGCTCATCCTTGCTAGTATTCCAAGGGTTCCTGTGCACTTCCTTGGCCTAAGAATCATGCATTGAATCTTCCCCATGTAAATTGGAATTTTAATACTAGCAAAGCCTTTATCTCCATGGCTATACTGCATTGCCGTTATCCACTTATACCAGATTAATGCTTATGACTTTGGAATCTATCCTCTTTGCTCTCCAATTAGATTTTAGGAGAAAAGTATTGAATGGACTGTCTATTCCAGGACCAAATCATGTTTGTAATCTCAATGCATAGTTCATAATGTCTACCCGTACTGTACATGCAGAACACCAGTGTCCTATTTGTAGATGTCACTAATGCTGACATTACTTAATGTGTCCCAGTTCCCATAAATAAGTCATTCTGGTGTCAGAATCTCATAAATGCCAGCTCCAATGCAGGTGCAACTCACAAGTTCAGGCTGAGTGGAGGTAAAACCACAAGGAGGTTATCCCTTTTTCATCTTGAGTCTGGCAGCTGTTGTGTCTTGACAGTGCTGTGGCACAAAACACATTAAGGGTAAAATTACAGTATCCTGGTATAAGTGTCAGTCCCAGATTATGCCTGAGCTTGTAGCCTTTGTTTCAAAGCAGCACGTTGAGTGCAGCATCCCCAGACTCTCAAGCACTGTCCTTAGAAAGCCCTTTTATACCAAGGCTTTGGAGAGGGATCTCTGGTGGATACTTGGAAATTGTTGTCTCAGCATCTCTGAGAGGAATTTCCCTAATAGAATTCAGAGGTTTAAGGTCCCATTTCCTTTTCTCTGTGTCTTTTTTTCTGGCACACAATGTCAAATCAACAGGATCTCTCTCACAGACAATTCTTTCTGTTAATCATTAAAGCTAATAATTTTTCACCTTCAGATATGCATAAACATATTGAGGATTAGAATGTTTCATTCACAGCGCTAAATCAAAAGGAACTCAACTGAAGCCAATAAGTGCAAAAGGAATATCAGACTCATATCAGAAAGAAGAAAATCTGGTTATTTATACTTTTAAACAGGAAAAAGTATCTACAAGATCTTATTACTCCTAGCACTTTGCTTTAACCAGAGGTCATGTTCTGTCTTTGCCCTTGTGACTGAACATGAGACAGGGTCAGTCACAAATCAGTCGGTCCTGTTACTCGTGTTTAGCAGGGGAGAATTTGCCACCATTATTTCTGATTTCATGGGCCTTGGGCACTGGGGCACATATTTGTTTCGACAGAATATCAAAAGAAACAAGTCTTTCAGCCTCACACAGAAACATTTGACTTTTAAGGAGGGTAGTAAAAGGAGGGGGGGAAAAAGCCTTTAATGATACCTTGCATGTCTCCGTAACAGGCATAGAAAGATAACCATAAAACTATTTAAAACATGATCCCAAAAACAAGCTGCTCCGTTTTGTGAATAAATCAACAATTTATGGAAACAGGTTCCGTCGCTTCCTGGAAACAAAAAGAATATTTAGGTTTTTTGCTTCATAAAGCAGCACCTCATCCAATAAAATTCAAACTATTTTAGGCACTGACTGGAGACGTCAGTCAGTGTCACAGGAATCATGCAGACTGTCAGGCTGATCAAGCTCAATCAGTATCATAGATTTATGTATAAAACCACAAACTTGACATCAGTTTTGCCTTCTTTATTTTTTTCTTATGAAGATGTTCTTCCCATCTTTTTTTAAATTAAATGCAAGGAATTTAAATACGGTATTTAAACAGAAGTACATGCTATCATATACCATCATCAAAAGGGATGTTGATTTGTTATCTTTAAATAAAATAAAACTAAAAAAAAAAATTATTTTTTTCCAGCTGGTGTCTACACTCTTAGCTGTTTAACACTGACAGTTTATACAGCAATAGAATGCATGGTTGTGTTTCCCAGGGCAATTTACACCAGCTGCTCAAGGGAACGATTGCTGCGTGGCTCAACCTCACACTCACACAGCACTTTCCTCCACCACTCCTGCTAGCTATAAATCTTCAGTCATTTCCCAGATGAAATTTGCTTTTCTTCCCCATTTTGCCACATATTTAAGGTGTAAAGAGACAAGACCAAAACCAATGAGAGACCCTGCAGATGCAAGAAGCTTCGTGGCTGTGAGTGTGTTGTGGAGGGGCTGTGGATGCACAGATGATGAGTAACAGAGGAAAGAAGGTGTATCAATTCTTGACATCTCCAGGAATCTTTAAAGACTTTCTGTTAGATTTACTGGGTCTATAAGTGTGTAATGCACCAAAGTGAACCTTGCCCCTTTTTTTTTTCCCTTATTCATTGAAACTATCACTCTTTGTTCATAAGAACTCCCTGTGAAATCTAAAAAGTAGTGGGAAGCTGTCATGTGCAGGCCCTGCTTTGCTTGCCTGTGGCTGCTCAACTGACTGCAGATTGTGGGAAGTAACAATTAGGAGGACAAAGGGTAGAGGAGGAAACTGGAGACATCAACTTACAGCTGTGAATCACAACTTATTCAGCTTTCTTTTCCATAATTAATTGAAGGAGCAGGCACAATGCGCATTGACTTCGAAATGCGGTCCACTGTTAATCCTTTTCCACTGCCCTGACTTACCTCTGAGGTTTGATCTTAGTCAGGAGTGAATGTTGTGAATTGTTACAAGGGATAGTTTGGAAGGGAGGGAGAAGGAGAAGACAAAAATATTAAAGGACAATCACATCACATGGAGGAGGTAGAAGTCTGGTGAAATTAATAAAACATGGACTTCAGATCGGTAGCAGAAAGTCACTGTAAGACAGACAAACATGTAAACTTGCAAATAGCAATTACGATTTAACATCCTGTAATCAGTACTACATTTCTGCATGAAAGAAAAAGAAATGGATGTTATGAAACTGTTTCATTAAATTATTTATTGCAGAGAATGAGCAGAATTCTGTGGCATTTTCTCAAGGAAGGAATCCATATATATGTTCAACATGCTCAAAGGCAAATACATCTTAGATAAGTTGTATTGTACTTCTCCAAAACAGTAATGAGGTTGGTTAACAGCTCTTGAAATGATCTCAAAAAACATGTATCTGCAATTTACATGCTTTAGCAGTTACTAGGGGACATAATAATCTATTTGCCCATATCACTGTGTTGCTAGAATTTCCCTAGGACTGGCATAAAAAGAATAATAGTGACAGTTATTTCAGTAGTCAGAGTAAGTCAAAGAGCATTTTTGCAGTTAGATATTTCTCTCTAGGAAAATACAACATCATTTAAAAATAACTAGTATCTAACCTCTCTCCATCAGATTTACGGACATACAAGTAATACTTTATCTATAACTATGCCAATGATAGAACACAATGAATTTTATTTCAGAATATTTTATTCATTATCTTTATCATTTATCTTTAATCAGCAGTACGAAGTTACAGAAAACATGTAAAGTCATGACCACACTGAAGCAAAAGTTTAACTGTCATTGACATCATTGACATCCTGGTTATCTTCTTTCAAAGGACAACACAAAATGGGATTTCTTTGTGGGAGAGTTGTATTAATTTTAAAAGAGGAGGAATGGTTGTGGGAAGGAAGGAAGGAAGGAAGGAAGGAAGGAAGGAAGGAAGGAAGGAAGGAAGGAAGGAAGGAAGGAAGGAAGGAAGGAAGGAAGGAAGGAAGGAAGGAAGGAAGGAAGGAAGGAAGGAAGGAAGGAAGGAAGGAAGGAAGGAAGGAAGGAAGGAAGGAAGGAAGGAAGGAAGGAAGGAAGGAAGGAAGGAAGGAAGGAAGGAAGGAAGGAAGGAAGGAAGGAAGGAAGGAAGGAAGGAAGGAAGGAAGGATTGGAAATCTTCTGTTTCCTTTGCTTGTGTCCTTAATATGCTACAATGTTAATGATATTTAGATTCAGAAGATTAACCAGAATTTATCATTTGAGGTCGAAGATAAGGACAAAGTAAATTATTCATCATTAATTAAAACAGTAACTATCTTGTTGAAGGGGGGCATGTCATCAACACTTCAAGGTCCTGTTAGGCTTCTGGTTTTAATGTAAATTATTACTGTTTTGCAGATTTGGTGTACGGATACTATAGACAACAGAGGAAATTGATTGAAGAGATTGATTGGTCATATACAGGTAAGCAAAACTGTCTATTGAATAAGTTAGTTCACTTTGATATTTTTGTGTTATTTTTAAGAGCCTCATAAGTCCGTACACCACTTACCATATGCCTAAACAATTGCTAAAGTGTAGGAAATGGAATCTGAAAAATACAGGAACGTTACAATAGGAGAGTATTTTCATCTGTTTAAGTAATAGTACATCTACATAATTACATCTACTACTTTTGGAAAGTCCTCATCCTTAGAACCTCAACCTGAGACCTGACTGATTTGATGAAAGCTGGGCCAGTAAATTGCTAGGTGCTCATTCATCATCTCAACATTACTTTTCTAGCAAATCTGAAAAGCAGTCAGAAAGGCTGAAACAAGGCACAGCACATTATGTGGGAAAGAACCTATCCGTGAACTTCTGCCCTGCACTTGTGAGCACTTGAGCATCCTTTCCAAGTCCCACCCTGACTCTCCTAAAAACTGTCACTCTGTCTCTCTTATTTACATGAATGAGAAAGAAATCCCCTGAAATTCTTCTTGACTACTGCCTCATTAAAGGAGAACAATGGGAAATTCACAATTAGGCTCTTAGGTTCTTGTGTATAACTCAAGTGCTTTCAGTAGTACTGAAAAGGTAATGTTGTCCTAGGTGTCTTTTGCCAACATGTAGGAAGTCAGTTCTTATGGATGTGTGTAGGCTCTTATATTTTAAATTGCTTAAGTTACTGTTTCAAAAATACTAAACTATGAAAAATAAGGACTGTCAAATTTCAGTCTTTCATAGTTTTGATTCAAAATACATTCCTGTAGTTAAGGAAAATTACACCATTCTTTTTATTTCTCTCACTCTCCTTCTCATTTTCAAGACAGTTTTTATCTTCTAGTGTAAAACATATCTAACAAGTTTTAAGCCTAGAGAGAATTGAAACAGGCTAGTCATAAACCTTTCAAAATGAGATTTATAATGAAAACTCCCACTTACACAGATCGTAGTGCAAAATTCAAGCAGAAGATCAATCAATACAGTATTTCGTGTTCCAAGTTGATCAATTTTTTAATATTGTAGTTAGAGGACTGCAGGGATAAACCTCCTGGATTCCTGGTGACCAGAGGTCAATCTTTAAAGGATAGAAAATGGGGTTTGTTTAGGATATCAGAGGATATAGCTCTTCGCTAGGCTGAACAGAGCACCCATGCACTGTGCAGCTGCTGGTCACCCTTGATGGATGCTTTGTACAGAAAAATAGCACAGACTTGGCATGTCAGATGATCCATACCTGTTGTTTCTCTCCCTTAACGTGTGAGATACCAGTGTGTAATCATCTCAATTCAAATGCTTTGCTCTAGGGACTCCCCAGTTGGCAAAGCCTTTCTCCCCATTCAGACGTGTGCAGGAGCTCTGCCTAGCATCCTGCTGCTCCTGTAGCTGCCCGCCCAAGATCCGGCATCCTGCCCTGCTCCTGCCACCTCCCTAGGCCCTGCTGCACTATCTGTGTGCCCCCAGCATTCCTGAACAGCTGACTGCATGTGTGGTCAAAAATGCATAGTCAAAGCTTTTGGGGAAGGGTGCATATAAGTCAGGCACTCAGAGATTAGGGCTAGCAGCTGTTTGGAAGCTGAATATTATGGGATGCTTTGCTGAAATGCCAAGTAATTGGTTCATGGCAGAAGGTGGAATACACTAACCCAGCTTTCCCGAATAAAAAGACAGCCTTCCTGATTGTGAAAAAAAAAAATAGATTGTGCTTTGGAGGCACAGAAGTATAGAGGCTGACACATAACGGTTTTGATCTCCTTCATTTATAATAACTTAAATTATTTTATTCCTGAGGCAAGCAGTATCAGGTACTATATGTATAAGTACCTAGCACAGGCTTACAGTTGTGAGGCATAGACCAACATGCACACTTCTGAATGGATGAACTGTGCTTTGCCAGTACATTTTTTCCTTAGACACCAGTTATATTCTACTGTCTTATAACCTGCTCACTGAAAGACTAAAAGTGAAAAAATTCATTAAAAGTGAAAAAATAGACTCAATGTGCCAATGAAGTGTTCTGACTGGGCCTTGGGATCCTGAAACCGTAAGAGTCTAATCCACCGTGGGTAAGAGAAACCCAGCTGGCTTGGTAAATTAACCTGAGTTTCAGCAATGTAATTCTCTATATCAAATAAGAAATTTCAGATACATTAGCAACAGTGGGTCAATATACTCCTTTACTGGGATGGTGCTGTGAAGTGAAAGTAAAATAGAACTAGAGAGTTTTACTTGCTAAAATCATCCAATTTCTGAAGGTGAAGTTTCATTATAAAGAAATTTCACATGCTGGAAATTAATGTGAGTCATCATCAGGTTTGACTCTTGAATAAATGTGTAGCGAAGTCATAAACACAACTGGAAATATTTTGTAATACTTCTAAGAGCTCTGTTTTAAGCCATGAGAAAAAACCTGAATTTGCAAGCTTTAATTTAATCTTTTGTGTCCTGACTTTGCATGTACTTGCATAAACCAATACAGTGTTAAAGAACTGGAAGGTGCAAGTTCTTATTACAGATGCATCCATTTTTTTCTGGAATAAGGAGATCCTGAAGCTGGCCTATTTGTAAAAATTACTTTATTTTTACAACCTTTTTATTTTTCATTAAAACAGTCATAGAATTTTTTCAAAAAATATAATGAATATTCTCAAATGGTGTCAAATGGCAAAAAGTGAATCCAACCATTTTTTGTTGTAGAAAAACCTGGTGTACTGTGAAAAATTTGATTTCCTTAAATCAGTTACATACTCATTGATAAGCAAAGGTCATTTAGACAGTATTTAACTGTACCACTAAGTTTAGTCGTTCACATATCATTTCAAAGCATAAATCAAGTAATATGAGCTTCAGTTACTTTCTGTCATCGAGGTGAAAGATTAAATTTTTTAATGCTTTGCTGCTCTGAATTGTTTTTGACAGAAGGAATGATATAATGCTGTTTTTTGGTTTTGATATTTGGGGTCTTCTTTAATATGGCTGGTTGATAGTAGTCCATCAAAGATCCAAGTCTGAAATTTCACATGTAAAACTGGCAAATGATACAACAAAAAAGATATTTGTTTTGTTTTGTTTTTTGGTTTTTGGTTTTTTGTTTGTTTTTGGTTTTTTTTGGTTTTGGTTTTTCTTCCCCAGTGAAATTTCTTTCTGTTGGATTTCACTCTTGGGATTTTGGTTTTTGTTCACAACAAGCAAGTTAGGTGCTTTAGGGGAAAAAAACACAGCTGAAATTTGTTAAAAGCAAGAGATTTTAAGCAGTCTTCCAGGAATTAGCAAAGCCAAGGGTTTAAAACTTTTTAAAAATTGAATGTTCTATGTAAATAAATACCATAGTCAGATCAGTGTTCTTTGTCTCACCATGTAGGGGTGTTATGTTCAGCCTGTGCTGCCATGTATTGTGTGGTATGTTGTTACACAATTGCCTTACAGATACTGGCAACTCTGATCTTAAGGAAAGGGTTATTTTGGTATAAACTGGTCTCCAGGTATTCAAAGAACATTTTTATTATTTCCAAGAAGAATCTGATTAATATTTCCTTTTTCTCTGGGGAGCATCATGAACCATAGAATCACAGTATAATTTAGGTTTGAAGGGACCCTTGGAAATCATGTGATTCCAGCCTCAGCTCAAAGCAGACCAAACTTCAAAGCTGAATCAGGAAAAGTATTGAAAATCTACAAAGAAGGAGGTGCTGTAGTTTAGTCAATGTGTTCCATTCTTCTTTTTAAAACAGTTTTTTCTTTTACTCAGCTTCAATATGCCTTATTGCAACTTGTGGCCATTGCTTCTCACCCTTTCCTTGTGCGCTGCTCTGTAGATTGCCTTTACAGGGCAGTAGACTTCAGCTAAGTTCCCTCTCAGCTTAAGCTTCAGCAAACTCAGGTCCCTCAGCCTCTCCTCAAACATGATGTACAGCAGCCCCCAGACCATCTCAGCGCCTTTAGTTTGTAAATATCCATCTCATACTGGGTTCAGGACGAAATCAAAACTATACCCTCCGTTCTCAATGTCATCTCACAGGTGTGCAGTAGAGGGAAAGAGTCCCTTCCCTCATCCTGCTGGCTCCACTCTTGCTAAGGTAGCCCAGGACAGTGTTTGTCTTCCTGACTGCAAAGGCACACTGCTGACACACACACACAACTCCTTCCATCAGGATTATTAATTAAGATATTTCCAGATAAATATCTGGTGTTTCTCAGTAATAATGTATAGTGATGATGCCCTTCTGGCACTTGAACCAATATTTTCTTTAGTAACAATGCCTAAATGTAATGATTTCTTTGTTTAGCTCCCCTGTTCAACTAATTGAACTAATCTTGTTAAATCTGGAATTGTTACCTTTTTGTGTCTGTTTCAACAGCCTTCTGGAGATATTCCCCTAGTTTATCATTCCCAATACTGTTGCTACACAGACAAAACTTCAGTTGTTATTTGAGAAGTTGGGTTTGCCACCTCAAGTCTTACAAATGTGCTGTGATTACATCAAATGTTCATGCCTGTAGTTTGGCTCAGAAATTAAAATGGCCTTTGTTTTCAGTGGTACTGAGAAAGTTCCGTTTTCTTTCTTGCCCGAACAACAGCTAACATTTTAATTTCGAACTTTGTATCATATTTCAGTACTGAGGAGATTCCATTTCAAAGTCACTACTCACACAGTTTATGGAAAAGTATGTTGTTGCTTATATCTTAACAATGCATGGGTGTATTTTGCTTTTCACCCAGCCTAAAAAGTGAGCAAGGATCTACACTATCTCAACTATGCTCAACAGAATGAGTTTAACACTAACCTGTCTCTGCTTATTGTGTAAAATGTCTGCTGCTTCTGCTACCCACCAGTTCAGTCCAGGTAAAGTGGAAAATTTGACTCTTTCCCCTCATCCTCACCCTGTCTGTGTGTTCAGCAGCCATCTGCTGGGAGCACGGACAAGGTCGGGCATGCAGGTGCTGCTCCCTGCCCTGCGGCTACGGTGAAGGAGAGGCTGTGCTGATGAGTTTGTGTGAGCGTGGGCATGGTGCATGCTCCCTGTGAGACAGCTCCAGCAGCAGGGCAGAGGGAGTCAGGAGGGAAGGGCAGGGGTCTGGGTCTGGGCCACCACCTCGCAGGGTGCAGCATGATAGATGAGCCATTTTGTCAGCCAAATCCAGACAGTCAGCCTGTGTGGGAGAGTGGGATGCACCAGCAGGAGACTGCTGAAAGTGGGATCCAGGAGCTGCCTGCTGAACCCACTGCTTTAATGGACAGTTCTGCCAGACCAGACTGAAACATCTCCAAGAAAGCCCTGGCCAAGAGTTGATGAAACCTTCTGCTTTCAGTAGTCTGATAAAACTGTGTTCTGGAGAGACAATGCATACCAAATTAAGTTCAATTTTTTTTCCTTGCACAGTAACTACCATGGAAGTATTGGCAAAACTTCATGAGATCTAGTCTTTTTATGACCTCCTGCAAAATACATCATACTGTGCTTTGTATTCACCAGGTATAATCATAACTCATGTGCTGTATCAGTGTGGGTAATAAAGAAAAGCCTATGCTCTTGGGCTGTGTGGGTTCCTTCAATAGAAGGTGCAGCATAAGAAATGAAAATAACATAATTCCTTTTATTAACTCATAAAAATAGTTTGCAGAGGGTCTTTTCTTTTTTAGTAGACATATGCTTCAGAGGCTGTTCTACCTTTTCTTGCATGACAGATCATTACATGTACTTATGACCCTCAGATCTCACAGCCACTTGTGCTTCCAGTCTTTCATCACTAAATTCATAGGATCACTAATTAAAAAGCCTATTACACTGTTACTGTTTTTTGAAAGCTTATGATTCCATGGCAGAAATCACATAGTTATGCATCTGTTTGCATCAAAGGGACAAGATGTCCTCAGGTGAAAAGCCACATGCTGGCATTTCTGGCCATCAAGAAATTCCTTCTAACATATCCCAGTTTACTGAATCAACAGCACAAAGCATGTTATTCGACACAAAGAAGATGTCTATTCAGTATATTTTTAGATTTTGAATTTGTATAAAATGATATGGTTCAGAAGTCTGTTTACAATGAGCTTTCTTTTCAAAGAAGAAAGCTGATCTTTGAGCAGTATAAAGCTATTAGCAGCAAAGTGGAATTTATTTAGCTTTTATTCAGTAATATTTCCAGGATAAACTGAGTGGAAAACTTCAAGGGGAGGAAGTAAGATAATTGGACCCCAAATTAATGGAATTTTCAGAGTTGGATGTTTGTAGGACTGGTGTGAAGAACTGCATGTTGGTATTCATATTTGTATCATCACTGCTAAATTATAGCATTTTTATTTCAATTAATATTAAAGTGACCAATTTTTCAAAGTTTTCTGGTAAGAAACTCAGATAAGACTTCCTTCATTTCAGTCCTCCAATGCTATAAACAAAGAAAACCATTTTCACAAAGCGCACAGCAACTTTTTCAGAGCATCATCCAGATTTTTCAAATGCAAGGTTGGTTTCTGAAGTAGAGTAGTCTAATTGTGAGATATTTGTATAGTGTGGCACTACTGTTATGCCAAGGTGTGTTCAGGGGTCAGAAAGATGTAGAAACTTCCCATAAGTAAATGCATTTGGAAATGAAGGGCTTTTGTAGGAGTGCTGTCTTTGGGAATATACCAAAGTCAAATGAAAAAAGCAAATTTTGAATATCTCACAGCTGACTGCAGCCTCTGGTTAAGCCTCTTTGTCCTTCAAAATGATCATGAAAGTATCCTTATGCACATACTACTGAATGATTTCTCATTTACAAGTGTATTCAACCTATGCTGCAGTAGGAAGGTTATGTTCTTGGGGAGCACTTGCTTACGAAATGCACAGATGATTACTTAGAGATCATCACCTCCATATTAAAATGATCTGTGGGTTTGTGAGGTTTAAAGCCCAGCAAATAATTCTCAAGTTGCTTATATTTACAGAAAGCTGTATTTAATTATCTGCTCTATCCAATTAGTTTAGGACTTCTTTATTGACATTTTTACTCAAAGGCCATTCTGCTGCATTTATAACAGGTTTTGATTTTTTCCTGATGAATTCAAATCCCACTCATTTCAGTATGCACAGTTTGATAATACCTAATAAATAATTCTATGCAATTTACTCAAAATTTTGAAGACATTCCTGATGTCTTCAAAATTCAATAGTTATCAAACCCTTCTAGGTAGATTTTCCATGTAATGTACTTTAACACATAAACATTAAAGCAGTTCCCCAAAGGGCAGGGTTAGACAAGTCTGTGAGAGAAGCAAGATAAGGTGTACAGTGAAGGATCCTGAGCAGGAGGGGGTGGTGGAGTGTGGCTTCTCTCTTGAGAGCACAAAGCCTTCCTGTAGGCTCAGGTGCCCTGAGGACTGGAACGGGCTCCCCAGGGAGGTGGTCACAGCACCAAGCCTGTCTGAATTCAAGAAGCACCTGGACAACACTCTCAGGCACGTGGTATGATTCTTGAGGTGTCCTGCACAGTGCCAGGAGTTGGTCTCAGTGATCCTGATGGGTCCCTTCCAGCTCAGCATATTCTGTGATTCTGTGAAGCCACAACCTCCACAAACTCAGGGAGTGATATCATCTTGGCACATTGCAGGGGTGCTTGACTTAGTTGAGGAAGGCATAGGAGGGGCAGCACATGCTATTTCAGTTTCTAAATTTTGAATGGTAAATAACTGAAAATTACTGTAAACAAACATTACTCAAATTTTTGTGCTGTACTATGGAATTTCACATTCAGAAGTTATAATTTCTTTTCCCACAAAAAAAAAAGTTAAAAATCCAAAACTTTTCAACTTGAGAAACTAGGGAAACCCATCAGCATTTCTGTCTTGGAATAATGAACATTTGCCACTAGATATATCATTTGAACTGTTCCCTCAGTCATTCGAATGCCAGAATCACAGAATTTCAGTTCTGAGCATCTCTTCCAGCTGTGAAAATTGCACAGGTCCTTTTTTGTGAGAAGCCAGCTCTCTCTGTATACATATTTAGCTGGTTCCTGCTGTGTGTCAACAATTGTGCTTGCAACAAACTCCGTATACAAGGTTTGGTGGCCTCTTTCTGCTCTCTTCCAAGAGCTTTCTTTATAAGAGAGTAAACTCTGGCTTGATCTGATATTGCCTGGCATTGATCCTGTTTTAGGAGCCACAGAAACAATTGACTTGTCTTCTTTCATCCTTTATCATAGAAGCTGCATTTGAAACCTAAGCTGTTTTCCCTCTGTCAGTGGCTCCTCTGTCAGTGCACTTTATCTGATGAAAACTGTGTTAACAAGAGACGTTTTCAAAGGATAGTTAAGAAAATTAAGATATTAAAAATGTAAAAGCAAAGAGAGGGATAATGTATTGAATGCTAGAAAAAAGAAAGAATCATTTTCATATAAGGACTTGGAAATTTGTTTTTCAAATTCTGATATTTCCCTAGCTATGTAAGGAGCCAATTCAGGGCTTGCATGTATGGCTGTAGACTGATTGCAATTATTTTTACTGTGTTAGTGGCATAAACAATCCCACAACGACAAATACCCATTTTTTTTATTACCTTGCATGAGTAACTGAAAGGGAAAAACTGAAAAAAAAAGTTGTTGCTGTGGTATTTACAAATACTGGGTCAATGATTAAAAAATTCTTTTCTCCTGTTTCAGAACAGAGTGGATTTTCTGCCTGCTTGTACACATTGCGTATGCACAGCACAGTATGGTCAATCTCTGTTATATTTTTTCCTGTTGTTTTTCAGGAAAGCAAATATTTATGACTGGATTTCTAGTCAGTGAGAAATTACAAGCTAAAAGTATTATTATTATTATTATTATTATTATTATGTAATTTCTTGAAAGCGAGCTTTACAGTAGCTTTACTGTGGTGTGTGTGAACAGAGAAACACTAGCATATTACCTGTTTAATCTGTATCTCATTTGCTTTTCAAGTATCCAAAACAGATGCAAAGTGGCCAGCACAAACAGGCAATAGAGAGTATGTAATATACATTCTTAAGGAGCGGGAACATTCTTTAAAAAGGCAAGCATTCATTTTTTTCAGCTGTAAGTACCCACTTCACACACATTCCGTACATTATCATGGCTCATCTTTACCAACACATTTAGCCACCAAGATGAGATCTGTACACCTGCCAGTCCTAATGTGATGTGTATCTGATCAAAATGAGAGCAGTACTTGTTCTCCTCTGTGTGAAAGCAACTGATGGTAATCTGTTGAAGTGGCTTGATCACACATCTGAAGTTCCCTTTGACATCATTTGGGGTTTTTTTAGAGAAGCTGTGGAGCATGTGCTAAAAAGAGCTTTTCTGGATGACTTCCTGTGTCTCCTCACTTTATCCCATTCTCAAAAGAAATCTTCCTATCCTTTCCATTTTGCACTTTTTGTCATATTGCTTTAGTTCTTCTCTTACAGTGCAGCCACTTGTTTCCCTTTTGCATTAGAAAATTCTCCTTTTCCCCACTATCAAATAATCATGTAGGGTATTGCTGCCTGCTTCTCCCTGACATTCTTAATAGCTCCATGAAGTAACTGCCAGTTTGCCACTTTATCTCCTGTGTTTCCAGGAAAAACTTTCCTCCCAAGTAACTAATGGAGAAAGAGGTGGCTGAATGTTTCCATGACTATCTTGCAGTGTCTCCCAGCTGCCTTTTCCTAAATGTCAGAGCCACTCTCCAGAGTGGTTACCATGGTGCCTTCAGCTGGCATGCCTGCAGGGGTTCACAGAGCCAGCACATCCACTGCACGTTTCATAGGAGCATTCCAGGAGGGAAGGCTCTTACCTGCTGTGTCACAGTTAAATAGAACATATCAAAAGGTGCTTTTTCCTGTGTATCTTGTGTGAGACTGGCTCCATTTAGTAGCATAAAACCCATTCAATCAATTAAAGGTATTCTCTTTGTCCCTCTCTTTGTGAGGGTAGTGGTATATCTATAGACGTACAAGTTACATACATAAACCTGCTGGTGAGTTCCCAGCTCAACAGGTCATAAATGTAAGTGGTGCTGGAGAACAGTGAGATTAATACTGTGCTATATTCATTAACTATCTTCTATAAAAAGATTTTAAGGTGTTTTCTTTTTCCTTATAATTTATTATTCAATCTGAAATACCATTATTAGCAAAAGAAACTTTTCATCAGTATGGTTTCCTGATGTGAAAGTCAATACAAATAAAGTACATTCTGCATCCAGCCATTGGAAAACACGATTTTTTAAACCTCAGGTTTATAACTAGCAATCTGTAAATAGATTAGTAGCTAAAATGACAAAATCCTTTTAAAAATTACAACAGATTTTAAAGTTTACTTTGAAATTCCATGCAACTGAGTCATATTGCTGTTTCTAAAATATATCACTTACTTTAATAACAAATTTCAAATGTGAGTATGAATAAATGCCTTTGTTCCAAATAATAAGCTACTAATAAATTTTGTTCCAGTCAGTCACTTGTTTCAGTTTAAGTTGGTCTTATTCTCTTAAATAAACTGTTAGGTGGACTGGAAGCACATTTCAGAAGATTCAGTGATCATATAAAGAACTCTGAACTGCAGTGTACTTTGATCTGTCTCCTTTTGTTTTATAGAAACAAAATAGTCTTCTCCCAGTTGTTCAGCTTTAGTTGTTGTGTATGAAGTAGTATTTTCCAGTGTGATTAGCTCCTATAATTGAATGTTCAGGATTTTATTATTGGCACCCTATGTGAATTCCCCAATTTCAACACTGCTTCTATAAGTAGTCATGCCATCTCTTACATAAAATTAATTGAAATCTGTTTTTAAAATAAGTGTAATATTTTGCTAGATAGTTTCAGTGAAAGACTATCTCAGAAATCCATTCTTGACTTTTCATAGAATCATAGAATCATTTACATTGGAAAAGACTCTTAAGATCATTGAGACCAGCTGTTAACCAAAGTCCCCCACTGAACCATGTCCCTTAAGTAACACATCTTTTAAATGCATCCAGGGATGATAACGTAGCCACTTCCCTGAATAGCCTTTTCCAGTACTGGATAATCCTTATGATGAAGAATCTTCTTCTAATAGCCAATCTGAACCTCCCCTGATGCAAGCTGAAGTCTTTTCATCTTGTCCTGTCACTTGTTACCTTGGAGAAGAGACTAACCCCCACCTGGCTACAGACTCCTTTCAGGGACTTGAAGAGTGACAAATTCTACCTTCAGCCTCCTTTTCTCCAGGATAGATATATACCCAGCTCCCTCAACTGCTTCCCATCATAGTTGTGGTCCAGACTGTTCAGCAGCATTGTTGCCCTTCTCTAGACATGCTCCAGCACCTCAGTGTCCTTCTTGTATTGAGGGGCCCAAAACTGGACACAGGGTTCAAGCTGCAGCCTCTCCAGTGCCTAGTTCATGGGGCCACTCCCTCGCCTGGTCCTGGCTACACTATTTCTGATCCAGGCTAGGATGCCATTGCCCTTCCTGGCCACCTGGGAACATCCTGGACCATGTTCAGATGGCTGTCAACCAGGACCCCCAGGTCCTTTTCCACTGGGCCACAGCCTGGTACATCGCATGGGTTTGTTGTGACCCAAGGGCAGGACTTGGCACTTTGCCTTGCTGAACCTCATGCAGTTGCCCTTGGCTCATGGATCCAGCCTGTCCAAATCACTCTGCAGAGCCTTCCTGCCCGTCAGCAGATCAGTAGTCTGGCCCAGCCTGGTGTCATCTGCAAACTGACCGAGGATGCACTTGAGGCCTTCATTCAGATGATTGTTTAAGATCTTAAATGGAACTGGCCCCAGTACTGGGCCCTAGAGAACCCCACTTGTGACTCGTTGCCAGCTGGGTTTTACTCCTTTCACCACTCTTTGTACTTGGCCATCCAGCCAAACTGATTTGGATTTCCAAGCTAGCTGTATTATTGGACTGTTGAGATAATCTGGTTCTTCTGGTAGAATTGATTGTTTTGTTTGTTTGTTTGTTCTTTGGGGAGTTTCTCTCTATTGGCAAAAATTACCTGCATTGGTATCCCTTTCCTGTTAGTTTTTTAAGTTAAACAACAATGAAGTGGTCTCTTGTCCCCCTTTGATTGTTGCACTAACTTTTTCTGCTCACTTGTGTTTCAGCTAAAATTGTCTTCAACCAGCTTCTCATTCATTTATCCTGCTTGAACTATCTCCAGGACTTTTTACAGAGACATTAATACTTCATTATCTTTTCTAGGAGTTGCATGGTTAGAGCTTCAGTACATGCTTGTGTTTCCATCATACTGTTTACAGCCCTCTGAGGCTGTCAGACATGATCTGATTCTCCTCCTCCCCCATGTTTTTCCTATGTTGAGATTCTTATTAGTAACAAAAACTCCCACTACTGTCTAAATGTATCACTTTACAAATTGCATTGTCAAATTTCATGCCATATTTAATACTGTTTTTCTCAAGGTCAGCTGTTTGTCCCATATGCTATACTGGACCTCCTTGTGACGGTATGTTTTCACATATCATGTCATCAGTAGGTGAACATAGCAGAACTGAGAATCTCCAGAGCTTCCTGCACACACACAGCCTAGTACTTCCTATTTAGTGCTGCTTACTATTTTTCTTCTTTTCTCATAGTGAAAGTACTGAGTTGTCAGTACTGGGTGATAACAAGTAACAAGAGACTGTGGTAACAGTTCGGTGTATTTACTGGTCTATTCAACACAATTAAAGAATTACGGATTTTCTGCTGTTCCCAACACTTTCGGTTAACTTCCTTCCTTCCTTCCTTCCTTCCTTCCTTCCTTCCTTCCTTCCTTCCTTCCTTCCTTCCTTCCTTCCTTCCTTCCTTCCTTCCTTCCTTCCTTCCATCCATCCATCCATCCATCCATCCATCCATCCATGATATTTCAATTTTGAAATCACCTAAACAGTCATCTCTGTTCTCATTCAAATTCTACAGACACATTCAGCCTCAATCTAACTCCACTGCCTTTATGATCATGAGCCAATATAAGGAAGTTGGCTTATAAAAACTTCTATATCTTACGTCAAATATCTCTTATGTTGTAAGTTTATTTCCTGTTCAAGCATCACTACATTGCTACGATTTATAGTCTAAAAATAAATGGTTATATGAATACTAACTATCTAGTTAGTAGCTTTATTATGCTATCACCACAGATAAATCTCTTTGATAAATTCCTATGTGAATAACATTTAAAATATTGCTAAGTAGGTACACAATTTTACTGCTGCTATTAATTACCTATACTCAGATTTCAAACTTTAGTGTTACTGCCTGAACTAAAGCCGACTGAAAGCAGTGAAAAAGATATACCTTAACATAAAATTCAACTACAGTTTAGTCCTACTTTACAGTTATGATCAATTTATATCACATTTACAGTGGAGTATGTTTCTCAACAAAACTTTTATAAGTGGATCTTAGTAACAATGGAGCAGGTAGGAAAAATACTGAGAAATTGGCTGCAAATATTTATTCCACTTTCAGTGTGTAAAAATTAACAAATTACTTTAAAAATTATCATAGCAAAACTAGGAGTATTTGACAACTAGGTGAGTAATCACTTCATAACACTCAATGGCAATTAGGTGTTGCCATGCAGATGCCTCAATATTTTACATTTCAAGAGAAATTACAAGCCTGTTAGCTTTATTCTGCAATGTCGATCATCAGTGAAAATTGACGTTGATGTTAAATTGTCATGAAACTTCCTATTTTGCACCTAAGATGAACAGCTAAGTTTATGCTTTCCAGAGCTATTGTTTGAGTCTATGGTAGTAGGAGATTCAAGTTAATGCAGGCAAATACAGCTTTTTCTACACAATCAAGAATGATGGAGATTTTTACAAAATTTATGGTAATGTGAATATAGAAAATAGTTTCTTTCATAAATCCTTTCAAGACAAAGGCAAGAAATCCCCCTAGATGTGATTTTCTTCACTATTTTCACTAATATCTCAGATAACAAAAGGATGAGCATTTGAAAATTCAAGGAAGACACCATGCTGGAAGTTTTAAGAATTTTGGGTGACATAGGAAGAATTCAAAATGTACTTGAGAAATGTTCTGAAATTAATCAAATATAATTTGTCAATAAAGTGATAACAGCAAGCACAAATTACTCCCACCAGGAAAGAAAATCAAACATGTAGATGCAAAATAGGTAGTGGCTGGTTAGGTGGCTGTATGGCAGTTAGCCATAATTGCGTCTGAATTAACGATATGTTGTCATTGCAGGAAAGGCAGTCCCATTTTGAGGTGAATTAACAGGAATGATGTGTAAGGCATGGGAGGCAATTATTCTGCTCTACTTGTCACTAGGAATATCTCAGCTGTACTTCTGTATTTATCCTTGCACTGCACACTTGTAGAAAAGACAGACAAATCGAGAAAAGGTGCAGAGAAGAACCAAAAAGAATGATTGGTACCTAAGAAAGCCCCAAATCCTTGGAAGATAACTGAAGGAAAAAAGTTTGTGTAGAAAAGGGGGTTAGGATAATATTTTTCAAATATCTAAAAGTTCTCAGTTCTCAGTTCCACTGAAGTGACAAGGTTGAAGCAGTTTAATCTGCAGATGAAAAGGCCAAGGTGCAATAACAGGACAATATAACTGTGAGAATAGCTCCATTCAGGTTGCTTAGGAAGGCTGTGGAATCCCTCTTATTGAAGTTCTTTCAAAAAAAATGGAGGAGACAAGCATTAGTGAGAGATTATTAAATCTGATTAGACTTGATCCTGTAATGAAGGAAAGGACTCAGATGACCTTTGAGTCTTGCACATCTGTGTTGCTTTGGGGCAGTGTGAGACCCAATTTAATCATCTTTCAAACAGCACCTCTTGTCTACATCATTGCTTAGACAAAGAGAACACTACCAACTATTCCTGAAATTACCTATATTTTCAAACCTTCACTACTTTATTAATCATTAAACATTTGTCTATAATTTTTTTTTCTATGCTGGGTCTTGAGGCCATGGGAGAAAGGGCTGCAGGGAGTATTCCAGACAAAATTATGGATTTTTTAATAAGGAGATAAAGAAAAATGTGCAAGTTTTCTCTTCTGGGAAAAAAAGGCACAAAATTTTCTCTGAAAGCCTGATATGTTCTTATTTTGGATATGGATTCTGGAAGGACGAGGTAACTTTTATTTTATCAGCTCAGTTTCTGTATAAGGCAAGTGCTTCTTGAGCAAGCTCTTGACACCATGCCCTAAGACAAAATATTTGTTGAAATAATTTAGTGTTTTCTGGGTGATTTAGATTACTGTAATTATTTTGAATGGAATTGCAGTAGAATCCAGTAGGATGGAAACCTCTGAGAAAAGTAAATTCTTAAGTCACTCAGACTTGTTTCTGGGGCTTGCCTGATTTACACCTACAATTCAAATTCAACATTGAACATTTCTTTTAACTTTAAGTTCATAACTTTTTGTGGGTTTTAACAATCACTTACTCTTCCAAAATTTTAGATGACTTTTTGAAATCTAAAATAATTTGCTTTTCTTTGGACATTTGTTGCAGACAATTTGAGATTAAATAGAGTTAATTTAACTTGATTTAATTTTCTATCTCTTGGACTACTGCAAGCCTGCAGTAAGGACACTGAAGGCAGGCAGCATTATTTTCTTGTGCCACTGAGAAGCTTGGACTGTCAGCAGCTGGAATGTACTGACTTCACTGTCAGAGGAGCCTGAGGGTTGAGTAGTCTGCATTTGTACTGCTTTTATCCTGTTTTGCGTTTGTGTGCTCTGTGGGATAGCAGGGCCCTATTCCACAAAGCCCACAAATAGTTGAGTCACCTGTTCACTCAACTAGTAGTTTCAAGTGGCTGCTTTGTATTTGCTCTAGCATTCACATTTTATCTTAATAATATGAGAAATCAGCTTTTCCAGCCTGATGTCTCAGAACACCTCCAACAGCTTCCTTCAACACTATCATTGTGCATCACTGGTGCTCACGCATCTGTTGTTGGTGAATCACTTTCTTTTATGTCACACTCTTTTGCTTTCTGCCTAGCTGAAACATTCTTTATAATATTCCCAGAGGCGTGTGATGAATCCATGTCCCTATGAGGATAATGTTAGGTTCCTTTTTTCTGTCATAATGATACTGCATAATGGAGCAGTAGAGATGCCTAGAGATGGAACAGTTACAAACAAAACCAACCCAACAACAGCAGATCTAGAAAAAACAATTGTAGTCACTTTTTAAAATGTCAGGCTTGCATCCACATATCCTAACAAACTTTTTGTATATGTTCTTTAAAAACACAAACTACTATCTGTTTACTGAGCAGCCCAGAGCAGTGATGTGACTGTAAATTTTTTTGCATGTTTTCATTGTAAACTGGTACATTATAGGAGTACATTTAAGCAGATGCTCTTTTAGCCTAAGATACATTTAAATACACATTTAGGACCTGATTCTAGCTATGCAGTCCCTTGAGGTTGCTGGGAACTTAAGACACTGCAATTTACAGGCACTATGCACTTTGCTGATTTGAAGGCAGAGGTGCAGTCAGGAAAAAAATGTCTCTGTCACTTTCAAAACATCTTTCTTCTTCCCTCTGATGTATTTCTATAACCCATGGAGTGACTGTTCTAGTTGTCAGGAATCGCTGGGGTATTTTCTGGCAGCAGAGCACAGAAGTGCTGGTGTGTATGAGGAGCAGGGCTGTCCATCTCTGTATAAGGGCATCATGTTCATCAGGCTCAAGTATCACTTCTCCTCTTCTTTATTTTCAAATGAAGCATCGACTGCTATTAATTAAAGTGAAATGAAATACACAATCACACTACACCTTTCCATTAGAAATGCCCCTCAGGGGTACATTCGGTTTTCTTTTTACCTATTTGTGCTCTCCATGTTGCACATTCCACATAAATTTGCAGTTTAGAGTCTAAAAAGTTGCAGGCCCTTACATGAACTGAAACCACTCTTATCTAACCTTGTACAGCTCCTTTCTTCTTCCCACAGTATAGTGCAGTTTTCCTGCAAGTTAGCACAGCTCACTGGAATTGAGGTTCCAGATGAAGTTTCCCCCCTCTCAGATTGTAGTGTCCGTGAGTAAAAGGCAAAAAAGAAGACCTAAAAGGAGAGGCAAAACTTGAGACTGTTCCCTTGTCCTCCTCCCCTACCCTAAATGCTGAAACCGCAAGGTGAAGTCAGGCTTCTTTTCAGCTTGAGAACAGTGGTCTCTTGCTGCCCAGAGGCCATAGCAGCCTAGCCTTCTTGGAAAGGGTGGACACTTGTCTCTTTTACTAGTTGGGCCTTTCCTCAGTATCTTGGCATAACTCTTTCAGGAAGAATACACCCAAATATTCACTGCTTCCTCATCCAGTGCTTCAATCACTAGTGCAGATGCAGTGGAATATGATCTGTGGCCATCATTCCTATTGCCATGAAGAGAAAATTGATTGGACATTTTGGGCTGACCTTTGAAAGGTGCCTGTCTTCAGTATAGCCAGTGAAGAGAAAAAGGCAATTAATTTATGAGCACTGGCTCTCCCCTTCAAGTCCTTTTGCCTTTGGCTGCATAGCGTATTTTACCGGATGCATTAGATACATTGCACTGAGCCTGTGCACTGCTGCAGAGAGATGGCCAGAAACTTCTGTCCATGTTCCCCCTCAGTTTCTTCTTTTTGCTTGAGTGAAACAATGGCATATGGATGTTCATGAGAAAGCATCCTCTAAAAATAGACAGTGTGATGTCAAACGACAAATGTGCTCCTTCGAACCAAGTAATCTGATTTTGTTGAAAATGACTGACCAGGTTTTGATTTGGCAATGGGCATCCTTTGAATTCTATGCAGGGCAGCAAACCTGCAGTTTAAAAGCCAACATCTTAAGCAGAAATGCAGCTTATGCAATCTTAAAATTAGTAAATATTTCTCAGAAGTTATTTATTAGCCACTTTTGGTTTTTCCTCCTCTACTTCAATTAAAGTTGTTTTTACATTCCATGGCTCATGTAGGAGGCTATGCAAGAAGTTAGTAATAAAATACTAATGTTATCGTCCCACAGGACATATTGTTTATACCATCACAGATGAAGTTTACATCTCAGATCAATAGAGCAATTTTTAAAAACCTCTTTTGAAAGCAGCAATTGGAGTATGATTATAGTTGTCCACAGTAGTTATATCATACAGCAAATTAGGAAATACATGTCAGGACCCATTATTCTAATGGGAGTCTTGTAAGATTTTTAAACAATGTAAGTAGATGCCAGATTTGCAAACTGATGACCCTTTTTGAAACAATACTCTCAGTAGGGAGGAGAGAACAAAAATATTGTTGACTTGAACGTGGCTGTCAGGTTAATGCTTCGCAAGAACCCACGGCACTAATCACCCTTCTTGAATGTAAGTTCTCCCTTTCTTTAGCTCTCTCATAAGTTATCCCTTAAGCACTTATTAGACCACTGCAGCTGAAAATTGGCAAATTTGTTTTCGATGTCAGCTACCGCCATTTCAGTCCTGGCCAAATACAAAAGAGACAGTATAATGCTGATGACACTTTGTTTCCTGCAGTATTTGTAAAGAAACATTTTGTTTTCAAAAACAATTAAAATGGAGTAAGTTCTTACATATTTGTGCGCCATAAAATGCCCAGTGTTTACAGGGGTGAGAACTGTAAAAATTATAAAGCAGAGGATTGGAAATTCTCTATCCGAAATGGTTATTTAAGTAGCACATCTGGAGAAGGACATCTGCCAAATTTTTAGCAATCAGCAGCCGCATCATTAACAAGGGAACCATTATGATATGTGTAATGGCAATATTTATTTTATGTAACTAAGAGTTCATCCTAATAGCAAATTAAATTATGTACCAAATTAAAGGTAAGATCAAGCTTTACAGTCTTTCAGTGGGCTCTACTTATTATCAAAGAGGGAGCTGTCAGACCTAATCTGAAGGGGTGAGTTTATGCAGATATACAGCTGCAGCCAAGTCAAAGGACATGGGAATGCAGAGTGGGCAAGGGCAGGGAGTAATGCTCTCTTAGTGCTCTGTGTCTGCAAGCTGAGGATTATTTGAACAGTGATCAAGTGTTCTCAGGAGACATGTTTTAATTAAATTCTGCTCAGCTAAGAAGTTGAACAAGGACACAATTGTCAACAAAAAGCCCTCCTTGATGAGAGACTGAATGCTGGCATCATGAGACCCTCAGAGTGTTCCTCAGTATTTCAGTTTGGTGGAATAGCAGTAATATTACAGGTTGACAGTGAAGAAGAAAGAACAGTGCTCTTCAGACTATGCCTACTGATGTTTCCAGTGTGCCCATGGAATATGATTTTCCAGGCTGTGGATTAGTGTGCTCAATTCATCTCACAAATGAGAGGGGCCCAGGATGGCCATGCAGAGTACTTGTAATACCTCAGGAGCTCTTAACTCTGATAGAGTTTATGTAGTTCTGGTGAAGAGATTTTCTTTCTGACTTGATTTAACAAGTTCAAATTATTTTTTTCTTTACAAGATTCAGCATAATGGGAAAAGAATAATACTGGAAAAGAGTAATACTGTCTGTCTTGGTCAGTGATTTGGATGATGGGGCAGAGTGGACCCTCAGCAAGATTGCTGATGATATACAACTCTGGAGAGTGCTGAGGGACCTCATCAGACTGGAGAAATGGGCTGACAGGAACCTCATGAAGTTGAACACAGGAAAGTGTAAAGTTCCTGCACCTGGGAAGGAAGATGCTCAGGCACCAGCACATGCTGGGGGAAAACAAACTGGAAAGCAGCTTTTTAGAAAAGGACCTGGAGGTCCTGGTGGTCATGAGTGAAGAATGAATCATTGCAGGGGAAAAAAAAAAAAAAAAAAAAAAAACAAACAAACAAACAAACAAACAAAAAACCCCCAAAAGGTTAATGTTGACCTGGGCTGCATCAGGTAGAGTGATGTTGGCAGGAAGGGGGAGGTGATCCTCCCCCTGTACTCATCCCTGGTGAGGTCACACCTGCAGTACTGTTCTCCTCAGTACAGGAGTCATGGATGTATTGATGGTGCTCTGAGCATCAGTGTGGTCTAGTGAAAGGTGCCCCAGCCCATGGCAGAGGCATTGAAACTAGGTGATTCTGAGGACCCTTCTAACCCAACCCATTCTGTGATTCTATGATTCTGTGATTAAAGAGAGTCCAGTAAAGACAACAGGCAGAATCTGAAACACAGGAGGTTTGGGTAACACTTTTTTTCCTGTGGCAGGAACTGAGCGCTGACTCAGGTTGTCCAGAATTGTGGAATCTGCAGAATCTGCATGCCTGGAGATATTCAAAAGCCATCTGGACATGGTCCTAGGCAACTGGCTTTAGTTGACCTGATTTGAGCAGGGATGTTGTAAAATGAGCTCCAGAGATCCATGGCACCCTCAACCATTCCAAGTGAGAATCTCACACAAAAGGCAGATCATTACGAAAGCACAGAAGGAAGGAAATAAAAGAACATGGCACACTAAGAGATGATAAGGGTGAGTGAGTCTCAATACAAGTTTGCAATGATAAATCTCTACAGAATAAGAGTTTCAAAGGCAGCAGTGAGTCAAGGAACTCTTTATCAAAGCTGCAGTGTGACAGGATATTAGCAGAAGTACAGGCAATATAGAAAAAAAATCATTTTCACTGGATCTCCTGTGACTCACAGTCACAAACTGGCAGTATTTTCTGTGAGGTCAAAAATATCTTTTCTTGCAGAAACAATTCCATGGAAACTCCACTCGCTGAGTCTTCTAGATTTGATGTTACCCCACGGGGACGTAGGCTGTACTGGAAACAAAAGATTCTGCGTATTATTCCAAGATAGAACTTGCTCTCAGGAAGGGAAAAGTTGTCGTTGCCTATAGCAGAGAGAAATTATTTTCAAAGACTTCACAATTACATTTGCAAGAATCTGTCTCTGCATTTTCTCAGAAGCTCTCATTTACATAGTTCTTTTGCCTTGCTTTCCCACCCCCAAGCTCCCACCTTCTAATGTAGTGTGTTATTCACTATTTTAGAATTGATGCAGAAGAATCATATAATTTATCTACAGGGTTTTTTGATCAGTCCCTCAGACTGAAATCTCTGTAAATGTTGTGCACATTCTTCAAGAATGAGATTAACCTTTTGATATCTTCAAAACTATACCAAGACGTGAAGATTCAGTACTCAGGCTTCACTGTGTCTTGCCTATGTGGTATGCCTTAGCTAGAAACTCAGGTCTTGTATCTCATCTTTAATGATCATAACCTTTTGCTACTTTTTCCACCCCAATTGTAATCAATGCCTGCGTCAGTCATCCACAGCTACCCTAATTAGGGAGAAGGCATATACAGGTCCTCAAAAAATTAAAGAGGGAGGAAAGACTGATACATTGTGGTGCAGAGTACCTCAAAGAGAGCAAAAGAGAAATTCTTACAAAAAATTAATATTTCAAACCAATAAGTGGTTGGTTTATATTTTGTATCAACTAGGTGAGGTTTCTACTCCAGTTTTCGTGATTAGTTTTCATGTGTCCTGCTTTTGGCTTGGATACAGTTACCTTTCTGCTCCTTAGCTGCTACAGTGACGTGTTTTGAATTTAGTTTGAGACTAATGTTAATAACCCACTGGTGTTTTAGTTGTTGCAAACTAGTGCTTACCTTAAGGCAAGGGCTTTTCAGTTTCCCATGCTCTGCCAGTGAGGATCTGCACCTGTGAGGGAGCACAGCTAGAACAGGTGACCCAAACTGGCCAAAGTAGTATTCCCTAAAGACCATCAGACTCAGTCTATTAACTCAGGGGAGTTGGCTGGGAGCCAGTTGCTCCCAGCAACTGGGGAACAGGGTCAGTGGGTGATGACAAGTTTATTGTGCATCACTTGTTTTTCTTGGGTTTTATTCCTCTTGCTCTTTCTCTCCTTTTTCATTACTATTATCATCAGTATTATTAATACTACTATTGTAATTTACTGTAATTCCCAATTGAACTGTTCATATCTCAACCCATGAGTTTTACTCTTTTTCTGATTATCTTTCCCATCTCACCGGGGTGTGGGGAGTAGGCAAACATCTGCACTGTATTTAGTTGTTGGTTTGGGTTAAATCATGGCTACATGCAATCTGAGTTTCTTGTTTGAGAATATAGTAATCAAGCATCATAATTTGATGCAAATTTAGGTCAATAGAGGTTTTGTGACTTTGGTCACAAGAGGAAAATTTTTCACAGTAAGAACAGTCAGACATTGAAATAATCTCCCCAGGGAAGTGAAGGATTTCCCATCCTGGACTCTTGTGAGATTCAGCTGGGTAGGGTGCTGGCTGCTGGCCATCTTTTCTACACTGTGCTTTTGCTGAGAAAGGTTGAACCAGATGATCACTGAGGTCCCTTCAAACCTGGCATTCTTAAATAGTTATGGAACTGTGTCAGAAAACTGTAAATACATGCAGTGTTATTTGTTGCCATATTAAATACACTAGCCATTGAGCTGGAATAGCAACTATAAAACAACTAGAAATTGATTATATTTAATAATTTTTACTTGCTCTAATTGGAGTTTGATTTGCTGCAGAAATATGATCTATTTATATGAACAGACACAAGACATCAGTGCCTTGTGTGATCAGAATAGCTGACTGTGCACATCGATCTGGTTATGAGGCTGAGACCTAGTCCAAATGAGAACCAAAGCACCAGAGAAATACTACAGAAGAAATAGACTCTGATTTCAGGTTTATGTGTGCCAGTGGAAGCCAAATGAGGAATTTTGCAGTAAGTTTTATGTAGACTTCTCCAGAGCACAAAGGTTTAGCCTGTCCCATTGTAATAGTGATGATAGGGAAGGTATATCTTCTTTAACTTCATAATTCAAAACTGGGTACCTACATTAGGCACATGAATAGCACAAGGGGGAGTTCTTTGCTTCAGAATACACCACTTAGCAAAAAGGTGCCTTCTTCAGCCCATTTGTGTCATCCCTGCTCTTTCTCTGCTGAATGCTCCAGCTGCTGGGCTACAAAATCAGACATCCCTCTCTTTATCTTCTTAAGGCCCAATGATGCTTGAATTTTTAGTCTCACCATGTCACAGCACTGGCAGAATGAGTGAAGATGACTTGTTCTCCTTCCCTTTTAACTGTTCTCAGGCCTTATCATGGAAAATGCAAAATATGAATGGCGAATAATTTTCTTTTGGCTGAGGAGCATAATCACATTGTGCCAAATACATTGCCTGGCTGTAACTGCTGGGATGTTGTATTGAAATGGGCATCGCCTTGAATGTCCCTGAAGGGCAGGAGGCACAGTTGCAGGGCTTTGCTTTCCTCTTGGTGCTGTTGGCTGAGTGCTCTGAGGGTCACTAGGCCCATACCAGCTAGATCTGTGCCTTGGGAGACTGTGGCAAGGGATGATGATTCTGTGTATCCAAAATGGGTTTTCATTTTGGTTCCTCAGCTTAGTCAAATTGACACTATCATAGGGCACAAACAGTGATAGAATATTTAGGGGAGCTTTTGGTGAAAATTTGGGCATCTATGAACTCTAATGTGGCTTGGTCTCTTTACCTTGATTAATTCAGTTGCAATTCAGTTGGGTGCACAATAGACATCTACTGGGGAGATTCTGTCCTAATAGCTTATAGGTCTGTTTCACTTACGGCCATCCAACTCTTTGCAGACTGAATAGACAAGATTTTTGTCTGAAAATTTTTAGTATGGAGTAATTCAGTATATAAGTGAGTTTTCAAAATATTGAAATTCAAGATAAGATGTTTCAGGTAGTATAGTTTTTTTCTTAAGTATAAAATTGATACCTTCCAACAAGAGTGAGAATGAAAGGACAAGCAGCAATAGATAAAATTTCATTAAAATTTTATCTGCCCCTACGAATCGAGAAGTATTTGGATTCTTCAGTACTGAGGATTACTGGGTACTAAAGTTACTTTTGTGCATTCAGTCCCCTCTGAGGACTCACTAATATCTTTTATGGAGTGATAGCATAATTCTGTGCAGAAGAAGATTACTGCTCTGCACTGGGGAGACACTTGGTGGTTAGGTGATGTTAGTGAGTCAGGAATACCATTTGTTACTCTTGATCCTGCCAGAATAATTTCTTGAATAAAGCAGATAAACAGACCAAGAGTCATTCCTTTAATTTATTCCACTATGATAAAGTATGCTAGATCTCTTCCTGCTTAAATGGTTTTTATAGTGAAAAGTAAAAATGCAATATTTGCAGGTGTAAAAAGTGTACCTTATACATTTGATCCCTAGGTAACAATGTTACAAAAATAAGAACCATGATCTTTAGATCCACTTCTGCTTTTCTACACGTGTAGATGAAAAAATGTTTTCTTTCTCCACGGAGAAATGACAAAGAAAAATTTTTACACCAACCTTCATGGAAGAAGATTGTATATTAGATTGTGTAGCTCTGTGTATTAGCCATGGATTTAAAAACAAACAAACAAACAAACAAACCCAAAAAAACAAGTACTAAACTGCTTAAGAGTTCAATGAATTTAAATTTAATATTGACATGAAAACTCCCCCACTATGAACTTTTGTCTTAAGTGGAGTAGGTAAGTGACAGTTTTTATTCGTTTGTTAACACAAGCAGTACAATGAATTCTTCATTTCAGAAAGTTTGAAGTAAAAAGCTGTGCTCCTAGAAAGCAGCAAGACCTTTTAGGCAAGTTTTATCACAGTGAGTCTAAAGAAAATACAAGAACTTACTGGCTGATTGAGATGCATGTGAGACCACAACTGCCCAAAGATGCATGAGTTGTGTCCTGTTGATGCTGGTTCCATCATTTCAAACATTTTTCATTGTAGGAAAGAATGGAAAAAATTGTGAAGGAAAATCCTGTTAATGGCAGCAAGTTCCAGATCTGAGGTGAATTGCACATACTGCTGAGTAGCTTTTAGCTCTGCACTCTTGAGAATAACTACTCAGCATTGAAGGTGACTTTGAGAGTTCTTAATACTAAAAGATTTTAAAAGCTGGATAGGATTTTTTAATGAATTTATAAAGGAAAAACAGAGCTCTGCACAACTTGTTTATGCAAAAAATACTTGAAAGAAATCTACTGTGCAATTTACTTAATGCTGTTATCACATCAAGACTGGGTAAAATATCTGTCAGTGGAAGAGTTTATAAAGAGTGTTTTGAGTATATGATAATCTCAAAAAAGTCTAATCGGTAGCAGTATTATTTTAACTTAACATGGATTGTCAGAGGAATGGTTATGTGCCTCCACTGACATTGCTATGGCAGTCCTGAAACTATCTGTATGAAGTTTTTGAACAAAATGTGAACATAATGGTAACACTGAAATTATATTAAATTCAAATAAAGTTATGCCATTAGTGAAGGAAGGTTTTTGTTGTGTTAGGAGGGGGTTGATTTTTAACATTTTTCTGAAGACTTTCTTTTATTTTGGAGAGGTAAGGGAAAGAGAATTAAAGTTTTTAGCTACTGTAGTCAAAAATCCTTGCCAAAAAGACCATCTTATGAACTAGAATTGTCTTTCTAAAGTAGAAAATAAAATATGATAAGCAATTGTGTAGATAAGCTTGCATAATCTGTGGCTTTGTGTAAGAAATCCATATAGCTCAATATAATACTGTATAACACATTTCTGCCCATCACCTCATTTTATCTTTGCCATTATGCAAACAGAATGTGTGTTGAAATTCCCATAGAAGTGTGATACTAAATCCTGCTAAAATATGAAAGAAGTAATCAAAATTTCCTATGGTATTCTGTTCCTCTGGAGATGTTTAGGAGCTTCATTTTATAAAAATTGAACCTCTGTGAAAATGAGAACCTCGTGAGCAAAGAACGAGTATTGCTTGTATGTCCTTTTGGACATCAGGGTAATTTATCTGCAGGAAGCCTCTGGCACTCCCTGGCCAGTGGTGTAATCCAATAGTCTTTTATACTTTTATTTGTCTTGCTTTGATTTATATCTATCTAGTCCTCGCTTTTTATGATCTTTATGTTATTCTTTACAGCTGAAATAAATGCCTTTTTGCTATTCAGAGTTAAATAGCTGACCTTTTTGATGGCTATTTGTGGGACTTTTGCATTCACAGTTCCACTACTGCTGTTCAATAGTGATGTTTTATATACTCACAGCCGATCTGATTCAAAGCACAGTGAACCTACTTGTGGATTATTTTTATAATTCAGCAGGCTTTGGATCAGAACTCGTGACTGTGGCATTTATGAAATGTATTATTCTTCTAGATAGGCTTGTCCTGACCCAAGTTATTTTCCTGGGTGGTAACAACATAGTAATGCATGTGTTTGATAACAGGAAAAAGTGCCCCTATGCTATACCACAACAGGACTTCTCATGCAACTAAACAGACTGCCTGTTAACATTTAAAGATCGCAGAGGGAGGGAGAATAGAGGGAAGAAAGCAGGGGAAAGAAAGAAGAAAGAAAGAGGACAGGAGTGAGGTCATACCACAATAGAAGAGAAAAGGAGGCTATATTGATTTTCTGGGTAAAAGCCAATATTGTTAGATCTGCTGAGCTGAGAAAGAGTTTATATACTCTGTTCTAAAATTCATCATTGCATTTTGTTTCTTTGTGGAGTGCCTGGTTCTGTCACGCAAGATAATTTCTAAAATACAATAGAGTCTACTTTGTAGTAATGAGGAGAGAAAAGTGAAGACTAACAGTGCCATAATGCGAGTCATTAGACTTAGATGGTGATCTGTACTCCAGAAAAATGAGGTTTCTTGCTGCTGAAGATGAGTTTCATTGTGCTCATCTCCTGGGACTGCGTGAACTATCATTTATCAGACAGGTGCTAAATGCTCTTCTTGAAGTAGATAATAGCTTCCTCTTTCTTTGCTCCAGCTGAGAGTCTTTTAAAGTGCATTTTTTAGGCCTGCTTAAAATTGGTGCAACCTTTGTGTCTACACAATTTCTTTCATATGCAGCCATTCCATTTCTCATAAAATGGTACTTGCGTGATGTGGGGAAGAGAGAGATACCACCATAAGCTGAATTTATGCCCATGTTCACCAACAGAAAGACAATAAACATCCGCTTGTTCTATGCACAGTAGTCATATGTTTGGGAGTAAGCTTTACTTCTAGGACATACAGATGAACTGTTCATGGGGCCGCACCATATTTGAAAAATGTTGCTTTTATGTTGGAAATCAGGGGCAGCTTGGGGGGCAGAGCCTGCAACTGCCCCATTTCATTCTTCCATCCCTGCTAGCAGCATGTGAAACAGCTGAAAAACAGACGGAGAGTCCTTTTCTTGTGGAAGACCAAACACTCTCATGTAAGACACCAAATGTTGCCACGACACATTGACAGCTAATTAAAATGTGTGTATGTTATATGAAAATAAACCATAGGCCATGTTTCTTGGTGCTTATTTCTTAGTTTAAAATTGAGTGAGTTCCATGTATTCCAGTTCTGTTTTCAGCTCTGGTTATTTGTGATAACCAGAAATGATGCTTGTCACTCAACAGTGTTGTATTCAGTTTCATGCTTTAAAATATTACTGAAGGCAAAGAAAATAACTGCTATGATCTGAATTCCTTGGAACAAGGTTAGAAGTTATGAAGCCCAATTAGGGCTTCATGTATTGTCAAGAATTAAATAAAGCAGGAAGAAGAATGTGTTACTTTTTACTGGACATTTTCTTGTCTGGCACTGTACCAAACTTCCTTAATACTTAGTTGAAAAATACAGCTGAGATCATAACACTACAGTAATTATAAAAATTTTGTGTCAAGTTTTTTTATATATAACTACGTGATTCTCTAGATGCAGTTGTATGCAGATTCAGTGGCAATGAGAATAGAAAAGAGATACCTTAAAAGGTTGACTGAATTTCTCCCATAATCCTTCTCCTAGTCTGAACAGCTGACCCATTGAGAGCATCTGTGATAATGTTTTTCTCTAGCACAGAAGTATTTGATTGTATATTTTCTAACTAGCTTGCAATGGCCAGATCTTTTAGGCAATGAAAGAAGAACAGCAAACAATTGCAATTATGAAAGAAAGCTGTCCACTGGCATTCATCCTCCTATGCATTTTGCTCAGTAATTCACTTAGTCTGACTATGAATCATCAGACTGAGTCCCAGGAAGAAAAAATACCAGATAGCCACTGTATTAATAGGACTGATAAGCTTTCCACTGTATCTCAACAACTGTAGTTTATTCTGTCCGGGGATAAAATGAAAAAAACCAAAACATTTTTTCTTACTTGGTTGGTTTTTGATGACTTCATTGCAATGTCTTCATGACTGTAGATATGAAGAAAGCATATAGTTTATGTTCAAAAAATAAGCAAACAAAAATGGAAGAAAGAGCCATAGTCTGAAGATAGTAAAATGTTTCATCAGTATTTTCCTGACACATCTTCTATGACAGATTTTAATAAGAGGTAAGTAGTCTAAGATATTTTAAATGAGGAGCCGGAAAGATTAACATGATAGGGTTCAGCTGGACACAGGTTAGTGCTGTACCATCTTTCAGGGTATTCTCACAGATAGTCCGTGTTTATGTGCATGTAAACACAATGCACAAGATACAGTCTAGGTAGGCTGGTATTTAGATACAAAAATTACAAATAAGGTGCTAAATGGAATAAGAGATTAGATTATTTGGCTTGTATGAATGCATGTAAATGTGCATGTAAACACAGTGCACAAGATACAGTCTAGGAAAGCTGATATTTATATACAAAAATGATGAATAAGGTGCTAAATGGAATAAGAGATTAGATTATTTGGCTTGTATGAATGCATCTGGTTGCAAAGCAACTAGAATTTTCTGTTGATTCCATTTGCTTAATTTGAGATATTATACCCCACAGTAAGAAAAGGTGTTGAATTAATTTCTTTGTCGCTGTATAAGTGACAAAAAAAGTCCGGGGGATAAATATTATTTGACTTCTGCTCATTTAAGTTACTCTGTTAGTGTTGAAGTTTGAGGGTTTAAGGGTTAAGTTCAATTTTTCTGGATTTACTCTGTGGGCTGACTCTCTTTAACCAAACCAGTACAATTTTGTTTTTGAAAACTTGACCAAGATGTTGGGAAGAAATCCAGTGTTGGAAAACCTCCAAGCAACTGCACCACTGAGACAGGCATAATAAATGGTTAAGCCCAAACCTGGAAGCCAGAACTCCTTCTTTGTAGTTACAACTCTGTCTGGACAAGTAATTTCATCCATTAAATTCAGGGATTTTCCAGTCTTAAGAATTTTTATGAACTTAGAAGACTGATCATGGTCAGGATGAGGGAGTAGTTGGCGATTTTGGAGGGGAAAAACAAAAAATCCTAAAACCCTTACAGTGAAGATCAAGATAACACAGAAGCATTGCCTTCTACTCACTTATATGTGAAACTTCAGTCATCCATTTTTTGATGACCATAATGTTCCCCTAGAATGCTAAGTGTTATGTTATAGCCTTTAGAATACAAGCTGTAGTAAGATTCCCAAGACCCATATTGGCAGAATTTCTCTCTTTGGGCCAGTAGTGAGCTCATCCAGACTGAGAACTAAAGTAATTCTTCTGTCTTGGAGGACTGGAGAGTGCATTGTGGAACTTTTGGTACAATAACTATATTTTAAAGTTCAGAGCAATATTGATTTGGCATCTAAATTTAAACTTTGTCCCAGTGTTAGTACACATATCTTTTTGTGGCCTTATTTCTGGTTTTTCATGTGTTAGATAAAACACGTTTGCTAAAATAACATAATTAAAATCACTTAACACTTCAAAATGATAAGTCAGTAATATTTTTTGATAAGGCAAATCTATTATTAACAGTCCACACAGAGGGGTTATCTTTAATCTCTTATATGTGTCCAATCTATATTTATAGAAGTAATTTTAGCATCATATAAGCAAATGCTGATGAAAAATGGAGAGAAAGAAATTAAGTAGAAGTAAAGAATCCATCTCTCTTTTCTGCTGTCTTTTATATATAAAGTATATCCTAAGGTTGACATCCATTTCATTAAATGTCTTCCCTGAGCCTCCTTTTCTCCATGCTAAACAGCCCCAGCTCCCTCAGCCCTTCACCTGCTCTGTTGCCCTTCTCTGGACACACTCCAGCACCTCTATTTCTTTCTTTCAGTGAGAGCTGAAGTGGAAGCCAAAAGGAGAACTGGATGCTCATTGTAGGAGTAGAATCATAGGGACTAAGGTTGAGGTGCAGAGTTAGATATGAATATTTCCTAGAAAAAATGGCTAGGAGAATATTCTTCAGACATTCTGCCCTGGACAAGAGTAGTAAGGGTTATGGTATAGGCAGGCCTCCATTTAATTTACTTTGTTCAGTTTTATTTCCATTCTTTCTGAATTGCCAGTTACTTTTTCAAATCTGACACCTCTGATAAACATTCTTCCTCTTTGCACTCTTGAAGATATATTGCGCATATTTTTGTTCTCCTCAGATTTCCAAAGTACAGTTTGGGAGAATTCACTTTCAAAGCTCAGTTTCAAAAATATTTTTCAAAATGGCTGGCACAGCTTTGATTTATGATTTCCATCATAACACCTATAGCAAAACAATCTGCTCTTGTTTAAAAACATTCAGTTCTTTCACTTTTACTTTAGCTTTCAGCAAGTTATGTAAACGGCAGCAGTTCCACCACCTGCTGCCTACACCAGATGCATTTACATTAACATTTTAGTTCACATCAGGAGTGGACTTTTGGAGCAAATCTCCTGCCTGCACCCCACTTACTAAGCTTTGGTTTGCAAGATAGCAGTGTGTGGCTTGGGTTCATCTTAACTGGTACAGACAGACATTGTGTTGCAGGACGGTACCCTATACCCTTCAGCAGCCAATGGGCATTCAGCCCTTGGGACCAGACAGAGTTAGATTAAGGTAAAAACCTTCTGAAAACCATCTGGTATGGACATCTGGTCCTCAACCTCAAGTGTTTCCTTTTATAAAGCTGTTCATATTGTTCAGCACTATTTGGTAATATCCCCACTCAATATCTGCTCCAGCATTTGCAGAATTCATGCATAAACATGTATTTTGCTGCTCAAATGTAATTTGGCTCGTCATGACCAGACTCCAGTTCTCCATTCCTTCTCAGACCCCATTCCTTAGGGGATTCCCCTTGTTCCTGCTGCGGATCAGACCCTGCCATTGATTTCCTGTACCGTTCATTCCATAGTTTTTATCAATGCTACAGCTACACACTGTCTTTTGGGATGAGCAAAGATTGCAGATTTTATCACGAGATGCATGTTAGGACTTTATTACACACTGAGCCACAAGTAATGACTAACAAGTTGAAGAACTGAATTTCTGCATAAAAAACCACAGAATACAAAACTATGGAAGTTGAAAGGAGATTACAGTTTCTCTAGTTTTAATTTACTTGTTTTTATTGAACATAATCATAGACAGTAGAGCATTTAAAGACAAGATGAAAAATGCAATAATGTCTTTCATCAAAAGAAGCATGGAAGAAATTTCCCAAAAGCACTGTAGTGGGAAAAGAAAAGGATAGTGTTTTAGTCAGTTCTAATGTCACTGATGGGAAGAGCAGAATTACAGAAATGCATGTTGGAAAAAAAAATTACGGTGTTCTGAAGGAGAGACTGCAGGTGAGCTACAGGATGGGGTATGTCAGTGGAAAGAGAATGGAGATTTCTACTGCCTTGGGCAACTGCATGAGTCTGGGGAAGTGTTTGGCTTTGGCAAAAGGAGCAAAAGAAATAGAGCATGGAGTAGGGAGTGCAACTTAACTCCAAGGGCAGCTGTCTCAACCCAAACTGGCAGAAACGTGCCAGAGAGAGCTTTAAAGAGTTTCCTGCGGCTTGGAAAATCACTGAGCTGTCTGAAATCAGACCTGGAAACAGGAGCCTGTTTGCAACGATGCACAGAGCAAGCTGAGAGTTGTTATTTCTGTCCTTTCTGACCCTGTTTGGAGACTTTTCTGTCTAAAAATTAGCTATTCTAATTTATATATATTTTTTTAATCATTCTTGATGTTAAAAGCCTTCAATATTTGTTAGAAAATTCACTATAGAAGACCTCAGCAGATTAATATCCAAGTATGGGTTGAGTTGAGCTCAGAATTTCTTAAGGGACATTTTTGAAAGAGATGAAATGTTAGCCACTCTTTTCTTGTGAAGGTGCATTACAAATCAGAGTATTGTATTATTTTTCCAGGTGATAAATTATAACTGCCAGCAAAAGTCCAGAACAATTCTGGCTTGAGGAGGAGCTGAAATTCAGCTTACCCATTGTGCCATTTCCAATGGGTCCAGTGCTTGCTTGTTACAGGGTTTAAGTCCCCACCTGTAGGATGCTGACATTTGTAAGCCTGTGGCTTGAACTCCGTTCAGATTGTTTGACTGTTGTGCCTGCCAGTTTTTTCTGTTGCTCTTTGCAGGCAGTGAATGTGTTTGTATACCATCTGCAGTAATTCTGATGCAGCAAGGTGATACTGGATACTTGCTTGACTTGTACTTGTTCAATAATTTAGTTCAGGATTGTTTCTAGCTGGCTGTCCAGGTGAGCATCTTGCATTACTGCCTATTGTCATGGTTACAGGAGTGGCTGCATATCTTTCTCCCTTTATGAGTTTTCTGAGTGCAATATGAGAGCTGTCCTTGCCTGAAGTACAAGATAGCAAATCTTCACTGACAGACTTGGATGTGGCATACTGGCCTGTAAATGAGCATTGGTTTATTTCAACATATCAGGTAGAATTCAAATATATGCACTGGATACACTAATATTAGTTCTTAACCACTAGTAAGTGAGAAATTAACTGAAGCAATTCCATTTTCTTACATCTGTGTCATTAACTCTTGGTTTTAATTAGCATTTTGAGGAGTTGCCAGAATTCCTTGTCAGGAAAAAATATCTGTATGTTTTCAAACATATTAACATACACAAAATATTGTTCCATTTATATTAGCATGTTATGTAAACAAAAGATTATCAGAGCTACTGCAAATACTGATTTGTGGAGTACTGGCGCATTTCTTGAGAATAACCAAGTCTTTGGTGAAGGACATGCTGTCTGTGTCCCTCTTTTGTGTCTGGACTGGCCCCAGACAAATGCCATGCAGCCCCTGGAGGAGGCCCTTGCTGCAGCACAGGAGCTCCTCTCTGCTGGGCAGCTGCAGAGGGAGCAGATGGCTGGAGTGGGAGTGCACAGCCCTCCACAGGCACAGCTGGGCCATACAGCCAGGCTCTTAGACAGAACATCTCTCATCTTTTTTTCCTTTTCCAGGGTAAAATCAGTTTACCTTTTCCCTTCTGCATAAGAAATTATTAAAGCATCTTACTGCTTCTTTATATTTAAAAACCTAACTGAATAGATGACTTCATTGGGCAAAAGCAATGTTAACATTGGTATGATTAAAAGTTATTTGGATAGGATAGTTTTCCAGCAATTCCCACAGTTTTTTGCATGCTGATTCTGTTCATATGAAAGCTTTTTTTTTTGGTTTTGTTTTATGTATACTTCGTGAGGGTTTTGTTGTTGTTTCATGCTTTCCTTAGAGATTCATAAGAATGTATGTGTTGATGTCTAGAGTGCTCAGAGTGTGACTTAACTGCTGAAGGTAGGAATCAGTGGTAGATGTGCTAAATATTGCTACAGACGAAGTCTAAAAGAAGGGTAGGTACTCTGATCTCAGATTGCAAACTGTGTTTTAACATTACCACAATAAAAAATGTGGGTACTGGTTTGGACTTAAATGTATTTACCCCACATGTTTTGATTTCTAGGAACTTTGAATCAAAAGAACTGGGGCAAAAAATATTCTGCCTGTAATGGTGCCAAACAATCACCGATTAATATAGATGAAGACCTTACCCAAGTTAATGTGAATCTGAAGAAACTTAAATTCCATGGATGGGAAAAGGAAACTTTGGAAGACACTTTCATTCGCAACACTGGCAAAACAGGTAAAAAAAGTCATATTTCATGTTTGGAGTTCAGAGGTCTGAAAAAATATATAGGATGAAAAACCAACCAAGGACTTTTAAGGATCATTTTCATTTCACTTAGCTGGTGCATTCTGATTTTGTCTATTAAGTAAATAAACAAAACAACAGTGATGACAGCTGAAGGAAACAGAAATCACACAAACAAAAATTATGTGCCTGGACAGATACAGCCAAAGCAATCACATCATGACTATCATCCCATCATAGGCACATTGTTAAATCTAAACAGTAAGTTGGCATTTGCTGTGAAATTATGGTAATTATTACTATATATCTAGAGTCTGTAATGGGTAGGCAAAAATGATTTCTTAAAGTACTAATAAATTACCTACTCATCTGAAAGCACTTCATGGATGAGTTGAAGTTACAGAAATCTCAGGTTGGTATTCATCTCACCTACACATAGATACATATAATACAGAAACTTTCATCTGAATTACTCACATAGATGCCTCCTAACAGTCAAAGAAGAGAAATAAGTGCTTTTGTGTTCTTTGTCTTACCAGTCTTAGAAATACAGTTTAGAAAGAAGTGATTTATACCTACAAGTGCCTATTTTTCCCAGCCATGAACAAAGCTAAATTGTCAGACAAATCTTTTTACAACCACTTATAAATCCAGGAAAGCAGTAACTAAAAGCTACTTGTTAGAAGTGCTGTTCTGTGTTTTGGGCAGAGGTGTGGAGGAAGGTATCTCTTTAAAACTGTCTTTGGCCTTCTACCAGTTCCAGTGGGACCCCTAGATCAGTATTTTTGGTTTAGTTTAGTTTGGTTTAGTTCAGTTCAGTTCTGTTTAGTATAATTGTTCATAATTTCTGTTCTGTCATGTACTCTCTCCATACCACTACACAAATCACTTACTTCCCTCCTGCCCTACTAGCTGAGATAAATATTGCTTTGTCTTTTCAAGATGCCTGTGAGAAAATGTTCTTTAAAGTCCTTAAAAGTGAACTGAGCTCTTTCTCATCTATAGCAATCCAGATATTATGTGGGGAACTGCTAAGCTTGTTTAAATGGTCTTCAAGGTTTTGAGGAAAAGAATGTAGTGAAAATGAACTCCATTAGTGCTGTTTTATCAAGAGGTCAAGCAGTTCACAGTTGCTGGAGATGGTAAAGCCAAAATGTGGGGCTTCAGTCGATGCCATCCTGCTCATTCTCTCCAGAAGACAAATGCTCTGTCCCATCTACAGTTTGTGTACAGCAATGTCCAGCTGAAGACCTGGCATTGCTTTTTCCCATGGGAGACAGCTCCACAGCTAAGAAGTCTTATGTCAGGACAGTCCTCCTAGGAACTGACTAAAATACTCTTTTCTCATGTTGCCTCATGACTTGTATATAGAATTGTGATAAATATGGTGGGCAGGTGTGTATTTTCCTTTTTCTTAGAAACACAGACCCTTTCAGGAATTTATTTTCTTGCACAGCCAGTTGATGGCTAGACCAGCTTTCTGAGCTTTTTAGGGCAGTTCTGTGTTAGTTTCAGATAATAGGAAACCAAGTGCATTTCATTAAATTACTATTTCATTAAATTACTATTTTATGAATTACAGCATGAAATGAAACATATTCTCCATGCTGAGTGAATTACCACACTTGTTATTTAGTTTAAGGAACCAATTTCCTTTCAAAGTTCTTACGAAATCCAGAGAAATAAGCATATCATATTTAACTTCTAGCATCTAATACTGAAATATGAGAGTTACAGATGCCTTGGCTGGCTTTTATATTGACACTCCTTTTTTTTCCCTCTTTCTCAATGTTTTCAGTGGAAATTAACCTGACAAGTGATTATTATGTCAGTGGAGGTGGGTTAGACACCATATTCAAAGCAAGCAAGATCACTTTTCACTGGGGAAAATGCAACGCGTCATCAGATGGTTCAGAGCATAGTCTAGAAGGACAAAAATTTCCTCTTGAGGTAAAGTATAGAATTGCTTTTGATGATTTCAACAATTTGACATTCTGTGACATTACTACCCTACAAAATCCCCTTTTTTGTCTCTTAAGTCTATTTGCAAATATAATCATTCACTTAAATCAAAATTAAGAATAAATGATGCATTTTAGAAGGGAGTGTAATATGTTAGTGGCATGTTGAGAATGTCTAAACTGCATTTTTCTGATCTTCTAAAATGATATTAGATATTAGATGTCAGTTCTGTTAATCTGACAAAGCTCCCACTAAATGTTAAGCTCCTACAAATTTGGCCCATCATATTCCACATTGTTTAAAGTGTAAATGGACTTCTCAAAGTCAGGGCTTTGCTGAGAGCCCATGGGAACTGCTGGGCCTTACAGATACAAAGCATGGCCCGTGTTGCTGGGCTGGACAGAGCTGGCAGTGGTGTGCCAAGAGCCATGTGAGCAGGTCCTGGGTGCAGCCACATTGACAGGCAGCCAGACCAGTGTCCCCTTGGCTGGTTTGGCAGAATGGGTTGCAGCAGCATGAGAGTGGGGTGGAGGAGAGGAGCAGCTCTTCCTGGGATGCACAGAGGCCAAACTCTCTTCTCTCAACATGGCATTGTGTCATTTTCCAGTTAAAAAGAGGCAGTTGTGGTGGGCAAATGTGCTGTTCCTCATTCCAAGCGTTTTGAACTTCCATGTGAAAGCAAAGCAGTAGTGCCAGGGCTGGCCTATACATGTGGAAGAGTGGTAAGCCAGGAGCAGTCCCTGGATGGTGTCATTTATTTTACCTCACTAGCCACCTAAAAATTCCCAATCACACTCCATCTGTCCTGAGAAGACATCGCAGAGATACTCTCTTCCATCATTTTCTCATAGAAAACTGGTAGGAGCAGGTCACTGCCCCATACATGCTGGTCACCCAGTACTGGAGGAGATGTTCCAGCTGCATCTGGAGAAAGAGAGAAAGGGGTGCAACAAAACCAATGCTCAGGCCAACAGTCAGATGTGGGCTCAAAGTGCCTGGTAATCTTATATTACCAATGCTTTTCTACATTTACTGCATGGCAGATGCAGTAGGGACATCTTGACGTATTATTCATGTTTTACCACTGATGCAAATATTCATTTCAGCAAGTACTCTAGGTCAGGTGTCCACTTATCTCATCTTACTGTATTGTCAATGAAAAGCACTGTGCTCCTTGAAAGGGTAATTCCTGAATCTTTAATGGTTTTCCAGGAGTGGTTGTTTTCACATACCTAATTGTTGATGAATTCCATTCTGCATCCTCAGATAACACAAACGAGATCGGTAAAATATCTCTACAATTGTTTAAAAAATTTTGTTTGGATGTTTTTTCTCCTAAAATGGGAATATAAATAATTGTATTGTTTAACTTTTACAATGTTTTTGTACTTAACATTTGAATATATTTTTAATTGCAGATGCAAATCTACTGCTATGATGCAGATCAGTTTACAGATTTTGAAGAGGCAGTTAAAGGAAGTGGAAAGTTAAGAGCTTTATCAATTTTGTTTGAGGTAAACAAAATATATCCTTGTGTCATTTAATAAGCCTTGAAACACAGCAGATGTTCAAACATAATTTAACTGGTTCCAATGTATGATCATTGAGTTAAAAAATTGCATATATCTTTCTAATTTATTCTTGCAGAATAGCAAATGGGCAAAATAAATTTGTTTGGCTTTAAATAATCTATAATTTTGGTGGTAAACTGTAACTTTCAATTTCTTTTCATGAAGCCTGTACTGTTAAAATATGCAATTTCTTTTTAACAGATTGGACTAGAAGATAATCCAGATTATAATCCAATCATTAATGGAGTAGATAGTGTTAGTCGTTTTGGTAAGTTTGCCTCCATGTTTTATTGATTACTGATTAAATAAATTCCACTTCAGTGTGATTATGAAACCTTTAAGACATTGAGGAGCACGTTTTTTTTATTGCTCAGTCATGTCTATTTTGTTAGAAATTACGGAAGTCATCTGGATAGACGAGAACTGGACAATCACCAACCACATGAAATCTAACATAAGCGAGCGCCAGATTCTGCTCCTGGGAAAGAGTAGTCCTGGTTATATATACAAACCAGGGAGTGAGATTCTGAGGGGCACTCCTTTGAAAAAAGATTTGAGGTTTCGTTTAATGGGAAGTTGAATCTAAGTCAGCAGTGCCCTGCAGCCAGGAGGGCTGTCCTGGGGTGCATCAGGCCTAGCATCACCAGCCGGGCAAGGGAGGGGATTGTCCCGGTCTGCTCTGCACTGGGGCGGCCTCACCTCCAGTGCTGGGGTCAGTTCCAGGTGCCACAATGTAAGGACGACATCAACCTGTTAGTGTGCATCCAGAGAAGAGCAACCAAGATTGTGGAAGGTCTTGAAGACAAGCAATGTCTGAGGTCACTTTGTTCAGCTTGTAGAAGGGTGCCCCATCACAGTCAACAACTTCTTTAAGTGAGGCAACAGAGAAGCATTTGCTGATCTCTTTGGTGACCAGGACATGAGGAAATGGGATGAAGCTGTGTCAGAAGTTCAGATTGGGCATTAGAAAAGGCCATTCACTGAGATGGTGATCTGTGACTGGAACAGGCTCCCCAGAGAAGTAAGTGGTCATGGCACCAAGCATCTGGATGTCGCTCTTAGTCATATCATTTAGTTTTAGGTAGTCCTGTGAGGAGCAAGGAGTTGGATTTAATAATCACCATATGTTTCTTCCAACTTGAGATATTTCATGTTTCTCTGATTAAGTTACCCCAAGGCTATTTGTAACAACAGAAGTATAAATGAATAAATATAACTATCATGAGAAATTTGTAACTGTTTAAATGCTAAATCCAGATAAATCTGATTTATTAGGTAAGTCTTCTTAATCATGCATGTCAGGATTTTTATATCTGTTTGAAAGCCAGGTAAGACTGTTGTAACAATCCAAGATGGGTCGGAGTGAGACTGGAGTGAGACTGTCAGTGTTCAGTAGACTCAAAGAAGAGAATTTTTCTTTCAGTAGCTCCTGTGTAAATCCAAAATAGTCTAAGTGTATTGTACTGGTAGTGGTTGCTAATGGGGACACATGACCTTCAGCATGGTACACGAAGAGATCCGGGCTGTGTTTCTGACTCAGTTTCATGGTGTCTTTGCAAAAGAATAAATATGAATGAGCACTGTCTTGAATAGGGATAAATTCTTACATCATGTCCATGACTTTAGAGAACCTTACCTCAGTTTTTCCTTTATGTAATGGTGCTTGAATGTAAAAATCTGTTTTGAAAGCCTTCAAAAGTGTGACACGACAATCAAGATTTTTTTTTCCTCTGGAAAGCAAGCACTATCCAACAAATTTAAAACAGAGCACCTTTCATAATTTAGAAAGACATAGGAGGTTGAAATATAAAGTAGTTAAGATTCATTACTTTTGTGTAAAGCAAAAAGGAGAATAAGTAATGCATCAATATGCATGCTGTCCTACAGCCTTGGAAGGAGTTGTAAAACTATCAGCAGCAAAATTCAAGATACAGCCACTACATGACACTTCCAACAATGCTTAGAATAGAATTTTCCTGAATAAAATGCAGATGAGCTCAGGAAATTCAGGTAATGGCTAAATCAAGTTCTTTCTTCTGAAGAAAAGCACACAATCTCTCCTTGTCTGTGAAATACATGAATTGTCCTTGTCAGTCATATCTGTGTTGTGCTTATTTAAATCACAGTTGCTGAGTTCTCAAGCTCTGCAGAGGTGCACTCCTGTTCCTTCTAGACAAACTTTCTGTTTTTCATCAGTGTTTGTAGGTGTTTGATTTCAAGAATCTAGTCTGTCAGTCTAATTGAAGGGAATTTGAAAATCCAAAATCTCAAAATGTATGGCAAGATTCTTGTTATTAATGAGATGTTTCATGTCCCAAACTATCTATATAAAATGGACTTTATTTTTGTTGAGGGACAAATCTGTTAACTAGATACATACCAGATAGCAATGATAGCTTCTGTCTGAAGGCTGATTAGCATTTTGACAGGAGAAACAGAAGCATGTGCTTTGCTTGACACTGCTAAATGTTCCCTCTTCATGATACATGAATGAGAGAGAGGGGACAAGTCAGCTCTTAAACCTTAACTCAGTAGAGATGTCACTGAAGAGAAGAAAAGCATCAATTCCTTCTAGTCAACTGTTAAATAGAATTTGCTGCTCTCACCAAATTTGTAAGGAATTATGAAGACAAAGGTCAGAAATCTGTACAGGGCTGGAGAAGTAACATACCTGTAAAAGTATGAGTTAATGAGCAGTCTGAAAAATCATCAGATATTCATTAGTACGCACCAGTTAGGGAAGAACTTGAAATTAGTAACTTTAGATTGTAATAAGATGTATAAGGATCTACACTGTTGCAAGGTGTGAATAGCAGCATTATTTTGAATGCACCAGACAGTAAAGCAGATAATTGTCACAGACTGAAAAGTCTGCCTTGATGAAGTTGTTACAGTTTATGCCAATTTCTATTGCTGGATCCTACTGCCTTACCAGCAGACCCTTAGCTTTCTGTGGATGGACTTCCAGCAATCCCTCGTGCTTACTCCCAGCTGACAAAGTACCCAGAAAACTGCTGACCTGAAAGATGTGATATTATTTTCACAGCATGTATTCTCATGGAGGAGGCCTTTGCATCATTTGATGATTTATGTAAAACTGTTTTTCTCTATATTATCACCGTTTAAAAAAGAATCCTGATCCACAGTAATTCTGCTTCCGCAGTCATTAGTAATGTTTACCCTCAGGTCTAACATGGGAACAGTTCCCCAGGCAGTGATTGTCTGCAGCAGTTTGGATCCTGCAAAAAACTCAACAACTTAATTATATTTGGGGGGAGTTTGAGCCATGTCACAAGATCTAGAACAAAGATTTAACAAATTCTTTTTTTTGAAATTCAAGAGTGAGACAAAGGTTTGGCACCTTGCTTACAGTGAAAAAAATTCTTGTGAACAATATACTAAAATTACTCTGTTACTGGAGTAACTTATTACACCTTCCCAAGTAAACAAAGGTGGGTTTGAGCTATCCTTTTTCAAACTTAATAGAAGACTTCATGATTTAGTTGTATTCTAGTCTCTCTGGAGATTAAATTTTGAAAAGCCTCTAAGTTCGCATATTCCTATAATGATAGTTCTTTGTGAGAGTGTGATTTGTATTTACTAATTGCTTCTGTAGTATTTTAACTATCTGACTCTATTTTTCTTTTTTATTTTTTCAGGAAAACAGGCTGCCTTAGAGCCATTTATTTTGCTGAATCTCTTGCCGAATGCAACAGACAAATATTACACTTATAATGGGTCTCTATCAGCTCCTCCATGCTCTGAAACAGTTGAATGGATTGTGTTTAAAGATACCATAAGTATTTCTGAAAGCCAGGTAATTTGTTTAATGTAGTAAAACCAAGCAATTGCACATAATACCAAAGAAAAGCAATTGCCATGTGTATGGTAGAAGCTCATGGCATTCACTGCCAGCTCAACAACAGAGCTTTTCTTTTATCTGGTTAAAGTTTTTCATGCAGCCATTAAATTAGAAACCATATTAGAAACTATATTAATTGTGGTACATTTTACCTTTTTTATAGTTTAGTACTGGAATCTGAGCATTTTTTTTGTCTTAAAATAGGGTAGGAATATATTCCGGGCTGTCTGAGCTCAGATAAAGAGGAGTACCAAACACTTTTTGGATATTCCCCCAGCCACATGGTGATGCTGAGCAGAGCATAGCTCCAACAGCAGAGTGGCTGAAAAATACTTGTGGAGTAAGCCATTAGATATAGTGATAGTACAGAAGAAAAAAAGTTCAGTGCCATGCAGGAAAACTCAACTGTGAGACTTTATCCCACATCTTTTCCCCAGAGATTTTGCCTATTAACAGAATCTGGTCAATTTTTATGACATCTAACTTCTTTTTTTCCTCTCGTCTCCTAGTTAGCTGTATTCTGTGAAGTGCTTACAATGCAGCAGTCTGGCTATGTTATGCTGATGGACTACCTGCAAAACAACTTCAGAGAACAGCAATATAAGTTCTTCGGGCAGGTGTTTTCCTCTTACACTGGACAAGAAGAAATTCATGAAGCAGGTACTTACTGAATAAGTCATTCCTCTCTTCACAAGTTTAAAGACAATTTTCAGTAAAAGATTCATTCAAGTATGAAGTTACTCATTTTAAATTGTGTAGAAAGTAGCACACTGTGTTATTAGTCATAAATCTATCACTTCAGAGAAAAAAAACAGCAATCATAAAACATGTGAGATTAAATGGAGTGGAAAATTAAATGCTTGTCTTGACCAAGCATTCAGTGAAGATCACTTCAGTTCAAGCTTCCTTACACTGCCCTTTTAATGTGTTTCAGACTTCAACAAGGCTGCCTTTTCAGAGACTGCAAGAGTATTTTGTTTTACAAACCTATTTGGTTCTTTATCGTGTAGTGTGGATGCTTTTTCAACAGAGACTTAAGTGATGTCACCAAATTAATTTCATATTGATAGTATAGAATTCAATTATATATGCACTAAATATAGAAGTCAATGATTCCTATACTAACAAGCACAAAAGAATATATAGGAAACATCTAAAGTGGAAGCACTATGTTGCTACTTGGATGGGAATACCTGTAGATTCTTCAACTCAGTTTCACTGAACTGTGTTTAATTAGATATAAACAGATGACTTAAGCACAGGCTATAGGTGTTCTCCAGGTAAGGAGTGTGGTTTCATACATGTGCTTTTACATATTTGTGTGATCACACATGCATATAGATGCACACAAATGCAACTATAGGATTTGTTTAATATAGAACATTAGAGAAATGTTTATATTTCCATTTTAAGATGAATGGAATTTAAAAGCTCTAGGAATCATTAAACTTAAATGTTCAGATGTAAGAGCTGTAACATGAATGCCAAAGTCTCTAAGAGTCAATAGGCTTATTCGTGTTTAATACTGCATAGTAGTCAACAGAAAAAACTAATCTTTTTAATCCCTTTAAAGGATGCATGAGAAATGCCAAGACCGATTATTACTCTGGTAGATAACTGAAAAATTATTTTGTGTTGTGAAATCCCAATTTTCTCCTGTTGCGTTCAGTGTAGATTCTCATTAGGCAGTAGGATTAAACGCTTGATTTATTGCTGTAATTAATATATGACATTTCTTAAGTAGAACTAAGTTTTCTTGCAAAAGCTAGAAGAATCTTTCTCTTCGATTATAAAGTAATTTCAGGAATTTTCAAAATATTTTCAGCATTTTTCCCACAGCGACATCCCCAACATTTTTGGTGTACAAGCATGGTCCTGCAAAGGGCATGGGAGATGCTTCATACCCCAAGCCTGCCAAGTAATATATGTAATTTCCCTATGTGATATGTATGTAGCAATTTAAGAAGATTAAAATAGCTAATCCTTACAGCCTTACTTGAGGATTCACCTAAAAAAAGTGTTTTGAAATTGTAATGCTTAATCTCCACCAACTTCAGCTGGCATGCAAATCCATTTATCATAAAAATCATTGTTTACTCCTGCACTGGGAGACTTTCCATCCACTCCACCCTTCTGGTAAGGTCCTGGGAATAAGGTCTGAAACCTAACTCTTATTTATCTTCCTGGATTTAGTAAGGTATAAAAAACAATGGGTTCTTAAAATTCAAGACCGACAATGTATATTGATAAAAAGTATTAGCCTGTTTTCCCATGAGAAATACAACCACATAACGTTCAGCAGCTGTCTTAGTTAAATTCCGTTGTGAGACATGGAGTCAGGACTTGTGCGTTTACCCTTCCACGTTTCTCAGTCCACATGATTCCTTGTGAATTCTCCAATTCCCCAACGAGTGTGTGCAACACTTTCCCTGGCACAGAGTGTGGGGTGCAGGTGCCCAGGCACTGGCAGTGGTGGGCGTAGGGGGTGCCTCTGTCAGACACAGACAGTTCCAGCTGGCTCCAGCCCACCCATCTCAGGACACTGAGAGCCATGGTGGCAGCACCTCTGGGACAAAAAAACTGTACCACAGTGGGGAGTGAGGAAAATATGAGAAACAGCTCTGTCACGCCCAGGTGAGAGAAGGAAGAAGGGGAGGAGACACTCCAGTAGCAGAGCAGAGATTCCCCTGCAGCCCATGGTGGAGATTATGGGGAGGCAGCCTGTCCTGTGGCAGACTGTGGAGACTCCATGCAGGAGCCGGCTGCTGGCTGTGGCTTGTGGAGAGGAGCCCATGCAGGAGCAGATTATCTGTCTGGTCTCTGACCCTAGTGAGGACCCACAGTGTAGCAGTCTGTTCCCAAAAGACTGTACAGAGGCTGGAAAATTCATGAGAGACTGTAACCTGTGGATGGGACCCCACACTGGACCAGAGGAACAGCATGAGGAAGGAGCGGCAGAGGCAAAGTATTATAAGCTGAGCGCAATTTCCATTCCATATTCCCGTGTGCCACTGGAAGTGGGGAGGTGGAAGAGTCAGGAATGAGGTTGAGCTTGGGAAGAAGGAAAGGATGGGGAGGTTTCATAGTTTTGTTTTTGTTTCTCACTATCCTACTCTATTTTTATTGGTGATAAATTTCCCGAAGTCAAATCTGTTTTGCCCATGATGGTGGTTGACTAGCGATCTCTGACTTTATCTTGACCCATCAGCTTTTTCATCTTACTTTTTTTCCCCTGCCCTGCTGAGGAGGGAGAGTGGGCAAGTGCCTGGGTGGGCACCTGGTGGCCAGCCAAGGTCAACCCAGAACATATTTTCTGTGCTGCTCCACCTCCATTACAAAGATAGTGTAGATCTAGAATATAAAAATACTGCTTTTTGCCACACACTGTCAGGGATTTACAAAGCCCTTGAATATCTGAATGTAAATTAAATTATTTCGTGGCTTCGACAATTGAAAAGGTGATTTAAAAAGATAATCTCAAACATAGATTTAACTAAAAGTAGAAGAAAGTAACAAATCTGGAGGAAATAAAGCCAGATTTGGGCAGCTTATAAAGGTCTTCTTGACAAAAACATAGCCCAGGCAGTTTTTGGCAGTGATTTGGCTGATGTAGCCCAGTGATTCCCCATGATGCAATTAAGTTTAGATGAAAATTTCCTAAATAACATGGGTAGCATTTTATTCCACAGAAGAATAAGCAAAGATAGACGCATTACCATGACATGATGTGATACGGAAAACCAGAATCTAAGTATTCACCTGGAGAAAGCAGAGACTTAGATTCAAGTCCAGCAGGGGTTTGAGTAGGCCTCTGACTTCCTGTGAATGTTTTGCTATTTTGTATTTTCCTGCTTGTGTCTTGTAATCAGTTTAATATTTGTGGCTTCAGACTAGTAACAGACTCAAGAACTCCCTTTCTTGCAGTCTCTTAGCTCAGATTTTCTAAAAGTTGGTATCACAGCAAAAGTACTTAATTAGGTAAGTCGTCATGTGGTCTCCTTTCTTTTTCTAGTCTCTGGAGAAGGAAAGCGGGAAAGGGCAGCATAAAGTACTTCTGTGTTTCTGACTGGTAGGAAAGAAAAGGGATCAGCAGGATGATTTATGAGGTGACACCAGAAGAAGGGCAAGAGAAAACATTTTGGGAAGAAATGGAGGTGAAATAATATGTAGATGATTGTCACATAATAATATCCTCATTGCTGAGATGAAGATCAAAAGGAGGAGAACAAAAAGGAAGACCTTCTTCCTTGGGAAAAAATAGAAGAACCATCTGGAAAAGGAAAGAAGAAAATAAAAGAAATAGCACTGGAAGCACCAAGCTTGTACCTTATAGTAATACTCTGTGAGTGAATACAGACAGAGATTTCAGAACCAGATTCACTCAGAAGCAAAAAAGATGAAAGGAGGAAAAAGGACAGTGGAGAAGAATTTGGAATACAGAGAAGCTTGGTGTTTATATTATAAAAAATAATTTTGACAAGAATTTTAAAAAACCTTTGAAAATAAATACTGGAGGAATCTTTAGAGTCATTGAAAAAGAATGAAATCTGTTTAAATCACCTGTCTTATTAATCAGAATTGAGAAGGGAATCATCTTTGCTGGTCTAATGATTTCTCCTTGCCATCTGGTGGAAATGGGCAGGAATGATAAGTTTTAGGGATGGAATGGACACAACATGAGATTTTTTTTAAAAAAATTTGCTCTTTTTTGCATCAATTAAAATAATTAAGTGTAATTAATAAAATGGTGTATCAGTTATATAGCACAGTAGATACAAAACCTGGCAACAGAATTCACCTAACTTACATAGACTAACGCTGCCTCTACCATTAGCATACGCGCACGAACACAAAAATTAAAAAAGCCTTGCTGTTTATTTTCCATTGACTAGCTCAGACGGAAGCTGCTCAGAAGTGCCCACCTTCCCTGGGGAACGGCAGAAAGCCTTTTGACAAATATTTTGGTGGGGCTTGTGTGCCCCCTTGTGTTCACGTGGCAAAATGAAAAGCTGAAGGACTTGTCTTTCAAAATGCAGCGTTGTCCCCCGAAGCGTTGAGGCATCTTGGTGTTTGCTTCTTTTTAGAGAACTCCAAAGGATCTGCACTTGTTTTCTTAGTTAGCTGAATAGGGTTTTTTGCATGCTCTTTCTAGGTACTCATATATTGCTCTAAGCACATTATGAGATGTAAAAAATGTTTCCTCATTTTTTCCAAATAGGGAATGACTTTGTAATTGCTTGTGTAAAAGTCAAGCTGAAATATAATAACAAGCCTTAAAATATAATAACATTAAATGACTACTGCTAATGTAATACTTTGCTTTTTCTTATTTGCCTTTTCTTTCTTAAATACTGTAACAAGATTCAAACAGCCTTGAGGAGAAAGTCAGGTGATAGGTGTATCTTTAACCATTAAAAGCCATGTACTGTGGATTATTCTATTATAGCTAGTGTGAGAGGATGCAGCTTTTCTAGTGCTACTTTGATGGAACCATAAAGGCAGAATTGTTGAGATTTTTTGATTCTCAAAACAGATATAAGAATATTTATGTTCTATCCTTTATATTTTATTTCTTAGGAACTGGATACTAATATCTCCCAAAGTATGGTATAAGGGGCAGGGAGAGGAGACTGAGTCTTCAACTTTACTTTCTTTTGGAAATCCAGTGTTAAAATACTGGTTTTGTTTATAGTGGCATGGCATTTCAAATATTTTAGTAGAAGGCTAAAATTGAGGCACACAAAAAGATTTTCATTACTTTTCTCAGGAGGTATCTCAAGATTTTAGTCGATACTTGTACTGTTTAATAAATACCATATTCTTTCCTCTTTTCTTTCTTCCAGTTTGCAGCTCAGAACCTGAAAATGTTCAATCTGATCCAAAGAATTATACTAGTCTTCTTGTTACATGGGAAAGACCTCGTGTTGTATACGACACCACGATTGAGAGGTTTGCTGTCTTTTATCAACAGCTGGATGGAGAAGACCAGACTAAGCACGAGTTTCTGACAGATGGGTATCAGGACTTGGTAACTGTAAACTCTTCAAGTTTCATAAAAAGGGATGATGGTGTAACAACTCACTGTTGATTGTTGTGTCAGATTAAACTGTGGATGGGAGCTGATTTAAGAGAAATTATCTCATTTTTTGGCTGTAAAACCACAAAGACAGTTTAAAACAAAAGAAAAAGCTTCTCTTGTCTAGAACAGGGAAAAACTCTACAGATTGCTTCTTCGATTTGCCTATACTTGCCATGACCATGTCAACCAGAGCTCTGTAGCCATAAAAGCCATTGTCAGTTATTAATAATCTGTACTACATTGCTCATGGGTGTGAAAGAATGACCTACACAAGCAACTAGTGAGATTCAATTCAATTATACTGCTATAAATACTGAGTTACTGCTTACAGCTTCATGTTATTTTACTAATGAGATCTGTTCCTCTATCCCTCTTTAAAGACTCATAAGACATAATGTTACCTAAACTTGTGTTCAATGCGGAATAGTTACTTGGTTTGGAATCCTCCATGTAAAAAGTCACAAGTTGTTTTTTTTTTTTTATTTGACTGAAAACCGTTTGTGATAATAAAATATAAAAAGCACACATTATAGTACTAGAAGAAAGGGGCTTTACGGTTCATAAAAAATGTTTATTAAAAAAATAAAATTTTCAAATACTTGATACTTATTTGCAAATAAATTATTAAATGTGTTTTTTCTTTTAGGGGGCTATTCTAAATAATCTGCTGCCCAATACCAGTTATGTTCTTCAGATAGTTGCTGTTTGTTCTAATGGTCTGCATGGAAAGTACAGTGACCAAGTCATTGTTGATATGCCTTTAGAGGACACAGGTAAGTGGTGTTTTGAGTTTAGTGATCCCTTTTAGCTGAAAATTCTGTATTTGAAGAAGTAGTTTGTTTGCAAACCAGTTAAAATGCGTGACTTCCAAATTATGCCAAAATGAAATTTCAAAATAGCTGCAGTTAACCTTCAGCATGTCCCTTGCTAATGATATTTTATATGACATAATTCCTTGTAAGCATTACCTATAAAAAACCAGCATGTTAATTTTTAAAATTCTAAGACTTTTCTGAAAAGCACCTACTTGATTTCAAATCTCACAAGTGTATCTTTTAGATATGTAGGGAAATAAAACCATGTTTGGTATTATTTCTCTATGGTTCAAGCATCCTCTCAAAATTACTCCACACAGCCAAAGTATTAAGGAATCAAGCAATACAACCCAAATATATTGTTTATAAGTCTATATTAATGATTCTGAAATTTGATTTCTTATGAAAACTTGGAGTTTGATTTCAAAAGACTTGTGATAATGGAATTCCCTTGCTTCTTAATGCTGCCTCACAAAAAATCAAAAAGCCTAACAAACAAATCTTAATAATTTCACAGCCCGATTTGCTTCTCTGCCTGCTGGCAAATATGAAATAACTTGAAACTATAGCATGAAGCTTCATCTTGTCCTTAATAATTACTTAAAATTTGGTGTAAGTTTTTAGCATCAGATTCAATTCTTATGGAAGTGAGTGGGAGCTGTGTTTTTAATTGAGAACACTGTTATTAATCATAGAAAAAAATCTAAAACATTTTGATCATGTTAGGAGCTATTTTTTAATCTAAGGGCCTGGATTTTGTTGTTTGTTTATGTATTCTGTAAATTCTGTTTCATGCTTATGTATGTCTGTTTAGCTACAGCAAGGTCATTAGTGATGTTGTGGTGAACTTGGGAAAACAGGCCAGTTTTTCATGTCAAGGGAGCCACATTCCTTTAAAGTGAGGGAGAATGTGATTCTCAACAATCCCTACCACATGAATTCTGGACTAATAAGGGTAAATAGTTTTGTAATTATGCGGGTTTGTCTGTAGGTGGAGGACACATCATCAGGTATAGTACATCCACGTTTTTAATAAAGATTTAACTTGTCTTTCAAACACAATGTATTAAGAATAATGTGTTTTGGAGTCTTAGGTTAGTATTTACCAGAATTTTCCTATTTCTCTTTAGTTTTCTGAAAAGTCCACAACAAAGTTCGGACATTCTGCCTGACATTTCACTCTTCTGTCTACCTTTTATCCATGTCTTAGATACTATATTCTTCCACTTACTTTCCAGAATTTGCTGGGTTTGTGTTTGAAGAGTTTTCTCAGATGAACATTTATCTATACCTCACATCCATTCCTGCATGGAATGGCAAGTAAGCAGCATTGTGTTATCATCATTTAACAACAGTTCAACAAATCAAGTCAGTACACTGCTGCCATCACAGCTGTAAAACCTGTGAAAATATATCTTGCAAAGCAAAGTCCAGTATAGGTGATATCCAGAGGATAAACCACCCTCCTCCTGCTACTGCTGTATCCCTGCTGTAAGGATGAGTTGCGTACCACCCTGCTGTGTTCCATGACTCCCTTTGGCAGGAGATGTGAGTGCAGAGGCAGGGAGAGAGACAGGAGCACTGGGGCCGGGCAAGCACTGCCAGTGCAGCTGTGGCACCAGCAGATGCTGCTGAGGAACAGGCTCAGCAGGAGGATGATGAGGCAGCCTGTGGCTGTGCAGGGCCAGCCACCCGGCATGGCATCCCTGCTGTACGTCTGCTGAAGTCATGCAAAACAGGGGCCTTGCATTCACTCTGGTAGAAGGAAGAGTGAGGGAAATACATACCAGAAAATTAACTTCACCTTGCAGTATCAGGAGAGATTTCTCTGAGGTTTGTATGCTCAGACAAGAGAATTTGGTACAATAAAAGTTATATTTCAGACTGTGCTATATTTGCTGTAATAACTGTTATGTATCAGACTGAAGGTTTGATACTTTCAAGCCTTTTTACACGGACAAATCATTAATTTCTACTTCGATATTTTAAATTTTAATCAATATAAGTAAAAAGAGAGCGAAGCTCTTAAATAAAAATTAAATAGAGAAATGAAAATTTGCCTGTTTAAAAAAAAAAACAAACCAAAAGTTTCATTGACATGATTCCTATCTGAAATGAACCCAAAATTATTAAATCTAATTTGGTTCTTTTATTTTGGCACTTCCAGAGTGGTACCTCTGAAAGCATTGAGTAAAGAAAATTCAGGGGAAAATCCTCTCATGTAATTAGTATGATTTCTAAGAGTGTACATTGCTCTGTAAATAAGTTCCTTACATGCTCTGTCAACTCTGGATACAATTTTAAAATATGAAAAAAAAACTTCCGTTAATTTCTGATATTAATGTTTACTTGCATAATAACTTTTACTAATTATTTACACCTGAATTAACTGTTGCAAATGCTTCAAATATTTTCATATTTAATTATAATATACTTAATATTAGACAACAGACATATATATGAGAATGTAGATATCTAATAAGAAAGTTTTCTTCAGAGCAGCTTACTGATTACAACTATAACATCAAATTGGTTTTGTGATCTGCTTTATAGATCTTGAGGCAAAAGGGGATTTCTTGGAGCTCCTGCTTGGGAATTTATGAAAGAAAAGTTTTCTTCACCATGAAGACATGAATTAAAGTTGACACACATAAAGCATAATTTAAATCTTTCATTTTCAAGAATTACTCTGAGTAATCCAGTTTAATTAAGACGAAATTCACTACAGTCACCTCCAGATCAATTAGTCTTCCTGTTAAGAGCTAAAACAAGGCATGAGTCATGCGGAGCCATTAGATGGGCCATTTTCCAGGAGGAATTCTACCCTTGGAGTGGCCACTTCTAATGAGATCTGGTATTCAAAAAGCTCAAGACTGTTGTTTTAGACTTTCCTTTCTGAGATTCTTGCAAGAGAGTGTTTCTCATGCCTTTTCCCCACCCAGTCTGGTGCCTCCCATATGTTTAGCAAGGGCTCTGCAGGCTCTGGTGATCCACGGATCCAAGGCTCTTGTTCTCAGCAATGTTTTGTAAGATGAAGGACCTCTTTGGGCTGTGGTCTCTGCTTCAGTTTGGAAGCCTCAGGAGCTGCAATGTAATGACATTGGGCAAGCCACCATAGTGGAGACCTCTGCTCTTTGGGTTTTTCCTGAACTCTTCAGAATTGCAGCCCTTCACCTTAAAATGCAGCATGTGTGGAGGTTAAAATTTTTTCCAGTTAGTCTCCACTTAGTAAAAGCAAGAAATGCACTACTTGAGGTAGCTACAGATTTTCCATCAAAAATTTAGGGAATTGTGTACAGAGTATTTTAATCAGCTTTGATAAAAATCCAACTCTTATTTACAAATTTTCTTTGTTATTAGAATTGGATTTTGAATAACTGTAAATGTGTACTTTGACTCTCTGAATAACATCTGTGTAGAACTGAAGGTTGTGCAATAGTTTGTTGTGTAGCTAATACTGATGGTACTTACATGCTTTTGGTGACACAGGAGAGGAAAAATAAGAATATAACTCCCCACTCCTATTCCTTTGTGTAGACTTCAGCTCGTGTTTGTCAAAAAAAACCCCAGCATGCTGGGATATAACTCTCAAATGCTGTCTCCCGCCTGGCAGCTCACGCTGTAAGCAATGCTCTGTGAGGGTCTAACTCTGCAACCTCTTTGTAACTCGTCTTTGTGATTCTTGTCCTGAAAAACACTAAGCATATATTAAATGTCTGATTTAGGAGATGCTTTTTTCTAATTTTGTGCTGATAAAAGTAGAAATCTGAAAACTAATTTAATCGAAAGAAGCAGGCTTTACTTTTGTTCTTTCCATGTCATTTATTACGTAAGTCAGTACAGAAATGAAAGAGTTTATGTTATGCACATTATTCTGTGATTATAAATCACATTGTTTAAAGGGATTTTTTAAACATTTCCGTTGAAAAAATGTAGGGAAATAGTTACATTTTCTGTATTTGTTTTATCATTTCTTCATCTGTCATTAAAATGGACTATGAAAAGACCTCTACCGGACGCTAACTATTTTATTTTAAAATGTATACTATAGAATAATCAATATGTGGTTCCAGAAAAAATAAACAAGCTTGTTCATCAACCTACATCAAAGGGCTGTTTTTTGGAGGGTGTGGCTCTTCACCTTGGATGGGGGATGTTACTATATTTCTGTAATCTCCTGTCAAATCAAAGGCTCAGCAGCAGGATTAACAGAACTTCTGTAAGTGTGTGTCTCTAATACTTTTGACAAATAAATTTTCTGTGACCATCTAAATTTAAATATCCATTGTAAAGTTCCTGGAGATTTACTATTTTTGTTAATAAACAGGTTTATATATATATATGTGTGTGTGTGTGTGTGTGTGTGTGTGTGTGTGTGTGTATGTGTATATATATATGTGTGTGTGTATGTATTTATATATGTATGTTAATGCCTCTCCCTTGAGAAAACAGCATGAAACTGTAGTTTCCTGCTGGTGGAATTTGAGAGCATATGTCCTACTATATACTCTAGCACAATCTGTACAGTTTGTTGTTCTGACTGAGTCTGATTAAAGCTCAGCGCAAGAATAGTGTCCACAAAAAAGAATGAATAGAATGGATGTACTAAAAATATGTTTCAGAGAAGTCTATTGAATACCTAGCACATGGTGTGGGTCTATTATGGAAAGGCATTCAGACTAATGTCAATATTTGATTTGTATCATTGAGAAGCCAGGGAATATCATTAGCTCATCCACCCCTTCCTCCCCTCTGCTCCCCTCCCCACTCTGCCCCAGAGCCTCCTAAGCCTCAGGAGTCAGAGGTAAGATAATTTTTTGTCTATCTAGCTAAGGAAAGGTCAATTCCAGACTTGGTAATTTATAGATGTTTTTTACTAAAGGACAATTTGTGAAGACTTTGTGCAGCATTGCTTAGTCAAAATTTGTTTGCATGCTATAACCTACAGATAATATTGTATGAGCTTATTAGTTTGGTAAACTTAATCTAGTATATGTTGCATAGAGCACATCTCAATTTGTTTTGGAAGGTAGATACAGATAGACCAAAGAGAATACAAATTAAGTCATCTGACTTTGCTTAAACGAGAAATATGGAGGTGGCATCTTTATCCTAATGTATTGAACAAGCTACATTTGGGAATTGTGGAGGAAATGCAGACGTGGAGCTGTGTGTGATAGTATTGTTAGAATTGCTGTCCAGGGTAAGAGGTTAGCATTTTCACCTAGTTCAAACCAGCCCTCAGAATGTCTGTTAGAACTTGCATGCAGATAGAGTGCTAGAACATGGCTTAGGAAAAAGCCTTGGAAAGACTCAGAATGGACATGGGCCTTTTTGTGGACCAAAGGAGCAATATGGTGCATGAGTGCTCAATGAAGACCTGTGCCAGTTCCTACTAGAGAGGTGAATGTTTCTTTCAACCTGCTTTGAAGCCTCTTCTTGCTGACCACCGTCAGAAGAATAACATTGGGTTTGGCTGAAAAGAGGGAAGAGACTACTTCTGAATTTGGAGAGATGGATTTTTAACTGCGTTGTAGGAAATTAATTTCTTCAGCCTGTTTCAATTGGTTTTTATTTTTGAAAATTGGGAGTGCCTCAAAAACCTCTAAAGTAGTTCTTCATGGACCGTGCAGTACCTGTTTATTAGGGAGTTTTTCTGGGATGTGATATAACTGGCTTCATGTCTTTGCATTAAATCAAGTAAGGGTGAGGGTTTGAAAGAGACTGTAGACACTGGGAAGGGTGGGTCTCTTTGGTCTGCCTTGCTGGAAGCATGCAACCTGCTGCATACTGACCAAGATGGCACTGCTGTTGCTCTGGAACCTAAGCCCAAGCCGGGGTGCACAAATAAGGAATTTTCTATTAGAAAATTATAGAATAGATTATTTTACAAGAATGTCTTCAGAGCTTTCCGACTTAATCTGGGGAAAAGTTGATTCCCAGACTTACTGTTTTTTTCTCTTCTGTATTTCTGCATTAAACCATATTTCTCATTGAAAATGTTCTTGTAAACTTGGCTTTCCCCAGCCAGCATGTTATTCCTCCAAAAGTTCAAATCCAAAGGTATTAAAATAGAGCCAGATAAACTGTTGTGGCTGAGTGAATGTGTCCTGTCTAGATGAGTGAGCATTGCTACCCTTAGTCCTCACTCCAGGGGGTTGGCCACTTCTCCAAATACAGTCCTACAAAAAATCTTAGACATGGTCTCAATAACCATTAGTCAGTTGAGTCCTTGCAGAATTCAAAGTTCTGTCTATTTAAAATCGTGGATGATACAGTGTGTATTTTTGTTTTATAGAGGCTGACCTCATTCCTGAACTGAGTGAAGCTGAAGAATATGAGGTATAGCATTCATTTGTTTTTTAAAAGAATATTTAAAATAAATACATTTCAACTAGATTGAAATCATGTTCTGTGAAAAATTACTGAACTGTGTCACCGAGTGTATTATCTGCATTTATGTATACATAATACATGTATACATAACAAACATACATACATATGTATACGTATGTTTGTGCATATATAGCCTTTGAGCTATATTTCTCCCTAGATAACTCTGGAGATACCTCAATATTTCTCTGAGGCTGGAGATACATGTTGTAGTAAAGGATATCACAGCATATTCCTAAATATTTCTAAAATAAGGCATCAGTTTACAATCACCCCTCTGTTAAGTCTGACAGAATTGTTCATTTAGTAGAATCAAAGCTACCTCCAGTGTTAGGCTTTTTAGTTAAAGAGAAGTTTGATTTGTCCTTGCTTGTGATGATCTTATCATATAGTAAATTAAAGTACGGGAGGACGATAGTTGTGCTGAAGAGTGAAATTCAAGTGTCTGCTAACAGTGTGCTATTGGTTTAACCGTTACTCAGAAATTCTTGGAGGGTCATTTGCGTCTTGAACTCAAGTTATACTTTGAAGTATAGCTCTATTTTACAAAATTTTGATGATCTTATGGTAACCTTTGGAGGCTTCCCAGGTTTCTGGTGTCACCAAAAGGAGAGATGTAAAAATACCGTAATTAAGTTTTTAACAGTCTCTAATACCAATTTTCAATGTAGGCAGTTACTTCAGTAAGACATTTATTAAGTAAGATTAAGTAATGCCTCAGAATTTTTAATGTATAGCTTCCATCTATGACCACAATATTCTCACCGTATAACAAGTCTTTTTAGTTAAATGGACAGCCTGTGCTTACCTGTCTATTTACCCTTCTTTGCATTTGTGGACACTGAGTAACCAGTAATAAAGTCATTTCTCTGTTGTTGTAAGCTGTGTATCTAGATTATTATATTGCATCTGTTAGGTGCCAGTGAAAATCAACTGATTTTTACTTGAACCAAGAAAGTTTAGAAGTGCATACGTTGCTTTGCAGAAAGTAGATCTTTAGAAACAAGGGCCTGCCCAGTCCAGGCCAGGTTTGAAGACAATCAGTCTTGGTGCTACTGTCCCTACATTTTTGGTATTTAGTCTTTAGAAAAAAATCCAAACCTGAGAGTCATGTCTGAGGTGCCTTATGTTGTGTGAGTGCATGAGGGGTTCCTGGTTGCTGGTTCAAAGAGGCACTGCAGTGTAAAGCCCAGCTCTAGCACAGTGGGTAAAGCCCTTGCTCTGGTGAGACTGGGTAAAAGTTCACAACTCCTGTTTGCTGAGTGCCTCAGTCAAGAATGTACTCAGCAGCTCTTTATCATGGGCACATTCTTTCAAAGGCTGTTGATTTTTTACATTATTTTCCCTGCTGTGCCCTGTTCAGTTCGGGAATGGGAGAGCTACTGAACCTAAACTATAGTGGAAACTGAGGAGCTGTTAGATTGATAACTGTGCCTATCTCCTGTCTACTGGTTGTTTTGTCTCAGCATTATGCTTTTGAATAAAAACCAGTGGCATTTCCAGCACATCTCCAAGACAGATCTTTGGAAAAACAAAACAAAACAAACCAAACCAAATAACCCAAACCAAAACAAAAAAGCCACACGACAAAAAAAAAAAAAAAAAAAAAAAAAAAAAAAAAAAAACAAAAAAAAAACCAGAAACTGTTGTGCTAGGGGCTCTGTGCTGCTCTGTCTCTTAGGGCTATGTGTGCCTGTCAGATTAAGTCCCTTCAGAAACTGAAATGTACCTCAATCTAGATTGCAGAGTTGGTCTGGGACAGGTTCAGTTCTGGTGCAGCTCTAGATGGAGGCACAGTACAGAGTTGCAGGGGCCGCTGTGTCTTAGTCAAAATAAAAATGCTTGCTGAGCGAGTTAGGTGCTTCAGTCTTACAGGTTTTGATTTGGTGCAGGGAAAGCTGAAGAGGGGGCAAAAAGATTTGACCTTAGGTCCTCAAATACTGCCTAAGTCCTGATTGCATTCAAACACATAATATTTTTTCTCTTTTGAATATGTCCTTAAAAGGCAAAACTCTAACTCAGATTTTGCACAAAGTATTGTTATTCATTATCATTCATGTTCAGAAGACAAAGGGTCGTAACAGGACATGGGAATATGACTCACAGCACTTGCAAAACTCTGACAGTCGTGCTGGGAATCGTGAAATCTTACTTTCCAGAAAATTCTGACAGTTCAGCAGAATTGGGGTCATAAATGTATTTTACAAATTCTGGTTTTAGTATTACAGATTAAGTACCATCAGGATATTAGTGCAAATCTATAAGACATTCTGATAGCAATACCATTTTTTCATTGTTGTGTATACAATATATGCTATATATTGCACATACAATTTTATTTTATTAGGAAAGGTTGGAGCTTTTTAAATAAAGTAGATAAATACTGTGAGCGATTTTTGCCTCACAAACACAATTTAAGTAATGCAATATTGAAGAAGTTGTTGGGACACAGCATTTTTCTGGTTTTATTGCAAATAAGTAATATTTTTCAAGATAAAAGAGGATACTTGTTTTTGCAGTGAATACTTCAGTTTAAGACCAACAGTCTTCTCAAGTGTTGCTTTGCTTTACCCCTCTTGATTTTTTGATCAAAGAAAATGTATTATTACAGTTCTAGTTTTCATTCATGTTCAGAGTCTATAAATATTTTTAATTGTCTTTGGCTATGATATTTTTTTCAAAGGATGAAGTTGATGAAAAGGAAACAGAGGTGGATAAAGAAACTGCAGTGATTTCTAGCACTGACAGTACAATGAACCAGTTGAGGAGAGATTTTCAGGTGATTACATCCAGCTACAGTCAAGAAAAAATGGGAAAAAAACCCAGTGAAGCTAAAACAAATAGATACTTAACAAGAGAAGAATTGCATGGTAAGGATAATGTTTTCAAAGCAGTTTATTATGCTACTTCTCCACCTATTGGTGACATTTCTGAAGAGGAAGATCCTTTTTTGGAATCCCAAACAATAACTGGAATTCCTCCTCAACTCATTGACTCCACCAAAGGCGCAGAAGAAGAGTTTATATATCTTTCTTCAGGCACCGAGCCAACAAGAATAACCACCACTGGCCACGGTGATGAAGATTTCTTATTGTCTCCTTTCAAACCTCATCAGGAATCTGATGATTTTTGGAGTTCAGTTCCTACCACTTCTTCATCACAGCTGGTTACAGAGGAGACCTCCCGAGAAGATGCCCTTCCTTCAGGAAGTCCAGATATAAGTGTGCATGATGTTCTTTCCCAAGGCTCCATTAAATATGTTTCAGAAGTCTTAGCACCCTCAAGCTCTGATGAACCTCCAAAGCATACTTCCTCCACTGATGGAAATTTATGGTTTCATAATGCTACAGAGCCAACAACTCCATCTGTTGATACATCACCCAGCGGGCAGTTGTCTCAGACCAGTTACACTGATGCTTATGTAGAGGCATTAAAGCCAACTACAGTCCCCTATTCAAGCAGCCCAGTGGTTTCACAAGACACTTCAGACACGGATTTAGAATTGCCACATTATTCTACCTTTGCTTTCTCCTCTGCTGAATTGTCACCTCATTCTATCTCTTCAAGCTCTGGAGAATATGGTTCTGCTTCTGCTGCCAGTGAGGTACTCTCTCAGACAACTCAGCCAGTCTATAATGGTGAGATACCTCTTCAACCTTCCTACAGTAGTGAAGTGTTTCCTCTAGTCACCCCTTTATTGTTTGACTCTCAGATGCTCGACACTACCCCTGCTACATCAGATAGTGATGTGACCTTGCATGCTACACCTGTATTTCCCAGTGTTGATGTGTCATTTGAACCCACCCTGTCTTCTTATGATGATGTACCTTTGCTTACGTTTTCCTCTGCTTACTCCAGTAGTAAAATGTTTCACCGTTTGTATACAGTTTCTCAAATGTTTCCACAAAGTGCTACTCCAGCTGTTGCAAGTGATAAGGTGTCCCTGCATGCTTCTTTGACGTTGGCAGAGGGTGATCCATTAATACAGCCAAGCCTTGCTCAATTTGCTGATGTGGTGTCACATCAGACCACTCATGCTTCTTCGGAGACACTGATATTTGGTCATAATAGAACTCACATATTTTCTCAAGTTGAACCATCCAGCAGTGATTTAAATATGCATGTACTATCTACAATGTCTGAACTTCCTTATGCTTTGTCTGGTAATGTGGGCTCCCTACAGAGCTTTACTGTTTCCTATGACTCTGCAGAATTTGTGCATGATTCTGTTGACATATTTCATCAAGATCCTTTATTTAGCAGCTATAACAATGTACTGGTGCATAAACCTTCTTCTGTAATATCACAAGCTGATACTTTGCTGCAGCCTACGCGCTCTCTATCTAGTGATACGGATCGGTCGGAAGTATACTCTGGTAGTGAGTCCCTTTTGCCTGATACAGATACTTTGACAGTATTTAACATTTCGTCCTCTGATTTTGTTGATGAGATTCCATATGAATCATCTGGGTTTAGTGATGTTAATAAGATACTTCAAAAAGGTGATGTTGTATATGGAGATGAGAGAGAAATGAAAATGTCCTCCTCTTTAAGTGAAATGGCTTCCAGTGATGAAAGTAAAGTGATACATGAACTTTCTGCATCTGTTTCTAATAATGTTTTAATTGAGCAGAATATGTCTCTGCAAGAAAGCCCACTTCCTGTTTCTAGCACAAAGGGAATCCTTCCAGTCTCTCTTGCTTTTCCCACTACTAAGATATTTGATCATGATATTAGTAAACTTACAGAAAAGCACGTTTCTGTTCAGCCTTTGCATGTTACAACTCCAGCCTTTGATGACACTTTGCTTAAAACTATGCTTAGTGCAAGCTCAGATCAAGCTCTCTCTGTTCCTGCTTATAGCAAAATGTTATCCTCGACTCAGCTGTACTTTTATGAGACCTCAGCTACATTAAATAACGAAGCATTACTGCAGTCCTCCTTCCAGTCTTCTGGTGATGGCACTCTGCTTAACACAGCTGCAGTTGTGCCTAGTGATCCAATATTGGCTGAAAGCTCAAGGGTTCAAAAAGATAGTTCTACATTTGACCAAATATTGCATCAAATGGGACCAGGTTCTGCTACAACTGAAAGCAAGCTGCATTCTACATCTGCACCTTCTGTTGCTGATATGATGTCAAACACTTTTAGTAAGCCCACAGCGTCACTTCAAGGTTTATCTTTTTCTTATGCAAGTGAGAAATACGTTTCATCCAGTTTATTTAACAGTGAAGATGTTCGGAAGGTTATGCCTTCATTGTACAGTAGTGATGTTTCATTCCAGCTGACCAGTTTAGAAAATACAAATGCCTTTCCATCCCAGGCAGTGAACACTGTAACAACTCCCGCCCTAACAGGTGACACATCATCACTTGTAGCTACTCCTACGGACAGCCATGTCTCTTCAAGTGTTTTTGAAAGAAGCGAGGCTGACAGTGTCTCTTCAAGTTCCACACTTGGTTTTGATCTTGTTCATATGCCTGCAGTTGTTTCTGGTTCTGATGTGTCCATTCATCACACTCTTCCTTTACCAAATATACTTATTTCAGTTACGGCAGTTCCTTCCAAAAGTGAGATCCCTGTAACTTTGAATAGGTTGCTGGTTCCTTCTAGAGAATCCTCTGGGTTGTCTCCCAGTATCATGTCCAGTACTGATTTGTGGTCTTCTGTAGTTGAGGATGACTACGATGAATATGATGATGACTTCCCTGTAAGTAACTGCATCTCATGCACTTCCCATAGAGAAGATCAGGATATGGTAGTAGAGGATGAAAATACAGAGGTAAATAATAACAAGGATCAGAGTAACCTAATTATAAGTTCAAAATCTGAGAAACCTGAAGAACAGAAGTTTTCTACTGCTGCATCTGACAGTCAGATAAACCGTGCCATGGACAGACGCAATTATACATCCATACCAACTTTGACAGCGAATGTGATACCTGAGAAGCACAACAACCTGAAATTTTTGGAGAACCACATTCAGACTTCTAGAGCCCAGTTGCAAAACACATCAGAGTCTAAGTCTTGGGCCGTTTTGACAAGTGATGAAGAAAGTGGTTCTGGCCAAGGTACCTCAGATAGCCTTAATGATAATGAAACTTCAACAGATTTCAGTTTTCCTGACCATAATGAGAGAGACACTGAAGGGGCAGTTGAAGCAGGTAACTCAGAATTAACTCCTGGATCATCACAGTCATCAGCCTCATCTGTTACTAGTGATCACTCATCAGTATTCAACATCTCTGAGGCAGGTTAGTTATGGATAAGTCTGATGAATACCATGGGAAGCTGTGAGGGGATACTTTTGTGCCGTAGAGAATGAGAAGGTTTATCAACAGATAATAAAGTGAGAACATAACAGTGCCAATGGGTGTGATTAAGGAAGCATTGGGGAACAGGGGTTCATACTGAGCTCGTTATCTTGTGAATGCTACTTCTGGCTACTTAAAACTGCACCTGAAATATTCTTCAGTAAGATGATTGATGTTCTGCTTTTGGATAGATGCATGCTGTCAGCAGAAGTTGAGTCGTGCAAGATCTGAAACCAGAATTGTTTCAGTGCTGATTGTTACTTTTAGTTTTAAAGCCTTGAGAGAGACTTAGTTTCACTGTTAAGCTCTCTGTACAAAGACAGATGCTGCCCTCATGGAGGAAACCATGCCTCTGCCAGAGGAAACATACCTCTGATATTCTCTTTTAAACTTACAGCAGCATTTCTTTGTGTTTTCTAAGAGGTTGTACCAGGAAGAAGATGCTGGTTTGATTGTGATTGATCTGAACTCATTTTTATTCTGTGTGTGCCACTTTCAGATTTCAGTGTGATGCAGAATTTTTGTGCCAGATTTGCATCTTCCCAAAGTAGAGCCAGATTCTCCTCTAGCTGTTTATATTTAATGCTATTTTCTTATTTGTTCCTCTTTAATTCAGCAAGAGTATTTGCAATCCATAGTTCCAAGGATAAAGTCAGAAGTCGAAACTCGTAACACATTTCCTTTGTATTTAAAAATGCACTGTAGAAAATCTGAAATATTCAGACACATAATTTTCATTCCTTCTTGTGTTAGAGAATTGAAAAGCAAAGAATCAAGTAAAAAATAATCAATGACCTTCAAAAAAAAAGCAACAAACAAATTTGAATTGGTATTTCAAAAATAAATTGTATTTCTGTTATGTACTTGCAGCATCTGTAGAGGGCAGTATCATTCAACTAAACCCATTAAGGAATGGAATTCACAAAGCATGGCTTCTGCCCAGTCTTTCAAATAAATACGCAGTTGAATTACATAAGATTGTATTACTCATGAGCAACAGACTACTAATATTAACAGGTGGTAAATTGACACTCGATATAGTTGGAGATAGTAGAATGTAAAAATAGAAAATGAAAATTAAAAGAGAATAAAAAACATTGACATTACGAAGAGTCCTAACAAGGTAGGACTCAGTAAGTGTGAATCAATTAGTGAATTAGGTCACTGGTAAGTAGTTACCAATGGTGTAAAATGCATAACATTCCTTCAAAAATAAGCAAAAATAATGCTAATATTTCAAAATCCATGTTATTGTTATGAATGAGTGTTGCCATAAAACACTAGAGTTTACATAACGGATGTCATTTGAATTTTTACCAATAATAATTCAAAAAAGATTATACATTACTAGAGGAGGAGTGTGCATTACTTTTTTTCCAACACATGATGCCTAATATTGGCTTTTTAAAAAATGAACATTCAATTTCAGCATGTCTAACACAGTCTCCTGTAAATCAAAAGCATATTTGCTTAACTAAACTATAAAGAAATGAAACAAACACAAAAATCTCTCACCCGAGAACTTACTTATACATTGCAGTGGATTTTGCAGCAATTGGTGAAATGTCTTCTTGTGACCATTGCAGGAAAAAATTGACTTTTAAACTTTACCCATTCTTGTAGTTGTTAATGTGTAGTTATGCCTGTTCTGAAGTAGGATTTTCTCCGTAAGTTCTCTATAACTACCTAAACCTTTCAGCTTCTGTTGAAAAGCTAAGACAAATAATTAGAAGGAAATATGTAAAGGATCCAAACATACCAGTTATTAGAAACCAAAGAAATCTACTATAGCTGAGACTGCCTTTTTAGCTGCCATCATTGGAGTGATAGCCAAGTAGGCAAGAAACCCCCTGTTACAGGAGAAGCCTGCACTTCATTCCCCATGGGTGGAATATTCCTAATAGAATATGGTCATGAAGTTTGAAGGAACGCTGTCATCACACAGATAGGATTGGATTTTATGCTGTGAATTAGTCCAGAATTGGATAAGCAAGTCTTGACTGTTTCAAAGGGATCGTACTGTGTTTTTTTATGCATGAACATAGTTTTTCTCTGAAAAACTATGGAAGTACCAATTTTAACTTACTCAACAGACACTTGGAGATTTTTCAGAAGCAACTTTGTGCCTTCAATTACTTTGCCCATTGAGCTACAGAATTTAAAGAGAAGAGATTGATATGGGTGTTTAAGAGTATTTTGAAATTAAAACCAAGAAGACATCTGCAAAATTAGAGCCTAGACCTTTTTGCACATAAAGTCCTGAAAGCCTCTAAACTCAAGAAAATGGAAGCAAATAGAGCTGCCTGGAAATCTGTACTGTGTGAAGCCATTTGTTTTTTCACGTCCTATTTAGAGCATGTAATTTGCTGTCTTTTTTTTTTTTTTTTTCCAGATTCAACTCCATTCCTTCCTCCCTTTGTGTAAAAGCTTTTCATTCATGTAGAATTGGTCTCTTGAAATCCCAGTGGAGTGCAGATGTTTTCTGTACAGCAAAATTCCGCTCTTATACAGAAAATTCATTGAATTAGGACTGTTCCCAAAAGCAGAAAACATTCTTGGGGTTTAATTCTAAAAAGTGCAAAAGTGATTATTTCTGCATTTTAACTCAAGTAATTCTCACAGTAAACTGCACAGATTGAAATAAGTTAGTTATTTAACATCAAAGTCACAATTTTAAAATACTTACTTCTTGAGATATGACCAAAGCTAAAAATAAATTATTGGTGTTGTCCACCATTGCGTTTCCTTCTTTAATAAAATTATAAAATATATTGTTTTAATCTTCGTACAGATTCCTATGTCCAAATATCTCTGTCATCCAACATTATATGGTTCACAGAAATAGGAAACCAAAGCAATATCCAAATAATAATTTGATCACCAGTAAAGATGGGGGTGGGAAATTTAATTCTGGCTGCAGTATAGTTGAGAGAGGCAATTGGATTCAAAGGGAGCAGGGTGTATCTGTAAGGCAGTTTACAGAATGGGCAATGAATAAAAATACAGAAAGCTAAACTGCAATACAGCAAGCACATAAAGACTATTGCAAGGTAATTTTCATATTAACCTATTAGCCAGAGAAGTGATTTGCATTATATGACTGACAGTTTAATATCAATTCCAATGTGCATTCCAATATTATGTATTCAGATTTCTTAACTCATTTGGCTTTCAGCTAATAAAACAGATTAAAGTAAAAAAACCACTTTCTTCTGAATTTTAACAACAGTCTGCTATTCTTACAAAGAGAAGTCTCCACTGCTGGAAGGCTGAGTCACATAAGCTTGAACACTTTGCTTTACCCTCTATCTGCTTATCTTCTGTAAGCTGGTTTGCAAATGTATAAACTTTCTGCGGTACATAGTAAAACATAGAGGTAAGTGATACTAAGTAGGCTCATAAGACACATTCACCTGTGCTGTGTATTTCTCTGAATTTAAACATGGACTGTTTCAATTTTCTCTGACTGCAGAGGCAAGTAATATTAGCCATGAGTCTCGTATTGGTCTAGCTGAGAGTCTGGAATCAGAGAAGAAGACAGTTATACCACTTGTGGTCGTATCAGCCCTGACTTTTATCTGTCTAGTGATTCTTGTGGGTATTCTCATTTACTGGAGGTAAGTTGTTTTTTGGTTGATCTTTTTTTCAGTTCTAAAGGGCTCTGATTTGAAAAAAATGATTTGCATTATTGAGCTGATTTACAGGAGGGAGACTGGATCTTGTCTCTTACCTAGTCTTCATATTGCTCAGTGTCATAAAGATGACAAAATAAGGTGGTTTCTGTCCAAGATACTCGACTGCAATTTTTTTTTATTGGTTGTTTTGTTGTTGTTGTTGTTGTTTTGTTGGGGTTTGTTTGTTTGTTTGTTTTTTGCAGAGGGTTTGACCACTGCAAGTAGTTTATTCCCATATTGATAGGCCTTAGTAAGCGATAACTTGTGATTGATGCCTAGAAACTGAGTGACTTCCAGAGCACTGGGAAAAGCAAGTTGGAGAAGAACAATAAATATCATAGCATGGGGCTATTTACTATCTTTCCAATCCTTTAACTGTTAAAAAAAGGTAGTTATCAGTTTAGAATGAGAATCTATGGTCCTCAACAGGACTATGTAAATAAGCAATTCATATGGCACTGTAGGAGTGTACTGTAGCTGCCACTGTGTGGAAGAAAAGGGTCTAAACTAATGATACTGTAATAGTGTAACTGTTGGGAGATCACTGACTGAGTAGCTCTTAGGATGTTCTGTGATTAAAAAGTCATTCTAATTTGTGATTCTGACAAAGTAAAATTAGCCCCCCGGTTTTTCAAAGCTTCAGTGGATAACTGCGGATGTGTTTCATGTGCACATGTGCTCAGGTTTCCTCGTGGACGTGTTTCTCTGTGACTTGATAAATTGATAAGACAGTTAAAAAAATAGGATAAAGAGAAGTGATGGTTATTAGAAGTCATTATAACTTATCAGTAAGAGCAAAAATCTGTATCCACATTGTGAAATAAAACAGACCAGCTAGCCTGGTGCAGATCTCTTCCATACAGCTGAAATGACTTCCCTCAGAGAGGGTAAAAAGAGTGGCTGCATTCACAGTGCTTACTGGGGATGGCCTCTGCCCCATGCTAACCCCAAGCTGTGTCAAGCATTGTGTGAAGTGCTGCAAGTTGGTCTGAATGAAAAATGTACCAAGAGCTTTGTCAGCCACATGGCAGTATGTGGCAATGCTCAAGGTTTTGGTGATCTTCCATTGGTTCTAGTTAAGGTCGGTCTTCCTAGGGACGTGTCTGCTTAAGCTCTCAAAACCCTTGCACAGGGTTTAAGACTTCCTCAAGTGTGCAGGTTGTCAGGGAAGAAACGCTGTGGTGGGCTGGAAGGGGGAAATAAGTTGCAAAATCTTCTATTTCAGTGGATGCCAGGAACCTGATCCTGCTTCTGCTGTGCTGACACATAAACTAGCAGCCAGCATCAGGACCTTGCTCTTACAGGGACTGTGCAAAGAAGTGGGAAGACAGGCCCAAACATCTTCCTTCAGATGCCTCCAGAGTTTATTTCTTCTTCCTTCATCCCAAATCATCTTGCTTAATCTAAAATGAAAAAAACCACTGGAGAACCAGTAACTCTGGCCCTTTGCAAACTACTGACTACTGTAATCTCTAGGCTGTGATGTCGGGATTGTGCTTACTGACTTTTTTTCTGGTCTCCTGACACTGGTTTTGACTCTGGTACTGACACTGTCAGCCTATCAGGGTGTGTCCCACATGGGGACAAAACTCATTCCATCCCTGAACAGACTAGGCTGAAGAAATTGAGTTCAAGCACGTTTTGTTCCAGGCAAGTGTGCTACTGAGTCAGAGAGCCTTTGCCATGATTAAAGATACTTGATCAATGAACCTTGAGAAAGATTTCTTCTTCTTTTCAAAGCAGTAATGAATTGCCATAATAATTGCAAAACTAATTTCTTAGTTTATGCTTAGTTGGGTAATTCTATTCTCTATCCCAGGATTTCCAGTTAACCACTTCCATACGGAGAATCTTTTCCTGTCATTCATGTTATGCAACATGATTGTTCATATTCAACTTCCAAAGGGTTTCATCCCTGATGCTGAGCAGTATTTGAAATCTCTTCTGTTTACCAAAGAAGGCCATGCATTTAAAGACCTAGATTGTACAATGCAGTTCTAGTAATCCTACATGTTACAAGCTTGTTTTTGTCGAATAACATTGTGTTCATTTTGTATTCTTTCTCTGGGAATGAACAATTCTGTAAAACAGGTCTTTCAAAATAAAACAAAAATCCCGTTAGCAGTAATATCTTCTTGCCTTGAATCTAATCCTTTCTGTATTTCTTGTGTACTACAAAATAAAATATGGAGCTCTTTTATTGTTAATCCTCAAAATTCTCTTGGCATTATGATAACACCAGTAACTATTTCTTATTTCAGGGGAATGCAACATAAAGACTATACATCGTAGATAGGACTTTATGGCCGTCTTTCAAAGTTGCCAAAACGCTCACCTCTTCTTAAAGACTAGAAAAAAATCAATATTAACTTCATTGCTATTCAGATTTCATTAGGCCTGGAAAATATTCATAGAAACTGTGTAAGATTTTTCTAATAGTTAGATTTAGTTTCTTTTGAAATGATTACTCTTAGATGTTAATGTTTCTTTCTGTAATGCGCCCTTTTTTTCCCCCCCTAATTTGGGCCAATTTTTTCCCCTTAATAAAGTTCATAAAAACACTTAGGTTTGCAAGAAGTTATTCTGTATTTCTTTTGCAATGGTAGTCCAGAAGAAACATTGGTCTGTCTCAGCTGGTCACTTGAGTGAATAGTGCTTTGGGTTGTTTCCACTACTAGCTCCTTATTTGATTATGCAAAAGGTTGTTATTTGGTTTAACACCAAATAACTCCCAAGAGCAACAAGTTCCAGTCTCTCAAGGTTAAAGAAACGGAAAATTATTTATTTCTTCACTTTAATGACTTGTATCAGAAAAATAATTCTGTACCATCTGTTGTTTGGGTTTTGGTTTTGAGGGGTTTTTTTAAATGAAATTGTTAATCAGCACTTGAGGAAATTCCTCAATCTCTTCACTATCTCATTAGGCACAAATTCAATCTTTTTTTGATAGATATTTATTTCTCTGAGAGGGATTAAAACTTCTAATGGTAATATTGTCGAAAGATTGAATAATTACCAGTAGGAAAATACACAATTTTAACTACTCTGGTCTGTGTATCTTTTGTAATTCAGGCAATGTAATTTTTCTTTCATTTCTTCAGCATGATTAAGATTACAGTGGAATAAACAAGGAGATTCTTTGCCCTGTTTAGTGGCCTTGCAGTCCAGATAGACTTTTTTTAATAACTTTGGAGAGAATTTTCTGTCCAAATCTAGAGTCTATCCATTTCTTTCAGTATCTACTTTCTCAGTTTTTGCAGCAGAGATGTGGCAGGAATACCTGAATGTACTTGCTGTCTTCTTTTCTTGATAGCTTCATTATTACCATTTTGCTTAATTATTCATGTTTGTGCAGATCAGATTTTATAATGTTTACTATTAGAAGAGCTTGGAGAGTAGTAACATGGTAACAGTTATCAGTGGGAGCTGTGCTATTCAAAATTCTTTTTCAATATGTGAATTGTAGTAAAAGACCAACTCTAATGACATGAACTACAAACTTCCAGGTCCATTTGCATCTGTGGATGTACTGAGTCTGCCTGTCATGCAGCCTGTTAGACATTTTGTGATAGCAACACTTCAGAAATTACCAGGCTGATAACAGACAACACCCTGAGCAGTTATTTGAATTTTAATTTTCCTCTCCCACCCTATATAATTTGAAACATACCTGTCAGAGAACATTCATTTTCTTTGCCATGATTTGAAATAATGCCTTGACTCCTATGATATGTTTATGGTAACGTAGTTGAGAACCCTCTCTGAAAATTGTTAAACTTGCACATGCAGAAACCAGATTTAAATATACATCCATAAAGGAAAAACTTTTCAACAGTGTGCCATGTCATAAATAAAAGTCTTACTAAAATCTGACAATTAAAATTCCAGTTGACAAACACAGAAAAATTATTTGGAGCTATTTAAAAACGGAATAATTGGCATCCATTGAGGATCCACTTATAGATCCTTTGGCTTCACCACATCTTTAATTATCAGAACATTTTATAAAAACTAGTAAGTGTTTGAGTATACCTACTGGCAAATAATCCTGTGAGCTCAAAAGACACTGACATTCTGAGAAAGAAGTAGTCATGCCTTTAAGACCATTCCGCATGAGCAGCAGAAGCACAAACACATCCTCTCCCAGATGCCAGAACTTGCAGAGTTCAGCTCCCTTCCTGAGTCCCGGGGGCAGGAACACTCTGCATACACGCTCAGTCCCATGTGCACAGGGTGCTGTGCTCCTCTCCAGCCTCAGCAACAATCCCAGACAAGCTCTGAGCAGTCCCTGCCCCAGGACAGAAGTAAGCATACGTTCTCAGCCAAGGTCGAGGGGCCCAAGAGAATCTGTGTCCCCCACAGTCTGAGGCTTAGTCTTGTAGTCTCACGTAGTTCCCATTGAAGTGTCCATTCAGATCTAGTATCCTTCCTGTCAGACCAAAGTGCTGCTGCTGCTGCTGTACAGATCCAGACAGTGTAATTAATTCACTGGCCCCATATATGAAGTGTGTGTTTGAACAAGTGCAGTGTCTAAATTGCAAATTACAGTTTTAGGTTGGAGATCTAAGTGCTGTGATGAAAGGTGTAAATTAAATATTCAGGTTATTGAGTGATGGAACCTTTGTCTGGAAGTTTGACCTAGTCATCACTTTCTTCATTAACAACAAGTGATAATTAACAAGATGTGAATATTAACATTAGGTTTAGTCATGAAGGCTTTCAGTGCTGATGCAGAAGCAGATGGAGTGCCTATTTATGAGTCTTTTTACAGGTTAAGTCAACTGCTATGGATTTGTCTTCCAAATGTGCTAAGGGTGTAATTTATTTTCAGCCACAATTAACTTTTTAAAGATTAAAAATACATTGGCTCAGTGAGGGATAATGAGTGTATGGCATAATATGAGGACATTTTAAGTACAGCTTTAGATGTGAAAGCCATTATGCTAATTAAATTCTGCATAGCTCAATCTTTTCTCAAGCAAATAGGTGACAACGTTAGTCCATAAACCTTATATATGATGGCTCTTCACAAGCAGTAGATGTTTGGGGCAAGGACACTTTTTGGGTTTGGAGCTTTGGCATCAGACTGCTTGGCATGTTTGGCTGGTGCATTTTTTAATAAACACAATACTGCATTTGCTGTGCCCAGCAGACAGGGCCAGACTTTCCAAAGTGTTTAATGATTTGAAGACTTGGGAGTCTTGCCTGCATCTCGCAGATATTTCACACACAGTTCTGATACTAACTCTTGAGTTTTGTGCTAGCATTGAGACAGCCTCTCTCGCCTCAGCAGCCACTAACTCTGATGCTAGAGATAAAATTTAGACGGGTGTTCCCAGGTACCTCCTGAATGTGTTCTTGGTCTGCATCCCAAATTGCCGTTTCTAAGTAAAACCAACTTCGTAACAGATAGTATTGCTCCAGATATCTCATGCAAAGCCAAAGCTTCTCTGTGAACTTCACAAATATGCTTTTAGAGAATTCTAGCTGGACTTCAGATTTAATTGTCATGTGAATTACCAGAACTATTTTACATGTCTCAGTTTTCCCTTTTAGGTAGCTCTCTGCTTTTTTCTTATGTTTTAAGAGGATCTGTATTGTACACTGATAGAAAATTCCCAACACATTTCGAGAATATGGGCATGTTTCCCAGAGGCTTAATTCAAATAAGCTTACCAAAGTCCTCATTATATATATTAATGGTTCTTGAAAGAATGACAAGAGCCATGTATTATTCCCTGTCTATTTCTCCAAGTATCTTCAAAATTTATTTTGGTTTATAACAATTATATGAGGGATTTTATGACTGCGGTGATACAGGAACAGTATGGAATTGAAAATAACAGTGATTACACAAAGTAAAAAAGAATCATACAATAACTGTAGCCAACAGTTTTGAAGAAGCAGAATCTTGTGAATATAAAATGAGATTAGTATTTTCATGATGCATATATTTCTTTTTAAATTTAATGATCAGTGAATAATATTTCAGAGACATTAAGTGACCCAAAGTTAAGATTGTTATTAGCATGTCTAATCATACAAAGATTTTTTAATTATAGAGGCTTTGCAATGCTTACAAAAACAGTTGGTTATTCATTCCTTTGAATGGCTTGGATTCTTAACAGATGCTATTCCTATTATCTTCACATCTGGATTACAGCACAGATAAAAATAATATTGTGGGTCATTGTTAAGGTTGGTTCCATTTGTATTCGTACTTCAATGTTTTTTGCAACAAAGCTGGCATCTCCTGCAGATAGAAATTCCTCTGTTTCTGTGTGTCAGCTTTGGGAAGTCCTCCTTGGTTAAGGTGTCGCAATTAGATTATGAAAATTTGTTTAATCCCAGTCACAGTAGTTCTAGAGCCACTGTTTTGGCTGTTACAGGGCATGCTGTCTTTTGTTGCATTTCTATGTCTGCAGTAGCATCTATCAATGAATTACCAGAACTGATCTCATACACTGCTCCATCTTCAGGCTAGCATCATCACATGAAAGGGAACAGTAATTATTTGAGCAAATTTGGATAAGTAAGGTAGACAGTGGCATTTTTTGTATTTGGAGTTGTGCAGCATCTGCAGTAGCTCCTGATGCAGAGTTTCTCCTTCAGCTGTCACTATGTCTGATGTGTGCTCTATCTTCTGCCTCTGGTATAGGTAAAGATGCATGAACTATGTCTTACGCTGAGGTAATGCCATATCTTCATGTTGTATGCATAATTTGGAGATGTGCTGGGGGAATATTTATATTATAGCAGTAGTATTTGACACTCTATGAAAATTGGTTTTCAAAGCCATGATTTTTCTTTCTGACTCAATAAGGCCAGAATTCCAAATCATCTCAGGGATTGTTTTGGTGGGGTTTTGTTGGTTTCTTTCTTCATTCCTTTTTTTTATTATTTCAATATTTTTGTATATTTGTTCCTCTCTAGGAAATGTTTCCAGACTGCTCATTTTTATTTAGAAGATAATGCGTCACCTCGAGTGATTTCTGCTCCCCCAGCTCCAATCTTCCCAGTCTCAGGTATTTCTGGCAACTGTTCTGTGGATTGGTGTTAACTGTTGGAAGATGCTGCTTTTTATGTGTCAATATGAATTCTTCATATACTATAACATCTGTAAACCAGAGATTTGTAACCTCTTGTACAAATCTGTGTAAACAGGTACACTTGATACTGGCAGACTTGTGTTATTAATAGTCTCTTCTGTAGGTAGCACAGAAGGGAAATATCTTCAGCTTACATAGTTGCCTCAAGGATACTCTGTGCTTTGTAGCCATTTTAAGTGTTGCCTCACTAGAGTGGCTGCTCATGTTGCCATCTGAGTTACGCTAAATAGCTCTAGAGGATTACACCAGCAACATATTCTGTTGTATTTCTGTCTTTAATTGGATTTGTCACCTGTGTATAGAACATGTCCTATTCTTTTTACCAGCAGGATGAGGATGTGCCTCATCTGTTTGCATTTCACTTGCAATTACAACGTGTTCTTATACTTACATATTTTACTAGCATAATTACTATGGTAAATTTATGTGAACCTCTCACAAAAATAATACTGAAGTTCAGAATATTTGAGCATCTTCTGATTCTATACCCAGCACACTTATTTGGAGAAACTGTTTCCTTTGTTTCCTCAAACAGTATCAGAGGAGCGCGTGCAGCCTTCCAGCTTTTTCAGTATGTGTAGAGTGAAGTAGATTAGTTATATTCATCTATTTAAACCCAAAATAGATTAATTCTGAAGCAGATGCTAAGCCACATTCTCACCTATGAGACAAGGTTATCTTGTTCCATAAGTAATGTTTTTACAAACTGTGCTATTATACAAGGAGATGGATTTTCATGGAATGACTAAAGGAAGAAAATCAGCCCATGTGTGAATAACTAGTAAACACACTTAATTAAATAAATCACAAACACTGAGCTTCCATTGTAACTGAATTGTAGACATCTTCAAATGCATCTTGTATGGATTACTGCTGTTAGGAGATGCATAACCTTTTACTAAATGGTGAAAAAGCAGAGCTATGGCTGGATTTCAGAAAACGTGATTATATATGAATGTCGAGCAGCAATCATTATAGGAAATCTCTGCTTTAACTCTTCATCATTAAGTATATTGCACTACAACTGTATGATTTTCTTACAATTTTTCCTGACCAGCTCACCTTGGGGGGAAAGTGTTTTCCATTGTCATAATTGCATTTACAGTTATTCTGAGTGCCTAAAATGCGTGTTTTGAAGCTGTTGATTTTTCTGCTGAAATGGTGATAAATATTAAAGTGAAAATTTTTTCTGAGTGATTGAGGATATACAAAATATTTTATGGAAAAAGCTGCAAGCACTGAGGAAATACTTTTGTTTTATTTTGCATACAGCTGATGTCAAGTGAACAGTTACTGTGTTTTCTATTGCCCAAGTGTTTCAACAGTGTAATTTTACAATTGCATCTAATTACAACATGGTACTAGAGAAGAGTGTAAGGCAGGAAGAGTGTTTTGCAACTGCTAAGTTTAATTCTTATGGCGGTGACCAAAAGCACACTCCACAGATCTCATTATATACTAAGTTTTCCTTCCATTAAATTATATATTAAGTTTTCCTTCCTTTCATTGGCAGAGATAGGAGATCTGCAGTTATGCATGCAGAAAATGCCATGGCTCTTCACAGCACAATTTGAAGATGCATTCAAGTAGTAATGAATTACAGGATAGGATTCAGATGCACTATCAAACTCTAAGTAGTTTGAAGTGATACCTGCCATCCAGATATAAAATTCATTCCTGGGTTCAGAAGTGATTGAACTGGGAGATTTGCATGGGCAAGGAAACAAAACTTATGATTAATTTCTCCATTTTTGTACTCACTCTTAGCGTCATTTACGTCCCCTTTGGGTTTGTGTTTGCATATCATTAGGATAAACACTTCATGCCAGGTTTCATCTCCAAAGTGTGAAGATTTTGTTACACATTTGTTCAGCTTCTCTTAGGCTTGACTGGATAAATTCACTTTTTGTATTCAGATCCAGTCATGTAAGTGGAAGACCAAATGGATCTTAGTACAAATCAACAAATTCTTGGTCACTGAAAGCTAAAATTATTAGGTCCTTGTGTAATGTTTCTGACATTTTGCTTGCATATGAAATGGTGATGAAATTACAGATTGTGAAATAAACATATTTTTAAACCATGAAAGGCTTAAAAGTAAAACAACAAAATTATTCTTCAGAACCAAAACTAAGTGAAATAATATCATCCTTTAGCAGATACAGATGATTTTAGCAAACAGATGACTTTGTTTACACAGCATATTCTCAGTAAAGAGAAGATTAAAAGTCCCAAAGGTTTTTTTTATGTGATTCCTCATGCATATTTTACACAAGTGGTTTTTTGTATTTGTCTGAAGTAAAATGGAGATGTTACATTAATCACATTTATTCCTCAAGAGTGTAGATTTTTTTTTCTTTGTGGGTAGCCAAAAAGTCTTAAACATAAATCTTTCATTTAAAATTTGAAGTATGAAGCCTGATGTGAAAATCTGTGGTCAGTACTGCCATGATAAGACATAAGATTATTATCAGTAGGCGATCATAAAATCACAAGGAGAGCTGAGAGAAAATTCTGTATAGAGGGTAGCCACTAATGCAGTAAAAGATGAAAATTAATTCCTGTTTCTTTTGGATGCCAATGCAAACATGCAACTGTCAGTTAATATGAAAATGCTGGCATAATGCTGCTTTAATTTAGTAGGCTTGGGACTATGTGGCTCATCCGTACACTGGATCCAAGTTCCGGTACAGCACTAATCAGCATGGAGCACCCAGACAACTCTGCCAAATCGTTGCTACTTTATCAGTATTATTCAGAGCTCTGCTCTCTCCCTTTGAACATCTTGTAGTAAAGAGATAACGCTCCCATATCTCCTTGACTTCACAGGGAATTTTGTGCGTTCTTCTATTACAGACAAGCTCAGCATCTTGCGAATCGGTACCTTGATTTAGGGAGCTTACAGACAGAGCAAGACCTAGCAAGGCATTTTCATTTTCATTATCTTCTTTCCAAATAATAATTTACAAATTAGGTAGCTATTTTAGAAATGTTAATGGCGTCAAAGAATGTTGTATTTTTGGGGGAGTTGTACATCCAAAGTTCATGCCAAGAATTTTATTTCAGGATGTTTTGTGGATTGCCTACGTATAAACTTCATTGTATGTCACTGGCTTTTTATTCTACATAAATATATTTTTTGTCTTTTCCCACCCCTAAGATGATGTTGGAGCAATTCCAATAAAGCATTTTCCCAAACATGTTGCAGATTTACATGCAAGTAATGGTTTTTCTGAAGAATTTGAGGTATGGCTCTATGATGTCATCTTTTTCATTAGCACGTACCGATAATGTTAAGTTTAAATGCCTGCAAACAAAAATTGGGGCTTTACATTCTGACTTGGGCACCAATTTCATGAATGAATGTAAATGTGAGTGCTTTGAACCCAGTATGGAGTTTATGCATAAAGCCTAGGGAGATTCCTAAAAGCTAACAGGACTGGAATACAAGTGAGAATGCTTATTATTGTGATAAAATACTGAATAACTGTGTGAATAAGCTATGCAAAGGTAGTGCAATGTATATGGTTTATTAGATACAGTGATAGATTAAAGCTTTTCCACTACTAATGACAATTGAATTTTGCAGAAGCTACCCACATTTGCTTGTTCCATTTACAGAGAAAATGTAATGGAAGTAATATTGAGTACACGTGGCAAGACTTCTGATTAACAGGGGAGCTAATGTAGTCTTCATATGTGGTAGTGAAAGTTTTACAGTTCCTTTCCTAGAGTATGTGTTTCATAAGAGGCATTTCAAAATGTTGAAACATATGCTCTAATCACATAATGTTACTATCACCATATGTAACTAATGATCTTCATTGTATTTCACACTCATGTATTGCAGTTATGTGAATTAAGTTAGAACAGTTACGTTCTAACCTAATTCACATAAACGTTAAAACCCCAAATACTGTAATGAAAGCTGTGCCATTAGCAATTTTTACAAGAGATTTCTAATAAAATCAGTCAGTTGGGATGGAAACAAGTATTTTAACCGATCTATATTAATTTAAAATACAATTGTAATATTCCTGTTGCAAAAACAATAATGAAAGTAAAAATTCAGTTTTGCATCTTCAGGTTTTGCTTTTGTTTCCCCAGCCAATATATTGTGATGTAGTGGACCAAAAATTCCATGTCCTTCACGTAACCTTCTTCATCAGCATTTCTTCTTCAGTTCATTTAACATTCAGAATATCCAATTGATTTGGGACCAAATTTGTAAATACTTGTGAATGTCCAGTACATATTCATATATTACACATGTTCATATGCACTGATGGAACTGGACTCCAGCTTGACTAGCTGTTTAATAAGAGCAGATGTTGAAGGACTGTATGTAAATACAATGGATACAAAGTGCTTTCACCGTTAGTGAGTACAGCAATACAGAAATCAGATTGTCCATTCTAAATTGATCTTTTCCTATAAATCTACTTTTCCTAAATTACAGCAATGATCTAGGGACCAAATACAGTGCATGTCACTGAAGTACAGCTGCACCGTCAGAAATGTTCCATGCTAGTTTTAACTATTACAAAAAAAAAAAAATAATAAATCAGTGTTCTCATCATTTCTTGGAGATCTTTTTTGGCATTATGGACTACCCCAGTAGTGTTCTGTTCTTTTCTCTACTGATAGAGAACTTAGAAGATTGGGAAAAACTGAAATATAGTAATTGACTTCACATAATTAGCATATATATGTAGAGTAAAAGGGTGGTTCAGATTTTTTTTTGGGGGGGGATAGAAAGTTTTTTTATATTATTACAAAATAACTCATTTGAAATCTAATTTTTAAACTGTCAGCCACTTTTTATATATATATTTAAGTAGATTAAGGGGATTGACATTAAAATGAATCATAAAGAGTGTTGGGAAACATCATTAGTACTTTTAGTGATGGCAATGTATTTGCTGGTTCAAAGTGTGGACCTTATAAATGCTTGAGTTTCCTGTCAGCAAAAGTAATTAATAAAATGAATTAATTTTGTGAGTCTTACAGACTTTGTGCCCATCTTGTCAAGCCTGTCTCACTCTTTATAAAATTGTTGGCTTCACTGTGAAACTGCTGGCAGCCTGAGGGAGGGCTGTGACTCTGTCTTTCCCCAGAGTTCTGTGAGGCTGGTTGAACTGCACACAGTCCTGCTTCAGTGGAGTTTTTTGCAGCTGAATGCAAAGAGAGCAAAAGATTCTCCAGAGAAACTAATGCATTTATAAGGACCCATAAAGATTCCAGTGAACTGTTAAATATATAGATAATCTGGCTAAAGTCTGTGAAGTTGTTCATATGTACAAGCTTTCACTGGCCTAAGGTCTAACATTAAAGATAAAGATAGGAAAAAGAGATGCCAGCGTTTTAACTGGGAAAATGACCTGTTTCCTTTAGGAGTTATGTCAAAATATTCAGTTTTGTTGTTATTATGGATATATTGCATGACCATAACTGTTTTCCATATAGTAATCGTAATATATATAAACACTTATCCATTTGTTCTGTGCTGTGGAATTTGATTTTTTTTACTTTTTTTGCATTCATTCCCTCATTAGACACTGAAAGAGTTTTATCAGGTAAGGAATTATTTCACTGCATTTTTTTTAGCAATGAAGTAGTTGTAAAATATCATAGATAATTGGGTATAAGGTTGTGGTTCTTTTCATGCTTACTTACTGTATTTAAAGACATTTTATGTATCTTAATAGGTACTAAAGTGTGACATACTTTCTTTCAGGAAATCCAGAGCTGTACTGTAGATCTAGGTATTACATCAGACAGCTCTAATCACCCTGACAACAAGAATAAGAATCGATACATAAACATCGTTGCTTGTAAGTAAAGGCATCACTTGTTGTTCTGTGTGAGAAATAATTATAAACAAGGATAGACTTATATGTTATTAGCAGGAGCAAAAATCCTTCTACGCTGAAACCTCCAGCTATTGTTCAGCAAAGTGCTCCTTAGAGAGGAGTTAGCATCAGATTTTACATTTCTTCAAGGCAGTCCTGACATTCTGCTGCTTTGGTGAGCGTGTTAGCAAGGTATATTTGTGTCTTCTGCGATAACCCAAAGGGAATTGGGAGATTTCATTATAATGCCATTAGAAAGCCAAAGAAGCTTTGATTGTCAAAATTAATCTTTGATTTAGAATAATGGTGATTTATTGTCTCTATGAGCGTCAAAATCCCTGGATATATTTACTGTCATATATGAACCTAAATGTTCTGGTTTTATGTTGCATTATGCCTGGCAACAACATAATACAACAGCTTCATTAGCCAGTACACTTGTTTTCCCATTGCTTCACTCTCCAGATTTTCTTCTCTGAAACACATCTTTTCAGTTTTGTTTATCTCTCTTTCAAGCTATTTCCTCTGGGTCTTTGATCATTTGGTGGCTCAATAATTCTTTTTAGCTCCCTGTTGCATGTCAACTTTGTTCTGATTACAAGAAAGCTCAAAATTAAATATATCTTCAGTATTCAGCATCACTAAAGCTTAATAAAAAAAGTGACAGAGACAGCTGTCTGACAGAAAATAATGTAAACCAGCAACAAGAAATGCCAAGCCCCCTGACTAAAGATGTCCCTAAAAGGGACAAAAACTCAGGTATTTTTCTCTTTCACTGTGTTTGTACTTGATCATACAAAAGGTGCTAGCCCAGAGGTTGTTTTATTAAAGAGCAGTGCAGAGACAGCTTAGGGCAGCTGAAGTAGCAAGAGTTGTCCTCTCTAAGTGACTTAAGTGTAGTTCTTACAGACAGTGCAGGCTACAGAGCACTTCAGCTCACCCTGATGGCTGACTCTTCAGATGACCAGCATTTTCAAAGTCCCATTGCTCTCCAGAGTCCACTCTTTTAACTTGGAACTAAAGTTCCTCAACGCTGGTGCCTGCTATCATTTTGAGATATCCCAATGTGCAGATTTGGCAGTCATGACACTGGATTTTCAGAAGACGTATACACCTTTACAAGCAGCAGCTAGAGGACATAGAGGAAGTCTGTCATAGTGGCTAAAATGACCCCAGGTGCTGCTGTTCAGGCCACTAGATTCTGAATGCCTCCAAACTTTGGATTCATTTCTTTATTTCTCTGCAAATTAGAATTTTTAATCTGATTCATACCTAAGGAGAGGATGTTTGCATATGTGGTTGTTAATGTATTTGCCTTACATGTTGTAAAATACATTTCATTATTTTTACAAGAAAGAATGCAATTCTTATCAAAAATTTGCTAATTTTCTCTCTTGTTTTACTGCAGATGATCATACTAGAGTTAAATTAGCACAGCTTGCTGAAAAGGATGGAAAACTGACTGATTACATTAATGCCAACTACGTCGATGTAAGTGCCTATTTCTATCCATTTGCCTATTGATCTGTCAGCCTTTTCTGTAAAAAAATTATGTATGGAGATGAATAGATTTAATTCCAAAAAAGTATCACAATATTACAGATTCTGTTAGAAAAACTTTTATGGTCTAAGTTAAGCCTACGAAATTAAAGCAAACATAAAATGCCGATTCTTTCTTGAGTCCATCTTAATATTGTAGCAGCTGCAGCTTAATGAGGGGCATTTTTGAAGAAAAAATGTTCTGTCAACAAAACATCTGAGTCATTTTAGAAGTATATCTCATCTGAGTGGTTAATTCTCCCATCTGAGGTAATCTCATGAGGGGAAGATGCCATTTGTCTCAGAACCTCACCAAGATACCATTACCAGTTTTCATTACATAATTATTTACACGTGAATGGTCATGATGCATTTTTAAACCACTTCTGCAACACATTTCTGTGTGTCTCATAATCACTATCATGTCAATGTTCTGCCTAAACACAGGCATTTGAACATATATGTCCTATTTGTTGGAATGATAAACATTGGCGTAACAGTTGTAGTCATATGTCATCTGATACCACAGGGTTTCTGCAATTTCAATAGTTTAAACAGTGCTTAAAAGCTTTTCAGAGTCTTTAAAAATAAATACACAAAATGCCATGTACACCTCCCAAACTCCTTTTGCTCATGGACAGTGATTTGACAAGTATCATTTCTTATATTTCAATTTAGGGCTACAACAAGCCAAAAGCCTACATTGCAGCTCAAGGGCCACTAAAATCAACAGCAGAAGATTTCTGGAGAATGATATGGGAACATAATGTGGAAGTTATTGTGATGATAACTAATCTCATTGAGAAAGGAAGGGTATGAGTACCATTGTCAATTTTTTATTTCTCTCATGTTGGTGGATTTACCTGTAGCAAACTCCTGCCTTTCTTTTTAAAATCTGGTTTAGTCAATTATTGAGCAAAAAGCAATAGTTTGAAGTAGTCGCTTCTGCCTGGATTGGCAACAGAAGTATACAGTTGAGGAATTGTAGCATGAAACAAAAGAAAATATTCAATAAATCTTGAAAATACCATGTTCTAACCACAGAAAAACCCAAAACTTATACTGAAAAAAGACTTCTTGTATATAATATGAGTGGACACAGTTGGGCCTTGTGCAACATTCTACTACCAATCTGCTTATCTGCTTGCCATCATGCACTTCATCAGGGTTGCCTTGGACCCTGGAAAGGAGAAGAACATAGTTCAGGTGAACTTTTCTGGATATTCACTCTCTGGTCCCTGTTAACATTCCACAGTACTCACAGTTCCTTTCCTACTACATGACTAGACACACATTTTTCCAGTGAGACAAAATTAGGTCAAATCCCATCATAGGGTGTGTGTTTCACTGATTATGGGATTGGGAGTATATCTGTACCCTGGGCTCACATGAGGAGACATTGCATCACGCTTGCCACACACTGGCAGCAAAGCCTAAAATGAATGTAAATTTTATCATACAACCTGTAAAGCATCTCTCAGATGATACAGACATAGCAATTGCAGAGGAGGGCTGCACTGGGGCTACCACTTCATTTGCAACACTATGCTATAAACAAGCACTCTTCTCCTAATCTTTGAGAAGGCTATATGACTACCTAACCCAAAGGCTGGACATATCACAGGTCTCTCTTGTATATTCTAGCCATACACAGGTTCACGCTTACCCTTGCTACCAGACATAAATATGCTCTGCCCGTGCTATAAATTAATCAGGAGCCACATGCAACTCTACTGACTTGGATGTATTCCTGTTTTTCTTGTAAATCATGTTATTTTCTTTAGTTTTTAGAATGTCTATAGAATGGAAAATTCCACAATATTAGACTGTTTTGACTCTGATAGTATGATTTAAACCACTTTTTTTGAGTTTTCCAAATAAAGAGCATCTTCACAACAGCTATCCCTCTACGGCACAAAATAATTGTTATTTGTTCTCCTGCACAGAAGATCATGTCTATTATAAACTGGGTATATTGACAGTCCTGATAGTTTTGTGCTTTACTCTGCTCTTAAATTTGAACATTTCAGCTTACTAGTTTGACATTTTAAAGGTGGGGGTTTTTTGTCTATTATTTATAGAGAAATTTTCTAACAAACATTTCTTTCTAACAGAGAAAATGTGACCAGTACTGGCCTGCTGAAGGTAGTGAAGAATATGGAAACTTCTTGGTTACTCAGAAGAGTGTTCATGTACTTGCCTATTACACTGTGAGGAACTTTACTCTTAGAAACACCAAGATCAAAAAGGTTTGTGGCATCCTAAAAACACAAGGAGAAAAAGGAAGTGTGAAAGATGCTCAGAATATTTTTAAGGCAGTTGACAATTCTTTTCTGCTGTATATGTAAAGCCCAGTCCTATAGATCTCAGCCAGCCAAGATTCTTGTCTACTTCAGTTAATTTGATCAGATGAACAAACTCAGAAAACTGTAGGACCATCAGGTAAAAAGCAGGAATCATATTGGAGAGCTGCTGTGGACTTTGCCTGCCTGGGTAGCAGGACAGTACATTTTCAGAAAGAAAGCAACTTGAAGAAAATGTGGTATGAGTTAAATTACCCACCTCAGCTCTCCATTTTCCTTTTTAAAGGAAAGGTTTAAAGTGTTTAAAAACACTTTGTTTTATCATAACCAGAACCACCATGATCTTAGCTCAGCAGGATGATGTTAGTCACTTTGAGGAGAATTCTGAAAACTTAATTTATTCCAGCCACCTAAATGTCTGAGACATGTAGCCTCTCACCCTCCCTGCATAATTAATACATAACATTCAGTGTTTATTATCAATTAATTTATTCAGCCTATTTTAGGAACAAGTCTTTGAATGAGATGACCTGCCTTCTGAAGGCATCCCTGCCTCTGAGTTGCCATGGAGGAAGGGAGCTTAGAAAAGCAGGCTACACAAGGCTACTTACCTTGTAGGTCACTAAAGCTGGGTGAGATGAATCTTACCCTTTCTGTTCAACAGAGGAGCAGAGTGGCAGAAAGAGCTGGTGACTCGTGGGAGCAGCTGTAATTTGTTACCCTCCAGTGCTTTTTATCTTTCTCTATGGCTTCCTGAGACAACGTCAGGTGATACAGAAGCACTGGTCCTTCCCCTTCTCTTTGAGGGCTGGAATATTCAGAGGCAGATGGCATGCTTTGAACTAAATAGCGGTAGCACTTGTTCAACAACTATCAGGTGTGAAAATAAAATGAAGGAAGGTGCTGGCTGCTTACATGTGGAATTATTTTTTGTTGCAGGGTTCCCAGAAAGGGAGGTCTAGTGGACGCATTGTGACTCAGTACCATTATACCCAGTGGCCTGACATGGGTGTTCCAGAATATACCCTGCCCGTTCTCACCTTCGTGCGGAAGGCGTCGCACGCGAAGCGCCACGCTGTCGGGCCTGTTGTGGTTCATTGCAGGTGTGCTTTTTAGTGCTGTAAGGTTCACTCCACTTTTCTTTTGCAGAAAAAAAGGATTTTTCAGTGGTGGGTTAAGCAAAATTTCACTCTTCCATTTAACGATTCCTGAATGGAGTAAGATTAACTTCTTAGCTGATACTCTTATGTGATATTTTTCTTCCACCATAAGGCCAACTAATCAATTGTGCCACTTCTGTAAATCTGTAAACCTTCATAAACGAGATGATGCTGGTCTGTACTATTTTTTTTTCTTTTTTTTCTTTTTTTTTTTCTGAACTGCTTTTACTTCTGTTTCTTTTTCATATTTCTGTACTGCTATCTTGAATGCTTACCAGATACATGTGGGGATAATTGTTTCATTTCTGCAAATATATTGTTAGGATGCTTTTGGCTCATGCTTTCTTTGGTGCAGGGATACTCTCTAATCCTAAGAGGAGCTCTGTGCACAAGAGAAGACTCACTCTATTCGTGGCTGAACTACAGCTCTGCTGTTTTTAACATTCTCTGGGCTCTAGCCATCCTTTGCAATGGAGGAGCGTTCTGGGGAACGGTTGAGGTCTGCATGTGCCGCAGTGTGCAGGCAGGTGTTCTGTCAGTGCTCACTAAAACTGGCAGCTCAGGGAAAATTAGTTTAAAAGGGCTTGTAGGGCCTGGAATGACTTCACAATGCCCATGAAGGACCGGGTTATTGTAAAATATATAAGCAGGTTCTGGTTTTCCACTGTAGTACCTCACCTTTGATGGAACATTTGGAAAGAGAACCTCCTCATGAATTCTGTCCTTCTGGAGCTGACTCTGAGAAAGCCAACAGGTAAAGTCACCTCACAAATGCTGCAAATGAAGATATTTTATTTGCGGGATGGTCTAATCTGACTGACATCTGTTTTTAGCTTGGAAAATGAAAATTCCATATCTTGTTGTTCTCCTGCTATTTACATCCTGCCTATTTTTGGGAAATTCAAAATGTCAAGTGTGAGATTGCTGAGATATCAGCAATACATTACAAGTCACTTAAATTGAGTTTTTAAAAAGTGAACAGTGGGAAGTTGTGTGACTTCAGTCAGACCTCTCCTTTGGGTTGTAGGTATAACTCACTTCTGTCTGTAGGCAGTTTTGTATGATTTTTAGCAAAGCTCACCACATGTGCTATGGAATTTCAAAGGAATCCTCTCATGTTTGAAATATAACTTTTATTTATATTTACAGGCTATATGGAAGACACAAATGATGAGATTCATCAAACTTTTTTTTAGCTATTTTTATTTGGCACTTTTCATGTTTTGTCT